>NC_138769.1:497712325-499044825 GCF_965119305.1 Pelophylax lessonae | reverse complement strand
CCCACACACACAGTAGTGTCCTCAGACTCTCCCCCCACACAAACACACACACACACACACTGTTGTGTCCTCAGACCCCCCACCCCCTCTCACACACACAGTAGTGTCCTCTGCTCCCCCCACACACACACACACACAGTAGTATCCTCAGACCCCCCATCCCCCCCACACACGCACACAGTAGTGTCCTCAGATCCCCCCCCACACACACAGTAGTATCCTCAGACCACCCCCCCCCCACACGCACACACACAGTAGTGTCTTCAGACCCCACACACACACAGTAGTGTCCTTTGCTTCCCCCCACCACCAGACACACTCACAGTGTCCTCTGTTCTCCCCCCAAGCACACACACACACAGTGTCCTCTGCTCTCCCCCCCCCCACCATACACACAGTAGTGTCCTCTGCTCCCCCCACCACACACATAGTAGTGTCCTCTGCTCCCCCCCACCATACACACAATAGTGTCCTCTGCTCTCCCCCAAGCACACACACAGTGTCCTCTGCTCTCCTCCCCCCCACCACATACACAGTAGTGTCCTCTCCCTCCCTGACACACACAGTAGTGTCATACCCCCCCCCCCACCACACACACACTCACAGTGTCCTCTGCTCCCCCCTCCACACACACAGTAGTGTCCTCTGCCCCCCCACACACACACACACAGTCGTGTCCTCAGACCCCCCCCCAACACACACAGTAGTGTCCTCAGACCCCCTCCACACACACACAGTAGTGTCCTCAGGCCCCCCCCCCACCCCACCCCACACACACACACACACACACAGTAGTGTCCTCTGCCCCCCCCACACGCACACAGTAGTGTCCTCTGCTCCCCCCACCACCAGACACACTCACAGTGTCCTCAGACCCCCCCCCCACACACACACAGTAGTGCCCTCAGCCCCCCCCCCCACACACACAGTAGTGTCCTCAGACCCCCCCCCCCCCCCACACACACACACACAGTAGTATCCTCAGACCCCCCCCCCACACACACACACACACACAGTAGTGTCCTCAGATCCCCCCCCCCCCACACACAAACACACACACACACACTGTTGTGTCCTCAGACCCCCCACCCCCTCTCACACACACAGTAGTGTCCTCTGCTCCCCCCACCACACACACACACACACACACACACACAGTAGTGTCCTCAGACCCCCCCACACACACACACACACAATAGTGTCCTCAGATCCCCCCCCCCACACACACACACACACACAGTAGTTTCCTAAGACCCCCCCCCACACACACACACACAGTAATGTCCTTAGACTCCCCCCACACACACAGTAGTGTCCTCAGACCCCACACACACACAGTAGTGTCCTCTGCCCCCCTCCCCCACCACTAGACACACTCACGGTGTCCTCTGTTCTCCCCCCCAAGCACACACACAGTGTCCTCTGCTCTCCTTCCCCCCCGCCACACACACAGTAGTGTCCTCAGACCCCCCCCCCACACACACACACACAGTAGTATCCTCAGACCCCCCCCCCCCCACACACACACACAGTAGTGTCCTCAGACCCCCCCCCCCCCACACACAAACACACACACACACACTGTTGTGTCCTCAGACCCCCCACCCCCTCTCACACACACAGTAGTGTCCTCTGCTCCCCCCACCACACACACACACACACACACACACACACACACACACACACACAGTAGTGTCCTCAGACCCCCCAACACACACACACACAATAGTGTCCTCAGATCCCCCCCCCCACACACACACACACACACACAGTAGTTTCCTAAGACCCCCCCCCCCACACACACACACAGTAATGTCCTTAGACTCCCCCCACACACACAGTAGTGTCCTCAGACCCCACACACACACAGTAGTGTCCTCTGCCCCCCTCCCCCACCACTAGACACACTCACGGTGTCCTCTGTTCTCCCCCCCCAAGCACACACACAGTGTCCTCTGCTCTCCTTCCCCCCCGCCACACACACAGTAGTGTCCTCTGCTCCCCCCCACCACACACACAGTAGTGCCCTCTGCTCCCCCCACCACACACACAATAGTGTCCTCTGCTCTCCCCCCAAGCACACACACAGTGTACTCTGCTCTCCTCCCCCACCACATATGCAGTAGTGTCCTCTCCCCCCTGACACACACAGTAGTGTCATCTCCCCCCCACCACACACACTCACAGTGTCCTCTGCCCCCCCTCCACACACACAGTAGTGTCCTCAGACCCCCCCACCCACACACACACAGTAGTGTCCTCAGACCCCCCCCCACACACACAGTAGTGTCCTCAGACCCCCCCCCCCACACACACACACACACACACAGTAGTGTCCTCAGACCCCCCCACCCACACACACAGTAGTGTCCTCAGACTCTCCCCCCACACAAACACACACACACACACACTGTTGTGTCCTCAGACCCCCCACCCCCTCTCACACACACAGTAGTGTCCTCTGCTCCCCCCACACACACACACACACAGTAGTATCCTCAGACCCCCCATCCCCCCCACACACGCACACAGTAGTGTCCTCAGATCCCCCCCCACACACACAGTAGTATCCTCAGACCACCCCCCCCCCACACGCACACACACAGTAGTGTCTTCAGACCCCACACACACACAGTAGTGTCCTTTGCTTCCCCCCACCACCAGACACACTCACAGTGTCCTCTGTTCTCCCCCCAAGCACACACACACACAGTGTCCTCTGCTCTCCCCCCCCCCACCATACACACAGTAGTGTCCTCTGCTCCCCCCACCACACACATAGTAGTGTCCTCTGCTCCCCCCCACCATACACACAATAGTGTCCTCTGCTCTCCCCCAAGCACACACACAGTGTCCTCTGCTCTCCTCCCCCCCACCACATACACAGTAGTGTCCTCTCCCTCCCTGACACACACAGTAGTGTCATACCCCCCCCCCACCACACACACACTCACAGTGTCCTCTGCTCCCCCCTCCACACACACAGTAGTGTCCTCTGCCCCCCCACACACACACACACAGTCGTGTCCTCAGACCCCCCCCCAACACACACAGTAGTGTCCTCAGACCCCCTCCACACACACACAGTAGTGTCCTCAGGCCCCCCCCCCACCCCACCCCACACACACACACACACACACAGTAGTGTCCTCTGCCCCCCCCACACGCACACAGTAGTGTCCTCAGCCCCCCCACACACACACACAGTAGTGTCCTCAGACCCCCCCTCCACACACACAAACACAGTAGTGTCCTCAGACCCCACATACACACAAACACACAGTAGTGTCCTCAGACCCCCCCCCCCCACACACACACACACACACACACACAGTAGTGTCCTCAGACCCCCCCCCACACACACACACACAGTAGTGTCCTCTGCTCCCCCCCACCACCAGACACACTCACAGTGTCCTCTGCCCCCCCCCCCATGCACACACACTCACAGTGTCCTCTGCTCCCTCCCTCCCTAACTCCCTCCCTAACTTGCAAAGTTAACTAAATCAGCTCCTGTACTCCCGTCCTCCATCCAGCACGGTTTTGCATAGGCACAGCCCTGTTCGTGGTTTACCTGTCAGGTTCCCTGATCCTGGCTATTTCACTGCTTGATAGGCTTATTTTAGGTCTGGTTGACATGTATGGGGGTTTGCACGGGCACAGAAGCCCATTCATTTGAATGGGCTGCCATGCCTGCGTTTCCTGCAGAAAAAAGATGCATGCATCATTTTAAAAATGCAGTGGCGTTGAAATCACTGCATTTGGACCATGCAATTTCCCTACAGTTCCTGCACCAGCAAACATGCTGCCTTTTTAGATGTGTGGGCCACACGTAAAAAACAGTGCATTTGCATATACAGGAACCACAGGTAAGTCGTATGGTGCAAAAGCAGCAATTTCATGGCCACTACATTTTATAAATAATGATGCATGCACCTTTTTTCTGCAGGAAACTCAGGTATGACAGCCCATTTAAATGAATGGGCTGCTGTGCCTGTGCAAATGTGGGCTGCCAATCTGCATACATGTTAACCAGGCCTAAAGCAGTAGTAAAGTCATTTTAAAAAATAAAAACCCCCTGCCAGTTTGTCATAATGTGCTAGTATGCAGTGCATACTAGCACATTATGAGAAACGTACCTGCAAACTGAGTCTTTCATTCCACCCCTTGGTCCTTGGCACATCTCTCTTCTCCCAGTCTTCTTTTTGGGTTCTCAACCTTTGACCGCTTGAATGGACAGGATGCAGTAACGTCACGGGGGTGACATAGCCGTAACACACAGAGCATTCTCTAAATGTTATGTGAGCTGCGCATGCGTGACTCAAATCCTCAAATCACATTATCGTTGACAGGCAGGGGGGACATTTATAACAGAAGAGACCACTAGGGTCTCTTCTGTTATAACCACATCAGTACCGGGCACTTTTACCCCCCTCCTGCCCAGGCCAATTTTCAGCGCTGTCACACTTTGAATAACAATTTCTATCAGTTTGGTGTACTTTGATAAGGGGCACTGTAATGTATAAAGGGGCTTTGTGATAAGGGGTACTGTAATCTGTAAGGCTCCTTTCACAGCTAGGCGTCCCAAATCACAGGCATAATCGCCTGATGCCCTTGTGATCCCCATCACTTTTAATGGCACCCCGATTGTGGCACGATTTTACCACGATTGTCACCCGATTAATCACAGTAAAATCACGCAAACAGAATTGTGGTACGCCTGTCACCCATAAGTTCTTTTTGGCACTAGAATACTGCGATTCTGTTTGCGCGATTTTACTGTGATTCTTCGGGTGACAATGACGGCAAAATTGCGCCGCAATCGGGGTGCCCTTAAAAGTGACGGGGATCACAATGGCATCCCATGATTTGCGGAGATTTGGGATCACAGGCAGAATTGAGGCGATTCCACCCGCGACGCCTAGATGTCAACGGAGCCTAAAGTAGCAGTGTGATGAGTATAATTAGGCACTGTAATAAGGAGCACCATGATGTGTAAATGGGCACTGTGATGTGAAAATTGCTGTAATGTAACAGGGCGCTGTTATGTGATAAGGGGTACTGTAATTGCAGGGGCAGTGGGGCCCAATAAAATGTTTGCCCAGGGTCCAATCTATATTAAAGACGGCCCTGCACACATGTATCTAAAATATGTATATACTGTATAATATTTTGAATTCAAGCATGATGCAGAAACAATGTGCTTGCATTAGACCTATAGCTTTGAATGTTGTTGTCAGACATTTGCGATTTTTTCATGTTTAAATGATGCCTCTTGCTTATGCTTTAAGGTAGAACGCAAGTTACAGACTACAAAGATTATTCAAATCTATGTATTTCAGATATCAAATTCTAATTAAGCCTGTTAAAAAAGTGTGATAAGAAAAATATTTTCTATTAAGCACACAGATTTAATCATAGTATACATTGGAGGTTCCAGAATAAAAAAAAATAAGGTTTTTGATGAAAAATACATTAAAAATATAGAAGACCCTTAAAGTCCTACTGAACTCGTCTGTAAAACACAGTGAAAAGAATACAGGTGCATCAAAATAGTACATTTTATCTTTTGTTTGGGTGATGAAGCAGCCACAGTAAAATAGCCTGCCCCTACCATCATTCCGCAAAAATAGACTCCTGCTCCCGGTGTGGAAGCAATGGTTTTTCTGCCGTTGGCTGACATGTAAGTCAGAGCTAGAACTCTCTACTCAGCAAAGCTCATCCTTTCTGCTGATTGGAAAGCTCTTCTGTTGGCTCACAGGATCATGTCTGACCAACACAGAGAGACCACTGCTTGACTGTTGAGAACAAGCTTCTTTACTATGACTGTGGCTGCTTTACCAGCCAAATAGTTGGTACTTTTGTGATCATCACTTACCATTTTACTATACAAGGATTTTAGTTGTAATATTTTTCAGGAGTGTTCAATTGAACAATGAAAAATGGAAGATCCACTTTCCTCTTAGCCCCTACACCACCCAAACAAAATGAACAGTTTTTAGCAGGTTGATACCGTCCTCCATGGAACGAATTAAGAAGTGTGGCCATCTTGAGTGATCTTCAACCTGGCAGGGTATTTCCATTGATAGGAGGACTTCATGATTATGTAGGGCTTCGTAATAGATGCCATGTTCTTGTGCCTCTGTAGGGTGTGGGCTGACAGATCTAAGAGAACCTGGAGTAGTACAGCTTGTTCTGGTAGTTGGTCTTTCTTGTGGAATGCCACAATGATACGTTCCTTGACTTGAAAGAAGTGGATCCGCAGCACTAAATCTCCAGGTATTTCTTGTGGTAAGAAGGCGGGTTTGGGAACCCTGTGGATTTTGTCTATGGTAAGATCTTCAGATGTGAGTGATGGGACCACCACCTTAAAAAGGTCACGAACATAGTTGGGACTGGAGAACCGACTCCGGGATGCCCTCGATTTTTAGGTTGTTGCGTCTAGAGCAGTCTTTAAGATCAGCTACCTTTGATTTCAGCCAATCTATCTCTTCACTATGCTTATCATGAGCGTCTACCATAGTGTTAAAGGATGTCATGCAAGAACTCATACTATCTTCTAGGTAGCTAACTCTGTCACCCAAA
The DNA here is from genome assembly GCF_965119305.1 of Pelophylax lessonae. Classification (NCBI taxonomy): domain Eukaryota; kingdom Metazoa; phylum Chordata; class Amphibia; order Anura; family Ranidae; genus Pelophylax; species Pelophylax lessonae. The sequence continues at coordinate 499,038,240 of NC_138769.1, read as the reverse complement.
TATTGGATCTCCACTGTGAATTTTTGAAAGCAGGCTTGCATGTCTGACTGCAGGGATGCACATAATAACCACAGCATATCTTTGAGGACTGTGTCATACACTGGTCGCCCTGTGGTGCTGAATGAAGTAAAGGGATCTGGACAGGCTGTCCCACCCTCTGAGGCACTGATCTCCATGCATGGTCATGAGAATGCATCCCAACCCATTGAAGGAGTACATTCCCATGAGATCATGAGTGACCAGAGGCCACAGTGAGGTTAAAGGACTCACATCTTCCCGTTAACAGGTTATGCTTATTTATTTGGGTAGCAGAGAGGGAAAGGGACAATTGGCAAGGAAGACCCTCTGTTTGCATAGAAGGTCACTTATGCCTGGCAAAAGGGGATCCACTTTAGGAGATTTCCGTTCGAAATACCATTTGAGTGCATTTATGTTTTAAAAAAAGTTTGCAAAAACCCACAACATTGGATAATTAGATAAATTAAATAAAAATTCACACAATTTATTGAATGAAAATTCACAGCTTTTTTAGTAAATTAGCTTAGGCTGTTTTGCAATAATCTTATTACTGAATATTTACCAAAACTGTATTTGTGTTGTTTTTCTTTACACTTACTGTATATTCTAGACTTCAACTGCATTAACTTTTAACTATTTAACCACAGTTAATCATTTCTACAATTTCTGTAGTGATAAAACATAGACATACAAATTTATTCCTATTTGGAACAACCTCCTCTTAATTATATTTAGCTTTAATGTAAAACTTATTTCGATCATTTTCTGCATTCCAGTGATAATCACTACAGCAAACTAGTTAGGAAAAGTTTACACTGTGCTGTTCAAAACATCATTGGTAAAACTTTGTGGCAGTAATGAACATGCAACATGCTGAGTCTAGAAAATAAGCTTTTTAATAATACATGATATAATATAGTTTTTATGTCTATACAGCAAGAATATACTTCACTGCAAAATTATGATTTTTTCATAGGTAAGAAAACAAATATTTTTTGCAGGTAAAAAATTCAAAATCATAATCTACATTAAGTGTCTAGTGAAGAATTCCTAAGCATTAGATATATCCATGAGTCAACATTTTATGGTAGCCAACACTGAAAAACATATTTTCTATACTTGTGGATTATATATTTCAACATCTGTCCATCTCTGCAGATGCTTTAATTATAGGCTCTTGTTACAAAGAATCAGATCGGCAGGATACCAGTTTGCACACTTTGCTTCTTTGAATACCTTAATGGAAGATGATGCCCTTGGGGATTGAGATCATTTACAATATGTACTGCTGTGTTGTTTAATGCTATTCTTAAACCACATTTTTTTTTTGTTTTTCTGTACCTTTGTGCACTATAAATCCTAGTCCTTTTAATCCTATGCATTATCTTTTGCTTATCCTTCCATTTTTGTTCTTTCCTATTAACATTTTGAAAAAAACAGGCTGAAAAGAAATTATTTTGTGTGCAAAATATATGATACCTTAGTATCTACATTGAACTGATTTAAAATACATAGGCGTATAAAGTCTGTTGCTTACACAATTTGTCTTTAACTATTTTAGGGTTAATGAATATATTGTGAATGCTCAATCCAAAATTATAAAATAATTACTAACCTATCTCAAGTTATGTCAGCAGATTTATGGATACAGAGATTGAAAGTCTTTCAAGTGCATATAGTTAATTTTGCAGTGCACTGCATTCATATTATTTTGCATTTCACTGCAGAGACTCTTGAGCTTTACGTTTCACATGTATAAGCATCAGAGTAGTTAGAGTAAAGATTTGGTTTGTTAAAAGCAGATAGTCATAGCACATAAATTGAATCTGCCAGTTGACAACTAAGCCCAATGTATAAAGGTCTTATGCACTGAAATTAAGATGAAGATAATTTATCAAATGTACACATTCTGCTTGAAAATACATGCATATATGTTAAGGAATAAAGTGATTGTAAAGTCTCGTTTTTTTTTTTTTTCCTTTTAATAACAAACATGTTATACTTACCTGCTCTGTGCAGTTGGTTTTGCACAGAGTGGTCGTCCAGATCCTCCTCTTCTTGAATCCGTCTTCTGTGCTCCTAGCACCTCCCGCATGTTGAGTGCCCCCACAGAAAGCAGCTTGCTATGGGGCACACTGAGCCACGACCCGGCCTGTCCCCTCTCTCTCCTGATTGGTTGACTGACTTTGATTAACAGTAGCAGGAACCAATTGTGCTGCTGTCTTAACCAATGAGGAGTTGAGTTCTGGGCAGCTGAGAGACTCCTGCAACATCCCTGGATAAAGATGGGCTCAAGTAAGTATTAGGAAGGCTAGAATCACCATTGAGGTATTTGTTAATCGCTTTCATTTCCCCTCTCAGGCATCTCCTCTCCAGGGAGAATACATTAAGCACTTGTAATCGCTCCTTATAATTAAGGCCCTCCAATACCCTAATTCATGTAGTTGCCCTTCTTTGGACTCTCTACAGTTCCAGCACATCCCTTCTGAGGATTGATGACAAGAAATGGACAGAATACTCCAGATATGGGTGGACCAGGATTTTATAAAGTGGCAGGATTATAGCTTTATCTCTGGAATATATAGTTACATAGTAGGTGAGGTTTAATAAAGACAATAGTCCATCTAGTTCAACCTGTGTAGGTGTATGTGACCGTAATCATCTCTCATACCCCTGAATGTTCTGATTCTTGAGATGTACATCTAAGAGTCTTTTGAAAGCCACCATACTTCCCGCAGAAACCACCTCTTGTGGTAGAGAATTCCACAATCTTGTAGCCCTAACAGTATAGAACCCCCCACGTTGCCTGAGGTTAAAATGCCTCTCCTCTAATTGCATTGTATCCCCTCTAGTCCTCATGCAATCCTTTCGACTGAATAGCTTTTTTTTCTATGCTGAGATCACCATTGAGATATTTATAAATTCGTTTAGTTGCCCTTCTCTGGACTCTCTCCAGCTCCAACACATCCCTCCTGAGGACCGGCGACCCTTCCTTATGCATGCTAATATTCTGCCGACTTTGGCAGCTTGACATTGCATGCTATTGCCTTAGTCTATCTTCTACTAGAACCCCCAGATCTTTCTCCATCCTGGATTCCCCCAGAGGTCCCCCCCCGAGCATAATTTGCATTTATGTTTTTAGCCCCCAGGTACAATATCTTACATTTCTCTACATTAAACCTCATTTGCCATGTAGTTGCCCACTCTGTTATTTTGTTCAGGTCATTCTGTAAGATTTCTATATCTTGATGAGAAGTTTTTGCCCTGTCTATTTTTGTGTCATCCGCGAAAACTGAGATTGAGCTAATGATCCCATCCTTTATGTTATTAATGAATAAATTGAACAAAAGTAGTCCCAGGACTGAACCTTGGGGGACTCGACTTACCACTCCGGACCAGTCCGAGTATTTATAACCAGCCTTTGGACACGCCCATGTAACCAGTTTTCTACCAAAGAACAAACCTTTTGGTTGATGCCTGCAGACCTTAGTTTTTAGATTAAAGCGGTTGTAAACCCAAAAACACAAACAAAATAAAACAAAAAACCTGCAAGACAAAGGTATAATGAGCTAGTATGCATCGCACACCTCAGAACGAAGCCCCGACACGGACCCCCGGACATCGCTGCGGGCGCTGCCATGATCCCTCGCTGTCTCTTCCGGGTTCGGCGGCTCCAGCGCTGTGATTGGCCGGAGCCGCGATGACGTCACTCCCGCACATGCGCGCGGGAGTGATTTTCCGGCAAGCTCCCGGCAAGGGACCTTCAGAGCGCATGCACCGCTCTCGTGAGCGGCTGCATGCACTGCAAATATCTCCTAAACCGTGCCGGTTTAGGAGATATTAATTGTACCTACAGGTAAGCCTTATTATAGGCTTACCTGTAGGTAAAAGTTTAAAAAAAGCGGGATACTACCGCTTTAAGCGTTTTGGGGAACTGTGTTGAATGCCTTAGCAAAATCTAGATACACCACATCCATAGGTCTCCCCCTATCGAGCTCACAGCTCACCCCCTTGTAAAATGTTAACAGATTCGTTTGGCAAGAACATCCTTTTGTAAACCCTTGCTGATTACTGCTGATGTTACTGTTGTCCTTCTTAGATATAGTCCCTTGTCATCCCTTCCAATAATTTACATAAAATTTATGTCAGGCTGACCGGCCTATAGTTTACCGGAATATGCCTCTGCCCTTTTTTGAATATTGGTATCACATTGACTTTCCTCCAATCACCTGATACAGTTCCTGTCAATAAACTGTCTGCAAAGATTAGGAACAATAGTCTAGATACAACCCTACTGAGTTCCTTGAGTACTTTTGTGTGCAAGCCATCCGGTCCTGGTGATTTATTTGTGTTAGTGTTATCAAGTCTTTCCTTGATTTCACCCTCTCTTAGCCACTGCAGCAAGTCCTGTGATGTGCTTCTAACCATACAGTCATAGTCGGTATACCCATTCTTTTCATTACCTAATGACTAAGTGCTAACATTTGCGTTAAATGCATCTACCTCTTGGTCTGCTGCTCCATCTGTCAACCACGTGTCATATGAAGCTTCAATAAAATAATTTTTGAAAATGTAGCCATCTGGAATCACTTCCTTTAGGAATTTTGACTTAAAGTGACCCTATTAATATGAGGAGAAAAGAAAAGTAAGCTCAAGTTGTAGAAGAAGGTAGATTCCTAACTTTCTAGTGGCTTGTGCTTTAAACTTCAATGTGTTCCTAATTTACATCTCCTGCAGGTATGTGACACTTTGAGCTTTCCTTCTGAGCTCTGAGATTCCACCTACCAGAATTAATGTCCCTACAGGATGTAGAAGTCAGAATTAAATACCTGAGATCGGCAATGCAACAGTGTTTTGAGACAAGGAACTTGGGAAAGGTATTTACCTTTTTCTTTTACAGTCATCTGAACCCATAAAGGTATTTACTGACAGGATCAATTAAGAGATTACATATACTTACATTTGTGTAATAATAAAAACCCCAGAGGTACCCTTTTTCTAGCAAACCTCAACCATTGTCAGCATCAACTGGTAAGTCAGTAGGAGTTCTGTAAAAAAATTGAAATAATTGTGGTGATACATACTGTATGTACATCAATAAGAATCTGTAAATCTCGGGGCGTGGCCTGGCGCAGCATGCGGTGAGACGTGAGTAGCTGGAGCTCCGTCAACCGACTATCCTTTTACCCTGATCCTACACCCTCTCAGCCCGCAAAGGAACCGCCGCTCCCTCCGGTCCGCACCCGGCTACCTGCAGGACATGTCGCCGCCGAAGAAACCCACCGAAGCGGTGGCTAAACTGGACAAATATCGCAGGCAGACCGAGGCGGCTCAAATCCAAGATGGCGCCGGCCTGGACACGACCGCAGGACCGGCGGGAGGAGCTGACACAGCAACTGTCCTGGAGGCGATCTCTGCATGCCAGGCCACCCTGACCTCCAAAATAGATGAAGTCAAGGTGGACATATCGCTTATCCGCCAAGACATGAAGCAGCTGCGGGAGAGGGTTGCTGAAACTGAGCACCGAATCGGGGGGCTGGAGGATTCCTTACCTACACTGCAACACTCCACTACCCGCCTACAGGACCAGGTCTCCCAGATCCTCTCCAAACAAGATGACATGGAGAACCGTCTGCGGCGCTGCAACCTGCGATTTATTGGTCTCCCTGAAGGTTCGGAGGGTAGGGACCCCTCCACCTATTTGGAAAACCTTCTGACACAGACGTACGGCCGGGAGTCATTCTCCCCCACGTTCGTGGTGGAGAGGGCCCACCGCCTTTCGGGCCGCCCGCCACCTCAGGGAGCACCCCCCCGAACATTCATAGCCAAGTTTCTGAACTATAGGGACCGAGACATGATACTCCGCCTGGCAAGAGAGAAAGGGAATATCCCAATTGGCAACGGCAGCGTGGTGACATTCCCGGACTACTCGGCTGAAGTCCAGAGGAAGAGGAAGAACTTCATGGAGGCTAAGCGCAGGCTCCGGATTAAAAACTACAAGTATGCAATGCTATACCCCGCTCGGCTCCGGGTAGAGGGAGGAGATCGGGTACACTTTTTCGAGGATCCGGAAGCGGCCATAGCGTGGCTGGAACAACCCGAGACCCGTGACTGACCCGGGGTCTCCTCTTTCACTGGAACCTGATGCCTTCTGCTGAACCCTTTTTCCACACCGTTTTTTCACCGCAACTGTGAGTACAGCCCAGACTGTAGCTGCTTCCCCCCCTTTTCTTTATCCTGATGCCGACTTTCTTTTTCCCACTTGTGTCAGGACAACCCTGTCTATCATCATGGCCCTCCTGCCGCTGAACTGTGGACTTTCGCCTCTTCTGGCTATGAGGGTCTCTCATTCGAAGACAGTTGACGGAGCATGGGAGCCTAGCTACAAGTTACCATGCCTCGTGCCCCGAGAGTGGTCCGCGGCAAGCTGGCCAGCGTTGGTTCGCCCCCAGCACCTGCCGGGGCCTGGTGTGCGGCCCCTGTTGAGCCAGTCCCCCCTTTTATTTTCAATGTGCTCCTGCTGACCTCCCTCATTTTCCTTCTCATCCTGTGCTTGCTCGCAGGCACTGCACTGCACGCTGTGCTGTTATGGGGGTCATGTTTTACTGCTTCACAAGTGGACTTCCTTCCCCTTGATTGTTTTTTGCTGGCTATAACAGGGGCCATGTTTTTGTGTTGTTTGGGACATTATGCCCGCACAAGTTGGGGTGGGTGCAGGGCGGGGTGGGGGGATGGGATATTTTTTGGATTGTTTTTTGATGCTATTGTTTATTGGACTGTGCATGCTCATTACCTACTTACTAGATGTGTTTCTACCTATCCCCTCAGTGAGGGCCCGGTTGCGACATGGTATGTCTCCCCTCGGAGGTCACCTTTTCCAACATGTCTGCTCTCCGGATCATCACGTGACGGGGTTTCTCCCGAGACACCTGACAGCGCTCAGTTACCTTTGCAATGTTTTCCATTATGGCTGCCATTAAGTTACTAACATTGAACGTTAGAGGTCTGCGAGATAAGGTTAAACGCTCTGCGGCCTTCAATACTTTAAAAAAGCATAGGCCTGATAAACTGATCTTGGTGGAGACCCACCTGGAGGGCAGCCTACACCTATCACTTAAACGCCCCTGGATAGGCTGGGTATACCACTCTGCCCACACTTCCCACTCATGGGGGGTGGCGGTGCTTGTTTCCAAGCATGTTCATTTCCAGCTGCAGGGGTCTCGGGTGGATCCTCAGGGACGGTATGTTTTCCTGTTTGTTTTAATATATGGTGAACCCTGGCTGATTTTGGCATTCTATGTGCCCCCACCGTTTGCGATGTCTGTGGTTACGGAGGGGTTATCCTACATGGCTCAATACCCGGGCACGCCTGCGGTGTGGCTCAGAGACTTTAATAACGTTCTGAACCCGACCCTGGACAGGGTGCTGACGAGCCCCCGCCTAGACGGCTCCCCCACCTCCATTAGATTCGCACGTCTGCTTGAGAGTGTGGGTCTGGTGGATACGTGGAGAGCTAAGTTTCCCCTGCGACAGGAATTCTCTTGTTTTTCTACTACCCATAACACAATGTCCCCTATAGATCTGATCCTTATCTCAACCACCCTCCTTCCTAGGCTGGTGTCGGCAGGCTTCCTTCCCAGGTCCTTGTCGGATCATAGCCCCTATTGGGTCTCGATTAGGTTGCCTCACGCCAGGTCCCCCCTGACGTGGCGCCTACAACCGCTTTGGCTGTCTCTGTTGCCGGAGGAGGCCTCGCTCGACACCCAGTGGGAACGATTCTTCACCGAAAATGCGGACACCGCCTCTCCCCTCGCGGTGTGGGAGGCTTTCAAGCTACATGCACGTGATACCTTGAAATCTCAGATAAAATCCTGCAAGGCGAACTCGGCTTACGACCGTGCGGTGACGGACCTTCAGGAGGCGGAGGCTGCCTTTTTGGGGGACCCTTCCGCTACTGGGGCTTCGCGCCTGAGATCGTTAACGGGGGTGGTTGCCCAAATAGAGCTCGAACAGGCCACTAACAAATTGTTCTTCCAACGCCAGAGGATTTTTGAACATGGGGAGAGGGCCGGGAGACTGCTGGCATATCTAGTGCATTGTGAAGACCGACCCCCAGTGGTTATCTCACTACAGACTGAAGCGGGGGACCTTGTCACTGACCCTTCAGAGGTACCGGATAGATTCCGCTCCTTCTTCGTGGATCTCTACAATACTAGAACCTCTAGTGACCTGGCCGACATGCATGTACTACTTGACACTGTGAAGTTTCCTAGATTGACGGAGGAACAGGTGGCCGGGTTGGAGGCTCCGATAACGGGGGATGAGATTGTGGAGGCCGTGTCTGGCTTCCCCAGGTCCAAGTCTCCGGGCACCGATGGCCTACCCATTGAATTTTATGCCCAGTTTTCCGAACTTCTCTTGCCGCAGCTACTGAAGTTGTTTAATGCCATATTCGATGAAGATAGATTGCCTATGTCTATGACAGAGGCGCTCATTGTACTGATCCCCAAACCGGGCAAGGACCCCAGGTTCCCAGAGTCGTACCGCCCGATCTCGCTCCTACAGGTAGATATCAAAATACTGGCAAAGGTCCTGTCTCTCCGACTGAATCGGGTCATTTTGTCTCTGATTCACGAAGACCAGACTGGGTTTATGCCCGGCAAGAACACTTCCTTCAACCTTCGTAGACTATACATGAATATACAAGCGCGGCATGAGAACTCGGGACGCAGGGTGGTGGTGACGCTGGACACGGCTTTTAACTCTGTGGAGTGGAGCTTTCTCTGGGCTTGCTTGGAGAGGTTTGGGTTTGGCCCGCGGTTTATTAAATGGGTTCGCCTGATGTACAGCGCCCCGGTTGCCAAAATTCTGGCAAACGGCAGGACCTCTGCACCGTTCCCGTTGACCAGGGGGACGAGGCAGGGTTGTCCGCTCTCTCCTTTGTTGTACGCCTTGGCGGCCGAGCCACTGGCCATTGCCATTCGAAACCACCCTGGCATAGAAGGACTGCGGGTGGGACCCCTGACCGAAAAACTCAGTATGTATGCTGACGACACTACTGTACCTAGCGGACTCAGACGTATCCCTCACTGAGGCCCTGTCCCTGATAGAACGTTTCGGCAAATACTCTGGTCTACAAATGAACTGGGATAAATCACAAATACTACCCCTAGATAGCGCCCCCTCGCCCGGGAGATCTACATCCTTGCCCCTACAACGGGTGTCGAGGATCAAATACCTAGGGGTCTTGGTTACTTCCAACCCCCGGGACTACGTCCAAGACAATATCCAACCTCTATACACCCTGATCAAAGCCAAAACCCAGGTTTGGGCGAAGCTGCCCCTGGGAGTCATGGGGAGAGTGAATCTCATAAAAATGGTTCTGCTCCCAAAAATACTGTACGTGTTGTGGCATTCCCCGGTCTACCTGCCCTTAAAGATTTTTATGCAAATCGAAACCCTCCTTAAGGCCTTCGTGTGGGGTCAGAATAGGCACAAGCTTTCTTGGCGCAAGCTTAAAAATCCCTCTAACCTAGGCGGAGTAGCTTTACCTGACTTTAATCTCTATTACTTGGCCGCTCAACTGTCCCACCTATTTCATATAGACAAATCCGACAGGACCCGCTTTCTCCTCCTCCTTTGCCCCAGATGGTCCCAGCTGACTGTAGACCCCCTGACTGCTATATTCCGAGGGGTGCGGGGCTCCGGGGGCCCGGGCGAGACCGATTCTATGCTGTACCATTATAGTAGGATCTGGGAGGTTGTCATGACTAAAATGAAGTACCCAGCTCTACACACCCATACCCCCCTGTGGCATAACGGAAATTTGGTGGAGTTCGGGTCCATGTCGGACCCTGAGCTCTGGTGCGGGAAGGGTATCTACCTACTTTCGCACTTACTCCACGGGGACACCATACGTTCATTCGATGACTTGAGCTCCGCCAACTCCCTCCCGAAATCCATGCTCTTCCGCTACTATCAGATCAGACACGCATTCAGAGCTCAGTTCCCGACCTCCCCTCCCCCCCTAGAGACCCCGTCCATGATCGAATTCATTAAGAGTACAGATCCCCAACACCTGATCTCTATTCTCTGCGCTGAGCTTCACACCCCCAGCTCCACAGTCATTGCTTACGCTGCTAAAACCCCCTGGGAGGTGGATGTGGGCGCTATAGAGGACGATGAGTGGGAGGACGCCTTGGGGACATGCAAGGCGGTATCCCCCAAATTGTCTGACAGACTCACCCAGCTGTTCCTCCTCCACCGAACGTATCTGTCCCCCTCTGGTATCCAAAAATATAGGCCTGAACTGTCGCCTAATTGCCCAATGTGCAGAGTGAGTGAGGGCACTTTTTTCCACCTCCTCTGGGGCTGCCCCCAGGTCCAGGGGTACTGGAAACAGATTGTCACATTCCTTCATGACAAGATGGGTTTTCCGGTGCAGCTGATCCCCAGACAATGCCTGCTGGGTATATACCCAGATGAAGAAATGGACAAAAACATGCTCACTTTCCTACAGTCTACTCTGTTTATAGCTCGGAAACTTATTGCCAGAAAATGGATGAGGGACTCCCCACCTGTGTTCGGGGAGTGGAAGGCTGCAGTCAATAATGTCATTCCATACCATAAAATTATGTATAAAAATAGGGGTAATCTGACCAAGTTTACCAAGATCTGGGACAGATGGGTTCAATGTCCGGACACTGGGGGTTGAAGACCTCCATGTTTCTGGGTGGAGCTCACTTAAACGGCAGCAATCCCACTCTACAATGTAACTTACTCTACGCATAATCAGCTTTACTACTGTTTGCATGCATGGACCTAGTTGATGCTTGTTGTTTTGATATAATCATTGATGTGATTTGATGTATATCCTGTTTTTTTTTAGTTCAATAAACTCACTGGTTTCGAAAAAAAGGAATCAGTAAATCTCATAACCCTGGGAGCCTAGATCCCATTGAATATGGTGCCTTTAACACAGAATGTAATAAACATAGTAGGGCACTTATAGTAAACACATACAGTCCTAATAGTGATGGAAAAATAAGATGTAGATAACTAGTAATGTAGAAGAAAACATGGCAGAAAATCTCAAGGAAAGCAAAGCGGAATTGCGGATGGAGTATATTTTTAGCGTACATATTTGCAATGCTATGGTGTTGCAATATTCATTCTATCACATATTTGAAGGATCCAAAAATGTAAATTGACAAAATCTGATTATATCATGAAAAGTTTTGATCATTTAGAGAGCTCAAAGATAAAGAGCACAGGTTATTTTCTCAATTTGTCATGTACATTACATCTTTAGCCTTCTTTGCAATAAGCTAAGACATTCCTTTTTAACAAGTGATACAATAAAGATTTTGCTGTGATGCAATCTTGATACACTGGTTTAGTAAGTCTTCTTACAGACCAGTGGAAAAAAAAATTACAATTTAGTTACAATCATTAATCATTTTTCAGTACTAGTTTTACTGTAGTCTCTTGAAGCTGTCACCATGGATATGTGAACTATGAAGTCACTGCGTGAGCTAGCTTGCCAAGAGCTCCAAAATATTAAATCACACCTCAAGACTTGTTCTTTCCTTCATCTGTAAAATGTCATAGTAAATAAATGTTTTCCTTTTTTTAGCGTACTTAATTGCTATCTAAAAATTAGGCAGGTGGTTCAAAGAGGTACATTTTTAGTTAATACTGCCATATTAACAAAAACTAAAGTAACGTTGTAGGATTATCACTTTATATAGTTTCATAATTGATATCCTTTTTAAGGATTGTTCATTTAACTATAGTGCTTGCAGAGAAAAAGACTGGAATGTAATGGACATCAAATAATTCATAAGAAAAAAGCTACAAAGAATCATCTGAAAATGTTCATACCGGGACATTTTATTTTGTATGTATTTGTTGCAGTATTAAATACTCGCTTGCTGCTCGTATTACATACTCGGTCTACTTATCAGTGAAAAATAATCATTTACAAAATACTGACCATAAAAATTAGTTTAGTAAAGAAGGCATTTACTAAAAAAAAAAAAAAAAAAAAAGACTTTTGTAACTAGTGTTAAATCCTTTTCTCAAAGGCCATTCATAGAAATTCACACAGAAATTCTATAACCTTTGGACTATACTGCATCCAACAAGAGGATTGGATACTGGCAAATAAAAAAACTGTAGGCCAGACCTGAGTATAGCCTTTGTAATTGTTAGCCACAGTTAAATGACAAAACGTTACCAAAAGTATGATAATAATGATGTGACCTGTGTCCCTCAATGGACTCTGGTTGGTTTTGGTTTGTTGTTTACAAGCCATTACAAGCTATGGAAGCATCTGTTCAAACCAACCTCAGTTTGATCAGATGCTTTTGAGAGCAGGGGAGAGATCTTGGGTCTAAGAAAGCCATTGATAAAGAGCATCTGTCACTGCCCATGTTGCTCACCCCTTGTAATAGCAATAAAGTTGATCAAAAAAAAATTTAAGAGATGGTTAAATAAAAATAAAAAAACAAATACAATTTAAAAATGTAAAGTGCCCCCATCCCCCTGTGCTCATGCACAAATGCAAACAGACAGGTAGGTCTCACATGCATATGTAAGTGGTGATTGCACCATACATGTGAGGTATTGCCTATGAATAATTTATTGTACCGCAGTTTACTACCATTCCACGAGTGTGTGCAATTTTGAAAGGTGACATGTTAGGTATCTATTTGCTCGGCATAATATAATCTTTTATATTTTACCAAAATAGTTTTTGTGTGAACTAAAATTAATTAACCACTTTAGCCCTGAAAGGTTTTAGCCCCTTAATGACCAGGCCATTTTTTGTGATACGACACTGCATTACTTTAACTTAAAATTGCAGGGTCGTGCAACTCTGTGCCAAATAAAATATATGTCCCTTTTTCTCACAAATAAAGCTTTCTTTTGGTGGTATTTTTCACCTCTGCGTTTTTTATTTTTTGTGCTATAAACAAAAATAGACAGCCAGTTTTTTTTTTTTACAATAAAACAATATTTTTTAGTTTATGCCATAAAACGTATTCAATAAAAAAATGTAAACAAATCTAATTTATTCATCAATTTAGGCCAATCTTCTGCTACATGTTTTTAGTTTAAAAAAATCCCAATAAGCGCATATTGATTGGTTTGCACAAAAGTTATAGCATCTACAAACTATGGGATAGATTTATGGAATTTTTATTACTAGTAATAGTGGAGATCAGAGATTTTTAGCGGGACTGCGACATTACGGTGGACCACACTGCCACATTATATCGGTGTGGACGGTCCTTAAGTGGTTAAAGTGTATTTTTTTTCTGAAAACAGCCACTATTTTATTTTCTAGGGTCTTTGCTTTTAGAAAATGTATAATGTTTGGGGGTTATAAAATGCAGATTTTACATGTATGGTAGAAATGTTTCAATTAGCCCAGTAGGAGTTCAGGTCCATCAGATGCAGTACCTGTGTGCTTATGGAACAGTTCATGTCTAATTATTTTGGATAATTTGTGGGAAAGTTCTAAGATGTGTGTTTAGTGACCTATGCTGATTTTTTTTTTCCTTTTTAGAGCAGAGACTATGGGCTATTCATAAGACACATTTAAGCATCAATCGGCAAGGAAGTAAACTTTAATTTGTGATCAGCCAAAAACATTGCATTGATAGTATGGACATTTCTTATACTCTGAGATAAACAAATAAAGGCTTATTTATTTTCCACAGCGCAAATGCCTTACAAGTAGGAATGGGCTGAAAACCCCACTGTTCGGGAGTTCTGCCTCCTGCCGAATGCCTGCTCTGCACTTTGACATTTCTTATATAGGTAAGAATCAGGGCCACTTGGCTACTTCAACCAGTGGCCCCGCCCCTTCTGACATAACAGACTGGTGTATGCTGGGCATGTATTGTCGGAAGGGGCGGTGCCACTGCGTGATGTAGCCAGGTTGTCCCATCCCTTGCCTATATAAGAAATGTCTGAGGAGATGTTCAGGCGGGAGGCCTCCCAGAAATGAGAGCATTTTTACATTTTTTTTTTTGGTCCGGCAGGCGGTGTGATTGACAAATCATCAAGGGAAACTAGGATTTGTCAAAAACTGTCTCTTGTGTTTATTTGATTTTGACACTTTTTTGGGACATCTTTTCCCAATCAGGATGAAAAATGCACTGTGCAGTGCTCAGTGCATTGCACAGTGTTCGTCTGGACGATCACCCGGCAAACACCCTGCAAATTTGGGTGTTGGGCGAATGGCCACACAAGCAAACTTTCAGCCCAAACTCATGCTCGGGCAGAACCGTTCGCCCATCCCTACTTACAAGTACTGGGGACCTTCAGTGCAGAAATAGGGGAAAATGGTCTGAGAGGTCAGGTGTTAGCTGAAAAAATAACTGGTAATGAAAAAATTTATAATTTCTGTTGTAAGTGTCACATGCCACTGATCAAGTGTAATCTCTTGTTGACACATTTAGAGTTTGTCAGAGATCTCCCTGATCTTTCTGCTGAAAGTTGTGTGGAAGTTTAGGAATTTTGCTTATGCAAGTGAGAGGGGTTTCAGGTTTACATGTAGATGAGTCATTTTGGGAGTCAAAAACCGAATTAAAGTACCCTATAATGGCTGGAGAACCTTCGGTAAAGGTATCCAGTTTGTGGAGGATAGACACAAAGGCCAATAGATAATTGTTATTGGCCAGATAAATATTAGAAAGTATAAAAGTTTTGCCTTAAAGTGTATCTAAAGACAAACATTTTTTTTTTTTTTAGTATTTGATAGAATGAGTAGGGATTAGAGCACATGTCTTTTTTGCTCCTGTGTTACAGTTAGGGAGAGTCTCCCACTCTTTTGGAACTCTTTATCGAAAGTGAAAGTAAAAGAAAATCATTGTTACACTTTAGGAAAAGAGAAGCAGTCCTTCTGTGTCTTGATTTTGATTTTGACAGCTCTTATATAGTGACCTGACATCACAAGCTGTCCCACAATGCACTGCTCAAGTGCAGTAAATAAATTACAGTAACATCAGTAATTTATTCACTGCACCTAAAGCAATGGATTATGGGGCGACATCAGAGCCCTATAAAAGAGCTTTCAAACTCAGATAGAAGCTAGTTAGCCAAAAAGAGTCCATGGTTAATCAGCTAGCTCAGTGGCTTAGCTGGTAGAACAACGGGCTTGCAAATGAAAGGCGGTGAGTTTGAATCCACAGGCCAGCAGGTGCCTTGGTGGCGTAGCTGTTAGAATAACAGGCTAGAACGGGAGAGGCTGTGGGTTCAAACCCTTGGCCCAGCAGGTGATTAGTAGTCACTTACATCTAAGCCTTTAAAATGAGAACTTTTTCGTGTTCGAATGTTCGCAAGAACATTTCCCCTGTTCGAGATGTTCTGGTGCGAACTGAACAGGGGAATGTTTGGTTTATCACTAACCCAGATTAGTTTAGCTCATCCCTAATCAGCAAGCTTTACCACTCCCCAAAAAAATATAATTTTATCTTAAGATAGAAAGTATGAGATCATTTATCAGAAATAGCATAATCTCAGAAGGCAGATCACTCAAGGCAGGAGCTAACAGACAAAAAGCAACACACTTGATTGTAATTTACACAATTGCTATTGTATACACTGTATGTTTGCTGTTACATTGGTGTGCGTCTCCATCATTCTTAGCATTCCATTGACCTAATGCCTGAAACATGAAATAAGTATCAATGAAATGCATAGGCATGCCTCCCATATAAAAACCTTGTCACACAGAAGGAGTCTGTCATTTCACATGCTTTGCCCTAATTATTATGGAGATAGATGGTAGTAGCTGCTGTTAGGTACAGACCTTGTGAATTTGGGCTTTACATACAGTGTAGAAGAATGGGGTAGATATTAGCCTTGCAAAACAGCAAAGACAAGTTATTCAGCACTCAGTGTACGATGGAATATGACAAAATTAAAAGTCCAAATGCAGATGAGAAATCAGTTGACATTAGCTTTATACCACTCTACATGCATCATTCTCTATTATGATAATTACTACAAATCCCATGCTTTGGGAAAATTGTTTTCACAAGAGGTTGTGTCTGCTAGTTTGAATTTTTTACACTAGCAACTCTTTCATCCTGAAATTTGAGGAAAATACCTCATGCTTTCAAGCAAATTTGTGCTTTTAAAAATTTTGTTTTACAAGAGGCTGTGTTTACTGGAATTGTAATTTGGCAGCAAAGATTACACTCTTGCAGTTCTAAATATAAGACAAATACTGTAACAGTGTGTCTAAAAGGTCCAGTCACCTGACATGGATGCTGGTGTGGGCACATGTGCATATTGAAGGACTTGGCTCTGCACATAGGATTGCTGATGGGTATGTGGTAATGCACATGTATGCACACATCACTTGCACACATGGTGTTGGTGCCAGCCCAGCAGTGCCTGAAGAAACTTCTGAGTGATCACTACCTGCTCTCTGTGACCTGACCCAGACATCTGCTTTCCCTTTACTGACATGGCTTGCCCTGTGACCTATCTCCCATCTCTGCATTCTAATATTTGACCCTGACTTGTACTCTATACCTTGTTGCTTTGTAATGAATTTGTACCATTTCTGCCTCTTTGTTTCTGACCCTGGCATCTATTCCTTATTACATCTCTGACAACTTATTTATCATTGTTTCTGCCTGCTTGCTACTGAACTTGACTTTTGAGCTGACCTTGCGCCTGCCTACCATCCCAGCATTTGTACCTACCTGAGTCTTGATCATCCTGTGTCCTAAATGCATCCTGCATCCTGCATTTGTTGTACCACTCCTCAATTCCTCTCAATTCCACTCCATGTTCTGTCAATACCTTCTCTGTGACAGTTCCCAAGGGTATTTTGAGTGAGATTGCAAGAGGATTTATGTTATCAACTCTGACTCCACCAGGCACCTGACAAACATATCTGTATTTTTCATAAAATAGCTTTTGCAGGTTTGTGTGTACTGTTAAATTGCTATTGTCTTTACTTACTGCAGCATCTCCCTTTTGTATAGCAGTGTGTTTGGAAGACATTACTCTTGCTTCTGTAATTGCAGCAATTCTACCATTTTAACTGGATAACACTAGTAAAGGGGTCAGTGTCAGAAACGATATCAATATTTTTTAGTTGTCTTTTCTGCATTAACATGACACAGACTATAAGGCCATATACAGTATACAATATATATATATAAATATACTGTATATATATACTGTATAGTATATACTATTACAGTGTGTACAGATGAACCAGCATTAAGGGAAGGCTACTGGCATTGAAAACCTTCCCTTAGATGTGTAGACGCATTAGCTCTACATAGACCTCTCCGCCGGCAAACACTCTATGCGTGGGTCTGTTTGCCGGTATAGATCTATGTGTATTGCAGTGCAGAGTCAATATTGTTTTGATATCTATCTGCCTTTATGAAAGGATACACGCTCATGTCTTTCTACTATGCCTGGTCGCCATAGTTGAAACAGCATGGCTTTTCCCCTGCAGATAGGATTATACTACTGTTATACTACTACTAGTATACTACTTTACTGTTAGTACTACATGATTGGAGTGGCATGTGCGCGCGCCGCCGGAGCCGCACTCCCACTGTGCTTAGACACAGTGGGAGGTGGGCCACGGGAGGAGAGGCGGCGATCGCCGCCTTCATCCCTCGATCGTCCGTGAAACGGAGAGAAGACCCACCTGCTTATGTAAACAAAGCAGGCGGATCTTCTCTCAGACAGGCAGGGACAGATCAGCAGTTTCAGCTAAGCTGAAACTGCGATCTGTCTGTACCTGTCACAGAACCCCTTCCCCCCACGCAGTCAGCAGGCACAGAGGCATACATTTAACCCCTTTGATCACCCCCATTATTAACCTCTTCCCTGCCAGTGTCATTTATACAGTAACAGTGCATATTATTTAGCACTGATTACTGTATTAGTGTCACTGGTCCTCAAAAAGTGTAAAAAATGTCAGCTAGGGCACTATGTCGCAGACCCGCTAAAAATCGCAGATCGCCGCCATTACTAATAAATAATAAATAAATAAAAAGTCCAAAAATCTATCTCGTTTGTAAACGCTATAACTTTTGTACAAATCAATTAAAATACTCTTTTTGGGATTTTTTACCAAAAATATGTAGCAGAATACAAATTGGCCTAAACTGATACAAAAATTAAATTTTTTTTTTTTGGGAATGTTTTATAGCAGAAAGTAAAAAATATGACATTTTTTTTCAAAATTGTTGCTCTTTTTTTGTTTATAGTGCAAAATCTAAAAACCACAGAGGTGATCAATTACCACCAAAAAAAGCTCTATATATGGGAAAAAAAGGACTTTAATTTTATTTGGGTACATCATCGCATGACCGGGCAATTATTTGCTAAAGTAACGCAGTGCCGAATCCCAAGAAATGGCCTGGTCATTAAGGGGACAAATCCTTCTGGGGCTGAAGTGGTTAAACACTTCTTATGATACTATGTAATTGTGGTTTATTAATACCTTAGTTATTATTGGATCACCGAGAATGTTGATCGGAATGATCCAACTGTTGTACACTTTTCTTATGTGTATTTTGTTCAATAAAGCTTTTTGGAAAAAAAAAAAAAAAACACTTCTAGACCGGGCCTTTTTCTGACACTTGTTGTTTACAAGATAAAAACTGTTTTTTTTTGCTAGAAAATTACTTAGAAGCCGCAAACATTATATATATATATATATATATATATATATATATATATATATATATGTATATATATATATATATATATATATATATATATATATATATATATATATATATATTTTTTTTTTAGCAGAGAACCTAGAGAATAAAATAGAGATTGTTTCAATATTTTTTATCACACCGTATTTACACAGCAATCTTACAAACGCAATTTTTTTTGGAAAAAAATCATTTTTTGAATTAAAAAATAAGAAAGATAATATTACGCTGAGTAAATAGATACCCAACATGTCATGCTTCAAAGTTGCGCACGCTCGTGGAATGGCGTCAAACATTGGTACCTAAAAGTCCCCATAGGCGACAATATAAACAGTTCTACAGGATACTAGTTTAGGGTTACAGAGGAGGTCTAGAGCTCAAATTATCGCTTTCGCTCTAATGATCGCGGCGATACCTCACATGTGTGATTTGAACACCATTTACACATGTGGGCCCTGACTTGCCTAAGTGTTCAGTTCTGCGCGTGAGCTAATGGGGACGGGGGCACTTTAATTTTTTTTTTCCTATTTATTTTATCTTTTATTTTTTATTTTTACACTGTTTTTAAAAAAATAAAAATGTAATCACTTATATTTCTTTTACAAGGAATCTAAACATCCCTTGTAATATAAATAAGCATGGCAGGACCTCTTTACTGTGAGATCTGGGGTCAAAAAGACCTCATATCTCACATCTACACTAAAAAAATCCATTGCAAGGAAGTGACGTATGACGTTGCTTCGGTCCTCCAAGCCCATAGAGTCGAGTGAGGACCATCTTGCCCTCACTCGACTTCCTGCCTGATGGCACAGCAGACCGGATCATTTTCCACACTCCAGGGAACCCACCGCTGGGACCACCCTTATGTTAACCATTTACCGCATATCGACGTAGGGCTACGTCGGTAAACTTTGCGGGCTTATACCGGGATGATGCCTCTAGCTAGAGACATCATCCTGGTACCGTGGTTTGAAGCCAACGGTCGGCTTTCCGTCGGTAATGACCAATGCGGCTTGGGAGCCGCTCGATCGTTACCCGGGGGGGCGGGAGGGGACGTTCCCCCCCCCTCCCGCCGCCTTCCGTGGCTTTGCTCGGGGCTCCCGTCCCACCGGGAGCCCATAGCACCCAGCCGGCATGTCCGCCGGCTGGATGGAGTCCCGATGAATGCCGGAAACGGCATCAATCGGTTCTCCGATGACGTAACCCGGAGGCGGCGTCCATGACGTCACTTCCGGGTTACTGTGCTGCAAAAGGCGGCAGTTTTAAAAAACGGCTGTATGCAAAAATGCCGTTTTCTGCGTTTTGCATACAGGGAAGTGTAGTGGAGGGGTCTAGGGTCTTTTAGACCCTCGATCCCTCCATAAAGTGTACCTGTCACACATATTGCTGTCACAAGGGATGTTTACATTGCTTGTGACAGCAATAAAAGTGATCAGATTTTTTTTTTTTTAAAAAAACCTGTAATAAAGTTGAAAAAAAATAAAAAATAAATAGGAAAAAAAAAAAAAAATTAGCCGCCCCCGTCACCATTAGCTCGCGCACAAAAAAAACGTATACGCAAGTCGAGCCGCAAATGAAATCGCTGTTCAAACCCCACATGTGAGGTATCGCCGCGATCGCCAGAGCGTGGGCAATAATTTAAAAAAAAGAGCTACACTCTACCTCTAAACTGGTAACCGTTAAATAAATTTAAAGCGTCGCAGATTGAGATCTCTATTGACCGTAGTTTGTCGCCATCCCATGGGGGGGCGCAATTTTAAACCGTAACATGTTGGGTATCTATTTACTCGGCGTGACATCATCTTTCACAATATACAAAAAAAATGGGCCAACTTTACTGTTTAGTATTTTTTAAATGCAGTGAAATGTGATTTTTCAAATTTTTTCCAAAAAAATGGCGTTTTAAAGACCGCTGCGCAAATACCGCGTGACAAAAAATTTTGCAATGACCGACATTTTATTCTCCAGAGTCTTTGCTAAAAAAATATATATAATGTTTGGGGGTTCTAAGTAGTTTTCTAGGAAAAAATACTGGTTTTAACTTGTAAACAAAAAGTGTCCGAAATAGGGCTGGGGCTTAAGTGGTTAAAGCGGAGCGAACACCGTTTAAAAAAAATCTGCAATAACCCAGGTATTTAATGCCAAAGTACCAACGTAAAACTGCGGCGGGTGGTCTGTAAGTGGGTATTATCCAAAAGTGCACTTATTACACAATGGAGTTATTTGTTCATCAAGTGTATATTCATTTCTAACACAGATGGCGAGCATAGTTAATTTTAGGAGCCAGCTAGGTGGGCTTCCTAATCTGGTTGCTCTCGGACAAGGCCTTGGCCTGGGCAAATCCCTTATGGGAGAATGATAATCCTGTGATACTCGATTACCTGAGTTTTAATGCCTTATTTTGTAGGGTATTCGATGTGCCTTCTCGCTTTGCCTCTGCTGCAAAGCTGCTCCTGTCCATTAAACAGGGTATATATGAAACGTTGCCGAGTATTCCATTAAATTTCGCACCCTGTCATCAGAGGTGGGCTGGAATAATGACGCTCTGGTGGCATTCGTCTCTCATGGTCTCTCTGAAGCATTGATGAATGAGATTGCGGCCAAGGATCTCCCTGAAGAGATTGAGGCTCTCATTTCCTTCCTAATTTTGATCAGGGAGAGACCATTGTTAAAGGAGCACCTGCGGAGGCCTCCTACCAGATTGGCTCTTACCTTTCTTTCCCACTCATTTCTCCCTCACCTCCTGTGGATGGTGCGTCTGGCTGTGAACCCATGCAGCTGGGGTTAACTCTCTTTTTCCGAGGCTCAGTATTAAACATATAAAGACAGAAGCGGCCAATAGTGCATTACCCCAAATGCTTTATTATTAAAAAGATAGGGCATCAACTGGTTCTCCAAGATGTGCCACTGTGTTCTATTTTAGAGGCTGACTACCACTCAGGAGCTTGCCTCTGGGTTTGCCAGGGAGGTCTTCAGTTTACACGGGTAGCCTAAGGAGATTGTCTCAGACTATGAGAGCCAGTTTGTCTCTTGATTCTGGTGCGCCTTTGTGCTCCCAGTTGGGTATTCGAATCTCCTTCTCCTCAGCCTACCATCCACAGTCCAATGGTGCCACTGAGTGTTCCAATCAAGCTCTGGAGCAATTTGTCCGCTGCTATATATCCAAACATCAGGACAATTGGGTTGATATGCTACCCTGGGCAGAGTTTGCCAGGAACTCTGCCATTAACTGGTCTTTTGAAATGTCTCTATTCATGGGCAATAATGGGTTCCAACCCGCTGTGTTGCCCAATTCGTTCTCGCCACAGGACATTCTGGCTGTGGAGGATCATCTTTATGCCCTTCATTCCTATTGGGTGCAGATTCAAAGAGTCTTTATGGGTCTCTGCACTGCTTCAGAAGCTCCAGGCAGACCAGCAACGTTTATCTGTTCCTACATACCAGGTCGGGGAGAGGGTGTGGTTGTTGACCCATAATCTCAACCTCAGGGTGCCCACTTCAAAACTGGCACCCTGAGGTTGAGATTAAACTCTGATTGCATCATCACTTGCCTGCTGCTTGGTTGTCGCACAGTGATGATGCTGCACACTTGCCTATTTCAATCACCTAATGGGCTGCTGTCCTTGCCCTTGTGTTTGTGCTCCATGGTGCATCACTGCTAGCAGTCTTCTGTTCTCAGTGTTCCTCCATGTCTGACCAAGCTTGGCTGACAACTCTCCTGGCTCTTGACTCTGCATCAGCAGATGACCCGGTATCAACAGATTACATGCTTCTGGACTCGACCCCAGCTTGGATGACTACCCTGTTCTGGACTCTACCCCAGCATGGAAGACTACCAGCTTCTGGACTTGACCCGGTTTGGATGTCTACCTGCTTCTGAACTTGATCCCGGCGTGTTCCTGATCTCACTCCTCACTCTTGCTCTAAGTTTATTGCTGTTTGCTCCAATAAACTGATTTATTTTACCTGCATCTCCATGTGGTCTGGTTTCCTGGCACCCTGACACTGGTTTTATTGTGTAGTGTTAGGTAGGAAGCCGTGCACTCTGCTCTGCTCATTCATGATCGTGTACTCCCCCTTTGTATTGTATATTTGAATGTATACAAGTGTGTCATTGGCTGATTCTTTGTGAGTAACTTGTGTCATGTGACTGTACATTTGGAACTAATTGGCTGATATTGTATAGCCATCATTTCCTGTTGTTGTCTCATACTTAAATGGAGCTTCTTGCCTTAGACAGGACATTCTTGTGAACATCCAATGTGATAGCAAGCTTTGTGTCTGTATTACTGGTTACTGCTGAGCATGCTCAATTACCTTATACAAAAGAGCTGAGAACTGTGCTTTTTAGCACAATGGGATTGATTGTGCTTGGCCTATATCAATATATTCAAAAGTGCACTTATTAGCGCAAAATAGTTATTTGTGCATCAAGCGTATATTTAATTCCAAGACACCACTGACAGGTAAATTAAATAACATTAATTATCTTGTTACAATGGCACCTGAACATGGTAGGATATGTTAGGCAGCAAGTGAACGCATTGTTCCTGAAGTTGATGTGTTGAAAGCAGAGAAAATGGGCAAGCGTGAGGATTTAAGCGACTGTGACAAGAGCCACATTGTAATGGCTGGACCAGAAGGTCTTGTAGTATGTTCCCAGTCTTCAGTGATCAGGGCTAAAGATTTTCTGCAAATTGTAAAGCCATGAGTAAAAAAAAACAATTTTTTCCCTGTTTTTTTTTCCCAGAAAAAAATTGCCATTTTATGAAAAATTGTAAATAAAAATTCAGTAATATATGGATACTTTTTTTTTTAAATTCCCCATACAGATTTTATAATACTTGCATTATCAGTCAGCAAAGCAAATGTCTTACAATTTTCCCTAAGGCCTCATGTACACTGCAGCTGCTAAATTAACGTTTAGGAGCAGTTGGTGTTTTTTTCAGCAGCCGCTGAACTCTACTCTATGTTATCTTATGTGTGCATGTACACTCAGTCGTTAATAGTAGATTAGAGGCAATTGAGTTTACTGGCATTTTTTTTTTAAAGCAGATAAATCATTCAGGACTTTAGTTTACTGGCATTTCAAATGCCAAATGCTTGTAACTGCTTGTAAACTTGTGCAAAAGCTGTAATCCGAGTTCATGCGCATTTTGCTTTATAATTATTTTTAAAGAGGAACATTTAAAATATGGGGAAAACACAATTTTCACCACATGCTGTTGCATGCCCGGGGGGAGAGGGGGAAACAGACAGACAGACAGAACAGAACACTTATAGGAATCATTTAACGGTCATAAAGATAAACTAGTTTTTCAGAAAAATATGCCCTCGTACCTATCAATTAAGACCAGAGAGGACAAAAACTATGATCTACTGTACTCCAACAATCAGTCAACTGCAGGAGGTACAAAATGGAGCCCACAACCAAACTAAACTGGAGCCTTTCCCCTGCAATGCTGCCTAGTGGCAGAAATGCATATTTCTTTTGTTTGAGAACTGCATTAAAAAGTACGGTGTTACTTGAATTGTATTCCAGGATTTGCTTGTCTTCAAATTAGAGAAGTTTCAATAATATAAGACTTTACATAAAGTCTTTGAAATCTTTCATTAAGGTCTTCATGGTATATAGTTTGAATAACATGACATAGATATATTATTTATCATTGTAAGAGAACATATTTCACACTATTTATTTAAATGTTTCCGTAATAAAATGGATGTAAAAAAAAAGGAAAATAGAAAAAACATTTTTTTCCCCAATTTTTTCTTTTTTTTTTTCAGGCCTTCCTATCTCTAGTCAGAACCTATTAAAAGTGGTCAAAACTAGGAAAACTAGCAAACCAGTAATTGGGTCATGAGCATCCAAGGCTTACTGATGCATGTGAGGAGAAAAAGCTGGTCTGTGTTTTCCAATCCAATAGTAGAACTACTGTAGCTAGAATAGCTCAAAAGGTTCATGCTGGTTCCAATGGAAATGTGTCAGAACACACACTGCATCATATTTAGTTGCTTATTAGGCTGTGCTGGACTCTTTGCTTTCCACTTCCATTGAGCCTTGTACAATTTCTGACCATGCTCCAATTACCCTTACACTACAACTGGGAGCAGCAACTCCCAAAATTTGGTACTGGAAACTTAATGAATATCTGATTCAGGATTGTCACCCCCAAACTGAACTGGGTTTGCAACTTTGTCAGATCATACTCGAGAATGATAATCCTCGTATATCATTATGGCCTCATAGCAAAAGGGCCAACTCTTAAAAAAGAACATACTCCACATATAATGGAGGGGGAGGGGTATTGCGCTTCAGGGAACACTTTACTGTCACCTATATGAGATTATTTTAATTATTAATCACCTATATGCATCTATTTTAATCACTTGGAAATAATAGTGATATTGTTTATTTATATATGTGTATTAATTCCTTAAGCACTGGTGCACTTTATATGTATATTTTTGAAGAGAGATTCATTAAGATTTATTAATTATTTAACTATTCAATATTTTAGAGATATATCCAAACTTGTGGAAAATACTTGAATAATTTTGAGCACTATCGCTATAATTGATTATTTATTTGGAGTGTTTTTATTAATATTTAAAACTGATTGATTTATACCACTTCCCTGAAGCGCGGTACCCCTCCCCCTCCATTATATACCTTGCACTGTATGGTTTATAGAATCAGTACACGCAGCATTAAGGGAGCTTACACGCATAGATTCTCCAGACAGCGCGAGACTCATACCAATATTTACATACTCCACATATAGCCAACACTCTATGCCACATTCAAAAACTCTTGCACATGAAAGCAAACCTAAAATCTTAAGAGGAGCTCAACTCTTGTATCCTTTACAAAGCCAAAAATAATCGAATTATCAAAATTCAGATGTACCCTCTTTGAATTTGCAAACAAGCTGGGTAAATTTCTAGCCTGCTCCCTGCAAGACTTGACCCTGAAAAAACATTAATCTCTCATATAGAATCTGGTAAAGGCACCATATTGACTAAAGCCAAAAATATAGCAGAATAATTCATGGAAATTCACCAATCTCTAGATAATACATAAAGGAATCCCTTGGAATTGCCTTGTTTTCTGAAATAACGTACCATATATGTGATATGATCTTCATTTAAGTCAAAACAATAGACAAACACAATATGCTTAAGCTGATAACACACAAACAATTCTAATTTCTTTGTTGAATTGTTGAACCCACCCATTAAGTGTTGGAGGAAAAAGTATGTGAACCCTTGGAGTTAATAGCCGGTCAGCAATGATTTCAAGCAAAAGTTTTTGGTAGTTCTGGATCAGACCTGCACAATGTTTAGGATGAATTTTTGACCATTTCTCTTTACAAAATTGCTTCAGCCAAAACATATTTGTAGAATGTCTGGTGTGGATGAACCTTCACGTTGCATAAAGGAACACACCAGGGATGCCCCTTGTCACCACTGATTTTCATATTGACCGTAGAACCCTTCTTGAAACAAATTAGAACAATTCCAAACATTGTGAGTCTTCAAGTGGGACCTTGTGTCACAAAGTATGAGAATTTACTGATGATTTTCTTTTTTTCATTACACGACCCAAAACCTCACTCCTGAACTTACTTCCAGAACTGACTACACAAGGTCACCTTTCTAACCTTAAAATAATCCTGCAGAAGTCAGAGGCCCTTAATATTTCTATCCCACCTCCATAACTCTCTCACATCAAATAAACCTTTGCTTTTAATGGGCAGAAAACCACATCTCTTACCTGGGCATGAAAGTTACTCCATCGATGCCTGCCCTCTTTAAAGCAAACTTTCCCCCTTTATTGAACAATATCACATGTGACCTACAGAAATGGACCACAGACATGTACACATGTCTTGGCAGATATGTAATACTCAAAATGTCAGTTCTTCCAAAAATCCTTTACCTCCTCCAAACCTTACCTAATACAATTCTATCCCTCCTTTTCCATTTAGTTAGAAGAGAATTTACTAAATTCCTTTGGGCAAATAATTACCATTGCAACCTGTAACGACTTTTAATTCTCCCTAAACAATAATGAGGCATAGGATTCAATAAAGAACTACCATTCAGCCCACCATGTGTGCATTAACAACTGGTGTGACCGTTGATTAAGTAAACTGGAAACAAACTGCTTCATGGATCCCTCTGCCATGTATCTCTTGGCTACATCTCACCCATACCAAACATCTAACCACACACCTCACCATCAAACCCACTCTTCAAATAGCTTCAAAACTACATAAAATGACTAACATGACCCTGGAAATCGATAATCCTGACTTCAAACACAGTATGCAAAATCCTCTGCCCACTCTTTGAACAAACTTTAAAAGCAAGTATCTGACTTTTGATGGAGATGTAAACAACAGACAGGGACCTTCCTCTAAATCTTTTGGACCTGTCCCAAACTAACAAACTTCTGGACCAAAGTACGTGAAATCATCCATGAATGAAGTCTTCAGCCAAGCCAGGTCATACACGAAGGAACATGGAAAATAGTAGACTGATAGCTGAGATGCACCTTGGAGCACAAACACAAAGGCAAGGACTGCAACCCATCAGGTGATAGATATAGTCAGGTGTACAGCATTATCACTGTGCAATGCCCAGGCAGCAGGCAAGTAATGATGCATGATGCAATCAGAGTTTATAAGAGGCAGCAGTAAGCACATGCCCAAGATGGCTGCCAACAGGAGGGCAAGGTAAGACCTTGACACATTGATCCTGGAATTAAACCAAGTCTTTATCTGTTCAATTTGAAACACTTGACTAGAGAACACTGTAAACAATCTTTGCTGATCCACCTGATAAACAAAAGCTAGAGCATGAATACTTTTGGCTCAGAGGCAGGAATCATCCCCTATAATTCAGCTGAGGCTCTCTAAAGTCATGGACCCCACCACATGGAAGATTTGACAGCAACATTATACCATAGAGATTTAACATTTCAAAACACATGGTGCTATGGGATGGACTTTGTGTACTTCCAGGACTACAGACAACTCTTGCTGAGTAGTCAATAGGTGTTCACTACAGAAAGTTGAAACGACATCTGTTCTACCCTATTATGCCACTTCATATTCCTACCCTACACCATTTTCCCTTTCCCTGTTCCTCCTTCATAACCTCTTTCTTCCCTCCTCCCCTCTTTTTCTGAATCCCATTAACCCTTTTCTTATCCCCACTTTACCACCGAGTTCTATATATCAGCAAAAATACTGAAAAAACTGTGTTTTTGTTTTTCTGTGACTGTCTCCTGACTTTATTTTTGATTTGGAATGTTATCACTCCATGTTTAGTATGTCTTTGGAATGTCAATTTTGAGACTTTATTCTTCATGTATTACTGTATGACTACATGTGCAATGTTTAATTTCCCCCTTTTTGTGATATGCCTCTTACACCAAAAAAAGAAATTACAAAAAAATGTATATTTCAAACTACCATCATACAGTTATGAAAAAAAATAGATTTAAGTTGGTGATTCCTAAACACAATAGCATTGCAGAAAAATGCATGCAGAGCACAGACTGCGCCCTCAATCACTGTTCTGCAACTTTCACACAGCTGCTAAAAAAATTGGGTTTTGGGTGTTGGTAGTGCCCAAATATAACCCCACAGATAAAATTATTTATAGCACAAGATGGATCCTTTTAAACTAAGTTAACATTCTCATTTGTACAGCTGCTAAAAAAATTAGGGTGCCCCCTTAAAATTACCAATACAAAGAACAGCAGATACATATGGCCCCATTTTATTTATTTTTTTAATGAGAAAAGTTTTAAAAAAACTGTACAAAAAGGTACAAAGAGAGGAAGTAAAACTCCAAGGGCTATAAAATAACAAGATTATTCATAGACAGCACAAGTGCAAGGAGCAATCAAACAGGAATAATGACATAATAAAATAATAATAAAGAGTAAAATAAATAAAAAAGAAAATAAATGTGAAAATTATAAGTAGATGGACATTATTAAACCCTCAAATGGAGAGAGGAGGGCAACTGTTACGAAAGTTGTCAGACATACACTGTTATAAAGAGACAAGTTGTCAGTCTGCTTTAAATGATTCTTTACATATTTTCCACTGAACGTCAAAATTCTTACTGGTACCACATTTATTGGCCAGTACAGATTTGTAATTGTAGTGAGACTGTTTAATTTCAAGTACCTCAGATACATTGGGCACCCTGTTGGATTTTCAGTATATCGTTATCGGTGATCTAGCTGCCACTAAAATATGAGTGAACACCTTGCAAAAATAGGGAGGAAAGTTCTCAATACCCGGGTTTAGTAGTGCCATAACAGAATCTCGAGATGTAAGGATTCTCGTAATGCTTCAGATATGCCGTTCCAGAAGCTGGCTAAGTGGTTACAGGACCAGAACATATGCAAGATATTTCCTATAGCCCTGCACTCTCTTCAGCATAGAAGGGATTTGAGAGGCGCTGATATAAAAATTGATATATAACTATACTGTAAATATTAAAAATATATACTTAAAAAAGTGATGAAGTGTATATGCTAGACAGTGCTACATATAAACATGAATCGGATGAACATCAATATCAAAAAATTAATTCATGTGCAATTGTGCAATACGTGCAAATGACGCAATAAATAAATATATTTATAGATCAGTAATCCAGATAATACCATTGATATGCCAGTCCAGAAGTACAATATTTTTTAATTACATTTGCCTGGGTATTATTTAAGTATGGGGACATCAGTTAATTTAGAGGGTAGGGGTATTAGTTTGTAAAGATCTGTCTAAGCTATTAGAGAGGCTTGTATAGTGAGTGGGAGATGATGTAGGGGGAATGGTCTCCAGACGTCGAGGAATAGAAGACAACATAAGTCTGAAGTTGGGCTCGGAGTTTGCTCACTGTCACACCAAAGGATGTTTGGTGTGAACCAGGTTTTAAGTTGGGTAAGTATGGAGGCACGAAAATATTTGCGCACATTAATGAACCCCATACCACCTGCAAGTCTGTGCTTAATCAGAAGGGCTCTGGAACATCTAGGTAGTTTGGAGTACTAAATAAATTGTTTAAGGATGGAGTTTAATCATCTGTGGTGGCTTCTTTTAAGTGGAATGAGGAGCGTTAAAAAAATACAGTATTTGGAGGAGCAGAAGCATTTTGAACGAGGCCAAATGACTGGGTCAGGATAACTCAACTATAGCTAACCGCTTTGTTTCTTTAGCTATTTTGTCTATCAGAGGCAGGTAGTTGGCATCTGCCAGTTTCGAGTGATCTGCTGCTTATTGTAATCCCAGGTATGGTATAATAGAATTACTCCATGTGTAGGGGAAGGAGGACTGCAGCTGAGATTGGAGATGGGGAGAAAGGTCCAGCTCCAAAATAAGTGATGTTGTGAAATTAACCTTATAGCATGAGATCTGGTTGAATTTGCTGAGGATATCATGGGCATGAGGTATAGATAAAGATGGTGAGGTTATAAACAAAATAATATCATCAGCAAATAGATTTATGTTGTGGGTTTTGCCTCAAAGGGAGAAGCCTGATATATTGGGATGAGCTCTGATACTCTCATCTTGGGGCTCTGTGAGGAGAATGAAGGTCGAGTGGGAAGAGGGTACCCTTGTCTTGTTCCATTAGTTGTGGCAAAGGGATGAGATAGCATAATTCATGTGCATACCTGTGCACATGGAGACAAATAAAAGGCTAGGATGGCAGGCAGGATAGGTCCAGTAAAATCAAATTTCTTGAGAGTGTGTGTCATGTATCCCTAATGGACCCTGCCAAACGCCTTCTCTGCATCTGAGGAGAGGGGTAGTGAAGGAATTTGACAGAACCCTGCATAGTGAATTATGTTTATGACTCTGTGTGTGGAACAGAGAACTACAGTAAAACCTTGGATTGAAAGTAACATGGTCTGCAAGTGCAATTTTTTTTATAAATTTTAACTTGATAAATGAGTGAGGTCTTGCATTAGGAGTAGGGTCACATCCTATTTTAGTCAATAAGAGCTGTCTTAATTAGAACTACTGAAGTCGCTCCAACTTTAGAAAAGTTTCCTGTACTTCTTCAAGGTGACTTCTATCCAACAAAAATAAAAAAAGGAAAATACTCAAA
The DNA here is from genome assembly GCF_965119305.1 of Pelophylax lessonae. NCBI lineage: Eukaryota > Metazoa > Chordata > Amphibia > Anura > Ranidae > Pelophylax > Pelophylax lessonae. Next base: position 499,007,365 of record NC_138769.1, on the reverse strand, counting down.
AAAGCTCAAAGAAGCTCAATAAAAACGTACTAAAAAAAGCGCACAAAAAAAAAAAGAGCACAAGCCTCTTCAAGCTGAAATAAAAACTCAAATGCCTGTAAAAGCAGCTTTTTGTTTTGAGCTGCAGTGTACATGAGCCCTAAGTCAGATCCTCATCTTAATTGATGTGATTTCTATCCAACATTATAGAAAGATTACCCAGGCATTCCCTGAAGTTGCTTTGAAGTTGCCTTGAAGTCACATTGCTATAATCATTTTATATGGACTAGAGACTGAAGGACGTATGAATAAATGGCTGTGGAATGAATAACCTGAGCTTCCATTATTTCTTATAGGGAAATTCACTTTAATACAGTGGGTACGGAAAGTATTCAGACCCCCTTAAATTTTTCACTCTTTGTTATATTGCAGCCATTTGCTAAAATCATTTAAGTTCATTCTTCTTCCTCATGAATGTACACATAGCACCCCATACTGACAGAAAAACACAGAATTGTTGACATTGTTGCAGATTTATTAAAAAAGAAAAACTGAAATATCACATGGTCCTAAGTATTCAGACCCTTTGCTCAGTATTTAGTAGAAGCCCCCTTTTGATCTAATACAGCCAGGAGTCTTTTTGGGAAAGATGCAACAAGTCTTTCACACCTGGATTTGGGGATCCTCTGCCATTCCTCCTTGCAGATCCTCTCCAGTTCCGTCAGGTTGGATGGTAAACGTTGGTGGACAGCCATTTTTAGGTCTCTCCAGAGATGCTCAATTGGGTTTAAGTCAGGGCTCTGGCTGGGCCATTCAAGAACAGTCACGGAGTTGTTGTGAAGCCACTCCTTCGTTATTTTAGCTGTGTGCTTAGGGTCATTGTCTTGTTGGAAGGTAAACCTTCGGCCCAGTCTGAGGTCCAGAGCACTCTGGAGAAGTTTTTGTCCAGGATATCCCTGTCCTTGGCCGCATTCATCTTTCCCTCGATTGCAACCAGTCGTCCTGTCCCTGCAGCTAAAAAACACCCCCACAGCATGATGCTGCCACCACCATGCTTCACTGTTAGGACTGTATTGGACAGGTGATGAGCAGTGCCTGGTTTTCTCCACACATACCACTTAGAATTAAGGCCAAAAAGTTCTATTTTGGTCTCATCAGACCAGAGAATCTTATTTCTCACCATCTTGGAGTCCTTCAGGTGTTTTTTAGCAAACTCCATGCGGGCTTTCATGTGTCTTACACAGAGGAGAGGCTTCCGTCGGGCCACTCTGCCATAAAGCCCAGACTGGTGGAGGGCTGCAGTGATGGTTGACTTTCTACAACTTTCTCCCATCTCCTGACTGCATCTCTGGAGCTCAGCCACAGTGATCTTTGGGTTCTTCTTTACCTCTCTCACCAAGGCTCTTCTCCCCCGATAGCTCAGTTTGGCCGGACGGCCAGCTCTAGGAAGGGTTCTGGTCGTCCCAAACGTCTTCCATTTGAGGATTATGGAGGCCACTGTGCTCTTAGGAACCGTAAGTGCAGCAGAAATCTTTTTGTAACCTTGGCCAGATCTGTGCCTTGCCACAATTCTGTCTCTGAGCTCTTCAGGCAGGTCCTTTGACCTCATGATTCTCATTTGCTCTGACATGCATTGTGATCTGGAAGGTCTTATATAGACAGGTGTGTGGCTTTCCTAATCAAGTCCAATCAGTATAATCAAACACAGCTGGACTCAAATGAAGGTGTAGAACCATCTCAAGGATGATCAGAAGAAATGGAAAGCACCTGAGTTAAATATATGAGTGTCACAGCAAAGGGTCTGAATACTTAGGACCATGTGATATTTCAGTTTTTCTTTTTTAATAAATCTGCAACAATGTCAACAATTCTGTGTTTTTCCATCAATATGGGGAGCTGTGTGTACATTCATGAGGAAGAAGAATGAACTTAAATGATTTTAGCAAATGGCTGCAATGTAACAAAGAGTGAAAAATTTAATTGGGTCTGAATACTTTCCGTACCCACTGTATATGAGTGCTTTGGATTACAAGCACATTTCTGGCACGAATTATGATCGCAATCCAAGGTTTTACTGTATTGTAATTGATGTTGATTGATGCACTGTGCAGTGAATAATTGATTGAATGACTTTGCATGATCATTGCAGGAACATGGCAGGAATGTCTGCTTTTTTTTTCTTTCAATATGTTTATTGAAGAATTTTGGAACAAACAACCTGCAACTGCAGGAGGCATAAGAAATAAGGGAAAAGTACAAATGAGGTTAGCCTCACAGGGCGCTATGAAAGATGTACACATACAGTTTCTCGCAAAAGTTAGTACACCTCTCACATTTTTGTAAATATTTTATAATATCTTTTCATATGACAACACTGAAGAAATAACACTTTATCACAATGTAAAGTAGTGAGTGTACAGCTTGTATAACAGTGTAAATTTGCTGTCCCCTCAAAATATCTCAACACACAGCCATTAATGTCTATAACCGCTGGCAACAAAAAGCGAGTACACCGCTAAGTGACAATGTCCAAATTAGGCTCAAAGTGTCAATATTTTGTCTGGACACCATTATTTTCACGCACTGCCTTAATCCTCTTGGGCATGGAGTTCACCAGATCTTCAAAGGTTGCCACTGGAGTCCTCTTCCGTTCCTCCGTCACCTTTACCCTCAGCTTCTTTAGCAAGTCAGTGGTTGTCGTGGAAGTGTGTTTGGGGTCGTTATGTTGGAATATTGCCCTGCAGCCCAGTCTCGGAAGGGAGGGGATCATGCTCTGCTTCAGTATGTCACAGTACATGTTGGCATTCATAGTTCCCTCAATGAACTGTAGCTCCCCAGTTCCAACAGCACTCATGCAGCCCCAGACCATGGCAATCCCACCACCATGCTTGACTGTAGGCAAGACACACTTGTCTTTGTACTCCTCACCTGGTTGCCGCCACACACGCTTGACACCATCTGAACCAAATACGTTTATCTTAGTCTCTTCAGACCACAGGGCACGGTTCCAGTAATCCATGTCCTTAGTCTGCTTGTCTTCAGCAAACTGTTTGCGGGTTTTCTTGTGCTTCATCTTTAGAAGAGACATCTTTTTGGGACGACAGCCATGCAGACCAAATTGATGCAGTGTGCGGCGTATGGTCTGAGCACTGACAGGCTGACCCCCCCACCCCTTTAACCTCTGCAGCAATGCTGGCAGCACTCATACGTCTATTTCCCAAAGACAACATCAGGATATGACGCTAAGCATGTTCACTCAACTTCTTTGGTGAACCATGGCGAGGCCTGTTCTGAGTGGAACCTGTCCTATTAAACCGCTGTATGGTCTTGGGCCCGGGGTGCAGCTAAGTTTCAGGGTCTTGGCAATATTCTTATAGCCTAGGCTATCTTTATGTAGAGCAACAAGAGATCCTCAGAGAGTTATTTGCTATGAGGTGCCATGTTGAATTTCCAGTGACCAGTATGAGAGAGTGAGGGCAATGACACCCAATTTAACACACCTGCTCCCCATTTACACCTGAGACCTTGTAACATTAACGAGTCCCATGACACCGGGGAGGGAAAATGGCTAACTGGGCCCAATTTGGACATTGTCACTTAGGGGTGCATCCAATTTTGTTGCTAGTGGTTTAGACATTAATGGCTGTGTGTTGAGTTATTTTGAGGGGACAGCAAATTTACACTGTTACACAAGCTGTACACTCACTACTTTACATTATAGTAAAGTGTCATTTCTTCTTTGTTGTCACATGAAAAGATATAATAAAATATTTCTAAAAATGTGAGAGGTGTACTCACTTTTGTGAGATACTGTACAATAGGGATGCAATACAATTACATAGAGAAGCATGCAGAAACCAAGAACTGTATTGTAAAGAACGAAAAGTAAAAACAGATCAGGATCAAGGGTGGGAGCATACAGCAGAGTTAGAACGTGAATACCAGAGTGACCAGTGATTTAATTTTGCCTCAAAAGGCCACCAGGGACATAGTGTGTCCATAGAATGGCTATCCATTTTTCAAATGAATAAATGGAGTTAGCTACAGTGATCACTTCTGACAGATTGGCTGCCTGCTTTTTCTTCCAGTGTCTAGTAATTGTAAGGCAAGCATCCACTAGTGATCATACAAGTGACTACCATACGGTACGTACCAGGGAAGTCCTCTATCGCTAGATTAAGTATTGTTAAATCAGGTTTGGGTTTGGTGAGGACTCCCGTGACTGTGGAGATTAGTCAGAACACACTCCGCCAGAAGCTTCACAGGTTCTTACAAGATGATAGGATGTGCAAGAGATTACCATTTTGTCCACACCCTCGCCAGTAGAGAGGAGGCCCGTTAGGAGTAAAGTGAACTATGCAGAGCGTGTAAGGTACCATCTGGTTAGTATTTTCTTGGTAAGTTCCTAGTGGGTAACACAATGGGAAATACTCAGTGAATAGAGCATGGCTTTGAGCCATTGACGGCCATATATGTGTTTTGGAGGTCATTTTCCCACGCCTTAATTGGGGGAGTTTTGAAAACATCATCTTATTTTGCAACAGGCTATAAAAGAAGGACATTTCTTTGGGGAGGTGTGGGGAACTGTGGTAAAATTGCCAAATTTTAGAACAGATTTTGATATCGGGTGGAGGCATTTTCAGAAGGGGATGTCGTAAACTGAAAAACTGGAAAACAGCCTTAGGGGGCAGTTTATATGATTCCTGTACGTCTTTCATGCTTTGGAATTTGCCATTAGCAAATAAATCTGTAATGAAGTGTAACCCATACAGAGACAATGATATAAAAGACAAACGCGGGAAAAATACTTTAGCAGCATAGAAACATAGAAACATAGCATCTATGCGTAATGTGATAGTAGTAAATATGGATGTAGGCATCTCATAGTGATGATACAATAGTGGCAGGGAGAGAATCTAGGGAAATCAGAGACCAGATATCGGGTAATAACAGCAATCCCAAATTAGAGAATGGTGACATAGAGGTCTCTATACTCACCCAGAAATTATCTACCATGGGTGGGAACCAATGCATCATTTGATCTAACATAACAGCTATGTAGTAATCATTAATATTTACTAAACCTATTTCTCAGATTAACCTATGTTTCACAAGTAGGGATGGGCTTAATGTTCTTACTTTCGTTCGACTCGAACATCAGCTGTTCGTGTGTTCGCTGAACATACGAGCAAATGGGGCGCTCGGCGGGAAGTTTGCCTACCGATGAGCGCCCCATAATGCACTGTGCTGGTGCAGTGAATAAATTACTGATGATTGGCCAAAAGCATGCACATGACCTGTATGCTTTGACCAATCACAGAACAGTGTCCTGTCAGAGCCATGATTGGCCAAAGGCAGGCTGCCTTTAACTAATCATGGCTCAGGGTCTAAGTCCATGCCCCACACTATATAAGGCTGCTGCTTACACGGCAGGCGTGTATAGTGTATGATATTAGAGGTTAGGCAGGCAGTGAGTGGATAGTGAGTTGAGTTAGATTAGTGCAGTCAGTGTAGTGAACAGTCGTACCCCACTTTTATAATGTATAGATATGTTGTAGTTCTCGGTCCCCTCTCAGTGCTCCCCAAGTTTTGTGTCCCAGTCACTTATAATTCATGAGCAGTGCCATGCCAAGCTGACCGAGATTTCCCATAGACGCCAATGTTAAAGACTGGGAGCAGTGCCGTGTCAAGCTGACTGAGATTTCCCATAGACACAGATGAGTACTGAAAGCTGAAAATTGGTCTAGGCAGGAAGAGGCTGTATTTAAGTGGTTAAGGGGAACCCTATGACACAATTGAAAAAAAAACGGCATGGGGTTCCCCCCAAAATCTGTACCAGGCCCTTTGGGTCTGGTATAGATTTTAAGGGGAACTCCATGCTAAAATTAAAAAAACAAAAAACAAAACACCCAGACCCTTATCTGAGCAAGCAGCCTAGCTGGCCAGGATGGGGGGGACAAGCGAGTGCCCCCTCTCCTGAACCATACCAGGCCGCTTACTCTCAGCATGGGGAGGGTGCTTTGGGGTGCCCCTCAATGCACCTTGACCCCATGTTGATGAGGACAAGGGCCTCTTCCTGACAACCCTGGGCTGTGGTTGTGGGGGTCTGCGGGTGGGAAGCTTATCGGAATCTGGAAACCCCCTTTAACAAGGGGCCCCCCAGATCCCGGCCCTCCCCTATGTGTATGAATATCGGGTACATTGTACCCCCAACCGTTCACCAAAAAAGTGTACAAAAAAAATAATGCCTCCAGCGGTGCGCGATCGCCCCCTAGCTCCTCCCAGTCTAGCACAGTACATGTACGGCACTTTGCCTGGGAGCGCCAGACTGCCACCGTACAACTGCGGCAGGCGGTCAGCAAGTGGATAAATGAGAACTTTTGAGTTTTCATGTTCATGTCCCATAGACTTTAATAGAGTTTGGATGTTCGCTAACAGCAGAACAGCAGGGAAAAGTGGCAGTAACAGAAACCAAAAGCAGGTTAACACAATAATAACAGTGGGAACAGAGTAGATCTGCATAGTAGAAAATAAAGGAACAGGGTGGTAAAAAAAAAAATGTTCAAGTATAACTGTGAGCAGGTAACAGCACCTCTTGTGGGGGTACAAACAAGTAACAAAATATGCTCCTAAGGCTGGGAATCACATGAAAGTAGTATTACTTGAGAGGATCAGTTAGGTCCTAGCTCCTTCTTTGGAGTGCCGTTTGTTGTAACACTTGTAAGTGACCACTTGCCAATCCTCTGCTAAAAGGTATCAGAGATGCTTTCATGGACGCAGCAGTGGAGTGGGTCGGAAGAATATCGCATGAACGTAGTAGGCGGATGCCCTCATCCAGGGACATGACAGTGGAGGTGTCTTTTGTAGGTAATGACCAGCTTGGCCTGTGTATTTTTATTGGTAACTAATAAAAAGATTTTGTAGTGCTTTCGTGATAGTGTCCAGGTTTTTTCAGAGTGGCACAGAGTGTGAGCTGAGAGGTCAGGGAGTACCTGCAGACCAGCCTCTTGTTCTGGTAGGTGATACATCCTGCAAAAGACCTCCAGCAGCTTTACTTTAGTGTGATAGAAGTGGACGCGCCAAAGGACATGTCTTGGTATGTGTGCTGGGAGGAATGGAGGTTTAGGGAATCTATGGATGCTATCAATAGTTAGATCCGCAGATGTTAGTGATGAAACAGCAGTTTGGACACAGGTCATGGACATAGTGAGGTAGCTGAGATGAAGATACAGTCTCAGGTATACCGCATATTTTTAGATTGTTGCGCTGTGACCAGTCCTCAAGTCCTCAAGCTTGTTTTTGATCCAAATTAGGTCTTCTCTTTGGGCTTCACAGGCCTCCACTATAGTGTTATAGGAGGTCACATATTCCTCCATTTTTTGCTCAACATGGTTCAGCCTGTCTCCCAAGTCTCCCACTTCCACTTTAATCTCACAAACGCAGGAGAATAGATCCTCTTAAAGTGAGGCTCGCAGGGAGAGTTGCATATCTCAGTGTTGTATCAGATATTGGCTGGCCCTGTTTTGGGAATGCCTGAATAGGGTCCCCCTGAGAGAGGTTTGCATGTTGGGGAGCAGGAAGCTTGCTCACCTCAAACAGAGGATCATCATCATCTGATTGGGCTGATTCCCAGCGTGGCCTTGACTTATGAGGGGGTGGACAAGCCCTTAGCCCCCATAGTCTGCTGTGCCTCTTGCTGCATTTGTGGAGATTGTGTCTGTCTCCACTAGAGGTCCGGCAGGGGGCAGCGAGAAATGTCTCCCGCAGAGATCTTGGCGCGGTTCCTTCGGCAAGGCTGGGAAGAAACCTGACATTTTAGCCAGCCGAGGAGCTTGCTTTTCCTCAGGTGACAAGTCATGGCTGGCTGCTCGGGGAGGATATAGGCACTGGCAGATGGCAGGCAGGTGGCTGTGTTGTCCGTAGGGAGCTGAGAATTCCTTGCAAAGGTAGGAGCACTTAACTCATGCAGCTATGCTGTGTGGCGGCCCCCTCTGTTACCCTTTGTACATGTTGAGATAAAATAGAGCAGGATGGAATAACCCAGTGGCGTACCAACAGGGGGGCGGTTTGCCCTGTGTGCCACACACATGGGGGTCCCAGGGAGCACCAGGGTGACACCCAGGGCCGGCCGCCAGAGTTACTCTGCCGCTCACTGACGCAGGAGAGTGGAGTAGGAGGCAGTAAATCTAAAGCAGAATGGGACAGGGGGAATCTTTAGGGCTGAATATACAGCTGGCGTTACTGTAGAAAACTTTCTAAGTTAATGAGCAGGTGATTGGTTGCTAGGACCCCATAGCAACCAATCACCTGCTGTTAACTTCGGCAGTTCCCACTTTTTATTCAGCCCTGGGGATGATTCTCCCTGTCCCGTTCTGCTTTAGACTCACTGCCTCCTGATACACTCTCCTACTAATTAGGTAGAATGGGGGGGGGGGCTTTTGCTGTGTAATGTAAATAGTTCCTTGGGGGGGGGGGGGTTGTATACTTTAAAGGGTTCCATTGGGGGGGAGGGTGTGTAATGTAAATGGCTCCATGGGGGGGGGATTGTGTATAAACTAAAGGGTTCCATGGGGGAGGGGGGCTGTATGAATGTAAAGGGTACCATGGGGGGCTGTATGAATGTAAAATGTTCCATGGGGGGCTGTATAATGTAAAGGGTTCCATGGGGGGCTGTATGAATGTAAAGGTGTCCATAGGGGGGGGGCTGGATAATATAAAGGGTTCCTTGGGGGCTGTATAATGTAAAGGGTTCCATGGGGGGGCTGTATAATGTAAAGGGTTCCATGGGCCATGGGGGAGCTGTATAATGTTAAGAGTTCCATGGGGGGCTGTATGAATATAAAGGGGTCCATAGGGGGTGCTGGATAATGTAAAGGGGCGCATGGGGGGGCTATGTAATGTAAATGAGTCCATCGGGGGCTGTGTAATGTAAAGGGGCTCACAGGGGCTGTGTAATGTAAAGGGGCCCATGGGGGATGTGCGATTTAAAGGGGTCCATGAGGGGGATGTGTAATGTAAAGGGGCCCATGGGGCGGCTGTATAATGTAAAAGGGTTCAGAGGTATGAGGGGGAGTTGTGTAATGTAAAGGGGTTAAGAGGTGCATGGGGGAGCTGTGTAATGTAAAGGGGTCAATAGGTGTGGGGGGGCTGTGTAATGTAAAGGGGTCAATAGGTGTGGGGAGCTGTGTAATGTGAAGGGGTCAAGAGGTTTGGGGGCTGTTTATCGTAAACTGGTCCAGAGGTACAGGGGCTGTGTAATGTAAAGGGGGTCTTCCTACATTTTATCCATGGTTATAGCTGCAGTCCTATAGATTTCTATTTGATTGCACATTTTTTTCGGCATTTTCTGAAAGCGCACCAAAAGTCCCGCATGCTGTATCTTTGGCGCACTTTCAGAAAACAGGAAAATCATTTTTTTGGGGGGAGTGACACCATGGTTTACTGCACCAGGTGACGCCACTGGCAGTTACATGTATTTCTGTCTTGTGCCTCAGGTCAGTTTGCACTGTTTTTGCAGAGGAGGAGGGGGGGCCAGGCCACTGGGGGGAGCAGAGGGAGGAGGATTCTTTCAGGTTTCTGGCCACAGTGCGTGGAGGCCCTACATGTGACGTCACTTGATGACACGTCAATGTGTGGTGCGTCACCTGCCCGCCTGGGGAGGTGCCAGATGTAGGATCCACCCCGGGTGCCAAATGCTCTAGGTACGCCCCTGGAATAACCTTCCCACCACTGCCAATGAATTGCAACAAAAGTAAAAAAACACATTCTATGGAAAAACATGTATATCTAACATATGCATTATTTATTTATATTGTCCTATTTGAAAACAGTATATTGTGTTTGAAATTGCCCAAGAAACAGGCAGCAATTACACATATAAGAATAGAATATGAAAGCTAAAATTCTTGCATGTAGATATTAGGGGTCTAGTCATAAAAACAATGCCATTTTCTATGACGCGGGGGGCCGAATTTATTAAACCTCCAGCCTAAGACTGCTTTGGCTTGTTTCTTTCTCGCCGCATTCCAATTAATTTACTCCCGCAGTGGCGAATTGGACAGTGTGACAGCAACAGTGAATTCCGCCTTCATGTGGGTTTGTGCAAATATCCTCTGATTAATGCATCTCCCTCTGCCGTATGTTCGAGGCTGACCATCTTCACCTAACTTCTTTTGTGTATTATTTTTGTTTGTGTAAAAACGCTGATGTATTGGATCATTTCTATTGCTACAAAATTTACATCACGTACATACACATACGTAACATACACTGTAAAGCGCTTGCAAACTTACATTATGTTCAGCGATTTCATAATCTCATCTTTGTGTAGATCCAAACTCATGCTTGCACGGTGCAGAGCAAAGCATTCTAACCACTACACCACTTCAGGTCCACATTAAAAACTCACACTTTTTCTTTGGTCTTCTTCCTAGATTCCCTACAATGTTCAGTACTTTAGCTATATGTGCATTTTAGCCTTAACACACTCCTTTTTTTTCACCAAACAGCTCTATTCTGCAGAATAGCTAAGTGCTTTGCAACTTAACTACAGTTAACAAAGTCATGCAACGTCATGGTTTCAAATCCCAACAATCACTACACTTGGATCTCTTTTCACTATCATTTTGCTTAGGTTTTTGTTTGTATATTTTTTTTTTTTTTTTGGGGGGGGGGAGCTCTACATAAATATACAGAGCACTAATGGAACAAACACAATTTTAACTGTATGAGTGTGGTCCTATTTTTCTGGAGCTGTAATTGTTTACACATTTACCATGGTTGTTCAATTTCAGGAACAACAAACATATATGTGTCTGGTATTGGACTCTCTCCATATTTTAACAACACAGACCCTCATAGTCCAACACTACACTTTGACTCACACCTCAACACAACACTGTCCCATCCCTACCCTACATTCCAACCCCTCACATCACCAGTACAACCAGCATGCAAAGTGCAAAGCCACGGCATTGGCAGCTTAAGTCTGTAGCCACCCACAAAAAAATAAAGACATGTTCTGTTCAAAATTATTGATTTTTCATGTAATTACAGAATCAGGAGGGATGCAGCAAGGTAATATTGACAGTCTCCAGTCCGTGTGCCTTTACTGCGCCAGCCCACGATCTTTGCTCCATGGCCACATTAGGCAAAGATACGGGATTCAGATATTTTGAGCAAGTTCATGCAGAGTCGAGAAGCAATTTGGCACCTCTACCAGCTCATAGAGGACAGGCATGGCCAGGTTGCTGTTCAGCTTCCAAGCCACTTTTGAAGTTCCAGGGTGTTCATGTTGGTGATTGAGGCCAGTTCTGGGCTTGTGCCTCCCAAAATATCCACTGACCACAAATGAATACGAGTGGAGTCCATGAAGGTGGGTTTCTACCAGCTGCAATCGCAAGCAGTACCACTCCTGGAAAATTAAAGCAAAGGATAAGCCATTTCATCATGACAATCACATCTTACTGCCCGCTTGCTTCATTTTTTACTTCATTTTTTTTTCTACATCATGAGTGAAATTACACATTTTCACACAACTTACACAAACCAGAAATCATTTATGCAAACATTTGAATACACACCTGTGACGCCAGACAGCCCATCACCAAAGGCTTCTCAGGGTACATGCCATGATTCCAATCCAAGATGTCCAGATTCTGCAAAATGATTACACCATAAGATACCAAGCAGCCTTTAATTTTGTCAATAACTATACAGGTGGCACAGACACAACTAAACACCTGCCAGGTCTTCTCATCCCTCTCCACTATTTACAATAACAACATGTTTCTGGTTTGAGGTGCGTGTTCTTGCTCAAGTAACACAGTTTAGGAATGTTGACTATACTTTATCTAGAATGGCAAGTGTCATTGGCAGATGATAATTACCATCTGTCTCCCTGTGAGTGTCAACTCTGCAAAGTAGCAAGTTAATACACATGCCATATCTCGAGCGGTCACAGTACTTACATGTAAAGTGGCTATTGACCAGAGTATTCCGGGTGGCCATCCCTGCAGCGGTGCTCCACTGCCTGGGGGCCGCCAGCTGACAGACCTCTGGCTCCCTCTCCTCCGTCAGCTCCCAGGATTCATCCCAGGCAACGCACATATTGTGCAACACGCAGCACGCCAGGATGATCCTGGAAGCCTTTGGAGGAGAGTACAGGAGTTCCCCCCCAGGCCGGGCCAAGCACAGAAACCGGGATTTCAGAAGACCCATGGTCAACTCAATGATGCTCCGGCTTTTCCGCAAGGCCCTGTTGTAATTATGTTGTGCTCGGCCCTGGGGGTACCTGCTTGGCGCCATCAGCCGTCAAGCCGTCAGCATCCCCTGAAAATAAAAAAATATATACATTAGTTCTTCATATCATGTGACTTTAGATGACTCATCAAAATGGGAGACAATGATGCATTTTTCAACACAACCTGCTCATCTGTGTGTCTAGGTGTGTGCTTATACAGTATTACCATCATAGCAAAAAGTCATCTGACACATCTGAAATATGTCTAATTGCCTAAATCCCTAATCTAACTGGAAAAAAGGAGACCAAAAGTGGTGTCTTTCAATTGAAAGTTCCACCTTTCGGCCTATTTTTTTAGACTTAGATTAGCATAGGCATTACTTCTGGAAGATATCTTACACTATATTGAGGAAACCAATATTGACTCACTTATGCAACGGACTTTCGGGATATGGCAATACCATTGGAATCACTTTTTATGTTTTGCTTGTGTGGCGTTAGGACAGCTTTTACACATTGGGTAACCACCTTCATTTGACTTGAAGACAACTTTGGAAATGTTTCTGTTGTGAGCTGGTAGGCTGATAATCTGGTTGTGTGCAAACAGCCTGCCAACTCATAACACATACATTTTATGTAGGCTTTGCTTTAAGCAGGGTGTACACCTATGTAGCTTATTCATATGTCTATGCCTCTCTAAACACTACTGTAAAAAAACATGTCTTTATGTAACCTTGCAGTTTATGTTGTTGTCCCAAAATAAAACTTTACCAATAAGCCACCCTTCTGGCATTTCGCCCCTTTCAAACTTCCGGTAGAGAGCACTGTCTTGTAACATCATGGAATCATGGCACGACCCTGGGCGACCTGTGCTGGCACTCATTATGCGCTGTCTGGCATCACACACCAATTGGACGTTCAGGGAGTGGTACTGCTTGCGGTTCCTATACTCCATTTCGTGGCTCCTTGGTGGCCTGATGGCTATGTGGGTGCCATCTATTGCCCCTAGGATTTGCGGCATCTGTGCCCGCTGGTAGAAACCCAACTTAACTTCATTCCACTCGTTTTCATTCTGTGGCCAGTGGATAAATTGGGGCACAATCTCCATAATGGCATCAATGACCAACATGAACACCCTGGAAACTGTGGCCTGGCTAATGCCCATTATACTTCCAGAAGTGCCTTGGAAGCTGCCGCGCCCTAATATATACAAAGTCACCAGCAACCTGGCCATGCCAGGTGTAATTTTGTTCTCTATCAGCTGGTAGAGGTGTAGAACTGCTTCTCGCTCGAGCCAGAACTTCCTCCTGATATCTGAATCCCGCAGCTTGTCCAAATATAGCCTTGAAGCAAAAATTAGTGGCTGGCGAGGTAAGGGCACACGGACTGGAGGTGCTGCAGCAGCAGCTTCCCCAGCTGCTCCCTCAGGTGCTGCCCCACCTTCTGCTGCCTCCTGTGCTATGGCCTCCTCAAACAGGGCACCAATAAATGCCAGGAGCGCCGTTTCCAACATCTGCCGTCTATCTGCCATTTTGAGCGTGGGAATTAGCCGGCGCGCATGCGCAGGTATATATACACACGGCCGCTAATTGCCACAGCCTGAGCCTGCTATAAAATCAGCACATGGCCATTATGGCTGCTGGATGTTACAGAGTGAAGACTGATATACAGACTGTGTGAGCCAGAACTTCAATTATCTTTAGGTAAGACAATTGTAAATCTTTCTCTCTCTCTCTCTGTCTCTCTCTCTCTATATGTATCTGTCTGTCTGTGTGGTCTTGCTCACCGTTATTGCTTCCTGAAGGGGGTGCTTCAATTGTCTATGGTGAATCCCCTTCAACACACAATACCTCGGGAACCCCTCAAGAGTATTTTAAACATTGTCAGTTGCCCCCATGTGCATGTTGTTTTTACATGCGTTTTCTAATGTTTGTTTTATGTTTGCAGTCTATTTGGCCTGAAAGCCTGCCCCCTTACCTTCCCAGCTTCCAAAGACCCACTTTTTGCTTTCCTGGTAAGTGTTATTTGCCCTCATGTGCCGGGATTTAGCTCATGCCTTTTCTTATGTTTGATTTATGTTTGCAGACTATATTTGGCCTGAAAGCCTGCCCCCTTACCTTCCCACTTCCAAAGACCCCCTTTTTGCTTTCCTGGTAAATGTAATTTCCTCTCATGTGCAGGCATTTAGCTCCTGCGATTTCTCATGTTTGTATTTTCTTTGCAGCCTCCTTTGGGCATTACTAACACCACCACCACCACCACAACACCCAAGCCACTATTTTGTGACCTTTGGTAAGTGTTTGTTGGGCCTCGTGCAGTGGTGTTGCTAATGCGATTTCTCATATTTGTATTTTCTTTGCAGCTTCCTTTGGGCATTACTAACACCACCACCACCACCAAGCCACTGTTTTGTGACCTTTGGTAAGTGTTTGTTGGGCCTCATGCAGTGTTGTTGCTTATGCGATTTCTCATGTTTGTATTTTCTTTGCAGCCTCCTTTGGGCATTACTAACACCACCACCACCACAACCACCAACGGCCCACGTGCGTTGCTTATGCGTTTTCTCATGTTTTGATTTTCTTTGCAGCCTCCTTTACTCAACACCACCACCACCAACACCAACACCACCATCAAGCCACTGTTTTGTGACCTTTGGTAAGTGTTTGTTGGGCCTCGTGCAGTGGTGTTGCTTATGCGATTTCTCATGTTTGTATTTTCTTTGCAGCCTCCTTTGGGCATTACTAGCACCACCACCACAACCACCAACTTCACTGCTGTGTGACCTTTGGTAAGTGTGTGTTGGGCCCACGTGCGTTGCTTATGCGTTTTATCATGTTTTGATTTTCTTTGCAGCCTCCTTTACTCAACATCACCACCACCACCAACGCGGCTTGGAAAGCAATCAGTGGCTAGCTTTGGTAAGTGTGTTCTGTAACTGTTCACTAATTATACTGTAGTATTTTGCATTGTGAAACTCATGTTTTTTTTCTCTTTCCTTTTTGCTCTTTTTTTGTTGCAGATTGTGGCCTTGAGGCAATTTGCTGCTGCTGGACAGCCAGATTACCTGCCCACCTCGTTCTCCCATGGCCCCACCCACACGTACAGAGAGTAGGAGGAGTAGTAGGGTAGCAGGTAGGATGGCCAGTGGGGCCAGGGGGGGCAGGGGGGGCAGATTGTCTGGCCCTGGTGTGAGGGAGGCTCCAGCTGTATCCAGAAGGGAGTCCACCGTCTCCATCCCAGAGGAGGAAGCCGGGGGGGGGTGTTACCACACCAAGTGGTCAAGCTGCTTCTCCTCCCAGTTGTCATGGAGAGGGAACTTCAACAAGAGGCAGCTTGTCCTCAGCCCCCCGGCGTCCCCATTTCTCCTACGATCAGAGCCGGGTCCTGGTCCAGGCCTATATGGCAAGATATGATCGCCTACAAGAGACCAGGGCCCAGACGACCTCAACCAGTGAGAGGTTGTGCTTGTGGGAGGAAATCCGGGATGCTGTAAATGCACTGGGTGGTACACGCCACTCTACTACAAGCGTGCGGAAGAGGGTCAACGACATCCGTGGATCCGTTCGGAAGAAGCTAACTGCATGGGCTACGGAGGGCCTTTATGAGCGAGAAGGTCGACTGGATCCAGGTGCTGAACGTTCTCTCTGGAATTATCAATTGCCATTTCTGAAGATCCCTGGCCCCAACACCATCTTTTCCAGGGAGGACGTCGATACGGATGCTTTGCACGAAGGTAGGTTATTAACTTCGATGTAAATTGTGTGAGTTGTTGTGAAACTATTAACTACTATCCTATGTGTGACATGAATAGACTTTTCTACTTGGCCTTCAAATTGTCTTTATTTTTTTCCCAACACCTGCAATTTGTTCATCTGTAGCACGGATCTCAGCCCCTCCACAGCCCATGCAGCTCGGCAACCCGGACGGACTCACGGCTGCTGACATGAATCTTGACCCTCTTCCTGGTAGGTCCAAAATCGTACTGTGCTAAACAATGTAGATGACTAGTCTCTCCTTTCAATGATAGCTCATATTGCTATGTCCTCTTGACAGAAGAGCATCAGCAGCGGCAGGGAACACCCCCAGTGCAGCAAGGCCTGGAGGAAGGTGTTGGTATGTATTGCTAATGTTTATTTTTCTGAATGTTATTGTTAACCCAGTTGAAGCAAATGTAATTTCTTTAGAAAGAGTGTTGGCTTTTATATGTCTACCTTTCAAAACACCGTTGTCATCATTCATGGGTGGCCTATTTAGTATTCTGACCATGCCTTCTTAGCCTTTGGGAGGGTGCTAGCAAGTGTCCTATGAGACCAGGGAAACACTTTGGAATGTTTGGCCTCAATGCTTAATTCATTAAGCCAGGATTGAAATTTGCACCAAATCCTTACTGCATAAGGTTATTTCCTAAGCCTTTTCTTGCTCTTTTTTTAAAGAACATCAGGCCCCTCTTGAAGGAGCAGCTGGAGTTGGTCCAGGAGGTGGCGAGGATTCTGCATCCAATGCTGGGGTATGTGATCTAAGGGAACAAGGTGCAAATGTTCCATTTAAATGTTAGTACTGTTTTTTGGCTAGATGTGGCTTCCATTGTCTGCATGAAATGTGTGCAGGGACATTCTGACGCTGCACCAGCAGCACAAAAATTCGATCCTGAACGTCAGGGAATTATTGTATAATTTCTGGGGTTTCTAAAACATCCAGGACCTTTAAAGTCCTGCCAGTATTTGATTTTGATGTAGAACTTCATATGTGTAGTTTTGTGGGGGTGTAATGTAGCCTATTTTTGGCCAGATTTTAGACAAGTTACTTAGATGTTGAAAGTCATTGGTGTAGTAAGAGACTTTACAAAACCAGAATTAACCTACCAGACCAGGGCTAGTTTTGAACTGGTTAATGTAGAAACTGTTCTGCCATTGTAATATTAGTAACAAAACCATAATATGTACCCATTATCAGAAGTGTTGTTAGCTTGGATAACATTACAATGATCAAGTGCTTATTAGAAGCACATCCAACTGTTCTAAGTTCTGCTTGGGGGGTTTATGCAGTCTGACTAATCTTAACTCTTTTGTAATGATGTTTTCTAAATATTTTGTCTCTTTTTCTTCTGATTTCAGCCAGCATTGAATGCAGCGGGATTGTCACCTACCCCACCTCGTCCATCCCTGCTGGATGTGGCCCAGATGCTGCTTGCCGAGTATCGGCTCCAAAATGAGCCAAGGAGGCCTACTGGTGAATTTAGTGAGTTAGTACGGTTGCAAGGGCTCATACAGGAATCTGTATCAATGTTGGCCATGAATCTGACAGCTTTGATACAGGTTCAACAGGATATGCGTGACTGCTTGCTAAGGTTAGCAGACCAGCATCCACAGAATCGGCAAAGTGTCGACACTCAGGTGCTGGACACACGCCAACGCCTGGTTGGAGCTGAAGATGCCCCATTGGCAGAGCCCACCCAACCAGCACAATGGCCTGCTACCGCAGGTTGTGTTAGTGGGAGGGGGACGCCAGTGTTGGCCACTGGGCAGGCAGCTGGGGAGGGGGCAATTCCTCCTGTAGCCACTCCCAGCACTTCACAGTCCCTTCCAAATGTCACACCCCTCAATGAGTAATACTCCTACACAACCCCTTTGCAATCTGGTTCCACACTAACCCTTCCAACAGACTACACTTCCTCCACACCTGTATCTGTTCACTCCTCCCCAGGGCATCCCCCTTTTTTGCCACCACGCGGACTGCTCACTTACCCCCGCACCGTGGCCCACCCAATCAAACAATCCAGCACAAGTCCCCACACATCTTCACACCCCTTGCACCACCAGCAGCAGCAACAAGTAGCCTGGGTGGAGCTGCAGCAGCCACAGCAGCAGCCACAGCAGCCACAGCCACAACAGCAGCAGCAGCCACTACTACAACTAGCACAACTGCTGCAGCTGACCCCGGTACAGAGAGTCATCTTGGCACAACAGATTTTGTCTGGGATTCATCCGGGTTCAAGTGCACATCATGAGCCACCACCTTAGTTTTGTTTCTTTTTGTGATTTGGGATAATTATTCTATATTATTTTCGTTCTGTATATATTTGACCATTGCCCAAATTGTGGGGCCCCTTTTTGTTGTAATTTGAGGGTGGCAGGACATTATTTTTACATTTGTATTTTGTGATGCAATAAATGTATATAGAACCTGATTAGTTAGTGTTTGATCTCTGGTATTTTGGGAGTGTTGTTGGCCAAGTAAGGGTCCTGGTTAATGTAGGCCTTTCTACACATGTGCTTCAATATCTCCAAACATATGGTTACATTTCAATTTTCTCAACTCAATCTTCACATAATGACCCCAAAAAAAAGGTCTCCCTTCAAATTTAGCCTGAATACAGGTCTCATGGAGAACAGAACTCAAAGCCAACATGCAAACAATTACAGAACACCCCACTAAGAATAAACTAAACAAATCCAACAAACAACAGATTCAGACTCCGTTCACACTGGGGCGACCTGTCAGGCGACCTGGTCGCCTGACAGGTCGCCGTAGGTCGCCTGCCATAGAGTAGCTGTGGACTCGTTCTAATAGGAGCGACACAAGTCGCTCCGACTTAGAAAAAGGGTCCGGAGCTTCTTTGGGGTGACCTGGAGCGACCTGCATTGACTTCAATGATATGAAGTCCATGCTGGCCGCTCTGAGGTCGCGGTGCGAGCTGTGCACCGCGACCTGTGAGGTCGCCCCAGCAAGTAGCGTCGCCCCAGTGTGAACGGGGTCTTAATGTTGAAAGACACACAAACTTATTTTTGTATAAAACATACATATTTATTATTTTTACAAAATTTGTAATAGAAAATTTTTATATTTAAAAATATAATAATTTAAAATCAACATTGTAACAACATTCTTCAACATTAAAAAATAAAAACATTTACAGCAGTGGGAAAACATCACAAACAAACGGATCTCTGGGGTGAGGATCAACCCCAAACCTCTGCTCCAAGTCGGCTATCCAATCCCCACACCACTGTAAGTATTCAATGGCCACCTCCTTGGTGAGGTCGGTGTGCCCTGGGTAGAAAAAGAGAGGATAATTATCTTGAAGCAAAATGAGGCAAACAAGGATTGTAAGAAATGTGCATCAACAAATATGCTTTGGAGTATATTGGGTGGCTTTTATCAACATTGTTGATAAAATCTGATATATTGCAGGTCTAAATATTTACAATCAAAAGAGTTATACACAAACATGTTTTGTGCAGCTGTAAGGTGAATTCTTACTGTCAACCCGAATACATTTTTCACTTCAACCTCTTTGGATATGGATTGTTTGGGAATGCTAGACAATTGCATACACACAGGAACAGAGCTTCCCTATTGGGCTGATAATTTGAGTCATCACAAGTTTTGGAAGGGAGGAGGTCTAGCTCCTAGCAAGCTTAGGTGTGGTCTTTCATTTCTTACCATTGAAGCATGAAGATGGTAGAGATGACAGTGGAGCAAGCACTTTGTTGGTGTTAACACATAAATCCTAGGGGCTCCAGCTTTACTAGGACCTAAACCTTGAACTCCAACTTCCACGGCAAATTGTTCCAAAGGTTACACAAGATGGCTTGGAATGTTAGTAGCAGTTCCACCAAAGCAATGTAAAAGGCTTTCCATGTCAACACAAGAAAACATTTAGAACAAATGTAAGAGATTGCATATATGATTAGCATGCACTATATTAACCAGGTACTAATAGTACAGAAAGCCCTTTAAAACAGAACACACTTTAAAATAAAGATACAAATGACATTTTCAGAGTTACTTCCAAGTAGAATAACTAACGAAACAAGGCTAGGGGCAGTACTGTGACAGTAGAAAAGTTTCAGTACGTAGAGAGTATTACATGTATGTATACATGTATAATATGTAAACTATATTAGAATGGCAGCTTATGCCAGGCAATATGGGGCATTTCCAGAGGTCTCAAGAGCATGGAGGAGATTCCAGGAGACAGGCAGTTACTCTAGGAGAGCTGGACAAGGCCATAGAAGGTCCTTAACCTATCCGCGGGACCAGTATCTGATCCTTTGTGCAAGAAGGAACAGGGTGAGCATTGCCAGAGCCCTACAAAAGGAACTCCAGCAGGCCACTGATGTGAATGTCTTTGATCAAAAAATCTGAAACAGACTTCATGAGGGTGGCCTGAGGGCCTGACATCCTCTAGTGGGCCCTGTGCTCACTGCCCAGCACCGTGGAGCTTGATTGCCATTTGCCATTGAACACCAAAATTGGCAGGTCCGTCATTGGCACCCTGTGCTTTTCACAGATGAGAGCAGGTTCACCCTGAGCACATGTGACGGACATGAAAGGGTCTGGAGAAGCCATGAAGAACGTTATGCTGCCTGTAACATCGTTCAGCATGACTGGTTTTGTGGTGGGTCAGTGATGGTCTGGGGAGGCATATACATGGAGGGATGCACAGACCTCTTCAGGCTAGACAATGGCACCCTGACTTCCATTAGGTATCAGGATGAAATCTTTGGACCCATTGTCAGACCCTTTTTGGAGCAGTGTATGGTTATTCAAGTTTCAACATATAAAAATAATACAAGAAAGAGCTACTAGGTTTTCAATTGTGAAAGAGTAAGTGCCGGATCCAACAAGGACAAGTTACCCAATGGCCCTGAAAGGACTGGCCATAAACCAAATGCACACATATGCAAGGCGCAGGCATCAGACACAGGGTGCACGCCGGAGGTAAATCCCAGTACAAAATCATCTCACAAGCAAAGGGGAGGCCCTTCTAAGGGAAATTCTCATTCTATTCACCCTCTACAGACATTGCATGCTGGCCTAGGGACAGCCACCAAAGGCGCCATCAAGTGGCCATCGTGGGTATCATCAAATGAGGCGAATATCCTAATAAGTTGCAAAAAAACAATATTACACAAAATTATAATGTTTATACAGCATGAAAATGATCAATGATTTAAAAAAAAAATTAAACCATCATATAGGAATCTTTACAGATTATGTCAATATTATGTACAAACTATACCCCGCAAAGCGGAAAGAAAAAGAAAGAAAAGAAAAAAAATAGACATAAAAAAGTAAAAGAAAATAGATAGAAAAAAAAGAAGAGAGAAGAGAAAGGGAGAGAAAAAAAAAGAAAAACATATTCAAGTACATTTCAAGTATAATGACAAGCCCAAAAACAAAGGAAGACAAAAATCGTCCACCAAGGGGGAAATTAGAAGGTTAATGAACAACCAGCAATAAAGCGGGAGTTATAGACAGTTTCCAAGATCTATACGAGATAGATAGCAAAAACTGAACTCTCCATTCAGCTCAGCCATCAGGAGCCTGTTGTAAAACAGAGTGGGGTCTCTTATTTTTTGGATTGGCATTACTATTGAGGAGTAAAAGAAAGACCCAGATTAAATGGAGTAAATGGCCAATCAGTTAGGACGATTCGCAGCAATTCAAAAGTGCCGAGAAGGTTTGAGAGGTCTAAGAGGATACGCAAAGTAGCATACTTTCCTTCATGGGACATGCAAAGATGAAAAGGGAATCTCTAAGTATACTTCATATAGTGTTTCACCAGGGCCCGGGTTGGTAGTCTCCAAGTATAGGGATGATCGAACTATTGAAAAGTTCGGTTTGACCAGAACACCCGAACTTCCCGAAAGTTCGGGTCCGGATTCCAGAACCCCATTGAAATCAATGGGACCCGAACTTCGGTAATCAAAAAACACAATTTTGAAGCCCTAAAACCCAATAAATGCCCCTAAAAAGTGCCTAGGGTTCTGGGTCATGCCCCAGGGACTATTAATCACACAAAAAAAGTTCTTAAAAATTGTCGGTTTTGATAGAAAGCCAATTATTGAAAAAATGATTGAAAAAAAAATAAAAGAGATTTCTTTGGATTTAGTGTCTAAAAAGTGTACCTGTGAAGATTCAGCTCTGTGGCATGTCCAGAACCAGAAAAAAAAGATAATTTTTCTTAGAATTTTTATTAGCGCAGGGATGTGGCTCCGCTCCTATCACACCTATATGTGTGTATGTGTATATATACATATATGTGTGTGTGTATATATACCCCTATACAGAAGTTCAGATGTTATGCCTGCCTCCAAAGACGTCCACAAAAAAGCCCAATAAATGCCTGAAACAAAAATGCCTAGGTGTGACAGGAGCGGAGCCACATCCCTGCTCTACTAAAAATTCTAAGAAAAATTATCTTTTTCTTACAGTCAATGTTCGGGTCGAACCGAACCGTTCGATCATCCCTATCCAAAGTATACTTCATATAGCGTTCCACGAGGGCCCGAGTTAGTAGTTTTAGGGCACATCCCATGGAAAAGGTCAGGCGCAAGCGATCAGACAGCAGCATGATGGGAGTAGTAATAAAAAGGATGGTTTCCTGGTTGCTGGCATAATGTCCTCCTTCACTTTATAAAAGTGATAAAAGGGGATTCTGCATCAGACATCACGAGTGAATTAAATTAATTTTAATAGGAAAGTCCATTAGCTTGTGCAGCAGCTCATTAAAGATGGTCATGACTAGGGATGATCGAACGGTTCTGGTCGACCATCGGTTCGACCCGAACATTGGATGTTCGATATTCGGCCGAATACCGAACTTTTTGCGGTAAAACTACCAGAACCGCCCAAAATGCACTGGGACAGGAACTGGGCTTTAAAAGCCTGTGATTGGCCCAGAAACATCTGCAAAAGCCAATGAGGGGGCAGGAGTCTCCTAGGAACGTGATTAGAGTGACTACGGGGACCAGAGGCCAATCAGGAGTGAATACGCCCCACACTATATAAAATAGCCCCGCCTAACCCCTAGCACAGTGATACAGAGCCTGTTGAAGAGAGTGGAAGCAGTTCTCTGACTCCTGCTTTGCTACACTACATTTTCTACATATCCAGTGGTTCTAAAGCTCCATATAGCAGAATTGTATTTAGCTAACAGCCAGTGTAGTTAGATACAGCGATTGTGCTGTTTTTTTGAGTTACAAAAAAAAAAAACTTAAGGGACAGTGTCAGTCTTCTGCTGTCAGAGACTCAATACCCTGCACAACGCTTCCTGAGCACACTGATGTGCTGTCATGAGTCTGCAACCTAAAGGGTTAACCGAAGGCAGACTAATTGCAATAATTGGCAAACAGGCTGCCTTATTTAAACAGCCCAGCAGCACTGCACTTTGCTGTGTTGTCTTCAGCTCTCCTGTATCCTGTGCCTGTTATATCTGCTGTTCCTGTTTATCTGACCCGGCTTGTCTTTGGATTCCGATTGTTCCTGTTTACCTGACCCGGCTTGTCTTTGGATTCTGATTACCTGCTGCCCGCCCTGACCTTGGCTTGTCCTGACTATTCTCCTGTCTCGTCCTGATCTGTTTACCTGCTACCGGCTATTTGTCCTGGACCTGTTCCTGGCTCTCCCAGGGAATCCGGGGGACCGCGACCTGGTGTTAGCAAGCAGCCAAATCCATCCCCACCATCTGGGGCCCTGGTGAAAACCGGCTAACACTTAGACTCCGCGCCTCTGGTGACCCTGTGCCACGCCAGTTACCCGGTAAGCCACTCCTCTTACGTCAGGCTCTGCCACGTTACCCCGTGACAGTACAACACAGCCATGACTGAGCCTGCTAGAGGAGCCTCTCCTATGGACGACATCTGCCAGCACCTTGCGGCCCTTACCCAAGCCGTTAAGTCCCTGCAAGAGGGCTATACCCAGCTGGAGGGACGCGTTCAGTCCCTAAACCCCTCCACGGACCCTACAGTTCCTGCTGCTTCCATGGCTCCCTCCGGGAATCCCTCCGGTCCGACGGTGGTGATGCTGCCTCCTGAGCCAAGGGTCCCTACGCCGGAAAGGTTTTCTGGGGATCGGAGCAAGTTTAGAGCCTTCCGCAATGCCTGCGATCTGTACTTCTCCCTGCAACCCCGAACCTTCTCCTTGGAAGCAACCAAAGTGGGGTTCATCATATCCCTGCTTCAAGGTGAACCTCAGTCCTGGGCTCACCGCCTGCTTGAAGAGCGCAGCGACCAGCTGGACTCCATGACGGCTTTCTTTAACGCAATGGCGCAGTTATACGAAGACCCGCAGCGCACTGCTACCGCAGAAACCGCGCTCACTTCACTTCAACAGGGCCGTAGAGCCGTAGAGGATTACGTCACTGACTTCAGGCGTTGGAGTACAGACACTCACTGGAACGACGCAGCCTTGCGACATCAGTTCCGCCTGGGTCTTTCAGAAAACTTGAAAGATGAACTGGCCCGAGTGGGTATACCCGAGACCTTGGAGGCATTAATCACCCTGGCCATACAGATAGACCGCCGGCTCCGTGAGCGTAGAGCAGAGAGGTCCACGCAGCAGATCCGCCCAGTCTGGATGTTGCCACGGGTTCCTAATCCCATCCACACCTTCTCCTCCGGTGCCCGTTCCAGCAACACTGCTCCGGTTACTTCTGAATCGGATACGTCAGAGCCGATGCAACTTGGGCTTATGCGTCCTTCCTTATCAACAGAAGAACGCTCACGACGACGTCAGAACAACCTGTGTCTGTACTGCGGAGAGGCCGGACACTTTGTACGCTCATGCCCAGCAAAGATGCGTAAGTGTCTTTCTATATCCCCCTCAAGTTATCCAGTTTCTGTCAACAATACCACTCACCTGGCTCTCTCTATCTCATTCCAGCTCCCAGAAGGCCAGATTCCGGTCACCGCTATTATTGATTCCGGGGCATGCAGCTGCTTCATTGACCTTACCTTTGCTGCCCATCAACGCATCCCACTTCGACCCAAGTCGCAGGGACTCTCCATCTTCCTAGCGGATGGGTCCCACATCAAGTCTGGGCCAGTTACCCAAGAAACCCCTCCATTGCCCGTGGCCACTCTCGAAGGGCACAAGGAGTTGTTGTGCCTGGATGCCATCTCTTCTCCCTTGTTTCCTGTTATTCTGGGGTTACCCTGGTTGCAGGCACACAACCCGCAGATTAATTGGACTTCTGGAGACGTCAAGTTCCAGTCCCCTTACTGCCAGAATCATTGCCTGCCAGTACGCCATAGTGCTCCTAGCACCCTACTCTGTATGGACGCTGATAAGGAGATACGTTCCTCTGTCCCAGTATCTTATCACGAATACTTGGACGTCTTCAGTAAACAGGGGGCTGAGACCTTACCCCCCCACCGCCCCTATGATTGTCCAATTGAATTGCTTCCGGGGGCCGAGATCCCTTTCGGACGTATCTTTCCTTTATCGGAACGAGAATTGGGTACCCTTAAAGACTATGTGACGGAGAATCTAGAGAAGGGATTCATCCGACCCTCTACTTCTCCGGCAGGAGCTGGGATCTTTTTTGTGGAGAAAAAAGACCATTCACTTCGGCCATGTGTCGATTACCGTGAGTTAAATAAAATTACGGTCAAAAACCGGTACCCCCTACCCTTGATTCCTGAACTCTTCCAGAGACTAAGAACCGCCTCTGTATTCACCAAACTGGACCTACGGGGAGCCTACAATTTGGTCCGTATTAGGGAGGGGGACGAATGGAAGACAGCATTCCGCACCCGATTCGGGCATTATGAATATTTGGTGATGCCTTTCGGGCTCTGCAACGCCCCGGCCACCTTCCAGCACTTCGTCAATGACATCTTCAGAGACTATCTGGACATCTTTATAATTGTCTACCTGGACGATATCTTGGTCTTCTCTTCCTCACTGGCCCAGCACCGAGAACACGTTAAAAAGGTACTCCACCGACTCCGGCTACACCGGCTCTATGCAAAACCCGAGAAATGCGAATTTGAACAGCAGAGTATCCAATTCCTCGGGTTAATAATCTCCTCTGAAGGGGTCAAAATGGACCCTCAGAAGGTCTCCGCCATCCTGGATTGGCCCGCACCGGTGGATAAAAAGGGGATTCAGCGTTTCATAGGATTTGCAAATTTCTACAGGAAATTTATCAAGGGGTTCTCTTCCATCATCGCCCCTATTACCCTGCTCACCAAACAAGGTACCCGCTTCCACTGGTCTCCCGAGGCGCAAGTCGCATTTACAGCCCTGAAGGAGCTGTTTACTTCTGCCCCTATCCTCAGCCACCCGGATCCCGCCCTGCCTTACATCCTCGAAGTTGACGCCTCGGAAATCGCAGTAGGAGCAGTCATCTCCCAGCGTCAAGGTCTCAAGGACCTAATTCATCCGGTAGCCTTCTTCTCCCGTAAGCTTTCTCCTGCGGAGAGGAACTATGATGTAGGGGATCGGGAGCTCCTTGCCATCAAGACCGCCCTGGAGGAGTGGAGGTATCTATTGGAAGGGGCGGCACATCCCATACTCATCTTCACGGATCATAAGAACCTGGAGTATTTGAGGACGGCCAAACGCCTGAGACCTCGCCAAGCAAGATGGGCACTTTTTTTTTCCAGATTTACGTTCCATATAACGTACCGACCGGGTTCCAAGAATACCAAACCAGATGCTCTCTCTCGAATGTACGACAGCTCTAAAGAAATCATTGTACCTGACACCATCTTAACACAAGGTAACTTTCTGCTATTACAGTCTGACCTTCTTACCGCTCTGAGACAAGCCACAGTAAATGCTCCCCATCCTGCTGGAACTATACTGGTACCCAGAAATGGACTGCTATGGAGAGGGGATCAAATTTTCGTTCCAGAAAGTGCTCGTGTGTCCATCCTAGGACTGTGTCATGACCACCCGATGGCTGGTCATTTCGGGATCCATAAGACCCTGGATCTTGTGCAGCGCACGTTCTGGTGGCCCAACTTAGAGAAGTGTTGTAAACAATATGTTTCCTCCTGTACTGTTTGCACACGAAGCAAGGCAACCCAAAATAAGGCATGGGGCCTGCTCAGACCACTACCAGTCCCTGACAGACCATGGAAGATGATTGCCATGGATTTTATCGTGGAACTTCCTCCATCAGACGGTTATTCTGCAATCTTCGTGGTAGTAGACCGTCTGTCGAAAATGGCTCACTTCATACCACTAAGAGGTACACCCTCCGCGCTTGAGACGGCGCAGGTCTTCATCAGAGAAATTGTAAGACTTCACGGGGTCCCAATGAACATTGTGTCGGATAGAGGTGTCCAATTTACTTCCCGCTTCTGGAGGGCTTTATGTGATTCACTGAAAATCAAGCTGTCAATGTCCTCCGCATACCATCCCCAGACTAACGGGCAGACTGAGAGGACCAACCAGACCCTCGAGCAATATATCCGATGCTTCACCACCTTTGTTCAAGATGACTGGGTCTCGCTACTACCATCAGCAGAGTTCGCATACAATAATGCCAAACGCTCGGCTACAGGTCAGTCCCCATTCTATGCTAACTACGGGTTTCACCCATCTTTCTTGCCCTGCTTTATTCCTGAACCTACAGTGCCAGCAGTCCGGGATATCTTGGAGTTCCTTAAGGAGAACAACAAAATCTTACAGGATGCCATGACCAAGGCTCAGTCCTCCAATAAAGAGTTTTTTGACAAAAGAAGAAGAGGTGAGTTGGTTCTCCAGCCTGGCAACCTGGTATGGTTAGCCACCACCAATCTCCGATTGGCATGCCCTTCCAAAAAACTGGCACCCAAGTTTATTGGCCCGTTCCCTGTGAGGAGAAAATTAAATGAGGTATCTTACGAATTGACGCTTCCCGATTCCCTCAAGATCCATCCAGTCTTCCACGTTTCACTCTTGAAACCTGCAGTACCTGATTCCTTTCCTGGTAGAAGTTCGGAACCACCTGCCCCTGTCACAGTCAACGGGGACGAAGAATTTGAGGTGGAGGCCATCCTAGACTGCAGAAGGCGGAGGAACCAGCTACAATACCTGGTTAAGTGGAGGGGCTACGGTCCCGAAGAAAATTCCTGGGAACCGGTACAGAATTTCCATGCCCAGGACTTAATCCGGAAATTCTTCCGCAACCATCCCCACAAAAGGAACCTTTTGGGCACCCGGAGGTTGCCCTTAAGGGGGGGGCAATGTCAGAGACTCAATACCCTGCACAACGCTTCCTGAGCACACTGATGTGCTGTCATGAGTCTGCAACCTAAAGGGTTAACCGAAGGCAGACTAATTGCAATAATTGGCAAACAGGCTGCCTTATTTAAACAGCCCAGCAGCACTGCACTTTGCTGTGTTGTCTTCAGCTCTCCTGTATCCTGTGCCTGTTATATCTGCTGTTCCTGTTTATCTGACCCGGCTTGTCTTTGGATTCCGATTGTTCCTGTTTACCTGACCCGGCTTGTCTTTGGATTCTGATTACCTGCTGCCCGTCCTGACCTTGGCTTGTCCTGACTATTCTCCTGTCTCGTCCTGATTAGGGATGATCGAACGGTTCGGGTCGACCATCGGTTCGACCCGAACATTGGATGTTCGATATTCGGCCGAATACCGAACTTTTTGCGGCAAAAGTTCGGTATTCGGCCACCAGAACCGCCCAAAATGCACTGGGACAGGAACTGGGCTTTAAAAGCCCGTGATTGGCCCAGAAACGTCTGCAAAAGCCAATGAGGGGGCAGGAGTCTCCTAGGAACGTGATTGGAGTGACTACGGGGACCAGAGGCCAATCAGGAGTGAATACGCCCCACACTATATAAGATGGCCCCGCCTAACCCCTAGCACAGTTATCCAGAGCCTGTTGAAGAGAGTTGAAGCAGTTCTGTCTGACTCCTGCTTGCTACACTACATTTCCTACATATCGAGTGGTTCTAAAGCTCCATATAGCAGAATTGTATTTAGCTTACAGCCAGTGTAGTTAGATACAGCGATTGTGCTGGTTCTTAGAGTTAAAAAAAAAAAAAAAAAAAAAAAAACTTAAGGGACAGTGTCAGTCTTCTGCTGTATGGAGCTTTCTATTTAGTGGAAAGGGATATCTAGTGTAGTTAGGGAACTTTGTACTACATTAGTTAGATTTGAAAATTTAGTTTCTGTAGGGAAAGTGTGAGGGTTCTGTTTAGTGAGCACGTGGCACAGTGCTGCTGTATCACAGCAGGTATACGTGCTTGCTAGGCAGCAAAATACAGTGACAACTTAACGCCTGTTGTTCAAAGCGTTAGGTGCACTGTACAAAAGCCTTTGCAACTGTGCGTGACACGCAACTGCTGTGCTGTATCCAGCGACAACTGTGGGTCGCATAGCAGTGTGCGTTTTTCACCGCACACAGTTGCCAACGCATCAGTGACAACCTAACGCCTGTTGTTCAAAGCGTTAGGTCCACTGTGCAAAAGGCTTTGCTACTGTGCGTGAACCGCAACTGCTGTGCTGTATCCAGCGACAACTGTGGGTCGCATAGCAGTGTGCGTTTTTCACCGCACACAGTTGCCAACGCATCAGTGACAACTTAACGCCTGTTGTTCAAAGCGTTAGGTGCACTGTACAAAAGCCTTTGCAACTGTGCGTGACACGCAACTGCTGTGCTGTATCCAGCGACAACTGTGGGTCGCATAGCAGTGTGCGTTTTTCACCGCACACAGTTGCCAACGCATCAGTGACAACCTAACGCCTGTTGTTCAAAGCGTTAGGTCCACTGTGCAAAAGGCTTTGCTACTGTGCGTGAACCGCAACTGCTGTGCTGTATCCAGCGACAACTGTGGGTCGCATAGCAGTGTGCGTTTTTCACCGCACACAGTTGCCAACGCATCAGTGACAACCTAACGCCTGTTGTTCAAAGCGTTAGGTCCACTGTGCAAAAGGCTTTGCTACTGTGCGTGAACCGCAACTGCTGTGCTGTATCCAGCGACAACTGTGGGTCGCATAGCAGTGTGCGTTTTTCACCGCACACAGTTGCCAACGCATCAGTGACAAATATGCCTGGTAGACCAAGAAAAGGCATACGTGGCCCTGCTGCGGAAAGGGGCACAGCTTCTAGGGTGTCTAGAGGCAGGGGTGGACGTGGTGGTCAGTCCTCAGCCAGGCCACCATTTGGATTGTTCTCCGGCAGTGGCCAAGCTATACGTCCACAGTATGTACAGGAGGTGGTGGACTATATGAACAAACCCTCATCATCGGCATCATCTGCAACTACAGTGACCCAGGCAGAGAAAAGTGGTCAGTCTTCTGCAGTTGTCAGAACAAATACAGATGAGTCCATGTCCACCTCATGTCCTCCCTTAGACCCAATTTCAGACATGGCAGAGGAGTCAGCTGAGCTGTTTGACCACAGTGTCGGCCATCTACTCCAGCCTGATGCTCAGTCCTTTATGGAGTCTGATGTTGGGTCTGAGTTTGAGGAGGAGGCAGAGCAAACAAGAGGGGAGAGCAGACGGCCCGCTCCATCTAAGGCCGCACCTGTTGTCTCCCAGGCCAGGCCTGATGCTCAGTCTTTGATAGAATCAGATGTTGGGTCTGAGGTTGAGGAGGAGGCAGAGCAAACAAGAGGGGAGAGCAGACGGCCCGCTCCATCTAAGGCCGCACCTGTTGTCTCCCAGGCCAGGCCTGATGCTCAGTCTTTGATGGAGTCAGATGTTGGGTCTGAGGTTGAGGAGGAGGCAGAGCAAGCAAGAGGGGAGAGCAGACGGCCTACTCCATCTAAGGCCGCACCTGTTGTCTCCCGGGCCACTATACACACCTCATCTTGCTGGGCCTTTTTTGAGACATCCCATGCAGATAAAACAGTTGCGATCTGCAAGATTTGTAAGAAGGGTATAAAACGTGGCAAAAATGTCAACCACCTGGGTACAAGCTGCCTAAACAGGCATTTGACAACCCACCACTCGGCCCGTTGGCAGGAGCATTTAAAGAACCCACAAAAGGGCCAAAGATTGGTCAGTCGGCCTCCTAGTTCTCCTCGCGCTCCTCCTCATGCTCCATCTGCTCCACCTGCACATCAGTCTGTTCCTGGCCCTGCTATAGTCACTCGTCAC
The DNA here is from genome assembly GCF_965119305.1 of Pelophylax lessonae. Lineage (NCBI taxonomy): Eukaryota > Metazoa > Chordata > Amphibia > Anura > Ranidae > Pelophylax > Pelophylax lessonae. The sequence goes on along the minus strand of NC_138769.1, from coordinate 498,976,297 downwards.
CTGTTGGCAGCCTCCACTGGCAGGGATGATGATATAGCAGGCAGTGTCGCATCTACCTCCAGCACACCACCAGCTGTATCATCTAGACGCCAAATTTCGATTCCACACATGCTGGAACGAAAAAAAATGTATACTCCCCGCCACCCACATGCCCAGCGTCTAAACAGTAGTTTGGCTAAACTACTGGCTCTGCAACTATTACCATTTAACCTGGTAGAGTCTGCTCCCTTCCGTGACTTCGCAAAATGTGCAGTTCCACAGTGGCAGGTGCCAAGTCGGCATTACTTTTCCCGTAAGGCCCTGCCATCCCTATACCAACATGTGGAAGGCAATGTAGTGTCATCCCTGGCCAAGTCAGTCAGCCGTAAGATACACTTGACGGCTGACACTTGGTCAAGCAAACATGGGCAGGGACGGTACATTTCTGTCACTGCTCACTGGGTGACACTGCTTGCCAGTGGAAGGGATTGTAGCCAGGGCTCGGTGCTGCAGCCAGTGTTGCCCCCACGTCTGCAAACAGCTGGTGGTGTCGCTGATCCGGGTAGATCGATCACTTCTACCCCCTCCTGCTCCTCCTCCTCTACCTCCTCCATGCCCTCCTCTGCAGAATGGTCCTTTGAATATGATGAGATACCACGTAAACGTTCAAAGGGCTATTCTATGTCTCAGGCCAAAAGGTGTCACGCAGTGCTGCAGCTTGTGTGTCTAGGGGACAGGCAGCACACTGCCCCTCAGATTCTTGGGGCTCTGCAGGCACAGGCCCAGAGGTGGTTGACACCACGCCAGCTGCAGCCAGGGATGGTGGTTACTGATAATGGGTCAAACCTCCTGGCCGCCCTTCGTCAGGGAAAGTTAACCCATGTGCCATGCCTGGCGCATGTCCTGAATCTCGTGGTACAGCGGTTTTTGAACTCGTACCCGGGAATGCAGGATGTGCTAAGGATGGCAAGAAGGGTGTGCAGTCACTTCAGGCGGTCGTACAGTGCCACTGCACGTTTGGCCGAAGTGCAGCGCGAGTTTCACCTGCCGGTACACCGCCTCATCTGTGACATGCCCACCCGCTGGAACTCCACCTTGGCTATGCTGCAGCGCCTGTACACGCAGCAGAGGGCCCTCAATGAATACCTATGCGAGTACGGCACCAGCACTGGCTCTGCGCGCCTGGGCTTCTTTTCACCACGGCAGTGGCTTTTGATTAAGGATGCATGCGCTGTCCTCTCGCCATTTGAGGAGGCCACAAGGATGGTCAGCCGGGACAGCGCATGCATCAGTGACACCCTACCGGTACTGTTTTTGTTGGAGCACACTCTGCGTGGCATTATGGACAGGGCACTGGAGGCAGAGCAGCAGGAGGAAGAGGAGGACTTCCTTGCCTCTCAAGGCCCCCTTTATCCTGAGAATCCTGACCCCATTATGCCTAGCTCCCAGAGGCCCGAGCAGGATCCAGGGGTGGAAGAGGAGGAGGAGGACGATTCTGCGGGAACTTTTGCAGGGTTTGAGGAGGAGGAGGAGGAAGACATGCGGCAATCTGCAAGGCCTAGTTTGACTCCCTCGGGACACTTTGGAGTAGTACGTGGCTGGGAGGAGGAGGAGCCCGTTGAAGATAATGTCGTTATGAGTGACCCCGAGGAGTCAGCTTCTCAGGCCTTCGCTAATTTGCGACGCATGGGAAACATCATGCTCCAGAGCCTGCGAAAGGACCCCAGAATCAAGGCCATTAAAGAGACTAACCACTATTGGTTGGCCACCCTACTTGACCCCCGGTACAAGTGTAAAGTCTCGGAGCTTTTCCCATCCACCCATAGAGTCCACAGGATCAAATCCCTTGAGGACAGTCTCAAGAGGAATCTGGTGAACATGTTCCCCGACTCCCGTAGGGTGCAGGGGCGGGGACAACCTACCATGGATTCTACTGGTGGTCACGAGAGGAGCGTTGGAGAAGGCGTGCGGTTGACGGATGCCTTTCGGTCTTTTTTTAGTCCTCACCGCCCAGGCCTCTCAGCTGCCACATCGCATCGACAGCGTCTGCATCACATGGTGGACGATTACGTGAGGGCACAAAGTGACACAGAGGGCTTTTCATGTGACGAATCCGATCCACTGGCATACTGGGTCTTAAGATTAGACCACTGGCCAGAACTGGCCCAGTATGCCATGGAGTTGTTGGCCTGCCCTGCTTCCAGTGTCCTATCGGAACGGGCATTCAGCGCAGCAGGAGGATTCGTCACAGACCATCGAACTAGACTCTCCACCGACTCAGTCGACCGTTTGACATTCATTAAGATGAATCAGTCGTGGATATCAAGCTTTGATGCACCTGATGCAGACCTTGTAGACTAGGCTATCGTTGTGATGTGGCAGTTGAGCCTCAGTTTAAGCCTGGACCATGGTGCCACCCTCAAACCCTCCTCTCATTCTCTTTACGTTCACAGAACCTCATTTTGGTTATGACAAAAACGACAATGTTTGCGCACCTGTTCCACAGGTGCACACCTTTACAATTTTTGGGCCTCCTTCAACACCAGCTCTTTGGGGTTAAGGTGGGGAGGCTATGCTAAAACAAAAACGACAATGTTTGCGCACCTGTTCCACAGGTGCACACCTTTACAATTTTTGGGCCTCCTTCAACACCAGCTCTTTGGGGTTAAGGTGGGGAGGCTATGCTAAAACAAAAACGACAATGTTTGCGCACCTGTTCCACAGGTGCACACCTTTACAATTTTTGGGCCTCCTTCAACACCAGCTCTTTGGGGTTAAGGTGGGGAGGCTATGCTAAAACAAAAACGACAATGTTTGCGCACCTGTTCCACAGGTGCACACCTTTACAATTTTTGGGCCTCCTTCAACACCAGCTCTTTGGGGTTAAGGTGGGGAGGCTATGCTAAAACAAAAACGACAATGTTTGCGCACCTGTTCCACAGGTGCACACCTTTACAATTTTTGGGCCTCCTTCAACACCAGCTCTTTGGGGTTAAGGTGGGGAGGCTATGCTAAAACAAAAACGACAATGTTTGCGCACCTGTTCCACAGGTGCACACCTTTACAATTTTTGGGCCTCCTTCAACACCAGCTCTTTGGGGTTAAGGTGGGGAGGCTATGCTAAAACAAAAACGACAATGTTTGCGCACCTGTTCCACAGGTGCACACCTTTACAATTTTTGGGCCTCCTTCAACGCCAGCTCTTTGGGGTTAAGGTGGGGAGGCTATGCTAAAACAAAAACGACAATGTTTGCGCACCTGTTCCACAGGTGCACACCTTTACAATTTTTGGGCCTCCTTCAACACCAGCTCTTTGGGGTTAAGGTGGGGAGGCTATGCTAAACAAAAACGACAATGTTTGCGCACCTGTTCCACAGGTGCACACCTTTACAATTTTTGGGCCTCCTTCAACACCAGCTCTTTGGGGTTAAGGTGGGGAGGCTATGCTAAACAAAAACTACCATGTTTGCGAACCTGTTCCACAGGTGCACACCTTTACAATTTTTGGGCCTCCTTCAACACCAGCTCTTTGGGGTTAAGGTGGGGAGGCTATGCTAAACAAAAACTACCATGTTTGCGAACCTGTTCCACAGGTGCACACCTTTACAATTTTTGGGCCTCCTTCAAAGCCAGCTCTTTGGGGTTATGGTGGGGAGGCTCCGCCAACACCAAAACTACCATGTTTGCGCACCTGTTCCACAGGTGCACACCTTCATAATTTTTACGCCTTCTTCAACACCAGCTCTTTGGGCTTACAGTGGTATGGCTCCGCCAACACCCAAACAACAATTTTTGCGCACCTGTCACACAGATGCATATCATTGTAATTTTTTTCCTTACAAAGGCAATTATTGCTTTCATTACCAGCACTTTCATAGGGATATGGTGTCAAGGCATCGTCCGCACCACCAAATGCCCAATTTTTAAGCATCCTTTACTTCTATTCAAAGTCAAGAGACAACAGTATTCATCCAAAACATCTCTAATCTTGTTCACTCTGCACTACATTGTGGCCCCTACCCCTAACCCTCAATGTATCCGTGCATATATGTCTGTTTCTTGTGAGATTTCAAGTTAAAGTGCACCAAACACCATTTTACATGAAATAAAGTGCAATTACATACATCTTTGGACTTCTTGAAACATTTGGTAATAAAAGCCCCATTGTGGAAATACACCCGTTAATTATATGCACATTTAAAGAGACAGCACCTTTTTCCAAAAAAACCTCTAATCTTGTTCCCAGTGCACTGCATTATGTCCCCATCATACACATTGGCTGAGCCGTTGATTAGGAGCAAAAGAAAGGTGCGGTTAAGCAAAAAAGTCATTTTTGAAGGTTTGGTATGCTGTAATTCTGGTTCTGGACATGCTACAGAGCTGAAACTTCACAGGTACAACTTTTAGACCCCCCAGACACTAAATCCAAAGAAATCTCTTTTTTTTTTTTTTTTTTTTTTTATTTTTTCAATAATTGACTATCTATCAAAAACGACAATTTTTAAGAACTTTTTTTTGTGTGATTAATAGTCCCTGGGGCATGACCCAGAACCCTAGGCACTTTTTAGGGGCATTTATTGGGTTTTAGGGCTTAAAAATGGTGTTTTTTGATTACAGAAGTTCGGGTCCCATTGATTTCAATGGGGTTCTGAAATCCGAACCGAACTTTCGTGAAGTTCGGGTGTTCTGGTCGAACCGAACTTTTCAAAAGTTCGATCATCCCTAGTCCTGATCTGTTTACCTGCTACCGGCTATTTGTCCTGGACCTGTTCCTGGCTCTCCCAGGGAATCCGGGGGACCGCGACCTGGTGTTAGCAAGCAGCCAAATCCATCCCCACCATCTGGGGCCCTGGTGAAAACCGGCTAACACTTAGACTCCGCGCCTCTGGTGACCCTGTGCCACGCCAGTTACCCGGTAAGCCACTCCTCTTACGTCAGGCTCTGCCACGTTACCCCGTGACATCTGCTGTATGGAGCTTTCTATTTAGTGCGAGGAAAGGGATATCTAGTGTAGTTAGGGAACTTTGTACTACATTAGTTATATTTAATAATTGAGTTTCTGTAGGGAAAGTGAAAGTGTGAGGGTTCTGTTTAGTGAGCACGTTGCACAGTGCTGCTGTATTGATATATCACAGCAGGTATACGTGCTTGCTAGGCAGCAAAATACAGTGACAACTTAACGCCTGTTGTTCAAAGCATTAGGTCCACTGTACAAAAGCCTTTGCAACTGTGCGTGACACGCATCTGCTGTGCTGTATCCAGCGACAACTGTGGGTCGCATAGCAGTGTGCGTTTTTCACCGCACACAGTTGCCAACGCATCAGTGACAACTTAACGCCTGTTGTTCAAAGCGTTAGGTCCACTGTGCAAAAGCCTTTGCAACTGTGCGTGACACGCATCTGCTGTGCTGTATCCAGCGACAACTGTGGGTCGCATAGCAGTGTGCGTTTTTCACTGCACACAGTTGCCAACGCATCAGTGACAACTTAACGCCTGTTGTTCAAAGCGTTAGGTCCACTGTGCAAAAGGCTTTGCTACTGTGCGTGACACATCTGCTGTGCTGTATCCAGCGACAACTGTGGGTCGCATAGCAGTGTGCGTTTTTCACCGCACACAGTTGCCAATGCATCAGTGACAAATATGCCTGGTAGACCAAGAAAAGGCATACGTGGCCCTGCTGCGGAAAGGGGCACAGCTTCTAGGGTGTCTAGAGGCAGGGGTGGACGTGGTGGTCAGTCCTCAGCCAGGCCACCATTTGGATTGTTCTCCGGCAGTGGCCAAGCTATACGTCCACAGTATGTACAGGAGGTGGTGGACTATATGACCAAACCCTCATCATCGGCATCATCTGCAACTACAGTGACCCAGGCAGAGAAAAGTGGTCAGTTTTCTGCAGTTGTCAGAATAAATACAGATGAGTCCATGTCCACCTCACGTCCTCCCTTAGACTCAACTTCAGACATGACAGAGGAGTCAGCTGAGCTGTTTGACCACAGTGTCGGCCATCTACTCCAGCCTGATGCTCAGTCCTTTATGGAGTCAGATGTTGGGTCTGAGTTTGAGGAGGAGGCAGAGCAAGCAAGAGGGGAGAACAGATGGCCCACTCCATCTAAGGCCGCACCTGTTGTCTCCCAGGCCAGGCCTGATGCTCAGTCTTTGATGGAGTCAGATGTTGGGTCTGAGGTTGAGGAGGAGGCAGAGCAAGCAAGAGGGGAGAGCAGACGGCCCGCTCCATCTAAGGCCGCACCTGTTGTCTCCCGGGCCACTATACACACCTCATCTTGCTGGGCCTTTTTTGAGACATCCCATGCAGACAAAACAGTTGCGATCTGCAAGATTTGTAAGAAGGGTATAAAACGTGGCAAAAATGTCAACCACCTGAGTACAAGCTGCCTAAACAGGCATTTGACAACCCACCACTCGGCCCATTGGCAGGAGCATTTAAAGAACCCACAAAAGGGCCAAAGATTGGTCAGTCGGCCTCCTAGTCCTCCTCGCGCTCCTCCTCATGCTCCACCTGCTCCACCTGCACATCAGTCTGTTCCTGGCCCTGCTATAGTCACTCGTCACCTGTTGGCAGCCTCCACTGACAGGGATGATGATATAGCAGGCAGTGTCGCATCTACCTCCAGCACACCACCAGCTGTAACATCTAGACGCTAAATTTCGATTCTACACATGCTGGAACGAAAAAAAATTATACTCCCCGCCACCCACATGCCCAGCGTCTAAACAGTAGTTTGGCAAAACTACTGGCTCTGCAACTATTACCATTTAACCTGGTAGAGTCTGCTCCCTTCCGTGACTTCGCAAAATGTGCAGTTCCACAGTGGCAGGTGCCAAGTCAGCATTACTTTGCCCGTAAGGCCCTGCCATCCCTATACCAACATGTGGAAGGCAATGTAGTGCCGTCCCTGGCCAAGTCAGTCAGCCGTAGATACACCTGACGGCTGACACTTGGTCAAGCAAACATGGGTCGGGACGGTACATTTCTGTCACTGCTCACTGGGTGACACTGCTTGCCAGCGGAAGGGATTGTAGCCAGGGCTCGGTGCTGCAGCCAGTGTTGCCCCCACATCTGTAAACAGCTGATGGTGTCGCTGATCCGGGTAGATCGATCACTTCTACCCCCTCCTGCTCCTCCTCCTCTACCTCCTCCATGCCCTCCTCTGCAGAATGGTCCTTTGAATATGATGAGGTACCACGTAAACGTTCAAAGGGCTTTTCTATGTCTCAGGCCAAAAGGTGTCACACAGTGCTGCAGCTTGTGTGTCTAGGGGACAGGCAGCACACTGCCCCTGAGATTCTTGGGGCTCTGCAGGCACAGGCCCAGAGGTGGTTGACACCACGCCATCTGCAGCCAGGGATGGTGGTTACTGATAATGGGTCAAACCTCCTGGCCTTCGTCAGGGAAAGTTAACCCATGTGCCATGCCTGGCGCATGTCCTGAATCTCGTGGTACAGCGGTTTTTGAACTCGTACCCGGGAATGCAGGATGTGCTAAGGATGGCAAGAAGGGTGTGCAGTCACTTCAGGCGGTCGTACAGTGCCACTGCACGTTTGGCCGAAGTGCAGCGCGAGTTTCACCTGCCGGTACACCGCCTCATCTGTGACATGCCCACCCACTGGAACTCCACCTTGGCTATGCTGCAGCGCCTGTACACGCAGCAGAGGGCCCTCAATGAATACCTATGCGAGTACAGCACCAGCACTGGCTCTGCGCGCCTGGGCTTCTTTTCACCACGGCAGTGGCTTTTGATTAAGGATGCATACGCTGTCCTCTCGCCATTTGAGGAGGCCACAAGGATGGTCAGCCGGGACAGCGCATGCATCAGTGACACCCTACCGGTACTGTTTTTGTTGGAGCACACTCTGCGTGGCATTATGGACAGGGCACTGGAGGCAGAGCAGCAGCAGCAGGAGGAAGAGGAGGACTTCCTTGCCTCTCAAGGCCCTCTTTATCCTGAGAATCCTGACCCCATTATGCCTAGCTCCCAGAGGCCAGAGCAGGATCCAGGGGTGGAAGAGGAGGAGGAGGAGGAGGACGATTCTGCGGGAACTTTTGCAGGGTTTGAGGAGGAGGAGGCGGAAGACATGCGGCAATCTGCAAGGCCTAGTTTGACTCCCTCGGGACACTTTGGAGTAGTGCGTTGCTGGGAGGAGGAGGAGCCCGTTCAAGATAATGTCGTTTTGAGTGACCCCGAGGAGTCAGCTAGTTCTGAGGCCTTCGCTAATTTGCGACGCATGGGAAACATCATGCTTCAGAGCCTGCGAAAGGACCCCAGAATCAAGGCCATTAAACAGACTGACCACTATTGGTTAGCCACCCTACTTGACCACCGGTACAAGTCTAAAGTCTCTGAGCTTTTCCCATCCACCCAGAGAGTCCACAGGATCAAATCCCTTGAGGACAGTCTCAAGAGGATTCTGGAGAACACGTTCCCCCGACTCCCGTAGGGTGCAGGGGCGGGGACAACCTACCATGGATTCTACTGCTGGTCACGAGAGGAGCGTTGGAAAAGGTGTGCGGTTGACGGATGCCTTTCGGTCTTTTTTTAGTCCTCACCGCCCAGGCCTCTCAGCTGCCACATCGCAGCGACAGCGTCTGCATCACATGGTGGACGATTACGTCAGGGCACAAAGTGACACAGAGGGCTTTTCATGTGACGAAGCCGAACCACTGGGTCTTAAGATTAGACCACTGGCCAGAACTGGCCCAGTATGCCATGGAGTTGTTGGCCTGCCCTGCTTCCAGTGTCCTATCGGAACGGGCATTCAGCGCAGCAGGAGGATTCGTCACAGACCATCGAACGAGACTCTCCACCGACTCAGTCGACCGTTTGACATTCATTAAAATGAATCAGTCTTGGATATCAAGCTTTGATGCACCTGATGCAGACCTTGTAGACTAGGCTATCGTTGTGATGTGGCTGCTGAGCCTCAGTTTAAGCCTGGACCATGGTGCCACCCTCAAACCCTCCTCTCATTCTCTTTACGTTCACAGAACCTCATTTTGGTTATAACAAAAACTACCATGTTTGCGAACCTGTTCCACAGGTGCACACCTTTACAATTTTTGGGCCTCCTTCAACACCAGCTCTTTGGGGTTAAGGTGGGGAGGCTATGCTAAACAAAAACTACCATGTTTGCAAACCTGTTCCACAGGTGCACACCTTTACAATTTTTGGGCCTCCTTCAACACCAGCTCTTTGGGGTTACGGTGGGGAGGCTACGCTAAACAAAAACTACCATGTTTGCGAACCTGTTCCACAGGTGCACACCTTTACAATTTTTGGGCCTCCTTCAAAGCCAGCTCTTTGGGGTGAAGGTGGGGAGGCTATGCTAAACAAAAACTACCATGTTTGCGAACCTGTTCCACAGGTGCACACCTTTACAATTTTTGGGCCTCCTTCAACACCAGCTCTTTGGGGTTAAGGTGGGGAGGCTATGCTAAACAAAAACTACCATGTTTGCGAACCTGTTCCACAGGTGCACACCTTTACAATTTTTGGGCCTCCTTCAACACCAGCTCTTTGGGGTTACGGTGGGGAGGCTATGCTAAACAAAAACTACCATGTTTGCGAACCTGTTCCACAGGTGCACACCTTTACAATTTTTGGGCCTCCTTCAACACCAGCTCTTTGGGGTTACTGTGGTATGGCTCCGCCAACACCCAAACAACAATTTTTGCGCATCTGTCACACAGAAACTACCATGTTTGCGCACCTGTTCCACATGTGCACACCTTCATAATTTTTACGCCTTCTTCAACACCAGCTCTTTGGGCTTACAGTGGTATGGCTCCGCCAACACCCAAACAACAATTTTTGCGCACCTGTCACACAGATGCATATCATTGTAATTTTTTTCCTTACAAAGGCAATTATTGCCTTCATTACCAGCACTTTCATAGGGATATGGTGTCAAGGCATCGTCGGCACCACCAAAGGCCCAATTTTTAAGCATCCTTTACTTCTATTCAAAGTCAAGAGACAACAGTATTCATCCAAGACATCTCTAATCTTGTTCACTCTGCACTACATTGTGGCCCCTACCCCTAACCCTAACCCTCAATGTATCCGTGCATATATGTCTGTTTCTTGTGAGAATTCAAGTTAAAGTGCACCAAACACCATTTTACATGAAATAAAGTGCAATTAAATACATCTTTGGACTTCTTGAAAACATTTGGTAATAATAGCCCCATTGTGGAAATATACCCGTTAATTATATGCACATTTAAAGAGACAGCACCTTTTTCCAAAAAAAACTCTAATCTTGTTCCCAGTGCACTGCATTATGTCCCCATCATACACATTGGCTGTGCCATTGATTAGGAGCAAAAGAAAGGTGCGGTTAAACTAAAAAGTCATTTTTGAAGGTTTGGTATGCTATAATTCTGGTTCTGGGCATGCTACAGAGCTGAAACTTCACAGGTACACATTTTAGACCCCCCAGACACTAAATCCAAAGAAATCACTTTTTTTTTTTTTTTTTTTAATTTTTTCAATATTTGGCTCTCTCTCAAAAACGACAATTTTTAAGAACTTTTTTTTTGTGTGATTAATAGTCCCTGGGGCATGACCCAGAACCCTAGGCACTTTTTAGGGGCATTTTTTTGGGTTTTAGGGCTTCAAAATTGTGTTTTTTGATTACCGAAGTTCGGGTCCCATTGATTTCAATGGGGTTCTGGAATTCGAACCGAACTTTCGAGAAATTCGTGTGTTCTGGTCGAACCGAACTTTTCAAAAGTTCGATCATCCCTAGTCATGACAGAGGTGGCCAGCTCCTTAGAAGGAACAGACTCTGGGAATCCATGGATCCTAATATTGTTATGTCTGCTTCAGTTTTCAATAACAATCTTGCTGATACATCAACTGCTGAATAACGTGTGGTTATTGAGAGTTTCTTTATGAGATTATAGGGAGCATGCAAAACCATCAGTTATCTGCTCTTCCTCCTCCATGTGCACTACTAGGTCCTTTTTCAGATCATTATCTCCTGTTTTTTTGATGCATAAAATTTTGTTGAGTTTCAAAACATGCAAAAGATAAAAGGATGTACTACTATCATCAAATGTAGCTGCTCTAAACAGTTTCAGATTACTTACTATAGTGCGCTGTCGTGTACATCCAAAAAGGGGACCACAGGTCCAGGAGAGATGAACAAAAGATAACAAAATACAAAACAAAACAGGAAAAGAAAAAAAAAAAACTAGTACACAAGAGAAAAAACATTTTTTCTCAATAATCAGTGGACTGCTCCCATTTGCAGGATCAATAGAGATAAACATTAAACAGTAATATAGCAGGATTTTTGTGATGAGAAGTATCCTTCTTCAGCTCTTATGTCTATTCAGACAAACATCCCATGAGGTGTGAAATTGAGAATGTTTCCTGGCACTATATGCTAGAGATCAACCAATTATCAGCAAAGCCGATATATCGAGGGCCGATATGCAATTTCCCCGATATATCGGAATCGGCCCGGCGGCTACCAATACTGCTGATATTGCCGTGATGTCATTGCGTATGTTGCGCCACGTGCCTCCACGCACACTGGGACAGCTTCTGCCTCTTAGGCCCCCTCCCTCAGCCTCATCTGGACTTTGGAGTTGACTGGGGATGCATGCATGCACGCATGCACAACACCAGTGTGTGTTTAATAGCCACCGCACGGACACAAGCCAGTCGAGTCTCTGTACTGTAGTACTGTACTGGAGTCAGGACAGTGAGTGTCAGTCAGTGATTCAATTGCTCATTCAGTGACATCCACACAGTGTACACAGTTTAACACAGCTGCCGCAGCCACATACAGGCCTGTACGAGCTAGCCAGCCACAGGCCCTGGGCCCGTACCAGCCAGCTACTCATCACACAGGGTGCCAGCAACCCACCTGACCACAGGGTGCCAGCCAGCCCCCCACCATACCACAGGGTGCCAGCCACCGACCTGACCACAGGGTAACAGCGAGCCACCCACCACAGGGTGCCAGCCAGCCAGCCACCCACCACAGGCCAGGGTGTCAGCCAGCCACCCACCACAGGGTGCCAGCCAGCCACCAAAGTGTGCCAGTCAGCCAGCCACCACAGGGTGCCAGCCAGCCACCAAAGTGTGCCAGCCAGCCAGCCACCACAGTGTGCCAGCCAGCCAGTCAGCCACCAAAGGATGCCAGCCAGCCACCCACCCACTACAGGGTGCCAGCCACCCACCACAGGGTGCCAGCCAGCCACCACCGGGTGCCAGCCAGCCATCGAAGGGTGCCATCCAGCCAGACACCCACCACACGGTGCCAGATACAGCCAACCAGCCACCCACCAAGGGTGCCAGCCACTCCTCACCACAGGATGCCAGCCAGACAGTTTTTTTTTAAGCCCAATATTCCATTTCAGTAGTAGTGTCTTTCAAATGTCAATGGAGCTGGATGCAGATCGAAAAATTAAAAGTGTGGTGTGGGACTATTTCTCATCTTCAGGAAAATCAGCAGCACTGTGCAAAAACAATGTAAGCATGGGATCAATAACTGCAAAAACCAAAAATATGTCAAATCTTTGAGCCCACCTAAGAGTTCATCATGTTAAACTGTTTCATGCAGGATAGAAAAAACAAAATGAATCACAAGGTGAAACATCACTATCCCAGGCAACAATAACCGATATGTTTCAGAAAAAAAAACAGGTGGCTAAAATCGGATGGAAGATCACAACTGCTGGACAGAGTAATCACAGAGATGATGGTCACCGATAATCAGCCATTTACAATGGTGTCTGACTCTGGATTTAAGTGGTTGATGTCCGTAGTTGAGCCAAGGTACACACTGAAGAGTGACAAGTATTATCGAACCAAAATGCTGGGAAAGATTCACCAAAAGGTCATTGAGAATGTAAAGGCTATGCTGAAACCAGAGAATGCTGGCAACTCACTCTCATTCACGACTGACTGCTGGTCAGGACAAACAGAATCACTAATGAGTCTTACATGCCACTACATTGACAGTGGATGGACAATAAGGCATGTGGTGTTGAATTCAAAAGTGATGCAAGGATCCAACACTGGGGAGTACATAAAAGAAATGTTTTTAGGCATGCTAGAAGAATGGGGAATCACCAAAGACTGATGCTTGTGCTTCGAGACAGCGGAGCGAACATGGTGAAAGGAATGAGACTTGCTGAAGTGTCAGACCTCAGTTGCATGGCACACACCCTCCAACTTGTGGTAAATGATTATCTGTCAAACCAGAAAGCTTTGCTTGACACAATTAGCACGCTGAAGAAGTGTGCAGGCCATTTCCATCATTCAATCCTTGCAAAGCAGCGACTGAGGTGCATTCAGGAAGACCTTGGCCTACCCAAAAACAGCTTGATACAGGCTGTTCCAACACAACGGAACTTAACGTTACAAATGCTGCAAAGGATGCTAGAGAAGAAGCGAGCTCTTACCATATATTATGGTGAATATGGACTTGAAGGATATTCTTGTCCTACTGCTGATCAGTGGGACATTGTAGCCAACGTCATTGAGATCCTTCTCCCCACATAGGAAGTGACAGTAGAGGTGAGTCATTACTACTCATCTGTGTCATCTGTCATCCCATGTGAGAGAGTGCTGAAGATGCTTCTTCAACGGGAAGGACCCAACACACGTGGCACTAAAACATGTAGACAGGCCATGAGGGACAGCCTTACCAAACATTTTGAGAAGCATGAAGAGCATAAAAATGTTGTGCTTGCATGTCTTTTGGATCCTCGATACAAGAACCATCCTTTCTCTTCTGATGATGTATTGGCCAAGGCAAAACAATGGCTGACAGAAGATATTCAACAGGAGGTGCAGGAGGTCCCTGCCAGAAAGAAAAGTCAAGAAGAGCAGGTTTCTATTGTGGAAGAGCAGGATGCTAAAGGAGAAAAATTTCCAAAAAGGCAATGGACAGAAAAAGAGAAACTTCATCGTGGTGAAATAGATGAGGATTCTTCTCAATCTGCAATAATGAGCGTGATTCAATAAAAATATTTTGGATGAAAAAAAAAAAATGAGCGTGGATGATCAACTTCATTTCTATTTGAAGGAACCAGTAATTGACAGAAAAAGTGGTGATCTTCTTCAGTGGTGGAAAGAAAATGAGGCACAGTACAAAAGACTTGCTTTTCATGCTGGAAGATACCTTTCTGCTCCTCCTTCCTCATTACCAAGTGAGCGTGTTTTTAGTGAAGTGACAGCAATTTATGAAAAGAAAAGAAGCCGTTTAACTGGTAAACATGCTGAAATGTTATTCTTTCTGCACTATAATATTGTTCTACTTAACTGGGAGTATTGAAGTGTAATAGTAGTGTCTGTCCAGTCCACTCCAATCCACTGTCTAGCTTTTTTTCTAGCAGTTTTACACTGACTGTGCTGCACTGCAGTCAGTGCAAAAGTGCTAGAAAAAAAGCTACACAGTGGATTGGAGTTAGTGGACTACTGCTGCAGTAGTGCGCCACTCACTGCTGCAATAATTTTAAATCACTACTGCAGTCACTGCAGTAGTGATTTAAAATGATTGCAGTGAGTGCCCTACTGCAGTGGTAGTCCACTGACTCCAGTCCAATCCACTGTGTAGCTGTTGCCTAGCTTTTTTTCTAGCAGTTATGCACTGACTGCCGTAGTTTCTGTGAGTGCCCTTCTGCAGCGGTAGTCCAATGACTCCAGCCCAATCCACTGTGTAGCTGTTGCCTAGCTTTTTTTTTTAGCAGTTTTTCACTGACTGTAGTAGTTGCAGTGAGTGCCCTACTGCAGTGGTAGGCCGCTGACTCCAGTCCAATCCACTGTGTAGCTGTTGCCTAGCTTTTTTCTAGCAGTTTTGCACTGACTGCACTGTCATAGTGATTTAAAATGAATGCAGGGAGTGAGTGCACTATTGCAGCGGTTTATTATGCATTAACCTCCCTGGCGGTATGATTCTGTCAGGAATTCTGTACCAAAAGTGGTGCAATTTTTTTCATTGAAATTTGGCGTTATGTATTAAAGGCCTACAATTCTTAGTAATTACTGACTTAAACCTGACCAAAACAAGACTCTAGTAGACATCCCAGATGTGATAAATTTGAAACACAAACGCATGAATTATAATCGAATCAATAATATAATTTTATTATAGAATATATAATATATATAATAACATTATATTATTGATTAGATTATAATTCATGCGTTATATATTATATATATATATATGTGTGTGTATATAGGTATATATATAATATAAATATATATATAAATATGCATATATATAATATAAAATGTGTTTGTGTTTTGTGCAACGTTTTTTTTTTTTTTAATTTCCCTCCCTAGTTCCGCTCCCATGCAGCATTGCTGCTGCAGGGAACGGAACTAGGAAGTCCTCCTACCGACAGACGAGCGGCAGAGATCTCGGCTGGCGGTCACAGCAATGAGAGCTCATCGCTGGATCGCCAGGATAAGGTAAGACACTCCGCTGCGCTGTCTGCACATCCACCCCGAGCGTGACTCGGGGATACCGATAATAGCAGGAAATTCCTACCCCGAGTCACGCTCGGGTTTACCGCTAGCCTGGTTAATGCACAATCAGAATAATGTGAAACTAAATGTCCTTGCAATTGAACTTTTCCTATGAGTTCTCATGCAGTTAAGGTGTGAAGAATGAGCCCTTAATGTTATAATGTTAAAAATGTTAATAAATAAAAGTCTTACATGTTCAGTAACAGATTTGTGTCGAAATTTGTGTTTATTTTGCAATATTTAAACGTACAAAAATATCAGCCAATATCGGCTGATACCGATATGCGATCGCCAAAATATCGGTATCGGCAACGAAAAAATGATATCGGTCGATCACTACTATATGCCAGATGTTGTTCATAAGTGGAGACCAAGCCAAATTGCCTAATAACCCCACTTACAGTATCTCACAAAAGTGAGTACACCCTTTACATTTTTCTAAATTATTTTTATATCTTTTTATGTGACAACACTGAAGAAATTACACTTTGTGTACACTTCGTGATGTCTTCATGGAGGAGTGGAAGAGGACTACAGAGGCAACCTGTGAAGCTCTGGTGAACTCCACACACAAGAGGGTTAAGGCAGTACTGGAAAATAATGGTGGCCACTCAAAATATTGATACTTTGGGCCCAATTAGGACATTTTCACTTTGGGGTGTATTTACTTTTGTTTCCAGCGGTTTAGAAATTAATGGCTGTGTGTTGAGTTATTTTGAGGGGGCAGCAAATGTACACTGTTATACAAGCTGTGGACTTACTACTTTACATTGTAGCAAAGTGTAATTTCTTCATTGTTGTCACATGAAAAGATGTAATAAAATATTTACAAAAATGTGAGGGGTGTACTCACTTTTCTAAAATACTGTATATTGGGCACTATGTTGTTCTTCCAATTTCTAAGGATGATGAGCCTAGCAGCATATAGTATATGCATAGTAAGCACTGTAAGTGTGACAGGCATCTTACCCATGTTAATACTCACTAGTGCTAATTTAGGATCTGGTTTTTGTATACAACCATCAGTAGAGGCGATAAGTCAAAAAACTTAATTCTGGGACCTTCTTGTGAACATCCTCTCCAACATAAGTTACTGCCCGTTGAGGAAAATTTAGCTACATGGGATGGGGTGAAATACCATTTGTACATTATTTTTTGAGATATGTCCAAGTAAGTGACATTTTTGGTGAATTTATAGTTTGTTTGAATGACTGACTTCCACTGTGATTCAGTAAAGAGTTATAGAAGGTGCAAAATAGAGAAATAACTTTAATAGAGGGTATAGTTATGGTTGAAAAACTCAAGTTTTTGGAAATAGGAGGCTATGTGGGTGTAAGTAAGATACTCCCCACTCGGGATGTTTGATATTTGGGCCACTTGTTCAGATGGAAAACATGAGTTATCTCATTATGTCTACAAATTTTAGGTTGCTTAATAAATAAGTTAGGAATTACAAATGGTAGTGAGGAGAGATAGAGTGGGATGTTAAGGAGCGAGTTTCCAACCTTAGAATTTTGTAAAAAATTTCTCCAGGCCCATATCATTGCTGATATTATGTGATGAGCGTTTTAGCTATCTCCTGTTTTTATGTTTTCTCTATCCTTCTCACATAATGTTTAAAGTCAAGCTTGGTTGGTAAAGCCTTGATATAAGCCTCCATATCCCAGCCCCTTCTGGAACAGGCTAATGTCTGTGAGAGGCTGCGGGGGTGGGTAGAAAGCCTGTCAGATCCTGCAGGGGAAGATATGCGACCCTAGTGCTTATCTGGGTAGCCGATTGCCACTCCATCAGATCAGGGGAAGAAGAAGCCAGTGCCATCTTGGAAAACTGCTTGTTATTGCGAGAGGGGCTTGATCTATTGAGGCACCGATCAATCTCCCCATTGGGAGTGCTGCCACTCTGCTGCTTGTATTCCTGCAACTGTTGTCTCCCCATTTGGGCAAAAAGCTAGTAGATGTGCTGGCAGCCCAAAGGGACTGCTGTGCTGCATGTCTCACTGCTTCATGTGCCAAGCCCCCCCCCCCCCCCATCCCCCCAGTTTTTTTTTTTTTCCAAAAAGTTTTTATTTAGAAATTGTCAGAAAATACATAGAACACACAGTCTCTTAATACAAGAAACATTAATTTGACGACAAGTTTAACATTAACTGGCATGGTTTACATGAGAGATATAATACAATATGGCAAGATAAGTAGTATATCATGAACATTGCTTACTGAGCTGAAACAAAATTGGTAACAATATTACACGTCTGTCCATAACTATAAAAGCAGTCGGAACGGAAGATAAAGAAACCTTTCTTTTATGGGTAGGTTCACCGTTCAGCTTTTTAACAAAACAACCCAAAAAGGGCGAGTGAGGTATCAAGTACCACGCCTAAGCGAGGTTGTCATGGGGGTGAGTTGGCCCTTAGGGATATAGAGGTAGCGCGTGTAATTTAACCATTGAGTCAAGGTGAAGTCATGAGTGTGGAGCTTGGAAAGGTTAGAGTTATAGATAGAGTGTCTCTATGATGGCACGAGAGAAAGTATGTTCCTGTAGGGAGATGTAATCCCCAGGGTAGCGGGGTCCAACTCCCTACTTAATTTGGAAAGTGTTGTATGGGGTGGTGGGAAGGGAAAATGGTGGGGGAGAGAGGAGAGGGGGGTGGGTAGGGGATAGGGGGGAGGTTGGGTGGGGTAGGAAGGGAGGGGGAGAAAGAGTCCACGGCCCCTGCCTCCCGACCAGAATGAGTGAAAAGTCTGAGAGCGACCAATTAAAGGAGCAGGTGTTTAGAGTGGTTTGTAAGATACCAACCGGAGACAGCTCCGAGGTCCGCTCCCACTTACTTCCCTTGTGTAGGGGTGGGATAGACCTACAGAGGCGAGTCCAGCCGGGTAAAAGGGGTTAGATGTGTGTTTTTCCAAGAGCTATTTGGTGGCATACTATAACTTTGATGGGTTAGTGACAGGTGAGTCACGGGTCATTAGGTGTAGGCTAAGTCAATGGAGCAGTTATATTGGAAGAAGGAGCTTGAGAATAAGACTCGCGGAACGAAATCCAGGGAGCCCAAGTGCTAGCATATGAATTTGTTCTGTCAAGGGCAATCGCTATTAACTCCTCCAGCTTAGCAATTTTATCCATTCTGTTTAGCCATTCCTGTTTTGTTGGCAGATCAGATGATTTCCAGTGTGGTGGAATACATGCTTTGGCTGCATTGAGTAGGTGAGGCATGAGGGATTTGCAGTATCTATGAGGGGGAATTTTAGTAAAGTGTAATAGAAATTGGGCGGGGGAGAAGGTGATATCCATATTCAGGTCGTTTGTGATTGTGTCATGAATTGAATTCCAGAAAGGACGGATCTTTGGACAAGTCCAAAAGATATGGAGGAGGGTTCCCGTGTCAGAGTGACACCTCCAACAAGTATCAGGGATGCTAGGGTTATATTTGTGGAGGAGTGCTGGGGTTCGATACCACCTGGTTAAGAGTTTGTAGCAGTTCTCCTGTGTGGAAACATTGAGGGAGCCCTTATGTGTGATCTGGGACATGTTTTCCCATTCTTTATCAGAGAAGGAAAGGTTGAGGTCTGATTCCCATCTTGGTTTAGCTTTGTTAGTTTTTCCTTGGGGGTCTGTAATCAGGAGATTATACGTAATTGATATGAGGTGGCGTTTGGGTGAGGCATTTAGACATAATTTTTCAAATGGAGAAAGGTCTCTTGATAGGTTGCCAGTGCTATTAAGTGAATTAAGGAAGTGTCTTATTTGAAAATACGGCCAATTAGGGATAGGGGAAGATAGGGTATTAGGTTTAATCTGAAGGCGATCTAATAGTGATCCGATTTCAAAGAAATGGAAAGCTTCTATATGTTCGTCGTGCCATGTATTCCGCAGAAAGGAATGAGACATCCCAGGAGGGAAATCTGGATTTTGTTTAATCGGGGTTAAAGGAACAGGAGCCGAAGAGACAGAAGCTAGTTTACAGGCATTCCTAAAGGAAGTTAGAGTAGCGTGCATGAGAGGGTGTTTTTTTAGTGACAAGGGAGTGTGATCATTTGCAGACCAGAGTATAGTACGAAGAGGTAGGGTGCAAAAGGATTTTTCTAATACTACCCAGTCTTTGTTGGGTTCGTGCAGGAACCAGTCCAGTACTCTCGTCATATGACAGGCCCAATGATACTTTTGGAGGTCTGGAAGACCTATGCCTCCTTCTGTTTTAGACTTAGACAGGAGAGCGAAGGAAAGTCTGGGTTTTTTCTGAAACCAAAGGAATTTAGTACAGAGGGTTTTGAAGGAATTGAAAAAAGTTTTGGGAATTTTAATAGGGATAGCTTGGAGAAGGAAGAGTAGACGCGGGAGGATATTCATCTTAATGATGGCAGCACGTCCAAACCAAGAGAAATGCGGTTTGGACCATCTTTTAATATCATCTCTAATCGTTTGTAATACTGGGAGAAAATTTGTAGGGAAGAGGTCAGACATGTTGTTTGTAAGGTGGATACCTAGGTATTTAATTGAGGAATGTGTCCATTGGAAAGGAAAGTTGGATTTGCATTGGTCAACCAATTTTTTAGATAAGGATATGTTGAGGGCATTCGATTTCGAGAAATTAATTTTTAAAATTGGAGATTTTTTGGAAGAGATTGAATTCCTGCAGGAGGGATGGGATGGATACGAGGGGGTTACTGAGAAACAACAGAATGTCATCGGCGAAAGCCGCTATTTTATATGTGCGGTGTGAAATATTTATTCCTGTTATGTTTGGGTTTAGTGCTAGTGAACGTAAAAAAGGTTCCAGGGTTAGAACAAATAGGATTGGGGACAAGGGGCATCCCTGTCTCGTCCCGTTTCCAATGGAGAAGGTGCTCGACAGGCTCCCATTGACCCTGACACACGCTGAGGGTGTAGAGTACAAGGCAAGAATGAGAGTGAGTAGGCGATTTGGAATACCTATATATTTTAGGACATTTGCCATATAATTCCAGTCGAGCCTGTCGAACGCCTTCTCGGCGTCGAGAGAGAGCATGAAACCCCTTATTTTGTTTGAAGTCATCCAGTGATGGATATTGATGGCTTTTATCGTGTTATCACAAGCTTCACGCCCAGGGACAAAGCCCACCTGGTCTTTGTCTATCAGCTGCGGGATTAAGGGGAGTAATCTATTTGCGATAATTTTGGCAAAGAGTTTGATGTCCGCGTTTAGTAGAGAAATTGGTCTATAATTAGTCACACAAGTTGGGTCTTTATTTTCTTTGGGAATTACGGAGATGTGGGTGTCTAATAATCTATTGTGTGGATATGGGGGAGAGGCCAGTGAGTTGAATGCTTTCAACAGTGGGGTGGAGAGGAGGTTTGTGAAAGTTTTATAATATGGGGCTGTGAATCCATCCGGGCCTGGACTCTTACCTGCTTTAAGTTGGGAGATTGCCAGTTTGAGTTCATCTTCCGATAGGGGGTTTTCTAAATCTCGAGTTTGCGAGGAATTAAGGGATTTAGGGCACGCATTTTGGAGGAAGTCGTGGATAAGGGAGTTCTGCGTTTGTTCTGGGGTTGTGTGGTCTAGGTTGTATAATTGGGTGTAATACTTCTCAAATTGGGATGCAATGTCAGGTGTCTTTACAAAGGTAATTCCATGTTTGTCTCTAATTGAGTGAATAGAAGTCTTGGCTTTTTTTTCTTGAAGGGCTTTGGCTAGGAATTTGCTACTTTTATTCCCGAACTGGTAGAAAAGTTTCTGTTGAAGAATGAATTTGCGTTTGACTTTGATATGCAGCTCGTCTAGTAGCAGTTGTCTATTGTGGATGAGTTCGAGATAAGTGTGCTGTGTTTTAGTGCTTTTATGTGTTTTTTCCAATTCCTGGATTTTGTTGATTAGGGATCTGACGTGTGCTTCGAGGGCTTTCTTTTTAGATGATTTGAGAGAAATGAGTGTGCCTCTCATGACACATTTGTGTGCTTCCCAGATGGTTATGGGAGATACATCGTCATCATTATTGACAGAGAAGTAATCAGTAATTTTATTTCTTAAGTATTGGATGTCTGGCTCGTGGATAAGGAGGGTGGAGTCCAGTCTCCAGAATTTGTTGTGTGATAAATCTTTGGGGATCAAAATTGTCAGGGACACAGGGTGGTGGTCTGAAATCGACATTGGCTCAATTGCTGCTTTCCTGATTAGGGGTAGGTCTTTTTGAGAAAGGAAAAGATAGTCTAGTCTAGAATATCTTTGGTGGGGTGGGGAGAAGAAGGTGAAATCTTTAGCTGAGGGGTTCAGTGTTCTCCAGGTGTCATGGAGTAGTAGATCTTGGAGGGATTGCCGAATCTGTTTGAGAGCCTTGTATGGGAGGGATGATTTTCCAGAGGACGAGTCTAGGATTGGATACAAGGCTACATTGAAGTCTCCCCCTAGTAATGTGATTCCCTGTTGGAAACCTGCAAGCAGGATTGATATTTTCCTGAAAAACGGAACTTGAGCCGAGTTGGGACAGTAGATGTTGGCTAAGGTGAATGGTTTTTGCGAAATGGTACCCTTTAGGAAGATGTATCTGCCATCGGGGTCAATAATGGAATCAGTGCATTTCCAGTCAAGTTTCTTGGACAGGAGAACTGCCACACCCTTAGTCTTTCCCAGTGGGTTGGTGGCTAGGTAGGATGTGGGGAATTGGAGATTGCCAAGTTTCGGAGTGTTTTGTGAGTGGAAGTGCGTTTCTTGGAGATATATAATATCAGCTTTTAGCTTGTGCATGATGTCCAGGACTTGGCTGCGCTTCTCTGGTTTATTTAATCCCTTGACATCAGAATGGGAGAAGAAGTGTGTTTGGAGATAGTGCCGGCCGGCATGTGGAGAGTGGTTGTGGAGAGGTTAGGTACCCCTCCATCGTATCAGCATAGATGAGAGAAAAAGATGGCTGGGAAGAGGGTTAGGATGAGTAGAGGAGGTGTGTAAATGTGAGGCAGGCTGGAGGTATTAGTTTGTGGATATGGAGTATGGGATGGTCTATCCCTTCATTAGTGACATATGGGGGATATGGATTAATAGCCTAAAGCCATAGAGATCCCTGGAGAGTGAGATACATCAGATATGAAAAGAGGACGTTGAACACTAACTGTACAATCTGAATGCAAAAAGGTTCGTAATGTGGGGACAGGTTGGTAGAGGGGTGGGGAGCAATAGGAGAGGGGAGTTCAGGTTAATTATTGCCTATACATAGTTACTTGAATTGATCGGCTGACCAGATCACCCCCGCAAATACTGAACGGGGTCTGAATGTCTAAAATTAAACCTAATATATATTTTAGAGTTATCACTGTATGTTAAGATGAGTTGGAGCCGGAATATCGATTAGTCCTTAATTAGTTTGCTAAGTACAAAACTTCCCAGTTTTTTACTCTTCCCCCCCCCCCCCCCCTCAGTAAGTCTAATTTCAATTGGGGGAGGTAAAAGCGTGGGGTAATCCGGGCAGCTGACCAGGATCCGTTAGGGAACCAAAGGTTATAAGAATCACTTTTATCATATTGACATCATATTGGTAACAGAAGGAGAGAGAGAGAGAAAAAGGCAGCGAACCATACAAAATAGTACATTCTGGGGTTAGCCCTTGTAGTGCGGTTAGCGAATGGCGAAAGAGTGTCCTTCCTGTAAAGAAAAAGGAAAGAGAAAGAAAAAAGAAACAAAAAGAAGAAGAAAATCGAAGTGTCCAGGGTCTGTCTATCAATGCAATAAGTGAGGGACTACCCTAAAGGAGGGTAGGTTATGTGGAGAGAGGTACATTACCCAACCAGGATAGAAGAGAATCTTGTCTTAGAGGGATTGACCATTAGTGAAGTCTAGCTGGGATCATCAACAGGTTCTTCATCTGTATCCAGTGTTGCTGGTTTCTGAAAGTCTGTGCGATGTGAAGGGATGATATATTCTGGAGCATGAGCAGATATCGGTGTAGATCAGAGTCTGTGGAATAAAACATAGGAGGGCAGGTGGGGAAAATTTGTGTGGGGGGGATAAAGTGAGACAGCGAAAAAGGAAGAGAAAAAGGGTAAAGGGATTGCAGATATATATTGAGCAGTTGTGGAGGGCAGTACTTAGTGCATCACTCTTGTCTCGGGCGTCGGTGGACAGAGGAAGCAGTGGGACTTTGCCTGTCTTGCATCATGCTTTGGACGGATGGTGCGGATCCGGGAGATGAAGATCTGGGGCGCCTTATATGGAATTCGTCCCTCTCCGGAATTGCGTCGGTGGAGTTGGCTCTTCGCAGGTTTTGAGAGTTGAGAGGCCTGTACCAATCTGGTAGCTCTACAAGAGGTATATTTAGCGTGTTGCAGAAGTTATGCAGTTCCTCTGGGATCTTCAGGTTGGCTGTGCGTCCGTTCGCCGAGGCAGACAGGCAGAGCGGGAATTTCCAACGATATTGGATGTTTCTTGCTCGTAATAAATTGAGTAGAGGCCTCATGTCCCACCTGCGTTGTAGGGTTATTGGGGACAGATCTTGGAAGATCTTTATATCAGATCCCTGATATAGGAGTGTGCGGCGGACTCTTGTCCTCCTCAAGATGTCTTCCTTTAATTTAAAGTTGACCAGACAACAGACAACATCCCTAGGGGGGTCAGTGTCTCTCGGTTTGGGTCTGAGAGCCCTGTGTAGGCGTTCAACCTCAATTGGGGTCTCAGGAGGTCTACCCAGTGCGTCATTGAAAATGGCAATGGTGGCTTTTGTGATTTGGGATTGTTCCACCGACTCTGGAATGCCTCTTACACGTAGGTTATGGCGACGATCTCGGTTATCAAAGTCTTCCAGTTGTCTTTGCATGTCTCTAAATTGTGAGTCATGAGTCTGCACTGTATGGGATAGAGATTGGATGGATTCTTCCTGAGAGAGAACTTTGTCTTCCACTTCAGTGACTCTTGTATTGATAGAGTTAAAGTCCCTCCTAAGGTCAACTATAGCCATAGCCCATGAGGCCTTCAGCTCATCTGCTATGGAGCGCAGTTCAGGGAAAGTAACTGGCCTAAATTGTACAGTGTTTTGTGGGGGAGAGAGTGTGTCCATTGATGAAGCAGGTTCCCCTTGTGGCATGGAGATCGGCTGATCAGCCGCATATTGTGGGGCGGAGGCTCCCCGGACCGCATCCGAGTAGGCCTTAATCTGAGCCGGGGACTCGCGTACCTGTTGAGGCTGGCGGAAGAGTTCCGGAATGCTACGGATGCTGCCGGAGGTCTGGCCTCGGGGCGAGCGCGATCTGGTGGGTGAGGAATGGGCGCTGGATCTTCCCGTCATCTTTGTGGGGTTGTCGATGGAGGGGAAAAGCTAAAGTCAGGCTTAATTCTCACACGCCGGCCGGGAGCTGAGAGTTCAAGCGGCCATCCACGTTCCGCGCCAAGCCACGCCCAGTTTTTTTAACTCTGCTGTCAATTGAATGTGATGTCTTAGAAAAAAAATAGTTGCTCACTAAATAGGGCAATTGCAACATCTCCAAAAGTAAAAACTATTTTAAGTCTACAGGCTGCAAATTGATATCCTTGACAATACCTGATTCATTTTGGCCGCTAAGCAGAAAGCCGGAGCAGAATCATGACTCTGAGTATACATATTTAGAACATATATTTTAATATCCTTGTTGCAGAAAATGGTAAAAATTAGCACATTCTAAGTTGCCCTACCCTATACAATAATAGCTAAAATACTTTCCAGACTCATTGTTTTAAGACTTACTCTGTCTGTCAATTCCTTTTAATTCTGTTAGCCAGGGCCCAACTTCTCCCTGTCCTGCCATGTCTTCAGCCTGCCCTCATGGGGAGAAGATAAGCATAAAAAGGAATATAATTTGGATGTCTATCGCATTTTGCTGTGGATGTTGCCTAAGGTCAGAAGGAGATAGTATGGAGCCAGTCTTCATTGTCAACAGCTCAGAGAGATCAATACATATGTATCAGGGGGGGCGGAGCCGGCAGCCGGAGCGGATGGTCGAGTGAAAATTCTGCTCTCCACAACGGGTCAATAACAGCGATTCCCAGCTATCATCCGCAGCCCTTTTGCCTACATTCACCCTCTTGACCCTACCAGGAATGCCATGGCAGCGATGGGCAAGAGGAAGGAGAGGGAGAAGCCGCGCAAATTGACTGAATACTTCACCTCAGCGGCGGGTCGGAGCAGCCAAGATGGCGCCGGCTCCGGACACAGCACGGCCTCCCGCCAGCGTTCCGCAGCACATCCTCCAGAACTGGAGCACACAATATCTGGTAAGTCCCTGGATGCGCAGAACCCTCTGCCGTCCTCCCCTTTTGATAGTCCAGTCAAGCAGAAGAGGAGACTGTCT
The DNA here is from genome assembly GCF_965119305.1 of Pelophylax lessonae. Classification (NCBI taxonomy): domain Eukaryota; kingdom Metazoa; phylum Chordata; class Amphibia; order Anura; family Ranidae; genus Pelophylax; species Pelophylax lessonae. The sequence continues at coordinate 498,950,519 of NC_138769.1, read as the reverse complement.
ATGCCCCATGTCACAGCTTCACAGCCCCAAGATGAAGGAGAGGAAATGGAGGAGTCTGATAGCCCTTTTCAGCAATTAGACGCATTTCCCACCACAGGACAGCCCATTACTGACGCGACTATGAAGGACATGTTAATGACTTTCAGAGGAGCTATTCAGAAAGAAATGGCGGTATTTATGAGAGGTACAAGGAGAGAGCTTTCTGCTTTGGGTGATAGAGTGGATCATACTGAGCAACGCATGGAAGATTTTACAGGGGCCCATAATGAGTTAGTGGATGCTCACTCTGACCTGGAAGAAGAGCTAAAATTGCTTAAACTAAAGGTGGCAGATATAGAGGACAGGTCATGCAGGAACAATGTTAAATTTAGGGGCATACCAGAAACGGTTAAACCTGCTGACCTCACTGACTTCCTGCAGCAACTAATGCTGAAAACTCTTCCAGAGCTTACTGCGTCGGACGTGACCATTGATAGAGCACACAGGCTTTACAAACCGGCCCACATCCCTGACAATGTTCCAAGAGATGTCATAGCCAGAATCCATTTTTTTCATGTGAAGGACAGGATCATGAGATTCTCCCGTATGAATGCCGCCTTACCCGACCCGTATGCGGGTATCTCTCTTTATGCTGATCTGTCACAAGCGACGCTGTCTGCTAGAAATAATCTTATCCCCATTACGAAAATATTACGGAACCACAAAATTCTATATAAATGGGGCTTTCCTGCCAAACTGACTGTGACCTTGAACAATGCCGCACACACCATTACCTCCCTGGACAAGGGCCTGGCACTACTAAGGGAAGTTGGTCTTCTCCCTAGGGATGCACCTCCACCGACTCACACTTCCAGACCACCGTCTGTACCCAGTTCTAGCAGAAATTATCACTGAGGATGTGCCGGACCACCCCATCTGGGGTAAGGAGCTACTTCTCCTTTGCTAAGCTACCAGGTTTTGCTTATGTTCCTTCCCATATGGATGGTAGCACTGCGGATGAAGCCTTGTACACCCGTTGTCCGGCTCACTCACCTTACCTACCCCCGAATGTATTGCGAGATTTCTCGCAGCCTTTGGTCACCATTGACCTGTGTGAATTGTCTCAACTTGTCAGCAATTAGAACAGCACTGTTGGCCAACTGTTTGGGCCTTTCCTTGTCATCCACATTGTTGCGCCCTTTTGTTTCCTCCCCCCCCCTCCCCTCTTCTTCCACCAGATAGAGTCCTAACCCTTCGCTGCACCACCATGTCTCTTAGATGGATGTCCATCAACGTCAGAGGACTTAACCATCCAGCGAAGAGAAGCAGCCTATGGAGAACAGCGTTGGACTCAAAGAGTGACATTCTTTTGTGTGCAGGAGACACACTTTCTGAACTCTAAACCACCACGATGCACACATTGCAGGTTCCCGTTTATATTTTGTGCTAATAGTCTTTCAAAAAACAGGGGTGTCATGATAGCAATTAAGGATACGGTAGCGTTCAATCTGATTTCTGTACTATCGGATGACTCTGGCAGATATGTCCTCCTGGTTGCAGAGATCAATGGGGTTGCATACACAATTTTGAATCTCTATGCTCCCAATCAAAAACCGACAAAATTTATTCGCAAAATGTTTGCTCTAGCTAAACGACGTCAGCGGGGTTCCTTAATTGTATGTGGCGACTTTAATGCGGTCATGAATAGGAATGTTGATTGTTCTTCAGTGGGGCGGAGGCGCAGACCGAGTCTGGGGCCCATGTGCTTTGGTGAGGGTCTTTATGATCCGTGGAGGTGCCTCCACACCACTGAGAGGGATTACTCCTTTTTTTCTAATGTTCATAAATCCTACTCAAGGATTGATATGTTTCTCACTGACAAGTTTTTACTGCAAAGGATAACTAATGCTGAACTGCACTCTATCACGTGGTCTGACCATGGCCACATTACTATGGATGTCAAGGAGGATTCTAAAATAGTCTCCAAACCATTATGGTGTAACAACGCGTATATCTTGGCTCACCCCCAATACTCTGCGACCTTACAAAATAAGCTTGTGGAATATTTTGAGCTAAATGGTGCAGAATCTTGTTCTCCTGCTACGATCTGGTGTGCTCATAAGGCAGTTGCGCGGGGCCTCCTCATTCAGTTGTCAGCAAGGGATAGAAAGGCTAGGACTTCCCGCATTAGTGCCTTGCAGGAAGAAATTATTAATCTGGAACAACTGCATAAAAGTTCCCCAACTGATCTCCAGACTGTATTCAATACACTCACCGACAAACGGAATGAACTTAAGCGACTTCTAGTGGCAGACCATGACTTCCAATACAGGCGACTGCAGGTTTCATGGTACTCACAGAGTAACAGATCCGGCAAATTTCTCGCGTCTCAACTTAAGATGAGACGCAGGAAGTCCCATATCCCACACATGACACACCATGTCACTAAGAAGACTTACAATAACCCTAGGGATATTGCTAACGTCTTCAAGGACTACTATGAATCCCTTTACAATTTACGTGATTCGGACTCAGAACACCAACCTACTGCTCCTGACATTGACAGATTTCTCGATGGCCTCAATCTACCAGCACTTGATGATCAATCCCTTAACACTTTGAATGAACCTATAACTGTGGCAGAGATCATGGAGGTAATTCACTCCTTGCCCCTACACAAATCCCCAGGAATTGATGGTTTTTCAGCAGAATATTATAAAGCCTTTTCGCATATTTTGGCCCCGTCCCTAGCCGAGGTCTTCAACTCGGCGGCGCAGTCGGGTTCTTTTCCTAAAGAGATGTTGCAGGCTGTTATCGTAACGATACCCAAACCGGGCAAAACACCAGACTCCCCTCAAAACTTCCGTCCCATATCCCTCCTTAACGTGGACCTTAAGATTTTCGCTAAAGTTTTGGCCAATAGATTACTTCATGTCACCCCTTTACTAATTGGTCTGGATCAGGTGGGCTTTGTCAAAGGGAGGCAGGCCCCCGACGGCACCTGTCGCATGGTAAATCTCCTCAAATATGTTGAAGCGGGCTGTATTCCATCGGTCTTTGTCACTTTAGACGCCGAAAAAGCGTTTGACAGAGTCCACTGGGGTTATCTCACGCGCACGCTTTCCAAATTTGGGTTCCGGGGTAGGGTCCTCTCTGCGATCATGTCCTTATATTCCAACCCGTCTGCCCAGGTGTATATTGATGGCTTGCTGTCTAGCCCATTTCTACTCTCCAACGGCACGAGACAGGGTTGCCCTCTCTCACCCATTTTATTCTCTTTAGCAATTGAACCTCTGGCGGAAGCCATCAGGACTAACCCAAACATATCGGGAATCACCATTGGCCCCACGTCACATAAACTAGGATTGTTTGCAGACGACATTATTTTGACTCTTTCAAACCCTGCAGTCTCACTAGTGGAGATTGATCTTAGAAATTTTAGTAGTGTTTCTCTATATAAGATCAACACGGGTAAATGTTCCGCACTGCCGATCAATATCTCCACGAGTGATCTGGTTTGTCTTAAACACATTTTCCCTTGCGAGTGGGACTCCACTACCTTGAAGTACTTGGGCATCCACTTGACTTCCCCAGTAGCTGACCTATATTCTAAAAACTATTTACCTCTCCTCGATTACATTGGTGAGGATTTTTCACACATACTGAAGGTCCACCTGTCCTGGTTAGGTCGCATAGCGGCATACAGAATGCAGGTCCTCCCCAAAATCTTGTACCACTTTAGGACATTACCCATAGTGTTGCCAAATTGTTTTTTTGAGAAATTGGCCTCCTTGTTACGTCAATTTATATGGAACGGTAAACAGCCTAGGATCTCCCTGACTAAACTGTACATCCCAAGGTCGTTGGGTGGGGTTGGCATTCCCAATGCGCAGGCTTATTACTTAGCCACTGTCTTAAGCCAAGCTAAGTATTGGTTCTCTGTGCAGGAAGAAAATCTCTGGAACCAAATTGAGTGTGCTGTTACTGTCACTCATGATCTCCTTGCCCTAGCGGTGGCTAGAAGCATTGATTGTAAAATCCAGGTTCCACCTTACCCGACGATTTTGGCCACTTTGAATGCTTGGACATCACTACTAGAGCTCGAGTTTGATGAGGTACCTTGCTTCTCTCTACAGATTCCCACTGCTAGCTATGCCTTTTTGCTCCCAGACATGCCCACCTCTAACTGGAAGAAGCGAGGGATGAACTACCTCCCAGATAAAATCCTTGAAACTAGCAATATGGATTAATTTGCCCTTCACCGCGTACACTCTTACCTCAAGGCAAATAAACCACCCGCACTACGTATCCCGGTCAAATTGTGGGGTTTTCTAACGAACAAGTCATCCATTAGTCGTAGAGGCATCTCCCTTTTCTACGCCACGTATAACTACCCCTCGGGGTTTCGCAAGACACCAGTTATGTGGAAATGGGAAACCGAACTATCTCATTCCTATCCTGAGAATCAATGGCTGGCGGCGCTCAAAGCCAACGCTACTTCCTCCGCCTGCATTGATCATTGGGACAATTTCCAGAAAATACTACATAGATATTACATGACACCTCATAGACTACACTTGATAGACAAATCCTTGTCTCCTCTCTGCTGGAGAGAATGTAATGGGAAAGGGAACCTTCTTCATGTTTTTTGGGAGTGCCCCCTCATTAAACCTGTATGGCGTGATATTTCCTCCATGATCTCTTCTATCACGGGGAAGGAATTTGCTATGTACCCTGCTTTAGCTCTTCTTAGTGTTGGTATACATGAGTTCCCTTCGGACGTTAGAACCGTAATTGCTCACCTTCTTTTTGCCACTAGAATTGTGGTGGCCAAGAGATGGCGAACCTTGTCTCCCCCGACCATGGGGGAAATTATCCACAGGGTAAACTTTCAATACACGATGGAGAAATTGTTGGCATATAAAGAAAACAAGGCCTCCTTCTTCCATAAAAAATGTCGTAATTGGCTTATAGTATCCCCTGACGTTGACTGATTGTTTGCTGTACCTAAGTGCAAGTTGGAATGTTTATTAAGATTACAGCAGTGGATCTTCCTCTTCCTGTTTAATATGTCATCTGGTGCCCCTTCCCCTCCCCCTCCTCCCCCTCCCCCCTAGTACATCCTAGCGCCTTACTCAGACATTGGATGATTTAGCGATACGTTTAGCTGTCCTTATGGTACGTCTGTTCACCTACCTTTTTTTTTTCTCTCTTTTATACTGGTTCCACTAGGCTTACTCTATGTTTCGTATATTGAGTCTGGACTGAGGGGGTGGGTGGTGGCAGCCCACTCCCCCAGCTGAGTCTTTTCGGGCATGCCTGTCTGCAGTATGTTCCCAATAAGGGGGGACAGGTGTTGCTATGTCATGTCACATAACTCCAGACTTGGGTGAATTGCCCTTTTTTTTTTTCATTTCCTTTAATCCAAGCCTAGCACAAGTATTTCATTGTCTTTACTTACTCTCCGTGTTCGATACGTGAGGGTGTTCATAGACCTCCATTTCTGTTGTTTATGTTTATATATATCGATTTCATGGATGTACATCTGTATGTTTAAATGGACTTCCTATGTATATTGTGTTCATTGCAATGTTATTCCTATGTATACTGGAAATTCATTCAATAAAAATTCATGTTTAAAAAAAAAAAAAAAAATACATATGTATCAGATATGCACAGGTGAGGGTTGGGGAGGTATATATATATATATATATATATATATATATATATATATATATATATATACATACAGACACTTCAGAAGCCTGCACTTTACTTCTTGATGTCTTCCAGAGTACATTGTGTTTCATGCAATACATATCATGCTCTCCCTATCTGCAAATAATGTGGATTTCTTGTTTTTACTGCCACATTGAGTGGGGAGCTTTAAACTTTGAACTGAAATAAAGCAGCCATCTCTGGTCAACACAGAGAGCCAGGTGTACAATACTTGCACAAAAAGCATAAAGGAGGTCATAGATGATGGACCACCAGTGCAAAAGAGCCAATATTATTAGTTGTACAATGACTGTTAGCTACTAAAATATGCAAACTGACAGAAGGAGCTTATGTTGAATAGTGGGTGGGAGCCACATCAAACTTTTTTCTTGGGGCTCTGTTATATGTTTTAATACCCTTGCCATATAACCCTTTTTGTCTTGAATAATCTCTCTGTTTTTATTCATTTTTCATTCTCTTTCTGCCCCTTTCTTCCTATCAGCATATCTTTTTACATGTTTTTATGTAAATGGTTATTATCCTTCACGGTGACATTTGGTCCAAACCCCTGTCCAGTGAGTCAAATTTTTACAACAGGTCTAGAACAGAAGCTTCTTCCTTATTCCCTGTAAAAGATAAAGAACAGCTACTCTCTCCACAAGAGGATGTTAAAGGCAGCAGCCATGACCACCGTTAATAGAAGATCTTCAGCCCTGAGCCTCCCACTTGCAGGACTAGCAAGGGAAAGGACATTAAGGAGACCCAACCTCCTACTTTTGAAGCCAGTAACACAGAGGAGGAAAAAAGAGAAACTTCAATCTAAAATCTAAGGGATTATTGAGAAGGAGGAAATCAAACCCAAACCTCAAAACCTAGAAACTTGTAAAGTAGTGGGGGAGACTGCCAGACCCAAAATAAAGCAACTTCCCTTGTGGAACTGGTGGAAAGGGAGCAGTGATGACTAGATTTATCACTGTTGAAGATTTTCTGGACCTCCACCCTTGTCTTTACTCCAGGAAAAAGCCCCAAGAAAAGGGCATCACAAGAGGATATGATTGTCTTCATTATGTAAAGTAGTTTTGGGTGGTGGAGGAGTGTTGTTACTCTGTTCAGGGCACAGTATGTTGACATCCTGTGTTGCAATTAAAAATGATAATGCAAAATTCTTGTTTCATTAAATATACAACACCTGCGTATGGTACCTTACAGTTATTATGCTAGGTTGCTATGCCACTAAATGTAAATTGGATGGCTCATCTGTTTTTGAAAACATAATTGCAGCCTTGGGAGAAGTAAATATATAATGACAAGGTTTAGAAAGATTGTTCTTGTTTTATTGGTGCTGCATGTTTGGATTAAGGTGACCTCCATAATCACCTTGACCTTACATTGGCCCTATACTCTATAGCCTTAATTTTTGCTTTTTGTGTATTGGAATTTTACATGATCTTTTCTTTACCCTCTTTTTCTACAATGTAGTCTTGAACGAAAAGTAATTGTCTAATCACTGTGTATGTCTTTCCTTCATAAAGGCATGTCTGATAGAATAACATGCTTTTGCTTTTAAATATATTCGACATGGTTCAGCTGTCTCTGAAGGTACGGTTTCTGTAGTTTTAAAACCACTGTCTGGTGTAATTTTTGCCGGGAAAACAATTTGTGTATATTAGATATTATGTTTTTTTTTTTTAGCTTAATGGTGTTATGAAAATAAACATTTGTATTTGCTGTCCAGACTTAGCCTTTTTAAAAGTTAAGGTTTCCCTCATCTCCAAATCCCTACTCATATCTAATCTATTAGGCCCCATGCACACGGGGCGTTTTTAACGCCGCTGTAAGTAACGTCAGGCGTTTTCTTTTTGCAGCCTAAAAACGCACCTCCATGTTATTCTATGGCCTCATACACACACAGACATTTTTGAGCTGTAAGTGGCCTAGGCGTTTTTAAGCTGCAACAAGAACCCATGAACTGCGCGTTCTGAGGATCAACGTTAGAGCGTTAAAAACGCCTGACGCTGCTAAAGGCTGAATAACGTTGCTATAACGTCGCTTAACGTGCGTTAAGCCACGTTATACGTTTTTTTTTCTTCCATTCAAAATCAATGGTTTCCTATGGGAGCCTATTGATTTGAATGGAGGTCGCACCGCAACACCGCAAGTCGGATCCGACTTGCAGGGCGACTTGCGCTGTGAGAATCTTGAGGGGGAACTCCTGTCGTTATTTACATACACTGCCTTTTATGGGGTGAATGGGTAGGGGTACAGTGTACCCCATACCCATTCACATAGGGTGGGGGTCTGGGATCTGGGGGGCCCCCCCTTTTTAAAGTAGGGTTCCAGATTCCGATGAGCCCCCTGCCCGTAGACCCCCACAACCACCGGCCAGGGTTGTGGGGATGAGGCCCTTGTCCTCATCAACATGGGGGCAAGGTGCTTTGAGGTGTGGGGTGCAGAGCCCCCCCTGCCCCAAAGCACCAACACCCCCCCATGTTGAGGGCATGTGGCCTGGTGTGGTCCAGGGGGGTGGGGCTGCTCGCTCATCCCCTTTCCTGGACTGCCGGGCTGCATGCTCGGATAAGGGTCTGGTATGGATTTTGGGGGGACCCCAAGCTGTTTTTTCGGCATGGGGCTACCCTCAAATTCCATACCAGACCCGAAGGGCCTGGTTTGGAACCTTGGGGGGGACCCCCACGCCATTTTTTTCCCATTTTGGTGTGGAGTTCCCCCTCAAGATTCTCACAGCGCAAGTTGCCCCACAAGTCGGATCCGACTTGCGGTGTTGCGGTGCGACCTCCATTCAAATCAATAGGCTCCCATAGGGAACCATTGATTTTGAATGGAGGCAGAAAAAAACGCGGCTAAAAGCAACGTGGCAAAACGTGCAATAACGCCAATGGAAAAAGCTACTGAAAGCACATTTTTACAGCTGCTTTTTTCCAGCGTCAGGACTAACTTTGAAGTATGTTTCTTCTAACTCCCCGTGTGCATGGGGCCTTAGTATTATTTATTTCTACTATTTCTATTATCAATATTTACAAAAAAAAACATATCTTTTTTCCTGCTGTCTTCAGGTTGATATGGCGACATTACAGATCCTTCCACGGTGGTGGTGGGCTCTCCTGCCTTCTGGACTAAGTGACACAGTCCAGGAGTACTATGAGCCCAGAAAGCATGATGACACTGCCCCAAGGATCATGTCCATGACATCCTTTGCTCACTGGAAGTGGGTTGGATGATGCTGGCCATCATTCAAATACAGAAACATATTTTTATATGCATGCTTTTATAATGTAACTCTGATAAATGAGTACAGACAATTAGGTGCATACTGTATATGATCAGCGAGTTCAGATAATTAGGGTTATTTTAAGATTCATAAAGACAATAGCACTGTGATTACAGAATGCATCCTGCTATAAACAAAATAATTTATACATACAGTACAGTATATTGTAATATTGGGGAAGCCCGGGATCACCAGCCAGGCATGCTAATAAAAGGAAATCAGTCATTAATTTTCCAAAAGCTAAACAAAAAAACAAAACAGCTTGATTGCAGCATTAACTTAACAAAAAAGTCCACACTCAAAGTACTAATCAAAGCGTTGACTCACTGCCCTCAAAAACTTGTTGCTTAAAAAGGGTTACATCCCAGTCTGCTTCAGGGGTTTAATGGCAAGGTCACCTGCAACAGTGTCTCAGTCACAAGATAGTCCACTCTTCCTATCCAGCTGTGTCCTGCTTCACTTTTCAGGGTTCTCCTGCAGGCGGGTTAACCCTTTCAGGACTAAAGTTCCTGTAATCAGGTGTGGTTCCTATTCCCACCCAAAGTCTATGTGAGCCTCTGAATTCCAGATCCCATATAAAGACTTACCAATGCTGGGGAAACTGCAAACCAGTTTACCCCTTAACAACCGGAACCCCTCACCCTGCATGGGTAAGAATCTCTAAGTGATCCAAGCTGCATTCATTCAATTGTCCTCCTTAAAGGGACCATAACCAAAACAGAAAGGACACATATCTCCTGTCCAGGACCCATCCTGGTGTCCTGCAATATATATATATATTATATATATATATATATATATATATATATATATATATATATATATATATATATATATATATATATATATATATACACACAGTAACTCACAAAATCGAGTACACCCCTCACATTTTTGTAAATATTTTATTATTTCTTTTCATGTGACAACACTGATGAAATGACACTTTGCTACAATCTACAAGTAACAATGTACAATGTACAAAGTAATGAGTGTACAGCTTGTATAACAGTGTGAATTTGCTGTCCCCTCAATATAACTCAACACACAGCCATTAACCACTTAAGCCCCGGAGGATTTGGCTGCTAAAGGACCAGGGGTTTTTTTGCGATTTTTTACTGCGTGACTTTAACGGACAATTGCGCGGTCGTGCGACGCTGTACCTAAACGAATTTGACGTCCTTTTTTTCCCACAAACAGAGCTTTCTTTTGGTGGTATTTGATCACCTGTGCGATTTTTTGATCACGCGCTATAAACAAAAAAAGAGCGTAAATTTTGCAAAAATAACAATATTTTTCACATTTTTTTATATGAAATTTATATGAAATTCCCCGTTTACTAACAAAAGGAAAGATTTTTGTCATTTTTGGTGTTTTTTTTTTTAACGCATAATGGCGGCGATCTGCGATTTTTTTTTCGGTACTGCAACATTGCGGCGGACAGATCGGACCCTTGACTGACATTTTTGACACTTTTGGGGGTACCAGTGACATTACTGCAGTAATAAGTACTATACATATGCACTGTTACTGCAAAAATGACACTGGCAGGGAAGGGGTTAACTTTATTGGACAGGGAGGGGTTAAGTGTGTCCTAGGGGCGTGTTTCTAACTGTGTAGGGACATTCCTATTGGTGTAAAAGCAAAGATCAACCGTTCTACATAGTAGAACGGTCAGATCTTCACTTTTACACAGGGAGAACTGACAGGCAGCTTGTTTACACAAGCCGCTCTGTCTTTCTCCCTTCACAGGAGCGATCGCAGTGTGACTGGCGGACATCGAGTCCGCCGGTCACACGCACTGACTTGTCTGTGAACGAGCCTCGGCGGGCGCGCGCCCGCCCGCGATAGGCTCGCAAGTCAGTGACAGGCGAGTGACGTACCGATACGTCACTCTGCCTGGCCGGGGCTGACCGCCACAGTATATAGTCGTGCGGCGGTCGGCAACCGGTTAATGTCTAACCTGTTGGCAAAAGAAGTGAGTACACCCCTAAATTGGGCCCAATTAGCCATTTTTCCTCCCCAGTGTCATGTGACTCATTAGTGTTGCAAGGTCTCAGGTGTGAATGGGGAGCAGGCGTGTTAAATTTGGTGTTATCGCTCTCATTCTCTCATACTGGTCACTGGAAGTTCAACATGGCACACAATGGCAAAGAACTCAACTCTCTGAGAATCTGAAAAAAATAATTGTTGCTCTACATAAAGATAACCTAGGCTATAAAAAGATTGCCAAGACCCTGAAATCGAGCTGCAGCACAGTGGCCAAGACAATACAACGGTTTAACAGTACAGGTTCCACTCAGAACTGGCCTCGCCATGGTCGACCAAAGAAGTTGAGTGCACATGCTCAGCGTCATATCCAGAGGTTGTCTTTGGGAAATAGATGTATTGCGGTGGGCAACTACATGGCAGATTTAATGTTGAAAAATGTAAAGTAATGCACTTGGGGGCCAGAAACCAGAAAGCAAGCTACTCACTAGGGGGGGAACCTCTGTGTGAGTCTAGGATGGAAAAAGACTTGGGGGTACTGGTAGACAACAGGCTTGGCAGTGGCATGCAATGCCAAGCCGCTGCAAGCAAAGCCAACAGAATACTGGGATGTATAAAAAAGGGGATTCACTCCAGAAATACAGAGATTATTCTCCCGCTCTACAAGACTCTGGTCTGGCCACATCTGGAGTATGCTGTCCAGTTCTGGGCACCGGTCCTCAGGAAGGATGTGCTGGAATTGGAAAGAGTCCAGAGAAGGGCAACAAAAATAATTAGGGGAATGGAGGACATCAGCTATGAGGAAAGACTACAAGCACTGAACTTATTCTCTCTGGAGAAGAGACGATTGAGGGGGGATATGATATCAATGTACAAATACTGTACTGGCGACCCTAGCATAAGGAACAAACTATTCAGAGAAAGGAGATACAATAAGACACGTGGCCAATCACTAAAACTAGAGGAAAGGCGGTTTAACCTTAAAATGCATAAGGGGTTCTTCACTGTAAGAGCGGTAAGGATGTGGAATTCTCTTCCACAAGCAGTCGTATCAGCAGGGAGCATTGATAGTTTCAAAAAACTATTAGATGAGCACCTTAGAGACCACAACATACAGGGGTATACAATGTACGGTTAAAAGCAAACACACACATCATAGGTTGAACTGGATGGACTGATGTCTTTTTTCAACCTCACTAACTATGTAACTATGAGGGCTGCCAGCATTGCTGCAGAGGTTGAAGGGGTGGTGGAGACAGCCTTTCAGTGCTCAGACCATACACCGCACACTGCATCAAATTGGTCTGCATGGCTGTCATTCCAGAAGAAAGCCTTTTCTAAAGATGATGCACAAGAAAGCCACAAAAGGTTTGCTGAAGACAAGCAGACTAAGGGCATAGATTACTGGAACCATGTCCTGTGGTCTGATGAGACCAAGATAAACGTATTTGGTTCAGATGGTGTCAAGTATGTGTGGTGGCAACCAGGTGAGGAGTACAAAGATAAGTGTGTCTTGCCTACAGTTAAGCATGGTGGTGGAAGTGTCATGGTCTGTTGTTGCAATGGTGCTGCCGGCAGTGGGGAGCTACAGTTCATTGAGGGAACCATGAATGCTAACATGTACTGTGACATACTGAAGCAGAGCATGATTCCCTCCCTTCAGACACTGGGCTGCAGGGCAGTATTCCAACATGATAATGACCCCAGACACACCTCCAAGATGACCACTGCCTTACTAAAGAAGCTGAGGGTAAAGGTGATGGACTGACCAAGCTTGTCTCCAAACCTACACCCTATTGAGCATCTGTGGGGCATCCTCAAACAGAAGGTGGAGGAGTGCAAGCTCTCTAAAATACACCAGCTCTGTAATGTCATCATTGTGGCAGGGAAGAGGACTCCAGTGGCAACCTGTGAAGCTCTGGTGAACTCCATGCCCAGGAGGGTTAAGGCAGTGCTGGAAAATAATGGTGGCCATGCAAAATATTGACACTTTGGGCCCAATTTGGACATTTTCACTAAGGGGTGTAATCACTTTTGTTGCCAACGGTTTAGAGATTAATGGCTGTGTGTTGAGTTATTTTGAGGGGACATCAAATTGACACTGTTATACAAGCTGTAGTACACTCAGTACTTTACATTGTAGCAAACTGTCATTGCTTCAGTGTTATAGATTTAAAAGATACATTAAAATATTTACAAAAATGTGAGGGGTGTACTCACTTTTGTTAGATACTGTGTGTATATATATATATATATATATATATATATATATATATATATATATATATTGTAGGGGATCAGACTCAATGCAGGGACGCGCTCAGAGTTTCTTTAGAAAAAAACGTCATGTTTAATCCACAAGAAAATTCATAGCAAAAGAAACAGGCTCCTTGCCATAAAACAAACAAAACTAAACGACTGCTCTGCAGAACCTTACTGTGTCCATAGTCTGATATAGTCAGTTTTCTAAGGTAAGTGTCTTTTACAGAGCAAACACTTGTATCCAAGGTTCAGGGATAAGCAGCCATGCTCCCAGTTGCTTCGTCACATGGAGACATCCACACTACACTCTCAGCGAGATCTAGGACCAACTGCCTTAATCAAGACCTAGACAGAGACCATTAAACTGTGGCCCACAGAATCTGGAATCTGTCCCACCCAGAGCTCTATCAGACTCCCAGTAAAATCAGCCCCAGAACGGACTTTACTAATAAAGGGTAAAGAACTATCTCTCTTTACCATAAAGTCTTTGCTGGTATTACCTTAGATTGCAATTCTAAGATTCTGTAGAGGAACATATATCCCATCAATCGTTTTTCCTGACATTTTAAACGGTTCCATAGGCACCCTGCTTCATATCCCCCCTCTTCTCAAACTCAAGGGGGGGGGGGGGTTGAGCACCTTGGGCAAACAAACTGTACACTCTGGAGAGGCCATCAGCGTTAGCTTGTCGGTTACCTGGTCTATGTTCTACTAATTTTGAACTAAATTTCTAACTAAATTTGAAATTCTGTAGAGCCAAGAACCATTTGGTAACTAGGGATGATCGAACGGTTCGGGTCGACCATCGGTTCGACCTGAACATTGACTGTTCGAGGTTCGGCCGAATTCCGAACTTTTTGCTGAAAAAGTTCGGAATTCGGCAACCAGAACCGACCAAAATGCAATGGGACAGGAAATGGGCTTTTAAAGCCCGGAATTGGACCAGAACCATCAGTAAAAGCCAATTGAGGGGGCAAGAGAATGCTAGGAATGTGATTGGAGTGACTAGGGGTCTAGAGGCCAATCATTAGTGAATACGCCCCGCAGTATATAAGATAGCCCCGCCAAATTCCTAGCATTGTAATACAGGGACGTGGAAGAGAGTGGAAGCAGTTCTGTTACTTCTGCTTCAAAGTGTCATTAAGCAATTATTAGTGTGAGGAAAGGGATATCTAGTGTAGTTAGGGTACTATTTTCCACTATAGTTAGATTTAATAATCTAGTTTCTGTAGGGAAAGTGTTAAGTGTAAGGGGACCGCAGTGTAGTTTAGGGTTAACTGACTCTGACTGCTATGGCATGGTGACAAAACACTTCCATGTCAGGGTGACCACTATAGAGAAAAGATCGTTTCTCTTAGGTCACTTATAGAACAGCGATATGGCTTTGCCCCTGTCACCCTGATTTTTGCTGCACCATTTATAGGGCTTTTTTGAGGACATGTTTGGTGTCAGGCATGACATCTGAACTTCTGTGCAGGGGTATATATACACACTAACACATGTATGTATATATACACATACACATATATAGGTGTGAAAGTAGCAGAACACTATGCTTGCGCTAATGAAATAATTAACAGGCATATGTCTCCGCTCCTATCACACCTACATGTGTGTATGTGTATAAATACATATAAGTGTGTGTGTATATATACCCCTATACAGAAGTTCAGATGTTTTGCCTGCCTCCAAAGACCCCAAAAAAATGCCCAAAAAAACACCTGCTGCAAAAACACACCTGGGCGTTTTTGTAGCTGGTGTTTTTTTGGGCATTTTTTGGGCGTCTTTGGAGTCAGGCATGACATCTGAACTTCTGTGTAGGGGTATATATACACACACACATGTGTATATATATATATATATATATATATATACACATAAACATATATAGGTGTGAAAGTAGCAGAACACTACTGTATGCTTGCGCTAATGAAATAATTAACAGGCATATGTCTCCGCTCCTATCACACCTATATGTGTGTATGTGTATAAATACATATAAGTGTGTGGGTATATATACCCCTATACAGAAGTTCAGATGTTTTGCCTGCCTCCAAAGACCCCAAAAAAATGCCCAAAAAAAAACGCCTGCTGCAAAAACACACCTGGACATTTTTGTAGCTGGCATTTTTGGGCATTTTTTTGGAGTCTTTGGAGGCAGGCAAAACATATGAACTTCTGTATAGGGGTATATATACACACACACTTATATGTATTTATACACATACACACATATAGGTGTGATAGGAGCGGAGACATATGCCTGTTAATTATTTCATTAGCATAAGCATAGTGTTCTGCTACTTTCACACCTATATGTGTGTATGTGTATAAATACATATAAGTGTGCGTGTATATATACCCCTATACAGAAGTTTAGATGTTTTGCCTGCCTCCAAAGACCCCAAAAAAATGCCCAAAAAAACGCCTGCTGCAAAAACACACCTGGGCGTTTTTGTAGCTGGCGTTTTTTTGGGCATTTTTTGAGCGTCTTTGGAGGCAGGCATAACATCAGAACTTCTGTGTAGGGGTATATATACACACACGTTTATATGTATTTATACACATACACATATATAGGTGTTATAGCAGAGAAGCCATATGGGTGTTAATTATTTCATTAGCGCAAGCATAGTGTTCTGCTACTTTCACACCTATATATGTGTATGTGTATATATACATACATGTTTGTGTGTATATATACCCATACACAGAAGTTCTGATGCTATGCCTGCCTCCAAAGACGCCCAAAAAAATGCCAGCTACAAAAATGCCCAGGTGTGTTTTTGCAGCAGGCCTTTATTATGGGCATTTTTGGGGTCTTTGGAGGCAGGCAAAACATCTGAACTTCTGTATAGGGGTATATATACACACACGCTTATATGTATTTATACACATATAGGTGTTATAGCAGAGAAGCCATATGGGTGTTAATTATTTAATTAGCGCAAGCATAGGTTTCTGCTATTTTCCCACCTATATGTGTGTATGTGTATATATACATACATGTGTGTGTGTATATATACCCCTACACAGAAGTTCTGATGTTATGCCTGCCTCCAAAGACGCCCAAAAATGCCCAAAAAAACGCCAGCTACAAAAACGCCCAGGTGTGTTTTTGCAGCAGGCGTTTTTTTTTGGGCATTTTTTTGGGGTCTTTGGAGGCAGGCAAAACATCTGAACTTCTGTATAGGGGTATATATACACACACAATTATATGTATTTATACACATACACACATATAGGTGTTATAGCAGAGAAGCCGTATGGGTGTTAATTATTTCATTTGCGCAAGCATAGTGTTCTGCTACTTTCACACCTATATATGTGTATGTGTATATATACATATATGTGTGTGTGTGTATATATACCCCTACACAGAAGTTCAGATGTCATGCCTGACTCCAAACATGTCCTCAAAAAAGCCCTATAAACGCCTGCAGCAAAAAGCTGGATGACAGGGGCGAAGCCATATCCCTGTTCTATAAGTGTTCTAAGAGAAACAATCTTTTCTCTATAACGGTCACCCTGACATGGAAGGGTTTTGTCACCATGCCATAGCAGTCAGAGTCAGTTAACCCTACACTAAACTACGGTCCCCTTACACTTAACACTTTCCCTACGGAAACTAGATTATTAAATCTAACTATAGTGGAAAATAGTACCCCAACTACACTAGATATCCCTTTCCTCACACTAATAATTGCTAAATTACACTTTGAAGCAGAAGTAACAGAACTGCTTCCACTCTCTTCCACGTCCCTGTATTACAATGCTAGGAAATTGGCCGGGCTATCTTATATACTGGGGGGCGTATTCACTAATGATTGGCCTCTGGACCCCCTAGTCACTCCAATCACATTCCTAGCATTCTCCTGCCCCCTCAATTGGCTTTTACTGCAGCAAAAAGTTTGGATTTCGGCCGAACCTCGAACAGTCAATGTTCGGGTCGAACCGATGGTCGACCCGAACCGTTCGATCATCTCTAGTGGTGGTGTATAGAGCCAAAAAGATTAGAATTGAGTCAATGTCCCAATAGTTTGGACCTGACTGTATATCATGACTTGCAACTGTGGATCCTTCTACATTGGTAAAACTATAATGAAGTTATAGAGAAGGATATATGAACACATAACAGCCGCTACTACAGTACATAAGTACACAACTACCATATGTCCTGTCTACGCTTCTGGGTTTGGAGTTAGTATTTTCTGACAGCAGAGGTGGAGACTGGAATAAGCTTATTTTACAACATAAAAACAATATGGTTTCACATATTTAGGCTACCCAATCTCTGGGTCTGAATGACATAATGAGTTTTAGACCCTTTCTGGATGTCTTTAAATCTGGGAAACCTAAACATTTGATGTAATTAGTGCCTTCTTGGGTTATTATATATTTTAAGGGATGTGTGGTAATCTGGACAACATGGGATTGCTTTGTAAGTTGTACAATAATAACAGTTGCTTGTTTGACATGTTTTTTTTTTTTTTTTTTTTACACAGTGGATACATGTCCCCTTTAAGAATGGATGCCAAGCATGGCAAGCCCCCACATGACAGACCTGTCTCTGGAAGTGGGTATTTTTTTTTGCCACCTGTTCACTTGGTGACCCTATTCCATCTGGTCCCTTGGGTTGTTCTCGTACTTTGTGCGATGTCAGCTGCCTTCCTGGACATGCGGAAATTACACTAGCCATCCCTCATCACCACCGAGTAGTGAGTGTAAAGCTTGTAAAACAGTGTAAATTTGCTGTCCCCTCAAAATAACTCAGCACACAGCCATTAATGTCTAAACCGCTGGCAACAAAAGTGAGTACACCCCTAAGTGAACATGTCTAAAATGGGCCCAACTAGCCATTTTCCCTCCCCGGTGTCATGTGACTTATTAGTGTTACAAGGTCTCAGGTGTGAATGGGGAGCAGGTGTGTTATATTTGAGGTTATCCCTCTCACTCTCTCATACTGGTGACTAGAAATTCAACATGGTACCTCATAGCAAAGAACTCTCTGAGGATCTGAAAAAAAGAATTGTTGCTCTACATAAAAATGGCCTAGGTTATAAGAATATTGCCAAGACCCTGAAACTAATCTACAACACGGTGGCCAAGACCATACAGTGATTTAACAGGACCGGTTCCACACAGAACAGGCCTCGCCATGGTTAACCAAAGAAGTTGAGTGCATGTGCTCAGCGTCATATCCAGAGGTTGTCTTGGGGAAATAGACGTGTGAGTGCTGCGAGCATTGCTGCAGAGGTTGAAGGGGTGGGGGGTCAGCCTGTCAGTGCTCAGACCATACACCACACACTGCATCAAATTGGTCTGTATGACTGCCATTCCAGAAGTAAAGATGATGCACAAGAAAGCCTACAAACAGTTTGCTGAAAACAAGCAGACTAAGCACGTGGATTACTGTAACCATGTCCGGTGGACTGATGAGACCAAGATAAACGTATTTTGGTTCAGATGGTGTCAAGAGTGTTTAGGAGCAACCAGGTGAGGAGTACAAAGAAAAGTGTGTCTTGTCTACATCCAAGCATGGTGATTGGAGTGTCATGGTCTGGGGCTGCATGAGTGCTGCCGGCACTGGGGAGCTACAGTTTATTGAAGGAACCATGAATGCCAACATGTACTGTGACATACTGAAGCAGAGCATGATCCCCTCCCTTCAGACACCGGGCCATAGGACAGTATTCCAACATGATAACGACCCCAAACAAATCTCCAAGATTACCACTGTCTTGTTAAAGAAGCTGAGGGTAAAGGTGATGGACTGGCCAAGCATGTCTCCAGACCTAAACCCTAATGAGCATCTGTGAGGCATCCTCAAAAGGAAGGTGGAGGAGTGCAAGCTCTCTAACATCCACCAGCTCTGTGATGTCATCATGGAGGTGTGGAAGAGGTGTGAAGCTCTGGTGAACTCCATGCCTAAGAGGGTTAAGGCAGTACTGGAAAATAATGGTAGCCACACAAAATATTGACACTTTGAGCCCAATTTGGACATTTCCACTTAGGGGTGTACTCACTTTTGTTGCCAGTGGTTTAGACATTAATGGCTATGTGTTGAGTTATTTTGAAGGGACAGCAAATTTACACCGTTATACAAATTTATACTCACTTTTGAGTAGGGGTGTACTCACTTTTGTGAGATACTCTGTGTGTGTGTGTGTATATATATATATATATATATATACATATATATACACTGAATATGTGCCCTTCCACTGTCCTAGCAGTCTCTCCTTCCACTACCAGGGGTGCTTGGACAGGAATTGTGCAAGGGACCACTCTTGGGATCTTGGGCTCTGCAGTCAGATATGTGACATGTTTCATTTTTCCAATACAATATTTTTTGCACTGGAATTGCAAAATATAGATGACCATAATGCTGCCACATTTCACACAATTCACAAACTTGTTAAACAATGACCCCTTCTACCAATCTGAGTTAAAAAAAAATGTGTTTATATGCACAAAGGGACCTATCTGTCATTGACCATATGGTACATCCCTTTTGGTTACTGAAGACTAGATCACATAAATTTCTCACCCTTTTGGCTCACACTTGAGGCTCGGGCCCACAATCTTTGCCAAGTTTGGACATATATGCAAAACGTGATCCATTTTAATTCCTATAATTGTGAGCCAAACTCCATGATTATCCTACCTATGCATCTCTTTATTCTGTTCCTTGATTTTACCCTTTTCATTTTGGAATTAATAGGTATTTTTTCCCTTATTAGTCCTTTTCCCTGAACATCTGATACATGGAGTATTCTTGAATCCTGAAGTCGTTTTCTTTTGTACAGTTTTAATAGATCCTTACAAATGACCCATTGAGATACCATCCGGTAGAGGTCCAGGACAGGGGCTTAATGCATGTAACAGAATATTAGCTGTCATTTCCTTTCTATAGGTCCTTGTGACCAATCTACTACTTCCAATGGCAATCCACACGTCAAGAAGGTAGGTCTTTGTATCAACTGTAAAAGTGAGTCTGATGCTGTTAAGTCCTAAACCAGGAGCTACCAATGTGGTTTTTGTGCTGCCACTGCAGCAAAGCCAACATAAAGTTCCGCTATGTGAGTGTATCACATTTCAAATGGTTGGCTGGCAGCTTGTGTCCAATAGATTTTTTCCAGGAAAACACTCAGCCGTTATGACCACCCAAAGAAGCATGTGCCAGGCAAGTTACATGTGTATAAACTTTCCCAGCCAAAGGGCATTACCTTTTTTAAGAAAGCACATTTGCTGAAAAGCGTCAAGGCCACCCCACTGACAGCCTACCTATGCATCTCTTTATGCTCTTATCCATGGGATGTCTGTAAGTGCATTTTGGTTTATTTGTAAATAAATTTTTAGCGGTGTTACACTATTTTGCACTCCTTTTTGGTTCCATCTGCTATATCCTGGCTGAGTGGGAGTCTTTGGTATGACAATACATCTGCTACAAGACCTTACCCGAACATCCGTGGTTTTTTTCCTATTGATTTGGAATATCCATCTATACCATATCAAGCTGTTTTGACCCAAGTGCTATATGGCACTCTGAGTCCTACAGTTCTGGTGAGCATAATATATCTCCACTCTCTGTTGGTGTCGGGATCTGCTGAACACTGTGATCACCGCCATACTGGACATTTATGTCACCTATATCACTTGGGACTGTTGATTTTATGCTTTTATGTTTTTTCAGTTTGTAATCATTTGGATTATTCACTTTCACATGTTTTCCCATATTGACTTTACACTGAGTGTTCATTAGCGCTGCACTTTTGTACTTAGTTTCCTTGTTCAACTATTTTTTGGTCAGTTGTTTTGTGTAGCAGCTCATCATATGGCTAGCACAATATTTTTATTTTCTATTATTATAGGTCTTTGTATCAACTGTAAAAGTGAGTCTGATGCTGTTAATTCCTAAACCAGGAGCTATCAATGTGGTTTTTGTGCTGCCACTGCAGCAAAGCCAACATAAAGTTCCCCAATGTGAGTGTATCATATTTCAAATGGTTGGCTGGCAGCTTGTGTCCAATGGATTTTATCCAGGAAAATACTTGGAGGTTATGACCACCCATAGAAGCATGTGTCAGGCAAGATACATGTGCATAAACTTTCCCGGCCAAAGGGTTCCCAGCAGGTTTGTGCCATTTTGAAAACGTTATCTGTGATGAAACGGCGTAAGGTCATGGCGTGCTGACGTCATTTCCTGGAGCGTCCCACCAGTGCATATGTGCGCAGCCATCCGTCCGGCGGCTTGTTAATTTCGATCTTTATTCCCTTCTACATGTGAGTTTGCTACTTTTTTGTTTTAAATAAAATGTTATGGTTTTACACTATGGCGGCCTTTCTCTCCCTATGTTATTGATCTACTGGGGCCTTTGATCGTTGAACATTCGTGGGGATTTATCCATCCAACCTCAGGATACTTTTGAGTCAAAGTTTACAGCCTGCTATATTGTGTTCTGCATCTGTGGGGATTTATCAGCCACTTAACCTCAAGACATCATATGCTATTTACAGTTTGCAGTCTGCTAAGGGGCATATATATTGGTGTTGGTGAACCTACTTGCCTGGCAGATTGATTTAAGCCTGACACTTCATGCTTGATGTGCCTATAGTCTGGTAAGGGACTGACCTAACGATGGTGGATTCTTTTTGTGTATTACATACTACTTTTCCTGTCTTTGGTAAGAAGTATCCACAAGGGCTCTTTTTGGATAGTTTTTTTCCTTTATCTACATCTCTGCTCACTCAATTATTAGTTCTGGTAAGCAGCATTAATGTTGGTGGTGAATTCACTGTTTTCACAATCTTTAATCTTTTCTGTTTTTTCACATTTGTGATGATTCCACCGGTGATTTTTCACATTATATTATCATATATGTTTGTGGGATTTTACGCTATTGCGTTCCTATTTTCTTTTTTATGATCCCACGTCATCCATTTCTGGGAGGCCAATATGGACATCTTCTAACAATATATCAAGATTTTTTAATTTTTTTCCTGCTTCAGACACATTGTGCTCCGGTAAGCGCATTACCAAGGGGAGTCGGGATTGACATCATTGCTCTCACATATTTTCACTATATTACATGGACTATTATGGACATTTATTTGATTTATTGTTTTTTGACATTTTGATTCACTCATCACTAGATGTATGGACATTCAATTAGTTTTTATTTATGAGCGCGACCTTGTTTTATTTATGTTTTTGTTTCACTTGAAGTTGCGGCTATTTTTTATTTCCATTAGCGCGGTTATTATTTCTGTTTTTTAGGCTTGTGCCACTGTCACACATGACTTATCTTAGAACATGAAGAGCCTAACCCTCCATGAAGAGCCTCCTGAGTCTCTGTCTTTCCAGCATACCAACTGCAAAACAGCACAGCATTCCAGGGGGACTGTTAGTTCTAAGTAGTTGCCACCAAAGACATCGCTAATGCTGTCTGTGAGAATCGTACTGTGCCATAACACTACATACAGGTTGACATACTGTGCCATAGCAGTACATGCAACTGGCAATATTTTTATAGCACAACATGTTTGGAAGAATGGATGTTTAGCTCTTAAACAACACAATTTAATAAGATGAACTTGGACAGCATGATATGGTGCTATTGAGTCTTAATATTTGAAAGGTCAGAAGAACCCCAGGATACAGACCACTGTAAGGGAACACATTCAAGCAGCTATTTATGACTTAAATGTAATTTTAAGGTGTAATGAATAACTCAACGATGCTGTCACTCCAAAGCTGATCAGCCAATAGTGCAAAGAGCCTAAGCAGAAAAAACAAATGAACAGGAGTTCACTGATCTGCTCTTGTTTTTCATCCTAGACTGACCTGTAGTGCTCCTGGGATCAAAATGGAGACTTGAAAATTGATCAGGTCGACTATATATCAACTTCTGCTAAACAAATAAAATTGCTAATATATTTTAAATCAAACCCAACCCCCCCCCCCCCTAATTTACAGCAGATTCATTTTCTCATAATACCACTTCAACACTAAAATACATTGGGGTTGATTTACTAAAAGCAAATAAACTTTGCAAGTGCAGTTGCTTCAGGGCTTAGTAAATGAGGGGATTCTTTGCTCACTTCCATCATCCAATCATGTGCAAACAAAATGCTGTTTTTTTTTTACCTGCATGTGATTGGGTATTCTCAGTAAAGTGAAGTTTTACCACATTTACTAATCTCTGGAGCAACTGCATTTGCAAAGTGCACAGTGTATACGAAATCAACCCCAATAAGTCTTTCTTCACCACTTTCACATTGTATATATCTATATCATTTGTTTACCTGTCTCATTACAATCATAATAAAGTATTGGTGACTCTCTTCACCTTTTTATAATTCTTTCCTTAAGTCAGAGATTACCTAGAATTACCCAATATAATAAGAATGTAGCTAGGGACCAAAAGAGATGGTGATAATTTTATTTCTGTTGCCACCAAGAATATGCTTTGTGAAACAAGGATCTTCTCACTTTTCCTAATGAGATTAACAACCTTGTCAGTGACATGGGACGCTCCTGGACATTTTAATGATCTATTATTTATAAATATAGCACTGCTTTTCTTAATGCAATGCAAAATATACTGAATTTAATTAACAGCGAAATTGTTCTTGGGAGAGTAACAGTATAGAAACAAGATGATTAGCAGGAATAAGGTAAAAAATGTGAATACAAATAGTAGAAATGATTGACCTGGAATCTGCACATAATTAAGCAAAATATGGAAAAATAAGTTATCATGAAAGGGGTATCCTTTGCTTTAAAATAGAATTGTGCATGTTGCTATTTAGCAATATTTTATTTTATTGTAATTAGTTACATAAAATATAAAGTACTTCCAACATAAATGTTTAGCAGTACAATTATGCTGATATTTTTCTTATGTGAGAACATATTATTGTTGCTGGCACACATTAGTGGACATAATATCCCATCCCCATCCTTAACAGCTTCAACTCTTCTGGCAAGGTTTAGGAGTGTGTCTATGGGAATGTATGAACATTCTTTCAACAGTGCATTTGTGAGGTTAGACACTGATGTGGACGAGAAGGCCTGGCTCACAGTCTGAACTCTAATTCTGCCCTGTGCACAGTCATGTTGCCACAGAAAGGGACCATCCCTCAACTGTTCCAACAAAGTTGGGAGCATGAAATTGTCCAAAATGTCTTGGTATGGTGATGCCTTAAAAGTTTCCTTCATTGAAACTAAGGGGCCAAGCCCAACCCCTGAAAAACAATCCCACATCATAATTCCTCCTCCAGCAAATTATTTGGACCAGTGCACAAAGCAAGGGCCATAAAGATATATATATGGATGAGCGAGTTTGAGGTGAAGGAACTTGACTGGCCTGCACAGAGTCCTGACCTCAAGCCAATAGAACACTTTTGGGATGAATTATAGCAGAGACGGCGAGCAAGGCCTTCTCAGCCAACATCAGTGCCTGACCTCACAAATGAACTTCTGGGAGAATCGTTAAACATTCCCTTAGACATAGTCCTAAACCTTATGGACAGCCTTCCCAGAAGTGTTGAAGCTGTTATAGCTGCAAAGGGTGGGCCAACTCTGCATGGCAGGCGTCCCAATACCTTTGGTAATATAGTGTATATATGTTTTTTTAGTGCTAAAACAATTCTGTTTTAAATGTTCACATTTTTTCAAGCTTGCTCAACAATGTCTTAGTATTAAAGTAATTGTAAAGTCTTGTTTAAAAAAACAAAAAAACAGACAAATATGTTATATTTACAGTATCTCACAAAAGCGAGTACACCCCTCACATTTTTGTAAACATTTTATTATATCTTTTCATCTGACAACACTGAATGCTTTGGTATGTCACAGTACATGTTGACATTCATGGTTCCCTCAATGAACTGCAGCTCCCCAGTGCTGGCAGCATTCATGCAACCCCAGACCATGACACTCCCACCACCATGCTTGACTGTAGGCAAGACACACTTGTCTTTCTACTCCTCACTTGGTTACCGCCACACACTTGACACCATCTGAACCAAATACGTTTATCTTGGTCTCATCAGACCACAGGACTTGTTTCCAGTAATCCATGTCTTTAGTTTGCTTGTCTTCA
The DNA here is from genome assembly GCF_965119305.1 of Pelophylax lessonae. Classification (NCBI taxonomy): domain Eukaryota; kingdom Metazoa; phylum Chordata; class Amphibia; order Anura; family Ranidae; genus Pelophylax; species Pelophylax lessonae. The sequence continues at coordinate 498,925,175 of NC_138769.1, read as the reverse complement.
GCAAACTGTTTGCAGGCTTTCTTTTGCATCATCTTTAGAAGAGGCTTCCTTCTGGGACGACAGCCATGCAGACCAATTTGGTGTAATGAGCAGTGTATGGTCTGAGCACTGACAGGCTGAACCCCCACCCCTTCAACCTCTGCAGCAATTCTGACAGTACTCATACATCTATTTCTCAAAGACAACATCTGGATATGACGCTGGGCACTTGCACTCAACCTCTTTGGTGGACCATGGCGAGGCCTGTTCTCAGATGAACCTGTCCTGGTAAACCGCTCTATGGTCTTGGCCACCATGCTGCAGCTAAGTTTCAGGGTCTTGGCAATCTTCTTATAGCCTAGGGCCTTCTTTATGTAGAGAAACAATTCTTTTTTTCCAGATCCTCAGAGAGTTTGTTGCCATGAGGTGCCATGTTGAACTTCCAGTGACCAGTATGAGAGAGTGAGAGTGATAACACCAAATAACTGCTCCCCTTTCACACCTGGTACCTTGTAACACTAATGAGTCACATGACAGGGGACAGGGAGGAAAAATGGCTAATTGGGCCCAATTTGGATATTTTCACTTAGGGGTGTACTCACTTTGGTTGCCAGCGGTTTAGACATTAATGGCTGTGTGTTGAGTTATTTTGAGGGAACAGCAAATTTACACTGTTATACAAGCTGTACATTCACTACGTTACATTGTAGCAAAGTGTAATTTCTTCAGTGTTGTCACATGAAAAGATATAATAAAATATTTACAAAAATGTGAGGGGTGTACTCACTTCTGTGAGATACTGTACCTGCTCTGTGAAATGGTTTTGTACAGATTTGTCTGGATCCTCCTCTTCTCGGGTCCCTCTTCTGTGCTCCCGGCCCCTTCCTCCTGTTGAGTGCCCCCACAGCAAGTAGCTTGCTGTGGGGGGCACTCGAGCTGAGTCACAGCTCCCTGTGTCCATGCAGTGACCCGGCCCCACCCCTCTCTCCTGATTGACTGACTGACCTTGATTGACAGCAGTGGGAGCCATTGGCGCCACGCTGCTGTCTCAGACAATGAGGAGGGCCCTCCTGGGCAGCTGATAAACTCCTGCAACTTTGCTGGATAAAGATGGGCTCAGGTAAGTATTAGGGGGGCTGAGGGGGACTGCTGCACACAGAAGTTTTTTTATCCTGATGCATAGAATGCATTAGGATAAAAAAAAACCTTCTGCCTTTACAACCCCTTTAAGTATAGAGACTTTTACATAAGCCACTAGAGGAAGCCTTAAAGTAGTTGTAAACCTCAGTCATTAAATTTGAACTAAACACCTATATCTGTATTGTATACTTATCTTTCTAGAAAGCTCTAAAGCCTTGTACACACTGCTAGATGTTTTTCTTCAACCCCCGACCTAATCTGATAGCTTAGGTCGGAGCCACTGTACTAACAATTCAATGGTAATACAGCGATCTCCCTTGCTGTGCTATTGTGTTCTGACAGGAGCGCGGCCTCCTGCCAGAACACTTTGTCAGCACTTTCAGCCATTGGTTGAGAGTGCTGATCAGGAGCCAATCAGGAGACGTTTTTTAGTCATGACCCTTCGACAGTAGTGGGCCAGTCGACCAGTTCTGTCAGACCAGTTCTGTCGGACCAGGTGCTGTACACAATGGCCGAATGTCAGCAGGGTTTCTATTGAACCAGTAGATGCCTCATGACATTCAGCCCATATGTACTAGGCTTAAGTTCTGTTTCTCTCTGGTGCTTTGTTCCTCTGTTATCAGCATGTCTCACTTTTGACAAGTTTTCCCAACACATGAGATAAATTTGTAATGGGGGAGGGAGCTCAGCACGGAGCTTGTTTATTCAGAACACAGCTCTGTATCCTTCCTTTCCTCCAATCAGCTCCCAAACAGTGTAACTGCAGCTCTCCACCCCCTCCTCTGTGATACAAACAGATGGAGATAGATTTTAACACAATTCTGCTCTTTTGAAGGGGTGTAGGAAAGAGAAGACTGTAGATAAACAAGTCAAACCTATGTAGAAGGATTTGTTTCATCTCTGTGTATCACCTGAGGACAGTCAGTTCACTGGTTATATGAGCGGGTTTTCAACCACTTAAATCCCAGTGTAAATACTGGGGGGTGATTTACCATTGCTATTGTGAATCTGCCAGGGCTGTGCTACCTTGCGGACACCTAAATGGGTGTGCCACTTAATTTATGAAGTTCTAAATGACTGTTTAATCTGACATAGTAGCTCAGTAAAGAAATTACAGATTAATGATGACTGTTTGGAGTGTGCCCACAGCTTCCAACTATCTGCCAAATAGGTAGTTGTGGTCCACTTTTTGAAACATAGTTTATATGTGGATATGTGGATTGGTTGCTTTTAAGGCAGACGATTGAGAGTGATTAGCACAGAAATATACAAATTACAGTGCTGTTCAGTCTAAAAGAATATGATTAACAAATCTGAATCCAACATAGTACTGACTGAAAGCAGGATAGAATGGTGACCATGTGCACGTGTGGTAGCCAGGCAGCAATCTTATGTTATGTTATCTAATGTTCTTATTTTTGCCCACCCATACAGCGGTAGCTGAATTTATTTTAAAATGTTTGTCTGTCCCCCACTGTGAAAGATTGATGCTCTGGTGCATAGATACATTCTTGAAGCAACTGCTTGAGGTGCATATATAATAAATTTGCCAGAAGTGTCTGGAGAAATTAATAGAGGCTGCTGTTATTTCATTCCTTTTGTAACAGCTTTATTTCTGGCTTATTTCTGGATGCTTTAGCAGCAATGCTGTATAATTAGTGATCTGTAACAATTATGAAACTAATTTTGGAAGACAAGCAATGGCAGCACCCATACTTCTCTCATGACAGAGTCACTTAGGTCAGTCTGGGCTGTCATGGTGCAATTTCTGATTTTTCTTAAGGATTGTTTTTTTCTTTGAACTTTTCTTTGAAACTCTAGTGAAATCTTACACATACATCAGCCCCCGTAATCTTGAGTAGTTTAGTGTTGTCGTATGTCAAACGTATTACCAGATTGTCCAGATGTCTTATTTTTACAAGAAAAAAATTCTCATGTGCTAAGTGGCGTGATGCATTGCTGAAAGGTATGTATACCACATTGCTGGACCCTCACTCCAGTCATAATCTGCCTGCATTGCCTAGAATTGCCTAGAGAAGCATAGACATTGAAAATTAGATTGGATTGGATTGACAATTAGATGTGTTTAATAAAGCATTGTTTTTTGTTTTTTTGTAGATTATCATTAAATACTTCATGGCAGTATATTGATGGGTAGACCATACATACACTGGAGTGTCGTTAAGGATATCCAAGTATATCTGAAGACATGTACCGTGCGGGTTCATCTTGATTGGGATGGCTGGGAGGTATGGTGGGAATGGTGAACCTTGAGACATGAGTGGAATGACCCTTAATATGTGGGGGAGCTCCTTCCAAGTGTTGGAAGTTGGCTTACTGTTGCCCCTCCTTTTTCAGACCCCTACATGTATGTTTACATATTTTGGGCGATATATCGGGTGTTTCCCGGCTCCATCTATTTGTGAACTTTTTGTGACCCCTGGATGATACCGGACTCGACACACCCCCCCCCCCCCCCTTTGGGATCAGCCCTGGTTTAATCCTTGGGCTACGAGCCCCCTCATCTTGGCTCCCTGTGGTTGTGTGTGGTGTCACATGCATGGTCAGTGACCGGACTTCATGGCTGTTCAGCACCATTATCCATCATCGTCCGTAATGTGGTGAGCATAATGTAATTCTTGTGAATCTCGTGTATAAATATGATTGTAATAGTCATTCATGAGAGATATCAGAATGTTGTTGAACACATGTTATGTAATGTTGTAACTAATGATATATTCTTTCTTTTGTAATAGTCTACCTGGGACACTACGTGGTCTTTGAAAAAGCCTCTGGGCGAAAAGCGTCAGACCCGTTCCCCCTTGGTTGGGACTACTATGGATGTTTTTGTATATTGTATTATGAGATTTATTCTCTTTTAATCTTTTTTAGATCTTCAATAAACCTTTTTTCAATATGTGGTTAATTATTTGAATCTGTGCTCACCAATCAGGAGCCCTCCTCAACAATCCCTTTTCCTTTATTGAGAGGAACCAGCGTTTTGCTACCTTTGGTGTCCAAACCTGTATCCTCTATATCTTATATATCTGAAGACATATTTTTTTTTTGTTTTTCCTTTTTAGGGAATTGGTTAAAAATGTTGTCTTTTTTATTTTTGACATCTTTGTCTCATCAGGGAGGTTTACCTTTACTTCCTCTACTGTTGACTTAATAGAAAAGTGAGAGGATATTTCTGCAGTGTGATTGAAATTCCCCAATGAACAGTTGTCTAGGGAAAAAGTGTCTCTGTTTGAGAATTTTTAGTGAATTTTTGTGGCATGGGGCTTTTTAAGATGTACCATATGTGTAATGTATCCCTGATGTAAACAGAAATGCTTTCTGGACTGGGGTTGCAGTTGATGTTTTTATTTATGTATTTATTTTATTTTTTTGGGGGGGGGGGGGTCTGTGGTGGATAGACACTCATTTCTTGATTCCGCAAAAAATTCACAATTAACAAGCTAAACTGAACGCAAACATTTGGTCCATACTAGCACATTATGTCCTCTTTAATGTTTGATTTAATTTAAATGTGCCTATGAACGAAACTATTTTCTTAGTTTTGTATAGAGCGGGGAACCATTAGATGACCTGTTAGGTTTTACTGTTGTCCAGGATTTTTCTTAAATCACAGTTATGGGTGCAATCTTTTTACAAGTCTGGAAGTTAGGGTAATACATCATCAGTACCACAGACACCAGGCAAAATGCTATTTAAAGTTTCCAGTTCCCCCATGTGAATGAGTATGGGGTACTCATTCAGCTCAAACAATGTGCAGAGTGAAAAAGACATTAGACAGTATTTGACAAGTCTTTTTTTCATTGTCCATAACAAAGCCCACCGCCACCATCAACACAAAAAAAGGAAAAAGTTCTGCTCATGCCCAAGGGTCCCGCAGTCTGCCAGCTCTGCTGTCTGACAGGTTATAAATAACTAAGAGGCAGGGCCACACGGTGACATCACTGGGTGACCCTACCTCCTTGTGATGTCATCGACTCAACATACTCCTAGCGAACAATGTCACAAGGGGACGGGATCTAATGCAACATACATTTGTGTAGCACAACACTATTCATTTTTAATGTCTGATAGTCTTAGAAGGAAGTAGGATATGAGAATCGCTGCCTTTACGCCATACCAACATTTGTGTATTCTAGTCCTTTGAGAGTCCCCCAGGAACACTACACCTAACTACATTGTTAGTTAGGACAGTTAGATAATGGTGCTAATATGTTCTACAGAAAACTTACCTGTGTCACAGATGGGAGTCTGTTCCCTCTAGGGAGCAGACTGTCCAACCTGGATTTGGTTTTTGCAGAACTCTTCAACATTCCACTCTCTGGTTGCTATTAGCAGCCAACCGTATACTCTGTTACTAATGCTGATTTTACTATTATTCAGATACTGACACCAGCAGAAGAAATGCTTAAATTGCCATTAAAACTATAATGGCAACTATATGTTTAAGAAATGAGCTCAACATTTTACTTAACCAAGTTTCATTTCACCCTATCCAAAAAATGGATCTCACTCAATTTCATCCAGGTGTCCTAATGATTGTTGCCTATGAGATTCTCATGATCTGAAATAATTGTGCAACATTCACTATCAGACACCAGTTATCAGACTCTACCCTTAAGCCTCGTACACACGCAACGATTGTTGGCCTTGAATTTTCGGCCAAAGTCCGATCGGCTGTTAGTATGATGCTTCCGACAACCAACTGCGACTTTTCGGCCGAACAAAATCTGGTGTGCATGCTATAAAATTTTTGTTGGCCGTCAACAGAACGGCCGATTGTTCATCAGTCAGTACAGATTTCGGCAGACAAAAATCAGATGAGCAAGACTGGGCATGCTCAGAGAATAAAAAACACACGGAAAGTAAACCAGCATATGACATCACTTCTGAAGTTGGTTGTTGTTGGCCGAAAAAATTTGTGTGCAGTCTAGAGCACATTTCAACCAACACAACAACACTGGACAAAAGACGGCCGATCGGTCGGCCAACAATCGTTACGTGTGTACGAGGCATCAGGGTCCTTTCACACGAGCGATCCGATCAGATCTGCCTAAAAAACTGACAGGCGGATCTGATGGGATCCCCTATGCATTACTATGGGGCAGCGGATGTCAGCGGAGACATGTCCGCTGACACCCGCTGCCATCCGCATCCGATCCTGTCTGTGAAATCCGGACGAATGGAAACCCTATTTTCCATCCGTCCAGGGGATCGGATGGGATGGGATCAGATGAGAGCGGACAGGTGGTCCCTCATCTTCTGCATCTATGGAGAGCACCAGAGGGGTCTGGGTTTTTTTAGCATAATGTATAATATTCAGAATCCTCCTAGTAGTGTCAGAAGTCGTTCTTCCCCTCACAAATTCCTTCTGGTCTTGTTACACCAAAGAAGGAATGATATATATTAAGCCTTTAGCTAATAGCTTAGCATACACTTTAACCACTTCAGGTCCACCCTATAGCAATTTTACTGCTACAGGGCGGCACCTGTGCCGCGAATCACATACGTACACATGATCTGACACTTCCGGGCAGGGGCATGCATGAGAACTTCCAGAAGTTCACTTCCACTGTAATTACACACAGCAAAAGCCGAGAGGTGGGTGCAGGGTACCCAATGTCCTCCAGTAACTGCCGATCATCCGGCAGACACACTATGTAAACAAGGCCGATCGCGGTTCTGACAGGAGGGAAGGGATGAAATGTGTGTCCCTGCAAAGCAGGGAATACATTCCATCTCTTCCCCTTATAAAATCACTTCACACAATATAGTGAAACACTGGCTAGGCACACATTTAACCCTTTGACGATTTTGTGATAAAGAGTGAGGTGAAGTAGGTGGGTAATCCTTGTCTTGGTTAATTCAACATATAGTGCTGCGCAACAAAATAAATATGTGATAAAGTCCATTATTCAAACTCTTACAGACATAATATTGTGGAGCACAGTCTCCCCAAATGTAAATATAATAAAAATATTACATAAAATAAAGTAACAGTGTATCACTTTAAAGGTAGCACTGTGAAGATCAAAAAATAATAATAATACTATTCAAAAAAAGTCCATAAATCTAAACATCCAGTGCTGAGGTTTGTGTTAATAGTAGGTGAAAGCTCTATATTTTAAATTCTGTGCATTTCTTCCTTATTCCAAGTTTCCAATTATAAAACACCATTTCACCCACAGCAAGTGATCCCACTCCCACTGGATGACAACGTCACCAGCTGCTATTAAAGGTTAAAAAGGAGATCAAGCACCCAGACACTCAATGGTTAAATCGTCAAACAAGGAAGGAAAGATCACAGCAAACTGCTGCTAATCCACTGCAGGTGTACCACATCAAAATTGAAGTTCTAAAGGATCAGTGCACGTTTGTATCCCTCTCCCATTGACCAAAACTCTTATTCAATATATAAAAGGTGCTGATGTACAAAAATCTGAGATCTCAGTTCACATTCACATAAACATCATGACAAAAATATGAAAATATATAAAAAATATATAAAAAATAAAAAATATAAAAAACTTAAGTGCAATTTGTGCTGTGAAGACAAAAAAAAATATATAAAATCTCAAATACAGTATGTGCTGTGCAAAACAAAAGTGCAAGTGCAAGTTTTGTGGGATGTCACATGAAAGATATATAATATATATATATATATATATATATATATATATTTTTTTTTTTAATGTATATATGTGAATTATTCTTTTTATAAAACAATGTTTTACCTTGTTGAAAATATATGATACAAATATATAAAGTTGAACCCATGTGTAAATTAAACACCAAAAAAAACAAAAATAATCCGTGTAAAGAAATTTCCTGTGAAGAAAACGAAAAATATACTGGAAAACAGTCAGTGGTTAAAGTCCCAAAGTGCAAGAAGTGCCAAAAATAAATATGTTATTCACTCAATGCTGTATCTTCTGTGTCAATTAATGCAAGACACCCAATGTGCTCCTTCCACCGTATCCCTCAAACTGATTCACTAGATAAAAAGCTGGTCAAATTATAAACCGGCAATCACGCTTTTTTTTTTTTAAAATAGTTTTTATTAAAGTTTTGACATTACAAAGAAAGTAACGAAGGCAATATGAATTATGAACATTTCGCACTCAACACACAATTTGAACATTGACAATGAAATCATGTCATTACAACATTAGCACAAATGTAGAAATGCCGTGAAAGATAAATTTGAATAGAGAACAGTAACATCAACAGCACCAAAGTTAACATGGCAAGGATTGATTGGGGTACCAGGATGACCAGGCTGCCCATTGTGAGTCAAAAGTGGTCATAGAGTCTTTAACCCTTAACGCTAATAGGCGTTCGTACTGATAGTTAAGATTGACTTGGGCCAATACTTCTGTTTGGTTAGGGGCTATGCTGCTTTTTCAGTGCCTGGCTATGATGAGTTTTGCGGCTAGCAGGATATGGATTAGGATTGTGTGGTAGTCTTTTGGATACTCGTGGATACCCAAGTGGAGGATGGCCAATGCTGGTTCTGGGGATTTGGGGATACCCGAAATAGTGGCCATAGTAGCAAAGATTTGTTTCCAATAGCTAGAGATACCCACACAGGACCAAAATACATGATAGATATTGGCGGGTTGGCCACAACCCCGCCAGCATAGGCGCGAGTAGGACGGTAAAAATTTTGATAGTATGACTGGGGTCTTATACCACCTGGCTACAATTTTTTGGGCAAGGTCCCAGTGGTTCGTGCAATGTGTTGCAGCAGTCACTGCTTGAAATGATTTAGACCACAACAGGGGCGAGAACTGAGCATTGAGGTATTTCTCCCATTTAAGCATAGGTGAGGTTTTGGAGAACAACATTTTGTCACCATGGGCATTGTATAGTAGGGAGATGCCCTTCGCTGGGGCATCTGGGGCGGTAAAGAAGGTGTGCAGATGGTCGTCCATGCGGATAATTGGAAGTGGGAATCTTAGAAGAAACCGCTGGAAATGTAGGTAGGAGTAGGACAAGGACTTTGGTAGCTGGTATTTGTCTGAGAGTTCAGACCATGGCTTAACAAGACCAGACAAGAGTAGCTCATCCACCCACAAAATGCCTTGGTCTCTCCATGTAGTAGTCTTTAGGTAGGGTATTAATACTTCTAGGGTTTGGAGTGGGATACGTAATGGCGTTGATGTAGAATGTGGTTTGGTGGATGCGAGCAATTTCCTCCAAGCCAGGATTGTAGCCTGCGTTGTGGGAGGGAGTGAGTGGATAGTGAGTTGCCTCCATGTGTCCACCAGAAGCAGCAGGTGCAGAGATGGAGACTGAGACAGGGAAGTCTCCAGCCCTACCCAGATCGCCTCCGGGGATTCGAGGAACCACTTTTTAGCCTGAGAAAGAAGCGAAGATACGTAGTAGTCCTCTATAACTGGCCAGCATACTCCACCCACTTTCTTGTGTTTCACTAGGTGGGATTGTGAACATCTCGGTCTTTTACCCAACCAGACATATTGTTTCAGGATAGATGTCAGTTCCTTGAGATATTTATGGTGGATAAGAATGGGAAGGGTCCTAAACAAATACAGTTCCATCATCTTGAAGGAAGCTATTCTTCCCAACCAGGATTGTTCTATCTTTGCCATACGAGATAAGTTTTGGCGAATTTTGGCCATTAGGGGTTTGAAGTTGACGTCCACAATTTTAGTTGCGTCGGCGACAATCTGGATTTCCAGGTAAGGGATGGAGTGAACTGCCGTTTCGTAGGGAAACTGTTGCTGCAAGTGTTGTTTGGTATGAGAGTTGATTCCCAAGTCCAGGATCAGGGATTTGTGGAAGTTCACCTTGTAATAGGACAAGGAGCTAAAGCGAGTAACGGTGTCATGAATAATAGGGAGGGAGATCAAAGGGTTGTTTACTATTAGGATAACATCGTCAGCGAACAGGTTTATAATATGTGGGACACGGTTGACAGTTACTCCAGAGATGAGCGGGTTGGCACGTATAGCCTCTGCGAGGGGCTCCATCATCAAGTTGAAAATGGCTGGAGACGAGGGGCAGCCCTGCCTCGTGCCGTTTCTAATCTGGAATTCCCTGGAAAGGAAACCAGAGGGTTTATAATAAAGGGCCAGGATTGCGGGGGCTATGGGACCACAAAATCCAAATTTATTCAAGGTGGCTTTCATATATCCCCAGTGGATTCTATCAAACGCCTTTTCGGCATCGATAGAGAGCAAAAGGGTCTGAGATCTGTTAACACGGACATGATGGAGAATGTTGAGGATGCGCCTGGTGGCATCCGGGGCTTGCCTCCCTTTGGTGAATCCTGTTTGGTCGGGTTTAATTAGGCTGGGGATTACTTCATACAATCGTCTAGCTAGGAGTTTGGCATATATTTTGATGTCAGCATTTAGGAGGGATATCGGGCGAAAGTTAGGGGGGAATCTGGGGGGTTTACCAGGTTTGGGTAGCGTGACAATATGGGCAGTGAGCATTTCCTGAGGAAATTCACCCGTTGTGACGGTGGTAGTAAAGAGGGATTTTGGGTGGGGTAGGATGGTGGGCATGAACGTTTTGTAATATTCGTTCGTCAGCCCGTCCGGGCCTGGCGACTTGTCGGACGGGAGGGAGGGAATGATAGATTGAATTTCGGTGTCTGTAAATTCTCCATTGAGGAATGACAATTGAGCTTCCAATAAGTGGGGCAACTTGAGAGAGTGTAAGAAGTTATTAATTGTTGGCTCTGTGGGTTGGGGGGTAGTAGGATCTCTGAGATTATATAAGGATCCATAGTATTCCGCAAAGGTGTCTGCTATAACTTGGGGGGTGCTCTATTTTATTTTTGGAAGTGTGGTGGAAGAGGTGGGGGATAGTAGATTTTGTCCTTCGGATTTTAAGCCTCCGTGCGAGGAACCTACCGGCTTTGTTGTGGTTGGCATAGTAGTTAAGTCTGAGACGTCGCATATAGACGTCATGCTCCTGGCAAAAGAACTCCCGGAGCTGGCGGCGCAGCTCCGAGAGCTGAGACGCCAGTAAGGAGGATGGATGAGACTGATTTAGACCATCTTTTTCCCTAATCTCAGCAAGGAGAGAGTCAAGTTTAGCGGTGTGGGCTTTTCTTTTACGGGCCATAGCTTGCAGCAGCAGTCCCCTCATAAACGCCTTATGAGCATTCCAATTGATAAAGGGATTCGTGTCATGCGGTTGGTTTCGGTCAAAATACCCCTGAAGTTCAGTTGATAACAGTTCCCTGAAGGCTACATCCCGGAGGACAGAGCTGTCACATCTCCATAAGCGGGTTTGACCCGCTGTCGGACCTGTCGCCAAAGAGAGTGTAATGGTTGCATGATCCGACCATAATATGTCGTGGATGTCAGATTTTGTGACTTTCTGGAGAGACAGTCTGTCCACCAAGATATAGTCCAGCCGGGAATAAGAATTATGTCTGGCTGAGTAAAAGGTGTAAGTGCGTTCTTCAGCGTGTTTACATCTCCATGCGTCATATAGTCCCTCGGCCTGCAGGTGTCCACAAAGTGGGGTGGGACCCTGCCTGCCAGGGGCAGATGAGTCCAATGTGGTGTCAAGGACTGTATTCAGATCCCCACATACAATCACAGAACCTTGTCGCACCCTCAAGATCAGTTTAAAGAGACGTGTCAGAAATCTCGATTGGTGCGAGTTTGGAGCGTAAGCATTGACCACTGTAAAGAGAGCATTATTCAATTTACAAACCAGCACAATATACCGACCGTTAGGGTCTAGAATTGAATCTACCAGTTCAAAAGACAGTTTACCTCTGTAAGCAAGGAGGACTCCACCTTTCTTTTCTGCCCTGGATGCCAGGAAGATGTGGGGAAAGTCACTGTGGGTGCAAGATGGTGTTTTGTCGCTGTGGAAATGAGTCTCCTGTGCCACCACAACATCCACCGAGCGCTGCAAGGCTTCCTTCCAAAGTGAGCGTCTCTTTGCGGGGTGGTTGAGACCCCGCACATTAAGGGACATTATCGAGATAGACATGGGGGTTCAAATAGAGCAGGTAGCGTCCAGTATTGGAAGACAATGACAATATCCAGTAAAGGGAACTGAAGACTGTGTAGGTGAATGACTCTACAGCGTCCGTCGAGGGCTAGCAGTCCTGGCCAGAATGTGTGCAGATGCAAGAATGTCGAGACATCAAGTTTGCTGCGATGACTGTCTGTAGTAGTTAGGTGCGAAGACGAATCCTGAAGACATGCCAAAAACAGGGCATGGTAGTAACAAGAAAAACAAAATAAAAGGGAAAGGGTAAAAAATGTGGACCTGTGAAAGTCCATGCAGCGCATGCTGCCTGATCAAGCTGGGGACAGGTACGGTGGCAGGTACCTAAAGGTGAGCCCAGGGAGAAGTGTCCCGATGTGAAGATGGAGAGACACCCATTAGTAATGATTCTTTCTGTTGTTGTTCCGCCTAGAGCGAACTACTTACCAGTCGGGTGTGAGATGCCGGAGATCCGCTGCAGGGTCACGGTTATCAGGAAGGGGTGGATGAGGCGGGTCGTGGGGTACGATACCCCACTTTCTCAGGAGTTTAATTCCATGGTCCAACGTCATGATCAGATGCGAGGAATCATTATAAGTTACACTGAGTTTGGCCGGATATTTCCACTTGTAAACCAAGTTGTGGTTTCTGAGGGCTTTAGTGATTGTAGACATATCCCTTCTCTGCTGCAAGGTGTGTTTGGAATAGTCCGGTAAAAGTTGTAGAGACTGAGCGTGGGGTGGAAGATTATCTTTACGCCGGAAGGCTTCCAAAATGCATTCTTTGGCCTGGTAAAAGTGCACTCTGAGGATTATATCCCTCTGGACTTCCTGTGGTAGGAAAGAGGGTTTAGGAACCCGGTGGACTCTATCCACTGTCAAGTCGGCAGACGTGAAAGAGGGAACCAACTCTTTAAACAGTGAGTGAACATAATGGGGAAGTTGCTGCGGTGTAACAGTCTCAGGGACACCTCTGATCTTGATGTTATTACGGTGTGACCTGTCCTCCAGGTCAGCTAGTTTGTTTTTGATCATGAGGAGGTCGTCTTTGTTGGAATTATGGGAGTCCACAAGCACATTATAAGAAACAGCAACCTCCAATAGTTTTGTCTCAGTGACATGTACCCGTTGACCCAGTTCTTGCACTTCAGCTTTGCACTGGTGGACAGCAGTAAAGAGGTCTGCATGTAGTGAGGCTTTTAGTGAAAGCATCATCTCTTTCATGGTAACGTCAAAGATTAGCTGACCGGTAGTAGGGAATTATGCGATGGGATCATTTTGTGGGCTATAAACAGGAAGAGGTACCTGAGACTGGGGATGAATTCCTGCTTCCATCGCTTCTCTGCGGATGTCAGTGTCCCTGCGTGGCTTGGATTTGAGCGGGCTCCTTGTGGAGGGGGTGCTGGCACCCGAGTCTATGGATGTTGAAGGGGAGCTTTGTGTCTCAGCAGCGGTAGCCTCCATGGAATCCAAATCCGACGGTTGCGGGCTGCTGGACGCCAGAGGTAAGGGATGCGACAGAGAAGGCGGTCTCCCACCGCCATTTTGTGGAAGACCGGTGTGATATACCGACGGGAAGTAAGCCGGCAATTTCTTGACCGGGACGGTATCCGGGCAGTTCCTGCGCATCTCGGGAGGTGCAGGTATGGTTCCTACATGCGGGGATGGCAGAGGATGTCACGTAGCTGCCGCGGGTGTCCATGGATCTTCGTTAGTCCCCGGGCTCAGAGCGGAGCTCGCTCAGATCGCGGCCATCTTAGTGCGCGGTCGCCAAGCCCCCCCCCCCCAGCAATCACGCTTCTAAAAAGTGTCAATATCCTCCAGCAGGTCGGTCCAAAGCAGAGCTGGAGTGAAGGAGAGACACGCAAATTATCCCAGTGTCGGGTTGACACAAAGGAATGTGAGTGGCTTAACCACTTGCCGACCGCCGCAGTAAATAGTCATTAGACTATTTACTGCGGCGGTCAGCCCCTCACAGGCAAAGCGATGTAGTACTACGTCGCTAGCCTGTGAGGGTCTCGGGAGCGAGCGAGCGCCGCCGGAGGCGCACTCCCGCGCAGTCACGCCCCCCCCCGTGCGTGTGACCGGCGGACCTGATCGTCCGCCGGTCACTCGCGATTATCGGTGAAGAGGGAGAAAGGCAGGCGGCTAATGTAAACAAGCCGCCTGTCATTCTCTCCTGTGTAGGAATAGTGATCATATGGTTCTACTATGTAGGACCATTGATCACTGTTCCTACACCTCAAGCCACAGCCAATCACAGTTAGAATCACGCCCCTAGGGACACACATAACCCCTCCCTCTAAAAAAAAGTTAACCCCTTCACTGCCAGTGTAATTTTACAGTAACAGTGCATATTTATAGTACTGATTACTGTAGTAATGTCACTGGTAACCCCAAAAGTGTCAAAAATGTCAGTAGGGTCCGATCTGTCCGCCGCAATGTTGCAGTACCGCAAAAAAAATCACAGATCGCCGCCATTACGCGTTAAAAATAAAACAACAAAAATGACAAAAATCTTTCCCTTTGTTAGTAAACGCGATAACTTTTGCGCAAACCAATCAAAATACGCTTTTGCAATTTTTTTTTTTACCAAAAATATGTAGCATAAAACGAATTGGCCGAAAATGTTAAAAAACTTTGATTTTTACATTTTTTGGGGGGGGAATTTCATATAAAAAAATGTGAAAAATATTGTTATTTTTGCAAAATTGACGCTCTTTTCATGTTTATAGCGCATGATCAAAAAATTGCACAGGTGATCAAATACCACCAAAAGAAAGCTCTGTTTGTGGGGAAAAAAAGTACATCAAATTCGTTTAGGTATAGCGTTGCACGGCCGCGCAATTGTCCATTAAATTCACGCAGTGCCGAATCGCAAAATAGGCCCTGGTAAGGAAGGGGGTAAAATCTTCCGGGGCTTAAGTGGTTAATGTGTTTTAAATAAAGCATTGATATTTTATGGAATTACGCTATGGCTATAGGATCCTTCCTTCTCTTTTCTTAAACCCTACCTGACATATCCCTGAGATTGCAATATCTAAGGACAGAGTGGGAAGATCAACCTGGGGATTTTGGATGACATTCTGGAGGATATTGGATAAAAGGAGTGACATTGTCATCCGTCCAGCAGACAAGGGGGGGGGGGGGGGCTGGTAGTATTAAGTAGGACTTACTACAGGGAAGAGATGCTTAGACTTCTCAGTGACCAGAGCATGTACCAAATCCTCTCTAAGGATCCCATGCTTGAATACAAGGATGAGTTGCATGCTCTGGTAACCAAGGGAGAAGCAAATGGCGTACTCAATCACAAAGAGGCCCTGTATTTAAGTCATTTATTTTGTAGGAGACCAATTATTTATTGCCTCCCCAAAATACACAAGAGCTTAGAAAACCCCCCAGGCCACCCAATAGTCAATGGGATTGACTCCATTTCAGCCAGGTTAGGTCAATACATTGACCATTACCTTCAACCAGTTGTACAGGGAACCAAATCCTATTTAAAGGATACTAAGCACATTATACAAATAGAACACCTTGTCATGTTCTCTAAATAGTATCCTGATTACTGCCGATGTCGGATCCTTGTATACTATCATTGGACATACAGATGCCCTGGAGGCTGTGAAGTGGTCATTAACCAACTCAGAGCTCTCCGATAGGCACAAAAGGTCTCTATACAAAAGTTTAAACTTTTGCCTTAGCAGAAATTATTTTTGGTATAACCATCGCTACTACCTCCAAACCGGAGGAGTAGCAATGGGAGCCAAATTTTCTCCCAGTGTGGCCAACCTTTTTTATGGCCCACTGGGAGGAGGATGTAGTATTCTGTAATTTACCCCCCAAATGAATCTGTTATAGGCGTTATATAGACGATCTGTTCATGATATGGGAGGGAGACATGAATGGTCTCCAGAATTTCATGAACAGATTAAATAATAACAGCAAAAACATTGTGCTTACTTGGAATCTGGAAAAAGAAAAAATTGTCTTTTTAGACCTGGAAGTATATAAACATGAGGGCTCTTTTAGGACATGGAACTTCTTCAAACCAACAGATCATAATGCCTTCATTCCACTGGACAGCTGCCATCATAGGCTTTGGCTCTGCAATATCCCTCGTGGTCAGTTTACTCGTCTTAGAAGGAACTGTACCTCAGATGAGGATTTCTATGCACAATCAGGGATATTAGCAAAGAGATTCCTTGAAAAAGTATACCAACAGGAGGTCATCCAGAAGGAATTGAACTTGGTTGGTAATACCAACAAAGAGAATCTACTCAGTAGAGTTAAACCTGAAGCGTTAGATACTGGGTTCCGTATAGTCTTGGACTATAACATTCAACATAAAAAAGTTGAACGCATAATTAAAAAACACTGGCCCATCCTTAAGGAGGATAAAATCTTAGGCCCGGTTCTATCAGACTATCCCAAATTTGTGTACCGTAAGGCTCCATCCTTGATAGACAAAATCACTCCGGGGGTCATTGATCTGCCCCAGATTAAGGAGAATCATTTATTCTCCTTTCTATGTGGCTTTTATGCGCGTGGCAAGTGTGCCACATGCAAGAGTTGTAAAAAGAAGGAGAAAAAGAGGAAAGATTTTGTCTCCACAGCTACACAAAAGACATATAAGATCAAGAATCTTATTACATGCACTACACAGGGAATTGTGTACATGTTAGAATGCGAGTGCGGCCTTCAGTACATCGAACGAATATCTCGAGCACTACATGTACGTGTAGGAGAGCATGTTAATAATATTCAAAAATATTTAGTGACGTCAGTGTTTCCAGGCACTTTAGGAACTATCACCAGAAAAATCCGAGTGGATTACGATTCTGGGGCATAGAGAAGGTGAACCATCATTGGAGGGGTGGAAAATTTAGTCGTAGAGAGTCCTTTTGGATTTATGAGGCTAAGGTTATGGTTCCATCAGGACTCAATGTAGACTTTGATTTAAATTGTTTCATCTCGGATAGATAATAATTTTTCTTTTATTTTATCTTATTTTTGTGGCTGTATTGGTTTTGCAGTTATTTTAATGAATATATTTTTAAAAACCTTCCCTTTTTTATATATATTCTTGTTTATGAATTTCATATTTAAGACTAAGTATATACTCAAGATTACTCCATTTAATTATGAATACTTTTTAATGTTATTTATTTTTTTAATTTACAGTATCTTTTGGTAATTATACATGTCTTGCATTGAGAGTGCTGCGTGACACTGCCACCTAGAGGTTTTCTTATAATATGGCCGGGGTCAGGTCGTGACATAAATTTATTGATACTAGTGATCAATGTATATATAATTAATATTGTTTTTTATTATTTACAATCTATTTACCTATTAGTAGTGACCTCAGGGCAGTGGTTGCATACTACAGGTTTTATTTATATCTGATTGATGACTGCCGCCCGATTGTGAGAAAATAACTGTCAGCAAGATTGCTTTTGTGTGCTCCCCCGTCCCTGTCTTCTGTTCAATCCTTCCGGCATAGAAGGAAGCGCCCTGTCACCTAGGTGATGATGGAGGCTTTGCTCAGAGGGTGGGCGGAGCTTGGCCATTATAAACTGAGTCCGTGACAAGACAGGCTATCCCCGCTGATGAAGTGTCATTTACTGTTGTGATTTATCTCCATCACCTATTAAGAAGGACTTTATTTCTGCACTTATATGTCACCATGCACTTTTCAGGACTCCCTTTCAGCATATTAGATTAATATACATTATTATTCATTATTGTGTAATGTTTATAAGGATTGCGCTGTACTTAGCTTGTATATGATTCAGGAGGTTTTATGCGATTGCCCTTGAGTGTTCAGCTGTCAATCCATCAGTTTTTGTCTCACCTTAACATTTAGCGCTGAATATTTTTATATTTTTGATATTTTATTGTGTCAGTGTATTCTTGGAGGACACTTCTGAAATGTCTGAACTTATAGTGCCTAGAGGCTTGGATGCTTCTCAGGGTCAGGTGAGTGCAGAGGATCTTCCACTAACCAGCAGCCCTCAAGGGGTTCATGCTACAGTTATAATACACACAATGTCCGTGAAAAATTCCAAGGTATTCCAAAAGGTTTTAAAAATTGTAATAGAGATTTTTCTAGGGGAGCAGTGAACATTAAAGAGGTTGTAAACCCAAACATTTTTTTTTTTAACCTGAAAGAGAAACACATAATGAGCTAGTATGCATCGCATACTAGCTCGTTATGAAATACTTACCTTAGAACGAGCCCCCGCCGTGCCGCCCGCTTACCTCTATGACGGGCGACATGTTCAGTTGCCGTCTTCCAGGATCGTGGCATCCGGCCATCTGATTGGTCGGAGCCCCGGTGATGTCACTCCCGCGTGCGGGAGCCTACAGTCAGAGCATGGGGCTCTGAAGGAACGGCACCAGCGGCCGTTCCTTCAGTGCGCATGCGCCAGTAATGTCACTGGCTGCATGTAAGGTAAATATCTCCTAAACGGTACATGTTTAGGAGATATTTACAGTACCTACAGGTAAGCCTTATCATAGGCTTACCTATAGGTAAAAGTTGCAGAGGAGGGTTTACTTCCTCTTTAATGATTCAATACCATGATGTTGATAAAATGTAACCTGTCCACAGTGTTATTAAATTAACATTTAGACCAAGGATAATAAAAAATCATATATATAAGTCTATGAATTTTAGAAACATAAGGGTATGGATAGCATATCAGAATCTGGAAGATCCCTTTAACAAGAAAGCCCCCAGATACCGGCCCCTCCCTATGTAAATGGGTAGGGGTACGATGTACCCATTCACAAAAAAAGTGCCAAAAAGTAAGAAACACAGGAAACAGTTTTTGACAAGTCTTTTTTTAAAAAAAGAACAAATAAAAAAACTAGTGTTCCTCAATGTAAATCCATTGTCAATCATGACACCAGCTGGACCTGAAAAATAGAAACAACAAAAACGCTTCCCGCCGTCTGCTTTGACGTCACACAGCATCAGAAGGGGCGGTGCCACTGAGTGACATAGCCGGATTGCCTCGCCCCTTGCCTATATAGGAACTGTCAAAGCGCAGATCAGGCAGATGGCAGGACGGCTCCCAAGAGGCGGAAGCGGTTTTTATTTTTTCTATTTTTCAGGTCTGGTGGCTGTCGTGATTGATGATGGATTTACATCAAGGGACACTATTTTTTATTTTTTAATAAAGGACTTGTCAAAAACTGTGTCCTGTGGTTCTTACTTTTTGACACTTTTTTGGTGACTAGGTAAGGGTTCTATGTACCTGATAACCATTCACATGGGGGGGGTGGGATCTGGGGGCCCCTTTGTTAAAGGGGGCTTCCATTTTCCGATAAACCCCCCACGCGGAGACCCCCACAACCACAGCCCAGGAAGAGGCCTTTATCCCCATCATCGCCGCATGTTGAGGGCAATCAGCCTGGTATGGTTCAGGAAGGGGGGCCCTCACTCAGTCCCCCCCCCTTTCCTGGCCTGCCAGGCTGCATGCTCGGATAAGGGTCTGGTATGATTTTTAGGGGGACCTCACGCCGTTTTTTTTTTTCTTTTTGGCGTGGAGTTCCCCTATAAATCTATACCAGGCCTGAAGGGTCCCGTCCAAGCTTTTTTAACACATTTTTTTTCAATTTACATTTTTTTTATAATTATTTTTATAATTCAGCTCTCAACAGGGAAGTCTTAACAAATTATTGACTGTGTGCTTGGCGGGTGAACATCCCACTAAGTGCCGCAAAAGTTAAGGTGTTAGGTGAGTACCTGAATGGGCAATGTTGAGACCAAACACATGCTCGGCCCAAACCGTTTGCCCATCCCTAGTGGTGCCTGAACACTGTAAATCTCATAGTTACTCTTGCTTGGCGCAGGAATGGGCCCTGCTGTTAAAAATTTGAAAAAAAAAGTTGAAATTACATGCACCTATCAAACAGGTGCATACAAATTGGGCCTTGGGTGTTTGTGGTGCCTGAACATTGTAACCCCTCACAGTTATTCTTGATGGGCGCAGGAATGGGCCGTGCTGTTAACAATTACAAAACAAAATTGAAATTGCATGCACCTGTCAAACAGGTGCAGAAAAATTGGGCCTTGGGTGTTGGTGGTGCGTAAACACTGTAACCCCTCACAGTTAATCTTACTAGGCACAGGAACAGGCCCTGCTGTTAAAAATTAGAAAAAAAAAATTAAAATTACATGCAGGTGCAGAAAACAGGTGCAGAAAAATTGTGCCTTGGGTGTTGGTGGTGCCGTAAACCAAAAACATTGTTGGAAGCTAGCATAATCAAGATTCAGAAAAAGGAAAGGCAGCAGAGGCAGTCTGCAAGGGATCCCTAGCACATTCAATCAGTTACATCAGCATCAGGTGCTTAATAGAGATGGCCTTGCGGTTCGCCCGGCGGTCGGTTCGCAGCAAATTTTGCTTGTTCGCAAAAAGTTTTCATTCAAAAGAACTTTGACCCATGACACAGCCGTCAGGTGGAACGGGACAGCCAATTGAAACATTCCAGCACATGGACAGTCCCCCTACCCTATAAATAGACCCGATCTGGCGGCCATTTGACATTCCGCTTTCTGCCAGTGTAGGGAGAGGTCTGCTATGCTCATCAGGGAGAGTTTGCTAGACACATGTAGCACTGTGAAGATCCACAAAAGTCCTTTTGAGGGCTGGTATTTCGGTATAGGTCTAGTATCTTTTGAGCTTAGGGAGAGGTATCCTGTGGTTGCTGTAGGGGCAGTTAGAGATCGGCTGCAGTCACACACAAATCGCTTTGTCAATGTCCACAAAAGTCATTTAAAATGCTCCAATGTTGTTTTAGGGTCTATTACAGTCTCTTTACTATAGGGGCAGGTATCCTGTGGTTGCTGTAGGGGCAGTTAGAGATCGGCTGCAGTCACACACAAATAGCTTTGTTAATGTCCACAAAAGTCATTAAAAATGCTCCAATGTCGTTTTAGGGTCTATTACAGTCTCTTTACTATAGGGCCTACTAGGTATCCTGTGGTTGCTGTAGGGGCAGTTAGAGATCGGCTGCAGTCACACACAAATCGCTTTGTCAATGTCCACAAAAGTAATTTAAAATGCTCCAATGTCGTTTTAGGGTCTATTACAGTCTCTTTACTCTAGGGCCTACTAGGTATCCTGTGGTTGCTGTAGGGGCACTTAGAGATCGGCTGTAGTCACACACAAATCGCTTTGTCAATGTCCCCCAAAAGTCATTTAAAATGATTCAATGTCATTTTAGGGTCTATTACAGTCTCTTTACTATGGGGCCTACTAGGTATCCTGTGGTTGCTGTAGGGGCAGTTAGAGATCAGCTGCAGTCACACACAAATTGCTCTGTTAATGTCCACAAAAGTCATGTAAAGGGCTGCAAATTTTTTGGTATTGCTGTGCACTAAAAAGGGGGGGGGGGAGGGCGGTAATCCACAGTATAATATACTTTGTAGAAAGCATATTATAGTGGATTAGTACTATTATTGTGCACTGTACAGCATTGTGACAGGTGTAGTGGTGAGACTGAGCGTTCCTGCAGCAACACTACAAACAGTGACAAAAACACGTATAAGGTATTATAACTGGTGTTATAGACCAATCCCCCCCCCCCCAATGCCACATATTGAAGTGGGGTGTTATCTGAGTAAACTTTTTCAAGTGTATTTGTGTCATGCAACAATATTGCCTAGTTTGCTGAGTGAAGTCTGGTACACACAGCGCCAAACTCACTGGCCAATTTTTTTGAACTGCTCCCCCCAATGCCACATATTAAAGTGGGGTGTTATCTGAGTAAACTTTTTCAAGTGTATTTGTGTCCTGCAACAATATTGCCTCTTTTGCTGTGTTAACTGTGCTACACACATTGACAACAGATACTGGCCAATTATTTGTAGAACTGGTGTGATAAACCTGTGGCCCCCCAATACCACAGATTGAAGTGGGGTGTTATCTACACAGACATATGGTCTAGCAAACATGGGCAGGGAATATACAGGCCGACACTTACGGTTCTGTTTACTGTGAACGCCTACCATACCTCTAGCCATCAAAAACTAACTTTTTGCTGTCAGTTTAAACCACGTGAGCTCATTTTTGGAGCCTATACAGGCCGACACTTACGGTTCTGTGTACTGTGAACGCCTACCGTACAGTACCTCTAGCCATCAAAAACTAAGTTTTTTGCTGTCAGTTCAAACATTTGTGAGCTAATTTTTGGAGCCTATACAGGCCGACACTTACGGTTCTGTGTACTGTGAACGCCTACCGTACCTCTAGACATCAAAAACTAAGTTTTTTTGCTGTCAGTTCAAACCATGTGAGCTAATTTTTGGAGCCTATACAGGCCGACACTTACTTCTGTATACTGTGTGAATGCCTAATGTACCTTCAGCCACAGAATACTACATTCTTAGCTGTCAGGTAAACCCATGTGGGCTATTTTTTGGTGCCTTTTATGGCCGGCACTTACTTCAATTACCTGTGAATGCCTAATGTACCTTCAGCCACAGAATACTACGTTCTTAGCTGTCAGGTAAATGCATGTGGGTTAATTTTTGGGGCCTGGAATGGCCGACACCTACTCCTTTATCCTGTGAATGCCTAATTTTTCAGACTGGAAATTAAAAACAATGGGTCTGTAAAGGTTCTGCCAAATTGTGGAATAGATGCGGACCCATTTTACAGATGTGTGAATGGACCCTATATGTATTAGACAATGTTTTTACCGGCTGCTGTCAGTTCTGGCTGATTTATGAAAAAAAATATATATATTTTTTGCTGTAAAAAAAAAATGAAAAATTTAGGGCAACTTTTTCGATTGCAATACTTCTGTTATGACATTGTCCATGTGCTGGGACTATTTGTGCACAGCTAGTACGTCTTTTGTGGCTGCAAATATGACCTAAAAGTTCGCCTCCCATTAAAGTCAATGGGACCCGCCTCAAACTCGCGGTTCACAGACTTTTGAGAAAATTTGCGTCTGGCGTTCGCGAACCGCCCCGGCTGATGTTTGTCCATCACTAGTGCTTAATAGCTGCTGTTGTCCCAGAAGTGATTAATTTTGATAAATGTCAGCTGGTAAACGGAGTCTGTGGACAGACACATTCTTTTTTTTTTTTTTCATTAGTTTTTATTGAAAGGAAAATTTCACAATACAGCAAGATAGTGCAAACCAGTATAAGATGATAAGTTGATTAATATATGTGCATTGCACCGCTAATCGAATAAAACTGCCCATTAGCATTATTAACCAGTGACACCGAAGAGGAAGTGCCTGTATCTTCGGTTCTGGTGTCCAGTGTAGTGCTAGGAATAATGGGAGGAGCACAGGTCCACTAACCAATCCACTTCTAGGCATACTTATTTAAAGAGAGGCTTGGCACGCACAAGCCACCCCTACCGAGGAAGACGTTGGAGCCATACGCTCGTCGTAACGCGTATAGGGGGGCAGAGCTTGCATGACCGACGCCGAAAATCTCTCGATTGACACACGCTATTACTATTGCCATAACAGCAGGCACAGTGAAGTGCCCTGTACATGTGAGTAAACTTCTATTTTCCTCAATAAAGCCTGGTTGTTGAAACGGAGAGCACTATATTTTCCCTTTTATATTTTGCATCGCATGTCCCGTGTCTTGAGACCTCCGGAGGTGAGAGGCTGGAGTGTCTTTCCAGGAGTCTGATATCCTCAGTACATGCTTTTGCTGGCCTGTCTGGGTCCTGTTTGGAGGTGAGAGGCCAATCTAGCAGGTGGAGGGATTTCACAGATTGGTGTGCACTTTTCACCAGATTGCATTTCTGATTTGGACACTTGGACACTAATGCACATTTATTGGATTTTTAGCACAATCACAGCTTGTATGGACTTCAGATATTGATTATATTAACATCATTTATGTTTATTGGTGCACGTTTGGCGCAGCACATTTTTTGTATTTATTTCAGTATAAGATGATAGATAACAAATACATTTGCATTTGCATTCAGGGTACAACTCGAACAGTCCAGACACAACAGTGTTGCGAACAATGAGATAAGATATCATTAATACCATTGATAACAGCATTATTCATGAGCGGAACATGATAACCGTATCAGGGTAGTGCTCTTTTGGGAGGGGGGGAAGAAGAAGAAGAAGAAGAAGAAGAAGAAGAAGAAGAAGAAGAGGGGGGAGGGAGAGGGGGGGAAGGGAAGAAGAGAAGAAAGGAAAAAGAGCGAGAAGAAGAGGGAGGAGGTAGAAGAGGAAGAAGGAGGTAGGAGGAAGAGGAAAGGAGAGGAGGAGGCGGTGATCAAGTCGGAAGGGAGAGTGGAGTGGGGGGGGGAGATGGGAGAGGTGGCAAGGAAGGAGAAGGGGAGGGGGGGGGGAGATAGGAGGAGAAGAGGAAGAGGGGAAGAGGGAGAAGGGGGGGGGGAATGATAGAGGAGAGAGTGGAGGAAAGGGGGAAGGGGGGAGGGAGGGAAGGGAGGATAGGAAGAGGGGTAGAGAGGAGTGTAAGGGAAGGAGGAGCGGAGGAAAGGAGAGAGAGGAAGGGAGACAGCTAAAGGGGCATGTGTCCACTCTGAGGAGATTTGCGGATATTAACATATTCAGCATGGTTAGCACTACTTGAGTTATGAGCACCCACTGCCGAGTCTGGAAGAGAACAAGAATGCAATATAACATGTGGGGAGGGGGAGCAAGGGGGAAAAAGGAAAGGGAAGGATGGGGGGGGGGGGGTCAGCTCATAGGAAGTTATAAATGCACATTTCAGCGTAGGTACTCTTAAGAGTTGAACCGTTACATAAGCATAATATAGATCTCAGTTATCAGATAACCAGGAATGCCATAGGGACCATTGTGTGTCAAATTCCTGTCCTCTACCCGCCTTACAGGCCAAAACCCCCTCATACGCCTGAGTAGTCTTTACCAGTTCCAGTACAGCAGACACCTTGGGTGTCTCGTCTGCCCTCCACTGTCGGGTTATGGTACTCCTTGCAGCTAAGAGGATGTGTGTAACCACGTTCCAACAGTCCTTGGGGAAGCGGTCAATACCCAAGTTTAAAATCGCCAGTGCCGGAGAGGGGCAGATGAGCACTCCCGTAATGGCCGAAATAACAGTAAACAGTTTGTTCCAGAAGCTAGTTAGATTTTTACATGACCAAAATACATGTTTTATATTGGCTGTCTCCCCGCAGCCTCTCCAGCACAAAGGCGAGTAATCTGGGACGAACTTAGAGAGGCGATAGGGGGTAAGGTACCATCTCAAGTTTATTTTTTGGGAGAGCTCCCAATGGTTGGCACAGGAGGAGGCAGACCTGATGGAGCGGAGGGTAATGCGCCATTTGTCATCCGTAAACCTTTCCTCCAAGTCCGCCTCCCACTTTTCCAAGGGGGGAGTCTTGCAAAAGTTCAGTTTTTGCTGAAAGCAGTTATAAAACAAGGAAGTCCCCTTAGCGGAGCGCGAGGCCCCTATGAGATACAACCAGCCAGAGGAGGGCAGATAGATATGCGGAGACGGTAATGTGAGGAGCAGGTGTGCAATTTTGATGTATAAATAGTATTCATGGCAAGGAAGCCCAAACTCACGTTGCAGTTGGGGAAAAGGTTTGAGGGAGTCTTTGATCAAAAGGTCATCTACGGTTGACATACCTCGCCCCGTCCAGCTCCCAAGAGAAACGTGTGGTATTACCAGTTCTAGAACTTTGAGCGGAACGGGAACTCTCACCAACGATGAAGACCCAAATGGAAGTGAGGCAAATTTCCTCCACGCCAGGAGGGAGGCCTGGACTGCCAACGGCAGGTCGCGTAAAGCTAAAGGCCTCCACCTGTCAGCCAGGAGCACCGACCGCAGGGACAAGGGGGTACAGAATTCCGCCTCTATTGCGCTCCAGGTGGTCCCGTGTGTCGGGGACACCCAGGATCGCAGCTAGGCCAACTGAGAGGCCAACAGATAGTCACCAATATCCACCATACCCATTCCCCCCGCGGACCAATGCCTGACCAAAAGATTATGGGTGCTCCTAGGTCGTTTGTCCCTCCACACCAATCCCTTTAGAGCGGCCTGGAGCTGCAAAACATATTTACGTGGAATGGGTACGATCAGCGATCTGAAAATATAAAGAATTTGGGGCAAGAGGATCATTTTGAACGAGGCAAGGCGGCCCGACCAGGTGAGTTCAGTTTTAGATATATGATGACTTTCAGCAGAGATTTTAGCAATCAAGGGTGGCAGGTTAGCATTAGCCAACTGGGATACCTTAGGGGTTAGGTGGATACCTAAATATGGAATGCTATGCGTTTTCCATGTGTAGGGATATAGTTCACGCAGTTTAGTACACAAGTGTGGAGGAACGGACAGTGGTAAAATCAGGGACTTGGAAAAATTGACCTTGTAGTAGGATACGAGGCTAAAGCGTTGAAGGATCTCATGAGTGGCCTTCGGGGATAGAACAGGGTCCGTCAGGAAGATGATAACATCATCTGCAAAGAGATTGACCACGTGGTGGCGTGAACCGATTCGAAATCCCTTGATGGCCTTCGAGGACCTCACAGCTTCTGCAAGTGGTTCAATGAGTAGGTTAAAGATCGATGGGGATAGCGGGCAGCCCTGCCTCGTGCCGTTTGTAATGGGAAAGGGTTGGGAAAGCATATTGGAGGTGTACACCCTAGCAGAGGGATTGGAATACAACGCCAATATTGCGGATATAATAGGACCTCCGAAACCGAACCTCCGCAACACCTGCTCCATGTAGGCCCAGTGGACCCGGTCGAATGCCTTCTCCGCATCCAAAGATAACAGCAGAGAAGGCACCCGACCGGACCCAGCCCTGTCAATCACACCAAGCACTCTCCTCGTTGCATCTGAGGTCTGTCGGCCTTTTACAAATCCAGCTTGGTCCTCTCGTATTAAAGTAGGCAGAATGGGGTGCAATCTTAGTGCTAAAACCTTGGCATACAGCTTAACGTTCGTATTTAACCACTTAAGCCCCGGAAGATTTTACCCCCATTCCGACCAGGGGGTATTTTACGACTCGGCACTGCGTGACTTTAACTGACAATTGTGCGGTCATGCAATGTGGTACCCAAACGAAATTTACGTCCTTTTTTTCCCACAAACAGTGCTTTCTTTTGGTGGTATTTGATCACCTCTGCGCTTTTTATTTTTTGCGATATTAATAAAAAAAAGAGCGAAAATTTTGCAAAAAAATGACATTTTCAACTTTGTCTTTTAAAAAATATCCAATATACTTAATTTATGTATTTTTTTTTGGCCAAAATATATTTAGCTACATGTCTTTGACAAAAAAAAATTCAATGAGCGTATTTTTATTGGTTTGCGCAAAAGTTATAGCGTCTACAAACTATGGTGTAAATACAGAAATTTACGCAGCTTTAATTTTTGACTGCCTATCTCATTTCATGAAGTGCTAAAATGGCAGGGCAGTACAAACCCCCCCCAAACTACCACTTTTTGGAAAGTAGACATCCTAAGGAATGTTCTGAGAGGCATGTTGAGCTCATTGAATATTTCATTTTTTTGTCACAGGTGTTTGAAAAATGACTAAAAATTTTTTTTTTTACACAAAGTTGTCATTGAAATTATATATTGCTCACACATGCCATGGGTATATGTGTAATTACACCCCAAAATATATTCTGCTGCTTCTCCTGAGTACAGGGATACCACATATGTGGGACTTTTTGGGAGCCTAGCTGTGTACGGGACCACAAAAACAAATCCCCACTATCAGAATTTCAAAGGGCGTACATTTTTCATTGCATTTTCTCACTACCTCTAACGGTTTAGGAGGCCCTGAAATGTCAAGATACCACAAAACCCCCCCAAATGACCCCATTTTGGAAAGTAGACACCCCAAGCTGTTTGCTAAGAGGCATGGTGAGTCCATGGAATATTTTATATTTTACCACAAGTTTTGGGAATATTACTATTTTTTTTTTTATTTATTTTTTTTACACAACGTTGTCACTAAAAGATAAAATTCTCACACATGACATGGGTATATGTGGAATTACACCCCAAAATACATTCTGCCACTTCTCCTGAGTATGGGGATGCCCCATGTGTGAGACTTTTTGGGAGCCTAGCTGTGTACAGGACCGCGAAACCAATCAACACTCCCAGGTTTTCTAATGGCGTAAATTGTGCATGTCACCTCTGCACTACCTGTCACAGTTTCGGAGGCCCTAAAATTCCAAGATAGCACAAACCCCCCCCAAATGACCCCATTTTGGAAAGTAGACACCCCAAGCTATTTGCTGAGAGGCATGGTGAGTCCATGGAATATTTTATATTCTGCCACAAGTTCCGGGAAATACATATATATATATATTTTTTTTTTTCACAAAGTTGTCAGTAAATGAAATATTGCTCACACATGCCATGGGTATATGTGAAATGACACCCCAAAATACATTCTGCTGCTTCTCCTGAGTACAGGGATACCCCATGTGTGAGACTTTTTTGCAGTCTAGCCGAGTACAGGTCCCCGAAAACCAGTCCCCGCTTTCAGGCTTTCCAAGGGCGTAAATTGTTGATTTCACTCCTGACTACCTATCACAGTTTCGGAGGCCCTAAAATTCCAAGATAGCACAAAACCCCCCCAAATGACCCCATTTTGGAAAGTAGACACCCCAAGCTATTTGCTGAGAGGCATGGTGAGTCCATGGAATATTTTATATTCTGCCACAAGTTCCAGGAAATACATATATATATATATATATTTTTTTTTTTCACAAAGTTGTCAGTAAATGAAATATTGCTCACACATGCCATGGGTATATGTGAAATGAAACCCCAAAATACATTCTGCTGCTTCTCCTGAGTACAGGGATACCCCATGTGTGAGACTTTTTTGCAGTCTAGCCGAGTACAGGTCCCCGAAAACCAGTCCCCGCTTTCAGGCTTTCCAAGGGCGTAAATTGTTGATTTCACTCCTGACTACCTATCACAGTTTCGGAGGCCCTAAAATTCCAAGATAGCACAAACCCCCCCCAAATGACCCCATTTTGGAAAGTAGACACCCCAAGCTATTTGCTGAGAGGCATGGTGAGTCCATGGAATATTTTATATTTTGCCACAAGTTCCGGGAAATATATATATATATATATATTTTTTTTTTTTTTTTACACAAAGTTGTCAGTAAATGATATATTGCTCACACATGCCATGGGTATATGTGAACTGACACCCCAAAATACATTCTGCTGCTTCTCCTGAGTATAGGGATACCCCATGTGTGAGACTTTTTTGCAGTCTACCCGAGTACAGGACCCCGAAAACCAATCATCGCCTTCAGGCTTTCCAAGGGCGTAAATTGTTGATTTCACTCCTGACTACCTATCACAGTTTTGGAGGCCATGAAATGCCAAGACAGCACAACCCCCCCCCCCCCCCCAAATTTTTCGGAAAGTAGACACCCTGAGCTATTTGCAGAGAGGCATGTTGAGTGTTTTGCAGATCTCACTTTTTGTCACAAAGTTTTGGAAATTGAAAAAAGAGGAAAAAAAATGCATTTTCCTGTTTTTTCTTCATTTTCCAAAAAAAATGAGAGCTGCAAAATACTCACCATGCCTCTCAGCAAATAGATTGGAGTGTCTACTTTGCAAAATGGGGTCATTTGGGGGGGGGGGGGTTGTGCAATCTTGGCTTTTTATGGACTTCAAAAGTGTGATAGGTAGTAAGGAGTGAGATCAACAATTTACGCCCTTAGAAAGCCTAAAGGTGCGCATTGGTTTTCCGGGTCCTGTACGCGGCTAGACTGGCAAAAAGTCTCACACATGGGGTATCATTGTACTCAGGAGAAGCAGCAGAATGTATTTTGGGGTGTCATTTCACATATACCCATGGCCTGTGTGAGCAATATATCATTTACTGACAACTTTGTGTAAAAAAATAAAAAAAAATAAAAAAAATTTTTTTCCTCGAAACTTGTGGCAAAATATAAACTATTCCATGGACTCACCATACCTCTCAGCCAGTAGCTTGGAGTGTCTACTTTGCAAAATGGGGTCATTTGGGGGGGTTTTGTGCCATCTTGAAATTTCAGGGCCTCTGAAACTGTGACAGGTAGTCAGGGGTAAAATCAGCAATTTACGCCATTAGAAAACCTGAAGATGTGGATTGGTTTTCGGGGGCGCGTACACAGCTAGGCTCCCAAAAAGTCTCACACATGTGGTATCCCTGTACTCAGGAGAAGCAAAAGAATGTATTTTGGGGTGTCATTTCACATATTCCCATGGCATGCATGAGCAATATATCATTTAGTGACAACTTTCTGTAAAAAAACAACAAAAAAAAAAAAATAATAATTTTCCCGAAACTTGTGGCAAAATATAAAATACTCCATGGACTCACCATGCCTCTCAGAAAAAAGCTTTGGGTGTCTACTTTTCAAAAAGGGGTCATTAGGGGGGTGTTTGAACAGTCCCGGCATTTTATGCTCAATCTTATCCACACATCACCCACTCTTCTAACCACTTGAAAACCAAGCCTTTTCTGTGCCTTTTTGTTTACATGAAAAAATATTTTTTTTTTACTAGAAAATTACTTTGAACCCCCAAACATTATATATTTTTTTAAAGCAGAGGCCCTATAGAATAAAATGGTGGATGTTGCAAATTTTTTTGTCACACGGTATTTGCGCACAGATTTTCCAAACGCAATTTTTGCGAAAAAAATACATTTTTTTTTAATTTATTGCACAAATACACTATATAATTCCAATTTTTTGGTAAAATTTAAAAGATGATCTTATGCCGAGTTCATAGACACCTAACATGACATGCTTTAAAAATTGCGCATGCCTGCGCAGCGACAAAAACGTATGTACATTTTTGAAAACCTTTAAAAGTCTCTACAGGTTACCACTTTAGACTTACAGAGGAGGTCTACTGCAAGAATTACTGCACTCGATCTGGCGATCGCGGCGATACCTCACATGCATGCTGCAATTGTGGTTTACATATGACACTAGACCACCGCTTGCGTGCGCCATTGCGCGCAAGCACCGGGGGTAAGGGGGGGGGGGCTCAATTTTTTTTTTTTTCTTTTTTCTTTTGCTTTTTTATGTTATTTTGACACCTTTCCTTTAATTTTTTTTTTTTAAATCAATTTTTTTGTTATCATAGTGAATTTAAATATCCCCTATGATAGCAATCTGTGGTGACAGGTACTCTTTTTTAAAAAAAATTGGGGTCTTTTAGACTCTAGATCTCTCCTCTGACCTTAACGCATCTGACCACACCAAAATTGGTGTGATAAAATACTTTCCCAATTTCCCAATGGCCCTGTTTATTTCTGGCGAAACAGAAGTCATAAAATGCTCGTAGCCTCCGGCATCTTAGGCCATAGAGATGATTGGAGCCATTCTCATCTCCAATTAGCTCTATGGTTAGATAATTGAACCACCGGCTGCACTCTCGGGTTAACCGGTGGGACAGGAGAGCCAGAGAAAAACCATGGAAGGCTGCGGAAGGCGGCGGTGGGGGGGGGAGGCCCCTCCCACTGCATGTAAAAGCAGTCTAGCGGCCAATTACCTGCTAGAATTGCTTTTACATGTAAGCCGACCGCTGGCTGTAAAAAACTATACCAAGATGATGCCTAAATCTGCAGGCATCATCCTGGTATAACCACTCAAAGTCCAGCTACGTACCAGTACATTGCTGGTCCTTGTTTGGCATATAGGTTTTTTTTTTTTTTTCATGCAGCCTGTGGGCTGAACGGAAAAAAAGAGAACCTATCAGAAATCAGCACAGGAATAATGCGTAGTATTACTCATCATTAACCGCCCAAACAACCACCCACTGAATTTAATGATGGGTATACACGACACTATCCACGTATACCAAAATAGGATTTTAACTGCAGTGCTGAAATCAGAAAATCACCACAGCTGCTATCAGCAAAGGTATCCATATATGCTGAGCGCAAACGCTGTTTGTGTCAGAATATATAAAATCAATGCGTGGTAGCCGACGAGTACCTGCAAGAGAAACAGGTCACAAAAGAATGAAAAAACAAACAAAGGACATTGAAAAAAGTATAGTAGGAAGGAGTAGAAGGACATATAAAATGACTGACAACAACAGTTTTTGGATCTTCATCATTAACCGCCCAAACAACCACCCACTGAATTTAATGATGGGTATACACGGCGCTATCCACGTATACCAAAATAGGATTTTAACTGCAGTGCTGAAATCAGGAAATCACCACAGCTGCTATCAGCAAAGGTATCCATATATGCTGAGCGCAAACACTGTTTGTGTCAGAATATATAAAATCAATGCGTGGTAGCCGACAAGTACCTGCAAGAGAAGCAGGTCACAAAAGAATGAAAAAACAAACAAAGGACATTGAAAAAAGTATAGTAGGAAGGAGTAGAAGGACATATAAAATTACTGACACCACAACAGTTTTTGGATCCTTTTATTTTTCTTTCTAACTGTTCCTTTATTTCTTGATTTGGGAGGGACTGCGATCTTCTGCGATCTTCTCTTCCAGCTTGGGTCTCTCAAAATGTCGATGGACATCCAACATCCTTCGAGACCCTGTGTTTATGTGCCCTACACTGTGTCGTGCTGTACCCTACGCTAATAATCCACTAGTGTATGGTAGCGCTCGAAACATTCCCCGATGCAGAGACCAGGTTGGTCAGGACATTTGGGACAATAATAACGGGTGTCACGCCTAAATCCGCGCTTGCTACAGACACGACATCTTCTTTGGGGCCATCTTTGGGTAGGGGTACTCGGGAGGACATGTGAAAAATGCCTCTCATGCAGCCGGCTCACTGCATCTGGAAGGGAAAGTTGGGCAGGCATGCCTCCTGGGTACAGGTAGGCAAGGATGATCTCTTCCTGGAATTCCCGGAAAGATCCAGTTCGACCTGACGCCCTGTATAGGACAAAGGCGTTCAGCATAGCCAATTGGTATAGGTAAACAGACACTTTTTTGTACCAGCGTCTGGCTTTACGGGCAACTAAATACGGCGCCAAAAGCTGGTCGTTAAGGTCCACCCCTCCCATATTAAGGTTATATTCGTGGACACAGAGGGGTTTCTCCATAACGCCAGTTGCCGTAGGAATTTGGATCGTCGTGTCTGGGTGAAGGGAGGACAGAACATAAACATCCCGTGTATCCTTCCACTTCACCGCAAGCAATTTGTCCGTTTTCAAGCAGGCTCTCGCCCCCCGACTAAGACGGGAATCTACAAGCCGTTGGGGGAAGCCCCGGCGATTAGGTCGCACGGTGCCACATGCGCCAATTTGTAAATCGAGAAGGTGACTAAATAGTGGCACGCTTGTGTAAAAGTTGTCCACGTACAAATGGTACCCCTTTCCGGATAAGGGTGACACCAAGTCCCAAACGATCTTACCGCTGCTCCCTATGTAGTCTGGGCAGTTGGGGGGCTCCACACAGCTATCTTTTCCCTCATAGACCCGGAAACTAACTGTATAGCCTGTGGCCCTGTCACACAATTTATACAGTTTGACCCCGTACTTGGCACGCTTGCTGGGGAGGTACTGTTTCATAGCAAGGTGGCCAGTAAATTTAATCAGGAACTCGTCAACGCAGACAACTTGTTCGGGGGTAAACAAGGCTGCAAACCGCTGATTGAAGTGGTCTATGAGGGGCCGAATTTTGTGGAGCCGATCGTATGCAGGGTCTCCCCGAGGACGACAGAGTTCATTGTCGCTGAAATGCATAAATCGCAGAATTTGCTCGTATCTCGTCCTGGACATAGAGGCAGATTACATGCGCATATGGTGAACTGGGCTAGTGGACCAATATAGCCGCAATTCACTCTGTTTAGTTATGCCCATGTGGAGGGAAAGGCCCAGAAAGATCTTAAATTCGGAAACTGTTATAGGTTTCCACCTGAATTGTCTGGCAAGGTGTGAATTTGGGTTGGCGGCGATGAACTGTTGTGCATATAAATTTGATTGATCCACAATAGATCTGTAAAGATCTTCCATGAAGAACAGCTCAAAAAAGTTCAGGGGCGTAAAACCAGCTGTCTCCACGTGGATTCCAGGTTGGGCGGTGAATGGGGGAAGTACTGGCGCTGTAGTATCAGTGGGTTGCCAATTAGGAAATGCCAGCGCATCAGGGAGGGCACTATGGGCTCTACGGGCCTGTCTTCGAATACGCGGTGGCTGCGGGCCACTACTTGTGCTAGCCACCGCACCAGCTTCAACTGCACTTAGGGGACTCGCCACGTCACCAGGTCTTACTGCAGTGCTGGTTGTACTAGGTCCAGGTTGTACTAGGCCGCTGGCGCTTGCCAGGTCGCCAGAAGGATGAGCGGCACTAGTACCCACACTCTGCTCCATACGAGCACCCTGCGATTCCTGCATCACAACAACTTCAGAATGGGGTCGGGTACGCCTGGGTCTAACAGGGACCCATCTGTCGTCGGAGCTATCTGTCAGGGAGCCGCTGCCGTCATCAGGTTCATATACTGACACTAATTCGGTCATTGTAGCTTCCCCTTCGCTATCAGATGACTCGGTCAGCATATAACTGATAAGCTCTTCATCCCTGTACAAACGTTTGGTCATTTTGGTAACTAAATTTACCCGTACAGTGATGCGACTCACAGGTAATAAAAGCACCTGGTTGTCGAAGATTATTTCAAGCGCTACAAAAAAAAACTGCTAATGCTAGCAGGGATCAGGCCTGACTCTGCTAACACAGCGGTTTTGTGTCTTGTGTTTTTTTGCAAGTGACAGTAATCTATTGATTACTACACTTGCCTGGGTGAAAGGGTTAAACGCAGGTGCTGGCCGGAATCAGTACTGATCGTGCAAACACCGCGTTTTGGGAACCCTAAACTATGGGGGCGCTAGTATAGTTCTGATCAGATCAGATATTGATCTGTTCAAACACTATACTAGAAATGGAAGTGTAGGTGCGTGCGTGCGTGTGTGGCAATCAAGGGGTTACTTCTAAACTATGCGCCGGGGATCTGGGGGGGGTGGCGGGGACCCTAAACCTCCTTTGGGAAAGAAACTAGCTAGCTAGCGCAACCTCAAGTCACAATGACACCAATACAAAATACAGTAAAAACAGTATATTATGTGTGTATTAGTGCTAATGTGACAGAGGGTGTAGGGGTTAACGGGATGTGATCAGGGGGGGATCAGGGGTTTAAATCTTTATTGGAAGGGACTGGCGGGTATCCTAAGGATAAAAGGAACGGTGGCAAGCGCTAAACCTGGTCACAAGTCACACTTATACGGGTATATAGAAAATGCTATATACTGTATACAGTGTGCGTTGTGGCAGGGGGTGTAGGGGTGATCAGGAGGGGATCAGGGGATTAAATCTTTATTGGGCGGGTGGCGGGGACCCTAAACCTCCTTGGGACACAAACTTAGTCGCCTGCGCTAATTCTGATCACAATGACACTAATACAAATATACAAAAACACGGTATATTACGTTTGTATTAGTGCTGATGTGACAGAGGGTGTAGGGGTTAACTAGCGGTGATCAGGGGGGGATCAGGTGGGATCAGGGGCTTAAATCTTTATTAGGGGGGGGTGGCGGGTAATTCAAGTGGAAAAAGGGGGGTCGCAAGCGCTAGACCTGACCACAAATCACACTTATACGGGTATATAGCAAAATGCTATATACTGTATACGGTGTGTGTTATGGCAGGGGGTGTAGGGGTGATCAGGGGGGGTCAGGGGCTTAAATCTTTATTGGGCGGGTGGCGGGGACCCTAAACCTTCTTGGGACAGAAACTTAGTCGCCTGCGCTAATTCTGATCACAATGACACTAATACAAAAATACAATAACACCGTATATTGCGTTTGTATTAGTGCTGATGTGACAGAGGGTGTAGGGGTTAACGGTGGTGATCAGGGGGGGGTCAGGGGAGATCAGTGGGTTAAATCTTTATTAGGGGGGGATGGGGGGTAATTTGAGTGGAAAAGGGGGGGTCGCAAGGGCTACACCTGTTCACAAATCACACTTATACAGGTATATAGGTATATGCTATATGCTGTATATAGTGTGTGTTGTGTCAGGTGCTGTAGGGGTTAATTGGGGGGGCGATCGGGGGTGAAATGTGCCTATCTAACTGTGTGTGGGTGTGCTTGGTGCAGTACTCACAGTAAGATGTGCTCTCCTCTCACGCTGGATCCAAAAAGACCGTTGTGGGGGGAGGGCACATCTCCTCTAAGCCTGTGTTTACATTTCACAGGCTAAGAGGATGATCTGATTGGGCAGGACCGATCAACAGGTCCAGACCAAAAATGATTGGCCTGGACCTGATGACGGATCGTTTCTGAACCCAATCGAGTCATCGTCGGCGGCGGGGACGCGCGGGAGCGCGCACAGGACCGGCAAATTGTGCTGACGTAGGCCTACGTCAGTTTGCCTGGCCGGGGCTGAGTGCCGACGTAGATCGTCGTGCGCCGGTCGTAAAGTGGTTAATAATGATATTGGCCTAAAATTGGGAGGAGACGTGGGGTCTTTCCCAGGCTTAGGCAGTGTCACAACATATGCTTGCAACATCTCAACAGGCATGGAGGCAGAGGAGACAGCCGACCCGAACACCGAGGCCAGATGTGGGCATAAGACATCAGCAAATTTTTTTGTAGTAGAGGTTTGGTAGGCCATTAGGGCCCGGAGATTTCCCACTAGGCAATGTACGGATGGCCTTAACAAGTTCCTGAGGGGATATGGGGGCATTAAGTTCCTGCAACTGGGCAGCAGTGAGCTGCGGCAGATTTATGGAGGACAAGAATTCAGAAATGGATTGGTCGGTGGGTCTGGAGTGGAGGGATCATCTTTTAGGTTGTAAAGGGAGCTATAGTATTTAGCAAATGAGTCGGCGATGGCTTGAGGATTCATAATTTTGGAGTTGGTAACAGGGTCTAGTAAGTATGCGATTTTATTTTTGATCTGCCTCGCCTTCAGTTCTTGAGCTAGTAATTTGCCCGCCTTATTGCCATTTGAGTAATGGGAAATCCTCAGAGCCCTGAAGAGTTTATCTTGTTGTTCCACTAAGAGTTGCCTAAGATCCGATCTCAGACGGGTAAGTTGAAGAGCCAACGTCTGTGATGGGGAAGATTTGTTCAGGGGTTCTAACCTCTTAATTTCCTTGAGCAGGTGGTCCAGCCGCTGGCTCCTCTGCCTCTTAAGCCTAGCACATAGCTGAATAAGGATTCCTCGGATAAAGGCTTTGTGCGTGCACCAGACTACTGTGGGGTCCGATACGGAACCCACATTGGTCAAAAAGTAGTCCCGCAAGCACCGTTCAATGTAGAGGGCATGTTGAGAGGATTCCAGGACCTGACTGTTCACTCTCCACAAAAAAAGCAGGGCCAGGGGATCCTGACTCGGACAACACCACAGAGACCGATGCGTGGTTCGACCACGTAATGGTATGTATATCCGAGGTTTGCACAAGTTGCAGCAACCGTTTGTCCACCAGTATCATGTCTATGCGTGAGTAGGAGTTATGTCATTGGGAGTGAAAGGAGTAGTCCCGCTCTCCCGGGTGGAGGCATCTCCAGGTATCATACATATCTACCGAGTGGAGCAGGGGCTGCAAAGCAGGAGGAGAGCGGCGGGGAGAGGAGGTGGTGTCCATCTGAGGGTCAGACGTGATATTTAAGTCTCCACACACCACTGGGAAGCCCCTCCCATGCTTGGTCATTAGGTGGAATATTTTCCTCCAGAATTTGATCTGATGCTTGTTAGGAGAGTAAGCATTTATCACCGTGAATGGCATGTTATTGATTTCACAGATCACTATCAAATAGCGACCATTTGGATCAGTGATAGTATCCACCAAGGAAAAGGCTACCGAATCTCTAATTGCGATGAGGACACCTTTGCGTTTTTGAGAGGCCGAAGCTTGAAAGATATGTGGGAATTGTCTGTGCGTCATTACCGGCGCATACGTGGCCTGGAGATGTGTCTCTTGGATGCACAAGACGTCACTATGAAGTTTCAATGCCTCTTTCCACATAGATGCCCGTTTGGCCGGGTGGTTGAGGCCCCTAACATTAAAGGTGGTAATCTTAATAGGCATGTGTACGAGTCAAAGGACCGATAAAGGTACCTGTATCTCGATGCATCTTTAGGAAGTCCTTTGGAAGGCGACCATGGGGCGTAGAAGGCAGGTGTCCGGTGGTACACAAAGGATCAAGGCGGTGAGTCCAGGTCCTGGGCATCCAGAGGGTAAGCTGACCAG
This sequence comes from Pelophylax lessonae, assembly GCF_965119305.1. Lineage (NCBI taxonomy): Eukaryota > Metazoa > Chordata > Amphibia > Anura > Ranidae > Pelophylax > Pelophylax lessonae. The sequence goes on along the minus strand of NC_138769.1, from coordinate 498,886,855 downwards.
GGAAGGTATCGGGAACGGGAAAGGTTAAGGAAACAAAAACACGGGTGAGAAACAGAAACACAGTCAGTAAAAAGGAGAGCATAAACTCGAAAGCAGTCGTGCTGCACATCTTGGTGGAGGGGTTGAAAGCACCAATGGTCTGAGTAGCCAGACGCTCTGAGAGAATTAGTGCGGGTTGCTAATGGGTGGCGAGCTCGAGGGAGCTTTTTTACCCTTTTTCCCGTAGGAAACCGTTTGCCAGTCCGCCTGGATAGGGGAAACCTGGGTAGAGGGTGCAGAATGGGCTGAGTCCTGATTCGGGAGGATGCCCCATGTACATAGGAGATCCAGGCCTTCCTGCAATGATGTAACAACAAATGACTTGTTATTATATGTTACTGTAAGCTTGACCGGGAACCCCCATTTATATGTGATGGCGTGGTTTCTGAGCGCTTTGGTGAGTGGTTGGAGGTTTCTCCTCTTTTGTAAGGTATGCTGAGACAGATCAGTGAAGAGCTGGATCCGGGCACATTTCTCTGGTATGGGGGACATCTTCCTGAACTCTGCCATTAGCCGATCTTTTACATGAAAGAAGTGCACTCTCATGATCACGTCCCTTGGGATGTCAGCTGAAAGGTGAGATGGCTTAGGGAGGCGGTGGATACGATCGATCACCAGCTCCGTGGAGGGGATAGATGGGAGGACCGCATGTATTAGGTCATGGGCGTATTGCTCTAGATCTCCCAGTTGGACCGATTCAGGCACGCCCCGAATCTTGACGTTGTTACGTCGCGAGCAGTCCTCCATGTCTGCTATTTTACTCTTAAGTCTATCCAATTCCTCCTCATGAGTATAATGGGCGTCAATGAGTTCATTATGGGAGGCTGCGAACTCCCCCATCTTGGATTCCACCTTATCCATCCGTCCCCCCAGGGCCTTAACTTCTACTTTGAAGGATCCCACACATTCCATGAGGTCCGCGTGAATGGATGCACGGAAGGACATCATCATGTCCTTCAATCTGGCTTCTGAGACCGGGCGATCACTTACAGGGAACGTGTTAAAGTTGACAGTGAGCTCCCTGGTGGAGTTCAGGGACGAGGAGTCTCCCGGGCTTACCTCTGCTGATGCTGTACCTTCAGTCATCCTGGGCCTGCTTTTTGCTGGGCTCCTGGACAGCGGGGTTGATGCAGAAGGAGAGCGGGGATGCCCAGCCTTCTGGGGAGCTGGAGGCGAAGATCCGTGCTGCGAGCCGGGCGTACCTCTAGAAGAGGCCGGGGAGTTGCCGCCGGCGCCATCTTGTCCCCTATGCTTGTCCTGGACCATGAAGAAATGCTACAATTGCCGCGGTTGGCCTCCGTCCTTTTTCTTCCTCGCCATGGCAGCAAAAGCAGGGAGCGATGCGAGTTGAGCGGAGGTAAGTGGCTCGATGTGCTGAGTCAGGGCGCCGATGATGATGGATGTTCTCTCAGGGCTGTCAGAGCTGCGAGCTCAAGCGTCCATGCGGCTATGCGGCGACCCCCCAGACACACTCTTTTATCCATCACAGAACCTCTACCAGCACTGAATGTCCATTTAGAAAGCATGCTGAAAGCAGTACAGTCCAGTAGCTTGAGTGCATACTGAGCAAGTTCTGGCCAGTGGTCCATCCTCACGACCCAGTAACCAAGTGGATGCTCAAATGGAAAGGTCTTCAAGTCTGCTCTTGCCCCTAGATAATCCTGCCCCATATGATACAGATGCTGCTGATGGTTGCCTAAACCTAACAGCCCTGGGCGCTGAGGACTAAAGAATTGTTTAAAGGCATCGGTCAGCCGGCTGCCTTCTCCACTGCTCTTCCTTTGACCGACCAAAGCCTCAAAAACACATTGTCCAAGAAATGGTAACCTTCCAGTGTCTGGAAAGGTGTTACATAAATTTTTATTTAAGGCGTCCTCAAGTTGTTTTATTCTCTGCTCCCTCTGTGAAGGGAGGATGAGCTCTGCAACTTTACCCTTGTAACGTGGATCAAGAAGGGTTGCCAACCAGTAATGATCCAATGATCCCTCTCCTTGATACCACAAATCCTCTGGTTCTTTTGCAGGCTTTGTAGAATCAGGGAGCCCATGCAGTGCATACTTGAGGAGGCATGAGATTCTGAGTCCTCTGGGTCACTAAGAATGACATTGTCATGAACTACCTCTCCCCAGCCACGTACAACTCCTGGGGTTTCTAGAGAATGAAAACCATCCCTTGAAGACTGCTGTACGTTATCCTCTACATGCATGCTGCCACAATCCTCCTTCTCTTCCTCCTGTGTGTTTTTCAGCCCAACAGGAATGATATCTGCATAAAGGGGGCCTTGTAAGGAAAGGAAGTCCTCCTCTTTCTCCTGCTGTTCTACCTTAAGTGCCCTGTCCATGATTCCACAAAGCGTGTTCTCCACCAGGAAGACTAGAGGAATAGTGTCACTGATGCATGTATTGTCGCGTCTCACCGTTGTTGTGGCCTCCTGAAATGGTGACAGGACAGTGCATGCATCCTTTATCAGCAGCCACTGGCGTGGTGAAAAGAAGCCAAGCTCCCCTGAACCTGTCCTTGTGCCACACAGGTACTCATTGATGACCCTCTGCTGCATGTTCAACCGCTGCAGCATTGCCAATGTTGAGTTCCACCTGGTGGGCATGTGACAAATGAGGCGATTGGTGGGCGGAATTCCTGTTGAATGTCAGCCAGCCGAGCACTGGCATTGTATGACCACCAGAAATGGCCACAGATGTTTCTGGCCTGCCTCAGAAGATCTTGTAAGCCCGGGTACCTGTTCAAGAGATGCTGCATCACCAAATTTATGATATGTGCCAAGCATGGAGCATGTGTCAAGTGTACCAGTCGGAGGGTGAAGAGAAGGTTGGTGCCATTGTCACATACAACCATTCCTGGCTCAAGCTGCTGTGACGTCAACCACCTCTGAGCCTGCCCCTGCAGAGTTGACAGAATCTTTGGCCCGGTGTGGCTCCGGTCCCCTAGACAGACCAACTAAAGCACCGCATGGCATCTTTTAGCCTGACTGCTTGCATAGCTCCTTGAACACTTAAGGAGCATTGCAGAAAAGACCATAGAGGAAGAAAAAGAGGAAGGGGTGGAGCAGACAGATGTGGCAGAATCCCCACCAGCTTTTTGGAGGCGTGGTGGTGGAACAAGCACCAGCACTGAACCCTGTCCTGTATCCTTCCCAGCTGCCAGCAGAGTTACCCAGTGTGCCGTGAAAGAAAATGTAATGTCCCTAACCATGCCTGCTGGACCACGAGTCATCAGTAATGTGAACCTTGCTGCTTACCACTCTGTCCAACTAGGCCAAAACATTAATGAAAATAGTGAAAGAAAACCATGACACTAGTTGCGCACAACACCAATAAATAAAATAAAATAAAAGCAATCCTCAATAAATCAAATAATGGTGCATCAATAAACTGTGCCCAGAAAATAAGTCCACAATATGAATGTTGGATATGAAATCCAAAAAACTATACTGTGAATAAATGTGAGTCCAAAAAATGAACTCCAAAAAATATATGAAGTTCAAAAAATAACTTCTATAAACGTGATAAACCAAATGATCTTGTGAGATTCCACTGCTAATAATAAGGTGACACCCAAATTAGATCCACCACTGATGTGCTCCACACCCGTAAAATTAGCAACTCACCCTCATTTGTTGCCTACCACTCTCGTGGATAAGGCAAATTTCGCCGTGTATATTACTGTTGGCTGTGGTGTTCCACCAAGGCAATGCAGACAGCGGTCCTCATATAAACCAGAAAGTTGGGGGATAATCCTTAGCTCCAAACCATGTGAAAAAAAACATATAACAGAGGGACCTCACTGGTGCAGTACCATTAAAACACTTTATTAAATCCACAAAAACAATATATAAAGCCCGTACATGTATTTAACTTGCCAAGCGCATATATACATCCAATGAACAAATGAGAGGGATAAGGGAGCTCACTCTAGTCCAGGATGCTGCAGCATGAAGTACATAGTGTCCATGGAGCCAGATGAATCACCCTGCTCACCTCGATCACTCCTTCAGTCTGTCGTGTAGCCACGTCCCTAAGGTTTCGTCACTTCCTGACTTTTTCAGAAGAAAGAAAAAAGAAGAAAAAGAAAAAAAAAATCAATAAAGCAAAAAAAAAAAGGAACCACTGCTGACACAGGAGAAATGCCTGCAATGCAGAATGGAGGAATAGCAATTATGCCCTAAATAATATTAATTGTTGCGAATGGGAAAAAAAAAAAAAGGAAACCACAGCAGATGCAGAAAGAGGAGCACTCGTGACGCAGAAGGGGGGACAGCAATTATGCCCTAGATATTATTTGTACTGCTGAGCAATAATGTCATTGGCACCCTCTCTCTCTAGGCTCACGTTACTTCCTGCCTCAACCTGGGAACCAACATCGGAGCATTCAAATTGCTGTGCAGCATGTAACTGAGGCTATGATCAAAAGTTCAAGTGACTCCTCCGTGCCTAATGGGGGGGCTATAAAATGAGTAGCTGTGGACAAGGAGCCTGTGCAATAGGCCGCTTTGGCAGCTGGGGTGGAAGGCAAACTAGTATGAGCCTGGGTGACAGAGGATGAGGAGGATAAGAACGGCTTGGTTATCCACTCCACCAACTCTTCTGCATGTTGTTGCTCAATAACACGGCCAACACCCAAAAAAAAGGACAAGCTTGCTCTGCCTGCAGAGGATGGACCATGTCCGTGACCACCACTTTTTTTACTGTGGACCCAGAGGCTGCTTGCCATCTTTTAGTAGCCTTTGAGCATCTGACTCTCCTTGTTTGCCTTTTGGACATGATGGGGATTTTTTGGGGGGATTTTTATAACTTTTTATTATAGAGTGAGGGATAGAACTATGGTGCTTGGGTACTTGGTGGGTACTTGGTACACTATAAACCATTTTATTATTGTTTTTTGTTTTTTATTATTTTTTTAATAAAGGAAAAATAAAAAAAAAAAACAAAAAAATAAAAAGGGAACCACTGCCGACACAGGAGGAATGCCTGCAATGCAGAATGGAGGAACAGCAATTATGCCCTAAATAATATTAATGCTGCTGCGATAAAAAAAAGAAAAGAAATCGCTGCTGACGCAGAAAGAGGAGCACATGCGATGCAGAAGGGGAGACAGCAATTATGCTCAAAATATTATTTGTACTGCTGTGCCACAAAAAAAGAAGAAAACCACTGCTGATGCAGAAGGAATATCACCTGTGATGCAGAAGGGGGACAGCAATTATGCCCTAAATATTATTAGTGCTGCTGCGCTACAAAAAAACCCACATTGCTGATGCAGAAGAAATAGCACCTGCGACACAAAAGGGGGGACAGCAATTATGCCCTAAATATTATTAGTGCTGTTGTGCCACAAAAAAATGGAAAATCACTGCTGACGCAGAAGGAATAGCACCTGCGACATAGATGGGGGAGTACTAATAATGCGGCAACAAAACCTAAAGCTGCAAAAAAAAATTAAATAATGAAAAAAAAAAAAATGGGATCAGTGGGGTGACAAAGACATGTTGTACACCAATACTTCAGTGGCACCACTACACTTTGATTACTCAAGAATCACATTACAGCACTACGCTATAATGACTGCACTAAACTGACTTAATTGACAGAACACATAATCCACTGACTACTCTGTCTAATCTCCACTAACACACTACACAGGGCTGCCGTATAAACAGCCGTATATAGTGTGGGGCGAAGACTTAGCCCCTGAGCAATGATTGGCCAAAGGCACCCTGCACATACGTTCGACTTAAACATACAGCCCATCCCTAGTCCATACATGACAGGAGCCGGTGGGCTAAGGAACCACTGGATTCTGTAAGTAGGAGGGTGGTTTGAGGGTTGGAGACTGTGGACACTAACTATGTTTCATGTCACTCCCTAAATACAACATCTTACATGTCTGTTGATCTTTTATTTGACCCAGAGCCATGAGAAAAACACCACTTTATATACAAGATTTGTTTAACTCTTCAACATGCTCATTAGAGATCAGCTACATAAAAACCCATGCTGGAAAAAAAAGTAGAAACAGCTAAAAACAGGTCACTGCGGCAATTTGGAATATTATCAGTGGAACAGATTTTAATATGCTTGTTTATTATCAATGTTGAATTGTAAAATTCTTGCACTTTGTTTCTATCTCCCAAACTGCATACTGATCTATTTTTATCAGATGTGAGAACAGTTTAGTGTATTGTTAACACCCAGTATTCTTCTCATGAAAATTGTATTAATAAAGTGCTAAATATTAACCTTCTGATTTTTGCAGTTCCAAATAATTAGTCTACCCCAAAGTGATAACAGTTATAGATATAGTACCGTAAGTTGAGTCTGAACCTGATCCTTAATTAAAGTGGTTGTAAAGGCATTAGGATAAAAAACCTTCTGTGTGCAGCAGCCCCCCTCAGCCCCCCTAATACTAACCTGACCCACATCTAAATCCAGCAATGTTGCAGGAGTGTATTGACTGCCCAGGACTCCCCTCTATATTGGCTGAGACAGCAACATGGCGCCATTGGTGGGGCCTGGTGTGGCTCCATGTCTGAATGGACACACAGAGCTGTGACTCGGCTCAGGTGCTCCCATAGCAAGCTGTGGAGGCACTCAACAGGGGGAAGAGGGCCAGGAGAGCCTAAAAGGGACCTGAGAAGTGGAGGATCCAGGCTACTCTGTGCAAAACCATTACACAGAGCAGGTAAGTATAACATATTTGTTAATTTAACTAAAAAAAAAACAAGACTTTGCAATCATTTTCATTCTTGGGTAGTCCAATAGGGATATACCCATGGCATAAGGAAGCTTTGGTTTAAAAATTACACTTAAATTATATAAATAATAATATTAAATATTCATAAGACTTTGCTAATCATCATAACATTTTACTTCTGTATATAATCATTATACTTTTTCTCAGAAGCAGCAGAATTTGCTCATTTACCATACAGTCTGCACTTATTGCTCAGTATTGCTTAAAACTGCTACATAATTGTACATTACTGTTTTCCTTTCTCTGCCTGCTCAGAGTGATTGAAAACAAAACATTTTCATTGTATTTTTTTCTTTGTAATTTAACACAGAAGTTGTTCATCAGCTACAGTCTGATCTACCTGATATACAGATAGCTACTTCCCTTGGAAGCTACAAATCTGTCTGTGATACACAATCATAAATATAGGGAACAGAAAGTATGTGAAAAAGGCTCATAAAAATGCTGTCTGGTAGGAATTACTGTATACCTATAAAATATACTATAGCTTCCTTTTAAAGCCCAATTGTAGTTTAACTTTTAAGTGTAGATTTAAGTTAAGTGAGCAGAAATGCACATTTATTGCAATGTCTTACATGTTTTTTTTTTTTTTTATTCTTCTTTAAATCAAATCCAGCATAAACAGAAAATCTCAGCTTCTCAACAGAAAATCATCAGGCTGCAGATAAAAACTGCTGCAGATAAGCATCTTTTTGAGAGTTACCGCCTCTCTCTACAGCGGTCCCACACACCCCCTAACAAGTCTGACTTACAGTGCTGCTGTCAGCAAAGAAGTCTTTATCTGTAGCTGAAGGTTTCTGAGTTAAAGGGAAAAATTTCAAACATTTCAATAACACACAAGCATGCATCATACATACTAAGAGAACAGCCTGAGGAGTCGATGATTGAGAAGGATCAGGGTATTTTAGTAGAACATAGACTCATAGGTGTGGGCAGCCAATTGCATTAGGGTGTGCACCCCAAAGCTCAAACACACGTGTGTGTATTTGTGTGTGTGTGTGTGTGTACGAGGTGTGTCTAAAAAGTTCATAGAATGGTATCAGAAACAATACCATCCTTCACATCACACTTTTATTAATGTTCATAAAGCTTCTGGAAACTGTCAGCAAAGGCCTCCTTAGGAATTGATAGCAGGACCGCTGTCACACATTCTTGATTGCCGCTATGTCTACAAGACGTGCAGCTTTCATGACACTCTTCAGGCAGGGAAACAGAAAGAAGACCACAGGTGCCAGATCAGGAGAGTACGGTGGATGATCGAAAAAAGGTACGCTGCGCTGAGCTAAGAATTGGCACACACAGATGGCATAGTGTGCAGGTGCATTATCGTGCAGCAACATTCAGTGTCCAATCCTGTGCAACTCTGGCCAAACACGGCAGATACATTATAGCAAAAACTTCCTCATAGAATGTGGCGTTCACGCTTACTCAACACTTCACGGACTATGGTGTTCACCTTGTCCTTACTAATGCTCAATTCCTCCACCATCAGTCAGTCAGCCAGCATTTGTCACCTTCGCTTGATCCTGTCTGAGGTTCTGCTTGTCGACAGCCAACCCCTAACTTGACTCATCCTCAGTCATTTCCTTTACATCGCAAAAGCATTTAAACCAGTCGTAAACACATTTTCTGCACAAACACTTTATGCATCTCCGTCGCCATTTTCCCCAATTTGTAGCAGAACTTGATGTTCACTCGTTGCTCCATTGCACTGACCCTACCTCTCACACTTACTATGTTCCACTGTCTACAGCAGGTTTACCCTGATGATCACGTGTACTCCACGCTAGGTGGCATTTCTCAACATTTCTCTGGATAGCCATATGCATGCACGCACACCTGGCCCATGTTGCCATTGAGATAATGGACCATTCACCAAACTTTTTAGGCACACCCTATATATATTGTGACAGGAAGTCAGGTAAATCTGTGGATGTTGTCACAGACAGGAGATACACTTCTGCTTGGTTTAGACAATTCACCAATTACTATAGGGTGTCGGCTGCAAAGGCAGCAGGAAGGTGTAAAGAAGTTGAAAACCATTCAGCTGTTCGGAATGAGGAAGTTAAGGCCTCTATAATTTGTCCAAAGGAAGTCTAAGGATTGCTGCCTCCTGATGCTGTGTGAGCTGGGGAGAGGAGGACAGTCAGATGTGTGCCTCCTGACGCTGTGTGAGCATGGGGAGAAGGATTGCTGCCTCCTGACGCTGTGTGAGCTGGGGAGAGGAGGACAGTCAGATGTGTGCCTCCCGACGCTGTGTGAGCCTGGGAGAAGGATTGCTGCCTCCTGACGCCGTGTGGGTAGAGGAGGACAGTCAGATGTGTGCCTCCCGACGCTGTGTGAGCATGGGAGAAGACCTCCTGAAGTGATGTGCGCTGAGGAGGGTAAAAAGTGTGAAGACTACTCAAGGTGAGGTCTGGGATTGTTTCTATGTGGAAGAAATAAATGAACTGTTTGCTATGTGAAGAGACAAGCAAAGGAATGGTTGCTATGTGAAGCGACAAACAAAGGAATGTGTTCTATGTGAAGAGAAAAGCAAAGGGACATGTTCAATGTGAAGAGGAAAAGGGACATGTTCAATGGACATTTGTTGTGTGAAGAGAAAATAAATGGACTATTGAGTGTCTGCTGTAGGATCAGCAAAGTCTGTCCAACAGTAGGTTGGAGACAGACTCCGTAGGTAGGTTCCTGTATGTGAGAAGGTAGCCGCCCACAGTGGCAAGGATTTATTTTGTGTTTTATTTTTATTTTGATGTTTTTGAGGCTTGTGAAGTACTTCTCGGCTATCTCCCTGTGTAAACGCACCCCCCAAGGGGTCATCCACACCCGCCACCGAGCTAATCAATCCCTCACAATATATATATATATATATATATATATATATATATATATATATATATATATATACGTGTATATATATATATATATATATATATATATATATATATATAGTATCTCACAAAAGTGAGTACATCCCTCACACTTTGTAAATATTTTATTATATCTTTTCATGCGACAACACTGAAGAAATCACACTTTGCTACAATGTAAAGTAGTGAGTGTACAGCTTGTGTAACAGTGTAAATTTGCTGTCCCCTCATAAATCAACACACAACCATTAATGTCTAAACCGCTGGCAACAAAATTGACTACACCCCTAAGTGACAATGTCCAAATTGTGCCCAATTAGCTATTTTCCCTCCCCAGTGTCATGTGACTTTTTAGTGTTACAATGTCTCAGGTGTGAATGGGGAGCAGGTGTGTTAAACTTGGTGTTATCACTCTCACTCTCTAATACTGGTCACTGGAAGTTCAACATGGCACCTCATAGCAAAGAACTCTCTGAGGCTCTGAAAGAATTGTTGCTCTACATGTGGCGGCAACCAGGTGAGGAGCACAAAGACAAGTGTTTCTTGCCTACAGTCACGCATGGTGGTAGGAGTGTCATGGTCTGGGGCTGCGTGAGTGCTGCCAGCACTGGGGAGCTACAGTTCATTGAGGGAAACATGAATGCCAACATGTACTGTGACATGCTGAAGCATAGCATGATCCCCTCCCTTTGGAGACCGGGCCGCAGGGCAGTATTCCAGCATGACAATGACCCCAAACAGACCTCCAAGATGACCACTGCCTTGCTAAAGAAGCTGAGGGTAAAGGTGATGGACTGGCCAGGCATGTCTCCAGACCTAAACCCTATTGAGCATCTGTAGGGCATCCTCAAATGGAATGTGGAGGAGCGCAAGGTTTGTAACATCCACCAGCTCCGTAATGTTGTCATGGAGGAGTGGAAGAGGACTCCAGTAGAACTCCATGCCCAAGAGGGATAAGGTAGAGCTGGAAAATAATGATAGCCACACAAAACACTTTGGACCCAATTTGGACATTTCCACTTAGGGGTTTACTCACTTTTGTTGCCAGCAGTTTAGACATTAATGGCTGTGTGTTAAGGTTATTTTGAGGGGACAGCAAATTTACACTGTTATACAAGTTGTACACTCACTACTTTACATTGTAGCATAGTGTCATTTCTTCAGTATTGTCACATGAAAAGATGTAATAACATATTTACAAAAATGTGAGGGGTGTACTCACTTTTGTGAGATGCTTTATATGGTGTGGGAGGGTCTTTAAGGGGCATTACATACCAGGAGTGTACTACACAAAGAATGCGAGAGGTCTGAAGTGGAGGAGGCAATAGTGGATGTCAGTGGAATCACAAGCGCCTTGCATCTGCTGTTTGAGAATTTACCTAACCGTAGGCTGGATACGGAGGAGGGGAAAGTGGAGATCAGCTTATTTACATGCGCTTTTTTATCTGCTGTCCGGTAAGAGACCATTTTGGGTGGTACACTTGAAGTCTGGAAGCACTTATAATTTGTGGTGATCAGCATATTTGCTAATTTGTGCACACCTTATCTCCGTCTGGTAAGGAGGAATTTCACCTGGTGGTGGGTTTTACATTCACGTTGAAGTTGAAGATCATATTGTGGAGCACCAGTTTGATTTTATCACATATGGACACTTATGATTTATTTTCAATGGACTTTTGAAACACACTATTCACCTATTGTCCAATTTGATTTTGTGTTTGATTGTAATTCACGTTGGATTCATATAACACACCATGTTTTAGCGCACCTATTTATTTACACATTTTTATTCATATTCATTTGGCACTGAATACAGGTAGCAGCTTTAACCCCACACTATCAGCGCAACCCCATTTTACACATTACATACAGAGTGCAGGGTTCAGGAGTGCACTATGCACAGATTACAGAGTTCAGGAGTGCATTATGTAGATGAGTGCAGAGTTCCGGAGTGCGCTACACAGAGTTCAGAGTTCAGGAGAGAACTATGTATAGAACACAGGGATCAAGAGTGCGCATGTACACAGGGATCAAGAGTGCAAAGTTAAGGAGTGCATTATGCAGTGCAGGGCTCAGGAATGTGCTACATACAATGTGCAGAGTTCAGGAGTGTGCTATGCACAGAGTGTAGGGCTCAGGAGTGCACTATGTACAGAGTGCAGAGTTCAGAAGAGAGCTACATACAGAGTACAGGGTTCAGGAATATGCTATGCGCAGAGTGAAGAGTTCAGGAGTGCACTATGCACAGAGTAAGGATTTCAGGAGTGCACTATGCACAGTCTACAGAATTCAGGAATGTGCTGCATACAGAGTGCAGAGCTCAGGAAAAAGCTTTATATAGAGTACACAGCTCAGTAATTTGCTATGCACAGAGTTCAGAGTTCAGGAGTGTGCTATGCACAAAGTGCAAAGTTCTGGCGCTTGCTATGCACAGAGTACAGTGTTCAGGAGTGCGCTACGCACAGAGTGCAGAGTCCAGGAGTGCATTACGTACAGTACATGAGTGCAGAGTTCAGTAGTACGTTATGCAGAGTGCAGATTTCAGGAGAGAACTATGTACAGAGCACAGGGATCAAGAGGGCGCATGTACACAGGGATCAAGAGTGCAAAGTTCAGGAGCGCACTATGCACAGACTGCAGGGCTCAGGAGTGTGCTACATACAGAGTGTAGAGTTCACAAGTGTGTTATGCACAGAGTGCAGGGTTCAGGAGAGCTAACTACAGAGTGCAGGGTTCAGGAGAGAGCTATGTACAGAGTACAGTGTTCAGGAGTGCACTATGCACAGAGTGCAGAGTTTAGGAGATAGTTACATACAGAGTGCAGGGTTCAGGAGTGCCCTATGTGCAGAGTGCAGAGTTCAGAAGTGCTCTATGCAGAGTGCAGAATTCAGGAAAGAGATACTTACAGAGTACAAGGTTCAGGCATACACTACATACAGAGTGCAGAGTTAAGGAGAGAGCTACAAACAAAGTGCAGGGTTCAGGAGTGTGCTACATACAGTGCAGAGCTTAGGAGTGCTCTATGTGCAGCCGTGGCCAAAACTTTTGAGAATGACACAAATATTATTTTTCACAAAGTCTGCTGTCTCAGTTTTTTTTATGGCAATTTGCAAACACTCCAAAATGTTTTGAAGAATGATCAGATGAATTGCAATTAATTGCAAAGTCCCTCTTTGTCAAAAAAAATTAACCTGATCCCAAAAAAAATGTTTCACTGCATTTGTGAAGAAGGCTTCAGGGCACCCAAGAAAGTCCAGCAAGTGCCAGGACCATCTCCTACAGTTGGGACACTACTAGTGTAGAGCTTGCTCAGGAATGGCAGCAGGCAGGTGTGAGTGCATCTGCATGCACAGTGAGGGGAAGATTTTTGTAGGATGGCCTAGTGTCAAGAAGGGCAGCAAAGAAGCCTCTTCTCTCCAGGAAAAAACATCAGGGACAGTCTAATATTCTGCAATAGGTACAGGGATTGGACTGCTAAGGAATGGGGTAAAGTAATTTTTGTCTGATTAATCCCTTTTCCGATTGTTTGGGACATCTGGAAAAAAAAGAAGAAGAAAAGGTGAGCACATAGCACAGGTTGCGATGGTTTAATAAGCAAACCATTCAGACAGGAGTAGGCGTGCCAGCAGCTGGGAAGATCACTCCCCTCCCTTAGGTTGGCTCCCGCGTCAGGGTCCACTCCAGTGCTAGGCACCTCACGTGATCATGATGCAGGCAGTAACGATTTAGGGTTGTTTTATTGTGATTCACTTGAGTCACATGGGCGGAATATATTCCAATCCTGGAATACATGTCGCAGCACCGCTTCCTGGTAGTGGTGCAGGCATGCGTTCCAGAGTACCTGGAAACCAAACACAGATAATACAGCCCTAGTTTCTAACCAGGAACAACAAGTTTGATCTAAAAAGGCTCTTCAAATAATTCTAAAGAGTCTAAAAAAGCCACAATTGTGCATCCCAAAATCCGTATTCTTAATCAGCACCTGCATTCTATAGGATACAGCACTAGCATTCACTTCGTTCTTTGAAGGAAAAGGGAAAATAACCCCCTCTGCCAGCCACTCACAATATGGCCCTGCTACCTGAAGATGGTGTATACATCAGTTTAGAAGGATAAGTGCGGGGATTGGATAAATAACAGCTATTGAACAGGTATGCTCATAATTTCAATTATTATCGCAACCATTAGGAACACTATTACTTTCCATCATTACTGCGTTTTTTTTGTGTTGGGGCTCCAATGAGCATATTGATGAATTTTTTGTATTTTCTGGCAGTGTTTAAATTGCATTGAACCACTTGAGTACTGCTACTATTATTATGATGATCGTGGGGAATGGAAAAGACAACACTGTAATTTAGGGTGAAATAGGGGACCAGCTATAGACTGGTACCCCTGGGCCCTATAATTAATAATGAATAGTTTTTTTTTCTCCCTCCACATGGTGGGAGGAAAGTGGGGGACAGATAGGGGAACACAGCAAGTTAGGGGGGGAACTGGTTGTCAGCTATAGGTAGCCACTCCTGGGCCCACCCCATGAGTAATAGTGAATGGATAACTAACATTATTTTTTTGGGGGGGGGGGTTTAAGTCTTTAAGTTTTTTCTTCACTGGGGAGAGGAAGGGGGGTTTATATGGTGATATTTGGTGGGCGGACCCCACAGCCAAGAGGAATAGAGCGGTAAAGGTATCCACCTCACAGGTGTGGCATATAAAGATGCTGATTGAACAGCATGAATATTGCACTGGTGTGCCTTAGGCTGGCCACAATAAAAGGCCAATAAAAGGCCACTCTAACATGCACAGTTTTATCACACAGCACAATGCCACAGATGTTGCACGTTTTGAGGGCATGCTGACTGCAGGAATGTCCACCAGAGCTGTTGCCCGTAAATTAAATGTTCATTTCTCTACCAAAAGCTGTCTCCAAAAGCATTTCAGAGTATTTGGCAGTACATCCAACCGGCCTCACAACCGCAGACCACGTGTAACCACACCAGCCCAGGACCTCCACATCCACCATCTTCACCTCCAAGATCATCTGAGACCAGCCACCCGGACAGCTGCTCCAACAATCAGTTTGCATAACCAAATAATTTATGCACAAACTGTCAGAAACCATCTCCGGGAAGCTCAACTGCATGCCCGCTGTCGTCATCAGGGTCTCGACTTGAATGCAGTTTGTCATCGTAAACCGACTTGAGTGGGAAAATGCTCACATTCTATGGCGTCTGGCACTTTGGAAAGGTGTTCTCTTTATGGATGAATCCCGGTTTTCTTAGATCTTTGAGTTCAGCTCATAAAAAATCGGGGGAAAAACAAGTGTTGCATTTATAATTTTGTTCAGTATATATGCTGGAGCAGATTGAAGATGTTCTCTGGGTCCTGGTGCCTGCCAACATACTACAGTGACCTTTGTGGTGAGGGTCAATTTCTGGAAGTAAGTGTTCCCCCTCTAGGGGAAGGTGGAGGAATATTTCTTTTCACTTGGAGCACACTTTCATTTAAGAGTTTAACCACTTGCTGCCCGCCCTATAGCGGATATACAGCGACAAAGTGGTTGTATCATCCTGACTGGATGTCATATGACGGCCAGCAAAATACAGCGCTCTGCGCGCCCCCACTGCATATCAGTGCTGCCTATCAGTGCCCATCAGTGCTGCATATTAGTCCCACCCCATCAGTGCCTGTCAGTGCGGCCTCATCAGTGCTCATTAGTGCAGGAAAAAAAAGTATCTATTTACAAAATTTTATAACATTAACAAAAAAATTTTTTTTTTTCAAACTTTTTGGTCTTTTTTTATTTGTGTAGCAAAAAAGGAAAAACCTTGCGGTGATCAAATACCACCAAAAGAAAGCTCTATTTGTGGGAAAAAATTACATAAATTTGGTTTAGGTACAGTGTTGCATGACCGTGCAATTGTCATTCAAAATGCAACAGCGCTAAAAGCTGAAAATTGGCCTGGGCAGGAAGGGGGTCAAAGTGCCCAGGATTGAAGTGGTTTAACTATTGGGATTTTTGTTTTTCTTCACTTGGGATTATTTATACTTTTGGAAATAATGGTGCGTGAAGGCTGGTTACTGGCGCTACCTATAAACGTGGCTCACAAACCAGTGAGACTGGGTGAAGTATTGTGCCAATGTAAAGTGCTGAAAATGAGCTTAGCTCACAGTGCTACCCACTTCATAAAAAAATGTGAGAGAAAGTAATGCAATAATCAAAGGTGCTTTAGAAGTTGATTTATTGAAAGAGTACAAATTATAAACATAAAGGAGTGCACAATTTGTAAACAAAAACTCAGGACAAAGACTTACAAGAATAGATAATATGTACTCCAATTGAGTGGTGAGCTGAAAAACGTAGTGATGGTGAACCATTGTGTTTGCTAATGTCACCAAACTAATGAAATATAAAGTGACCTGTGTCAGTATGGACCAAAGCTTCAGTCCCCAGGTGCCAAGTGTAGAAAAACAACCAAAAAAACAAAAAAATTATTAAAATAATAAAAAAGGAAAAAAACGTGTATTAACAGAATCAGTGTGCACATCTGTCTGGAGCCACTAGATGGCGCACTTTGAATACGACCTGTATTGGGCCAGTAGGATGTTTCACAATTGGGACTTGTATTCCGCTTCCGAAGGGCTCTTGAGGATCTAAATGCTCCAACAGAAATACAGCCTCATGGTTTAAAAGTATCCCAAGGCAATATATGGAAAAAACCGTGTAGACTCACTGGTTAGCTGATCAGGATCAGAGTTGTTTCGCGCCGGGCCCGACTCCCGCTGTGAATGAAAACAGCGGGAGTGCCGCCTACAGGGGGAGGAGTCCAGCGACGTAGGTCTACGTCGCTGGACGATAACGAGCCACTGTGCCGCAGTAGCAGCACAGTGGCCGGAGGTAAAGTGGTTAAAGTGCAACAATAAAAATAAAAAATTCCTTAAAATATAGTGCCTGGGGGTTCCCCTTAATGTACAGGAAAAAAAAATCACATTTAAAAATAAATGACTCGTGGTTACAATTGCCAGCTCCCTGCTATTAAAAAATTTGAAGAGAAATACGGCATGGGGTCCCCCCAGTCCATATAGGGAATGGGCAAGGCCACACCAGCGATGTCACCTGGTGGCCCCGCCCCTCATGACGTCACCGACCGAGCATGTATCAATCTGTGACGTCACCGGTGTGGCCCCATCCATTCCCTATATAAGAACTGTCAAACCGCGAATAGGCAGACTGCAGGAAGTGTTCAACGAGTGCAAAGCTTTTTTTTTTTCTTTTTTTGGGTCGGCTGGTGCTGCGGGCTCTGTGATAGCCCATGAATTTACATCAGGGGACACTATTTTTTTTTTTTTATGTTTTTGTGTTTTGTTTTTTTTTTTACACTTTTTTGGTGAATGGGTAGGTATATAATTTACCCGATACCCATTCAAATAGGGGGGGGGTGGGATCTGGGTGCTCCTTTTTTAAAGGGGGCTTCCAGATTCTAATAAGTCCCCCACCAACAGACCCCGACAACCACTGCCCAGGGTTGTTGAGAAGAGGCCCTTTTCCCCCCCTGCCCCAGAGCACCCCCCATGTTAAGGACATGTGGCCTGGTATGGCTCAGGTGGTGGGGTGCTCTCTCATCCCCCCCTTTACTGACCTTCCAGGCTGCATGCCTGGATAAGGGTCTGGTATGGATTTTGGAGGGGACCGCATGCCTTTTTTTTTTCATTTTGGCGTGGGGTTCCCCTTAAAACTCATACCAGACCCTACACCATTTTTATCCTAAATTTTTTAATAGCCTGGAGCCCACAATTGTAACCGCGAGTCATTTTAAATGGGATTTGACTAGTTTTTTTTTTCCTTTAGAAATTTAATTTTTGCTGTAGCATATTTAATACATGCTAAAGATGCACCACCCCAAGCATTATATTTAACCACTTGCCGACCCCCCCCCCGCATATATACTGCGGCAGGCTTGCTCGACTGCGAGAATGGACGTATGGGTACGTCGGTTTGCATTAGCGGTCCTGGGGGCAAACATGCATCGCCGCCGGGGTGCTCCTGCCCCCACTAGGCAGTGGGAATCCTGATCCATGGGGCAATTGCCGCCGGGCCCCCGGGATCACTCCCTGCTGAGAGAGAACACTGGTCAGCTGCTGTAAACACAGCCAACCATTGTTCTCTCTGAAATTATCACAAAAAGCCTGTGATCCGCCTATATAGGATCACAGGTCTCTGTAGTCATTTCACAAGTCCCTCCCATTTACAGTTAGAAAACACACCCCTAGGCTCACACTTAACCCTTTGATCACCACTGTGTTTACCCCTTCCCTGCCAGTGTCATTATTACAGTAGCAGTCCAAATTTTTAGCACTGATTACTGTATTAATGTCACTGGTCCCCCCAAAAATATCAAAATTGCCAGTTAGGGGTCCGATCTGTCCACTGCAATGTTGCAGTCCTGCTAAAAATCACATATCGCCGCCATTACTAGTAAAAAATAAATAAATAAATAAAAATGACATAAATCTTTCCCCTAGTTTGTAGACGCTATAATTTTTGTGCAAACCTATCAAAATACGTTTATCGCAATTTTTTTTTACCAAAAATATGTAGCAGAATACAAATTGGCCTGAAAGGATAAAACATTTTTGGGAGGGGGGGGGGGTGTTATATAGTAGAATGTGAAAAATATTGTGTTTTTTTTTTTCAGAATAGCACAAAAAATAAAAATCACACAGGTGATTAAATACCACCAAAATAAAGCTCTATTTGTTTTAAAAAAAACAACATAAATTTTTTTTGGGTACAGTGTTGCACGACCATGAAATTGTCCGTTAAAATAATGCGGTGCCAAATTGCAAAAAATGGCCTGGTCATTAAGAGGGCAAATCCTTCCAGTCCAGAAGTGGTTAAAGGATTTTTTTTTTTCTTTTTAATCAGCACTTTTCTTTGTACAGCTGTCACAGATCACTAGTGATCACAGCTGTCATGTAACCCATTCATTCAAATAATGGTACAACCACTTCTTCAAGCCAACATGCAGATACATCAGCTTGCAGGAAGTGGTTAACATACTATCACCAGTCAGTATCCTTGATCACCACCACACAAAAAAGTGGAAAAAGTGTATTCAATTTCCAATATTCAAAAAATTACAACTACAAAATACTTACCATGACTCTTACTAAATGCCTCAGACTATCTACTTTCAAAAAAAGGGGTCATATGGGGGTATTTTTACTGTCCTGGCATTTTAATTTCAATATTTTTTATTGAAGTTTTCACACATACATAAATCAAAACAGGAAAACTTAGTGCTTAGGGTTGATACATTAGTCTCCAGATGACCACACAAAGAGGCCTCAGCCCGCATCTGGAGGTATTGCATGAAATAGTAACAAAATATGAGATTATTAGGAGCTAAGCACAAACAACAATAAAGAAAGGGATAGCAAGAGTCAGAGGTTACCATTGTTAAATTGAGTCATGTCAGATAAGCAAAAGGAATAATATAGGGTGATCCATATGCAGTATGTTTATGCCTCTTATACCATTCCACCCATGGATTCCATCCATCAGTTACTGATTTCAAAGAATCTGAGGCAAGCGCAAACATTCTTTTATAAATATAGTGTTGATGAACTTGGTTTACCACTTCATTAATTGTGGGGGTCAAGGGAGACCTCCAGTTTCTTTCGCAGCTAACAGGATATTGACTGTAATATTTTTCAAAGGGTAAGGAATATCTTTTATACCTATATTCAGTAAGGCCAGTTCAGGGGATAGTTGTAATTGGACTTTTGTGACTTCTGATATAATTTGAAATATAAAAGGCCAGAATTTGGCCAATGTGTTACAAGACCATAGAATGTGGAGCAGCATACCTACTTGGTAGCAGCTCCGCCAGCAGTGAATAGATGTGTTGGGATAGAATTTAGATTGTCAATATGGTGTCAACTACCAACGTAAAGTGATTTTATGCATTATTCCCACATATTTGCATTCCTAGAGTAGGAATAAGTTGCCGAAATGCAGTGTTGCCATTGCTCAGGTGTGTAATTCTCATCCACATCCTTTTCCTAGGCTGTATGGATCAGATTTGTCCCCCTGTAGGGCATACAACAGAGAAATGCCTCCTTTTACTGTACCAGGTTTTTGAAAGAAATTAGCAACACTGCTGGGAGAAAACATTTTGAATTAGGACTAGGGATGAGCTTTGAGTTGAACATTGTCTGTTGCTCGTTCGTCAAATGAATGGGCTTTTTCACGGGATCTCCAAGCCTGATTTAGCTGAGCACACTCTCTCTAACTTTTATCTCATCCACTGTGTGTAGGGTGAGATAGGAGTTAGTTAAGTAGTTAGTTAGGCAAGGAAAGGAAAGGAAAGTGTGTTCATCACAAGTGTGCTTGACGGTGGCGTAGCTGGTAGAACACCAGCCTTACTAACTGTGGGGTTGTGGGTTTTAATCCCTTGGTCTTTTTAATTGGAATTCTATAGTAAATAAATACATTACTGGCAGGGAGAGAGATTTTTGCTTTTTACAGTTTGTTGAGATCAGATAGTGCAGTGTATAGATATAACAGATATAACTTCAGTTTATATCAGTTTATGTCAGTATTGCGGAAAAAAACAGTGTGGGGCCCTACCCTAGTCCATACCAGACCCCTTGGGTCTGGTATGGATTTTAAGGGGAACCCCGCACTAAAATTTAAAAACAAACGGCCTGGGGTTCCCCCTAAAATCCATACCAGACCCTTATCTGAGCACACAGCCTGGCTGGCTAGGATGGGGGTGGGGGCGAGCGAGCGCCCCCCCCCTCCTGAACCATACCAGGCCAGATGCCCTCAACATGCAGGGGGTGCTTTGTAACTGAGTTACTGACTTGTTAAAGTGGGCTTCCAGATTTTGATAAGCCTCCCCCCTGCAGACCACCAAAACCACAGCCCACGGTTGTCGGGAAGAGACCCCGTCCCCATTCAAATGGGGAAAAGGTGCTTTGGAGTGAGGGGCCCCCTGCCCCAAAGCATCCACCCCCCATGTTGAGGGCATGTGGCCTGGTATGGTTCAGGAGGGAGGGAGCCTCACTCGCCCGAACCCCCATCCTGGCCAGCCAGGCTGTGTGCTCAGATAAGGGTCTGGTATGGTTTTGGGGGGAACCCCGTGCCATTTTTAAAAAAAAATTTGTGCGGGGTTCCCCTTAAAATCCATACCAGACCTGTATTTCCGGGAGCCGACAATACATTACAGCCACGAGCAAGTTTAAATGACATTTTTTCCTTTAGAAATGTCAGTATTGCTGCAGCAGTTTACAAACATCGCACAAATGCGCTACTTTACAGGCACATTAAGGGGGGCCCCCAGGCACAATATTTAAAATCATTTTTCATTTTTATTGTTTCACTTTAAGCATTATTAAAATCACTGCTCCTGTAAAAATGATTGTTTTAAAAAAAAAAAATTTGCATTGATTTATGTCCCCCAGGGCAGTACCCAGGTCCCCATACACTTTTTTGGGCCAATAACCTGCATTTAGGCCTTTCATTTTATTGTCCCATAGACTTTAATGGAGTTTGCATGTTCGCTAGAACATTTCCAGTATTCGAGATGTTCTGTTCGAACCAAACAGAGGGGTGTTCGGCTCATCACTAATTAGGACACCATCTCAGAAGGGAGGATATCTGCATGTAGGTGTATTGTTCTTTGTCCAAAAGGTTAAATTCCGTTTGTAGGTCTATAAAGGATTTGAGTGTATATGATGAAAATAAGTGTTGTACGCTCACCACTCCTCTATCTAACCATTCTTTAAGATTAATATTTGGCATTGTTAGATGGCAAATTTCTAATGGAATAGGGATAGCGGTTAAAGGCTCATAATATTTTGTGAAGGTTAGGAGCTGCTAGAACTGTAGGAGGTAGGGAGGATGGTGAGCATTTCATAAACTGCTGAGACAGCAAGAAAATGCATAGGTGTTTGGAAGGGACGAATTCGGATTCTATTGTTGACCAGATGGAATACTGAGGGTGTATGAACCAGCTCCTTAGTTGGGCTAATACTGATGCTAAATAATAGTCTCTAAAAACCACATGGCTCAAACCTCCAGCCTTTCTGTGTTTCTTTAGTTTACTAAAAGCACAGCGGGAGCACCTATTTTGCCACAGGAATCTGTTAGTAGCTGACTGTGATTTAAAAAAGTAGCAGGAAGGGATCAAAATAGGAAGGGATCTAAAGAGGTATAGTAGCTGAGATAAGACCAACATTTTGAAGGCTGCCAGATGACCCAACTATCATAACTCTGTTTTAGAAATGTACAATATAGATGTTTGCATTTTGGCTATGAAGGGCACATAGTTATATTGAGATAATAAAACCTCAGGGTCTGTCCCCAAATCTAGAATATACGACTTGGTCGCATTCACTCTATAATATGAGACATTTCGAAACATCAACAGGGCTTTGTAGACTGCCGCAAGTGTTGTTTCAACATTAGATAACATTATAATTTTGTCATCAGTGAATAGACTGATGATGTGAGAGTTTCCCCCCACTTTAAATCCCTGTATATCAGGATGGGATCTTATATAAGAAGCCAAAGGCTGAGGGGCACATGTAAATTACTATAATGGCCTAAAAGATTTGTCCAGTGAATCCCATTTTTTAAGAACCTCTAACAAATACCCCCAGTGGATAAGTCAAACACCTTCTCTGCATCCATCGCTAGAAGCAGAGTGTAACGCTCCTGCATTTTTGTAGTAGGCTGGATTTGCAGCTGCAGAATCTCCACTCAGTAGTCATGTAGAGATGTGTTGAATAACCAGATCCAACTCTCTAGACTCATCACTGTGGGCCCGTCAGCTTCAGCATACAGATATACACACACTCAATAAGATGTTCCTGGAGTGATAGGATGTATATGATAGTATGAAGGTGATGTGCTGAAGGGACAGGTGTGAACAGTGACAGAGATGGTAAGCACTTGATAGAAATGTTCAGGAGAGTATTAGATGGTATTTAGGTAGAATGCAGATAGGTTAGTAATCGAGTATGGTAACAGGTGGTAAGGACAGCAGATGACAAATACAAGATAGGCTAACCCAGTGCAAGGATAGATGGTAGTAGACTCAAGAGCTAGCAATCTATGTAACAGTGCAGATGATAGAATTAGTATGCATAGATAGTAACAGTCCTTAATGTGCAGAGGTAGGTAGTGTAAGTTAGGTTATGGAGGATTCCCCTGTGGGGTACTTATCACTAGTAAGGTTAGTAGTAGAGGGGTCCAGTAGTGAGGGAGTGATCCGGTAGCGAGATACAGGGATCAGTAGCGAGGTTCCGGTCTGTTCCAGGTAAAAGCAAATAGCTGGAGGTTCCGGCAGCGAGACAAGCTTGTAAGCATGTAGACACACAGGCACATAAGCACAGGCACAGGCACATTGAACGAACAACGTGAGAGAGAACGCCGGCGGTTGAAATAGCCGCTCAGAGCGGCGCTCGGCGATGACGTTATCCGTCTTAAAGGTGTATGCGTACCACCTAATTAAAAAGGTGGGACGCATATTGAAAAGAAATGGAAATTAAGGGTATCAGAGGTACCAGAATCTTACACAGAGAAGGCATTTTAGAGCTATACAGGCAGTGTATGAAATTTAGCACCCCCCTGGTGGCATCTGAGGTCTATCTACCTTTAGTAAATCCAGATTGATCTGGGTGGATCAAAGTGGGTAAGATGTTGAGCAAATGAAAAGCTATATGTTTAGCGTACATTTACAAGTCAATATTCAGTAATGAATTCTAAAATTTTGCAGGGCATCTGGAACTTTCCCTGGTTTCAGCAATGTAATTATCAGTGCTTTAAGCATTTCTTGTGGGAAAGAGGAGGAGGCAGCAACAGGGTTGTAAATGTCACTGAGTTGGGGGGTAAGGATGTTTTTAAATGATTTATAATATTCCCCGCTGCAACCGTCCATGCCAGAGGCTTTATTGTTTGGTAGAGAACCTATACCTCTATAAATTTCTAGATGGTGGAGTTAAGTGTTTGTAGTTGAGATTTGGACAAGTTAGGTAGATCCACCCTCTGAAGGAAGTCGTTAATCACAGTTGATGAGGATTGAAGGGTAGAGGGATCCTCTATCAGGTTATACAAGGAGCTGTAATATGCACTAATCGTGTTGGCAATTTATTGAGGATTGCAAACTTTTTTCCAGAGGAGGGATAGTATACGTGGGAAATTTTTGTTTTACTTCTGTGCCCTGCAATTTACTAGCTAGGAATTTTACAGCTTTATTTCCGCTACTGTAGTAGGTAGTTTTCAAGCATCTGAAAGCATGCTCATGGGATTCTATTAGGAAATTACGGAGGTTGGTTCTAAAGGTGGATAACTGAGTGTTAAGAGCAGGAGTTGGGTTGAGTTTATTTTGTGTTTCAATAGTTTTTATATCAGAGAGGAGGGAATCTAAACGCTGCTGACTAGACTTCTTAACCCCAGAACCAATTTTAATGAATATGCCCCTCATAAAAGACTTGCGGGCATTCCACAACATGAAAGGACCTGTGACAGAACCAGCATTAATCTGAAAAAAGTCCATAAAGTTTCTCTCCAAAATAGCCCTGGTGTCTTGTGATTGTAGCAATGCCTGGTTTGTTCTTCATGAAAAAGTAGATTGTGGGGCAAGGGAGTCAGTAATCGATAGGGTTATAGGTGCATGGTCCAATCAAGAAATGTCCTTAACCTCCCTGGCGGTATGATTATGTCAGGAATTATATATCAAAAGCGGTACAATTTTTTTCATGGAAATTTGGCGTTATGTATTATAGGCCTACAATTCTTAGTAATTACTGACTTAAACCTGACCAAAACAAGAGTCTAGTAGACATCCCAGATGTGATAAATTTGAAACACAAATTCAAAAATTCAAAACGTTGCATAAAATTCAAAACGTTGCACAAAACACAAACACATAACACATTTTATATATATACACAACACATTTTATATTTTATATATATATATATATATATATATATATATATATATATATACGCATATATATATATATATATATATATATATATATATATATATATATATATGTGTGTGTGTGTGTATATATGTGTATATATATATACGTGTGTATATAGGTATATATATATATATACGTGTGTATATAGGTATATATATATATATATATATATATATATATATATATATATATATATATATATATATACACATATATATATATATATAATATAAAATGTGTTATGTGTTTTGTGCAAAGTTTTGAATTTCCCTCCCTAGTTCCACTCCCATTCAGCATTGCTGCTGCAGGGTACGGAACTAGGAAGTCATCAGACTGACGGAGGACGGACGAGCGGTGGGACTCTCGGCTGGCGGTCACAGCAATGAGAGATCATCGCTGGATCGCCAGGAGAAGGTAAGAGACACCCCTGCGCTCTCTGCACATTCACCCCGAGCGTGACTCGGGGATACCGATCGTAGACTAAAAAATCCACCCCGAGTCACGCTCGGGATTACCGCCAGGGGGGTTAATTGCAACATCTTTTATTTTTTGGAGAAGCCATTTGTCAGTCAAGAACAAGTCTATCCTTAAGTAAGAATTATGAGATGCGGAAAAGTATGAGTAGTCCCTTTCTGTGTTATGTAAACAGTGCCACACACCGTATAAATAGTGGAAATGTAGGAGGGATTGCAGTGAAGTTGTACTGCACCTTTGGGAAGTAGTGAGTCAGTTTCGGGATCCGGGAGTAGGGTAAAGTCACCGCAAAGTAATAAAGATCCTTGCTTGATCTTCTCAACTTTCTTTAGTTATTTGTGCAGAAAGCCAAGCTGGTGTTTATTTGGGGCATACAGGTTCACAACTGTGTATCTAGTGGAGCTTATGTTGCATATTAGTATAAGGAATCTACCAGCTGAGGCTTTTTCTTTTGATATTATTTGGAAGGCAAGGGTATCTATTATGGCAACTATCACTATCACAACTGGTGTAAATGTGTCTCCTGTACACACAGGATGTCAGCTTTGTGGTGTATAGCCTCTCTCCAAGTGATCTTTGCTTGGCCGGGTAATTGAGACCCCTAGCATTGATAGAGAGAACTTTAATTGCCATAAATCAGTCGTTAAAAGATGCTAGGGACTGCAGAAAGAGGACTTACTTGATATCCATAGGTATTAGATGGTACCAAGATTGATTTGTAGCAGAGTTGAAAAGATATTATTTCTATAACAGCAAGGTTCCCAAGTTAAGTATTACCTCGTGGCGGTTTCTCTGACTCAAAATGAAAATGAAAAAAAAAACAAGAAAACATGAATGAGTTAACGGTCCTGGCATTTTAAGGGCCTCAAGAAATTATATAGGCCATCAGTACATCAGAATTAATAAATTTTCAAATATATATACCATAGTTTACAACACTTATTTGGATTTTTTTTTTTTTTACCAAAGACATGTAGCAGAATTATAGTCTAAATTTCTGAAAATAATTTATTGGATATGTTTTATAACAGAAAGTAGAAAACATTGTTTTTTCTTCCCAATTTTGGGTATTTTTATTTTGCAAAAAATGAAAAAGCCAGTGGTGATCAAATATCACCAAAAGAAATCTCTATTTGTGTGAAAAAAAATTTAGAAAAATGTAAATTGTGTACAATATGCATGAGCACGCAAAAGGCAGTTAAAACAGTGCAGTGCTGAAACACAAAAAATGCCTTGGTCGCGAAGGAGGTAAAACCTTCCAGAGTTGAGGTGGTTAAAGATTACTCTCTATATCATGAGTTATACAGTGCTTCAAAATAGATTAGTGAAGGCTGTAATCAAGATATAAAAATTATAACAGTAAATTTCCTGCAGTACCACAATATTCAATTGTATCCCATCAAATTCTAGTTAAGCCCACCAACTCCGTGTCTTTGTGTCCTCTACTAGATTGCTGCCTAGAGTGAACAAAAGCTTTTTTTCTTTGCAAGGTAATATTTTTCACAGTAAAAAGGGTAGTAGACACTTTCAAAAAGTTTGGTCTCTTTTCCTCCAACAAAAGTACTTATACATTTAAATATTCTGATGTATGAATCTTTTGGATGCAATATACAAGGTACAAGCAATATATAAACTCTCCCCTCAATTGTACATAGATATCAAAGTTAAACCCACACCTCTGTATGCTGCATAATAATCTTCATCAAATTATGGAGGGGACCATATGGCAGATGCTTCCCCTTTCCCTAGAAGGTCGCCTTCCAATTTGTATGGTGTGAACAGCTTGGCACTGTTGGAAACGCCATTTTTTTTTTTTTTTTAACGCTGTCACTACAGCTGCTAACCAGTGTCCACATGGCGGCAGTGTACTGGGGTGGTTAGTGATCAGGGACACAGCTCTTGTAACAGTAGGGGTTATTTACTAAGACTGGAGAGTGAAAAATCTGGTGTAACTCTGCATGGAAATCAATCAGCTTCCAGATTGTATTGTCAAAGCTTAATTGAACAGGCAGAAGTTAGAATCAGATAGGCTACCATGCACAGCTGCACCAAATTATGAGTGCACCTGTTTTATTAAATCTCCCCCAGTATGCCAGTGCAGCCAGGAAGCCTTTGGCCACTAGCCACGCATTACACTGCCACCATACCAGTGCACACAGCAACAGTGTCCCTGATCCTACATCGATACAGTGTCACTATACCAGTGCAGACAGCCATAGTGTCTGTAATAGCGACCACACTAGTACAATGTAACTATAACAGTGCAGCAGGCAACATTATTCCTAATCACCACCATGCCAAAGCAGTGCAACCAGAAAACGTCTCCCTGACACAGTGCCACCATACCATGTCCCTGATCACCACCAGGCCATTCAAAAGTTCACCAGACAAATGCAGCCAGCAACTGAGTTCCTCAGTGTCACCACATGAATTCCAGTGTTTTTAAACCCATGTAAGCCAGCAACAATGTTCCTGATTAGAGCCACATCAGTCCCTGTGTTACTAGATCAGTGTAAGTCAGCAACAGTGTTCCTGATCACTGCCATATAAGTCCCAGCATCACCAGAATAGTGAAAGCTAGCAACAGTGTTCATTATTACTGTACCACCAGTCCAGGTTTACCAGACCAGTGTAAGTGAGCAACAGTGTTCCTGATCTCTGCCACACTCATTTCAGTGACCAAAACTAATGCAGCCAGCAACAGTGTTTCTGATCTCCATTGATCTCCATCATACCAGTCTCCTGTTCCTGATTGCTGCCATACTAGTCCCAAAGTCACTAGACCAGTGTAAACCAATAATGTTCCTGATCACTACCAAATCAATGACAATGTCACTACAGCTAATGCAGCCAGCAACATTGTCCCTGATCACCACCACACTAGAACCAGGGCCCCCAGAACAGTTTAAGCCAGAAACAGTGCTCTCTATCACCAGCACACCAGTCCTAGTGTCAACAGACCAGTGTAAGCCAACAACAGTACTCATTATCACCATCACCCAGCCAGCAACAATGTTCCAGATTGCTGTCATACCAGTTGCAGTGTCACCAGGCCAGTGCAAGCAAGCAACAGTGCTCCTTATCACCACCAGACCACTCTCAGTTTCACAAGACCAATATAATCAAGCACCAGTGTTACAGATTTCTACTATATCTGTCCCAGTGATGCCAGACCAGTGTAAACAAGCAACAGGGTTTTTGATCTCCACCAAAACACCAGTACTAGTGTAACCAGACCAATGCAGACAGCAACAGTGTTCCTTATTTCCACCACACCAGTCCCAGTGCTACCAGACTAGTATAAGTCAGTAACAGTGTTTTTTAAACACTTGCAACATCAGTCATCTGAATTGGTCAATTAAAAAAAAATATATATATATATATATATATATATATATATATATATATATATATATATATATATATATATATATATATATATATACCATAGTTTGTAGATGCTATAACTTTAAAGTAAACCAATCAATATACAATTATTGGGATTTTTTTTAACCAAAGACATGCAGCAGAATACAGTCTGGCCTAAATTTGTGAAGACATTTGATTTTTTATTGGATATGTTTTATAACAGAAAGTATAAAACATAGATTTTTTTTTTTTTAAATGTTCTGTCTTTTTTTATTCATATCACAAACAATAAAAAATCCAGTGACGATCAAATACCACCATAAGAAAGCTTGACTTGTGCCAAAAAAAAATGCTAACATTTTCATTTGTGTACAGCGTTGCAATTTCCCATGAAAAAAGTGCAGTGCTAAATAGCAAAACATGTTCTGGTCATAAAGGGGGTAAAACGTTGTAAAGGTCAAGTGGTTGAAGAATACCTTGGAGTATTTACTCTCTAAATTTGGTTCATTTTGCGCCTTTTTCTACTGCCCTGAAACTACAGGGCCTCCAAAAATGTCATAGGCAGAAATTTGATACATAATTTATGCTCCTTGAAAGCGTGGAGGTGCTCTTTTGATTTTAAAGCCCTTCCAAGCAGCTAGGCTGCAAAAAAGTCTCACATATTTTGTATTCTCATACTTATGTCAGGGTGCCAGAAAACCAGACCACACGGGGATGCAGGTAAAATAAAGTAGTTTATTTGAGCAAACAACAATAAACGCACATCAAGAGTAAGGAAGTGAGAGCAGGAACAAGCTGGGGTCAAGGTCAGAAGCCTACCGATGCTGGGCCATCTGCCAATGCGGGGTTGTCTGCCGATGCGGGGTCGAGAACCAGGAGGGTTGTCAGCCAAGCCAGGTCATACATGGAGGAACACGGAGAATAGAAGACTGCTAGCAACACATTGGAGCACAAATGCAAGGGCAAGGACTGCAACCCATCAGGTCATAGATATAGCCAGGTATGCAGCATCATCACTGCATAACACCCAGGCAGCAGGCAAGTGATGATGCAATCAGAGTTTATAAGAGGCAGCAGGCTGAAAATGTCCAAGATGGGGGGGGGGGGGCAAGGTAAGACCTTGACAGCTCAGGACAAGTAGCAGAATGTGTTTTGGGGTGTAATTCTAAGTATGCTCATGCTGTGTGGTGGAAATATATTATTTACAATGTTGTGTAAAAAATACATTTTCATCCTCTTTCTGCATTTTCCAAAAGCTTGGGGCAGAAAAATTAAATCTTCAAAAAACACCTTGGCATGTTTACTCTCCAAAATGTGATAATTCTGCAGCTGCTTCTCATGTCTTGGCACTTCAAGCTTCCAAACATGTGATAGATAGTTGGCAAATTATTTTATGCCTCTTGAAAGCTTGAAGGTGATCTTGGGTATTTTGGTCCCTCTATGTGGCTCAGCTCCAAAAAAAGTCTCATATATGTGTTTTTCTCCCTACTCAGGATGAATAGTAGATGATGTATGAAGGTGTAATTCTAGGGACTGTATGTCCATGCTGTGTGTGAGAAATATCTTAATAATCGACAGCTGTCTGCCTACTTTATGCCCCTTGAAAACCTAAAGGTGCTCATTGGATTTTTGGACCCTCCATGCATGTAGGCAGCACATGCGTGGTATCCCCATGCTTAGGAGGAGTAAAAGAAAGGGTTTTGATGTGTAATTACAGATATTTTCTCAATGTTTGGACACTACTTGCCTATTAGCTCATAAAATAAGCATTTTTTATTTGACAGATTTGGTTCCCGTTTGGCTGATTTAATTCCCATTTCAGTGGGATTTGGGTTCAGAACACAAACTACTTTGACGTTTAACTAATTACTACTGAAACTGTATCTGGCACTCCTGCACCATTCTCCCAATTCATTTGCCAAACTCCCAACCAAGGAAGTTAATCTGCATTTTTACATGTGTTAACAAAAGTAACACTTTCTAATTGTTGACTTTTTCCATGTAACACTCTTGTACCTTCTCCTTGCCCACTTTTTCCCTCAAAAGAGACTGATTGCCACTTGACCATCCTATATTTGCTATATGTGCCAGCAAAAGATGGCACTTTTAACCCTTGGTGGTTGTCTAATAGTTTTGTCTTTCTGATCACATAAGTATGGCTGTTATTTTTGTGATTATCTATGCGTGTACCCATTTATATACCTAAGGTCAAAATATCAGCCCTTAAAATTACAAAAGTGTAAAAATACATAAACAAATAAAAGCCAAAACAAGTTACTTTTGACCAAGCATTTTCATAGATGCCCATATCCATATTTTGTACAACAGTGTGTTAATTCACTAGCATTTGAAAAGAAAGATGTTTTTTCTTGACTGTTTCTTTTAATGCCAAAAAACTGACTCAACATTACACATACATAGGTCAGATAAAATCTGATGAACAAAAATCAAGCTGTTCAAAGCTGTGGGTTTACAATATATTTCCAATGATATTTGTTTGCTAGGTAGGGGTTTATGCTCGAAAGATATGTGTGAAGTAATGGCTCATGAGGTGTGTAAGCAATACTACCTTTCAAAAATAATTGTAAGAATACATTTTAACAAACACAAAAGAAACTCCCAGAGGAGTGCTTTTTCACTAGTCTCTGTTTATAGCAAGTATTTCATAGCTTTAAAACCAAGTTCTTGCTGAATATTTTGATATAATGCGTTATGTGACTATAATCGTATCATTCATAAATCAGAGTTGATCAATTAAATTAAGAGAATGTGCAGAATCATAAAGATACACAAAAAAACACACATACATAGTTGTAATATAGAATTGATTCAACAGACAAAGTTCAAGAATACAAAAACAAACATCTGCAGGATCCCAAAGTTTTTTTGGTCAAAAAACCTCAATTCCTTTCACAAACATTTAGGTTTTTGTGCTATTATAGTGGTATTGAATATTAGTGGTGTTATAAAAGTAAAACCTTAATATTATAAATACCTTTTTTCCCTTTTTTATAAGGGGTGTGTCAGGACATGTCTGATCATTGGAGGAGAGAATACTGAATTACCAGCACAGCCAGAGAACTGACCATGATGTGCTCTCCTGCTTAGTGTGGTCAGTTTTTAATAGGAAAGCATGGGGTTAAGCAGGAATGCCAGGGATTTCCCACAAAGGAAGCAATATAAAGAGAACAGGATATTTTCTCATACTAGTACATGGTACAGTAGGCATATATCAGGAATATGAAATGTTGGGGTAACAAACACTTTAAATTTAAAGTTCCCTGTGTGGCCTCACTATTTTCCATAAAGGCATCTATTTCCAAAATGTTTTCTTTAATATTGGATAGACTGGGGCGGGATTAGGGATTTTACTGCAGCCTAGGAGTGGGTCAGAGAGATTTCACCTTATCCACTATATAAAAATAGGTGTATAAACACTTAAAGAGGTTGTAAACTCCCCATTTACACTTCAGCTCATTCTAATCTGCCTAAAGAAAGCAATAGATTGGTGCCTGTAAAAGATTACTTACTTGTATAATCTTCCTGTAATTCCTCCTGTAAAAGTTGATGACGTCATCGGCGCATGCCCAGTTTGTCATTCAATTCACGGCACGATATGTGTGCTGTTTCATTAACATAACAATGCCCCCTGCTCTCCCTGTATGTGTGAAAAACGGCACGGCTATGAAGTGAACAAGAGAGGTCACACAAAGGGAGGGGGAGGGAAAAACGGCAGCATACACAGAGAGTCTGCATTACACAGAGAGATTTCAGCCAAAGAATGCAAAGAATGCAGTAAGGGGGTGGAAGTTACATCTGCAGGGGGAGCAGAAAGGAGGAGATGACATGGCGCAGCCGAGAGCAGGAAGAAGGAAAACATTTAACTTAAAAAAAAAAGGTATTTTAAGAAGGTTCTGATTTAAATATTTTATGTGTAATGTATTAATATTGTAAGTCCTTTTAATACATTCCAAAAGATTGATTTTTATAGCTGAGTTTACTTCCTCTTTAAGCAGTCTGCTAAGGAGGTATCTGCCTGGCTCGACCGCAATGAACAGGCTGTTTGCCATTGCCAAGATGCTGATAATGGTGATTGATCATTTATACCTGCCTTTACCATTTGCCACCTGCCATTACCATGTTGTATTGGGTTCTACTGTATGGAGCATTATTTTCATTGTTCTCTTGCTGGGGGACATGATATTGCAGACCAAGCTGCAAGATAAATTGTGCTCACCTTCTGTTGGAACACTACAAATGATCTACCTACATGTGTTGGGAAATACTTCTATACACTTAAGCTACCCTGTTGGTAGCTAATATGCCTATTATTTTTTTCTTCTTTGTTGTTTTTGCTGAAAATGTTTTTCTTTGTTTCACAGTGCCGGAAATTCCCTTTTTACGGTTGTGTGTCTCTATGCTGTCTTGCATTGCCGACAGTCCTCTACATCTGAAGTGAAAACTATGTGCCAACTGAAGTTGGTTGTTTTCCAGCCTTTGTTTCCCCATTATATTAACAAAGGGGCAGGGGGGGGGGGGACTCGGCTGCTCTCACTTTGGCCAGCATGCCGGCATGCCATCTGACACTAGCTGCTAATATACTCCTACACCTACAACCCAAAGACAAAGATACCAGTAGTATCTTGGAATATTAGGGGCTTACACTCACCTTTAAAGTGTACCATGATTTTTCAGTGCTTGACAAAGTTTACCCCTGCTGTTCTCTGCTTCCAGGAAACTTACTTAACTGCAGAAACCCATTCTATGCATACTTCATTCTCCCTGGGGGTAAGTGTTTTGGTACATGGCTCATTGGACTTACAGAAATATGATGTAAAAATTTACTCTGAAGGGCGATTTATGTTTCTACATTATCATATTGGTAACCTGCAATTTATCTTAGCTTGTATATATATATATTCCACCACCATTTGTTGTAACAGTTCTTCAGCTTTTAATATCCTATATGGCTGCTAAGACAGACCTAGCTTTACTTATAGTTGGGGATTTTAACTGCTGCCTGAACCCTGCCTTAGGTAGACACCCAGCACCTCAGACCTCTGCCCTTTTGAAGGGTACTCCCTTGGTGAGGTTTTTACAAAAGATGGGCTGTGTGGATGTCTGGCGGTATCATAATCCTAGTGTCAAACAATTTTCATGCTTTTCTAAATCTCATGGCACCCTATCTAGGATCGATCTGGGTATGGGTAACCTGATAATGCTCCAGTTCCTCACTAAGGTGGTTTATAGGCCACGTATTATATCTGACCATTCTCCTATGGCAGTGAGCGTTGTAGTGTTCCCAGCAAATACCTTAGCCAAAGCTCCATGGAAATTCAATGCCTTCTGATTAAAACTGTTCCATTCACATGCAGAGATAGAGTGGGGCATGCACAAGTTTTTTGCATACCATAATCCATCAGGCTTATGTATAAGTCACTGGGAGGTGTTTAAAGCTTGCTTTAGATGTCTATTAATTGCAGAAATAAATTAGGTTAAAAGGACATCTTCCAGCCTGTGAGATAAGGTGGAATCTCCAGTTGCCTTTTTAGAACAGCAATATATTACCAATCCAACTGTCTCCTCTAAGGAGGCATGGCAGTCTGCTCAGTCTGCCTACGAGCACTTGCTCTCCTCGGAGGAGGAAAATAATTGTTTTTCCTCTAGACTGGCATTCTTTGAGGAGGGGGAGACAACTGTCCATCTCCTGGCATAGATTGCCAACTCCCAAAAAAGATTGCCTGCGATGGAACTATCAAAATTAGGGCAAATTCTTTGGTTAATTCCCCTGACCTGGTGCTACAGGAGTTAGCAGGTTTCTATGAAAATCTCTACCTCATTAGTGCTTCTTATACCTCTGGTGAGCAACTTACAGTTACACAGAGAGTGAGATTGGATGCCCCACTTACTCCTTTCCAAACTGTAAGGCACCAGGGGAAGATTGTATTCCCATGGAATTATACAAACAATACGCTGAAGTTATTAAAAGTTTTGAACTCATCCCTGCAGCAGGAAGTTTTACTTCCCTCTATGTCAAAGGCCAATATTATTCTGCTTTTAAAACCAGGAAAAGACTCAGTGGATCTGGGTTCATATAGACCAATACTGCTGCTGCAGAGTGACATAAAACTTCTTGCAAAGGTTTTGGCAGTTAGACTGAATAAAGTTATTACATCCATTGTGCATTCCGATCAAGTTGACTTCATGCTGAATAAGTCCACGGCCATTAATTTAAGACTAGAGATGGCCTTGTGGTTCGCCCAGCGGTCGGTTCGTGGCGAACTTTGCTCATTCGCTGTCCGTCGATCATGCGAACATATGGCGGCCGCCATACTCTTTTACATTGTGAAGAACTCTGATCCATGACACATCCATCAGGTGGTACAGAACCGCCATTTGAGACATTTCAGCACATGGACATACCCCCTACCTTATAAATAGACCTGATCTGGCTGCCATTTTACATTCTTCCTCTTGTCAGTGTAGGGAGAGGCTTGCTGTGTGGAGCAGGGACAGGCTGTCAGTGACACAAATCGCTCAGTAATAGGTCCACAAAAATCCTTTTAAGGACTGGTATAGGTGTCCCATTGTTTGGTCTATATTCTGTCTTTTGTCAGTGTAGGGAGAGGTTGCTGTGGGGAGCAGGGAAAGACTGTCAGTGACACAAATCGCTCGGTAATAGGTCCACAAAAGTCCTTTAAAGGACTGGTATAGGTGTACTATTGTTTGATCTATATTCTGTCTTTTGTCAGTGTAAGGAAAGGTTGCTTCGGGGAGCAGGGACAGACTGTCAGTGACACAAATCGCTCGGTAATAGGCCCACAAAAGTCTTTTAAAGGACTGGTATAGGTGTACTATTGTTTGGTCTATATTCTGTCTTTTGTCAGTGTAGGGAGAGGTTGCTGTGGGGAGCAGGGACAGACTGTCAGTGACACAAATCACTCAGTAATAGGTCCACAAAAGTCCTTTAAAGGACTGGTATAGGTGTACTATTGTTTGGTCTAGATTCTGTCTTTTGTCAGTGTAGGGAGAGCTTGCTCTGGGGAGCAGGGACAGACTGTCAGTGACACAAATTGCTTGGGAATAGGTTCACAAAAGTCCTTTAAAGAACTAGTATAGGTGTACTATTGTTTGGTGTGCAGTATATAGGGGTGTAATACACTTATAATATACTTTCTAATATAGAAAGCATATTACAGTGTATTTGGGTACTGCAGAAATTTTGCCTCTTTCGCTGCATTATTTCTGCTACACACAGTGACAAAAGTAACTGGAAAATATTTTCTATAACTGGTGTGATAAACCAGAGTCCCCCCCAAAACGACAGATTGAAGTGGGGTGTTATATAACAATATACTTTCATAATAGCGTATTTGGGTACTGCAGAAATTTTGCCTCTTTCGCTGCGTTAACTCTGCTACACACAGTGACAAAAGTTACTAGAAAATATTTTTAATAACTGGTGCGATGAACCAGTGGCCCCCCAAAATGACAGATTGAAGTGGGGTGTTAAATAACAATATACTTTCATAATAGTGTATTTGGGTACTGCAGAAATTGTTCCTCTTTTGCTGTGTTAACTCTGCTACACACAGTGACAAAAGTTACTGGGAATTTTTTTTTTTAAACTGGTGTGATAGACCAGTGGCCCCCCAAAATGACAGATTGAAGTAGGGTGTTATATACCTTCTTCCACATATACTGCGCTTCTCTAGAGACTTTTGTCACAGGATCATCTAAAAAATGACAGGCAGAGGAAGAGGCAGGCCCTTCCGCGGGGGTGGTAGGGGTAGGGCAGGAGCACCAGGCCGGAGCCAAAGTGGGATGTTGGAGAAGGTGCGTTCTATTATGTCAAAGGACGCACCAGACTTGGTTGATTGGCTCACTCAGCCTTCCTCTTCTGCACCCTCCTCATCCTCTCTATCTGCACCCTCTTCACTCTCTGCTGTGTGCACCCTCAAAGACACCACCACCCACACCACCACCATATACCCTCCTCTTGAGTCACAGGAATTATTTTCCGATCCATCACAAGACATTTGGGATGCGCAGCCATTGTTGGCATCGGATCAGAAAGAGGAGGTAGCAACAGCCGTCACTCAGCAGTCTGACGACAGTACCCAGATCAGCCGAAGGAGGTGGGTCCCCACTGTTGCTGCCTACACCAAGATCTCAAATGTTAGTGGTGGGGAAGGTGACGTTGATGATGACGTGTCTATGGACATCACGTGGGTGCCCACAAGAGAGAAAGAGGAGGGGAGTTCAGAAGGAGAGATGGACCAGCAGATAGGGAGGAGAAGCAGGCCGAACTTACATTACACAGGAGGGACAAACCAGACTGCAAATGTATCAGGAGTGAGCCATCAACCATGTACGGTCACATCTGGCGCTCCCAGGACGCCGGCACATGGCTCCACAGTGTGGGCTTTTTTTAACCTGTCCGCTGCTGACAATACTGTTGCCATCTGCAGCCTTTGCAGTCAACGCATAAGTCGCGGTAAGCCCAAAACTTACCTAGGGACAATCGCCTTAAGAAGGCACCTGGACTCCCATCACCGAGCCCAGTGGGAGCAACGCCGTCAGAACCCCCACAAAGCCACACTCCAGGCTCTCACCATCCAGCCTCTTCTCCTTCTCCTCTCTCCTCACAATTGTCCTCCACTCCACCTTCCATCATGCCATCCTCAAGTTATTCTGGAAAAAGGCAGGCTTCTGTGGCTCAAATGTTGGAGCGTAAAAAAATGATGACGCCGGATAACCCTCTTGCCCAATGGTTGACCGCTGGCTTGTCGGAACTTATAGACTGCCAACTACTGCCATATAAACTGGTGGACTCGGAAGCCTTTAGAAAATTTGTGGCCATTGGAACACCACAATGGAAGGTCCCAGGAAGGAAATATTTCTTGCAGAAGGGCATCCCAGAGCTATATGGCCATGTTCAGCGGCAAGTGAACGTATCTCTGGCACACAGTGTCATTGCCAAGATACATCTGACCACAGACATGTGGTCTAGCAAATACGGGCAGGGACGGTATATAACTTTTACTGCTCACTGGGTGAACCTTCTGACGGCCGTCAAACATGTAACCCGTGGCACCCGTGTAGATTTTTACCGCCCCGTTTACATTCAGGCCTGCCTCTTCTTCTCCTCCTCCATCCTCCCTCTCCTCCTCGGCTGACTCCTCCTTTTCCACTGCTACCGTCTCTTCCGCTGCGCCACTCAAGATCCCCAGAACCTATTCGACATGCCAGGTGAGACGTTGCCATGCTGTGCTGCGTCTGTTGTGCCTGGAAGCCAAGAGCAACACTGGTCCTGCACTCCTTTCAGCTTTGCATTCACAGACAGATCAGTGGCTAACACCGCTCAATTTGACAGTTGGTAAAGTGGTGTGCGACATTGGTGCCAATCTGCTGAGCGCACTGAAACAGGGCAAAATTACACACATGCCATGCATGGCACACATCCTGAACTTGGTCGTGCAGCGATTCTTGTTCAATACCCTGGGGTCTCGGCCCATTTCAGAAGATCTTACACAGCCATGGCTCGCCTTGCTGACATTCAGTGGTGACACAACCTGCCCATCAGAAGTCTTTATTGTGACTGCCCAACGCGATGGAACTCTACCCTGTATATGCTTGATAGGCTGCTCCAGCAGAAATATCCAGTTAACGACGACCTGTACAAACTCTGAGGCAGGACAGTTTCTGGGGAGCTTTGGGTTTTTTCACCACGCCAGTGGCTGCTCATGCGCGATGCATGCAGACTTCTGTGGCCATTTGATGAGATCACCAAACTGGTCAGTCGCAGCCAGGGAGCCATCAGTGACATCGTACCTTACGCCTTCTTTCTGAAGTGTGCATTGCGTCATGTCATTGATCAAGCCATCGAGGAGCAGGAAGATGAGGAAGTCGCAATGCTGGATGAATTCCCAGGGCGGGACTACTCCATATGGTGGTATATGGTGCCGGGGCAGATGCGGAGGAGCAAGAAGAGCATGCTTTAACCTCCCTGGCGGTATGATTCTTTCTGATTTTCGGTGCTGAAAGCGGTACCATTATTTTGCATGTAATTCTTAAGGATGAGCAGCCCAAACCAACTATTTACATATGATTTCTTTTTACTGTGCGTTCTTCTTTATAACATCCCGGGTATGATAAAGTTTGAAACACAAAATCCTAAATTATAATATAATAAATAACTATAAAATAATAACAAATAATAATATAAAAATAATAAAACTTTTTTTCCAAAAAATAACACTTTTTATTCAATAAATTATAGTAAATAACGTAATCAAAAACACTGACATTTTTTTTTGTCAAACAAGGATGCAATATATATTTTTTTTTTCCAAAAAGGATGCAATATTAGTGGTCATATTGCTTCAATAAACATCCTGGGTGTGGAAAATTTTGAAACATGGTACAGCGCAAAGTCCAACGTCACAGTCAGGACAGTAGTACCGCGTTTCCTTTCTGATTTTCCGTCCAGTGTTGTCACGCTTGGAACAGTCAACCACACACATCCATGTGGGTGCAGACTTCTTTTCCGTCGGTGGAATGTGGTCCATGAAGTGATGACCGGTCAGGCGTTCGGGGTTCACAACACCAGCAGCACGGTGTCTGCATCTACTTACTGTTGGTGTTTGGTGCCTGAGAAATATGAGCTCAGCAATTTTCCACACAAAGTCCACATGAACCACAGGCCTGTCACTCTTCTTTTTTAGGAGAATGAATGCATTCCACAAACACTGTTCCAGGAGGTGCCTGAATATTTTTTTATAATATTTTTTCTGTTGTTTCCGCATTGCCTGATAGAAAGTTATGGCCTGGTCAGCTCTGTCCACACCTCCCATGGTGTTGTTATAATCCAGGACCAGTTGCAGTTTCATAACATCTTTTCCCCCTTTTGTATGTACCATGAGAGTAGCGGTGTTGTGGATGGTACTCATCAGGCAGACATCTTTTTTGTCGCGCCATCTCAGTGCCAACATTTTTCCTTTCTGCCAGGCAACTAATTCTCTGGGCTTCAGCTTTTTGTTGGCAAAGCTGGGGGGCATGTCACGCCGGTTAGCCCTGACGGTCCATACGCATCCGTCTTGTGTTGTAGAAGGAACTCAAACAGTTCTGGGGATGTATAGAAATTGTCTGTGGTGACACAGTACCCCTGATTTAGCAGAGGCTTAATCAACTTCAGAACTGAAGCAGTTGCCATTCCATAGCTGCTGAACCTTTCGTTGAACTTGGTCCCTCTCCCGGTGTATAGGACCGAATTCCAAATATATCCAGAGCTGGATTCACACAGCATAAATGATTTTATTCCAAAGCGTGCTCTCTTGGACGCAATATATTGTATCCAGCTGAGTCTCCCTTTATAGGCCATTAGACTTTCGTCTATACAGATGTCTCTTTCTGGGACATAGGACTCCTGGAAATTTTTCAAAATTAGTTGATAAATGTCCCAAATTTTTTTGAGCTTCGGAGCTGGATGAGAAGTCTCATCAAATTCGTCATTATTTGTAAAGTGCAAATACTTCATAAAGAGTGAAAATTTGAACTCCGACATAACTGTGCCAAAAAAAGGAGTGGCCAATAATTTGTTGGTGGTCCAATACCACTTCTGCAGGCGTTTCCCCACCACTCCCTGCAGAATAATAAGGCCCAGAAATTTCCAGATGTCCGCTCTGGTCACAGGTTCCCACATCCTGCTTCTTGAAAACCGCTGATGCGCTGTGGCTTGTTGCTCCTGGTACCGATTGGTTTCCACAACAATGTTTTCGATAACCTCATTGGTCAAAAAGAGTTGCAGGTATGCCAAGGGGTTGTCATCCTCAACATCCACTTTGATACCAGGTGCTCCGGTAAACGGGAACCTTGGGGGTGCTACATGCTCCGTACTGCAGTCGATCACGCACCAAATCCGCACATCGCTCGGCACAGTCGCAGCATCATTGCTGAAATCACTTTCTGCGTCCGATGACCAACTTCCCCACAAATCGCTGTCACTCCACTCTGCAAGCGATTCTGTGTATCGCTGTCGCCCAGCAGGTCATATACCGCTTTTGAGGTTGCGGCGCTCTTGTTTGATGCCATGGTTGCTCTGCAGTAATCAGACACAAGGTACAAGAAAAAGGCAGGAAGTGCAATGGAGAAAGCACTGGGGGGCAATCAAAGGTCAATTTATTTTATTTTGGCAATGTAATCCAATAGGATTACAGTGTATCAGTGTGTTTGTGCATATACTTTTTGAATTTGCCGCCGGTTCCACCCCTGCGGACGTCACGTCGCAGGAGATGGAAGACGGGGCTCACTGAGGATCGGGAGGAAGCTCTGCCGCCGCTCACCGTCCGCATACATCGCTGGATCCTGGTGACAAGGTAAGTAAAACCTCTACCAGGATCCATCGATCTTTCTGGCGGTACCCCAAGTGTGGCTCGGGGTTATCGATTTTGGCTCTGAAATTTAACCCCTAGCCACGCTCAGGAATACCACTAGGAGGGTTAAACCTTTCTGGGATCCCTGGTGTTGTCTGTAGATGGGGGGAGGAGAACGAGGACGACATAATCCTGGATGATGAGCAGGAGCCAGGCCACTACACTGCTTCCAGTTTAGTGCAAATGGGGGCCTTCATGCTCCAGTAGTTTAAGAGGGACCCCCATATAAAAAGCATAAAGGGCAAGGACCTGTACTGGGTGGCAACGTACTTAGACCCCCCAGAACAAACAAAAAATGACGGAAATGTTACCTCCATCACAGAGGGCTGTCAGAATGCATCACTTCCAGGCCTTGCTTTGGGAAATGCTGCATTCTGCTTTTGCGTGCGCTTGCAGAAGAATTTCCACTCACAGAGAAACAGCTGTAGGTAGCAATCCAACAGTGCCTGCAAGAAGAGGGCGGTTTGAAGATGTGTTGGTCACTTCTGATATGAGATCCTTCTTTCAGCCTACCCATTCACAGCTGTCCTCCGGATCCAGCATCAGGGAACGCCTAGACCAACAGGTGTCCGACTACATCGGGTTAACGGCCGATGTGGACGCTCTAAGAAGCGATGAACCCCTAGACTACTGGGTGGGCCGGCTTGACCTCTGGCCAGAGCTTGCAGAATTTGCAATGGAACTGTTGGCTTGCCCCTCATCCAGTGTCCAGTCTGAAAGGATGTTCAGTGCAGCATGGATCTTGAAGGAATACAACACATGTGACCATGTTTGATTCAAATTTCTCATGACAGACCACAAATATCCGCCACCACCCATAACAATTCATGGTCCCTGTCTTAGGTAAATACAGCGGCATAAAAGGCCTTTTATGTCCATTGAATGCCTAATTTTTGGGGCCTGTAATATCTGACACTTATTTATCCTTTGAATGTCTAATGTACCTCCAGCCACAAAATACCAAGTTCTTTGCTGTCAGGTGAACGCCTGTGGGCTAATTCTTGGGGCCTGTAATGGCCGACACTTATTTCTGTATCCTGTGAATGCCTAATGTAGCTCCAGCCACAGAAAACCAAGTTTTTTGCTGTCAGGTGAACCTATGCGGGCTGATTTTTGGGGACTGTACTGGCCGACACTTACTTCTGTATCCTGTGAATGCCTAATGTACATCCAGCCACAGAATAAAAAGTTCTTTGCTGTCAGGGGAACGCCTGTGGGCCAATTTTTGGGGTCTGTACTGGCCGACACTTACTTCTGTATCCTGTGAATGCCTAATGTACATCCAGCCACAGAATAAAAAGTTCTTTGCTGTCAGGTGAACGCCTGTTGGCTAATTTTTGTGGGCCTGCACTGGCCGAGACTTACTTCTTTATCCTGTGATTGGACCCTATATGTGTTTGACATGTATTTACCGGCTGCTGTCAGTTCTGGCTGATTTAGGAAAAAAAAATGTTTTTTGCTGAAATTTTTTTTTTT
Source organism: Pelophylax lessonae (assembly GCF_965119305.1). Taxonomy (NCBI): domain Eukaryota; kingdom Metazoa; phylum Chordata; class Amphibia; order Anura; family Ranidae; genus Pelophylax; species Pelophylax lessonae. Next base: position 498,844,423 of record NC_138769.1, on the reverse strand, counting down.
AATTTTATGGCAACTTTTCCAATAGCAATACTTCTGGTATGTCAGTGTTCATGTTTTGGGACTATTTGTGCACAGCTAGTAAGTATTTTGTGGCTGCAAATATGACCTGGAGGTTTTTCATGTTCACCTGCCATTAAAATGAGTGGGATCTGCCGCGTACCTGTGGTTCACGAACATTTGAGCGAGTTTGCCGATCGTGTTCGCGAACTGTCCCGGCAGATGTTCGTCCATCACTATTTAAGACGACTCTTTCTAAATATGCAGTCTCTAGCAGATAATATTGGTGGCAAGGCATTGCTGTCACTGGATGCTACAAAAGCATTTGATAACATTGATTGGACCTACTTATGGGCGGTGAAGAGAAAATTCAGTTTTGGAGAAGTGTATATTTCCTGGGTATGCCTTCTGTATAGCCATCCACAGTTGGCCATCAGGGCATCTTACAAATTATCTCATATATTTACTTTGGGAAGATGTACCAGGCAGGGGTGTCCCTAAACCCTTGGCGATTGGGATTAGGTTGAATCCTGGTTTTTGTTGGCCTCTGCTATGGCTCAGTGCAGGAGAAAATAATGCTACTAGATGGAAATGTCACCCACATTGAGACCTCAACATGTCCTATTCAATGTATTGCCTTCTTCAAGTACTTAGCGGTCCAGGAGTCCCCCTGCCTCTGGGATTTCTGTAAGTCAAATATTTTCCCACTTTTGCAGTGCTTTAGAGACCGCATTAAAGTTTGGATTTCTATCCATCTTTAAGTAGCAGGGAGAGTAAATCTAAGTAGGAAAATACTCAAACCCCAATTGTTGTATTTCCTCCACAATACCCCTATGGTTATCCCATTGAAAATCTTTAGAGTTGTCAATTCCCTCTTTCATACCTTAACCAGTTACCTACCGCAGATTTACTGCGGCAGGGAGCCGATCCTGGGCAAAGTGACGTAGGTCTACGTCGCTTGCTCTCAGTAGGTTAGGGGCCCGCCTGACACTCGCGATCGTTCCCTGCTGATAGCGAAGGTAAACACAGCCGACCATCCTTCTCCGTGGGATAATCGCAGAGCTCATGTGATCCTGCTATATAGGATCACATGTCTCTATGGTCATTTTAGAAGTCACGCCCCCCCACATATAACCCCTTGATCACCCACAGGGTTAACCCCTTCCCTGCCAATGGCATTAATACAGTGACAGTGCATATTTTTAGCACTGATTACTGTAGTAATGTCACTGGTATCCCCAAAAGTGTAAAAAATGTCAGTTAGTGGTCCGATCTGTCCAACGGCTGCCGCAATGTCGCAGTCCTGCAAAAAAATTGCAGATCGCCGCCATTACCAGTAAAAAAATAAAAAACAATACAAATAACATAAATCTTTCCCGTAGTTAGTAGACGCAATAATTTTTGCGTAAACCAATCACAATACTCTTGTTTTGATTTTTTTTTTTACCAAAAACATGTAGCAGAAAACAAATTGGCCTAAAATGTTAAAAAATTTGGGTTTTTAAATTTTTTTTGGGAATATCATATAGCAGAATGTGAAAAATATTGTTGTTTTTTTTTTTTTCAAAATTGTTACTCTCTTTTTGTTTAAAGCGCAAAAAATAAAAATCACACAGGTGATCAAATACCACCAAAAGAAAGTTCTAATTGTGAGGAAAAAAAGTATGTAACTTTTGCTTAGGTACAGTGTCACACAACCACCCAATTGTCCGTTAAAATAGCACAGTGCCGAATCGCAAAATAGGGCCTGGTCAGTAAGGGGGCAAATCCATCCGGTCTTAAAGTGGTTAGTATGGAAGGACCATACCTCTAGAGTCAAGTTAGAGCATCTACAGCGATCCAAGGATGACGGTGGACTGGCTTTGCCCAATCCTTGGGTTTACTACTTGGCAGCTTAATTGCAGCACCTTATTGGTACTATGCGTGTGGAGGCCTAATAGGAAGGCCCCATTAGTGGCTCCTCTTCAGCTGTAATGCACTATTTGTAGGGGCTCTATTCCACAGGCTCTTGAAGCTCAAGCTTTTGGAAATCCACACAAATCCTATCTGGCATATGACCTCATTCAGAAAGTATGGAATAAAACCAAACACCTTCAGAAGGTTCATCCACAGTGAATGTAGCTCACCAGCTCAGCTCCGGTTACTATACGCATTACATTCCCAGGCAGAGCTTAATCAGGAATATCACAGTTAGCATTACATAAATATCCTTTCTAAAGCACCCATGTGACAATAGTGGGCAAGCGGGCACCAGAAATGACATCACTGGAGGTGTGCCACACAATCAGGTACTAGTCACATGACATACACAGTCTCCTGGGTGTCAGAACATATAATTCCTTCAAAGTCAATCCTTACATTCTTCAATTTAACCATTCCAGTGAAAGTCTCATTCTTCAATAATAAACCATTCCCATCTAATAGCCTTGGGAACTTAATCCACAGTGGCCACAGGGAACACAGGAAGTGTTACAGCTTGAAACCAAGCCACCATCTCCAACTGGAAATTGCACAATCCTAAAAAACACAGGAAGTGATTTAACCGAAAACCAAGCCTCAATCCCAAACACAAAATGACACAATCCCAAGGTCCAGAGACCCAGAAGTACCAAAAAAAATCATCAATAAAAAAACCAGGGACAGTACACACGGGCTCCAGCAGCACTCCTCCCCAAAAGGTGATTGTAGCCAAATTAATACATTTGCAACACAAAGTACTGTTCATGTTAATCCTTTAATTTGCACTAACAGATACATTTTCAAGACATGCCTATAGGGGTCTACCTGTTTTTTCCAAAGTCTGAACATTACTGGTACGCAAAGCTAAATGTGCAGATTATTTTCCTATTTCTTAGAAATTTTCTATAACCCTTGTGTATCAGTACTGTTTGGACCTTAGAAGAAGGGGTAGACCCCTGAAAGCTCGTCCTGAAAATTAGTTAAAACATATCATAGAGAGAATGACAAGAAAAGCATTAAAAGAGATTACATATAATGAAGCCAATGAAAGAGGATTTGAAATGAAAGACCATGTTATTTGTAAATACTGAATATAATATGTATAATAATATAATATGTAATTTGCAGGCTTGATTGCCCTTGTAACTTTCAGTATGTAGACAGGATATTTAGGATTTTGGAAACCTGAGTCCAACACCCTCCTAATGCTGTATATAGAATTAGGAGAGTTATAAAAATATAGTGCATTTTTGCACATTTTAAATAGAAAAAAGCCTAGGACCTTTTAGGGTAATATACTGAGGTAACACTGATTTAATATGATGTGTTATATACACCTTTGATACAATTAAGCAATTTTATTTTTTTTTTTATTTTAAAGCACATCAAAAAAGTAGATATTGCTACTAAACTACCTAGGTATTCAAACTGGGTACATGATTGGAACATTAAAATCCTTTTAATAACTATACCAGGATTAAGAAGAGATTCTCAGTTTTTTGGCACTATTGGATTTACTTTTAACTTCCTTAGCGGTATTCCCGAGTGTGGCTCTGGGTTAAAATTCAGTGCCATTAGTGGTAACCCCAAACCACACTCGGGGTACTGCCAGGGGCATCGCTGGATCCTGGTAGAGGGTACTTACATTGTTCCCGGGATCCCGCGTTGTGTCACTGCAGCATACGGCGGCCGGATCTTCCGCCCGATGCTGTGAGCCCCGGCTTATGTCTCCTGCGATGTGACGCTCGCAGAGGGGTGGAACCGGCGGCAAATTTGAAAAGTAAAACACACAAACACACTTATATATTGTAATCCTATTGGATTACATTACAAAATAAAATAAATTGACATTAGTTCGCTCCCCAGTGCCCTTTCCTATATATACATATGAGATCACTGAAATCATTGTTAACAAACATTGAAAGTATCCACGCATAAAAGGACCTATTTTTATGCATTAAGAAATATACTTGTGTGAGTTTTGAAACAAAATTTGTGTATTCCTCAACCGCTTGCCGACCGTCGCACGACTATTTATTGCAGCAGTCAGCCCCGTACAGGCAAACCGACGTAGGGCTACGTCGTTCGCCTACGAGCCTCTAGGGGGCGAGCGCGCGCCGCCAGAGGCGCGCTCCCACCCCCGCTCGTTCCCTGACATGTCTGCGCGAGTGACCGGCGGCTCCGATGTCCGCCGGTCACCCACGATCTCCCGGTGGAGAGGGAGAAAGGCAGGCGGCTAATGTAAACAAAGCCGCCTGTCATTCTCCCTGATCTAACTGCAGAGACTACACGATCCTGCTATGTAGGATCGTATGTCTCTGTGGTTACATCACTAGCCCCGCCCCTTTACAGTTAGAAGCACGCCCCTAGGGACACACTTAACCACTTGATCACTAATAAAGTTAACCCCTTCCCTGCCAGTGTCATTTTTACAGTAACAGTGCATATGTATAGCACTGATTACTGTAGTAATGTCATTGGTACCCCCAAAAGTGTCAAAAATGTTAGTCAGGGGTCCGATCTGTCCGCCGCAATGTCGCAGTCCCGCAAAAAAATCGCAGATCGCCGCCATTACTAGTTAAAAAAAAAACAATAAAAATTCCATAAATCTTTCCCTTAGTTAGTAAACGCAATAACTTTTGTGCAAACCAATCAAAATACGCTTATTGCTATTTTTTTTTACCAAACATATGTAGCAGAAAACAAATTGGCCTAAAATGTTAAACAATTTTGATTTTTACATTTTTTTTGGGGGAATTTCATTTAAAAAATTTGAAAAATATTGTTATTTTTTCCTAATTGTCGCTCTTTTTTTTTGTTTATAGCACAAAAAGTAAAAATCGCACAGGTGATCAAATACCACCAAAAGAAAGCTCTGTTTGTGTGGAAAAAAGGACTTGTGATTGGCCAGTGCAGCATGTGACCCAGAGTCTATAAAAGCTGGAGTCACATAGCGCCGCGCGCCACTCTGCTCAAACTATACTAGGGAGAGGTTCCTGATGCTGCTGAGGGAGAGATAAGGAGATTATTGTAGGGTCAGGTTGGAGATTTCTTTGAGGGAAAGCATAAGAAGAAACTTCTTTAATCAGACAGAGATCTACATTGATTTGATTGTGTGGGGGTAGAGTGCACAATCTTTTTGCCCGGATGGGGGAGAGATAGGAGATTATTGTAGGGGCAGGCTGGAGATTGCTTTTAAGGAAACAATAGGAAGAATCTTCTTTGATCAGACAGCTATCTACATTGATTGTATTATGTGGGGGTGCAGTGCACGATCTTTATGCCCTGACCTGAGCCCAGTGAGGAGGAGAAAGGAGAAAAAAAAACTTTTATCAGTCTGTTAGGTGGGCGGCGTGCGGTGTTGCACATTTAATGCAAGGTCAGTGCATGTGTCTGTTTAATCTGCATTTAAAAAAGAAAAAAAAAAATTCCTTCATATTTTACTTTGACATACAGTGTTTAGACAGACACTGCTTTTTTAACCTGCTCTTCAAAAAGCACCAATGTAAGGGGAAAATAATTATTTTTCAGTATTTAGGGAAAAAAAATATTTTTCAGTTTTTCATTCAAATGGGTTTTTTTTATTCAATAGCGGAATAGAACAACAACAGTATCCAACCTGTTAGGCGTGTGGTGTGTAGCGGCCATTTCATACAAGCTGAGTGCATATGTGTCTGATTAATCTGCATTTAAAAAAGAAAAAAACTTTTTTCCTTCATATTTTACCGTGACTTACAGTGTTTAGACACTGCATTTCAAATCTGCTATTCAACAAGCACCAATTAAGCAAACAATTATTTTTCAGATTTTCATTCATACGTTACAGTGCGATACACCCATAACATACTGTTGTTGTATTCCGCTTTGCAATAAAAACCCATTTAGGGGAAAATAAATAAATTGCAGCCTATTCTGCATATAGTATAGTGAGATACACCCATTGCATACTTTTGTATTCCGCTTTGCAATAAAAACCAATTTAGGGACAAAAAGTTAATTGCGGCCTGGTCTGCATATGTTACAGTGAGATACACCCATTGCATACTGTTGTATTCCGCTTTGCAATAAAAACCCAGTGTCGGAAGAAGAAGTAAGCGCAGGCACATAGTTATGTGCAGACGGAGAGTGTTTGTTAACCAACGGGGAAAACCTATTTAGCCAAACCTATGGACTTTGGATTCCTGTTCACTTTCCATGCCCGCCACTAAGTGGAGCCAAATGGCCTATATAAACACCTCTGCTGCACTAGGACCTTGCCTTATGGTCTACAGCTTCCTGCTTCCTGTTTCCTGTTCCTGGTGTTTTACTCTGTTGCTGTCCTGATCCGTCTAACCACGCTTGAACTCTGCCTGAACTGACCCCTGGCTTGCTCTTCGACAATGACTCCGCTTTATCCTGCTGTCTGCCTGTCTGCCATTGCCAACTCCAGCCTGAACCTGACTACTCTGCTGCCTGTGATCTGCCAGCCTGCTAAGCATCTGCTGCCTGTGATCAGTCAGTCTGCCAAGTACCTGCTGTCTGCGTCACGATCCAGTCTGCATCTAAGTACGCACGGACCTCACATCTGCAGCCTTCACCATCTGAACTTCTACGCACTCGGGCCACTCCAGGCTTCTGTGCCTCCTGTTTGCATTATCAGGGGGACTAGGCCGGATGTGTAAGAGATCCCCTTCCTCTCCACGTCAGGCTCCATCTCCAGGTACGTGACACCCATTTAGGGGGAAAAAAAGTTCATTTGCGGCCTAGTCTGCATAAGGTACAGTGAGATACACCCATTGCATACTGTTGTATTCTGCTTTGCAATAAAAACCCATTTAGGGGATAAAAAGTTAATTGCGGCCTAGTCTGCATAAGTAACTGTGAGATACACCCATTGGATACTGTTGTTATATTCCCCTATTCAATAAACACCCATTTAGGGAAAACATATTAAATTGCGGCCTAGTCTGCATCTGCACGTGTGAGATACACACGTTGTATACTGTTGTTCTATTCCGCTATTCAATGAACACCCATTTAGGGAAAAATTATTAAATTGCGGCCTAGTCTGCATCTGTACGTGTGAGATACACCCTTTTAGATACTGTTGTTCTATTCTGCTATTCAATAAACACCCATGTAGCGGCACAGTGGTGTAGTGGTTAGCACTTTCACCTAGCAGCAAGAAGATCGCTGGTTCAAAACCCAACCACGACACTACCTTCGTGGGTTTCCTCTGGGTATTCTGGTTTCCTCCCACACTCCAAAGACATGCTTGTAGGTTAATTGGATCTGTATAAAAATTGGCCCTACTATGTATGTATGAATGTAAGTTAGGGACCTTAGATTGTAAGCTCCTTGAGGGTAGGGACTGATGTGAATGTGCAATGTATATGTAAAGCGCAGCGTAAATTGACAGCGCTATATAAGAACCTGAAATAAATAAATAAATGTAGGGAGAAAACATTAAATTGCGGCCTAGTCTGTATCTGTACGTGTGAGATACACCCGTTGTATACTGTTGTTCTATTCCACTATTTAATAAACACTCATGTAGGGGAAAGAAAGATATTAAATTGCGGCTTAGTCTGTATCTGCATATGTGAGATACACCCTTTGGCTACTGTTGTTCAATTCTGCTATGCAATAAACACCCATATAGGGAAAAAATATTAAATTGCGGCTTAGTCTGCATATGTTACTGTGAGATACACCCTTTGGATACTGTTGTTCTATTCTGCTATTCAGTAAACACCCATTTAGGGGACAGAAAGATATTAAATTACGGCTTAGTCTGTATATGTACATGTGAGATACACCCTTTGGATACTGTTGTTCTATTCTGCTATTCAATAAACACCCATTTATGGGACAGAAAGATATTAAATTGCGGCTTAGTCTGTATCCGTACGTGTGAGATACACCCTTTGGATACTGTTGTTCTATTCTGCTATTCAATAAACACCCATTTAGGGGACAGAAAGATATTAAATTGTGGCTTAGTCTGTATCTGTACGTGTGAGATACACCCTTTGGATACTGTTGTTCTATTCTGCTATTCAATAAACACACATTTAGGGGACAGAAAGGTATTAAATTGCGGCTTAGTCTGTATCCGTACGTGTGAGATACACCCTTTGGATACTGTTGTTCTATTCTGCTATTCAATTAACACCCATTTAGGGACAGAAAGATAATAAATTGCGGCTTAGTCTGTATCTGTACGTGTGATATACACCCTTTGGATACTGTTGTTCTATTCTGCTATTCAATAAACACCCATTTAGGGGACATAAAGATATTAAATTGTGGCTTAGTCTGTATCTGTACGTGTGAGATACACCCTTTGGATACTGTTGTTCTATTCTGCTATTCAATAAACACACATTTAGGGGACAGAAAGGTATTAAATTGCGGCTTAGTCTGTATCTGTACGTGTGAGATACACCCTTTGGATACTGTTGTTCTATTCTGCTATTCAATAAACACCCATTTAGGGGACAGAAAAATATTAAATTGTGGCTTAGTCTGTATCTATACGTGTGAGGTACACCCTTTGGATACTGTTGTTCTATTCTGCTATTCAATATACACCCATTTAGGGGACAGAAAGATATTAAATTGTGGCTTAGTCTGTATCTGCACGTGTGAGATACACCCTTTGGATACTGTTGTTCTATTCTGCTATTCAATAAAAACCCATTTAGGGGACAGAAAGATATTCAATTGCGGCTTAGTCTGTATCTGTACGTGTGAGATACACCTTTTGGATACTGTTGTTCTAATCTGCTATTCAATAAACACCCATTTAGGGGACAGAAAGATATTAAATTGCGGCTTAGTCTTTATCTGTACGTGTGAGATACACCCTTTGGATACTGTTGTTCTATTCTGCTTTTCAATAAACTCCCATTTAGGGGAAAATTAATAATTTTGCAGCATTTGCTGATTATGTTACTGTGAGATACACCCTTTAAATTTGTTTGGCACATTTCCTTCCACCACTGAGGATTGCAGGGCGCTTCAGTTTGCCTCCTGTTGCTAACTCCTCCTACTCCGCTTCCTCATCCTCATCCTCTACCACCTCCGCATCCGGAGCAGTGATCATTTCCAAGGCTTTCAGGGCAGTCATTCACAAGTGTAACGCTCCGGCGTTTATTTGTGTGGTGTGGATTTGCAGCTGCGGAAGTTACACTCAGTAGTCATGTAGAGATGTGTTGAACTACCATATCCAACTCTCAAGACTCATCATTGTGCATCAGCCTGTCTCAGCAAGCACATACACAAACACAGACACTCATTAAAGATGTTCCTGGAGTGATATGTTTATATGTGAAAGTATAGAGGTGATACTGAGGGGACAGGCGTGGATAGTGATAGCAATGGTAAGAGGTAACAGATGGTGATAGTAAGCACTTAGGATAGCAATCATGTACAGGTAACAGGTGGTAGTGAAGAGCAGATGAAGTGTACAGGAGATGCTAGGCTAGTGCAGTGACAAGATGGTAATAGGCTCAAGAGCTTGCAATCTAAGTAGCGGTGCAGATGTTAGATGTAACAGTATAGTTCTTAGAGTAGCAATAGTCTTTAGTAAGCAGAGTAGTAGTGAAAGTAGATTAGGAAGGTATTCCCCTGTGGGGTACTTATCACTGGTAGGTTTGTAAGGAGAGGGTTCCGGCAGTGAGGTAATGATCTTGTAGCGAGATACAAGATGTTGTAGCAAGTCTTCGGTCAATCCAGGTATTAGGGAATAGCTGGAGGATTTCGGCAGCGTTAGGTAATGCTGTAGCAAGCGGTTTGCACGAACACATGTGAGTGAATGCCGGCGGTTGAAATAGCTGCTCAGAGCGGCACTCACTGATGAGGTCATGGAATTTAAAGGGACAGGTACTAGATGCGTTCCACCTATCTATATGGTGAAACGTAATGTACAAATAATAGGCTGGAAGGGTACCACAGGTACCAGGATCTTACAGTACCCCCCCCCTAAGGCCGGCTCCGGAAGGGCTATAACACTGGTCTCTCCGGGTATTTGGAGTGGAACCTTCGTATAAGCCTGGGTGCGTGGACGTCAGAAGCATCCAACCAGGTGTCATCTTGGGGACCATAATTTTTCCATCTTATGAAATATTGGAGCTTTCCTCTGTGGATACGAGAATCCAAAATCTCTTTAATCCCAAATTCTTCTCCACCTTCAACTTGTATTTGAGGTGGAGGCGCGATGGTAGGTCTAATCCCTTGGTTGGGTGTATGTGTCTTCAATAGAGATACATTGAACGTGGGGTGTATTTTAAGATCTGCCGGTAAAGTGAGTCGAACTGCAGATTCCCCAATGAGCTTCTCAATTGGGAAAGGTCACAGGAATAGAGGTCCAAGCTTTTTACTAGGAATTTTCAACCTTAAGTTCCTCGTAGATAGCCAAACAAGATCCCCAATAGCATATTAAAGTGAAGGTCTTCTGCGGAGGTCATAGTACCTCTTTTGTTGGCTATGAGCATGTGAGATGGTGGTGTTAAGTAAGCCCAAAGAGTCTTTTATTTGGGTGAGATAGTCAGAGGCTACTGGGTTACTTGATGGTAGGATGCGTGGTGGAAGAATTGTGGGATGGAACCCATAGTTCAGGTAGAACGGACTTTGCTTAGTAGTACTGTGGGTTGCATTGTTATAAGCAAATTCTGCCAGAGGGAGGAGGTCCACCCAATCATCCTGTAGGTATGAGGTGTAGCAACGCAAATATTGTTCAATACACTGGTTGACTCTTTCAGTTTGTCCGTTGGTCTGCGGGTGATAGGGGGAAGTAAGTTTTCGCTCAATGCGCAGTATGTGACATAGAGCTTGCCAAAACTTAGAGATGAACTGCGAGCCCCGGTCAGATAAGAGTCTTTGGAATTCCATGTAGTTTGAACACATATTTTACTAGCAATTCCGCTGTTTCCTTAGATGAAGGTAGTCTGCGAATGGGAATGAAATGTGCCATTTTTGTCAGATGGTCCACTGACACTAGGATGGTAGTGAATCCCTTGGACGGTGGTAATTCCACTATGAAGTCTAAAGAAACAACTTCCCATGGAACTTTGGGTATTGGTAGACTGCAAAGTAAACCAGAAGGTTTTGTAGTGTCAATTTTGGACCTTGCACAGATGTCACATGAAGAAATGAATTTTTGTACAGACGTCTTCATCCCAGGCCACCAAAATTGCCTAGTGAGCAAATTAAATGTCTTAGTCATACCCATATGTCCTGCCATAGGTATGTCATGGGATAACTCCAAGATTTTGGTACACATACCGGGAGGTATGTAGAGTTTGTCGTTAAAGTAGCGGAAGCCTTCTGCATCAGTACTTAGTTGAGGTGGTGGTGAATCCAGTCTTAGACTGTGCAGAATCTCTTCCTTTAAGGGACGAACAACACCAATAATACGGTCATGGGGTATTATAGGTAATGAAGGAATTTTGGCACAGTTATCTTCGGTTAACCGTGATAACGCATCTGCCTTCTTGTTTTTGTCTGCAGGTGTATAGGTCACTAAGAAATTGAATCTTAGGAAGAATAGCGACCAACGTACCTGTCGGTGGGAAAGGGTCTTGTTGGTCTGGAGATATTGGAGGTTTTTATGGTCTGTATATATGAGTATTGGCAACCGGATGCCCTCAAGTAGATGTCGCCAATTCTCCAGTGCCAACTTCATGGCAAGTAACTCTTTTTCACCCACTGGGTAGTTCACCTCTGGGTTACTTAGTGATTTAGAGAAGAAGGCAACTGGATGAAGTGGTGAAGTATTCGTAGGTCGTTGGGAAAGAACTGCTCCTACAGCCATATTTGACGCATCTACCTCCAGGATGTATTGGAGGGATGGGTCTGGATGGCGTAGTATGGGAGCGGTAATAAAGCTTGATTTCAACAAGCTGAACGCTTTATTTGCTTCTTCAGACCATTTAAATATTTGCTTAACACTTGTAAGTTATGTGAGTGGTCTCACAATAGACGAGAAGTTCTTGATGAACTTCCTATAGAAGTTTGAGAATCCAAGAAATCGTTGTAAGGCCTTACAAGTTGTTGGTACAGGCCAATCCAGAATACAGGATATCTTGCTCATATCCATCTTGATGCTGTTCTTGGATATGATGTATCCTAAGAATAACACCTCTTCCTTATGGAATAGGCATTTCTTCAGTTTTATGTACAAGTTGTGTGCGAGCAATCTGGACAACACAAGTCTTACATGTCTTTTATGTTCAGACAAGGATTGAGAGTAAATGAGTATATCGTCCAGATATACTACGACACAGACATCGAGTAGATCTCGGAAGATGTAGTTTATGAACCGCTGAAATGCTGCGGGAGCATTACACAACCCAAACGGCATCACTAGATATTCGAATAGTCCGTATCTAGTTCTGAATGCCGTCTTCCACTCATCCCCACTACGGATGCGGATGAGATTGTAAGCCCCTTTAAGGTCTAACTTTGAGAAGTAAGTGGCTCCACGCACTTGTTCAATCAGTTCCGGGATGAGAGGTAAGGGATAGCGATCCTTTATCGTAATAATATTTAATTGCCTATAGTCAATAATAGGCCGAAGGCTTAAATCCTTATTGCGGACAAAGAAAAGTCCTGCAGCTGTAGAGGAAGTAGAGGGTCTAATGAACCCTTTCGCTAAGTTCTCATCCAAGTATTCCTTGAGATGAGAAAGTTCATCCTGAGAAAGAGGATAAACATGACCGAAAGGTAGCTTACTATTAGGGAGTAGGTCAATAGAACAATCGTAGTCCCTATGGGGAGGCAACACTTGAGCATTTTTCTCAAGGAAGACTTCTGATAAATCCTGATAGCATGGTGGTGGTGTAATTTCCTCTGACACCATGGACAGGATTTTCTTTTGAGATTGGAGGTTACACGTGGTCTCGCAATAGTGAGAAGGGAAGGTTAGGGACCGTGTCTTCCAATCAATAGTTGGTTGATGTATATGTAACCAGGGAAGTCCCAAAATAATGGGAAAATGTGGTGAGGGTAACACATCAAACGTGGTGGTCTCAACATGAGACTCGTTAGCAGTAGCAAGGAGTGCTTGTGTCTGAGTGGTAATTGGACCAGAAGATAATGGAATACCGTTAATCAAACTAACAGAGACAGGTTTGGGTTTTGAAATAATAGGTATTTTATTTAAAGCAATGAAACTAGTGTCAATGTAGTTCCCACAAGATCCTGTGTCGATCATGGCCTTGGTGGTGATCCTAATTTGGTCCCACTGTAGGATCAAACGAATAAAGAGATAGGGATTAGTAAAAGAAGTCGTTAATCCCCCCAGCAAGACCTGTGAACACTCACCCTTTTTCTTGTGGACAAGGGGACAAACGCTTATCAAATGTTCGGTGGAGGCGCAGTACATACAGAGATTTTCTGTTCTTCTCCTGGCCTTTTCAGTAGACGATTTTGGTGGGCGGATGGTTCCTACCTCCATAGGAGTAGGATCGAAGGACGACTCCCGAGAAGGGTTGGGTAATGGGATTCCCATTTTCTCAGCCTTCCTCTCTCGCAATCGTCTGTCTATTTTGATACTAAGTTGTATCAAGGCATCCAAGGTGCCAGGTAAATCCGCTCGGGCGAGCTCGTCTTTTATGGCTTCAGATAACCCAAGCCTGAACTGGGTTCGCAGAGATGCATCATTCCACCCTGAATCAAGGGTCCATCTCTTGAACTCTGCTACGAAATCTTCAACAGGTCTCCTTCCTTGTTTTAAAGCCCTCAATTGGCTGTCAGCAGTACTCTGCCTATTAGAGTCTTCATATAGGCTAGAGAGCTCTGCTAAAAACGTAGGATAGGAGTTGAGAAGAGGGTCATTTTTCTCAATAAGAGAGTCTGCCCAAGCCCGTGGATCACCTGACATATATGATATTGTGGTGCAGAGTTTTAATTGGTCTGTAGTGTAAGTACGAGGTTTTAGATTAAAAAGCAATTGACATGCGTTTTTAAATTCACGGAATTTTTTCCGATCACCCGTAAACACTTGTGGAGGGTTTATTTTGGGCTCACGGGGTTGGGCAGCAGTGAGCTGTGAAACACGGGCTATCTGCTGTCTCAAGGTCTGGTTTTCATTTTTCATTTCAGTAAGTGAAAGAATTAATGAATCTACCTTTTGTGATAGTTGTATCACATGTGTAGCTATTTCCGCTGAATCCATTTTTCAGGTTCGTGCAATCTGTAACGCTCCGGCGTTTATTTGTGTGGTGTGGATTTGCAGCTGCGGAAGTTACACTCAGTAGTCATGTAAAGATGTGTTGAACTACCATATCCAACTCTCAAGACTCATCATTGTGCATCAGCCTGTCTCAGCAAGCACATACACAAACACAGACACTCATTAAAGATGTTCCTGGAGTGATATGTTTATATGTGAAAGTATAGAGGTGATACTGAGGGGACAGGCGTGGATAGTGATAGCATGGTAAGAGGTAACAGATGGTGATAGTAAGCACTTAGGATAGCAATCATGTACAGGTAACAGGTGGTAGTGAAGAGCAGATGAAGTGTACAGGAGATGCTAGACTAGTGCAGTGACAAGATGGTAATAGGCTCAAGAGCTTGCAATCTAAGTAGCGGTGCAGATGTTAGATGTAACAGTATAGTTCTTAGAGTAGCAATAGTCTTTAGTAAGCAGAGTAGTAGTGAAAGTAGATTAGGAAGGTATTCCCCTGTGGGGTACTTATCACTGGTAGGTTTGTAAGGAGAGGGTTCCGGCGGTGAGGTAATGATCTTGTAGCGAGATACAAGATGTTGTAGCAAGTCTTCGGTCAATCCAGGTATTAGGGAATAGCTGGAGGATTCGGCAGCGTTAGGTAATGCTGTAGCAAGCGGTTTGCACGAACACATGTGAGTGAATGCCGGCGGTTGAAATAGCCGCTCAGAGCGGCACTCACTGATGAGGTCATGGAATTTAAAGGGACAGGTACTAGATGGGTTCCACCTATCTATATGGTGGAACGTAATGTACAAATAATAGGCTGGAAGGGTACCGCAGGTACCAGGATCTTACAACAAGTGGCTCCGAGGGTGGGTTCCTGCACCCACAAACGCCAGATACACAATTATCCAGCAAGGGCACAGTTCTGGAGGATGACAAGGTGGGGGATGAGGAGGAGATGGAGGAGGAGGAACCATATTCACAGCAGGGTGGCACCCAGATAACTGATAAGAACAGATACTACACTTGATCTTAGCCAAAAGGTCGAGAAGCGATGCTGGTGGCATTCCCACCTGACAGCGGGAGCACAGTGGAAACAAAAGGCGAAGGCAGAGGAGGAGGTCGCCAATGCAGCCAGGGAACTGCCAGCACCTCATAAGGCAGGGTTAGCATGTATGAAATGTGGAAAAGCTTTGTCAGCACGCCACAACAACCAGGACCACCAGCTGTTTTTTTTTTTTTAAGCCCGTGGTGTGTGAACACACTCAGACTATCACCCGGTGGGTGCATAAAAAAGTGCACACCAAAAAAGTGAAACACAAAAAGTGCACAGGGTGTACACATGGTCCTTGACCCTGATCCCCCGGGGCGCAAGGCACCTGACAGGGACTGGGGTACTTACACTGGCTAACCTGGCCGAAACCAGGCAGCCCCATTCTTTAGGGGGTCTGCTGAAACAGACCACCCCAAGTACTAGGTGGGGCTCTCCCGAAGAGAGACCCCATGAGAGAGAGTGAACCAAGCCAGAAGGCCATATCCACCCCTTCCTAAGCCTTTCAGGGACAGGCCCAAGGACCTACACGCTACTAATCATGCTGTGCAAAATAAAGTGTACCGCCACAATAAAAAACACAAAACGTGAGACACACAACACATAAAAGTGGGGTAAGGGATAGTGGAGAAGTGCAAGATTAGTGCCACGTTGCAATACTATGGCAGGCCCTTTGGCCAGGAATAAAAAATTCCTCTGGTCCTGACTCCTGACCAAAAGGCCCGGCCCTAGAGGCAGGTATGAAAAGCGTGTGAAGGAAGTGCAGTGTCCTTGGTGCCATACTCATAGTGGTACCATCCATACTGTACACCACAGGCTTTCTGAATCCTGGTCCCTGGCAAGACCAGTGCAGCCTCGTCCCTACCAAAAGGCCTCAGAACTTAGACAGCTTTGGGAGAGCCTGGCTCACAACCAGGGACACATACCTTTTCCAAGGCCAGGCTCAAACCAGAAGGGGGAAAAAAGCCCCCCCGCTGCCTAAACCATTCCTTACCATATACCATATACAGTTCCTTACCGTTCCTTACGTACTATACACATATTGAATGACGGGTCTGCCCCCTTCAACTTCTGGGTCTCCAAATTGGTCACATGGCCTGAGCTTGCCCTTTACGCCTTGGAGGTGCTGGCCTGCTCTGCAGCCAGTGTATTACCTGAACGTGTATTTAGCACGGCTGGGGGGCGTTATCACAGACAAGCACATCCGCCTATCCAGAGCCAATGTGGACAAGCTCACGTTCATTAAAATGAGCCAGGCATGGATCCCACAGGACTTGTGCAGAATAGACATGTATACTGGCCTTACCCAGCCATTGTTGTATTTTTGATCTTTCTCACTCTTTTGGGGTGTACCCTAATTTAAAAAGAAATAAAATTAAAAACAAAAACCAGTGTTGGCTACCTTGTCCTCCTTCACCGCCGCTTCCACCTACACCGCCACATCCGCCGCCACCTCAACCTCCTACTCCATATGGGCCTCATCCTCCTCCTCCACCGCTGCCACCGCTTCCACCTACACCGCTATGTCCTCCACCACCTCAACCTCCTACTCCATCATTTAAGATGATTATCTTTTATTTTTCTGTTTTTTATGTTATTTTAAGTTATTTCCCTATCCACATTTGTTTGTAGAGCACTTGCCATGCTCTTAAGATGATTTTGCTGCCATTTTTTTCAGCCCTCTAGCCCTTTCCATGTTTGTTTTAGAGCCATTTTAGTGCTCAAAAGTTCGGGTCTCTATTGACTTCAATGGGGTCTGGGATCGGGGTAAAGTTTGGGTTAAGTCCGGGTCACGAACCCAGACTTTTTTTTCAAGTTTGGCTGGACCGCCGAACCCGGACATCCAGGTGTTCGCTCAACTCTAAACAGGAGTTGAAGCCATCTTCTATCCATTTCACTCTCATTCATGCAACAGGGAGTTGGTGTCTTTGTGCAGACTGATGCCATTTTGTTGTAGTCTTTAATAGTACCACTTTTTTAAAGCAGAGCACTAAATTAATAAAAATAATTACATCCAGATTGTGGATAGTAAAACTAAAGGTACTTAAAACCTGTCCTTTTACTCAGTGTAGCAGGGCTGCATACAGTATTTGCTTCCCCTGCCCTCTCTCTGCCACTGGTCGTTATGGACTCTATCAAATTCACAGCTGACAGCCTCCTAGCAACCAGTAATGCTACAGTGGGCAGATCCTTATGGGGATGCTAAGAAATTACTTAACCATCAGGTCCACTCTCTTCTTGTAATTGACAGCAGGCAGTGGCCAAAAACGATAGCCAATAGTAAGCTGTCTATTGGCTAAGGACCCACCACTGCCTGCTGCCATTCACAAGGAAAGCAGAACTGATGGGAAACTGGTGTCTGCAAATCCCCATCAGGCTGCGCACCCCCAGATACAAAACTCCCATTGGCTCATCTGTCTGTGTAAAAACCGCAATGGCAGTAGAGAGCAGCAGCACTGAGGACAAAGTCTGCCTTCAGCCTCAGTCTGCCTTCACATGTGTTGTTTGTATCATATTCATGGACCTGTCTACAACAGGTGCATGAATCTGTCGCTCACACCAACATTTGGTGTGTGGAAGCATGTCAGAATTCTAAAGAGTGTTTAGGACCCACTTTATGAATCTCCTTCAAAGTGTGTTATCTGAGGCATAGTTCCTACCCTGAAGAAGAAGATAAAGCCCCTGTACTGAACTGAATAAGATTTGTCCTGGAGGTGGGATTTGGAAGCAATTTTATTGTCAAAGGTTTGATCTTCTGTGTTAAGAGTCTTATCTGGATACTGGTTTGTGGAAAACAGAATTCACAATTCCCACTCAACTCGAAATACAGTCGTTTTTCTTTTGTTAATTTTGTGGTATATATGCACCTATTTTCAGAGATTTGTTGTTTTGACATTGACGCAGACCACCCGACAATTGGTTATTTACACATAAGGGTTGATTTACTAAGACAAATACCATCTATTTTGCAAGTGCAGTTACTCCAGAACTTAGTAAAAAATGTTTTCATTTTCCTTGTATGTGATTGATTTTTTTTTTTGTAAAGTAAAGCTTTAACTAATTTACTAAGCTCTGGGGCAACTGCATTTACAAATTGCTGAGTCTATTTGCCTTTAGTAAATCAACCCCAAATTTGGAAAATATATATGGTAACTATTTTATCTTTAAAATAAATTTGCAGTTCTGTTCTGTCAATACTGTCTGTTCTGTCAGGATGTGTAATTTACCAACTATTTTAACTGCATATTTTTCTTTGTAACTGTGAATTTTGCTGCAAGGATTAGTAACATCTCTGGAGCAGCAATTTTATCAATGTTTAAAATAAAACATCAGAAAATGCAAAAATGTATTTCAATAGAATGTATAGGGGACATCTTAAATCCATACTTCACATGCAGTTTCAAGGCATCCCTAAGCATTCACAGTGCAGCTTTATTACTTTCTAACACCCATAATTAGCTTAGTTAATTATATCCATCTTATTATTCCTATGGTTTCGCCTTTAGCAGATGCCTTTCTCTTAGATTAGTATGCCTACTGGCATTCAGATGCTCCCAGAATTTGGGCACTATATTTGAGGAACTGAGATGCCCACCAAAACCCCAGAGGTAAAATTCAGATGATCCAGAGAAGGTTGGTAATCCATAATATATGAGGCAAAGATCTGGGAAGAAAGAAGTCCATATACAAAGTGATGGGGCTTCTGATGCTCAAATAGATCACCACAGCTACACAGCCAATCATTCGTTAGGAGAAAGGGTGTCTTGAGCAACCAAGACACTGCATGTTAGAAAATGCTGCCACTGGCCAGAACTGAGCAGGAGTGGGTCAGGCTGTGGAGAGAGAGTGGCTGAGGGCTTGAACTCCACTCCTAGTGGAGGCTGTAGTTGAAATTGCAGGGGGAACCAGTCTAGCTTTCCTAACATTAGTTCACTATGTTCCTTTCTTCCTGTTACCTTTTTCTATTGTTTAATTGTAAAAAGGTTAACGCTACAAAGGAATTGTTATTTGCCACATTAGGAAAGGAAGTCATCCAAGTATCCCATCTACAGATATCAAAATGAATGAAGTGCCATTGGGACAGGGCTCCCTCATAAGCAACATTAGGCTCATCAATTGTTGAAAGAAATAGACACAAAAATTCTGAATTATTGTTGATAAAATGCAGAAAA
The DNA here is from genome assembly GCF_965119305.1 of Pelophylax lessonae. Classification (NCBI taxonomy): domain Eukaryota; kingdom Metazoa; phylum Chordata; class Amphibia; order Anura; family Ranidae; genus Pelophylax; species Pelophylax lessonae. The sequence continues at coordinate 498,825,084 of NC_138769.1, read as the reverse complement.
AAATTGTGTTCATTCATAGCAACCTAGGATCATCACAATTCCATATTAATAGATGGAAATGATAATATGGCTAGGTTACCATAAATATTACAACAAGCAAATTGACATCTCTGAATCCACTTAGGAGCAGAGCTTTTATCTACAGTGATATTGGAGCTGAATTTTAATATCTCAGTTCCAAATCTTGGGGAAAATGTCAGTGTGAAAGTCTTTATATGACTGGATACTTCAACCAAGGCTATTCATGTTTCCACAACCATTCTAAACACTGTTACATTAAATTTCTCAATAATCTGACATTTTTTACCAGTTGAACTCATCTAAAATGTATGGCATTTAGTCAATTCATTCAAACATCAAGCTAGTCTAATGTTTATTAGTTGACGTAAATGATCAGGCTCGGCAATAGATCACATATTTTACATTGCCAGAGTCTTACTGTGTGTTCTGCCATCATTACACAGGTGAAAAAGCATCAGCCAAATTCTCTTCATTGCTGCTCAGCTGTATCTTTTTTGATGACAATCTAAATTTCTACAGAATGTCAGAAACTTATACAACATTTATTAAACACCTAAATATACCATATGTTAAACACATTTCCGTTTCTTAACACAATTATGTTCACATTCCACTAAAGACAATGCAATCACAACAGCTTTATTTGCTACTTCTTATCCTTGTAAATAAACTTTTTTTGGTTTGGTAATATATTACCATATCATATTAGTTCCATAAAAGCTTTAAAACATTCATATTTTACCACTTTCAGCATAGTCACAATATTCCTCAAGCGTATCATTCTCAAGACCAGTTCTCTAAAATATGTAGCAATTTCATAAAGTTGCAAGTGGCATGTTAAATATTCTGAGCATGAGTAAAAGTACAGGCAGTGCTTTACTGTTCAGCATGTGTTATGTAGGAGCATAATATTCAGATTTCCATTACGTGCTCTGCCAAGTAACAAAGGAACATAAAGTAAATTCAAAACAATTTGGCAATCATTCTCAATCGCTGTTGTTCTGTATGATTTTAATTTGTCCATTACAACGACCCATTTATCAGATTGTATCTTTTATACATTTTGAAAGTAGTAATTGAAAACAAAAATCAGTGATCCAGTTGGACTGAATATTGTATTATTCAGATGCAGGCATTGTACTCATAGATAATAAAACCGCTCCCTTGTATAATGTAGAATAAAGTTTTCCCAGAGTTCAAATGGAATGTGTGCACCGAATACCATAGTATGCACTAACAATATAAAGGAGGACAATAAGGATGCATATGTTACCATTTTAAGTAGTCCAGCAAAGCCATTACTAAAATTAAAAGGTGAACTACTGTGTCATTGACTTTAAAAAGATTTTGGACTATTCGGACATGATTTTTATGTTGAATATTTATGTTTATTAAACATTGCAGTGATATTTGAATTAATTAAAACAGCCATCACTGGTAAAGTTGCAAAAGTAATCTCTGTTTTGCAGTGGATAAAAATATTTTCTATAAATATGCTCTACAATTTAATCTTGTTTTTTAATATTCCCTTTCCATCTCAGATTAGTTTATGAAGAGCTCTTAGCAAAAATGATCTAATCCACTTCCCATTTTATTTACAGAATATTATTGAGGTTCTGTCTCTTAGAACACTTGCTGTCTGTTGTAATTTTTTACCAGCATCAACATAGCTGATAAATACTCTGCTCTGTTCGCATATGACCTCCCCATAATGACTTGAAACTAGACAAATCTAGGAACTAAGGTTAGAAAACCCCACTGCAAACTCCCTGAATGATAAAAGGAGCTGTATTCAGCTGTGTTGAGACTGCAGGTATCAACTCACAACTGAAATGTTAGTTATGCTTAGACTGACTTTTTAAGGGAGTTTAGTTTTGTTAAATGTCTGAGTTGGTATAAATAGTTCTTTAACCAGTTGCTGACACTGGACATGTTACACAAGCCCAAAAAATCATCAAAGTACAAAGGATGTGTGTAGCACATTCAGTGCTTCTTCTCCTTTGCCATGCCCTTCCAAATTTCAGGCAATGTACAGCTCTGAAAATAAAGCCAGGAGGTGCTGTGTAAATACAGTATAGTAGTCCCAGTGACTGCATCTGTCAAAAAATTATTATTTTATCTTCTATTTTTGATATAGGAAAAAACAACTAATTCAAACAGAAGCAGCAACTTCAAGTGCGACCAACACCCCAAAAGTAAAAATATAAAAAACAAGCTGCGCTAGAAATTGAAACAGTCCATATGAATGTCCATAAATGTAAATGTAAAGTGATGAAACTTGTGTAGGTACCGCTTACCAGATTCCAAACAATAAAGAGCCAAATGGGTGAAGGCAAGTATCTTCAAAAGTGAGACGCGGTAAACTTCAAAGGACTCCAATATGGTTCTCCTCAGTGAAACATTGATGAAAAAAAAGAAAACAACACCATAGTGTAAACCGATAATGGAATAAGGAGTAGATGCACCAAATAGGTTGTGACCTGTGCAGGTACCGCTTACCAGAAGTGACCGATTTTGTAGCCAAAATGTGGTATGATGACTCCACCAGGTCTCAAAGAATTAACAGCAAGCCTGCACTCTTGTGATGCAAATCTCCAGAAATGGGTATTATATAAAAAAGAAAAAAAGGTCAAACGCCATAGCGTAAAACCAAAAACAATAGGTAATGACACCTGAAATGTGTGAAACTGGAATTCCAGTGCTGAATGTGGTAATTAGATAGTGAAAGAGTGACAACCACCACCAAATTGAGTAGATACCCCTTACCAGATATAGCAAGAGGAAATTCAGATAGTCTCCCCAGTGTGATTGTCCGCTTACCAGATGGACTAATATATAAGCATGTAGAGATAAGGGGTCCCGATCATGCAACCAAGAGGGCACCAGTAAGGATGGGTACTCTTACCGACTCCAAGGGGTATATGAGCGGGCGTTCAAAGTAACATCGGGCTAAACTCCAATAGGACTCCTCCAACCAAGGCTCAGGAAGTAGTGCAGGTTAACCGAGGAATAAGGAGGGGAGAGCCATGGCATAAAATCCAACGATAATTTGTTCAAAACATAAAAGTTGCACTTACAAACATCAGATGACAATACATGGGTAGAAGGGAGGTAACAGCCGCCGGCCGGACGGCTCCGCTCGCCCGTCCTTCGTAGACAAATGCGTAGGTGTGACGTCAGCACACCGTGACCTGACTAGTTTCATCAAAGATGATATTCTCAAAGGCTATTTTTGATGTTGATAAACACTAACATTATTACTTTTGTATATAATTTGTTTAATTTTTCTGCAGCTCAGAGGGATGACTTTGACCTGCAATTGCTGTCAATTAAAGCAAACTGACCAGTGATTTTTTTTGAAAAATGTCTATTTAAATGTGTCTATTTAAAGTGATAATAAAGTCGACAAAGAAAAAGAACTAAACCTTCCCCCTGCAAGTTAAGAGCATAATGTGCTAGCATGCATTGTATACTAGCACATTATGAAAGACTTACCTTAAAACAAAGCTGTCCAGTGGTATGCTGTCACCAGAGACAGGGAATCCATCTTTACCCGATCTCATGCGCATGGAAGCCACGATCGTGACACAGTCCTCAGTATGACGTCCCTGCAGAGAGTAATGCACATGCGCAGAGTTAAAATATCCTGAATGGTGCACATTTAGGAGATATTTTGACAAATGTTAAGCTTTATTATAAGCTTACCTGTAGGTACAATTCACTAAGCGGTGTTTACTTACCACTTTAACCCTTTATTAACCTAATTAACTCTTTTATTCCCGTCTTCGTTTTTTATTTCTATATTATTGCCTATTAATGTTTGAATTTTTTCCAATTTTTATTTGTTTATTTATTTTTGTGTCACATTTAAAAAAGCTCAAAATTGAAAAACACACAGAATGAATCTGAGCTATACTCAAAGCTCTAATACTTTTTCATTCTACATTCTAAAATTTGTTCTGTATAAAATGACTTTAATGTTATGATTCTGGTACAAAGCATTGCAAACATATTTAGAAATAAAAAAAGGTTATTTACAGTAAATAACCTTTTTTTATTTCTAAATATATTTGCAATGCTTTGTACCAGAATCATAACATTAAAGTCATTTTATACAGAACAAATTTTAGAATGAAAAGCTTTTGTTTTGTTTTTTTCTGTTACATTTTTGTGTAAAGCCTCATGCATACTGGACGTTTGTAGCTGTAGAAAGCTGTAGCTGTAGAATGAGTTTTGCAGCATTTTTGCAACAGCGTTTTTCAGCGTTTTTTTTTTTTTTTCACATTAAAAGTTTATTTAGGAACATTGAGAAGTACAAAGTGTACATAATATTTCAAGGTATTTAAAGAAAATCATTGTACAGATGTATTAGAGTTGCATATAGAAATCCAGGCAACAGCTTAGATAAATAACAAGTAAAGTATGCCAAAGAAAATGGCATAAAAACCAAATCAAAAACACGTTTAGCTGTAAATGATCACATTTGAGCTAGATATAGAGTTCCTAAATTGGTTTATAAGATGTATTATTAAGTGGAAAAATGTTTTACACGATTCAGTATACTGTTGATAGTGGTAGAGGGAGGAATAAAGACAGAAAAGTTAAGTAGAGGTACTGAAAGTGAGGTTCTGCCGAGAGTACAGGGAAATGTGGGTATACAAAGTCTTTCAAACAGACACATAATTACACATGTCTAGTGAAAACATAAACACCTAATGGTGGAGGAGAGAAACCAAGCTGCGGAGATGTCAGTTAGGACATAAATGAATAGTTAACTGGGGTAGCGTTTATTCACCCTACATTTTTGTACTCATCTGACAGCTTAAAAATATACCAGGCATTCCATGGTTTGCAAAAACTATCCAGGCTATCTGTAGCAATGGCTGATGATTCCTCCATTTAATGCAAAGTGTTCACTATAACAACCAGCCTTTTACTGTTGGAGTATGATTAGATTTCCAGCACAAAGGGATCAGGGCCTTAGCCATATTAAGTAAATGTCTCACTAAGGATTTTTTGAATATCTGCATTGATACAGATGTGTTGTTTAAGAGACAGCACTCAGGTGTCAGTTGAATCACTGTTTCATTGATCTTGTGTGTTAGGTCACAAATTTGGGACCAGAAAGGGGCTATATGGGGGCATTCCCACTATATATGGAAGAGAGTCCTGGGTTCTTCATTAAACCTCCAGCACAGATCTGAGGCAAGTGTGAACCACTTCTTTACCTTAACAGGTGTCACATACCAATGGGTAGGTAGTTTGTAAGCAATCTCTTGAGTTCTAGTACTGATAAAGCATGTTAAAGCCTTCTGCCAATCGTGGTCAGTGATGTATTTCTGTAAAGTGTATTTCCACCTTCCCTTGAGATTGCCTAGTTTTTAAATTAGGGAACCTTGCAACCAAAAGTATGACAGTGATGTTGGCCTTTTCCATTTCTTGCCCCTCGAACATAGTTTCTCTAGCTCCGTAGGTTCTTGACATAGGAGAAGCCTTATTTTCCTGTCAGTAAGATATGCATGAGCTTGTAAATAGGACCAGAAAGAGAGATTAGGGAGACGTTTTTCTGCCTCTAGTTCAGTTATGGCTTTATTGTTCCCTCTTTTAAAAAGGAGCAAAGCTGGCAAAGGTTTGTTAGTAGGTAGTCTGAAAATGAGGGTTGTTATATCTTGGTAAAAATAATGGGTTGTCAGATAATGGAGTCAGTGGACCCGGTATAGTACACAATGTGTGGGAAGTGGTCAAGTCGTGAAAGATCTTTAGAGTGCTCCATATTAATGGGTGGGATTTCAGTATAGGGGGATAGTCTGCCCATGGGACCCACATAAGGAAGGGATGTGTCAGTCATATCAAATTCCAGTTGTACCCAGTCTTTAAAAGTGCCGTGGCAGTGCCAATCGATGACTCTAGTCAGGTGAGTAGCAAAATAATATATTTGGAAATTTGTCAATCCCAGACCTCCCTGTACCTTAGGTCTGATGATTAGTTGAAATATGATGCGTGGTCTCTTGTGTCTTGTGTGCCCATACAAAGTGCAGTTGTAATGTGCGTAATTTATGGAAAAAGCCATTGAGGATTGAAATGGGTAATGCATGCATAGCGTAAAGTAATCTTGGCAGGGCTGACATTTTTAGAATGGTGGCCCTGCTGAACCAGGAGAAATAGCCCGTATTCCATGCTTTTAGATCATGCTCAATAGCTTTCAATAAAGGTATAAAATTACAAAAAAGAGAGGACAAGCAAGGAGTCAAAATTCACAAATATTTCAATTCCTTTTTTTCCCCATTTTAAAGGGCAATTTTTTTGTAATCGCTTAGCAGAATTGTCTGGCAGGTGGTTTAGAGCTTCTGACTTGGAATAAATAATCTTCAAATTGCTTCAATTAGTTTTTATTTGAGTTTTCACAAAAAAGAAACAAGCATATAAAAAACAAAATAAGTTAACATAAAATAATAACAGAAAAGAAAGAAAAAAAAGAGATTATTGATATGATATGTTGATTTCAATACCTTGTGACATTATATGTAGCAAGAACAGGAGACAAATAAGTCCAATGCTATATACATTCAAGACCTAAGAGACTACTTAGGAAGTATATGCAAGATACATAGGAGGTACTTAAAAAAAGCACCAAAGAGAAAAATAAAAATAAAGATACCAGAAGAAGGATACCAGAAGAAGGAAGGAAGCACCACCACACTCCGAGTCGCGCCGTCCACCGGCCTCAATTTTTCCGTTAAACACCGTGGAAATAGGGGCTTTGTTGCCAGAGAAGCCAGGCTATGTGAAATTTATTACCTCGAGAAATTGAATAGGCATATGCCTTTTCCAAAGAATAGTGTTGGTTTACTAAGCCTATTGCCTCTATATGGGAGGGAGCTATAAGTTGTTTCCAACTTCTAGCGATTACCGTTTTGGCTGCTATCAATATGTGTATAAATACTGTTCTGATATCAAATGGTATGTTTTCAATACCCAAAAATAGTAGCGCTATTGCAGGTTCAGGTTTGATTAATATACCCGAGACTTCAGAAAGTATTTCAAAAATTTTCCTCCAAAAACTAATAAGGCCTTTACAGGACCAGAATATATGAAAAATTGTGCCAGTTTGATCACACTTACGCCAGCACAATGAGTCATATTTAGGGTATATTAAAGACAGGCGGTAAGGGGTCAGGTACCATCTAGTAATTATTTTCTGAAATTGTTCCCAGTGTGTTACGCATTGTGTAGCTTTATAAGACGTTCGTATCGCCCATCTCCATTGCTCATTGGAGAAGGACAAACCGAGGTCTCTTTCCCATTTCATCATGTAAGATGATTTAAAAAAGGTGAGTTTCTGCTGAAGTTGATTGTAAAACACTGATATCCCCTTAAGCTTAGGATTTGGATCTGTGAGATATTTCCAAAGTGGTTGGGGGATTTCAAGTTTAGGGGGTGGGTGTTTAGATATGAAGCTCACTATACTAATATAAACAAAAACAGCCTGGGGGGTGAGTGAAAATTCTCGTTGGAGGGCTGCAAAAGACTTAATAATATTGTTTTGGTATAATTGTGTTACTGTGTCAATACCTGCTACCACCAACTTGTTAATATGGACGTTAGGAAGCAGGATGCGCATTGTCAATAGGGGAATGGGAACCGATATTTTGTTTGGCTGTGGTTGTAACTGTAGTTGAGCAATTAGATGACGCCAAGACTGTAAGGAGGCTCTTATTGTTAATGGAAGAGTCTTAATTGTTATAGGTTTCCACATGTCTGCCAATAATCTTCAAATTGGAAACATAACCATAAATATTGAAGGCCTGGATAAGATTAGGTATGGATGTGTGTGGTTGTGATAAAAAGATATGCAGCTATTTGGGACCAACTTTGAAGCCCTGTATGGATTGGTTAGCTTTTATCACACAAGTAAAAGGTTCCAACGTTAAGATAAAAAGTAGGGGGGATAAGGGGCAACCCTGTCTGGTTCCATTTCCATTCCATTTGCCTCTGAGAGGGAGTTATTTACCTTAATCAAGGCTGTAGGGTTCCTGTATATGGCTCCAATCCAAGAAAGCATTTTGGATTCAAGGCCAATATGTTTACAAGTAGCCCTCAGAAACTCCCATGCTACTTGGTCGAAGGCCTTCTCTATGTCCGTAGACAGAGAAGACCCTCAACCTTTCACGAGTGTGCAGAGTGGATGAGGTTTAGCGCTTTGATGACATTGGCTTTCGCTTCCCTATGGGGCATAAAACCTGCTTGTTCAGGTCTGATCAACTGCGAAAGCATAGGTCAATCGTGATGGCAAGGGGCAGGGCCACCCGGCTACCGTACTGCCCCTTTTAACGTCACATGATGTCACGCGATGTCAGGAGGGGGTGGTGCCATGGAGTGACGTAGTCGGGTGACCCCGCCCCTTGCCTATAAAAGAACTGTCAAAGTCGAAGATCGGGCATTTGGCGGGTTGCCTCTTAGGAGGCAAAGCTTTTTTTGCAATTTTTCTGTTTTTCGAGCCGGCGGGCATCATGATTGATGATGGATTTACACTGAGGGACACTATTTTTTCTTTTTAATAAAGTACTTGTCACAAACTGTTTCCTGTGGTTTTTACTTTTTAACACTTTTTTTGTGAATGGGTACAGGTACGATGTACCCGATGCTCATTCACATGGGGGGCGGGATCTAGGGGCCCTCTTGTTAAAGGGGGCTTCCAGATTCCGATAAGCCCCCCATCCACAGACCCCAACAACCACAGCCAAGGGTTTTCAGGAAGAGCCCCTTGTTCCCATCAACATGGGAACAAGGTGCTTTGGGGTCCCATCCACCCCAAAGCACCCGCCCCCCATGTTGAAGACATGTGGCCTGGTATGGTTCAGGACTTGCCAGGCTGCATGTTCAGGTAAGGGTCTGGTATGGATTTTGGGGGGACCCCATGCCGTTTCTTTTTAACACATTTTGGCGTGGTATGGACTGGGGGGGGCCTAAACAATTTTTTTCATTTTATTTTATCTATAGTGCTGGGAGCCAATCACTAAAATCACTGCTCCTTTAAAAACAATTGTTTTAAAAAAAAAACTTTTGCAATGATACATGTCCCCCAGGACAGTACCCAGGTCCTCATACACCTTTTATGGAAATAACTTGTAAATAAGCATTTAAAATGAGGACTTTTGATTTTTTATGTTTGTGTCTCGTAGACTTGGCTGCATGCTCAGATAAAGGGTCTGGTATGGATTGGGGGGGGGACCCCACGCCATTTTATGTTAAATTTTGGCATGGAGTCCCCCTTAAAATATATACCAGACCCAAAGGGCCTGGTATGGATTTTGAGGTGACCCAATGCCATTTTTTTTGCTGTGGAGTATAGATTTTTGGGGGACCCTACACTGTTTTTTTATGTTATAGGGTTCCACCTAAATACAGGGCACTTTCAACCCCTTCCTGCCCAAACTAATTTTCAGCTTTCAGTGTTCATTGGCCAGCTAGGTCAGTTTGACATGGCACCGCTTCCTGTGCTCCCAGCCATTACTATTGGCGTCTATGGGAAATCTTGGTCAGCTTGACATGGCACTGCTCACGATTCATGAATCATAAGGGACACCAAGCTTGGGGAGTACCGAGAAGAGACCCAGGACTATTACATTTCCATACATTTTAAAAGTGGGGAATGCCTGTACACTACACTGACTGCACTAAGCTGATAGTTGGGTAGGTACCATAGTTGGTAGACTCTATAACTTTCAACAGATTAAATAATGTCCATATAGTTGTTTTTTTTTTTCCAACAAGTAAATGTAGTAGAATACATTTTGGCTTAAATGTATAAAGAAAGATTATTTATTTGCAAAGTTTTATAATTGAAAATAAAACGTTTTTTTTTTTTTTTCAAAATGTTCTGTTTTATTTTTCTTAACATAGTAAAAAGTAAAAAACCCAGTGGTGATTAAACATAACCAAAAACAAATCTGTCTATCTAAAAAAAGTGATATAAAATTAATTTGGGTACAGTGTTGCATTACTGAGTATTTGTAATTCAAAGTGTGACAGTGCTGAAAACTGAAAAATAGCCTGTGCAGGAAACGGTCTGGCCTATAGGTATTTAACCACTTAAGGACCGAGCCCATTTCTGACACATATTGTTTACGAGTTAAAATCTGTTTTTTTTTTGCTAGAAAATTACTTAGAACCCACAAACATTATATATTATTTTTTAGCCTTTTTTTGTATATTGTGAAAGATGATGTCACGTCCAGTAAATAGATACCTATCATGTTACAGTTTAAAATTACGCACACCCGCGGAATGGCGACAAACTACGGTCAATAAAAATCTCCATAGGGGATGCTTTAACCACTTAAGCCCCGGAGGATTTGGCTGCTAAAAGACCAGGGTTTTTTTTGCGAATGTTTACTGCGTGACTTTAACGGACAATTGCGCGGTCGTGCGACGCTGTACCTAAACAAATTTGACGTCCTTTTTTTCCCACAAACAGAGCTTTCTTTTGGTGGTATTTGATTACCTGTGCGATTTTTTAATCATGCGCTATAAACAAAAAAAGAGCGTCAATTTTGAAAAAATAACAATATTTTTCACATTTTTTTATATGAAATTCCCCCCAAAAAAATGTAAAAATCAAAAATTTTTAACATTTTCGGCCAATTTGTTTTATGCTACATATGTTTGGTAAAAAAAATCGCAAAAAGCGTATTTTGATTGGTTTGCGCAAAAGTTATCGCGTTTACTAACAAAGGGAAAGATTTTTGTCATTTTTGTTTTTTTTTTTAACGCGTAATGGCGGCGATCTGCAATTTTTTTTGCGGTACTGCGACATTGCGGCGGACAGATCGGACCCTTGACTGACATTTTTGACACTTTTGGGGTTACCAGTGACATTACTACAGTAATCAGTGCTATACATATGCACTGTTACTGCAAAAATGACACTGGCAGGGAAGGGGTTAACTGTATTGGAGAGGGAGGGGTTAAGTGTGTCCTAGGGGCGTGTTTCTAACTGTAAAGGGACATGGCTATTGGTGTAAAAACAGAGATCAACGGTCCTACATAGTAGAACCGTCTGATCTTCATTTTTACACCAGGGAGAATGGCAGGCGGCTTGTTTACATAAGCCGCTCCGCCTTTCTCCCTTCACCGGAGCGATCGTGAGTGACCGGCGGACGATCGGGTCCGCCGGTCACACGCACTGACTTGTCAGTGAACGAGCAATTGGCTCACATGTCAGTGACAGGAGAGTGACGTACCCCTACGTCACTCTGCCTGGCCGGGGCTGACCACCGCAGTATATAGTCGTGCGGCGGTCGCCAACCGGTTAAAAATTTGTAACGGTTACCAGTTTAGAGTTACAGAGTAGCTCTTTTTTAAATGATTTCTCTTGCTCTGTCGATTGCGGAAATACCTCACATTTGTGGTTTGAACAGCAATTTCATTTGTGGGTGCAACTTCTGTATACGTTTTCTTTTGTGCGCGAGCTTGCGGCGACAGGGGCGCTTAAAAATTTTAATTTTTTTTTCCCATTAATTTTATTTATTTTTTTAATTTTAGCACAGGTTTCTTAAAAAAAGAAATCTGATCACTTTTATTGCTGTCACAAGCAATGTAAACATCCCTTGTGACAGCAATAGGCAGTGACAGGTACTCTTTATGGAGGGATCGGGGGTCTAAAAGACACTAGACCCCTCTACTGCACTTGAATGTATTCAAAATGCCAAAAACTGCATTTTTGAATAATGTCACTTTTTAAATTTGGCGCCTTTAGCTGCCGAGTAACCCGGACGTGACATCATGGACGCTGCTCTTGGGTTACATCATCGGAAGCCCGATCGAAGCTGAATCCAGCTTGGATCGGGACTCCAACCAGCCGGTGGACATGCCAGCTGGTTGCTCGGGTCCCGGTGGGACGGGAGACCCGGCAGAGCTGCGGACGGTGTCAAGAGGGGGGGCATCCCCTCCTGCTCGCTGGGCTAATGATCGAGTGGCTCCTGAGCCGCATCGGCCATTACCGCCTGAAAACCAACCGCTGGCTCAAAGAAATGGTTCCCGGGATGATTCCTCTAGCTGCAGGCATCATACTGGTACAACCACTTCTTGCAGCCGACGTAGGGCTATGTTGATTTGCTGGAAGTGGTTAAAGTGAAACTATAGGTAAAGTAAGTAAAAATTCTAAATTCTATTAAATAACATGCCTGGAGAATGGTCTTAACCTTCCTGTTAACTGACACATTTGTACAATGTATGCAAGCTAATACAGCAAGGCTGACACCTATAAAAGAAAAAAGGCTGCCTAATTTGCCAGCAATTGATGGCTTTAGCTGCTTACTTCTGTTTGTAGACAGAAACAACTGAGTACTGCTGTGATACTTTTTTTATTTGCCCTAACATACTATTTTTGAGGATACGTTTTCGGGGTATGTCCCCTTCTTCAAGGCTCTAGCATTTCACAAAAGTTTTAGCAGAATGTTAAAAAAAATTATAATCTCTGAGGGAAATTTAAACAAAAACCAAAAACAATAACAACAAAAAAAGACAAACAAACAAATGCACAAATGAACATGGCTATGAGGGGTGGGGATGACAGTCACAGAGGGGGTCATAAAACTGTTGGAGTGAGAAAACCCATATCTAAATTCAGGTCGTTAATTTTTGTTTCATATAGAACTGTCATACTTAGTTTTCCTTTCCTGAATAGTTTTAAAATTTCCTTTAAGAACTAAGATATTGAGGTCTTTCATAGTGTGGTCCAGTTGTGAGAAATGATGCCCCACAGGTGTATAGAAATCTTCTTTATGTTATGTCTGTGCAAATTCATCCTCGCTTTCAACGTCTGTCCTGTTTCACCAACATAAGATCCTTTGCTACATCTTTTGCATTGGATGAGGTATACAACATTACTGGAGGTACAGCTGTATGATCCTGTGATTTTTAAGGTCTTTTTTGTGTGTGACACTCTTAGATGTATTGATTTGGTTGCACAGTTTGCAGCGTTTTTTATTGCAGGGTTTGTTTTCATTATTTATGACTTCATAATCAGAATGAAGTTTCTTGCTTCTTAGTTTATGTCTGAGGTTGGGTGGTTGTTTGAATGCCAGTATTGGGGGTTGTTGGAATATTTCTTTCAGTTTCATCCTCTGTTATGATGAGTTGTAAATCTTTGATTATCTTTTTAATCCTTCTAGTGCGGGATTGTATGTGGTTACTAGAGGTACACCATTATTTTTTATTTATTTTTTTCTCTTTGTTTCGGAGGAGATGTTCTCTTCAGGTTCTCAAGGCTGTGTTTCTGCTGTTGTTGATGGTTTTGTCTTTGTAACCTTTGTTATGGAAGAGGTCTGCTAGTGTCCTGAGATGTTTATCTCTGTCTTCTGGGTCTGAACACATTTGATGGTATCTGATGGCCTAGCTGTGTATGACATGTGGTTTAGTGTGTTGCGGGTGAAACTGGAAACATGGAGATAGTTTCATTGGTCAGTCAGTTTCTTGTATATCAAAGTGTGAATCTTTTCATCCCTGATGTACTGTATACTGTGGTGTCCAGGAAGTTGACATGTGTATTTGAATAATCTATTTTTAGTTTGATTGATGGGTGAAAAGTGTTGATTAATGAGTAAAACTGTTTTAGGTTTTCTTTACCATCTGTCCATATGATGAAAATATAATCGATATAGTGATAATATCTGTATGGTTTTTGTTGTATGCTGTTCAGGAATTTGTCCTCCACGTCCCATAGCAGTACTTATACATTGAAGATAGATGTCATTGTTGAAGGTGAAGTAGTTATGCATAAGAATTAATTCAATGAGCTATGTAACATCCTCAGCAGTGTATTTGTGGTTTGGTGAGGATGATAAAAATCGGTGACATGCAGCCAACCCATCCTTGTGAGGGATGTTACTATACATATATCCAACATCCATAGTGACTAGAATTGTATTAGGTGGTAATTGCTAAATATGATTGAGCTTGTTCAGGAAATCAGTTGTGTCTTGTAGGAAACTAGCAGTATTCATCACTAATGGTTTTAACATTTTTCTAAAAGACCTGAGATTTGTTTAGTAAGTCCATTCATACCTGTTATGATGGGTCTACCTGGATTTCATGGCTTGTGAATTTTGGGAAGCATGTGGAAGTCCCCAATTTCTGTATTATCTGGAATTGCATTGATAAGTTCTGAAGGTAGGTTGGTTGGTATTGTTTTGATTAGACCTTTTAATTGCTTAGTAAAATCCTGGGTCTGATCATAATCCAGTTTTTATAGTAAGTAGCATTTTCCAGCTGCCTCTGGCCCTCTTGTATGTATTTGTTTGTATCCATCAGAAAAACTGCTCCCCCTTTGTCCACTGGTTTGATGGAGATGGCCTGATTATTGTGTAAATTGTGTACAGCTCTATTCTCCAGTGGTGAAAGATTGTATAAAACTTTTTTTTTGCTGGGTGGATATCATGGATGTACAGTAATTCTCAGTCTGAAGCTGTCAATATAGGTGTCCAGTTTGGGGTTGCGTCCTTGTGGAGGTGTGAATTTGCTGTTCTTTTTCTTTTTGTCGGATTCCATTGTCATAGGATTCTTTTCATTACTATGAAAAAAAATTTGAGCCTGAGTCTCCTGAAGAATTCTTCCATATCTGTCAATAACTGTACATTTTTCAATTTGGTGGTTGGGCAGAATGTGAGGGCTTTGAAGAGGACTTTTATTTCTTTTTCAGGGAGGTGAGTGAGCACCCCTCTCCTGAACCATACCAGGCTACATGCCCTCAACATGGAGGGATGCTTTGCGAATGTTGGGTTCATGACGCGACAGGGGGCGGGTCATTCACTAACGTCATTAGGTGACATCACCCCTTAGCTATTTAAGAACTGTCAGATGGAGGAGCAGGTAGTAGGCGGGAGGCCAGAGGGTTTTTTTTCTTTTTTGGGTCCGGCGGTGTGACAGATGTCATGATTGCCAATGAATATACTTTGGGGGACTTTTTTTTCTTTTTTGATAAAGGAATTGTCAAAAACACGTTTTGTGTCTTTATTCACTTTTTACACTTTTTTGGAGAATGGGTAGGGGAGCTATGTACCCTATACTCATTCATATAAGGAGGGGTGGGATCTGGGGACCCCTAGTAAAGTCTGGTATGTTTTTGGGGGGGGCCCACGCCATTTAAAAAGAAAATAAAGGCGTGGGGTTCCCCTTAGAATCCATACTAGACCCGGAGGGTCCGGTTTGGGTTGGGGGGACCTCACAATGTTTTTTATCAGAATTTTATATTGCCGGCATTCTTTTATTTACATTGCAGCTCTCAGCGGGGAAGACCGCTGACAGCTGATGAGTTAACGGTTGTTAGGGACGTGACGGCTGGCTTCCCTGTCCCCTTAACAACAAGCTATTCCTCACACAGAATTCAAATCGGACAATCATTCAAATTTAAGTTCATCAAAAAATTCATAAACAAAGTTAAATTAAATGAAATAAAGCTAAAAGGAATTTGAATCTTCTGAATGATTTAAATTTGGATCGGAAAATTCTAAAATGAATCAAATAAACAAAATTAGTAACATAATACCTGAAACAAACAATTTTTTCCCTTCTGCACATGTTGAAACGTGACAGGTGAATGGCCCTGTGGTATTTCCGCAGGTAAGGAAAGCCCAGACCTCCACAGCTTTTAGACAGGGACCGTAGCCTGTGAAATTTGTTTGCCCATAAGAAGGACAAGTCTTTTTCAACTTGTTTGAGGAATGCTTTTGGGATATTGACTGGTAGGGTCTGGAGCAAGCATAGTAGACATGGGAGAACATTCATTTTTAGCACATTGTCTGGATCATGAAAATATTTGGTGGATCATTGCCTCAGATCTTGTTGAAGTCTAGTCATAAATAGAGGAAAGTTAGCAGAAAGATTCTGCTCTTGATAGAGGAAGTAAGGTTGATCCCTAAATAGCAAATTTGGGTGGGGCCCATTTAAGTATCGCTTGAGGGGGGTTGATATTCAAGGCTTCCGATTTGCCAAAGGTAATCTTGAAATTTACCACCTTATCTCTGAAATTCTTCCATAAGCTTTAGAAAGGAACTCAAAGTTTGAGCAATAAAAAATAGGAGGTTGTCTGCTACTTTAGGTTCTTCCTGGGGTTCTCGTAGCCAATGGAAGCATTTTTTAACAAAAAAGGATCCCCTAGATACCAGTTCTCCTTATTTAAATAATTAAGGAGGACATAGTACCCCTACTCATTCACAAAAAAGTGAACAGTTAATAAAAACACTTACATATCTTTTATTTTAACCACTT
Organism: Pelophylax lessonae; assembly: GCF_965119305.1. Taxonomy (NCBI): domain Eukaryota; kingdom Metazoa; phylum Chordata; class Amphibia; order Anura; family Ranidae; genus Pelophylax; species Pelophylax lessonae. Next base: position 498,808,794 of record NC_138769.1, on the reverse strand, counting down.
CAGCTTCGGAAGGTTTACCCCCTTCATGACCAGGCCATTTTTTGTGATATGGCACTGTGTTATTTTAACTGACACTGTACCTAAATAAAATTGATGTCCTTTTTTCCCACAACTGGAGCTTTCTTTTGGTGGTATTTGATCACCTCTGTATTTTTTATTTTTTGCGCTATGTTAAAAAAGTGACACCAATACAGTGATCAATGCTAAAAAAATACACTGTCACTGTACTAATGACACTGGCAGGGAAGGGCTAAGATCAGGGGTGATCACTGGGAGTGCTCGCTAACTGTGTAGGGGGTGCTTTGAATGACAAAATGGCGATCTGCCTTGTTTACATAGACAGACCACTGTTCTGCCTCTCTCGGAAACAATTGCCGAGTGCCGGCAAACAATCACAGTGGGGCGGATTGCCGGTGGCACGTATGTGCGCCCCAGATCGGAAAAAAAAATGCCTACAGGTACATGATTTTGCACCGCCCTGCCACAGTATATATTCATGGGGCGGCCTGGAAGTGATTAAAAAATTCCACGTCAATCTCATTACAAAGTGATGTAGTTCCATGTCAATCACCAGGAACAATGTCTGCCAGACAAAGATAAAAGCCATTGACATGTCCGATCCTGAGAACTTCTCATCTGCGACTGAAAAATTCAGAGGATTACAGCTGATAAACAAAGGGCAGTGTCTCCAGGGTGATGTCATTGACCGAATATGGACATGGCCATGTTTGGTCAATGACATCACAGGGATTTTATGTTGAGAGCATGTGGCCTGGTATGTAAGAGAAGCATGTCACTCCCCCCCAAGTAAGGGGGATTATTTACTAAAGGTAAAAAGGCTGTTTACCTTGCAATTACATTTTCAATTTGCAAGGGAATTACCTCTAAACTTTAAGTTTAAACTCTATGTGAATGAGGTGAAGCTCTGCTGACTTCCATTACCCAATCATGCGCAAAAATCTGTATTCTTTGCAAAATGAAAATTCATTTTGTTCACTATGCTAAAGAAGGTTCCCTTGCAAAGTGACATTTCCCCTACAAAGCCTATTTGCCATTAGTACATTTTGAAGTATGAATTAATATTTTAATGGATGTTCTTCTGGCAAAATTATGCAATTGTAATTAAACCTGTAAGGTGAGGAAATAATACTGGAATTATAGTATACCTAAGTGAGCGGTGCAGCTAGTATCTTTGAATCCTAAACCAAATATTTAATATATTGCAACTTACTAGTCATTAGATGTAGTGACTGCTTTCATTTTCCTTTTTCCTGGATTTTTCTTTCTTTGTTTTCACTTGGTATAATAAACCTTCTATCCCTTTGTGTCTATATGTTTTTCTCCATTGTATCTAGCTATGGTTCTTGCACAGGCCGGACTCCAAACATGTCTACCTTTGTTTATCCCCATTATTTAGTGTACTTATGAAACTAGTAGCTAGGTATGGTCAAGCATGGCATTGCATGGTAAGTACTTGGGGGGCTGATACACAGAGACGTTTTTTTTACCTTTACCTTTTTTTTACCTTCATGCATAGAATGCATGGAAGTAAAAACCTTGAGCCTTTAGAACCACTTCAAAAGTGTCAATGAAAACAACACAGAAATGTTTAGGCACAATGCAACTAAGATCTATGAAACATGAAAATATAATATATTATAATATTTTAAATACAGTATCAACATACAAGTACGTTTTGCAGGTCTATAAATTATTTAAGGAAATAAAGAAAGCCTGGATTTATTGTGATCTGCATATATGCACAGATGCCTTTAGGTAAGCACAAAACAACGGTTATGACAATAGAGATGAAAGAGTGCAGGACAAGAGCACAGTTTAAAGTGACAAGGAAAAAGCAGGACAAAGTATGCTTTTACAGCAAATGTTCTAAACAACAGACACTTAGAAAGCATAAAAAGGCACAATTATTTGAACTTGCAGTACTCAGTGCACGTTACAGATTATAGAAACAGTCTTTTAGCTCTACTGAAAAGAACTCAGTGTTTCTTTGCTGTCTCAAAACAACACTGTCGAAATCTGTTTACTTCAATTTGCATCAGCAAAATAACAATAGTAAAAAAAACAACAGAAATGCAACATAGCAGGCTTCTTTTTTTTTGCAGTGCCATTCTTAGAAAAGGTTTAAGGAGATGCAGTCTATTTCTATGGAACCTAGATCTAGCAGTAGATTTGCTTACAAATGACAACTGAGCAAATGAAGAAGCCCAGCATCAAGATTTACTGTAGGAACACAGAAAAGTCCTGACACACCATTTGTATACATAATTAAAACAAGGCACTCCTTTTATCATTGGTATTATTTCCCAAAAATGACTACTGGAAAAACTTAAAGAGGCCAGCAAAGACAGCAGAGACAAATGTTAAATGTAGAGCAGACCTAAAACATACCATAAGCCTAGTACACACTACCAGTTTTTTTTTTCATTCAACTCAGCAGGGCTGAAAAAAAAATCTGAAAGCTCAGGATGAGTCGCTGTACTAATGATGCAATGTTAGTACAGCAAACTCCAATGCTGTGCTATTGTGTCCTGACAGGGGCGCCCCCCCTGCCAGAACACCTTAGTCAACGCTCTCAGCCATTGGCTGAAACGCTGATTTAGAGGCGATCGGCAGAGCTTTTTCGGTCATGCCCCTTTAATAGAAGCCGGCCAAAAAGCTGGCCTCTGTCGATCGCCTGCAGTACACATGGGCCAATCTTGCCAGATATTTGGCCCGTGTGTACTAGGCCATATAGCTTGAGAGGGATAAATTGATTTGCATATTTAGCACAATAATAAGGGCTCATGTTGAGGGGCATTCTTGTCATATGCAGCCTGTGACGGTACTCACCATCACTTGGGGTGAAAGACAGATGCTTAATGGTTTGGATTGCTTCAAGTGGGACAGTAATATCCGTCAGCAATATATCTCAAGGAGTATGAAGATTTAATCCCACTTTACACTGTGAGACCTATAACCTATTGCCATGAAGTCTAACTCCTAAATAATCATAGCCATACGTAGATGTGTATTCCATGTACTTCAATGAAGGAGATGGGCAGACTGTAACCGGCAGTCTTGTCCTATTGTCTATCTATTGAGATGGAATGTGGATTGTGTTAAGTCTACCTGTCCCATTGTTAAATGTTAATTACCTCACATTGTTCTGTCCAGATGGCTAGATAATTAGTTCAGATTAATTCTGTTTCTGTATACAATTGCATCTGCATAGGATAATGTATTCAGGCAAACCCTGACCTGTGTGTAGTAATTTGATCAGTTGTGTTCATGTGTGTATACATTGAGTGTGAAACTGTTCAATAAAGGAGAAGGTTCCTTAACTTGTACAAGCTAAGTTGGTGGCTAGCTTTGTATGGAGGCAGCTAGGATTTTGATATCTATTTTCAGGACTGCAAGTAAGCCATATACTGATGGAAGGCCAAAAGTACCGTGTGGGTCTGTGGTTCCGTTACATTTGTGGCAGTGGTGGGATGCTTCCTGCAGTCTGGGACATCCAAACCCCCACCAGGATCCAAGGTCCAGATAGCAAAACAGGAGAGGTACAGATATCAGCCGCCATGGAAGAGGAATTCGGAAGGAGGTTGCGAGAGATGCGGATACAGCACAGGGGACCAGTTTCAGAGCAGGTCCTGCTAGGATGGTATGATTCTGTGCACTTGGATCTATGGAAGGAAACGCTAGTCCGTGAGCAGTGCCACCAGGGAAAAATCCTCCCCTCCATGATTCCATCCAGAAAAGGTACTGGCCGCAGTATGGATTGCGGGAGCTGTTTTTGGGAGATACACCGCACAAGGAGCAGATAGCTGAGTTAACCACTTAAGCCCCGGAAGATTTTACCCCCTTCCTGACCAGGGCCTATTTTGCGATTTGGCACTGCGTGAATTTAATGGACAATTGCGCGGTCGTGCGACGCTGTACCTAAACAAGTTTGGTGTCCTTTTTTTCCCACAAACAGAGCTTTCTTTTGGTGGTATTTGATCGCCTGTGCGATTTTTTGATCATGCGCTATAAACAAAAAAAGAGCGTCAATTTTGCAAAAATAACAATATTTTTCACATTTTTTTTATATGAAATCCCCCCCCCCCCAAAAAAAAATGTAAAAATCAAAATTTTTTAACATTTTAGGCCAATTTTTTTTTTACCATATGCTTGGTAAAAAAAATCCCAAAAAGCGTATTTTGATTGGTTTGCACAAAAGTTATTGCGTTTACTAACAAAGGGAAAGATTTTTGTCATTTTTGTTGTTTCTTTTTAGTGCGTAATGGCGGCGATCTGCGACATTGGGGCGGACAGATCGGACCCTTGACTGACATTTTTGACACTTTTGGGGTTACCAGTGACATTACTACAGTAATCAGTGCTATATATATTCACTGTTACTGTAAAAATGACACTGGCAGTGAAGGAGTTAACTGTATTGGAGAGGGAGGGGTTAAGTGTGTCCTAGGGGCGTGCTTCTAACTGTGATTGGCTGTGGCTTGATGTGTAAGAACAGTGATCAATGGTTCTACATAGTAGAACTATTTGATCATCATTCTTACACAGGGAAAACTGACAGGCGGATTTGTTTACACTAGCCGCCTGCCTTTCTCCCGCTGTCATGGACGATTGCGAGTGCCCGGCGGACATCGGGTCCGCCGGGCACACGCGCGGGGGGGGGGTCCGTGACCGCTCCCAAAACCCTCACAGGACAGCGACGTAGCCCTACGTTACTCTGCCTGTGAGGGGCTGACTGCCGACGTAAATAGTCGTGCGGCAGTCGGCAAGTGGTTAAGCAGGCTGGTCTGAGCAGAGATGCAGTTGGAAGAGAGCTATAGAGCCCTACAGTGGCATGTATTCCAAACATGTCCTTGGATAGCGGATGACAGCCCAATGGAAGGCTTTGGCTATGTCGGGCGGGGACTGTTGTACGAGAAGCTGTCAGGGGACCCTAACTTTGGAAACGATTTGGAGTGGCGGTTAAAGAAAATTATGGATTACAGAGGAAGAATTCTGAACATCTTGGAAGTGTTCTGGGCACTGGAAGATATGGAGTTTCTGGAAGTTCAGGAATGGGAGCTAGAGATCGCCTACAGACGGCTGTTAAACTCTGCTCAGTGCCAGGGCTGGGCTCCCCTTGCCTGGGAATATCCAGAAGAACTAGCTGACAGTCCAGAAATGCTGACTGAAGAATCCTCAATATGGCACAGTAATAGTGTGCTTTGCTCACCTGCACCCACGGTTTTGGATGCGGAGGTCTTATAGCGGATGCAGCAAGTGCTGACTCACCTTGACAAACCTGTTTCTGCACAGGACGAGCTTGAATGGAGGAATGCATCTGTCCAGCCACTGAATAAAAGAATGGGAGAAGAGGAAGCCATCTTCATTCCCCAACCATGGATTTAATTGACTTTCCATCGGAGGATGATATGGATGATAAATCACCCGCCAAAGTGTTGGCACTGGGCCCAAGTGCCACCAGACCATGCCCTGGACTTTTAGCCTATCCAGAGGCTGGGGATTTAATCGACTTTTCTGCTGAGGAGGAACATCCCAGTGAGTCTACAGCAGAAGAGCGGGCATCCAGGCCTAGTGCTGCTGACCTCTGCCTGCAACAACTGGTGACCCAGGAAGATGTGTGCAAGGCCACTAACTTTTCTGTTTATTTCCCTGTGGAACAGCGGGCATCAGGGCCTAACATTACTGAGCTCTGTCCAACACCAACTGCAGCTTCAGCCTCCCTGTGAGAAGAGACAGCTGATCTTTCTGCTACACCACTGACAGGGACCTGGGATTTCCTGCCAGCAGCATCTGTGGAGCTACAAGAAACTTCTCCAGCTGAAGTGCTGACAACTGAACAGAGGGTCCAAGACCTCGGCCCCACACCTTTGGCAGTTCCAGAGGCCCAGGGTGATAAGGTGGTGATCACTCCCCAGCAGCAGATCAGGATCCAGGGGGAGAAGAGAGAGAGGAGATTGTCGTCCTCCCTTCCAAACAGTTAGTCAAAGCAGAGGAAACAGTCACTCCCCAATGGCAGCTACACATTTCAGAGAAGAAGGTGGTCATCATTCCTTCCCAGCGAGAGATCCACAGTCTGGGATCGGGGAAGCCGGTCTCCCTCACCAACAGTTAGCCAGAGTGGATTATGTGGAATCCCCAGCAGAAGTACTGGCAACAAGGCAGAGTGCTACCAACCTCTGCTCAGCACCTGCAACAGCTACAGAGTTCCAGGAAGCTGGGGCAATCGGCCCCTCCCCCCAGCGACAAGCTGATGAAGTGAAGCTTCTACACCCAGCTGAAGCACTGGCAGCCAGACAGAAACACAACGACCCCTTCTACCCCACACCTACTGAAGACAAGCCTTTCCTGCGGCCAAGAATGGAAATCAGGTTGACTACCTATGTGAGTTCACTCTGCCCTCATCTAACAAAAGATGGAGTTCCTGTGTTAGTCGATGGGACTGCAGTCTTCACCTCTATAACCCAGGGATGCTGGGCAGTCAGCCAAGATCCCCAACAGCCTGACGAAGTGAGCCCCACCAGCCTGACTTTTCTCCAGTGGCTGAAAGGACTCCCACTTTTGAATGTGCTCAGGCTTACGGATCAATTACTCTAAAAGTGAAATCCTCCCTTTGGGTCCCAAATCTACCCCAAGCTGGGCGTGAAATTCCCCCTTTTCACTGGCCACCTCTCATATTACTTACCTGGGTGTCAAAATAGGCAGAACTCCCTAAATTACCAACCTCTTTTTACTAAGATCACTCAAGAGTTGGATAGATGGATGGATCTACCGCTCTCGCTGTTGGGGAGATGTAATTTTTTTAAAATGGTCAGCTTTGCTCGCCTTTTATACCCAGTGCAAACTATTCCTATTCTCATCAAACATAAAGACGTGCAGTTACTTCATAAAGCTATATCCAAATTTGTATGGCGTGGCAGGCGACCGCGGATAGCTTTGAGAAAGCTGTTTCTCCCCAGGATCGAGGGTGGGATGAACCTGCCAGATATAAGGTTGTACAATTTATCATGCCTGTTACGGATAGCTATAGATTGGCTCTCCGGGTCTTCATGCTTTTCAGATTATGCATTGGAATCACAAGCCTCACGCCCCTTCTCCCTGGGTGCTCTCCTACATACTAAGTGGAAACAAATGCCCCCTCATCTACAACATAATATCCTGCTCAGAGAGACAGTCATTGCTTGGCGAGAGACACGCAAACTTCTACGGCTTCCTTCGTCGATCTCTAAACTCCTGCCTATATGAGGTAACCCTTTTCAGTTATGGGAGCGACATGGTCTCCTTTTTTTTCTCGGATCTTTACAACCCAGATTCTGGCAATCACCCCCCAATTCCTACTGGACAAGTTCAACCTCCCAGGTTCACACCTGTTCTATCTACTACAATGCTTCGGCTTTGTCAGGGCCTCTGGTGGGGATCCCAAGCAGAGGTTCCGAGACCCACTAATTGATCCCCTCCTTGAAAAGGGAGAATACAGCATCTCGGACATTTATAAACCTTTTTTGAAACTGACCTCTTCACATCTTGCATCCTCCACTGCATCAAACTGGACCAATTACTTTGACGCAGACAATATTGTGGATAAGATTTCCCAAGGATATAAAGCGACTCTACGCCTGACACCTAATGAAACCTGGAGGGAAACTCAGCTGAAACTTCTTCATTGGGCCTATATTCCTTTTGGTCATGGGCAAGACAACCCCCACTCCAACAGGTGCCCCCTTTGCTCTTCACCTAGACTGTCTTTAAAACACAGGTTGTGGGATTGTTCTTTCATCTCCATTTACTGGGACCAAGTCCTTTCATTCATAAGTGGGATTACACTACTTCATCTCCCCAAGGATCCTCTTTTCTTAATTTTCGGGTATTGGGACAAACAATTACAAGTGTGGTCGGGACGTTCCTCTCCATTCTCACGTAATTGGATACTGACTTGCCTCCTGGTAGCTAGAACAGCTATCCCTGCTAACTGGATATCACAGACATGTCCTTCTATCTCCCAAATCAAACGGGACCTTCTTCGTAACCTCCGTTGTGATCAGCTCAATACTGACTTCTACCACAAGACATCTGCTGCGCGCTTTTTCACTAAATGGCAGGATTTCCTTACGTCTTTACCCAAGGATGAGAACTTGGACTCATTTCATGATACCTTTATCTACTCTGACATTCACTAAGTCTCTGGTAGTATCAGGATCAAGACCATCTACCCCCCCCCCCCCCCAGTTCCCCTCCAGTTCCCCTCCTGTCTCAATTTTCTCCGCCTGTCATAGGGCAATTTGTTTACAGATCCATTCAGGTAGGCTTGTAGTATATCTGGCTTACCCTATGGCTCTCCAAATCCCCCCTCCCCCATCCTACTCTCTTATGTTATTTTGAACATTGTTATGTGGTTTTGTTCGCTGTTTGTTTTTTCCCTGTATATTAACAAAATAAAAATTTGTTTAAAAAAAAAGAATGAAATGTTTGTTGCTGACAAAAGGTTCTGCAAGAAATGGAGACCACATTTATCTCCTACTAAGCTGTAAGTTGTTCTGAATTTATGCGCCTGGTACAGCCCACCCAGACACCAAACATCTATTAATAGGTAATGGATATCTTATTCTTTTTTCATTCCTATTTTCCTGCTAGTTTTTTTATTCCTTTACTTTCTACACCAATTCCTTGTTCCCCCTCTTACCTTTGCTTCCACTATATAATTTGGTTCTGTTACACACAGTATTAGAAAACGTATACAATGCAGTAGAATATTACCCTGGCATAGACCACATTATTAGTTATGTTGCTCACAGTAGTAAAATCCTGCATGGAATTTTCTCATGTGAATGTTTTTTATATAAATGTAGTGCCAGGCATTATTTAGTGACAGATTTTAGTGACAGGTAATATAGTTAGTGATTGAATTTTTGCTTTTGTCCATTTTCTGTTTTCATCTCATTCCCACTTTTTTATATTACCCCACCCCCTTGTTCTTCTCTTTTCCCTGTTCTAATGTTTTATTTTCCTTCAAACACACACATTTCTTCTGTTCTTTCGCTCAATCTATTTACACTGTCCACACAGTCAGTCTTCTTTCCACTTTCTGACCTTGTTTTCTCCTCTCCACAGTGGTCAGCAGTATTTTCCATATACTTTGTCCTACCTCCATAGTCTTGATGCAGTCACAGCTAAATCCATTTCTTTCCAGCTTTCTGGATTGTTGACAGTTGTTCCTATGCTCTCAATTGCTGCATTAAAATTAGACACAAATTTCTTGTCACTAACCATTTTTCCTAGAAGATTGTAATTTTGGAAGAACCTTCCCGTTTGTAAATCAGAATTTTTTGTGACAAGTAACCACTGTAACAACATAGGGGTGAGATATGTTACAATTATATCTATTCAAACTTAACTTCCTTGAAGTCAGTGCAGTCTTTTCATATGTTAATTTTCTAAGAGGCTGTGTGAAAATGTGACCAGCTGTTCTTATATTGCCTGGAACATATAAACTGATGTTTGTATTTTCCCCAAATAAGTATGCACTCACATATAAAATTATAATGTAATTTTATCACAAATACATTTTGACAATATGGGGTTTATTTACTAGTTGGAGAGTGCAATATCAGTCTCCCTTCTGCCTGCAAACCAATCAGCTTTCAGGTTTTATTGACAAAGTTTAATTGAACAGGGTTAGAAGCTGATTCATTTCTATGCAGAAGTGAGACATATTTTTCACTCTCCAGCTTTAATACATGAACCCCTATTTGTCTCTAACCAAAAAAAACTACACACAAAACTCTGTGATTGGCATTTTTCCCTCTGAGTTTAGAGAGACTTTGTGATTTGCCCATTTAGGGCAAAGTGACTAAGTATCTTAAAGGGACCCTTCTAACCTACTTTTATTTATTTTGACCAGTGGTGTAATGATAGCCATAACAGACAATGTAGCTGCTAAGAGACTCAGGCATGGTTTGGGGCCCCTTAAGCCTAGTACGCACTATTGGTAATTTTTTTGTTCCACCCAGCCGGTTGAATGAAAAACAAAACCTGTCAGCTCCGGTCGGAGCCGCTGTACTAACAACCCAATGTTAGAACAGCGATCTCCCCCCTGTGCTTTTGTGTTCTGACAGGGGGACTCCCCTCCTCACCAGAGCACTCTGATCAGTTTTCTCAGCCATTGGCTGAAAGCGCTGATCGGGAGACATTCAGCTGCTGGTTTTCCAGTATGCTCATCCGACAGAAGCCGTCCAAATGGTTGGCTTCTGTCAGACCGGCTGCCCTTCCCCCCGACCTAAATGTCGGCTGGTTTTGATTGAACTGGCTGATGTCTGACATTCAGCCCATGTGTGCTAGGCTTTAGGCTTGCCATATGTTGTAAAATGTTCTAGTACAATTTTTTTTTTAATAGTTACCAAAACCATATAAAAGGAGGTCAAATCTAAACACTTTTTTATTGAATGCAATCAGGCAAGCCCTTGCACTACATCGTTGAAGGTAAATCTAAAGGAAGCACTGACACAGACTGACTTCCAGGATGCTTTCAGTCAAAAAATTAGGCCATTGGACACACAGGAGACATTTTCAGTTTTGTTGTTGCCAATTATAAATCTCCCTTTGCAAGCTGTGCTGTAAAAAATTGTTTAGCTTTCATACTGTCATACTGACCAGCACTAAAATTACCTTTTATGCCTAACTCAGTCTTCCACGGGTTTTCAAAGTGTCTCTTTAGCTAAAAATGAATAATATGACTTAGATTTTCAGTTCTGTAAAAAAAAGCCACAGTTTTATGAAATATGTGTTAGGGCAATAGAGGGATTGTATGCACTGACAATTACATAAATGTATAAAGTATTTTGATGGTTATTATTGCTACTACCTTTTCTTTCTATTTATTTTTAATACATTTTTGTTGAGTTTTTCACAAACATATAAAGACAATATTGCTCACGTGGGTAGATTGTCAAACCCGGTTTGAAAAATGAGAAAGAAACATTGTTCAACAAGTAATAAAGCTTATTAACTAGTAAACTCTTTCCATCTATTCAGCTTCTTATATTTGTATGTTGTATGGTCATCTTATAATAGTCACACATCAGAATTATAGATAATAATATAAGATTTAAGAGATTATTTAGTGGGGGGGGGCATGGCGTCAGGCGAAGTAGATAGCCGCTTGAGTTAGTCGCTCCGCTCGGCCACCTGGGACATCATCCTGTAGCAGGGACCTCCATCCACATCACCACCGCAGACCGCTTCCGCCACTCCACAACACCCGACACAATGACCTGTCGCAAGATAGAACACAACAAACTGGCGGGTTTCTTCAAGCCGATGGGTGCAGGACTCCAGAAAGATGGTGGCAGTATGCGGCAGCAGCAGCCACGAGGAGTGGATTCAGGCACACACTGGGGGGCAAGCTCTGCACAAGCAAGTCGGCAACCTAGACAGTGAGGGATCATCTGGCTCCTCTTCACCCTGCTCCAGGAGCCCTGTAAAAGCGAAGCCATGCCGGGACTAACTCATAAGACATCAACTGGAGGCAGGCATGGAGTTAGGCCCTCCACAGGATCCCTTATCAAGCCCCTTACAAAGGGCACAAGACCCAATAGATGCATTCCTGACAGGGGGACAACCCATATCAGATACTGTGTTGAAAGGAATGCTGATGTCTGATCTTCCGTTCAATCTAACCTTATGAACTGTTTGAAGCAATTTAAACAGGAATTGTACTCCCAGGGAGATAGTATCAATACTGTGGAATCCTCAATGGGGGAATACACTTCATAATTCAACTCAATGGTGAATGCATATAATGCACACTCTGAGGAAATATCATGGCTCAAGGCCAAGGTAGTGGACCTCAAGGACAGGTCCAGAAGGAATAGCTTGAAAATAAGGGGAATCCTAGAGTCTATACATGACACCCAACTATTACAGTATGCTAAAATTATTTTTTCCACCTTAGTGTCATCCCTTTCTGAGGCAGATCTCTGCATAGATAGGGTCCACAGGCTACCTAAACCTTCCTTTGTAGCCCTAAAATCACCCAGAGATGTGCTACTCAGAGTTAATTTCAACCAATCAAAAGAAAAATTTTTATCAGCCTTTAGACAAGCCACTAATCTCCTGAAGGAATTCTCGGGTCTGCAATTGCTTTGGGACCTTTCCAGACACACTCTCCAAAGCCGAAAGAACTTGGCTATGGATAGAGAAGCGTTGCGAAACCATAACATTCCCCACAAGTGGAAATACCCAGCATCCCTATCCGTTATTCAAAACGGATCCACAACTCTAATTACAACCCTAGAGGAAGGCATACAAATGCGCCAATGTTGGAGTATACTACCTCTGCAATCCATGCCGGCACCCCATGTCCCAGCTCCAGTAACCCTCTGTGATGAATGGCAAGTGATTTCAAGGAAAAGATCCACAAAGAAAAAATCCCATGATTGAGGCACCCGTATACCATGATACAAAATACAACACCCTAGTCCCTGACCAAAGGATAATGATACATCCTACTGGCCCCCTAAGCTGTCTCAACAGTTCCACCTGTTCACAGATCACTTTCGTGGTCCTCTTTTTATTTTCTATATCCTACCTTACACTTCTGCTTGGTTTGACTGTTTTATCCTCTGGTTTGTTTGACCTCAACAACAGAAGAACACTTGGATATTCATCTGTTTATATCCTTACTACCTACTACTGGAACCTTTACTACTCCTGAGCATGTCTTCAGAAGGACTTTTCATCCTGAAGCCATGGATTTAATCATACTTTGCCTCTTGCCTTACAATGCCTATCAAATGCCTATCTATTAATGCCAACGGACTCAATCACTCTGCCAACAGATTTTCACTATGGAAAGAAGTATTTTCAAGTAATTAAGATATTGTCGTCGTCCAAGAGACCTACTTCCACAACCAGAACTACCCTAAGTGTGACCACAAGGACTTCCCACATATCTTTCTAGCAAATGCACCAGAAAAGAGGAAAGGTATCATGATAGCTATAAAGAACACAGTCACCTTTAAGCTCAAAGATTCCATCTTAGATGATGAGGGACGTTTCGTCATACTAACGGGTGACATTAATGAATTGCCTCTCACCCTGGTCTCTTTATATGCTCCAGGATTAAAATCAAACAAGCCAAATCCAGAATTTCACACTTAATTCATTCTACTTCTAAAAACAAAATAACACACCCCAAGCAATAGCTGACAAGTTTGCAAGATACTATAGTGCTTTGTACAATCTCAAAGATAATCATGACACCCCAAGACCGTCCAAACCTGACATACAAAACTTCCTGGACACACTAGACTTACCATGCCTCTAGGAAGACATATTACAGTTCCTGAACGCTCCATTTACACATGCAGAAGTATCTAAAGTCATATTGTCTCTTCCAAACGGAAAATTCCCTGGCCTGGATTGATTCCCCAATGAATATTATAAAATCCACCACCAATTCATAAACCCCTACCTAACAGAAACTTATACTAAAGCGGCAGAGACATCATCACTACCACAGGAGATACTGGGAGCATATGTAGTCACTATTCCTAAGCTAGGGAAAGATCTCTCTGTCAATTTTCGTCCCATATCCCTTTTGAACACCAATGTGAAAACCTTCAAAAAACTATTGGCAAAACACCTCCAGACTGTGCTCCCATATCTGGTTAAAAGAGACCACATGGGTTTCATCATTGGTCGCCAAACATCAGACAGAACCTGGAGAATCATCTATATTTTACACTGTGCTAAAAAAACGCGAATGCCTTCTCTGCTTCAAGCACTGGATGCAGAGAAGGCATTTGATAGAGTAAATTGGGAATACATGTCTATGGCCTTGTCTAATTATGGCCTTTGTGGTACCATATTATCAGCTATCCTGGCACTGTACTTGTACCCAACAGCACGAGTGCTCACGTTGGGTTTACTGTCCAAACAATTCTGTATATCAAATGGGACTCGACAAGGGTGCCCCCATGATATTCAATCTGATAATAGAACCCCTGGAAGAGGCTATTCACCTCTTTAAAGGGTTCTCTTTTCAATAAACTCAACATAAAATTTCTTTGTTTGCTGACAATATAATTTTAATGTTAAAAGAACCAGAAATATTTGGAAAAAAAGAAATATCTTTCCCCGAGGCCCACTAAGTTCTACAGAAATTTAGTGAAGTAACATACTATAAGATTAATGCTCCTAAATCAGTCATTCTAGATCTGTGAGTCCACCCTACCACTATACAAGTCCTGCAATCCCAGTGTCCTTTCCCTTGGAGCACAGAGAAAACAAATTATCTGGGCATCACTCTCACTGCTAAGACCTCTCACCCATTAACCTGTAATATTCAACCCTTGACAAAGAAAATATCCAACGAGTTAAGTCGCATCTCAAGAATTGAGCTGTCTTGGGGTGGTAGACTGGCTGCCTTTCAAGATTAATATTTTACCCCAACTTCTCTATCTATTCAGAGCTCTCCCGGTTTCCGATCCCGAATAAACAACTGTCATCCCTGTCGAGTCTCCTGCAAAAGTTTATCTGGAGAGGAAAGAGAGTGCAATGTGCTTCTTCTATCCTTACTAAACATAGATATGTAGGGGGAGTGGGGATGCCTGAGCTACTTGACTATTACTGGGCAACACGCCTAGTGCAACGTAAACACTGGTTCCCTGGGAATGAAACTCCTCTATGGGCAAACATTGAGGAGCATATAGCTCCTAATAGAGACCTCCACTTGCTACTTTTAAGTGACTTGTGGAAACCCTGGAATAGCTCAATGTTTTCCCTCACTCTGCATGCCTCACTAAGCGCATGGTGACTTTTGTCAAAATACCATTATTCACATGACATACTACCCAACAACCCAATCCCAGTGAAAATATTAGAATCTATGACCCCAATGATAGACACCGCAACTCTCTCTAAGTGCAGAATGTCTGATCTACTCCACTTTTATGAAAATAATAAGCTCAAGTCTAGGGGAACTGTGCTATGAGAATACTGCCTTCCACTAGTGTCTACCTTCACAACTACGCAAATTCTGCACTTTCTATCTAAACACCCCTAGAAAAACTTCTTATGCACCAAAAAGCATGGAATGTCTATATATCCACAAAACCCGGTGCCAAGGGTATCTCCCTATTCTATGGTATCCTACACAACAAACATCAATTCCAAAAAAAAAAAAAAGCCCCATGCTAAAATGGGAAAAAGAACTGAAATGCTCCATCACCCAACAACAATGGAAAACAGCTATCCACTCTATTCTGCACAAATCACTGGGAAATTGCATTGAAGATCCCCAATAGGTGGTATTATATGCCCCTTAGGTTGGCAGGATTCACCTTTTCACAGTCTCCCCTATGCTGGCGAAACTGCAGTCAAATCGGGAACCTACCACACATTTTGTGGGAGTGCCCCTTGCTCACAGGTTTCTGGAACCAGGTCTTTAAATGTATCTCATCTCATATAGGCAAATTCACACACCCAAATATTGAACTTGCCCTCCTCAATATAGGAAAAGACAAATATCCGGTACATTATAGGCAGGTGGTCACCCATGTGCTACTGGCAGCCAGTTCC
This sequence comes from Pelophylax lessonae, assembly GCF_965119305.1. Lineage (NCBI taxonomy): Eukaryota > Metazoa > Chordata > Amphibia > Anura > Ranidae > Pelophylax > Pelophylax lessonae. Next base: position 498,793,200 of record NC_138769.1, on the reverse strand, counting down.
CTTATCCTAAGAAAATGGAAGAAGGTACTAGTGCCCAACCTCTCAGAGGTAATTTATATTGTCAACACAAACTACCAGTATGAAAAATCTCTGGCTATTAACTCTCTGTCCTACCACGACTTTTAAACATCTTGGAGTATCTGGTTAGGCAATTAAAAATGATCTACGAAAGTTCAAGCACATACCAATATAACCGAGTTTCTCTTCTCTCCCCCCCCCCCCCAATCTTTTTCCATTTCCCTTCTTTCCTTCCTTTTATGCAGTAGCATGCACAAGTTTGTGCACTTATATACGTTGATCTTGTACTGAGGTACAATATATACTTGAAATTGTGGAAGACTAGGCTGTGCCCCTTCTGGTCACAGTATGCTCCCAACCAGAGTGTCTGGAGAGATCAGACAAGCCAACAACTCTACGGTTGATACCAAAAATTGATCACATGTTTCTTTTCAAGTGTTGCGTACTAAATGTTAAACATCCATACTGTACTTTGTGAGCCTTCTACCCTTTTGTACCATTGGATAACAGACACTGTTTAATGTTATTTTTTTGTTCACATGTGATATAACTCAATAAAAATTATTGAACCAGAAGAGATCATTTAGTGTAGTTGTCAAATCATTTGGACCATAGAGACCATGTTTTGCTTTCCCGTATAGAGGTTTTCCTGTCTTTTGTGAGTAAAAGTTCATAGGTACAATGCATTTGGGTCATTTTGATGGCATCTATTATTTTTGGGGGTGTTTGTGTTTTCCATAATCTCGTTATGGAATGTCTGGCTACTAGTAGTAGGTGTGTCACTACTTTTCTCCCGTCAGTATAGACATGTGAAAAGTCTTTGTGTGTGCATCTTGGGGTTTGCAGTGTTTTTAAAGTGGGTTTCTTGAATACAGAGAATAGTGCACAATTGTGCTCTTGCTGTTTGCCACATGGAGGCCCTTTTGCCTGGATGATTTAGACCATGAGCATTTAAAGTTAATATTTTATAAGACATCTGAATGCAGAGGTGTGAAAGATTTTTGTGTACTCACTGACGTGTTGGTATATGGGAATCAGACTGGATGACTAAGGAGGATTAGAGTTGGGTGGCTTGTGGTGTATCTTACCATTAATTGATTGGAGTTTGGAGTTCTGTATACATATATGTGGACCGGATGAGCTTGCAATCTAAGTCTAAAGAAAAGAAAAGCAACACAACAGAACATCAAGAACTTATTAGTGCATCTGCTTGTTGCAAAGCATAACTGTGGTGGGGATAAAAGTCCTGTAGACTGAGCTATTACTCCAAGGGGGTTGACTCGGGGGACTCTACATTTAGATAGTGGAGTATTGGATTTAGCTGGCGAGTTTATCTTGGGTGATTTCTTGATCGCTTTGTGGCGGAGTGCCAGGACTTAGCCATTCTTTCAGGGTGTCTAGTATCTCCTTCTGGTGGAGGTGAATCAGGGATTATATCCCATGAGCGAAGTAGGGTTAGGCCTTCTTCAAGAGATGAGATAGAGTATGAACTGTCATTTCTTTCGATTGTGAGTTTGGTTGGTTGTTTCTATTTGTAATCCATCTTGTGGTTGCGAAGCACCTTGGTGATTATAGTAAGTTGTCTTCTGAGGTCTAACATGTATTTAGACAAGTTTGCATAGATTTGGATGTTATTGTATGAGTTAGGTAAGTTCCCTAGAGGCCGGGATTTATTCTATCACATAGTAGAAGTGGATTCTCATAATTACATCCCTGGATACTGAGCTAGGGAGGAATGACGGTATTGAAATAGGGGGGATATGATCTATAGTGAGTTTCAGAGGTGATGTTTCCGGGAGGATAGTGGTGAAGAGTTAGGTGTCAAATTTCCTGAGATCTGCTGCTTGCACTGTCTCAGGAATTCCCCTTAGTTTAAGGTTATTTAGTCCTGATCGGTCCTCAAGGTCAGCAAGTTTAGTTTTAATCCACTTGCGGTCTTCTATAGCCTCATCATTTACTTCCACTAGGTCATTTACTGTAGTGGTTATTTCCTCCATTAAATTTTCAATATGATGTACTTGGTCAACCAGCTAGTGGATCTCACAGGCAAATTGTTTGGACATTTTTAGAAATTCAGCCTGTATGGAGTTATGAAGGAGCACGTCTTTGAGAAGAGTGTTCATGACAGACTGGTTGGAGGTAGGCAAGGTTGCTATAGGAGATATCATTGGAGCAGTGGGAGGAATATTTGTACTATCATGGCTTACCTCAGGATCAGAGGAGTCTTAGTCTAGCCTAGTGTTTCTCAACTCTGGTCCTCAGGGCACACTAACAGGCCAGGTTTGCAAGAAAACTGAAATACATCACAGGTGATATAATTTGCTGCTCAGTGACTGAAGTATTCTAGTCTGCATCTCCCCAAGGTAATACTTAAAATCTGGCCTGTTAGTGTGCCCTGCAGACCGGAGTTGAGAAACACCGGTCTAGCCTCATGCGGGCTTTTGCGGGGCTGTTGCAAAGTGGGCTAGATGGATTTGTTTTCAAGGGAGATCTGGGGTCCTTTGCATTCCCCACAGCCATGGGGTTATTGTCTGGTAGATCTGTGTAATGCAGGGAGGAAGCGGGGGGCCGGAGTGCCGGTGCCATCTTGCCTACTTCTTTGTAGAAGGAAGAAAGTTGTAAGCTTCTTCGGTCTTCTGTCTTCCTTCCTTTTAAGACTCATCTTTCCAGGTTCTCCTTTACTATGCCTAGCTGTGGGTGCCAAAATCACTCACTGAGCTCTGCTCTCAACCGTCCATGCTGATCGCATGCTGGCCATGCCCCTCTTTATTTTCTATTTTACTGATTATTAGACCACCTCTTTCACCAATTTCTTACTGTAATGTTCAAAGGTGTGTGAGAACCTAACATTTTTTCTTAAGGACAAAGAGGCACGGCGTGGCACGAAGCTTGACAGACGTTGGTAGCCGGACCTCTGAGGGCAGCAGTGACTTCTGCAGCTTCTCCAGTGCTATTGAGCCTCTAATTTTTACTTTTTCATTCCCGCACCCCTGGGGGAACACATGGTGCATGCTGACACCCAAGTCCCATCGCAAGAAGCCAGCTCAGCGATCCCTTGTGATTAGAGTTGAGCGAACACCTGGATTTCCGGGTTCGGAGGGTTCTTGAGAAAAAAGTCCGGATTCGTGAACCGGACTTAACCCAAACTTTGCCCCGATCCCTAACCCCATTGAAGTCAATGGAGACCCGAACTTTTGAGCACTAAAATGCCTTTTAAAACAAACATGGAGAGGGCTAGAGGGCTGCAAATGGCAGCAAACTCATCTTAAGAGCATGGCAAAAGCTCTGCAAACAAATGTGGATAGGGAAATAACTTAACAGAAAAAATAGAAAAATAAAAAATAATAATCTTGAATGATGTAGGAGGAGGACGAGGCACATATGGAGTAGGAGGTTGAGGTGGCGGTGGATGTGTAGGTGGAAGTGGCGGCGGCAGTGGAGGAGGAGGACGAGGCCCATATGGAGTAGGAGGTTGAGGTGGCGGTGGATGTGTAGGTGGAAGTGGCGGCGGCAGTGGAGGAGGAGGACGAGGCCCATATGGAGTAGGAGGTTGAGGTGGCGGTGGATGTGGAGGTGGATGTGGTGGTGTAGGTGGAAGCGGCGGGGGAGGACGAGGTAGCCAACACTGGTTTTTGTTTTTAATTTTATTTCTTTTTAAATTAGGGTACACCCCAAAAAGAGTGAGAAAGATCAAAAATACAACAATGGCTGGGTAAGGCCGGTATACATGTCTATTCTGCACAAGATACGGACAAGTCCTGTGGGATCAATGCCTGGTTCATTTTAATGAACGCGAGCTTGTTCACATTGGCTATGGACAGGCGGCTGCGCTTGTCTGTGATAACGCCCCCAGCCGTGCTAAATACACGTTCCGATAACACACTGGCTGCAGGGCAGGCCAGCACCTCCAAGGCATAAAGGGCAAGCTCAGGCCATGTGCCCAATTTGGAGAGCCAGAAGTTGAAGGGGGCAGACCCGTTATTCAGTACGTCAAGGCGTGTGTACACATACTGCTCCACCATGTTAGTGCTGGGTCATGGTGCTGCTGGTGGAGCTCCTGTTGCAAGGAGAGGACAAGGTCGATCTGTGCCAGCTACACGCACAAGTGAAACACCTTTCTCAGCTGCGAGTAGGCGACAGAACCTTACAGCAGTATTTGGCAGGGCCTAATGCGCCTCTACAAATGTTTCACCTCACCCCCTTGCAAATCAGCCAAGCAGTCTGAGCCCCAAGTCACGCAGCAGTCTCTTCTTCTTTTTGATGACTCTGTTAGCATGGTTTACCAGGGCCATCCACCTAGCCCTGCCCCAGAAGTGGAAGAGATTGAGTGCACCAATGCCCAACCACTTATATCTCAAGATGAGTACATGGAAGGACCATCGCAGCACGTCTCGGATGATGACGAAACACAGGTGCCAACTGCTGTGGAATTCCGAATTGTGGAGACCGACAAGGGTTGCAGGGGTGAAGACTGCGTGGAAGATGATGTGGAGGACGATGAGGTCCTCGACTCCACATGGAATGAATGTCATGCAGGTGACCTGAGTAGTTTGGAGGAAGAGGCGGTGGTCGCACAGAGCCACCAGCACAGCAGAAGAGGGAGCAGGGTGCAAAAGTGGAGCGGCCGTGCCCTAGACACTATGCCTGCTACTGCCCAACGCAGCAAGGGACCGAGCACACCAAAGCCAGCTCAAAAGAGTTCCCTAGCGTGGCAGTCCTTCAGACAATGTGCTGATGACAGGACACGAGTGGTTTGCACGCTGTGCAATCAGAGCCTGAAGCGAGGCATAAACCCTCTCAACCTTAGCACAACCTGCATAACCAGGCATCTAAGTGCAAAGCACGAGCTGCAGTGGAGTAGACACCTCAAAAACCAAGAAAGGTCTCTGGCTCCTCCTGCTTCCTCTTCTGCTGCAGTCTCGGCCTATTCATCCACCTCTGTAGTGAGACCGGCACCTGCCACCCTGCAAACAGAGTATCTGCCAGCAACACCACCACTTGGGTCACCAACTAACCATCTCCACAATGTCCCATGGAAGCATTCAGCTTTCTATCTCCCAAACACTGGAGCGGAAGAGGAAGTACCCCCCTACCCACCCGCGATCCCTGGCCCTGAATGCCAGCATTTCAAAATTCCTGGCCTTTGAAATGCTGTAATTCCATCTGGTGGAGACGCAGAGTTTTAAAAACCTTATGGCGGTGGGTGTCCCACAGTACGTCGTGCCCAGCCGCCACTACTTTTCCAGGCAAGCCATCCCTTCCCTGCACAACCAAGTGGGTGACAAAATCAGGTGTGCACTGCGCAACTCCATCTGTGGCAAGGTCCACCTAACTACCGATACGTGGACCAATAAGCACGGTCAGGGGCGTTATATCTCCAGCACACTGGGTAAATGCAGTGGCGGCTGGGCCTGAGGCGGATAGCAGTTTGGTGCATGTCCTTCCACCACCGAGGATTGCAGTGCGCTTCAGTTTGCCTCCTGTTCACAACTCCTCCCACTCCGCTTCCTCATCCTCTTCCACCTCCTCATCCAGTCAGCGTAACACCTTCACCACCAACTTCAGCACAGCCAGGGGTAAACGACAGCAGGCAGTTTTAAAACTTGCCTGTTTGGGGGAAAACCCACACACCGCGCAGGAGTTGTGGAGGGGCATTGAACAGCAGACCGATCAGTGGTTGGTGCCAGTGAACCTCAAGCCTGGCCTGGTGGTGTGAGATAATGGGCGAAATCTCATAGCAGCTCTGGGCCTAGCTGGTTTGACACACAACCCTTGCCTGGCCCATGTGCTGAATTTGGTGGTGCAGAGGTTCCTTATAAATTACCCCGATATGTCAGAGCTGCTGCAGAAAGTGTGGGCCATCTGTGCGCACTTTCGGCGTTCTCACCCTGCTGCTGCTCGCCTATCAGCGCTGCAGCATAACTTCGGCCTTCCCGCTCACCGCCTCATATGTGACGTGCCCACAAGGTGGAACTCAACCTTGCACATGCTGGCCAGACTGTGCGAGCAGCAGCAGGCCATAGTGGAGTTTCAGCTGCAGCAGGCACGCATGAGTCGCTCTGTGGAATAGCACCACTTCACCACCAGTAACTGGGCCTCCATGTGAAACCTGTGAGCCTTGTTGTGCTGTAACATATGCAGACTAGGCCGCAATTTAATATTTTTTCCCTAAATGGGTGTTTATTGAATAGCGGAATAGAACAACAGTATCCAAAGGGTGTATCTCACAGTAACATATGCAGACTAGGCTGCACTGTAATATTTTTTCCCTAAATGGATGTTTATTGAATAGTGGAATAGAACAACATTATCTAAAGGGTGTATCTCACAGTAGCATATGCATACTAGGCCGCAATTTAATATTTTTTTCCCTAAATGGGTGTTTACTGAATAGTGGAATTGAACAACAATATAGAAAGGGTGTATCTCACAGTAAAATATGCAGACTAGGCAGCAATTTATTTTTTTTCCCCTAAATGAGTTTGTATTGCAAAGCGGAATACAACAGTATGCAATGGGTGTATCTCACTGTAACATTTGCAGACAGGGCCGCAATTAAATTTTTATCACCTAAATGGGTTTTTATCGCAAAGCGGAATAAAACAGTATGCAATGGGTGTATCTCACGGTACCATATGAAGACAGAGCCTCAATGAACTTTTTTTTCCCCTAAATGGGTTTTTATTGCAATGCGCAACACAGCAGTATGCAATGGGTGTATCTCACTGTAACATATGCAGACAGGGCCACAATTAACTTTTTTTCCCCTAAATGGGTTTGTATTGCAATGCACAACACAACAGTATGCAATGGGTGTATCTCACCGTAACATATGCAGACAGGGCCTCAATTAACTTTGTTTTCCCCCTAAATGGGTTTTTATTGCAATGCGCAACACAACAGTATGCAATGGGTGTATCTCACTGTAACATATGCAGCCTAGGCCGCAATTAACTTTTTTTCCCCCTAAATGGGTTTTTATTGCAATGCGCAACACAACAGTAAGCAATGGGTGTATCTCACTGTAAAATACAGCCTAGGCCGCAATTAATTTTTTTTCCCTAAATGGGTTTTTATTGCAAAGCGGAATACAACAACAGTATGCAATGGGTATATCGCACTGTAACATATGAATGAAAATCTGAAAAATAATTGTCCCCTAATTGGTGCTTGTTGAATAGCAGATTTGAAATGCAGTGTCTAAACGCTGTAAGTCACAGTAAAATATGAAGGTTAAGCAGACAAATATGCACTGAGCTTACAGGAAATGGCCACTACACACCGCACGCCTAACAGCTTGGATACCGTTGTTCTATTCTTGCTCTGGTGCTTTTTTTTTTATATAAATCTTTTTATTAAATTTTCATCACAGAAACATTGACAACAGGGGAATACAATTCCCAAGGTAAACAAGGAATGCAAGTAATACTGTATCACATAACAGATGCAAACATAGCATTAGTTGAATTAATAACAATGAGTAGAAACGTAACTATATTCATGAAACCTGTAGTCATAGGACTTCTTCCAAGGGAACCAGATAACACACAAAGTAAAAATCATCCTAGCTGCCACTATATGTCGTCAAAAGCATATCACAGTAAAAGTATACCCCTTTGTTAGATCAAACACTTCCGAAACCCCTACGACCCAGGAAAGGACACCCCCATTGGGATCCATACTGTGTCCAAGCCTGGGCCGCCAGGGCCCGGCCTGTTAGACTCGAAATTCTTCAGTAGATTCGGGGCGAGTTTATGATCTATTAAGCCAAGAAATCCAAGGTTGCCAGAGCTTAGTCATACGGGCAGTGGATTGATTTTTCAGTGATAGAGATCTCTCGTAGGAGAAATTGGTAGAAACCGTGTCAATCACTCCCTTGATTGGTGGCGTCTCTGCCTGTCTCCAAGATCGAGCTATTAGTAGTCTTGCCGCAAGTAAGCAGTGGGTCACAGTATGTCGCAGATCATAGTGAAGGTGCTCACCTCCTATGGATAGGAGGGCCATACCCGGGTCTGGGTTGATACGAGTGTTAGTCACGTCTGAGATTAATGAGAAGGTGGCCTGCCAAAATGGTTGTATATGGGGACATTGCCAGAAGATGTGGAAGAGAGTACCTACTCCACCACATGCTCGCCAACATTTACCGTCATTATTCACGTCAAATTTATGAAGCCTGTCTGGTGTGAGATACCAACTAAGCGAGAGTTTCAGAGTCAGTTCCCACAGGTTGGAGTTACAAGTCGATGAATATATTAATCTCAGTGCCTCTGTCCATTGTTTGTCCGTGAATTCCATCCCCAAGTCCCTCTCCCATTGAACATGGGGGAGTGACCTGGAGAAAACCGATTTTTGTTGGAGAATATTGTAGAAAGTAGTGATGCCCTTGACCCTGGGGGGTGAGACAGAGGAAAGAAAGTTCCAAGCCTGAGTCTGGATTTTTAATGGCCATTGTGGAATAGAAGACAAGACATGGCGTGTTCTAAGGTGTAGGAAGAAGTCAGTATCGGGGAGGTGATATTTAGCTTGCAGGATAGGGAAAGGGAGAGCTATACCGTTGTCATAGAGATCATTGATACTGTTTATGCCTCGGGATTGCCAAGATTTGAAACAGGAATCCGGTATTAATGAATGGAGGGCCGATATAGGTATTGGAAGGTCTACAGTATCTAGGCCTACTTCGTTTTGGGATACCAATATTTTCCAAGCGGTAGCCGAAGCCACCATAGGGGGAGGAAAATGGGAAGGAATTTTTGTCCCCAAGGACGTAGCCATCAGCCACGCTGGGAGGTCCGATCTGCTACAGTAAGAGGCCTCCATAGTCCGCCATAAAGTATGAGATGAGGGATCAAACCATTCATGGAGCTGAGTCAGGATAGAGGCTAAATAGTAGTCGTAAATATCCACCATTCCAGCCCCCCCCTGAGATCGATGTTTAACAAGTCTAACATGAGCGCATCTAGGTCTCCTACTCTGCCAAATATAAGAGGAGATAAGTGATTGAACTGAGCGAAAAAACGTTTTTGGGACTGGGATCGTCACAGTCCTGAAAATGTAAAGGAGTTGTGGAAGGTACATCATCTTAAACGCTGCTAGCCTCCCTAGCCACGAGAAACAATGAGATTGCAAATGTTTAAGGTCAGCTTGAAGTCGGTCACGAGCAGGGATGTAGTTATGTAGGAAGAGTGTTTTCGGGTTCGCTGTTAGTTTAATACCGAGGTATGTGATAGTGTGTTCTGCCCACAAGTAAGGGAACTGAAGTTGCAACAGTGCACTAGTAGAAGCATCCACACCAACATTAAGAATATGCGACTTGGTTTCGTTGACCTTATACAAGGATACTTCCCCAAACCATTGCAGGATCTTTTGGATTTCAGGCAGGGAACCAGTAGGATTAGCGATCATGAGGATAACATCGTCTGCGAATAGACTTATTTTATGTTGAACACCCGCTACATCAATCCCCGATATACGAGAGTTTGATCGAATGTGTTCAGCCAAGGGTTCCATAACCATATTAAATATTAGGGGCGATAGCGGACACCCTTGCCTAGTGCCGTTGGTGATTGTAAAAGGGGTGGAGATCGCATCTGGAGTGTGGACCATTGCCGAAGGATTCGAGTATAAGGCCATTATGGCGCCATACAGGAAGCCATGAAATCCAAATTTGCGCAGGACCGCTGATAAAAAGCCCCAGTGGACCCTGTCGAACGCCTTCTCTGCATCCAAAGACAGGAGCAGAGAAGGCATTCCGTTGTTCCGAGCGTGGTGAATGGCATTAATAACCCTCCTTGTTGCGTCAGAAGCTTGGCGACCTTTAGTAAAACCTGATTGGTCTTTGCGAATAATTGTCGGGAGGATATGAAGTAACCTTGTAGCAATAATTTTAGCGTACAATTTTGCATCCATGTTCAGGAGTGAGATTGGCCTAAAATTTTGTGTCTGAGTGGGTTCTTTCCCAGGTTTAGGTAAAGTCACTATCATGGCGCTAAGCATTTCCTTTGGGAAGGAGGAGGAGGTAGCAGCAGAGTTGAATACTTTAGTCAAAAGTGGCGTGAGTAGATGAGAGAATTGTTTGTAATATTCCGCCGTGTACCCGTCCGGGCCAGGGGATTTCAGGTTGGGAAGGGATGAAATTGCTGTACCAATTTCCAGCTCAGTGAATGGCTGATTAAGGACCTCCAGTTTGTCGGGGGGAACTGTGGGAAGATCTATAGTACCAAGAAAGGCGGCAATATCTGCCGGACAAGGTTGGTGACTACCTGGATCAGCCTGGATATTGTAGAGGGTTTCATAGTACGCGCTAAATGCGTTAGCGATAAGATTGGGCTTAAGAAGCTTTTCTTTAGAGTGGGGATGGTAAACGAATGGTATTCTAGCTTTAATCCTCTGTCCCTTAATCCGAAGGGCCATGGCTTTAGAAGCCTTTTGCCCAGTGGAGTAAGAAGTCGTTTTCCATTTCTTAAGGGAGTCGCTATATTTTTCTAAAAGCATGGTTCTTATTTCCTGTCTAAGTGAGAAGATTTTATTGGTGAGGTACCCTGAGGGGTTTTGCTGGTTTTGGGAATCAAGGGAAGAGAGTTGTTTTGTCAACTCGTCCATACGCTGCGACCTCCTTCTCCTCTCTCTAGCACCTATTTGCATAAGCACCCCCCTCAAAACGGCCTTGTGGGCATTCCACACTACCAGCGGGTCTGAGTCATCCAGTAAATTATCCGATAGGTAATTCTGCAAGTGTTGCTGCACTTCTGACAAGTAGGTGGGGTTTTTTAGTAGATGATTATGCAGCCTCCAAACAAATGGAGATTGGGCATGCTGACCTAGGGTCAGCGTGGTAGTCAAAGGTGAGTGGTCAGACCAGGTAGCAGTGTGAAGTTCCACCGAGGACACATATTCCAACATTTTTCTGTCTGTTATACACAAATCTATACGTGAGTATGTGCCGTGACGCGGGGACAGGAACGAAAAGTCCCTCTCCGACGCATGACAGCACCTCCACACGTCATACATTTCCTGAGACCAAAGATATTTCGACAGAGAAGCATTAGGACGTTTAGGTTTGGCCGTTGAGTCCATGTTGCTGTCAGGAGTGAGATTAAAATCACCACATATAAGGAGATTCCAAAAATCAAGGGCCTTAGCTTTGGCCACTACTGATCTAATGAACGAAAGTTGGTGTTGATTCGGGGCATATAAGTTCACGATGGTAAAACGTTTACCCAAGATCGTGCACTGAAGTATGATGTATCTCCCCTTGGGGTCAAGTATATCGGCATGGTGGTGAAAGTCTATGGAGTCTTTGACCGCAATAAGAACACCCTTCCGCTTCCTCTTGCAAGATACTAGGTACATGTATGGATAATTTTTATGGGTGCACTTCGGTGTAGCATCCTGTGCAAAATGGGTTTCTTGAATACAAAGTATGTCCCCCTTCAGAGATGAGGCCGTAGCCCATAGAGATGACCTTTTGGCAGGGTGGTTCAGACCACGCACATTCAGTGATACTATGTTAATGGACATGGTAAGTGATGAGGTTGCAATAAGACTTCAGTGTGAGAAAGGCACCAGTGAGCACGTTATGTGGAGAGGGTGATCTCCAAAGAATTGACAGTACCTGAAGGTCCAATGCTCATGTAGAGGCGGCAATCTATTTGGATGTGAACCTTTTGCGGTCCAGGAAAAAAGCAGACACTGGCGGGTTTCACTGAGGTTCGGTATCTCTGGGTTATCTGGTGACGATAGAAAATGTCTCAGATGTAACGACCAGCAGGAACTTCCGATATGTTCAGATGAGGGTGGAAGATGTCTCTACTCTGCAATAAAACACGTAGGGAGAGAAAACAACAGAACAAGTGGAAAAAATGTGAGCTTGTGTTCAAAAATGACAAACTGGTAACAGGTGAGAATCAGCAAGTGGTATCCTGGGTCAGGCTTGCTGACATAAACAGGGGGTAAATCCACCTCCGGTGGAAACAAAGGTGCACAGAAATCATTCAAAAGTGGGCCGGCCGGGCCATGTGTTGCTCAGTATGGGGAACTCAGTAGAGTCACGGTGTGAACCTTTGCCTGGAGCTGCTATGATGATGCCCCTGGGATGGAGGCGGGGTATGATGTGGGAAATCCGGAGGGCCCCTCGGAGGGTCGGGGATAATACCCCAGGAATGGAGCAGTTTCATCCCTCCTTCCATCGTGGAAATAGTGTGAGGTATCCCATTGTACGTGACCAGAAGGGTAGCTGGGTGGCGCCATTTATATGTAACTTTGTGGTTCGCCAGGGCCTTGGTAAGTGTTTTAAACTGCCTGCGTTGTTGCAGCGTGTGCTGGGATAGATCAGCGAACAATTGTATTTGCGAGTAGGGGGCTGGGAGAGTGCCCAGTGCTCGGGACGCTTGCAGGATTTGCTCTTTTGCAGGATAGAAATGAACTCTTAAGAGGACATCCCTGGGAACTGAGGCTTCCAGATACTTGGGTTTAGGCAGTCTATGTATCCTGTCAATAGTGAGCTCAATAGGGGTTAATGCAGGCACTAGAGAGGAGAACAGGGCGGTAGCATATTGCTGCAACTCTGCTGGAGGAACATCTTCAGGAACGCCCCGTATTTTAACATTATTGCGGCGAGAGCGATCTTCTAGATCTGCCAGCTTGTTTTTGATCCATATATTGTCATCTTTCTGTTCAGTATATGCGTCCACAAGATCGTTAATAGTATCTGTACAGTCCTCCATTCTCTGTTCCATGTAGTGCACCCTGCTCCCCACACTCTTCATTTCCAGTGTAAATCTATCCATGATAGAGGATAGGTTAGTCATCATTGAGGATTGAAAAGAGATAAGCATGCTCTTTAGGGTAGTGTCCATGACAGGTTGCCCTGTAGTAGGGAAAGCTGATATGGAGGTCTGCAGGGATGACAGGGAGTGAATGGAGTAAAGGCTGTTACTCACTGTGGATCCTGAGCTGCCATGATCATCCATCCGCATCCTCGTTTTGGCAGGACTCCCCGAGATCGGCGTCGCTGTGGCGGAATCCGGAGGGGAAGGAGGTGGGGGTCCATCTGCCGATGAAGTGGGGTCAGCATCAGGAAGATCTGTGTACGCCGCCGGATCGTTGCGGCCTGCTGGCGCGGCGGCGCCATCTTGGATCCTTCCTGCCTGTGAGGGCGGCCTGGAGAAGAAGGCCGTGAGCTTCGTGGGGCCCCAATTTTCTTTCCTCTTTCTGGTGGACATTGTCCCAGGGCTTCGGGGTATCAGAGGAGGTAAGTGGTAGCGCTGTGGCGATCGATAAATCCCCGTTTTTTAACGAATTCCCGGCCGGTCCCAGAGAGCTATCGGCTCAAGCAGCCATTCAGCAGTGCGCGCAAGCCACGCCCCCCGCTCTGGTGCTTTTTGAAGAGCAGGTTACAAAAGTAGTGTCTGTCTATAGACTGTATGTCAAAGTAAAATATGAATGAAAAACGTTTTTTTTCTTTTTTAAATGCACGCCTAACAGGTTGGATACTGTGGTTGTTCTATTCCGCTATTGAATAAAAAAAAAAACAATTTCAATGAAAATCTGAAAAATATTTTTTTTCCCCTAAATACTGAAAAATAATTATTTTCCCCTTACATTTGTGCTTTTTGAAGAGCAGGTTAGAAAAGCAGTGTCTGTCTAAAGACTGTATGTCAAAGTTAAATATGAAGGACATTTTTTTTCTTTTTTAAATGCAGATTAAGCAGACACATATGCACTGAGCTTGCATTAAATGTGCAGCACCACATGCCGCCCACCTAACAGACTGATAAAAGTTTTTTTTTTCTCCTTTCTCCTCCTCACTGGGCTCAGGTCAGGGCATAAAGATCGTGCACTGTACCCCCACACAATACAATCAATGTAGATCGCTGTCTGATTAAAGAAGATTCTTCCTATTATTTCCCTCAAAGCAATCTCCAGCCTGACCCTACAGTAATCTCCTATCTCTCCCTCCAGGCAAAAAGATCGTGCACTGCACCCCCACACAATCAAATCAATGTAGATCGCTGTCTGATTAAAGAAGATTCTTCCTATGCTTTCCCTCAAAGCAATCTCCAGCCTGACCCTACAGTAATCTCCTATCTCTCCCTCAGCAGCATCAGGAACCTCTCCCTAGTATAGTTTGAGCAGAGTGACGCGCAGCACTATGTGACTCCAGCTTATATAGGTCACATGCTGCACTGGCCAATCACAGCCATGCCATTAGTAGGCATGGCTGTGATGTCTTCTAGGGCACACAAGTTAAATGCTTGCTGATTGGCTGCCTTGCACCTGTTGAAACCGCACCATTTAAACAGCGCCAAAACATCAAATGACGTTACCGAACAACGGACAGTACCTGAACATACAGTGAAATGTTCAGGTTCGGGTACCGAATACCCAAAAGTCTGGTACGAACCCAAACAATACAGTCCAGGTTCGCTCAACCCTACTCATGATGTATCTCCTGTGGGTTCGTGAGCAGAGCAAGGTGTCTCAACATGGCGCCCAGCTGCCGTGTGCTCAGCCACTGCTCAGAGCCCTACAGCCTCTCTGACTCACTCATCGGCAGACAGTGAGTACCATGTCCTGCTTACAAAAGTGGACTTAGATGAAAGCCTGTCAGCCATGTATGTGAAACTGTCTGAGAAGTTTCAGACTGAACTATACAAGTCCACTAACACTTTGACACAAGAGTTAGCCACCCTAGGTGGGAGAACGGATCTCCTGGAGACCAAATATGATGAATTGCAATTGGCATACTCTGACCTCTGCAGGGATCACGAGTCACTCTCAGATACAATTGTCCAACTCCAATCCCATTTAGAGGACCTGGACAATAGAAACAGGCATAACAACTTGAGAGTGAAAAGGGTACCAGAGACAGTCACAGACTTATTCACTGCAGTACATAGGATGTTTTCTACTACCGGAGACCCCAGTCGCTTCCTTTGCTTGTGACAGAATACATAGGGCATTATGCCCCAAACCACCAGACGACAAACCACCAAGTGACATTGTACTATGCCTTAAAGATTATCTCATCAAAGAAGAGATACTCAGGGCTTTTCACAACACACCCAACATACTTCTTGATAGGATCAAGATTCAACTATACCCTGATCTTTCACCAGTCACACTAGATAAACGCTGCAAGATGAAAGAGATTACCACAGTACTTCAGGCTGCAAGGTCCCACACAATGGCACCACATATAATGTCACCGCAATTCTTGAAGGAAAAGATTTACTTGTCAAATTGGACCTCTTAGTCCAAGAAATTTTTTTCCGGGATGCCTTCCCCCATGTTCCCGTCATCTATTTTGGCTACTTCTTCTCCTCAGAGAGACCACCGGAATATAATTGCTCTGAACTTTGATCTGTTCCTACGTCCAACTGTTCGGTTGAATATTATACATGTAGGCATGTCACCATAAAGTTATTGAAGACTTTAGTATCTCATAGCTGCAACCAAGTCTAGCTGTAGAAAGGATAGGTTCTAGAGCTTATGGTACTGTAGGTGTAAATCAATTATGGAAATATCAAGACAGTGTGGTGATGGCTGCTGCTGACTAATAGGGTGTCTGTGCCTTTAAAGTGCAAGTGTAAGGGCCAGTGCTGCATTTGGTGCAAAAATTCTTACAATATATAAATTAATATTCAAATAAACAACACAAAGTGTCTACATAAACAAATACATATATAAAGTGCAGGGTGCAAAAAGTGCTAACACTTCTGTAAATGCTCAATAAATCAATAATAAATAAATAAATAAATGTCCTCCAATTTGATACAACAAATGTCCTTCAATAAGTGCTCAAAATTCATAAAGTGGTTGTGCTGCAAGGGGCTCCAGTGTTCCGCTCTTGTGCAAAAGCGCTGGTGTTCCCCCTTGGGTGTCCCCACTCACCGGAACTTAGTGTGTATCAGGCCTTGTACACATATGCTGCTCACAGGTGATCCAACGCTGTTACTGTCTGTATATTGCAAGGGCTGCTAGATCCGTGTTGCTGACCACATCTCCCCTCATACATTACAGAAAATAAATCTCACCATGGTGAAATACATTAAATTAAATTTATTAAAGAAAAATGTGTATATTGCACTTACAAAGAAAGTTAAAATAGGCGCTGTGTGTGTAGGGTCCAGTGGATGCTGCTTCCGCAGCGTGCGTTCCACCGACCGGAAGTGCCTGTGAAAGGAAATTGTATGATTTCTTAATGAGAAGGATCTCCCCGCCAAGTCATTGGCGGTGCTCGGCTGGGAGGAGGAGACGGGCCAAGAGATTTCCTCTAAGGATTGGCTGGATATGATTTTAAATATGCATAGATGCACAAAGTCTATGGCGATTAAGGAACAGTCATGAAGCTTCATACCAGGTGGTGTTACACACTGCTAAGCTTCACAGATTTTTTCCCTCAGTCCCAGAAAATTGTTTAAGAGGTTGCGCATTTAGAGGTACACTCCTACGCACTTTCTGGAGTTGTAGAGCGATAATGGCAATTTGGCAGAGGGTGTTTGCCAAAGTCGCCCTTATCATGGAATGCAAGTGACTTTGACCTTTCAAATGTGTCTTTTTTTTGTGGAATGACCTGAGGTCCCTCCCCCAAATTAAAAATTAGCCCATACTCTAGTTAGAGCTGTCCACTGGGTGATAGCACTACACTGGCTCACCCTGCAGGTACCATAGGTTCAAGTTCTAAAATGAATGGATACCATCCAGCTAATGGAAAGGGTGCACTATTATTACTATTATGGACAATATGCCAGTATTTTACAGGAAAAGGTAATCTTGGTCTGCTTACGGTTTAGTGGGCATTGGAATACATAAGATACAACAGACTCATAATGCCATTTTCCTTTTTGTTTTTTTGGCTAATTTTTTGAATTCTCTCCCTACTGTTTCATATATATATATATATATATATATATATATATAAATGGCCTCTTTGTTACAAGGTTATATGATGGACTTAGTGTTCTATATCCCGAAAGGGACGTTGCCCATAGTTATTGTTTTTTTTTTTTTTTCTCCTTTAAGTATTATTTGTTAAAGATTAATGATTGAAATAAGCAATGTATGTACTTGTTTCCATCTTGTAATTTATTTTTCTCTAAACGATTCAATAAAAATTGTTGGTAAACAAAAAACATTTTTATTATATTGGAACAACACATTTTTTTGGTTGAACTTCATTGTTCTATTAATTTTAATTATAATAATCACAAATATTTATCACGTTTTAATGTTCAATATGTCACTGTGAATGATGGCGTCAATGTATATGTTCACATACGACTCTTGTTCGTATTACAAGAGCTATCTAGTCGCACTAGGCATTTATATATCAAAACTTTTTCTCATTTAGTTTTTCTTCACATTATGTGTATTACATCTTCCTCGATAGGAATATTGAGGGTTAATTCCTCCCCTGTTCTTTAACTTTTTTTGAATGTTTATATATACATCTTTTTCCCTTTTTTTCTTTTGATGCAAAATCATTCATCACCATTCACTGGTTTTAATAGCATTTGTCCACAAGATGGCGACGCTTTCTATATACTGTTTTTGTGTATACACACTTAGGTGTTGTGCCACACTATACCCATACATCTTTGTAGTTAATATGTAATGTTTTTTAATTACTAGATTAAGATTCTGGATTGTCATGATTTTATTGTACTTAGTTTTAAGCGAATATTGTGTTCTTAATATTTGTGTTGTCTATATATAAATAAGGCGCATTAAGTTCCGTCCTTGCTTGCAGATTGATAGGCGTTTCTATACGCCGTTCACCTTTCTTGTAATGACATGACGTATAGCTCTCCGCCCTTGCTGGTGTGCGATTAGCCAGATCACTTATCATTCATCTGATGGTCCGTGTGATGTGGGGCTCTCTCCGCTTCCACTTCCGCCCTCCCGCTATTGGCCGAGACCTATGTCATTCATGCAGCTCAGGGAAATTATATGGCGTGTGTTTTGCGTCTGGTAGTCAAGCCCGGATGACGTCTTTTGATGACGAAACGTTGGCGACTCCAGACGCAAACGTCCACACACTCCTTCTACGAGCCGGCTACTATTGCTTTATGCTGACTGGATACATGCGGGAAGCCGCTATTGGATCCCCAGCCACCATTTTCTATGTGCCTGTTTTTACATCTTATATGTGAGTAGTTATTTTAATACATTTACTATTATCACCTTACGGGATTACGCTATGGTCTTCTGTACAATTTTTTTTCCATACTCCCATCTGACTTCTATGGAGTTACCTTGAGAAATCTACCATCTCTTGGCGCTACCTATGATTTCTTGGAGTCCCTGAGATGTATGCTGTATCTGGCGAGGCTGTCTCATTCATTTGAGTAGCCATGGCTGTTTGGTAAGCTGCTTCTCACACTAGTGCACTGAGGTGTCCCCTCTCTACACATTCCCTGGGTGTCACAAGGAGGAAGGATTGCTATTATATCTACACTCCTGGATTTGTTTCAAAACTGGACTTTTCTTTGGGTTCTTTAGTCACCCCTACCTTTTTATGTTTCTTGAATGAACTTTAAGTCATTATCTCATGCCATTGATATTTTAGTGCTGCACTTTTTGGATTATAAAATAACTGGGTGCCACATCCCAAATGAACAGGAAAAAATGGATAGGTCAGGCAAGGACTTTAAAGGCACCAAAATGTTTTTTAAAATATCATAAATGTATTAATGAAATGATTAAAAACCATCACATGATATGATATGTGAGCCCTAAAAATGGAGGCATCAAAGTGTTAGTACAGAGCATACAGAGTAAACAGTAGTATAATTATTATATAAATTATTTCAAGATACATCACATCAAACGGATCTTATGAGGGGTGACAGGAGATGAAGCTGCCATTCGTCATGATCATTTGATGTTGTGTTCAGATGGTACAGAATCATATATTGTTGATGCTCGACATGTTTCACTGCAATAGCTTCATTGGGAGCTTATAATAGAATACTCTGTGTGATTGGAAAATAAACAATTAGATGGTAGTACATACGGACAAACGTCCACCTGTACACATAATATACTGGAGTGAATGCTTGAAATATTTTGTAGCCCTTTTCAAAGATAATTTGTAACCGTGTTTTAAAAAAATGCCATGTGGGGTACATGTACCAATGCCAAAAAGAAATAAACACTTCCCATAGCTAATTGAAAGATCTTGGCTGGCTTTGCTCTCTATGTAAAAAAAATGGGATACAGGATCTCACCCAAAATCCATACCAAACCTTTTCACTGGATAAGGATCTGGTATGATTTTGAGGAGTAACCTATGAAAAAAAATGTATTGTTACCCCTAAAAATCCATTTTGACTGGAGCCTCATCCACACATTTTTGGCCCAGTGGGAGTCCCACAAGGGGAATCTGGAAGCCTGCTTTAGAACTAAGGGGTCCCCAGATATCTGCCCCCCCAGATGAGAGCGTAAGCGGTACATATAACCTTTTGTTACTTTTTCACAAACAAAATAGTAAATAAAAACAATTACACCTTATAAAACTCCTTTATTAAAAAAATATATACCGTATTTTCCAGCATATAAGATGACTGGGCGTATAAGACGACCCCCCTATTACATGATCTACCGGTAATACTTATACTTAGGTTACCTTGGAGATATTATACTCGGCGTATAAGACGACCTCCCATTTTTGGGGGATTTTTTTGAGGTTCAAAAGTAGTCTTATACGCCAGAAAATACAGTATATATATATATATATATATATATATATATATAAATAACCAATGTCACAGATGTAAATACAAGTCAATTACATCATTCAATGATGTAGATCTAGCTATTAGAAAACATAGAGAGTGGATTGATAAGTGTTCATGGGCACCATATCCCTTATATCGATCACTTCTATGACTGTCTGTGCACTGCAGTCATGGGTATGCCACTGCCGATGTCAGCCATTGCAATGAAGAATAATGTGACGGCAGGATAAAAGCCTGATGCTCTTAAACAACCAATAAGAGACAGTCATAGAGGTGAGTTATGTATATTTATAAAATGTAGTGGGTGCGTGTCAGCGCGACTATCCAAAAAATTTAACCAAAACAGTATGTTTCTAAATAAATGTCAACAAATATCAACCGTAGCTGCTATACCATCATATGCTCATCACTGCACATGAAAAGTTGATAATCTAATCCTAAAATACAGTGCCACTCACATATAAATATTCATGTGTATGTGCAAATCCAGCAAATATTAAGTGCATACACAAAAAATCGAAGTGCTAAACTAGTGCAAGAAGTAACATCAAATGGTACAAACCTGATACCATTCAATATTACCATTCCAGTTTATCTGATGCTCATATGAGTGAATCCAAAATGTATAATATAATCATATTGCACCATAATGCTTGTACCAATCTGCAAATAACGCAAATACTAAAATGCATAAAAGTGCTAATATTTGTGCAAATTATACATCTAATATAAACAATATTAAAGCATAATTTTAAATAAAATGCCAGTAATAGTGAATAGAAACATCAGTCCATAACGTGCATCCGACAGTTAACAGATATTTTTTCAAAGTCCCATGTCCAAAGGTGCACAGGTGATTCAAAGATTACAAAAGTGCTTGTGATCCCTCCACCAATTATGGATGGCCTCTCACCTCACACCTGTGTTTTACCACAAGGCCTCAACAGCTGTTCCCCTGTGGGAATATATGGAATCACGCCACTATATTCAGGACTTTCTTAGGACACCTTGGGGGTTGATAATCTCCTTTACTCCTGCTTTGTAAGCTCCGTATGTGAATTTATAGAGAGAAGGAGGAAGAAATCTAGTGCTCTCCGTTTAAACCATAATTTTTTTAATAAGTAAAAAAAATACACTCACAGACCAGGCACATATAGCTGTGTGGGCTACTCAGGCATTTAGAAATGAAACAGGACCACGTGCTGAGCTGGGTGCCGTGTCTCGTCCTATTCAGAGTCTCTGCCCCCCTCTACGCATTGCGTTACTCGCTTCACACTATCAACTTCTTCAGTAGGGGTGGGTATGTATATTTATAGAATTGAGAGAAGACGTACGTACATTAAATCTTTTGGATTTTAAGGATATTGTTTGGTTTCTCTCTCTTCTCTGGTTTTTCTTTGGGATGTATTTTTACAATCATTGGAAAGTTGAATGCATTGAACAGGCCAGCTTGAATCACAATGGGGTATGAGCATGTAAAAGTATATGGAGACATTGCTAATAAATAACACAGTATCTGAGCTGTTAGTGTCAGTCTTATGCTGTAATAGAATTAATAGGATTATTAGGAGGCAATATTGCATTGGGACATGCATACTTTCTATTATAGAATGAGATAAAGTTCTCAACTTTCCTGCTCTTTAGGAAAAATGGTAATGGAAATGATGGAAGTACAAAGATATTAATAATTTTGGTGTGATCCTTATGGCTACCTCAATGCTATCTTAATCCCCAATATAAGAATATATATAGACAATTCCGCAAATGTTACCTTTAGGAATAGAGGGGATACAAAGACCAGCTGGCTGGTTACAATGTAGTATAAGTGATTCTCAAACAAGTTGGGTCCTTACCAAGTAATGCTTTCCCTCCTCATGTTTAGAAAATGTGGGTATTGTATTTCAATGTCGATCTAAATTATTATACTGTTATTCTGATAAAGATTTGAACCATTGATGTGTTTCTCCCACTGTGGCCCACATGCACGGGGTGCTTGATCCAATCCCTTACAGTATAATATGTGTGCATATTATTTTAACAAAGTGAGTAAAAAATTTAAATGTAAATAAGTCTAAGATTATACACAATATACATGAACATGATAAATTAATATGTTGTACGTGTATGTTAGAATAGATCATCCCTGTTTTTGAGGAGGCTAATCTTGAAACTTGTCAAACAGTGCCACCACTGCTATATTGTGTTATGTAAAACTACATCCATATGGAAATACATTATAGCAATGGGAGTAGCAATGGGAAAAGATTGTCAAGATGCTGGTTGACTGTTGATAGGTCATCAGGGCATGCTTCATTGTGATTGCTTATCTACATAATTCAACAATGCAGATGATGATGCATTTACAGTAGGGGAACATTTTGTAATAAAGTATATTTTCCATGTTGTCTGTGTGTCTATTTAGTATTACATTTTTTTGTGACAAGTAACAATGTTATGCCTCTGCACCCCTTACTTATTCACATAGGTGAGCTGGATAGCTGGACTCTGGTATGCTAAATGGGACTTCTAGAATCAGGTAAGTCTCCATGAAAACCCCAACAGAAACTGGGCAAAGGATGTGGGAATTAGGCCTTTTTCCTGAACTTTAAAAAAGTTGGGCTAGGCTTGAACTCATAGTCTACTAGAATCTAAAGCTAATGTAATGTAATATGGATTAGTAGAAAAGAACAAAAGAATAATTTAGATGCATGTGATAGTTTCCTAGAACATTTTTCTATTTATTAAAGTGATTGTAAACCATATTATTGTAAAATTACCCATTCAGTTTAACATAGAAATGAAAGGCAAAACATTTGTGTATAGATACAGTATAAAAAGCATTATAAATCCCTTTTTCCATTTTTTTAAGTGATCACATTCACTCTGTTCCCTCTGCTCTAAGCTACATAAAAGCTGGGGGGGGGGGGGGGCAGCAACTGGAAACAGCAACTGATTTTTCCCAGTAAAAGGCTGTGCAGTAGAGGTATGTTAGGACAAGTCTGATCAATGGAGAAGAGCAGGCTGAGTTCCCAGCATAGGTAGAGAACTGACTATAGTGTGTTCTCCTGCTTAGTGTGGTCAGTTGTTTTTTTTTTTTTTAGGAAAGCAGACGGACTAGCAGGAACTCCAGGGACTTCACACAAAGGAAGCAAGAGAACAGGACACTTTTTCATACAAGTACATGGTACAGCAGGCACATATCAGGAAAATGAAATATTGGGGTAACAAACACTTTAAGTATATAACCTGTCATTTTGTTTAAAATACTAGAGGTGTTTTGTTATACTTGAAGTTTCATGTACACAGTTAGCCAATAAATGGTTTCACTCCACTCATCTCAAATGTAAAATTAATTTCCTAATTGAAAAATGATAAATCACAATTTTTATTGATTTTGATTTAATACTTGTCATATTTACTTATACTTGTCATATTTTGGAAAATTCTCTTTTAAAGTTAAGTACATTCAAAAATTACTTTAAAATAAAAACCTATCATGTTTTACTTCTTTAGCACATGCTTTATCATCAACTTTTTAAAAATTTTTGTTGCAAAACTGAAAAGCTGGGTCGACGCTCATTATGATCACATATTTTACAGTCATTATGTATGCTTGTTTAAGTAGGTCATTTTAGAGCATTTCACATTGTGCTATCAATCAAATCAAATTTAAATGCTCTAGGGGTGAAACTTAGTTCCCTAGAGAAGCTGTTTCTGCAGATCTGTAGTGTACAGTTATATCTTAATGAATTCATATTTTGCTGCTGGTTAGTTGGACAGAAGCACATACACACAAAAATTGTTAACAAAAGTAATTAAAGCAGAGGTTTGTATTTCAATTAAACAGGTAAAAAATTCCAACTATGTCATTATATATTCACCATTGTAATCAAAATATGTTATGGATGTTTCCAGCATTAGCATGCAGAGGTGTATGATGCTTCTAAAATGTTGTGCTTATATATCAGTATTATTTATATATCAGTATATATCAGTACTATTTTCATATAGTAAATGAAATATAAAAAAAGCTAAATATAGAAAACATTTTTGTCAAACTCAGAAAAGCTCAGCAAAGAACATTACTACCACAAAGGACTTTTCCCAAGGCACCATTGGTTTCAATTATAAATTGAGCATCTGTTAATCAGTAGAAGGTACACAAGTATATAATATGTGAAATGTATCTTCTCAAATGTAAAACTTTCAGACAGGTTTTAATTATAGCAAAGAGGAACGTTTGTAAAAGTGGGGCCAAAACCCCCCTTAATGTTTTGCAATATATGGTCATTAGAAAATAATTTATCATTTTACAGATTATCTATCCCCCCATATAGTGATCATCAGACACTGTCCACATTTTACAGAATATAGGACAGTGGTAGATGTAAAGAATGTGCATCTGTGTCAATGCCAGGCAGAGTATGATGCATGATGGTGCTTGCGGGTATGTTGGTGCTTCCTCTCCTACTACCTACACTGGGACCAGTGGTCTGGAGGCTGACTCTGATCAGTCTTTTCTGCCATCCACAGATACCCCAATTGCTTCACCTGATGTCTCTGATCAGGGACAGTCTACTTTCAATACAGACACATAACAGGACACATATATCACTCCTGCACATTCAACCAAGCACAGATTAAGAAGGCTATATTTGATTGTAAAGCCTCTTTAGTGTCACAGATTGAGCCTGTCCATACTGATTTTGCATTGTTGGAGCAAGTTTTACAGAGTTTGTGTGAAGAAGCTGCCAATGTAAAGACTCAAATACAGTAAGTACTATAGAGTAGGCTCTCTCTCCCCTAATTACAGAAGCTAGAGACATTGCATGCTTGCCAACAGAAACTGGATAATCTTGAAAACCATTCCAGATGCAAAATAATTTTAATTTCCTTGTCTTCCCTGTGTAGATTGCGGGCTTGTTTCCTGAAACCTTTTTGAAAAATTGGGCAAAAGTGAACTTGGCCCACCCTAAAAATCTCTTCCCTTGTGTGCTTGTCTCACTCCCTCCATATAACTCCCAGCAAGTTTGAACCTCTGATATCTAATTGCAAAAAATACTGAACATTCGGGAGAAATATAACCTCCAGCCTGCAAGAATATATATATATATATATATATATATATATATATATATATATATATATATACAGTATCTCACAAAAGTGAGTACATCCCTCATATTTTTGTAAAAATTTTATTACATCTTTTCATGTGACAACACTGAAGAAATGACACTCAAATAACTCAACACACAGCCATTAATGTCTAAATCACTGGAAACAAAAGTGAGTAAACCCTTAAGTTAAAATGGCCAAATTGGGCCCAATTAGCCATTCTCCCTCCCCGGTGTCAGGTGACTCACTAGTGTTACAAGGTCTCAGGTGTGAATAGGGAACAGGTGTGTTAAATTTGGTGTTATCACTCGCACTCTCTCATACTGATCACTGGAAGTTCAACATGGCCCCTCATGACAAAGATCTCTCTGAGGATCTGAAAAAAAGAATGGCCTAGGCTATAAGAAGATTGCCAAGACCCTAAGAGCTGCAGCATGGTAGCCAAGTCCATGCAGCAGTTTAGCAAGACAGGTTCCACTCAGAACAGGCATCGCAATGGTCGACCAAAGAAGTTGAGTGTATGTGCTCAGCATCACATCCAGAGGTTGTCTTTGGGAAATAGATGTATGAGTGCTGCTAGCATTGCTGCAGAAGTTGAAGGGTTGGGGGGGGGTGGGGTCAGCCTGTCAGTATTCAGACCATAAGCCGCACACTGCATCAAATTTGTCTGCATGTCTGTCATCCCAGAAGGAAGCCTCTTCAAAAGATGATGCACAAGAAAGCCCAAAAAAAGTTTTCTGAAGACAAGCTGACTAAGGATATGGATTACTGGAACCATATCCTGTGGTCTGATGAGACCAAAATACATGTATTTGATTCAGATGGTGTCAAGTGTGTGTGGCAGCAACCAGGTGAGGAGTATAAAGACAAGTGTGTCTTGCCTACAGTCAAGCATGGTGGTGGGAGTGTCATGGTCTGGGGCTGCATCACTGAGGGAACCACCAATGCCAACATGTATTGTGACATACTGAAGAGGAGCATGACCTCCTCCCTTCGTAAAATGGGCCGCAGGGCAGTATTCCAACATGATAACAACCCCAAACACACCTCCAAGATGACCACTTCCTTGCTAAAGAAGCTGAGGGTAAAGGTGATGGATTGGCAAAGCATCTCTCCAGACCTAAACACTATTGAGCATCTGTGGGGCATCCTCAAATGGAAGGTGGAGGAGCGCAAGGTCTCTAACATCCACCAGCTCTGTGATGTCGTCATGGAGGAGTGGAAGAAGACTCCAGTGGCACCCTGTGAAGCCCTGGTGAACTTCATGCCCAAGAGGGTTAAGACAGTGCTGGAAAATAATGGTGGCCACACAATATATTGACACTTTAGACCCAATTTGGACATTTCCAATTAGGGGGGTACTCATTTTTGTTGCCAGTGGTTTAGACATTAATGGCTGTGTGTTGAGTTATTTTTAGGGGACAGCAAATTTACACTGTTATACAAGCTGTACACTCACTACTTTACATTGTAGCAAAGTATCATTTATATATATATATATATACAGTTCAAATGATAGCCTCGGCACTCTGTGTTTGAAGTAAATGTCCAGGTACTCACCTACAAAGAAATCCATATATATATCCAAAACTGGTTTAGAGGCACTCACAGATCTTGCAAAGGAAGAGGTTAAAAACAGCAGTGTTTTTAATGTCAACATTTCGATGAAGTTCGGTCCACCTTTCATTGAAACATTGACAAAAAAAACACTGCTGAATTTGATCCGTCTCGTGAGACCCATGAGTGCCTCTAAACCAATTTTGGCTATGTATATAAAATGTATATGTATATATATTACATTCTTTGTTAAAAACCTAGATACAAAAATACAATAATGGTAAGTATAAATGAACTGGCATAAATAAACATGAAAATAAGAATATAAAAAAATTGTAAAAAAATATATACAGTGCTTTGCGAAAGTATTCGGCCCCCTTGAACTTTTCAACCTTTTGCCACATTTCAGGCTTCAAACATAAAGATATAAAACTGTAATTTTTTTGTGAGGAATCAACAAGTGGGACACAATCATGAAGTCGAACGAAATTTATTGGATATTTCAAACTTTTTTAACAAATAAAAAACTGAAAAATTGGGCGTGCAAAATTATTCAGCCCCCTTAAGTTAATACTTTTTGCTGCCATTACAGCTGTAAGTCGCTTGGGGTATGTCTCTATCAGTTTTGCACATCGAGAGACTGAAATGTTTGCCCATTTCTCCTTGCAAAACAGCTCGAGCTCAGTGAGGTTGGATGGAGAGCGTTTGTGAACAGCAGTTTTCAGTTCTTTCCACAGATTCTCGATTGGATTTAGGTCGTGACTTTGACTTGGCCATTCTAACACCTGGATATGTTTATTTGTGAACCATTCCATTGTAGATTTTGCTTTATGTTTTTGATCATTGTCTTGTTGGAAGACAAATCTCCGTCCCAGTCTCAGGTCTTTTGCAGACTCCATCAGGTTTTCTTCCAGAATGGTCCTGTATTTGGCTCCATCCATCTTCCCATCAATTTTAACCATTTTCCCTGTCCCTGCTGAAGAAAAGTAGGCCCAAACCATGATGCTGCCACCACCATGTTTGACAGTGGGGATGGTGTGTTCAGGGTGATGAGCTGTGTTGCTTTTACGCCAAACGTAACGTTTTGCATTGTTGCCAAAAAGTTTGATTTTGGTTTCATCTGACCAGAGCACCTTCTTCCACACGTTTGGTGTGTCTCCTAGGTGGCTTGTGGCAAACTTTAAACAACACTTTTTATGAATATCTTTAAGAAATGGCTTTCTTCTTGCCACTCTTCCATTAAGGCCAGATTTGTGCAGTATAAGACTGATTGTTGTCCTATGGACAGAGTCTCCCACCTCAGCTGTAGATCTCTGCAGTTCATCCAGAGTGATCATGGGCCTCTTGGCTGCATCTCTGATCAGTCTTCTCCTTGTATGAGCTGAAAGTTTAGAGGGACGGCCAGGTCTTCATAAATTTGCAGTGGTCTGATACTCCTTCCATTTCAATATTATCACTTGCACAGTGCTCCTTGGGATGTTTAAAGCTTGGGAAATCTTTTTGTATCCAAATCCGGTTTTAATCTTTTCCACAACAGTATCTCGGACCTGTCTGGTGTGTTCCTTGTTCTTCATGATGCTCTCTGCGCTTTAAACACACAGGTGGATTCTATTTATCATCATTAGTCATTTAGGTCAACATTGGATCATTCAGAGATCCTCACTGAACTTCTGGAGAGAGTTTGCTGCACTGAAAGTAAAGGGGCTGAATAAATTTGCACGCCTAATTTTTCCAGTTTTTTATTTGTTAACAAAGTTTGAAATATCCAATAAATTTTGTTCCACTTCATGATTGTGTCCCACTTGTTGTTGATTCTTCGCAAAAAATTACAGTTTTATATCTTTATGTTTGAAGCCTGAAATGTGGCAAAAGGTCGAAAAGTTCAAGGGGGCCGAATACTTTCGCAAGGCACTGTATTTTTTAAAAACATAGCGCTCAAATAGCTAATAAATCTTATTTAAAATATAGCATGGAGCTTCAGTTCTTCACTAAATGCCTAGGGGCCAGGGTATTGCATGTGAAGATCCAAAAGGTCTTTCTTTTGCACAACCTCTTGAATCTTTTGATCATGGACTTAAACCTAGAGATGGATTCAATAACCCAAACCTTGAGACCATCAATAGATTTGGTATAAAAAGGTAACCGCGCTAAGTAAATAGATGAAGCAGCAGCTTAAAGTGTGACATACACCCAAGAAAAATTATAATAAACAAGCTGCGCTACTAAATTGAAAAGTGTTGGGACCACACAAATATCAAATTAAATGTGAAATTCCTTTAAAAAAGTCCATAAAGTCTCTTAATCGAAATTCCAAAGAAATAGATAATAAATGTTCGTAGGGTCCACTGGGTGTGAACGAACATCCACTAGTGGTACAAACTGTTTACCGAAGTGAATTAAAAAATGTACCAAATTCAGGGGTTTGCACACCCAAGATCTCCAATGGATATCCTACAGCCGGATCGAAACTCCACTGTGTTTCCAGGTCTTGGACCATACAGTAGGCTCAGCAGGCATTAGACCACGTACATAGAAAAGAAGATGGTATAGGATCCCATAGCGTAAAACTGATATATGTTATATGTGAAACTACTAAATGTTGGACATGGAATATATCCCATTAAAACGTGAAAATAATAAATGACAATAATTGCAGGTTATGTTAACACCACCGAATGTGTAGTGACCCCCACCAAGTGTGCGAACTGCTTACCAGATGGGTATACAAAAATCGCCAATAATTGTGTATTTCGAACACACAACTTCATCCAAAGGATAGTAACCACCACCTATAGTGCAAACTGCTTACCAGAAGTAAACATATAATTTGTCAGTAGAAAAAATATGACAATCCAGATGGACACCAGACTCCACACAGAAACAGTGACTGTCACCCCAATCCACAAACTGCTTACCAGATGTATTTTTGGATATCAGCAAACAAAGGAAACAGATCCACCAAAGGTCTCATGTACTCCAAAATTCAGACTCTAATACCTCCAAATGTAGTTGAAATTCGTATCTTTGTACGGATTCCTCCAGATCCTCTTACGATTTGATTGTGACAATCACATCGGAAGAGGATCTGGAGGTTTCCTATGTTTGGCGATATCCAAAAATACATCTGGTAAGCAGTTTGTGGATTGGGGTGGCAGTCACTGTTCCTGTGTGGAGTCTGGTGTCCATCTGGATTGTCCTATTTTTTCTACTGGCAAATTATATTGTTACTTCTGGTAAGCAGTTTGCACTATAGGTGGTGGTTACTATCCTTTGGATGAAGTTGTGTGTTCGAAATACACAATTATTGGTGATTTTTGTATACCCATCTGGTAAGCAGTTTGCACACTTGGTGGTGGTCACTACACATTCGGTGGTGTTAACATAACCTGGAATGGCAGCTGTTGGGGGTTGTGGCTAGGTGATGGCGCCGTGAGCACGCAGCAAGCCGGAGCTCCGTGAGTCAGAGCGGAGCCTGTGCCTTGGCAGCTAGTGTCTCGGCACCCGTAAGCGCAGCATACATGCCGGCAACTCAAACCTCAGTACAATCGGAGGTTACTAGGAAGCAACCCGACATTACCACTTAATTTCTAAGACATCCTGCCGCTACACAAAGCTCTGCAGTTGCTGCTAAGATGGTGCCGACGCGGCCCCCGGACCACTGGACCCACAGGCCCTGCTTCACAGCAAAAAAAAGCGCCAAAAACAACCACGGACCAGATGGGAGACTCTCTTCTCCTCACACGGGACTCCCTCCCTCAAGACCCAGCCATGGAAGAGCATGGGGCAACACAGGCTCCTCAAACCCTATCACCTCAATATTTGCCTGTCACAGAATGGAAGGAGTTTGTATCCCGCATTCCAACTAAGCAAGACATCAGTGACATGGCGACCACAATCGTGAGTAACCTAAAAGATGAAATGAACTCCATTAAGATAAAAGTGGATCAGGGGGATGACAGGGTTGGTCTGGTGGAGGAGGCGCAGTCCCTATCTGACTCTAGAATCTATGAATTAGAGCATTCACAGTTATTGTTACAAAAACAGATCACCATTTTACAACTTAAGCAAGACGATAATGAAAATCGTAACCGCAGAAACAATATTAGACTTAGAGGTCTTCCGGAGTCGGTTTTGGGCCCTGATCTTAAGGAATGTGTGGTGAAGATTATGAATGGGTTAATGGAGCACCCGCTCACAGAACCTATCAAAATAGATAGGGTCCATAGGGTTAAAGCCCCATGCAGTTCAGGAACAGAACACCCACACAATGTCTTAATCAGAATCCATTTTTAGGCATTCAAGGAGGAGATTATAAGGCGCGCCTGGAACCAGGGTCCATGGGATTTTGAGGGAACCCAATTGCGATTTTTACCAGACCTCTCCCATAACACCTTGCGGATGAGGGCTATGTTAAAACCCCTGTTAGAGTAGATACACAGGATAAAGGCCACTTATCACTGGGGCCACCCATTTCATTTAGTGGTCACACGAGATAAAAAGACGTTTGTTTTAAGGTGGCATGACCAACTCCCAGATTTGTTTTTATTTCTAGGGATCTCTCTAATACCAGTCCATGATTGGCTGGGCGTCTATGGAAGTTAGCGGTCCTGGAGGGCCTTTTTCAACCCGTTTATTATCTCGCCCTCAACGCCGTCGGAGGAATCGTTCAGGGACAATTACAGAGGAAGTCCCTATTACATCTTAGGTCCTGTAAAGACCTCTGGCCCCCAAAGAAGTCGTACCCAGAACATGGGAGATAGATTTAGGGCCCCCCCTTTTTTTTTTCGGGGGGTGTTGCCTACTTTTCGGACTGGGAGCAGTTGTTCTTTTTTCTGCTGTTTTTTTTTTCTTTCTCTTTTTTTCCCCTTTTTTT
Organism: Pelophylax lessonae; assembly: GCF_965119305.1. NCBI lineage: Eukaryota > Metazoa > Chordata > Amphibia > Anura > Ranidae > Pelophylax > Pelophylax lessonae. The sequence continues at coordinate 498,761,895 of NC_138769.1, read as the reverse complement.
TTTTGGGGGGGGGGGGATTGTTAAAATATAATGGAATGCTGATATATTAGGCTTGTGACCTCTCCCTCCTCCTCTTTTGCCTTTTTTCAGAGGGGGACGGAGGGTCAAATTATAAGGCTATGTGGTGAACCAGGTTGGTCAGTGACGGGGCTCTGGGTGATATGGTGGATGGGGGGGAGATTGGGGGGGCGGGGGTTGGGGGGGTTCTTTTTTCTCTCCCCTGTGTTCCCTTTTCTCCCCCCTCCCCTGCCCCCTCCCCTCTCGCCCGCCTTTTTTCGGGGGTGGGGTGGGGGGTTTTGGGTGTGATCCGCCCCCCTCTCCCTCCCCTTTATAGGTACATTAGAGGTGGGCCCGCTCTGTCCACAGCTCTGTATGCATAGTGGCAGAATCTTTTTTTTTCTTCTGGCTTATACAAATCTTTGGATTCTTCATACATTTATTTTCTTTTTTTCTCGCGGTGCCAGCCAATCACACCTACCCCATAGTAGGATGTGCCTGGTTGCCCGAAATTTTCCCTTTTTCTAGTTTGAGTGTACATATGAGGGTTGGGTAGAGGGTGGGGGGTATATGTAAAATTTGGGTGTTTTTTTTTTCTTGTTCCTTACCTGTGCCTATGGCCTCCACTGAGCCTGTGAGGGGGGGGGAGAGGGGAGGAGGTGGGGGGGACATCTAAAATACAGAGCTTCCACAGACGCACAGATGTTGGTTGTAAGATATCTACACTTAATGTCAGAGGTTTGTCCACTCCGCAGAAGCGTACACGCCTGTTGCAGGACTTAAAACGTTGTCGTACTGAAATAGCATTCGTACAGGAAACATATTTTAGGAAGGATTTCTTACCTAAACTATGTAACAGAGATTTTCCTTGGGAATATCATGCCCCCTCCCCCATTACTAGATTTAAGGGGGTTAGTTTTCTCATTTCCAAAGTGATTAAGTAGACACCTAAGGAGGTATTGGCAGATCCTATGGGAAGATATTTACTAGTGAAGGAAAGTATTGGCCACACAGAACTAACACTGGTGAATGTCTACCTACCTAATTCAGACCACCTGGCATTCTTGCAGCAGTTAACACCTGTTGTTTTGGGATTCAGGGAAGGTCATTTAGTAATGGGGGGGACTTTAATTTTGTCCCGGAACCGCTTATAGATACCTCAAAGAAGTCGTCCTGTATCTCGTATGCTCGGTTACGACGCTTACATTGCAAACTTTCTATTTTAAATTTGGTTGACCCTTGGCGGCTAATGCACCTGAATGTACGGGATTTTACTTACTATTCCCCGATCCACAACGCCTACACCCGAATTGACCGCATATTGATTCCTCAGTCGGACTTACCTCTAGTTCTCTCATCCTGTATCGATGACTTCTCCATGTCAGATCATGCGCCAGCACATGTATGCATGGATTGGGACTCTATGCCACCCAGACCCTCTTCGTGGCGTCTGAATGAGTCATTGCTACAACTCCCAGAGATTAGGGCAAAAATAGAGGAGGCACTAGGTAATTCTTTTTTGGAAAATAAGGACGATACCTTGTCCCCCTCAATAATCTGGGAAGCTCATAAATGTGTGGTGCGGGGGGTCATAATGCGTTTAGCATCCCAACAACAAAAAAATGCAGGAGAAAAAAGTAAATGAGTTGCTCTCCCAAATTGAAGATCTCAGTAGACAACATAAAAGATCAATGGCTATCGAATATTTAGCCCCTCTCACTCGAGCGAGAGAGGAGCTAAATAATCTTCTTTTTCAAAAGATAAACAGGAAATTGATATGGTCCAAAAGACATTTTTTGAATTTGCAAATAAACCGGGGGTGATGTTGGCAAGGGCACTTAGGGGCCCAAGGAAACAAACATACATCTCCCGCATAAAGACGGCGGGTGGTGGTGACGTGCATACCTCGTTGGCGATTGCGGGCGAGTTCTGCGCATTCTACCACTCCTTATATAATCTACAGACCTCAGGGGGAGGAACATTGGACCATGTAAAAAAACTAGAACAGATAGAATCCTATCTCCGAGATTCCGGAATGCTCGTACTGTCGGCGGAACAAACATTAGCTATGGAAGGTGAGATTACAGAGAATGAGTTGGTTGCTGCAATATCACAGGCCAAAACACATAAAGCACCTGGACCAGATGGGCTTACATTACCTTATTATCAACACTTTAAGACATACCTATTACAACCCCTCTTAAGGCATATGAATTCAGTTCAGGATGGGACGGTGCTGCCTACAGATTCACTAAGGGCGTATATCACCCTTATACTCAAGGAGGGGAAAGACCCTCTATTATGTGGCAGCTACCGCCCTATCTCACTCCTAAACTGTGACACAAAACTTATGGCAAAAATACTCGCAAATCGCCTCTTGCCCTACATCCCCCACCTGATACATTTTGACCAGGTGGGTTTTGTACCATCACGCGAGGCAAGGGATAATACGACACGGGTATTAGATATCATTTATGCGGCACTTGAATCACACAATGGTATGGTGTTGCTTTCAACGGATGCGGAAACAGCTTTTGACAGAGTGGCCTGGAATTTTATCGAGGCCACCCTGTCATATATTGGATTAGGTCCACAGATGTTGACATATATTTTATCACTTTATGCCAACCCTTCAGCAGCAGTACGCGCCGAGTGGAGATCAGATTATTTTTTAATCTCAAATGGGACTAAGTGTAATGTTCCGGTACCTTTGGTACCCTAAATTACACTTTCCACAAGTGTATGCGCCCTACCATTTACTTTTGGAAAGGTGCGCATACACCTTTAAGACTGGAGCTGTCATCACTCAGCGCCGGACTAGATGGCTATTTAAGGCGTCGGCTCTCACTCACATGTGTTCGTTCAAACACCCTTATCTGGATGCTAACCTTGCTTGAAGCTTCCATGCTTGCAAGCTTACTTCGCTGACGGAACCTCGCCGCGCTGATCCCTGTATCCCGCTACTGGATCATCCGCCTCTCCTGAACCACCCTTCGGCTGTATCGCTAATAGTGCTAAGTACCCCGCAGGGGAATTCTCTATAAACTTATACTAAGCTTACACTATCTAGCTCTGCATAGTAGAGACTGTTTATCACATCTGCATAAACTAGATTGCTAGCTCTTGAGACTACTGCTACTTTTCTGCACTGGGTTGATCTCTTTTGTATGTCCACCTGCTATTCTATCATCTGCTATCATACAACATTGTTAAACCTTCCTGCATCCATCTGCTACTGTCTCACCTTCAAGTGTCTATCACCTACCACCTCCACTCAACCTATCCCTCAAACCTTCATCATTGTGTTACCACATATATAAAGTCACTCTAGGAACCAGCTAGCTAATTGTGTGTATTTACTGGCTGAAATAAGACCTTCCACACATGATGAGTCATTGAGGTTGGGAATGGTATCTCAGCATATCTCTTACATGACAACTGACGTGGAACTATTTCTGCAGCTGAAAATCCACACCATATAAGAAACGCAGGAGCGTTACAGATTGAACGAACCTAAAAAATGGATTCAGCAGAAATAGCCACTCAGGTGACACAATTAAAACAGCAAGTATCTGCGTTAATACACGCACTTGCTGAATTAAAAGAAGACAATCAGGCTCTGTCGCAGCAGGTAATTAGACTGACACAACTTACCTCTGCTCAGTCCCCTGAACCCAAGATAAATCCCCCTTTGGTATTTACAGGCGATCGCAAAAAATTTCGCGAATTTAAAAACGCATGTGAGTTACTTTTTTTGCTAAAACCTCGTACCTACCTTACTGATCACATTAAGGTTTGTACTATTATTTCTTACCTATCAAACGATCCTCGAGCCTGGGCAGATTCTCTTTTTGAGAAAAACGACCAGCTTCTCAACTCCTATGCCTTGTTCCTGGCAGAGCTCACTAGCCTATATGATGACCCCAATAGGCAGAGTACTGCTGATCTTCAGTTAAGATCCTTGAAACAAGGAAGGAGGCCTGTGGAAGACTTTGTCGCAGAGTTCAAGAGATGGACCCTTGATTCAGAATGGAATGATGCATCTCTGAAAACCCAATTTAGGCTTGGCCTATCAGAAGCCATTAAGGACGAGCTCGCCCGAGCGGATCTGCCAAAAACCCTGGATGCATTAATACAACTCAGTATTACCATAGATAGAAGACTACGAGAAAGAAAGGCTGAAAAGATGGGAATGCCATTATCCGTTTCCTCTCGGAGTCTGGCCGTTGACCCCGTTCCTATGGAGATAGGAACCATACGCCCACCGCTATCAACTATGGAAAAAGCCAAGCTTGTACTGTGCATCCCCGGATCACAAGATAAACGTCTGTCCCCTAGTCAACAAAAAGAAGGGTGAGTGTTCACATGTCTCTCTAGGAGGATTGACAACTTCATTCACTAACCCCTACATTTCTGTTTTTTTGACATTACAGTGGGACCAGAACAGGATTACTACTAAGGCCATGATTGACACAGGATCTTGTGGAAATTATATGGATATATGTTTTGCTGCTTTAAATAAAATTCCTATTATTTCTAAACTCAAACCTGTCTCAGTAAGTCTTATTACCGGTGTTCCGTTATCCTCTGGTCCGATCACCGATCAGACACAAGCACTTCTAGTCACTATTAACGAGTCTCATAGGGAGACTTCTACCTTCGATTTAATACCATCACCCCACTTTCCCATTGTGTTGGGACTTCCCTGGTTGCACACACACCAACCAACCATAGATTGGAAGAAACGGTCCTTGACCTTCCCTTCTTGTTATTGCGAGGAAACGTGTAACCTCCCGTTTTCCGGGAAGATTCTGTCTGTGGTGACAGATGAGATTGCACCACTATGTTATCAGGATCTTTCTGAGGTTTTTCTTGAGAAAAATGCTCAAGCATTACCTCCTCATCGAGACTATGATTGTAGCATTGATCTACTCCCAAATAGCAAATTGCCATTCGGTCATGTTTATCCTCTTTCACAGGATGAACTTGCCCATCTCAAAACCTATTTGGATGAGAACTTGGAAAAAGGTTTTATTAGACCTTCCACTTCTTCCACAGCAGCAGGACTCTTTTTTGTTCGCAATAAAGATTCAAGTCTCAGACCTATCATCGACTACAGGAAATTGAATGCTATCACAATAAAAGATCGCTATCCTCTACCACTTATCCCTGAGCTCATTGAGCAGGTGCGTGGAGCTACCTATTTTTCAAAATTAGACCTGAAAGGAGCATACAATCTCATTCGAATCCGTGATGGACACGAGTGGAAGACTGCGTTCAGAACTAGATACGGATTGTTCGAGTATCTTGTGATGCCATTCCGCCTATGCAATGCCCCTGCAGTTTTCCAACGATTTATAAACAATATTTTTAAAGACTTACTAGATGTCTGTGTTGTGGTATATCTGGACGATATACTTATATATTCACGGACCCTGTCTGAACACATAAGACATGTAAGACTTGTATTATCGAGATTGCTTGCACATAATCTTTATGTGAAGCTGAAGAAATGCTTGTTCCATAAAGATGAGGTACTCTTTCTAGGCTACATCATATCCAAAACAGGAATCGAGATGGACATGAGTAAAATATCCTGCATTCAGGATTGGCCTACACCAACTACACGCAAGGCGCTACAGCGATTCCTGGGATTTTCAAATTTCTACAGGAAGTTCATAAAAAACTTTTCTGCTATTGTGAGACCCCTCACACAGCTCACTAGCATAAAAATACCATTTAAATGGTCAGAAGAAGCAAATAAGGCTTTCCACTTGTTAAAGACAAGGTTTACTTCCGCTCCCATATTACGCCATCCAGACCCATCCCTCCAATACATTCTGGAGGTAGATGCGTCAAACCTGGCAGTAGGAGCAATACTCTCCCAACGACCTACCCCCACTTCACCACTTCATCCAGTCGCCTTTTTTTCTAAATCCATGAGCAGTCCCGAGATAAATTACCCCGTGGGTGAGAAGGAACTGCTTGCTATAAAATTGGCTCTGGAGAATTGGCGACATTTACTCGAAGGCACCCAATTACCAATAATTACATACACGGACCATAAAAACCTCCAATATCTTCAGACTAGCAAAACTCTCTCGCATCGACAGGTACGATGGTCACTATTCTTTCTAAGGTTTAACTTCCTAGTGACCTACACACCTGCAGATAAGAACAAAAAGGCGGATGCACTATCACGACTAACTGAAGAAAATTACTTTGAAATTCCTTCCGTTCCTATAATACCTCACAAACGCATTATTGGAGTTGTCCGTTCCTTGAAGGAAGAGGTTCTGCATGGTATAAGGTTGGTTTCACCCCCACCACAACTAAATACCGATGCAGAAGGCTTCCTCTACTACAACGACAAACTTTACATACCACCTACCCTACGCACCAAGATCTTGGAATTATCGCATGATGTGCCTATGGCAGGACATATGGGTATGACAAAGACTTTCAATTTGATTTCTCGGCAATTCTGGTGGCCTGACATGAAAACATCTATACAAAAATTCGTCTCTTCATGCAATGTCTGTGCCAGGTCCAAAATTGACACTACGAGACCATCCGGCCTACTATGCAGTCTACCAATACCCCAAACTCCATGGGAGGTTCTGTCATTGGACTTCATCGTAGAATTGCCTCCTTCCAAAGGATTTAATACCATCTCGGTGTCAGTGGACCATCTGACAAAGATGGCACATTTCATTGCTATTCGCAGACTACCTTCGTCCAAACAAACGGCAGAACTCCTGATGAAACATGTCTTCAGATTACATGGTATCCCAAAAACTCTTTTGTCTGACCGTGGATCCCAATTTATTTCTAAATTCTGGCAAGAACTATGTCACATACTACGGATTGAGCGGAAGCTCACTTCTCCTTACCATCCGCAGACCAACGGACAGACTGAAAGAGTCAACCAATGCATCGAGCAGTATTTACGTTGTTACACTTCTTACCAACAGGATGATTGGTTGGATCTTCTCCCCCTGGCAGAATTTGCCTACAACAACGCAACTCACAGTACAACCAAGCAGAGTCCGTTCTACTTGAACTATGGGTTCCATCCCTCTATTCTCCCTGCACGCATCCTTCCTTCAAATAACCCAGTAGCCTCAGACTATCTTTCCCAAATAAAGGATTCTCTGGGTTTACTAAATACTACCATTGCACACGCTCACAGTCAACAAAAGAAGTACTAAGACCTTCTCCACAGTATACTATCGGGGACCTCGTTTGGCTCTCAACAAAAAACTTGAGACTGAAGATCCCTAGCAAAAAGCTTGGACCTCTGTTCTTGGGACCTTTCCCAATCAAGAAACTTATTGGAAAAGCTGCAGTGCAGCTTACATTGCCAATGGACCTAAAAATCCATCCCATTTTCCATGTGTCGCTACTAAAACCCCATGTTCCGGACCAAGGAATAAGGCCTAATATTCCACCTCCCCCTCCTGTACAAGTTGAAGGTGGAGAAGAATACGAGATAAAAGAGATTCTGGATTCTCGTATCTACAGAAGAAGACTTCAGTACTTGGTTAGATGGAAGAACTATGGGCCCCAAGACGACACCTGGCTAAATACCTCTGACATACATGCCCCTAGATTAATCCGCAATTTTCATGCGAGATACCCAGACAAACCAGCTCCAGAGGTCTTCAGGAGCAGGCCTTAAAGGGGGGGTATTGTAATGTTCCGGTACCTTTGGTACCCTAAATTACACTTTCCACAAGTGTATGCGCCCTACCATTTACTTTTGGAAAGGTGCGCATACACCTTTAAGACTGGAGCTGTCATCACTCAGCGCCGGACTAGATGGCTATTTAAGGCGTCGGCTCTCACTCACATGTGTTCGTTCAAACACCCTTATCTGGATGCTAACCTTGCTTGAAGCTTCCATGCTTGCAAGCTTACTTCGCTGACGGAACCTCGCCGCGCTGATCCCTGTAACCCGCTACTGGATCATCCGCCTCTCCTGAACCACCCTTCGGCTGTATCGCTAATAGTGCTAAGTACCCCGCAGGGGAATTCTCTATAAACTTATACTAAGCTTACACTATCTAGCTCTGCATAGTAGAGACTGTTTATCACATCTGCATAAACTAGATTGCTAGCTCTTGAGACTACTGCTACTTTTCTGCACTGGGTTGATCTCTTTTGTATGTCCACCTGCTATTCTATCATCTGCTATCATACAACATTGTTAAACCTTCCTGCATCCATCTGCTACTGTCTCACCTTCAAGTGTCTATCACCTACCACCTCCACTCAACCTATCCCTCAAACCTTCATCATTGTGTTACCACATATATAAAGTCACTCTAGGAACCAGCTTGCTAATTGTGTGTATTTACTGGCTGAAATAAGACCTTCCACACATGATGAGTCATTGAGGTTGGGAATGGTATCTCAGCATATCTCTTACATGACAACTGACGTGGAACTATTTCTGCAGCTGAAAATCCACACCATATAAGAAACGCAGGAGCGTTACACTAAGCAGGGGTGTCCATTATCGCCTCTTATTTTTATTTTAACACTTGAGCCCCTGCTGTGTTCAATTCGTAGATCACCAGATATTACAGGGCTGTGGGTTGATGGCGAACAGCACAGGGTGACCGCTTTCGCGGATGACCTTGTGTTCTTCATCACCAATCCAACTGTGTCAATTCCAAATATCTTGGAAGCACTCAGAGTATATGGAACATTAGCCAATTATAATATCAATCTAACGAAGTCGGCAGCGATGAGCATCGCTATGCCATTTCAGGAGGAACTTCAATTACGTACATCCTTCCCGTTTCATTGGGTTGAGGGTTCATTAAAATACCTGGGGATTCAAATTACAGCGGACCCGCTGGACATATACAGGAAAAATTTTCCTCCCTTATTAGGGAAGATTAAAGCCGACCTGAGGATATGGCAGCAATTAACTCTAACCTGGTTTGGCAGGTGTAATGCACTTAAAATGAATATCTTACCCAGGATTCTGTATGTAATGCAGGCCCTTTCAATAGCAATCCCCCTTGCTTTCTTTCATCAGATTAGGGCGATGTTTCACTCTTTTATTTGAGCCCTTAGGACTCCACGGATCCGATTACAGACCCTATCTTTGACAAAATCACAGGGGGGGATAGGGCTACCGGATGTATTTCGGTATTATAGGGCCATTCATCTAACACGGGTAGTGGATTGGAATTGTAACATGGCCAATAAACGTTGGGTTGGCCTGGAAGTCGGTGAGGTGGGTCAGTTGACCCCCCCAGCACCGTGGTCAATTTACTCTCCCACGGATAAGATTCTTTCTCACCCCACTATAGGGACGACAATACGAGAAACCCAACATATTCAACAGCATTTCAAAATAGCGCCAGTCCCTTCCCCGTTTATACCCATACTGGGCAACCCGGAATTCCCCCCAGGATGCATGAATGCGAAAATCCGACGCATGGCACGGGTTGGTAGATACGTATATTTGATGTGTGGCAGAGAGGCCATATTCCTACCCAGGAGAAAATAACAGCATGGCCAGATAGTGATCTTGACTATTTCAGTATCTATCAACTGAGACATTTTCTTAAGACATATCAGCAAAGGGGGTACGTTCCACGTAACCTAACCCCCTTTGAAAAGATATGTATTTCAAATACCCCACCTAAACATTTGATATCCTTACTCTATACATGGTTGACAGAGGAACAAGAAGGCCAACAGTTGCCATTCATACGTCAATGGGAACGTGAACTGGCAGTATCTCTGACTCCCAGACAGTTAAATAAGATTTTGGCTACAGTCCATAAGTCTTCAATGGACAGTAAAACCCAGGAAACGGGATACAAAATACTCACCAGGTGGTATAGAGTCCCAGAGGTGTTGCATAAAATGGATGAGAACAGTTTGGATAGATGTTGGCGTTGTGGTTCGAAGGTAGGGACTATGTTACATATTTTTTGGTCATGTCCTTCCATAGAGGTGTTTTGGACAAAAATTGCTTTAGTTATTAAACAGTTAACTGTGGTAGAGGTTCAAGGGGACCCTGCTCTATGTCTACTTCATCTCACGAAAATCTCTTTAAAAAGATACAGAAAATCATTGACACTGAGACTCTTGAATGCTGCAAAGCCGTGTATACCTGCTTTGTGGATACAAACCCAGCCGCCTACCCTGGCGCTATGGTACTCTAAAGTAAAAGAGATCCATAAGATGGAGGAACTTACATCCTCTTTGAAAAACACAGAGGAAGAGACCAGAGTTTGATGGTTGCCATGGGTGCATTTTATCGGCTCGGCAACAACATAAAGAATTACTGTCTGGACTCCCCCCTCTTCCCCCCGTTTCCTCCCTCTCTCTCCATCCCTTGGTACCTCCTTTTTTAGGGTTCCCTTTTTTTTTTGGGGGGGGGTTAATGGTATGCTGGGGATTAGTTTATTCACAATTTTACATATTTATTTATACTTTGTAATGATTCTATGAGTTTAATAGGGGCATGTTCCCCTTCTTCCTCACGTTATTTTTTTGGGTAGATTTAAGCACAATTTTTCACGTTTTCAAGTGATACAGAGGATGTTTTTGGTTTACTTATCATCACCCCGTTGTGGGGGTAGATGAATATTAGGTGGGTGGCACATACGCACATCAGTGCTTTGCACAGAGATATACACTAGATAAACATGGGTATCAACATTGTGTATTCAATGTTCCGGGAGACTGATCTAGGGGCATGCTCCCCTCCCCCCCTCTTCCTTTTTTTTTTTTTTTGTGATTGGGAGCAGATACCATAATGATCTAATATGTGTTGGTACCTCTGTGTCCTAAACATTTCCTTTTGCCTTGTTTGTCTGTTTTGTATATATATATAAAAATCAATAAAAATTGTCAAATTTAAAAATAACATAACCTGGAATTATTGTCATTTATTATTTTCATGTTTCAATGGGATATATTCCACGTCCAACATTTAGTAGTTTCACATATAACTAGGGTTGAGCGAACACCTAGATGTCCGTGTTCGACGGGTTCGGCCGAACTTTAAAAAAAAGTCCGGGTCCGTGTCCCGGACTTTTACCGAACTTTTCCCGGACACCGAACCCCATTGAAGTCAATGGGGACCCGAACTTTAAGGCACTAAAATGGCTCTAAAACACCAAAGGAAAGGGCTAGAGTGCTGCAAATGGCAGCAAAACGTAATTAAGAGCATGGCAAGTGCTCTGCAAACAAATGTGGATAGGGAAATAACTTAAAACAACAAAAAAAAAACAGAAAAATAAAACAATGTTCTTCTTCATCTCTGAAGGACGAGGCCCATATGGAGTAGGAGGGAGGTTGAGGTGGTGGTGGATGTGGCGGTGACATAGGCGTGCGCACAGGGTGTGCTGGGTGTGCCTGGGCACACCCTAATCACCTAGGGCACATAGCATTGCCAGTGAGGAGATGGGAAAGATCTCCCTGGGACCTGCTCTGCTCTATTTCTCCTTGCCTACAGGTACATGGCCCCGATACATTACTCTCCCTGCTGGCAAACACATGCATGTGTATTTCAACTTTGGGGTGCACACCTTAATGCAATAGGCTGCGCACACCTATGGGCGGTGTAGGTGGAAGCGGCGGTGGAGGAGGACCAGGGCCGGATTAACAGCATCATGGGCTTGGTGCTGAGGATTTTGAAGGGCCTTAAGGGCCGTGCCTTGCCATGCACCCAGAGGAGGAAGGGTGCAGCCATGCATGCCTAATTCAACATGGGATGCTGTCTCTGAAGCCCATAAACACATCCATGCATCGCCAACTGTCCCTCCTTGTCCGGCCTTCACGCTGTGTGGGGAGGTTCTGAGGGTGCTGCCTGGGGAAGCGAGCATAGAAGCCAGACTTCTGTGTTTACAAGTGACAGAAGAGCGGTAACAGTGAATATGGCCAACCCGGGGCCTATATAAAAGGTAGGGGCCTGGAGCTGCAGCTCCAATAGCCCCTACATTAATCTGGCCCTGAGGAGGAGGACGAGGTAGCCAACACTGCTTCTTTTCAAAAATTTTAAATGAGGGTACACCCCAAAAGAGTGAGAAAGAGCAAAAATGGAACAATGGGTGGGTAAGGTCGGTATCCATTGCTATTCTGCATAAGGTACGGAAAAGTCCCGTGGGATCCATGCCTGGTTCATTTTAATGAACGTGAGCTTGTCCACATTGTCTCTGGACAGGCGGCTGCGCTTGTCTGTTATAACGCCCCCAGCCGTGCTAAATACCCGTTCAGATAATACACTGGCTGCAGGGCACGCCAGCACCTCCAAGGCGTAAAGGGCAAGCTCAGGCCATGTGCCCAATTTGGAGACCCAGAAGTTGAAGGGGGCAGACCCGTCATTCACTACATGTAGGCGTGTGCACACATACTGCTCAACCATGTTGGTAAAATGCTGCCTCCTGCTAAGACGTTAAATCTGAGCTGCTGGTGCTGCTGTTTGTTGTGGCGTGCTGACAAAGCTTTTCCACATTTCGGCCATGCTAACCCTGCCTTCTGAGGTGCTGGCGGTGCCCTGGTTGCGTTGGCGACCTCCTCCTCCTCCTCCTCTGCCTTGTGCTTCCACTGTGGCCCCGCTGTCAGATGGGAATGCCAGCAGCATGGCGTCTACCAGCGTGCGCTTGTACTCGCGCATCTTGCGATCGCGCTCCAGTGAGTGAATTAAGGACGGTACGTTGTCCTTGTAACGGGGATCCAGCAGCGTGGCCACCCAGTAATCAGCACAAGTTAGAATGTGGGCAACTCGGCGGTCGTTGTGGAGACACTGCAGCATGTAATCGCTCATGTGTGCCAGGCTGCCCAGAGGCGATGAAAGGCTGTCCTCTGTGGGAGGTGTATCGTCCGTGTCCTCTGTATCCCCCCAGCCACGCACCAGTGATGGCCATGAGCTGGCCTGGGTGCCACCCTGCTGTGAACATGGTTCCATCTCCTCCTCCAGCTCCTCCTCCTCCTCATCCTCCTCATCCTCCAGAACTGTGCCCCTGCTGGACAATTGCGTCCCTGGCGTTTGCGTGTGCAGGAACCCACCCTCGGAGCCCCTTGCGAATGACTGCCCTGAAAGCCTTGGAAATGTTACCTCTTCATCCTCCTCCTCCTCCTCATCCTGTGCCACATCCTCTTCCATCATCGCCCGAATTGTTTTTTCAAGGAGGCATAGAAGTGGGATAGTTAAGCTGAGAACGGCGTCATTGCCACTGGCCATGTTGGTGGAGTACTCAAAACAGCGCAACAAGGCACACAGGTCTCGCATGGAGGCCCAGTTATTGGTGGTGAAGTGGTGCTGTTCCGCAGAGCGACTCACGCGTGCGTGCTGCAGCTGAAACTCCACTATGGCCTGCTGCTGCTCGCACAGTCTTTCCAGCATGTGCAAGGTGGAGTTCCACCTTGTGGGCACGTCACATATGAGGCGGTGAGCGGGAAGGCCGAAGTTACGCTGCAGCGCTGCCAGGCGAGCAGCAGCAGGGTGAGAACGCCGAAAGTGCGCACAAACGGCCCGCACTTTCTGCAGCAGCTCTGACATATCGGGGTAGTTTTTAAGGAACCTCTGCACCACCAAATTCAGCACATGCGCCAGGCAAGGGATGTGCGTCAAACCGGCTAGGCCCAGAGCTGCTATGAGATTTCGCCCGTTATCACACACCACCAGGCCGGGCTTGAGGCTCGCTGGCAGCAACCACTCATTTGTCTGCTGTTCCATGCTCCTCCACAACTCCTGCGCGGTGTGTGGTTTGTCCCCCAAACAGGCAAGTTGTAAAACTGCCTGCTGTCGTTTACCCCTGGCCGTGCTGAAGTTGGTGGTGAAGGTGTTACGCTGTCCGGATGAGGAGGCGGTAGAGGATGAGGAAGCGGAGTAGGAGGAGTTACGAACAGGAGGCAAACTGAAGCGCCCTGCAATCCTCGGTGGTGGAAGGACATGCGCCAAATTGCTATCCGCCTCAGGCCCATCCGCCACTGCATTTACCCAGTGTGCCGTTAGGGAGATATAACGCCCCTGACCGTGCTTACTGGTCCACGTATCCGTAGTTAGGTGGACCTTGGCACAGATGGCGTTGCGCAGTGCACACCTGATATTTTCCCCCACTTGGTTGTGCAGGGAAGGGATGGCTTGCCTGGAAAAGTAGTGGCGGCTGGGCACGACGTACTGTGGGACAGCCACCGACATAAGGTTTTTAAAACTGTGCGTCTCCACCAGACGGAATGACAGCATTTCAAAGGCCAATAATTTTGAAATGCTGGCATTCAGGGCCAGGGATCGCGGGTGGGTAGGGGGGTACTTCCTCTTCCTCTCAAGTGTTTGGGAGATGGAAAGCTGAACGCTTCCACGGGACATTGTGGAGATGGTTGTTGGTGACCCAGGTGGTGGTGTTGCTGACAGATCGTCTGTTTGCGGGGTGGCAGGTGCCGGTATCACTACAGATGTGGCTGGAGCGGCCGAGACTGCAGCAGAAGAGGAAGCAGGATGAGCCAGAGACGTTTCTTGGTTTTGAAGGTGTGTACTCCACTGCAGCTCGTGCTTTGCACTTAGATGCCTGATCATGCAGGTTGTGCTCAGGTTGAGAAGGTTCATGCCTCGCTTCAAGCTCTGATTGCACAGGGTGCAAACCACTCGTGTCCTGTCATCAGCACATTTTCTAAAGAACTTCCACGCTAGAGAACTCCTTTGAGCTGACTTTGGTGCGCTCGTTCCCTTGCTGCGTTGGGCAGTAGCGGGCGTAGTGTCTAGGGCACGGCCGCTCCGCTTCTGCACCCTGCTCCCTCTTCTGCTGTGCTGGTGGCTCTGTGCGACCACCGCCTCTTCCTCCAAACTACTCAGGTCACCTGCATGACGTTCATTCCATGTGGGGTCGAGGACCTCATCGTCCTGCACATCATCTTCCACCCAGTCTTCACCCCTGCCCTCCTTGTCGGTCTCCACAATGCTGAACGCCGCAGCAGTTGGCACCTGCGTTTCGTCATCATCGGAGACGTGCTGCGATGATCCTTGCATGTACTCATCTTGAGAAATAAGTGGTTGGGCATCGCTGCACTCAATCTCTTCCACTTCTGGGGCAGGGCTAGGTGGATGGCCCTGGGAAACCCTGCTGACAGAGTCCTCAAAAAGAATAAGAGACTGCTGTATGGCTTGGGGCTCAGACTGCTGGCCTGATTTGCAAGGGGGTGAGGTGAAAGACGGTTGGACATTGGCTGCAGGTGCCAACTCTGACCTTTCTGCAGTAGACTGGGTGGGAGACAATGTGAAGGAACTGGAGGCACTGTCAGCAGCAAACCAATCTACTATCGCCTCAACTTGTTCTGGCCTCATCACTTCTAGGGGCGTTTGATGCCCTACCAAATACTGATGCAGGTTCTGTCGCCTACTCACACTTGAGGAAGGTGTTTCACTTGTGCGTGTAGCTGGCACAGATCGACCATGTCCTCTCCTTGCAACAGGAGCTCTACCAGTAGCACCACGACCCAGGCCACGGCCCTTATTTGACGGTCTCCTCATATTTCTGTAATTTAAGATCTTGCCCTAGAAAGGTTTTTATTGAATAGCGGAATAGAAAATATGATCCAAAAAAAGTGTATGTATATCACACGTACACAACCACACTAGGCCCCAATTACTATTGTTTGTACCCCTAAAAGGCTAGATGAGGAGTAGGGGGAGTATGGAACAGGCAGCACCCTCAAACCTTCAGAAGTATGAGATGAACCCCAACAACTTGGAAAGGTGGATCTCTCTCACACGTACCGACACAGACTATCCCGCAATTCAATTGATCCTCAAAGGTTTTTATTGAATAGCGGAATAGGAAATATGATCAAAAAAAGTGTATGTATCTCGCACGTACACAACCACACTAGGCCCCAATTACTATTGTTTGTACCCCTAAAAGGCTAGATGAGGAGTAGGGGGAGTATGGAACAGGCAGCACCCTCAAACCTTCAGAAGTATGAGATGAACCCCAACAACTTGGAAAGGTGGATCTCTCTCACACGTACCGACACAGACTATCCCGCAATTCAATTGATCCTCAAAGGTTTTTATTGAATAGCGGAATAGGAAATATGATCAAAAAAAGTGTATGTATCTCGCACGTACACAACCACACTAGGCCCCAATTACTATTGTTTGTACCCCTAAAAGGCTAGATGAGGAGTAGGGGGAGTATGGAACAGGCAGCACCCTCAAACCTTCAGAAGTATGAGATGAACCCCAACAACTTGGAAAGGTGGATCTCTCTCACACGTACCGACACAGACTATCCCGCAATTCAATTGATCCTCAAAGGTTTTTATTGAATAGCGGAATAGGAAATATGATCAAAAAAAGTGTATGTATCTCGCACGTACACAACCACACTAGGCCCCAATTACTATTGTTTGTACCCCTAAAAGGCTAGATGAGGAGTAGGGGGGGTATGGAACAGGCAGCACCCTCAAACCTTCAGAAGTATGAGATGAACCCCAACAACTTGGAAAGGTGGATCTCTCTCACACGTACCAACACAGACTATCCCCCAATTTAACTGATCCCCAAAGGTTTTTGATTAAATAGCGGAATAGAAAATATGATCCAAAAAAAGTGTATGTATATCACACGTACACAACCACACTAGGCCCCAATTACTATTGTTTGTACCCCTAAAAGGCTAGATGAGGAGTAGGGGGAGTATGGAACAGGCAGCACCCTCAAACCTTCAGAAGTATGAGATGAACCCCAACAACTTGGAAAGGTGGATCTCTCTCACACGTACCGACACAGACTATCCCGCAATTCAATTGATCCTCAAAGGTTTTTATTGAATAGCGGAATAGGAAATATGATCAAAAAAAGTGTATGTATCTCGCACGTACACAACCACACTAGGCCCCAATTACTATTGTTTGTACCCCTAAAAGGCTAGATGAGGAGTAGGGGGGGTATGGAACAGGCAGCACCCTCAAACCTTCAGAAGTATGAGATGAACCCCAACAACTTGGAAAGGTGGATCTCTCTCACACGTACCAACACAGACTATCCCCCAATTTAACTGATCCCCAAAGGTTTTTGATTAAATAGCGGAATAGAAAATATGATCCCAAAAAAGTGTATGTATATCACACGTACACAACCACACTAGGCCCCAATTACTATTGTTTGTACCCCTAAAAGGCTAGGAGTAGGGGGAGTATGGAACAGGCAGCACCCTCAAACCTTCAGAAGTATGAGATGAACCCCAACAACTTGGAAAGGTGGATCTCTCTCACACGTACCAACACAGACTATCCCCCAATTTAACTGATCCCCAAAGGTTTTTGATTAAATAGCGGAATAGAAAATATGATCCCAAAAAAGTGTATGTATATCACACGTACACAACCACACTAGGCCCCAATTACTATTGTTTGTACCCCTAAAAGGCTAGGAGTAGGGGGAGTATGGAACAGGCAGCACCCTCAAACCTTCAGAAGTATGAGATGAACCCCAACAACTTGGAAAGGTGGATCTCTCTCACACGTACCAACACAGACTATCCCCCAATTTAACTGATCCCCAAAGGTTTTTGATTAAATAGCGGAATAGAAAATATGATCCCAAAAAAGTGTATGTATATCACACGTACACAACCACACTAGGCCCCAATTACTATTGTTTGTACCCCTAAAAGGCTAGGAGTAGGGGGAGTATGGAACAGGCAGCACCCTCAAACCTTCAGAAGTATGAGATGAACCCCAACAACTTGGAAAGGTGGATCTCTCTCACACGTACCAACACAGACTATCCCCCAATTTAACTGATCCCCAAAGGTTTTTGATTAAATAGCGGAATAGAAAATATGATCCCAAAAAAGTGTATGTATATCACACGTACACAACCACACTAGGCCCCAATTACTATTGTTTGTACCCCTAAAAGGCTAGGAGTAGGGGGAGTATGGAACAGGCAGCACCCTCAAACCTTCAGAAGTATGAGATGAACCCCAACAACTTGGAAAGGTGGATCTCTCTCACACGTTCCAACACAGACTATCCCCCAATTTAACTGATCCCCAAAGGTTTTTGATTAAATAGCGGAATAGAAAATATGATCCCAAAAAAGTGTATGTATATCACACGTACACAACCACACTAGGCCCCAATTACTATTGTTTGTACCCCTAAAAGGCTAGGAGTAGGGGGAGTATGGAACAGGCAGCACCCTCAAACCTTCAGAAGTATGAGATGAACCCCAACAACTTGGAAAGGTGGATCTCTCTCACACGTACCAACACAGACTATCCCCCAATTTAACTGATCCCCAAAGGTTTTTGATTAAATAGCGGAATAGAAAATATGATCCCAAAAAAGTGTATGTATATCACACGTACACAACCACACTAGGCCCCAATTACTATTGTTTGTACCCCTAAAAGGCTAGGAGTAGGGGGAGTATGGAACAGGCAGCACCCTCAAACCTTCAGAAGTATGAGATGAACCCCAACAACTTGGAAAGGTGGATCTCTCTCACACGTACCAACACAGACTATCCCCCAATTTAACTGATCCCCAAAGGTTTTTGATTAAATAGCGGAATAGAAAATATGATCCCAAAAAAGTGTATGTATATCACACGTACACAACCACACTAGGCCCCAATTACTATTGTTTGTACCCCTAAAAGGCTAGGAGTAGGGGGAGTATGGAACAGGCAGCACCCTCAAACCTTCAGAAGTATGAGATGAACCCCAACAACTTGGAAAGGTGGATCTCTCTCACACGTACCAACACAGACTATCCCCCAATTTAACTGATCCCCAAAGGTTTTTGATTAAATAGCGGAATAGAAAATATGATCCCAAAAAAGTGTATGTATATCACACGTACACAACCACACTAGGCCCCAATTACTATTGTTTGTACCCCTAAAAGGCTAGGAGTAGGGGGAGTATGGAACAGGCAGCACCCTCAAACCTTCAGAAGTATGAGATGAACCCCAACAACTTGGAAAGGTGGATCTCTCTCACACGTACCAACACAGACTATCCCCCAATTTAACTGATCCCCAAAGGTTTTTGATTAAATAGCGGAATAGAAAATATGATCCCAAAAAAGTGTATGTATATCACACGTACACAACCACACTAGGCCCCAATTACTATTGTTTGTACCCCTAAAAGGCTAGGAGTAGGGGGAGTATGGAACAGGCAGCACCCTCAAACCTTCAGAAGTATGAGATGAACCCCAACAACTTGGAAAGGTGGATCTCTCTCACACGTACCAACACAGACTATCCCCCAATTTAACTGATCCCCAAAGGTTTTTGATTAAATAGCGGAATAGAAAATATGATCCCAAAAAAGTGTATGTATATCACACGTACACAACCACACTAGGCCCCAATTACTATTGTTTGTACCCCTAAAAGGCTAGGAGTAGGGGGAGTATGGAACAGGCAGCACCCTCAAACCTTCAGAAGTATGAGATGAACCCCAACAACTTGGAAAGGTGGATCTCTCTCACACGTACCAACACAGACTATCCCCCAATTTAACTGATCCCCAAAGGTTTTTGATTAAATAGCGGAATAGAAAATATGATCCAAAAAAAGTGTATGTATATCACACGTACACAACCACACTAGGCCCCAATTACTATTGTTTGTACCCCTAAAAGGCTAGATGAGGAGTAGGGGGAGTATGGAACAGGCAGCACCCTCAAACCTTCAGAAGTATGAGATGAACCCCAACAACTTGGAAAGGTGGATCTCTCTCACACGTACCGACACAGACTATCCCGCAATTCAATTGATCCTCAAAGGTTTTTATTGAATAGCGGAATAGGAAATATGATCAAAAAAAGTGTATGTATCTCGCACGTACACAACCACACTAGGCCCCAATTACTATTGTTTGTACCCCTAAAAGGCTAGATGAGGAGTAGGGGGGGTATGGAACAGGCAGCACCCTCAAACCTTCAGAAGTATGAGATGAACCCCAACAACTTGGAAAGGTGGATCTCTCTCACACGTACCAACACAGACTATCCCCCAATTTAACTGATCCCCAAAGGTTTTTGATTAAATAGCGGAATAGAAAATATGATCCCAAAAAAGTGTATGTATATCACACGTACACAACCACACTAGGCCCCAATTACTATTGTTTGTACCCCTAAAAGGCTAGGAGTAGGGGGAGTATGGAACAGGCAGCACCCTCAAACCTTCAGAAGTATGAGATGAACCCCAACAACTTGGAAAGGTGGATCTCTCTCACACGTACCAACACAGACTATCCCCCAATTTAACTGATCCCCAAAGGTTTTTGATTAAATAGCGGAATAGAAAATATGATCCCAAAAAAGTGTATGTATATCACACGTACACAACCACACTAGGCCCCAATTACTATTGTTTGTACCCCTAAAAGGCTAGGAGTAGGGGGAGTATGGAACAGGCAGCACCCTCAAACCTTCAGAAGTATGAGATGAACCCCAACAACTTGGAAAGGTGGATCTCTCTCACACGTACCAACACAGACTATCCCCCAATTTAACTGATCCCCAAAGGTTTTTGATTAAATAGCGGAATAGAAAATATGATCCCAAAAAAGTGTATGTATATCACACGTACACAACCACACTAGGCCCCAATTACTATTGTTTGTACCCCTAAAAGGCTAGGAGTAGGGGGAGTATGGAACAGGCAGCACCCTCAAACCTTCAGAAGTATGAGATGAACCCCAACAACTTGGAAAGGTGGATCTCTCTCACACGTACCAACACAGACTATCCCCCAATTTAACTGATCCCCAAAGGTTTTTGATTAAATAGCGGAATAGAAAATATGATCCCAAAAAAGTGTATGTATATCACACGTACACAACCACACTAGGCCCCAATTACTATTGTTTGTACCCCTAAAAGGCTAGGAGTAGGGGGAGTATGGAACAGGCAGCACCCTCAAACCTTCAGAAGTATGAGATGAACCCCAACAACTTGGAAAGGTGGATCTCTCTCACACGTACCAACACAGACTATCCCCCAATTTAACTGATCCCCAAAGGTTTTTGATTAAATAGCGGAACAGAAAATATGATCCCAAAAAAGTGTATGTATATCACACGTACACAACCACACTAGGCCCCAATTACTATTGTTTGTACCCCTAAAAGGCTAGGAGTAGGGGGAGTATGGAACAGGCAGCACCCTCAAACCTTCAGAAGTATGAGATGAACCCCAACAACTTGGAAAGGTGGATCTCTCTCACACGTACCAACACAGACTATCCCCCAATTTAACTGATCCCCAAAGGTTTTTGATTAAATAGCGGAATAGAAAATATGATCCCAAAAAAGTGTATGTATATCACACGTACACAACCACACTAGGCCCCAATTACTATTGTTTGTACCCCTAAAAGGCTAGGAGTAGGGGGAGTATGGAACAGGCAGCACCCTCAAACCTTCAGAAGTATGAGATGAACCCCAACAACTTGGAAAGGTGGATCTCTCTCACACGTACCAACACAGACTATCCCCCAATTTAACTGATCCCCAAAGGTTTTTGATTAAATAGCGGAATAGAAAATATGATCCCAAAAAAGTGTATGTATATCACACGTACACAACCACACTAGGCCCCAATTACTATTGTTTGTACCCCTAAAAGGCTAGATGAGGAGTAGGGGGAGTATGGAACAGGCAGCACCCTCAAACCTTCAGAAGTATGAGATTGTGTTCACTGTACCCCACAAAGATTGAGTTCACTGCACCCCACAATGATTGTGTTCACTGCACCCCACAAAGATTGTGTTCACTGCACCTCACAAAGATTGTGTTCACTGTACCCCCCAAAGATTGTGTTCACTGCACCCCACAAAGATTCTGTTCACTGTACCCCACAAAGATTGTGTTCACTGCACCCCAAAAAGATTGTGTTCACTGCACCCCAAAAAGGATGTTGTTCACTGCACCCCAAAAAGGATGTTGTTCACTCCACCCCAAAAAGATTGTGTTCACTGCACCCCACAAAGATTGTGTTCACTGCACCCCAAAAAGATTGTGTTCACTGCACCCCAAAAATGATTTTGTTCACTGCACCCCAAAAAGGATTTTGTTCACTGCACCCCAAAAAGGATGTTGTTCACTCCACCCCAAAAAGATTGTGTTCACTGCACCCCAAAAAGATTGTGTTCACTGCACCCCACAAAGGATTTTGTTCACTGCACCCCAAAAAGATTGTGTTCACTGCACCCCAAAAAGGATGTTGTTCACTGCACCCCAAAAAGGATTTTGTTCACTGCACCCCAAAAAGATTGTGTTCACTGCACCCCACAAAGGATTTTGTTCACTGCACCCCACAAAGATTGTGTTCACTGCACACCAAAAAGGATTGTGTTCACTGCACCCCAAAAAGATTTTGTTCACTGCACCCCAAAAAGATTGTGTTCACTGCAGCCCAAAAAGATTGTGTTCACTGCAGCCCAAAAAGATTGTGTTCACTGCAGCCCAAAAAGATTGTGTTCACTGCAGCCCAAAAAGATTGTGTTCACTGCAGCTCACACACAGAAAAATGGATGTGGATCACTGACACCTGCCTATCTCCAATCCCACACCACACAGCAATATCGATTGTAGTTTGTAGAACACAGTTTCCCTAAAATTCAGCAGACTCTGTCCCTAACAGGATTGAGAAGAGATCGTAGATCAGGATTGAGTGCAGACCCCACCCCCCACACAGCAATATCGATTGTAGTTTGTAGAAGACACTGACCCTATAATTCAGCAGACTCTATCCCTAAAATGCCTACAACTCGCCCTGCCTAAACACTCCGACCTGTCCCTCAATTCTATCCGGACACAAATGGTTTTTTCCTGCCTATCTTTCCCTAATCAGCAGCCAGCACGTTGATGTGTGCTCTGTCCCTGAATCTAAGCAGCATAATGACGCCGCTGCGGCTGCCTCGAACTTATAAAGACTTGGTCACATGCTTCAGACGGCCAATCACAGCTACTGAGACATTTGCAGGCATGGCTGGGATGGCTTAAGGCACACCAGTTAAACGATTGTTGATTGGCTGTTGAAAGCCCGCCATGAAAAGAGCGCCAAAGCATGCAAAACCCGGAAATAAAACGACCGAACACGGATTTTTACCCGAACATACAGTAAAGTGTCCGTGTCCGTGTTCGGGTACAAAAAATCCAATTATTCGGTACGAACACGAATAATACAGTCCGTGTTCGCTCAACACTACATATAACATATATCAGTTTTACGCTATGAGATCCTATACCATCTTCTTTTCTATTTACGTGGTCTAATGCCTGCTGAGCCTACTGTATGGTCCAAGACCTGGAAACACAGTGAAGTTTCGATCCGGCTGTAGGATATCCATTGGAGATCTTGGGTGTGCAAACCCCTGAATTTGGTACATTTTTTAATTCACTTCGGTAAGCAGTTTGTACCACTAGTGGATGTTCGTTCACACCCAGTGAACCCTACGAACACTTATTATCTATTTCTTTGGAATTTCAATTAAGAGACTTTATGGACTTTTCTAATGGAATTTCACATTTAATTTGATATTTGTGTGGTCACAACACTTCTCAATTTAGTAGCGCAGCTTGTTTATTATAATAGATTTGGTATGTTTCAATGTAAAATGCCAGGGGTTACTATTATCAATAGCTCCTTCCTTAATGAACCTCCTGCGCTCCCCAAATCTACATTTGAGTATATGTGAGTACCTATTAGTACATGAGTATCTGTGAGTACCTAATAGTACCTGAATATCTGTGAGTACCTATTAGTACCTGAGTGTCTGTGGGTACCTGAGTATCTGTGAGTATATATTAGTACCTGAGTGTCTGTGAGTACCTGTTAGTACCTGAGTGTCTGTGAATACCTAAATATATGTGAGTACCTATTAGTACCCGAGTGTCTGTGAGTACCTATTAGTACCTGAGTGTCTGTGAGTACCTATTAGTACCCGAGTGTCTGTGAGTACCTATTAGTACCTGAGTGTCTGTGAGTACCTATTAGTACCTGAGTGTCTGTGAGTACCTGAGTATCCGTGAGCACCTGCGAGTACCTGAGTGTCTGTAAGTGTCTCAGAGTACCTGAGTGTCTGGGAGTACCTGATTGTCTGGGAGTACCTGAGTTTCTGAGAGTACCTGTGAGTACTTGAGTGACTGGGTGTACTTGTAAGTACCTGAGTGTCTGGGAGTACCTGTGAGTACCTGAGTGTCTGGGAGTACCTGAGTGGAGGGGAGTACCTGCGAGTACCTGAGTGTCTTGGAGAACCTGTGAGTACCTGAGTGTCTGGGAGTACCTGAGTGTCTGGGAGTACCTGCGAGTACCTGAGTGTCTTGGAGAACCTGTGAGTACCTGAGTGTCTTGGAGTACCTTTGAGTACCTGAGTGTCTTTGAGTACCAGTGAGTACCTGAGTGATTGGGAGTACCTGGGAGTACCTGAGTGTCTGGGAGTACCTGTGCATCTGGGAGTACCTGTGAGTACCTGAGGGTCTGGGAGTACCTGTGAGTACCTGAGGGTCTGGGAGTACCTGTGATGTGAGTGCCTGAGGGTCTGGGAGTACCTGTGAGTACCCAAGAGTCAGTGAGTGTAGCGGAGTACCAGCGGGTAAGAAAGTAGAGTTAGGAAGCTAGAAAACAGCCACACAGGACAGACTTAAATTACTGAATCCCTATTAGATTAGATTAGTAGGTACAATGCCCAGCGGGTGTGGAGATGCGATTCGGTGTACATCTTGTAGCATGTATACGTTCCTTGATCATGTGATTGAGGGCGAATACAGCTGCACAAAATGTAAGCACGTTGCTTCCCTGGAAGCTCGGGTCCTGAATCTAGGGAAGCAACTGGCAACACTGAGAAGACTCTCCATACTGAAGGAGAGCTGGAATCGTACCTGACAGGTGCAGGCCGAGGCCTGCACAGAGGAGGGCGGAGATACAGGGGTGCAGGCATCAGAGTAGATGGGTGACAGTTAGGAGGGGTAGAAGGGAACAAGGCAAGGATGCCGGTCCTGGGCTGGAGCACCCCAATAAATACGCCCCGTTGAGAGGTGTTCGGGAAACAAGTCAGGGACCAGCATTGCTGGAGCAGAGTGACTCCCCTAGCTGCCAGGGGAAGAACTCCTCCAGTGAGAGCGGGAGAAAGGGAAAGTAAAGACAGGTTCTGTTGGTAGGGGACTTAATCATTAGAAAGACAGACAGGGAAATCTGTAACAAAGATCGTGAGCGCCGAACTGTCTGTTGTTTACCGGGCGCTCGGGTTCTACGCATCACGGATCGGGGGGACAGATTACTGGGTGGGGCTGGGGAAGACCCAGCTGTCATGGTACACTTGGGTACCAATGACATAGGCAGAGGGAGATGGAGAGTCCTAAACCATTTCAGGAACTAAGTTGAGGACTAGGACCTCAAGGTAGTATTTTCAGAAATACTACCTGTACCTCAAGCCACACCAGAGAGGCAGCGGGGGATTAGGGAAGTTAACAAGTGGCTGAGGAGCTGGTGTAGTAAGGAGGGTTTCGGGTTCCTGGAGAACTGGGCCACGGGCTCTTTAGTAGGGACGGATTGCACCTAAATGAGGAGGGTGCAACCGTACTGGGTAAGAGGATGGCCAACAAGTTAGAGGGGTCATTAGCGGTAAGGTGTTCAGAGTTCCTAAATCCAAGGTGGGTATGTGGAAAAATCACAAGAGCAGACTAATAACATCAATTGAGGATATGGTATGCATCCGGCCAAAATTACGGGGTTTGTATACCAATGCTAGAAGCCTGGCCAACAAGATGGGAGAGCTGGAACTGCTGATGTATGAGGAGGACTTAGATTTTGTGGGGATTACAGAGACTTGGTACGACAGCTCTCATGTTTGGATGGCGACCATTCAGGGGTATTCCCTTTATCGCAGAGATAGAGAAGGTAAAAAAGGGGGAGGGGTATGTCTGTATATTAAGAACAGTGTACAGGTAAATATGAGGGATGATATTAATAATGGAGCTATGGACGAGGCAGAATCCCTATGGATAGAACTTCAAAGGGAAGGCACTATGGGGAAAGTAATATTGGGCGTATGCTATAGGCCCCCCAACCAGAGGGAGGAGAGGGAGGCGGACCTCCTTTCACAGATTGGATTGGCAGCAAGGATGGGAAATGTCATTATAATGGGGGACTTTAACCACTTGTTGACCGCCGCACGACTATTTACTTTGGCGGTCAGCCGCTCCTGGGCAAACTGACGTAGGACTATGTCGCTCGCCCAGGATCCTGCAGGGGGCGAGCGCGCACCACCAGAGGCATGCTCCCGCCCCCGCTTGTTCCCTGACATCCCCGCACGAGTGACCAGCGGCTCCGATGTCTGCCGGCCAATCTCGATCTCCCGCTGGAGAGGGAGAAAGGCAAGCGGCTGATGTAAACACAGCCATCTGTAGAGACTATACGATCCTGCTATGTAGGATCATATGTCTCTGTGGTTACATCACAAGCCACGCCCCCCCCACAGTTAGAATCATGCCCCTAGGGATACATTTAACCCACTGATCACCAATAAAGTTAACCCCTTCCCTGTCAGTGTAATTTTTACAGTAACAGTGCATATTTATAGCACTGATTACTGTAGTAATGTCACTGGTACTCCCAAAAGTGTCAAAAATGTAAGTCAGGGATCCGATCTGTCCGCCGCAATGTCGCAGTCCCACAAAAAAAATCGCAGATTGTCGCCATAACTAGTTAAAAGAAAAAACAACAAAAATTACATAAATAACTTTTGCGCAAACCAATCAAAATACGCTTATTGCAATTTTGTTTTACCAAAAATATGTAGCAGAAAACAAATTGGCCTAAAATGTTAAAAAAATTTGATTTTTACATTTTGTTTTTTGAGAATTTCATTTAAAAAATATTTGAAAAATATTGTTATTTTTTCAAAATTGTTGCTCTTTTTTTGTTTAAAAATCGCACAGGTGATCAATCGCACAGGTGATCAAATACCACCAAAAGAAAGCTCTGTTTGTGGGAAAAAAAGGACATCAATTTTATTTAGATAAAGCGTTGCATGTCCGCGCAATTGTCCGTTAAAATCACGCAGTGCCAAATTGCAAAATAGGGCCTGGTCTTTGAGCAGCCAAATCCTCCGGTGCTTAAGTGGTTAATTAGCCAGACACTGGGCATAGACTGGGCAGAAGGAACCACGCATTCAGCCAAGGCTCGGCAGGTCCTAAATGTTTTGCAGGACAATTTTATGGGTCTGATTACCAACAATACAGACCTGCTCATGGATATAGAAATACAGGGCAACTTAGGAAACAGAGACCATAGGTCAATTCATTTCAGTATTAATCATAGTAATAGGAAACACAATGGTAATAAAAGGACACTGAATTTCAAAAGAGCCAATTTCCCAAAACTGCGCTCTTTGCTAGAAAATATCAAATGGGATAGAACCCTGGGAACAAATAACACGGAGGAAAAAGGAGAGTACGTCAAGAACATACTAAACAAATGGATTGGCCAGTGCATTCCAAAGGGAAATACATTTAAAAGAGCAAATCTAAACCCTGGGTGGCTAAACTCCAACAAAAAAATGCATATTAATACTAAAGAAAAGGCCTTTAAAAAATACAAGCCTGAGGGGTCATTGGTAGGGTTGAGCGAACACCTAGATGTCCGTGTTCGATGGGTTCGGCCGAACTTTAAAAAAAAGTCCGGGTCCGTGTCCCGGACTTTTACCGAACTTTTCCCGGACACCGAACCCCATTGAAGTCAATGGGGACCCGAACTTTAAGGCACTAAAATGGCTCTAAAACACCAAAGGAAAGGGCTAGAGTGCTGCAAATGGCAGCAAAACGTAATTAAGAGCATGGCAAGTGCTCTGCAAACAAATGTGGATAGGGAAATAACTTAAAACAACAAAAAAAAACAGAAAAATAAAACAATGTTCTTCTTCATCTCTGAAGGACGAGGCCCATATGGAGTAGGAGGGAGGTTGAGGTGGTGGTGGATGTGGCGGTGACTAGACATATGCCGGTTTTCGGTAATTCGATATATCGCGGTATTGCATAGCCACGGTATTGTTATTGTGGCATTTTTAAAATACCGAGTTTCTCTGTCAAGTCTGCCTGACTTGTGAATTGATACATTTCAGTGAGCTGGATGACTCATTCACTCACTCAGCTAACACCTTTCAGCATTAAGTCTCCTAACTATAAACAAAAATGATTACATTTGTATCTTTTCCTTCCCTCTGCCAGGGAGAAAGGAAGTTTAACCTCTTAAAGACTGGATCTTTTTCTGACACTTGCTGCTTGCAAGTTAAAATCAGTTTTTTTTTTGCTAGAAAAGTACTTAGAACCCCCAAACATTTTATATATTTTTTTAGCAGAGACCCTACAGAATAAAATGGCGATTGTTGTAATATTTTATGTCACACTGTATTTGCGCAGCAGTCTTTCAAACGCAATGATTAGACTTTAATGAATAAAAAAAAAAAAAAAAACGTAACAGTAAAGTTATCCCAATTTTTTTTTTTTTTGTTACACAGAGAATCGTGAGAGAATCGTGATCTTTATTCCAAGCTAAAAAATCGTGATTCTCATTTTGGCCAGAATCGTGCAGCTCTAATAAATATATATATACACACACACACGCCTAGCAGCCCACATTACATTATTATATAGCCATCAAGCAGTGTCTGGCCTACCTGGTGATGACTGGTCCTGGCGCTCTGATCCGATGGCCTGGTCTTTAAAGGGGCAAATCCTTGCGATCCAGAAGTGGTTAAACCTGCAGGAGGACCGGTGTTTTTATCTATTAATGACTTTACTATTGCTTTAGGCCTGGTTCACATGTATGCGGGTTGGTGGTTCACATGTATGCGGGTTGGCGGTTCACATGTATGCGGGTTGGCGGCCCACATTTGCACAGGCATAGCAGCCCATTGATTTGAACGGGCTGCTATGCCCTCATTTTCCGCAGAAAAAAGGTGCATGCAGCATTTTTTTTAAATTCAGTGGCCTTGAAATCCATCCTGCTTTTGCACCATGCGACTAACCTGCAGTTCCTGCTCTGGCAAGCTTTCTGCATTTTTTGTATACGTGGGCACGGCATTTAAAAATAAACAGTTTGCGTGTGCAGCAACGGCAGGTAAGTCGCATGGTGCAAAAGAAGGATGGATTTCATGGCCACTGCATTTTTTTAAATTCTGCATGCACCTTTTTTCAGCTGAAAACGCAGGCATAGCAGCTCAAGCCCATTCACATCAATGGGCTGCTATGCCTGTGCAAATGTGGGCCCCCAACCCGCATACATGTGAACCAGGCCTAAAGCAATAGTAAAGTCATTAATAGATAAAAACACCGGTCCTCCTGCAGGTTTAACCAATTAATGACTTTACTATTGCTTTAGGCCTGGTTCACATGTATGCGGGTTGGGGGCCCACATTTGCACAGGCATAGCAGCCCATTGATGTGAATGGGCTTGAGCTGCTATGCCTGCGTTTTCAGCTGAAAAAAGGTGCATGCAGAATTTAAAAAAATGCAGTGGCCATGAAATCCATCCTTCTTTTGCACCATGCGACTTACCTGCCGTTGCTGCACACGCAAACTGTTTATTTTTAAATGCCGTGCCCACGTATACAAAAAATGCAGAAAGCTTGCCAGAGCAGGAACTGCAGGTTAGTCGCATGGTGCAAAAGCAGGATGGATTTCAAGGCCACTGAATTTTAAAAAAATGCTGCATGCACCTTTTTTCTGCGGAAAATGAGGGCATAGCAGCCCATTCAAATCAATGGGCTGCTATGCCTGTGCAAATGTGAACCACCAACCCGCATACATGTGAACCAGGCCTAAAGCAATAGTAAAGTAATTTATAAACAACACCTCCTTCAGGTTTAACCACTTCTTGACCACAAGGATTTGCCCTCTTAATGACCAGGCCATCGGATCGGAGCCGAGCGCCAGAACCAGTTATCACCAGTTAGGCCAGACACTGCTTGATGACCTATTTTAGGCCTGGTTCACAGAGTCTGTACTGACTGACTATATAATAATGTGCATAAGTGAACCAAAGCCCCTAAATTCAGCAATGAAATTGAAGTGAGGTGGAAATTTAATAATTTAAATTTAATAATAGAATACCGTGATAATACCGTATACCGTGGCAAAACCTTAATCAATTAATCGCAGCATGAAAATCTGATACCGTCACAAGCCTACCGGTGACATAGGCGTGCGCACAGGGTGTGCTGGGTGTGCCTGGGCACACCCTAATCACCTAGGGCACATAGCATTGCCAGTGAGGAGATGGGAAAGATCTCCCTGGGACCTGCTCTGCTCTATTTCTCCTTGCCTACAGGTACATGGCCCCGATACATTACTCTCCCTGCTGGCAAACACATGCATGTGTATTTCAACTTTGGGGTGCACACCTTAATGCAATAGGCTGCGCACACCTATGGGCGGTGTAGGTGGAAGCGGCGGTGGAGGAGGACCAGGGCCGGATTAACAGCATCATGGGCTTGGTGCTGAGGATTTTGAAGGGCCTTAAGGGCCGTGCCTTGCCATGCACCCAGAGGAGGAAGGGTGCAGCCATGCATGCCTAATTCAACATGGGATGCTGTCTCTGAAGCCCATAAACACATCCATGCATCGCCAACTGTCCCTCCTTGTCCGGCCTTCACGCTGTGTGGGGAGGTTCTGAGGGTGCTGCCTGGGGAAGCGAGCATAGAAGCCAGACTTCTGTGTTTACAAGTGACAGAAGAGCGGTAACAGTGAATATGGCCAACCCGGGGCCTATATAAAAGGTAGGGGCCTGGAGCTGCAGCTCCAATAGCCCCTACATTAATCTGGCCCTGAGGAGGAGGACGAGGTAGCCAACACTGCTTCTTTTCAAAAATTTTAAATGAGGGTACACCCCAAAAGAGTGAGAAAGAGCAAAAATGGAACAATGGGTGGGTAAGGTCGGTATCCATTGCTATTCTGCATAAGGTACGGAAAAGTCCCGTGGGATCCATGCCTGGTTCATTTTAATGAACGTGAGCTTGTCCACATTGTCTCTGGACAGGCGGCTGCGCTTGTCTGTTATAACGCCCCCAGCCGTGCTAAATACCCGTTCAGATAATACACTGGCTGCAGGGCACGCCAGCACCTCCAAGGCGTAAAGGGCAAGCTCAAGCCATGTGCCCAATTTGGAGACCCAGAAGTTGAAGGGGGCAGACCCGTCATTCACTACATGTAGGCGTGTGCACACATACTGCTCCACCATGTTGGTAAAATGCTGCCTCCTGCTAAGACGTTCCATCTGAGCTGCTGGTGCTGCTGTTTGTTGTGGCGTGCTGACAAAGCTTTTCCACATTTCGGCCATGCTAACCCTGCCTTCTGAGGTGCTGGCGGTGCCCTGGTTGCGTTGGCGACCTCCTCCTCCTCCTCCTCTGCCTTGTGCTTCCACTGTGGCCCCGCTGTCAGATGGGAATGCCAGCAGCATGGCGTCTACCAGCGTGCGCTTGTACTCGCGCATCTTGCGATCGCGCTCCAGTGAGTGAATTAAGGACGGTACGTTGTCCTTGTAACGGGGATCCAGCAGCGTGGCCACCCAGTAATCAGCACAAGTTAGAATGTGGGCAACTCGGCGGTCGTTGTGGAGACACTGCAGCATGTAATCGCTCATGTGTGCCAGGCTGCCCAGAGGCAACGAAAGGCTGTCCTCTGTGGGAGGTGTATCGTCCGTGTCCTCTGTATCCCCCCAGCCACGCACCAGTGATGGCCATGAGCTGGCCTGGGTGCCACCCTGCTGTGAACATGGTTCCATCTCCTCCTCCAGCTCCTCCTCCTCCTCATCCTCCTCATCCTCCAGAACTGTGCCCCTGCTGGACAATTGCGTCCCTGGCGTTTGCGTGTGCAGGAACCCACCCTCGGAGCCCCTTGCGAATGACTGCCCTGAAAGCCTTGGAAATGTTACCTCTTCATCCTCCTCCTCCTCCTCATCCTGTGCCACATCCTCTTCCATCATCGCCCGAATTGTTTTTTCAAGGAGGCATGGAAGTGGGATAGTTAAGCTGAGAACGGCGTCATTGCCACTGGCCATGTTGGTGGAGTACTCAAAACAGCGCAACAAGGCACACAGGTCTCGCATGGAGGCCCAGTTAAATTAAATAGCGGAATAGAAAATATGATCCAAAAAAAGTGTATGTATATCACACGTACACAACCACACTGGGCCCCAATTACTATTGTTTGTACCCCTAAAAGGCTAGATGAGGAGTAGGGGGAGTATGGAACAGGCAGCACCCTCAAACCTTCAGAAGTATGAGATGAACCCCAACAACTTGGAAAGGTGGATCTCTCTCACACGTACCGACACAGACTATCCCGCAATTCAATTGATCCTCAAAGGTTTTTATTGAATAGCGGAATAGGAAATATGATCAAAAAAAGTGTATGTATCTCGCACGTACACAACCACACTAGGCCCCAATTACTATTGTTTGTACCCCTAAAAGGCTAGATGAGGAGTAGGGGGGGTATGGAACAGGCAGCACCCTCAAACCTTCAGAAGTATGAGATGAACCCCAACAACTTGGAAAGGTGGATCTCTCTCACACGTACCGACACAGACTATCCCCCAATTTAACTGATCCCCAAAGGTTTTTGATTAAATAGCGGAATAGAAAATATGATCCAAAAAAAGTGTATGTATATCACACGTACACAACCACACTAGGCCCCAATTACTATTGTTTGTACCCCTAAAAGGCTAGATGAGGAGTAGGGGGAGTATGGAACAGGCAGCACCCTCAAACCTTCAGAAGTATGAGATGAACCCCAACAACTTGGAAAGGTGGATCTCTCTCACACGTACCGACACAGACTATCCCGCAATTCAATTGATCCTCAAAGGTTTTTATTGAATAGCGGAATAGGAAATATGATCAAAAAAAGTGTATGTATCTCGCACGTACACAACCACACTAGGCCCCAATTACTATTGTTTGTACCCCTAAAAGGCTAGATGAGGAGTAGGGGGGGTATGGAACAGGCAGCACCCTCAAACCTTCAGAAGTATGAGATGAACCCCAACAACTTGGAAAGGTGGATCTCTCTCACACGTACCGACACAGACTATCCCCCAATTTAACTGATCCCCAAAGGTTTTTGATTAAATAGCGGAATAGAAAATATGATCCCAAAAAAGTGTATGTATATCACACGTACACAACCACACTGGGCCCCAATTACTATTGTTTGTACCCCTAAAAGGCTAGATGAGGAGTAGGGGGAGTATGGAACAGGCAGCACCCTCAAACCTTCAGAAGTATGAGATGAACCCCAACAACTTGGAAAGGTGGATCTCTCTCACACGTACCGACACAGACTATCCCGCAATTCAATTGATCCTCAAAGGTTTTTATTGAATAGCGGAGTAGGAAATATGATCAAAAAAAGTGTATGTATCTCGCACGTACACAACCACACTAGGCCCCAATTACTATTGTTTGTACCCCTAAAAGGCTAGATGAGGAGTAGGGGGGGTATGGAACAGGCAGCACCCTCAAACCTTCAGAAGTATGAGATGAACCCCAACAACTTGGAAAGGTGGATCTCTCTCACACGTACCGACACAGACTATCCCCCAATTTAACTGATCCCCAAAGGTTTTTGATTAAATAGCGGAATAGAAAATATGATCCCAAAAAAGTGTATGTATATCACACGTACACAACCACACTGGGCCCCAATTACTATTGTTTGTACCCCTAAAAGGCTAGATGAGGAGTAGGGGGAGTATGGAACAGGCAGCACCCTCAAACCTTCAGAAGTATGAGATGAACCCCAACAACTTGGAAAGGTGGATCTCTCTCACACGTACCAACACAGACTATCCCCCAATTTAACTGATCCCCAAAGGTTTTTGATTAAATAGCGGAATAGAAAATATGATCCAAAAAAAGTGTATGTATATCACACGTACACAACCACACTAGGCCCCAATTACTATTGTTTGTACCCCTAAAAGGCTAGATGAGGAGTAGGGGGAGTATGGAACAGGCAGCACCCTCAAACCTTCAGAAGTATGAGATGAACCCCAACAACTTGGAAAGGTGGATCTCTCTCACACGTACCGACACAGACTATCCCCCAATTTAACTGATCCCCAAAGGTTTTTGATTAAATAGCGGAATAGAAAATATGATCCAAAAAAAGTGTATGTATATCACACGTACACAACCACACTAGGCCCCAATTACTATTGTTTGTACCCCTAAAAGGCTAGATGAGGAGTAGGGGGGGTATGGAACAGGCAGCACCCTCAAACCTTCAGAAGTATGAGATGAACCCCAACAACTTGGAAAGGTGGATCTCTCTCACACGTACCAACACAGACTATCCCCCAATTTAACTGATCCCCAAAGGTTTTTGATTAAATAGCGGAATAGAAAATATGATCCCAAAAAAGTGTATGTATATCACACGTACACAACCACACTAGGCCCCAATTACTATTGTTTGTACCCCTAAAAGGCTAGGAGTAGGGGGAGTATGGAACAGGCAGCACCCTCAAACCTTCAGAAGTATGAGATGAACCCCAACAACTTGGAAAGGTGGATCTCTCTCACACGTACCAACACAGACTATCCCCCAATTTAACTGATCCCCAAAGGTTTTTGATTAAATAGCGGAATAGAAAATATGATCCAAAAAAAGTGTATGTATATCACACGTACACAACCACACTAGGCCCCAATTACTATTGTTTGTACCCCTAAAAGGCTAGGAGTAGGGGGAGTATGGAACAGGCAGCACCCTCAAACCTTCAGAAGTATGAGATGAACCCCAACAACTTGGAAAGGTGGATCTCTCTCACACGTACCAACACAGACTATCCCCCAATTTAACTGATCCCCAAAGGTTTTTGATTAAATAGCGGAATAGAAAATATGATCCCAAAAAAGTGTATGTATATCACACGTACACAACCACACTAGGCCCCAATTACTATTGTTTGTACCCCTAAAAGGCTAGGAGTAGGGGGAGTATGGAACAGGCAGCACCCTCAAACCTTCAGAAGTATGAGATGAACCCCAACAACTTGGAAAGGTGGATCTCTCTCACACGTACCAACACAGACTATCCCCCAATTTAACTGATCCCCAGAGGTTTTTGATTAAATAGCGGAATAGAAAATATGATCCCAAAAAAGTGTATGTATATCACACGTACACAACCACACTAGGCCCCAATTACTATTGTTTGTACCCCTAAAAGGCTAGGAGTAGGGGGAGTATGGAACAGGCAGCACCCTCAAACCTTCAGAAGTATGAGATGAACCCCAACAACTTGGAAAGGTGGATCTCTCTCACACGTACCAACACAGACTATCCCCCAATTTAACTGATCCCCAGAGGTTTTTGATTAAATAGCGGAATAGAAAATATGATCCCAAAAAAGTGTATGTATATCACACGTACACAACCACACTAGGCCCCAATTACTATTGTTTGTACCCCTAAAAGGCTAGGAGTAGGGGGAGTATGGAACAGGCAGCACCCTCAAACCTTCAGAAGTATGAGATGAACCTCAACAACTTGGAAAGGTGGATCTCTCTCACACGTACCAACACAGACTATCCCCCAATTTAACTGATCCCCAAAGGTTTTTGATTAAATAGCGGAATAGAAAATATGATCCCAAAAAAGTGTATGTATATCACACGTACACAACCACACTAGGCCCCAATTACTATTGTTTGTACCCCTAAAAGGCTAGGAGTAGGGGGAGTATGGAACAGGCAGCACCCTCAAACCTTCAGAAGTATGAGATGAACCCCAACAACTTGGAAAGGTGGATCTCTCTCACACGTACCAACACAGACTATCCCCCAATTTAACTGATCCCCAAAGGTTTTTGATTAAATAGCGGAATAGAAAATATGATCCCAAAAAAGTGTATGTATATCACACGTACACAACCACACTAGGCCCCAATTACTATTGTTTGTACCCCTAAAAGGCTAGATGAGGAGTAGGGGGAGTATGGAACAGGCAGCACCCTCAAACCTTCAGTATGAGATTGTGTTCACTGTACCCCACAAAGATTGAGTTCACTGCACCCCACAATGATTGTGTTCACTGCACCCCACAAAGATTGTGTTCACTGCACCTCACAAAGATTGTGTTCACTGTACCCCCCAAAGATTGTGTTCACTGCACCCCACAAAGATTCTGTTCACTGTACCCCACAAAGATTGTGTTCACTGCACCCCAAAAAGATTGTGTTCACTGCACCCCAAAAAGGATGTTGTTCACTGCACCCCAAAAAGGATGTTGTTCACTCCACCCCAAAAAGATTGTGTTCACTGCACCCCACAAAGATTGTGTTCACTGCACCCCAAAAAGATTGTGTTCACTGCACCCCAAAAATGATTTTGTTCACTGCACCCCAAAAAGGATTTTGTTCACTGCACCCCAAAAAGGATGTTGTTCACTCCACCCCAAAAAGATTGTGTTCACTGCACCCCAAAAAGATTGTGTTCACTGCACCCCACAAAGGATTTTGTTCACTGCACCCCAAAAAGATTGTGTTCACTGCACCCCAAAAAGGATGTTGTTCACTGCACCCCAAAAAGGATTTTGTTCACTGCACCCCAAA
Organism: Pelophylax lessonae; assembly: GCF_965119305.1. NCBI lineage: Eukaryota > Metazoa > Chordata > Amphibia > Anura > Ranidae > Pelophylax > Pelophylax lessonae. The sequence continues at coordinate 498,725,281 of NC_138769.1, read as the reverse complement.
AAGATTGTGTTCACTGCACCCCACAAAGGATTTTGTTCACTGCACCCCACAAAGATTGTGTTCACTGCACACCAAAAAGGATTGTGTTCACTGCACCCCAAAAAGATTTTGTTCACTGCACCCCAAAAAGATTGTGTTCACTGCAGCCCAAAAAGATTGTGTTCACTGCAGCCCAAAAAGATTGTGTTCACTGCAGCCCAAAAAGATTGTGTTCACTGCAGCCCAAAAAGATTGTGTTCACTGCAGCTCACACACAGAAAAATGGATGTGGATCACTGACACCTGCCTATCTCCAATCCCACACCACACAGCAATATCGATTGTAGTTTGTAGAACACAGTTTCCCTAAAATTCAGCAGACTCTGTCCCTAACAGGATTGAGAAGAGATCGTAGATCAGGATTGAGTGCAGACCCCACCCCCCACACAGCAATATCGATTGTAGTTTGTAGAAGACACTGACCCTATATAATTCAGCAGACTCTATCCCTAAAATGCCTACAACTCGCCCTGCCTAAACACTCCGACCTGTCCCTCAATTCTATCCGGACACAAATGGTTTTTTCCTGCCTATCTTTCCCTAATCAGCAGCCAGCACGTTGATGTGTGCTCTGTCCCTGAATCTAAGCAGCATAATGACGCCGCTGCGGCTGCCTCGAACTTATAAAGACTTGGTCACATGCTTCAGACGGCCAATCACAGCTACTGAGACATTTGCAGGCATGGCTGGGATGGCTTAAGGCACACCAGTTAAACGATTGTTGATTGGCTGTTGAAAGCCCGCCATGAAAAGAGCGCCAAAGCATGCAAAACCCGGAAATAAAACGACCGAACACGGATTTTTACCCGAACATACAGTAAAGTGTCCGTGTCCGTGTTCGGGTACAAAAAATCCAATTATTCGGTACGAACACGAATAATACAGTCCGTGTTCGCTCAACACTAGTCATTGGCAGCATTCAAGCATTACAAAGAGTGTAATAAGAAATGTAAAGGTGAAATCAAGGTGGCTTAATTCTTTAAGTATATAAATAGTAAGAAAGCAAGGCCAGAACACATTGGCCCCATAAAAGACGACAAAGGAAATCTAGCCACAGAGGACAGAGAGAAGGCAAAAGTGTTAAATAATTTCTTCTCTTCAGTCTTCACAAATGAATTGGGGGGCTACACTAACCAAGCTTGTAATGATAAACACTGTTTCTCTCTGGAGAAGAGACGCTTGAGGGGGGATATGATATCAATGTATAAATACTGTACTGGTGATGACCCTAGCATAAGGAACAAACTTTTCAGAGAAAGGGAATACAATGCTTTTAATAATAAAACTGAAGTTTTTACATATTCCAAGTTAACCTGCTGTGCTACTGCATATTTGTTGGAAACAATGGTAAGAAAACGTCCTTGCCCTGTACAGGAACACACATATTTTATACTAAGTTTGAACTCTCTAAAAATTTTCACAAGATACTGCAGTGTGAGAAAGGGTCAAATCTTTAGTGTAATTCTGTTTCATTATTTGAATAGTAAGCTGAAAGTGAATAATTGTGTATCATCTGACAAATCTGACAAAGCTTCCAAAAGGTGTTGGCAACTTCACATCTGGCAGTATAGATTGTTCTTAAAATCAAAGCTCTCACTTTCTGAAGAAAGTTCTACCGCATTCAAATCTTTGCTGTACTTCAATGCTAACTCGCTTTCAGCTTTCTGTAATTTCACAATCTCCACTGTGACAAGAGATGGCAAGAAAGAAACTAGAATCTGAAAAGTTTTCGATAGCGTTTTGGATCTACAGGTTAAATCAGAGATAAGAACTTTAAAATGCAGTCTTCAGCACACAGTTTTGAGCCTATATCTGTGGCTATAATGCTCTGGTTTAATATTTTTTTTTGTCTAATTGCAGCTACTGTTACTGTGTACAAAAAATCTAGAAAAGATGTTCAACTGTTAAATTAGGATTTGTAGATTACTCTGCAATTTTTGGTAGTGTCACATATTTTGGTTCATTTATAGAGTAAAGGAAAAAAAGGCTTGACTGTGCTGGCAATTGAACAATATTATATACCTTTATGTCCTTTTAAAGCTATTTTCATGAGTAGTAGGTGGAACTAACATTCATTGAACCGTTACAAAAAATATCAAATGCTAGATTTAGACTTTGCTGTGCCAGGAATAATCTTGTATATTTTTTTTTTTTTTTTTTGAGAAAATCTAGTGCAGAGAATTCCTAAGGCCTCGTTCAGATGAGCAGCAGTCCTTAAATTACAATTATAGTCACAAAAAAGTGCAGCGCTCCCCTTCAATAAAGTGCATTCAAATATAATGCATAAATAAATATCTGAAAACAGTGTAAAAATCATCTATGTATATAATAATATATATATATAATAAATTGACGTGAGTCCATCTTTTCTTTGAAAAATATATACAGTCCATCAATAAATTATTCAATGTCCGTGAAAAAAAGGATGCAGTCCCATACACCAGAAACTATTCAGTAATTGCCTTCGATCACCACAGTGCCCTTCACTCCCCCTATTTGAATAGAGCTCACTAATTAAAGGAGGTCTATATGTGGCACCGCTTCCACTGGCTGTACACTCCAAATCCATGGCTCTCAGCAGCTCTCAGCGCGGTGTCAATCATATAGGAGGCAAGGGGAAAGAACCAAAGTGCGAATTGCTGATAAAAAGTATTTTCATATAAAAATCCACTCACATTTCAGAAGTAAAAAACAGGCATTTCACATTACAATCCTCGACATATACAGCTTTACCTAGTCCCAGCGTAAATACGTCACCGCCCACCTCATGCGTAACGCCCAATGAGCTGACCTCAGATAGCTCCGCCCCTTGCCAATACAAGAACTGTCAAAACAACAGAGCCTGAAGTAGGCAGTCAGCCTTTATTGACGATGGAGTGTTTGTTTTCTTTCTTTGGGTCCGGCGGTGGTGGTAGCTGCTATCGGATCTACATAGGGGGGCATTGTTTTTTATTATTTTTTTTAAATAAAATTGTCAAAAACCTGTCTACTGTTTTTTTTTATTTTTGACACTATTGTGAATTGTTAAAGGAGGCTTCCAGATTATGATAAGCCCGCTGCCCGCAGACTCCCCAACCACAGCCCAGGGTTGTGGGGAAGAGAACCTTGTCCCCATCAACATGGGGGCAGAACCCCCCCCTGTCCCAAAGCACCCACCCCCCCCCATGTTGAAGGCATGAGACCTGGTATGGTTCAGGAGGGGGGCGTCCGCTCATACCCCCTTTCCTAGGCTGCGTGCTCAGATAAGGGTTTGGTATTTTTAAAAATGTTGGTGTTTTTTTCTTATTTTTTTTTTTTTTAAATAGCCAGGTGGCGGCAATTGCAACTGTGAGTCATTTCAAATGTGATTTGACTTGTTTCTTTTTTATTCCTTTAGAAATGTAATTTTTTCTGCATGTTTCATACATGCTACAGATGTGCCACTTTACACGCAGACTAGGGGAACCCCCCCAGGCACTATATTTAAAGGAATTTTTCATTTTTACTGTTTCACTTTAAACATAATTAAAATCACTACTCTATTAACCACTTCTGGACCGCAAGGATCTGCCCCCTTATTGACCAGTCCATTTTTTGTGATTCGGCACTGCGTTACTTTAACGGAAAATTGCACGGTCGTGCAACTCTGTACTGAAATAAAATTGATTTTCTTTTTTTCCCACAAATAGAGCTTTCTTTGGGTGTTATTTGATTACCTGTGCAATTTTTATTTTTTGAGCTATAAACAAAAAAAGAGTGACAATTCTGAAAAAAAAAAAAACAATATGTTTCACTTTCTGCTATATAACATTCCCCCAAAAAAATATAAAAATCTAAATTTTTTCATCCTTTTAGGCCAATTTGTATTCTGCTGCATATTTTTGGTAAAAAAAATTGCAATAAGCATATTTTGATTGGTTTGAGCAAAAGTTATCGCGTCTATAAACTAGAGGAAAGATTTATGTAATTTTTATCTATTTATTTATTTTTTTACTAGTAATGGTAGCGATCTGCGATTTTTAGTGGGACTGCGACATTGCGCTGGACAGATCGGACCCCTAACTGACCTTTTTGACACTTTTGGGGGGACAAGTGACATACATTAATCAGTGCTAAAAATATGCACTGTTACTGTAATAATGACACTGGCAGGGAAGGGGTTAACCTAGTGGGTGATCAAAGGGTTAAATGCAAGCCTAGGGGAGTTTTTACTAACTGTGGGGGGAGGGGCTTGTGAAATGACCATAGAGACATGTGATCCTATATAGAAGGATCACAGGCTCTCTGTGATCAGTTCAGAGAGAAGAACGGTCAGCAGTGTTTAGAACAACTGACCATTCTTCTCTCTCAGCGGGGAGCGATCGCAGGTGGTCGGCGGCAATAGGTGCCACCAGCCCCGTGCATCGGAATCCCTGCTGCCTAGGGGAGGCGGGAGCGCGCCGCTGGTGGCGCGTGCTCATTCCCCAGGACCACGCACGTGACCGACTTAGTACTACGTCGGTTCGCGCAGCCGAGCCAGCCTGCCACAGTAAAACTGGTCAGCAAGTGGTTAAAAACAATTGTTTGAAAAAAAAAATGTTTGCATCAGTACATGTCCCCCAGGGCAGCACCAGTATTCCCTTAAAAGCCTTAAAAATGGGGACTTTTGATTTCTCATATCCGACTCCCATAGACTTCAATGGAACCCTCTGCCTCAATTGGTCTGGCTATCTCCTACTCTGGCCACCTTCCATATCTCTTCAGGTAAGCCAATCTTCAGGACCTGGATCACCTGCTTGTGGCACTGTGGTTTGAGGGTTGTAGTTCCAATGTCCACCAGAGGGTGTCCCTCAACAGCCAGCAGATATCAGTAATCAGTCTCCACCTGATGCTGGTATTTAGTCCCTCTATTATTATACTTCATATACAGTTAATATTACACTTCATATACAGACAGGTCTCCATTTTCTGAGTGTAGCTATGCAGATCTGGCCATCCCTATTGTTGATACCCAGGGCCGGCCCTACCATGGGTCCCGGTGGGACCATGGGTCCCAGGCGGCACTTAGAGAGGGGCGGCCCCGGCCACCTCTTCTCTTCTTCAGCTAGCTAATAAAAAAAAAGGTCAGCGGCCGGCCTGACATGCACATTGCGCATGCGCCGCCGCCGGCGCTCGAAAAAGCCCGTAAACGTTCGGCTATTTCCGGGAATAGCCGAACATGTACGAACTTTACCAAGCTGCTGCAGCGCATGCGCAGTGTGCATGTCAGGCCGGCCACGGAACTTTTTTTGGGCGCCGGGCGGCGCCATTTTTAAATCCTAAGGTGCCCTTTAGGAACAGGTAAGTGAGACTGTTCCACACACAGCCACACTACCTGCCATCATGCGGGGTTGCAGGCATACTACAGAAGATGCAGTGCTGCAGGTATGGTACATGCCCACAGCACTGCATTTCCTGTAGTATGCCCACAGACCCACATTCTCCTCTACCATGCCCGCAGCACTGCATTCATTTGCACCATGCCCGCAGCCCTGCATTCTCCTGCACCATGCCCACAGCCCTGCATTCTCATGCACCATGCCCGCACCCTGCATTCTCCTGTACCATGCCCGCAGCCCCGCATTCTCCTGTACCATGCCCGCAGCCCTGCATTCTCCTGTACCATGCCGACAGCCCGCATTCTTCTGTACCATGCCCGCAGCCCCGCATTCTCCTGTACCATGTCCGCAGCCCTGCATTCTCCTGTACCATGCCCGCAGCCCTGCATTCTCCTGTACCATGCCCACAGCCCTTCATTCTCCTGTACCATGTCCGCAGCCCTGCATTCTCCTGTACCATGTCCGCAGCCCTGCATTCTCTTGTACCATGCCCGCAGCCCCGCATTCTCCTATACCATGCCCGCAGCCCTGCCTTCTCCTGTACCATGCCCGCAGCCCTGCATTCTCATGTACCATGCCCAGAGCCCTGCATTCTCCTGTACCATGTCCGCAGCCGTGCATTCTCCTGTACCATGTCCGCAGCCCTACATTCTCCTGTACCATGCCCACAGCCCCACATTCTCCTGTACCATGCCCGCAGCCCTGAATTCTCCTGTACCATGCACACAGCCCTACATTCTCCTGTACCATGCCCCCAGCCCTACATTCTCCTGTACCATGTCCGCAGCACTGCATTCTCCTGTACCATGTCCGCAGCACTGCATTCTCCTGTACCATGCCCGCAGCCCTACATTCTCCTGTACCATGTCCACAGCACTGCATTCTCCTGTACCATGCCTGCAGCACTGCATTCTCCTGTACCATGCTCGCAGCCCTGTGGCACTATAAACAGTAGAAAGCCTGGTGCGCTCATCTGCCTACTACTGTATACTGCTCTGTCCTGCTCTTGCTGTCACTCTGTACACACTCACACTCCTCTGACTGCTTTCATAGTCCTATAGAATGAGGGGGCCTATTGGAGGGCGTGAATTTTTTTGGGGGGGCAGCAATTTATTCTCGGACCCAGGCAGCACAATGTCTTGGGCCAGCCCTGTTGATACCTGACAGTTACCTCTAAATTAATAATCTGTAAAAGTTTTTAAAGCGTTGCCTATAGACAATTTTGGCTACCATGGTTTTTTGCCATTTAATTTCTAACTTGAATTTACTCAACTGTAATATAAGCCAGGTGTCACTCAAACACCGGTAGATAAGATTAACTTTGCAATTGATTTGCAAATTATTCTTAAAAATCATTACAGATGAGCTCCTGGTTTTGTCTGAATCCATATTTGGTTGAACTGAGCCAAACTCTCAGCTGCAGTGGGAAGTAATGCATTTAGCAGCAGTTTTACTACCGCTGCTAAATGTGACAGCCTATCACTCAGGCTGGTTGTTAGGAAGCTGATGATGGAGCTACCATGATGACATAATTTCTCTTCAACCTTTCTAAACCTTTAGTATGACTGATGTATTGGAGTGTCACATACCTGATTGAGATCGAGCTGTAGAGGGGGGTTCTCTTACACCCCCTGTCTAACACCCCCAATAGAGATGACAGGAAGTATGGGATACACAGTGGCATGAGGGCCAGTATAGCAGACAGCACCAGCTGAGGCTTGACAGGAAAGCAATGGGGATGGATCACCAGACGGCCACCCAGGACTGGAACTCAGCAACGCTGAATCAGTAGGCAAGAGTGTAGCCGGTACACAAGCCAAGGGGTCATCAACAGCCAGGCAATGCAGGTACAGGAACATAAGACAAGAGCAGGGTCAGGATACAAGCCAGTGTCGGTACACAGTCGGGCAGCGAGGTACAAAAATATGAGATGGGAGCAGGGTCAAAGCACAAGCTGAGGTCCCAGGTAGGCAGGCAGGAATCCATAGGAGGGTCGAGGTCAAGCCGGGTCAAACACAGGTAGGCAAAAAACAAATAAGGGCACAGGTAAACAGGTGCAATCTGAAAGACCACTCAGCAACGTGTTCAAGTCATTGTTCAGCCTAATGATGCCGTTTGGTGCCAGTGCGTGCAGGTACGCACGTATTTGCGCACGCACATATGTACATTTCTTCTTGTGCACATACTAGTTTTCCTGCGCATACATGTCAACACTAGAGTTGAGCGGACACCTGGATGTCCATGTTCGGCGGGTTCGGCCGCACTTTAAAAAAAAGTCCGGGTCCGTGTCCCGGACTTTTGCCGAACTTTTCCCGGACACCGAACCCCATTGAAGTCAATGGGGACCCGAACTTTCAGGCACTGAAATGGCTCTAAAACACCAAAGGACTAGAGTGCTGCAAATGGCAGCAAAATGTATTTAAGAGCATGGCAAGTGCTCTGCAAACAAATGTGGATAGGGAAATAACTTAAAACAACAAAAAAAAACAGAAAAATAAAACAATGTTCTTCATCTCTGAAGGACGAGGCCCATATGGAGTAGGAGGAAGGTTGAGGTGGTGGTGGATGTGGCGGTGTCATAGGCGTGCGCACAGGGTGTGCCGGGTGTGCCTGGGCACACCCTAATCACCTAGGGCACATTAGCATTATCGCTCTGTTTGCCAGTGAGGAGATGGGAAAGATCTCCCTCGGACCTGCTCTGCTCTATTTCACTTTGCCAGCAGGGAGAGTAATGTATCGGGGCCATGTACATGTAGGCAAACACATGCATGTGTATTTAAACTTTGGGGTGCACACCCTAATGCAATAGGCTGCGCACACCTATGGGTGGTGTAGGTGGAAGCGGCGGTGGAGGAGGACCAGGGCCGGATTAAGAGCATCATGGGCTTGGTGCTGAGGATTTTGAAGGGCCTTAAGGGCCGTGCCTTGGCATGCACCCAGAGGAGGAAGGGTGCAGCCATGCATGCCTAATTCAACATGGGATGCTGTCTCTGAAGCCCATAAACACATCCAAGCATCGGCAACTGTCCCTCCTTGTCCGGCCTTCGTGCTGTGTGGGGAGGTTCTGAGGGAGCTGCCTGGGGAAGCGAGCATAGAAGCCAGACTTCTGTGTTTACAAGTGACAGAAGAGCGGTAACAGTGAATATGGCCAACCCGGGGCCTATATAAAAGGTAGGGGCCTGGAGCTGCAGCTCCAATAGCCCCTACGTTAATCTGGCCCTCAGGAGGACGAGGTAGCCAACACTGCTTCTTTTCACAAATTTTAAATGAGGGTACACCCCAAAAGAGTGAGAAAGAGCAAAAATGGAACAATGGGTGGGTAAGGTCGGTATCCATCGTTATTCTGCACAAGGTACGGAAAAGTCCCGTGGGATCCATGCCTGGTTCATTTTAATGAACGTGAGCTTGTCCACATTGTCTCTGGACAGGCGGCTGCGCTTGTCTGTTACAACGCCCCAGCCGTGCTAAATAACCGTTCAGATAATACACTGGCTGCAGGGCACACCAGCACCTCCAAGGCGTAAAGGGCAAGCTCAGGTCATGTGCCCAATTTGGAGACCCAGAAGTTGAAGGGGGCAGATCCGTCATTCACTACATGTAGGCGTGTGCACACATACTGCTCCACCATGTTGGTAAAATGCTGCCTCCTGCTAAGACGTTCCATATGAGCTGCTGGTGCTGCTGTTTGTTGTGGCGTGCTGACAAAGCTTTTCCACATTTCGGCCATGCTAACCCTGCCTTCTGAGGTGCTGGCAGTGCCCTGGTTGCGTTGGCGACCTCTTCCTCCTCCTCCTCCTCTGCCTTGTGCTTCCACTGTGGCCCCGCTGTCAGCTGGGAATGCCAGCAGCATCGCGTCTACCAGCGTGCGCTTGTACTCGCGCATCTTGCGATCACGCTCCAGTGAGTGAATTAAGGATGGTGCGTTTTCCTTGTAACGGGGATCCAGCAGTGTGGCCACCCAGTAATCAGCACAAGTTAGAATGTGGGCAACTCGGCGGTCGTTGTGGAGACACTGCAGCATGTAATCGCTCATGTGTGCCAGGCTGCCCAGAGGCAACGAAAGGCTGTCCTCTGTGGGAGATGTATCGTCCGTGTCCTCTGTATCCCCCCAGCCACGCACCAGTGATGGCCATGAGCTGGCCTGGGTGCCACCCTGCTGTGAACATGGTTCCATCTCCTCCTCCAGCTCCTCCTCCTCATCCTCCAGAACTGTGTCCCTGCTGGACAATTGTGTCCCTGGCGTTTGTGTGTGCAGGAACCCACCCTCGGAGCCCCTTGCGAATGACTGCCCTGAAAGCCTTGGAAATGTTACCTCTTCATCCTCCTCCTCCTCCTCCTCCTCATCCTCTGCCACATCCTCTTCCATCATCGCCCAAACTGTTTTTTCAAGGAGGCATAGAAGTGGGATAGTTAAGCTGAGAACGGCGTCATCGGCACTGGCCATGTTGGTGGAGTACTCAAAACAGCGCAACAAGGCACACAGGTCTCGCATGGAGGCCGAGTTATTGGTGGTGAAGTGGTGCTGTTCCGCAGAGCGACTCACGCGTGCGTGCTGCAGCTGAAACTCCACTATGGCCTGCTGCTGCTCGCACAGTCTTTGCAGCATGTGCAAGGTGGAGTTCCACCTTGTGGGAACGTCACATATGAGGCGGTGAGCGGGAAGGCCGAAGTTACGCTGCAGCGCTGACAGGCGAGCAGCAGCAGGGTGAGAACGCCGAAAGTGCGCACAGACGGCCCGCACTTTCTGCAGCAGCTCTGACATATCGGGGTAGTTTTTAAGGAACCTCTGCACCACCAAATTCAGCACATGCGCCAGGCAAGGGATGTGCGTCAAACCGGCTAGGCCCAGAGCTGCTATGAGATTTCGCCCGTTATCGCACACCACCAGGCCGGGCTTGAGGCTCGCTGGCAGCAACCACTCATTTGTCTGCTGTTCCATGCTCCTCCACAACTCCTGCACGGTGTGTGGTTTGTCCCCCAAACAGGCAAGTTGTAAAACTGCCTGCTGTCGTTTACCCCTGGCCGTGCTGAAGTTGGTGGTGAAGGTGTTACGCTGTCCGGATGAGGAGGCGGTGGAGGATGAGGAAGCGGAGTAGGAGGAGTTAGGAACAGGAGGCAAACTGAAGCGCCCTGCAATCCTCGGTGGTGGAAGGACATGCGCCAAATTGCTATCCGCCTCAGGCCCATCCGCCACTGCATTTACCCAGTGTGCCGTTAGGGAGATATAACGCCTCTGACCGTGCTTACTGGTCCATGTATCGGTAGTTAGGTGGACCTTGGCACAGATGGCGTTGCGCAGTGCACACCTGATTTTTTCCCCCACTTGGTTGTGCAGGGAAGGGATGGCTTGCCTGGAAAAGTAGTGGCGGCTGGGCATGACATACTGTGGGACAGCCACCGACATAAGGTTTTTAAAACTGTGCGTCTCCACCAGACGGAGTGACAGCATTTCAAAGGCCAAGAATTTTGAAATGCTGGCATTCAGGGCCAGGGATCTCGGGTGGGTGGGGGGTACTTCCTCTTCCTCTCAAGTGTTTGGGAGATGGAAAGCTGAACGCTTCCACGGGACATTGTGGAGATGGTTGGTGACCCAGGTGGTGGTGTTGCTGAAAGATCCTCTGTTTGCGGGGTGGCAGGTGCCGGTATCACTACAGATGTGGCTGGAGCGGCCGAGACTGCAGCAGAAGAGGAAGCAGGATGAGCCAGAGACGTTTCTTGGTTTTGAAGGTGTCTACTCCACTGCAGCTCGTGCTTTGCACTTAGATGCCTGATCATGCAGGTTGTGCTCAGGTTGAGAAGGTTTATGCCTCGCTTCAGGCTCTGATTGCACAGGGTGCAAACCACTCGTGTCCTGTCATCAGCACATTTTCTAAAGAACTTCCACGCTAGAGAACTCCTTTGAGCTGACTTTGGTGCGCTCGTTCCCTTGCTGCGTTGGGCAGTAGCAGGCGTAGTGTCTAGGGCACGGCCGCTCCGCTTCTGCACCATGCTCCCTCTTCTGCTGTGCTGGTGGCTCTGTGCGACCACCGCCTCTTCCTCCAAACTACTCAGGTCACCTGCATGACGTTCATTCCATGTGGGGTCGAGGACCTCATCGTCCTCCACATCATTTTCCACCCAGTCTTCACCCCTGCCCTCCTTGTTGGTCTCCACAATGCTGAACGCCGCAGCAGTTGGCACCTGCGTTTCGTCATCATCGGAGACGTGCTGCGATGGTCCTTGCATGTACTCATCTTGAGAAATAAGTGGTTGGGCATCGCTGCACTCAATCTCTTCCACTTCTGGGGCAGGGCTAGGTGGATGGCCCTGGGAAACCCTGCTGACAGAGTCATCAAAAAGAAGAAGAGACTGCTGTATGGCTTGGGGCTCAGACTGCTTGCCTGATTTGCAAGGGGGTGAGGTGAAAGACGGTTGGACATCGGCTGCAGGTGCCAACTCTGACCTTTCTGCAGTAGACTGGGTGGGAGACAATGTGAAGGAACTGGAGGAACTGTCAGCAGCAAACCAATCTACTATCGCCTCCACTTGTTCTGGCCTCATCACTTCTAGAGGCGTATGATGCCCTACCAAATACTGATGCAGGTTCTGTCGCCTACTCACACTTGAGGAAGGTGTTTCACTTGTGCGTGTAGCTGGCACAGATCGACCACGTCCTCTCCTTGCAACAGGAGCTCTACCAGCAGCACCACGACCCAGGCCACGGCCCCTATTTGACGGTCTTCTCATATTTCTGTAATTTAAGATCTTGCCCTAGAAAGGTGTTTATTGAATAGCGGAGCAAAACAACAACAGTATCGCACGGGTGTATCTCACAGTCAAATATGCAAACTATGCCGCAATTTAATGTTTTTTACCCCAAAAGGGTGTATATTGAATAGCGGAATAGGATAAAAAACGGTGTATCTCACACGTACAAACACAGACTAGGCCCGATTAAATTTTTTTGTACCCTAAAGGGAGGATGAGGAAGAGGAGTAGGAGGAGTTGGGAACAGGAGGCAAACTGAAGCGCCCTGCAATCCTTGGCGGGGGAAGGAGATGCGCCAAACTAATTTAAAAGGTGTATCTCACACGTACCGATACAGACTATCCCGTAATTTAATTTTTTACACTCCAAAAGGGTGTATATTGAATAACGGAATAGGAAAACTTTTATAATACGGTGTATCTCACACGTACAAACACAGACTAGGCCCCGATTACAATTTTTTGTACCCTAAAGGCAGGATGAGGAAGAGGAGTAGGAGGAGTTGGGAACAGGAGGCAAACTGAAGCGCCCTGCAATCCTTGGCGGGGGAAGGAGATGCGCCAAACCAATTTAAAAGGTGTATCTCACACGTACCGATACAGACTATGCCGTAATTTAATTTTTTACACTTAAAGAGGGTGTATATTGAATAGCGGAATAGGACAAATTTTACAAAACGGTGTATCTCACACGTACAAACACAAACTAGGCCCCGATTACAATTTTTTCTACCCTAAAAGCAGGATGAGGAGTAGGAGGAGTATGGAACAGGCAGCACCCTCAAATCTTCAGAAGTATGAGATGAACCCCAAAAACCCCAAATATCATTCAGATCTGCTGCAGGCCACAATTTAATTTTTTTTAACCCAAGGCTGTATATTGAATTGTGGAATAGAAAAAAAGTGTATGATTTTTGAAACCACTCAATATTAGTACATGTGAACTGAACACAGCAGTGTATGATCAGTCACTCAGCACAGCACAGCTGAAGGAAAAAGGCTGCACACAGTGCCTTTTGTGTTCACTGCACCCCAAAAAGATTGTGTTCACTGTACCCCAAAAAGATTGCGTTCACTGCACCCCAAAAAGATTGTGTTCACTGTACCCCAAAAAGATTGTGTTCACTGCACCCCAAAAAGATTGTGTTCAATGTACCCCAAAAAGATTGCGTTCACTGCACCCCAAAAAGATTGTGTTCACTGAACCCCAAAAAGATTGTGTTCACTGCAGCCCACACACAGCAAAATGGATGTGGACCACTGACACCTGCCTATCTCCTATCCCACACCACACAGCAATACCGATTGTAGTTTGTAGAACACACTGTCCCTAAAAATCAGCAGACTCTCTCCCTAACAGGATTGATAAGATCGTAGATCGGGACTGTAAAACCCACCCCACACAGCAATATCGATTGTAGTTTGTAGAACACACTTTCCCTAAAAATCAGCAGACTCTCTCCCTAACAGGATTGATAAGATCGTAGATCGGGACTGCAAACCCCACCCCACACAGCAATATCGATTGTAGTTTGTAGAACACACTTTCCCTAAAAATCAGCAGACTCTCTCCCTAACAGGATTGATAAGATCGTAGATCGGGTGACTGCAAACCCCACCCCACACAGCAATATCGATTGTAGTTTGTAGAACACACTTTCCCTAAAAATCAGCAGACTCTCTCCCTAACAGGATTGATAAGATCGTAGATCGGGTGACTGCAAACCCCACCCCACACAGCAATGTCGATTGTAGTATGTAGAACGCACTGTCCCTAAAAAATCAGCAGACTCTCTCCCTAAAATGCCTACAACTCGCCCTGCCTAACACACTCCGACCTGTCCCTCAATTCTATCCGGACACAAATGTTTTTTTTTTCCTGTCTGTCCCTAATCAGCAGCCAGCACGTTGATGTGTGCTCTCTCCCTGATCTAAACAGCAGAATGACGCCGCAGCGGCGCTGCCTCAAACTTATAAAGACTTGGTCACATGCTTCAGACGGCCAATCACAGCTACTGATACATTTGTAGGCATGGCTGGGATGGCTTAGGCACACCAGTTAAACGCTTGTTGATTGGCTGTTGAAAGCCCGCCATGAAAAGCGCGCCAAAGCATGCAAAACAGGGGAAATAAAACGACCGAACACGGATTTTTACCCGAATATACAGTAAAGTGTTTGTGTCTGTGTTCGGGTAACAAAAATCCAATTATTCGGTACGAACACGAATAATACAGTCCGTGTTCGCTCAACCCTAGTCAACACCCGTTTGGTTTCAACTGGACTTCTCTTACGTGGAGTTTTTTTTCTTTTGGTGGGTCACATCATGATTGTTGAGGATCAGCATCACTGGGCAGTGTGAGTGACAATGTACTTACATTGTGGGACATCTTTAACCACCTGGGCGGTAATCCAGAGCGTGATTCGGGGTTGATTTTTCATATCAGGAGCGATAACCCCGAGTCACGCTCAGGGTGGATTGCAGAGAGCGCAGCGGTGTTCTCTTACCTTATCCTGGCGATCCAGCGATGATCTCTCATTGCTGTGACCGCCAGCCGAGAGTCCCGCCGCTCCTCCGTCCCTCTGTCGGTGTGATCACTTCCTAGTTCCGCTCCCTGCAGCAGCAATGCTGCATGGGAGCGGAACTAGGGAGGGAAATTCAAAAAAAAAAAAACGTTGCACAAAACACAAAACACATTTTATATTATATATATATATATATGCATATATATATATATATATATATATATATATATATATATATATATATATATATATATATATATATATATATACATATATATATATATATACATATATATATATATATATATATATATATATATATATATATATATATATATATATATATATATATATATGCACACACACACACATATATATATATATATATAAAATTATATTATTGATTCAATTATAATTCATGCGTTTAATATTATATATAGATATATGTGTGTGTGTGTATATATATATATATATATATATATATATATATACACACATATATCTATATATAATATATAATGCATGAATTATAATCTAATCGATAATATAATTTTATTATATATATTATATATTAAATAATAAAATTATATTATTGATTCGATTATAATTTATCACATCTGGGAGTCTTGCTTTGGTCAGGTTTAAGTCAGTAATTACTAAGAATTGTAGGCCTATAATACATAACGCCAAATTTCCATGAAAAGAATTGTACCGCTTTTGGTATGTAATTCCTGACATAATCATACCGCCAGGGAGGTTAATAAAGTGCTAGTGTGTTTATTTACTGTTTACTTTTTTTGTGAATGACTAGCAGTACCCTTTATGAGTGGGGGGATCCCTTACTCATTCTTATAGGGGGCAGTATCTTATTTTTAAAGGGGAATTCCAAATTTTGAGGTCAGGAAGGAAAGAGGCCTTGGCCTCATCAAATTTAGATAAGCTGCTGATTTACTGATTTAGATCCCATTGGGTTGATTTACTAAAGGCAAATAGACTGTTAAATTTGAAAGGGAAATTGTGCTTTGCAAGGTAATTTTCCCCAGAGTTAATGAATGAGGTGAAGCTCTGCTGACTTTCATCATCCAATTGATGTTCAAGAAAACTCAATTTTTTAAATGATTGTCCTTGCAAATAATTGGGTATTCTTTACAAAGTGAAAATGTACCACATTCACTAAGTTTTAAATTCTCATACAAAGTGCAACATTACTTGAAAACATGAGCACCGTATGACCCTGCAGTGATACATAAATAGATATAGTTATCACTGTTCTAATTTAATTTCAGTTAAACCCTTATCATATGATAATGATTTACAAATAATACATGACAAATGTAATTTTGTTTGCTGAATATTATGTATTATTTATTTTGATTAATTAATATGCCAGTTAATTAATACTAAATGACTGGAATTTCTGTGTAAGATTGAATGTCCTTTTTTCTTTTTTTAAAAGTTCTAATTGATTCTCTGTAGACTATATGAGCACTAGAGTACAACTTTTCCAATGCCTAAGTAATTTACTTGACACTTCTGAGAGAAATTATATTTATTCACTTCGAATATCAAGTTTTCTAGTAAGAAAAATGAATATAACATCCCTTCCAATCAAAATGATATATAGATTGTTTTTTAAAAAATGACTTTAGGGAGAGAAATGCCTTACAAAACAGCCATTAGCCATCTGCCACAGCATAGCACTTCGCCAAAGAAATATACCATATGCTATAATCTAGAACGACTTGGATCCTCAAGCTTCCTTCCATTTTATAGTTATATAACATTATATGCTTGTATGTATCTCTGCATTTCAGCTTTTGTGCTGATTTTATTCATATTGATGAATTGTTATAAGATTTGACTTTATAAAATGTTTGCATTTATTATGCTGTTTAATTACATTTCAAGCCTGAATGAAAAAACTTTGAACAACAAGAAGGAGAAAATATTTAATTAACATACTTCATAGGAATTGTATTGAATTTATGTATTACATCAAATATATGAGAATATACAGAACATTTACATACACACAGACTATAATTTACTAAAAGGAAAATTCACAAAGGCAGGTCTTAATTAACAGGCTATTTTTTTTTCAGTGCTGTAATACAACATAGTTTGAATAATAATTACTTAATACTGTACCCAACTGAATTTTATTTTTTTTAGATTGATAGAGGTTTTTGTGGTATTTATTTATTACAGTAAAGATAAAAGACCAAACATTTAAAAAAAACAGTTCCCCTTAATTTTATGATATAAATTTCAAATAAAAATGTCAGCACAGTGCTGAAGTACGCAAAAAAATGTAACTTTAAAAATACAAACACTTTTAAAATTTTCTGGTTGGAAAAAAAAAAACCCACTAATTTTTGCCACTATTTTTTGTCAATGAAGAAGCATGCTGGTTTTGAGGTGGTTAAACAGCACTTTACTTTAGGGGAGGGGCTGAGTATCTACCGCTGACGTCAGCTGCGAGAAGGAGAGGAGAAGAGGAGACCAGCGGGGCATTAGGCAGCATATTTTTGTAAATCACATACACTGGGGAACATCATGTTATCTAACAGAGAAAACTTTGGAACAAAATTTATTTTTACAGCAGGAAGGGGGTATCTAGGAGCAGACTGAGCTGACAGGCGGGGGGGGGGGGGTAGAGGGGGACAGAGGAGAGAGCAGATGACGGAGGCACATAAAGGCATGAACTCACCCTGGTTATCAGGGCTTAGCAGCCATGATAAACCATGGTCAGTTTACGGGGGGCAGAACCAGGAATGTCAGCCAGGTATTTCAGGTAATACAGGGGGCCAAATTAAACAGCACAAGTACTGTGCTGCATAACACACTTTAAAGGAACAGGATTCAATTGTTTTTTTGTTTTTTTTTGTAACAAGCATTTTAGGAAGTTACAAATGAAGCTTTACAAATAAAGAATTAACTGCCAAAGCAAATCTTCATGGGGCTAGTTTGTGCTCTACATGCATGTCAAGTGACTACTGGTAGGGGGTAGTGTAGAGGTGAGACTGCATAAGAGCAGAAAAGAAGGTAGGAAAAGAAAATGAAGAGTAAGATATTGAAAAGTAAAAATAGGTTATCAAGACTGTCGTGGATCACAAGTCCAAGACAGCAATGAGACGGTAAACATACATAAGAAGAGAGGGGAAAAATAGCTAATCTACTCATGTAGACTTTTCTATAAAGAGACACGGATCTCAAACTCTATTTTAGTGTTCTTTAAAAATGTGAAGACAGGCTGTGAGGCTGCCTACCTGTTTGATGTTCCAATCTGTGAGAAAATAATGTATATCTATCATCTTCCTAATTGTTCTCTTCCCCATCTTAACTCTATGTTTGAACATCCCATAATAGTTGTTTATTCAGAATCATAACTGCTGACTATGTGATTAGCTCATTAATACTCATAAAAGAATATACAGTTGCACCTTATGAACTTTAATCATTTTGCCACGTCTCCTGAAACTGTTCCAGAAACTGCTTGCTTTGGAAGATGTTCAGATTTTATTATTGTATGACATTATGTTCAGCTGTTGTATACGGATTGGGTGAACTATGATGAGATAATAGAAGTTCACTGTGAACAAGTATATATGCAATATCCTGACATAATACACTTTGAGTGATAATCTATATTTGTCTTGATGTGGTCCTTACTCCCGGGTGCTGGTAACACGGTTATTGATTTTGACTGACCGTGGTGCTATAACACCTTGCCAACTTGAACATATATATTCGTAGTCACAGTCCTCATATGTAGAGTTGAGCGGAGATCTGAATGTTTGGGTTCGACGGGTTCGGCCGAACTTTGCAAAAAAGTTTGAGTTCGGGACCCGAACTTGACCCGAACTTGACCCTGAACCCAAACCCCATTGAAGTCAATGGGGACCCGAACATTTGAGCACTACAATGGCTCTAAAAAAGTAATGGAAAGGGCTAGAGGGCTGCAAATGGCAGCAAAATGTTGTTAAGACCATGTGTCATGGACATAAAATAGTATCTGGCAGCTTACCTTCTCCTCCTTGTCTCCATTAGAGGCCTGACTCTCCTTCTGGCTGCCTTTTATCATCTCTCCTCCCTGTATAGCTCCACCCCAGGCCATTCCAGGAAGTCTATATTAACCAGTGTACTGCAGGTCTGCTTTGCTGTTTAACAGTGTTTGTTGGCTTGTGTTCCTGTCTGCTGTGTCCTACAAGGGACCGTTTGGCCTGTCCCTTGGTTACCCTCGTCTGCCTGTTGCCCCGACCTTGGCTTACCCATCACTATCCCATCACTATGTCCTGAGTGGCTGCTTCCCCTATATCCCTATGGAGCGTGACCCGGGGGACCCCAGGGGCCGCGACCTGGGTCCAGTTGCAGCAAAGTCCATTCTCACCACTAGAGGCTCTGGTGAACACCTGCTGGGCCTTAGACTCAGTGCCCTGGGGAATCTTGGGCTCACGTTTCATGTCCATCCGCAGCAGTCAGCTATTGGGTTCACTACCTTGCGGTGCACCCCTGTCTCCAACAGGGTGCAGTTGTCACCTGGCTGCAGGTGACCTGACAGTTTGAACAGCCATGAACCCAGCCGACATGCCGCTCCCTGCAGACGATCCATTACAGGGCTTAGTTCGCAGACTCGAGAATGCAAGAAGCTAATCAGACTCAGGTGATGCGATTCCTACAGGATCTGGCTTCCCGCTTTAAACAGCTTCATACCTCGTTGGGAACCTCGAATCTGCAACCCCAAGCACAACCAGTGGCTGCGTCTGTCGCCCCAGTCACAGACTCGCATTCCCTGAAACTACCACCTCCAATCCGTTTTTCTGGAGACTCCAAGGCCTGCAGGGGGTTTCTTAGCCAATGCACCATCTATTTTGAGCTTCAGCCGCAAAACTTCCTGTCAGATCGGGCAAAGGTAGCCTATATTATTTCCCTCCTTTTTGGTGAAGCTCTAGCCTGGGCTGTCCCCCTATAGGAGAAGAATGATCCGGTAGTTTCCAAACTGTCCGACTTCTTGAAGCTCTTTCGTAACATCTTTGAGGAGCCGGCTCGGGTTTCTTCAGTGGCTAGTGCTCTTTTACATCTCCGCCAAGAATCCCGTTCAGGACAATATGCTCTCCAGTTCCATATCCTCTCAGCTGAATTGAGCTGGAACAATGAGGCCCTGGTCGCTACCTTTTTTCATGGCCTCTCTAACCGAGTGAAAGACGAATTAGCGGGAAGAACCATCCCCGTCGGTCTGGATGTGCTGAAGTTGGTAGTGAAGGTGTTACGCTGACCGGATGAGGAGGCAGTAGAGGATGAGGAAGCAGAGTAGGAGGAGTTAGCAACAGGAGGCTAACTGAAGCGCCCTGCAATCCTCGGTGGTGGAAGGACATGCACCAAACTGCTATCCGCCTCAGGCCCAGCCGCCACTGCATTTACCCAGTGTGCTGTTAGGGAGATATAATGTCCCTGACCGTGCTTACTGGTCCATGTATCCGTAGTTAGGTGGACCTTGCCACAGATGGCGTTGCGCAGTGCACACCTGATTTTGTCCCCCACTTGGTTGTGCAGGGAAGGGATGGCTCACCTGGAAAAGTAGTGGCAGCTGGGCACAACGTACTGTGGGACAGCCACTGCCATATGGCTTTAAAAACTCTGCATCTCCACCGGACGTAATGACAGCATTTCAAAGGCCAGGGATCGCGGGTGGGTAGGGGGTACTTCCTCTTCCGCTTCAGTGTTTGGGAGATAGAGAGCTAAATGCTTCCATGGGACATTGTGGAGATGGTTGGTGACCCAGGTGGTGGTGTTGCTGGCTAACCCTCTGTTTGCGGGGTGGCAGGTGCCATTGTCACTACAGAGGTGGATGAAGAGGCAGAGAATGCAGCAGAATAGGAAGCAGGAGGAGCCAGAGACCTTTCTTGGTTTTTAAAGTTGTCTACTCCACTGCAGCTCGTGCTTTGCACTTAGATGTCTGGTCATGCAGGTTGTGCTCAGGTTGAGAACGTTTATGCCTCGTTTCAGGCTCTGATTGCACAGCGTGCAAACCACTCGTGTCTTGTCATCAGCACAATGTCTGAAGAACTGCCATGCTAGGGAAATCCTTAGAGCTGGCTTTGGTGTGCTCGGTCCCTTGCTGCATTGGGCAGTAGCAGGTGTACTGTCTAGGGGACGGCCACTCTGCTTTTGCACCCTGCTCCCTCTTCTGCTGTGCTGGTGGCTCTGTGTGACCACCGCCTCTTCCTCTGAACTACACAGGTCACCTACATGACATTGATTCCATGTGGGGTCGAGGACCTCATCGTCCTCCACATCATCTTCCACCCAGTCTTTACCCCTGCCCTCTTTGTCGGTCTGCACAATTCCAAAAGTCGCAGTACTTGGCACCTGTGTTTCGTCATCATCCAAGATGTGCTGGGATGGTCCTCCCATGTACTCTTCTTCAAACATAAGTGGTTGGGCATCGGTGCACTCAATCTCTTCCACTTCTGGGGCAGGGCTAGGTGGATGACCCTGGGAAACCATGCTAACAGAATCATCAAAAAGCAGAAGAGACTGCTGCATGACTTGGACCTCAGACTGCTTGGCTGATTTGCAATGGGGTGAGGTGAAAGACTGATGGACATCGGCTTCAGGTGCCAACTCTGATCTTTCAGCAGGAGACTGGGTGGGAGACAATGTGATGGCACTGGAGGCACTGTCAGCAACCCAATCTGCTATCGCCTGTACTTGTTCTGGCCTCAACATTCATAGAGCCTCATTAGGCCTGACCAAATACTGCTGCAGGTTCTATCGCCTACTCGCACCTGAGGAAGGTGTTTCAGTTGTGCGTGTAGCCGGCACAGATCGACCACGTCCTCTCCTTGCAACAGGAGCTCCACCAGCAGCACCACGACCTGGGCCACGTCCCTTATTTGACGTTCTCCTCATATTTCTCAAATTTAGGATCTTGCCCTACATGGGTGTTTTTTTGAGTAGCAAAATAGAACAACAGTATCTAAAGGGTGTATCTCACAGTAACATATACAGCATATTTTTCTCACACAGTAACATATGCAGCAAACACTGCAAAATTATTTTTTTTGCCCTAAATGGGTGTTTTATGAATAGCGGAAGAGAACAACAGTATGTTGTGTATTTTGTCCAAAAAGGGTGTTTTTTGACTAACACAGTAGGACAGCAGCTTGAATTCTACACGTACAGATGCAGCAAGCAAGGGCTATAAAATTGTGGATTTTAGCCCAAAAAGGGTGTTTTTAAAAATCCAGAAAATTATAGCTATATATAGCTTTAAATGCGCACTGAATAATGTGACAGAGCCCCAAGATGGAGGGTGATGCCAAAAATGGGTGTTTTTTCAAACCCTGAAAATTATTGCCGTATTTCAAGTTTGTTTTTATCACACATGCAGCAAGTAAAGGGCTGTAAAACTGTGTATTTTGCCCAAAAAGGGTGTTTTTTGACTAACACAGTAGGACAGCAGCTTGAATTCTACACTTACAGATGCAGCAAGCAAGGGCTATAAAATTGTGCATTTTAGGCCAAAAGGGGTGTTTTTAAATACCCAGAAAATTATAGCTATATATGAATATGCAGGTGCACTGAGCTTGCATAAAATGCCCCCCCCCCCGCCACCCACCTAACTAACAAACAAATAAAAGTTTTTTTTTGTCACTGGGATCAGGGCAGGGTAAAAAGATTATGCGCTGCACCCACACAACAAAATGTAGATCGCTGAGTTGATGTTCTGATTAAAGAATAAAGATTCTGTCCTCCTATATTCTCTTCCTCAAAGCAGCAGCAGTGCCCTAGTACACAACAAAATCTATGTAAAACGATCACTGAGTTGAAGTTGTGAATTAAGATTCTGTCCTACTCCTATTCTCTCCCTCAAAGCAGCAGCTGCATGCTTTCCCTACACTTGATAGAGCAGAGTGACGTGCGGCGCTATTTGACTCCAGCTTATATAGAGGCTGGGTCACATGCTGCACTGGCCAATCACAGCCATGCCATTAGTAGGCATGGCTGTGATGGCTTCTAAGGGCCCACCAGTTAAACGCTTGTGGATATGCTGCCCTGCATCTTTTTTTACGTGCCATTAAATTGCCGGACACCGAACTCGATAACGAACATACAGTACAATGTTTGGGTTTGGGTCCTGTAACGAAAACCCTAAAGTCTTTACAGTTCGGGTTCGCTCAACCCTACTCATATGTATTTCAATAAGAGATAGGACATCTGTTAATTTCCATCTAAGGGCCACTAGACATCTTGCCACTGTTAGTAGATATGTCAATGTTTTCTTTTGCTTAGTTATACAATTCTTTTGGGGAAAACCCCAAAAGGTAGGTTTTGGAGGACAAAGGGATTCAAGTACCAACTGCATGAAGGATCTTAGCATGAGTGGTCTCTCAGTTTGCATTAATACACAGACATTGCAGGGAAGTGAGGTATGTCTTGCAACAACATTTTTGGGGTTTGGTACCAATGTATAATAATTTTTATAATGTACAGATTGAGCTTTTACAGGCCTCTGACCATTTTTTCAAAGGTAGCTCCTCCCCCCAGGATGTTATCCCATTTCAGTGTGTAGGAGTGTTTAAATTGTGGAGGAGGATGAACAAAAATCAACATTTTATTGATTTTATAAAGAAAAAAAAACAGGAAGGTTGGTTCAAGTTAACATATGCCATGCTCTTTGTTTACCATCCCCTATGGATATCTCAAGACCTATCACCTCTCAAAAAATCAGACACCTGGATTGAGTGAGGTTAAATAGAAATGTGACTTTACTTCTACCATATAGAGACAATGAAATTACAGAAAATCAATCATAGTTTATTGCAAAAAGTTAAAAGTACATTTCACACAGGTAAGATGTAACCATCCATTAATGTACACTAAAAGACTAATATATCTTTACACATAACCGGTAATCAATGGAATCTTAAATAAATGCACAACATATCTGCTCCTTAGGATCCATGCAGAGAACATGTGTACATGATGGTCCACTTTATAAGATAAATTGCGACTATAACTGCAGCAATAAATAATAAGACCAAACAAAATTTCACATTAGAAAGAATACTGTAAAAAAAAAAAAAAAAATACTGTCCCTTTCAGTTGGCAGACATGGCAAAAAAAAAAGGGGGGGGGGACCCTAAACCCTTTCACCAAACAAGAGATGAGGTCCCGTCTGCTTGGGATGGGGAAGGACTACAGCTTCAACTCAAAATATGAATTCAAAAAATATTATAACAAAGTATAATGCGTAACTCCCATACCAGGCATTGGCATCAATGGACACAGAAAAGAAATGGGAATTGTTCAAAAAGACTGTATGTGAACTCACTGCAAAGTAAATTCCAATGGGCAATAAGTTTAAAAGGCTAAAAATAAAACCTATGTGGATCATAGCCAAAGTTAAAAAAGCTATAAATAATAAGAAAAGAGCTTTTAGAAAATATAAAAATTAAGGAACAGTATTATCGTTTAAATGTTACAAAGAATATACCAGAATATGTAAAAAGGAAATCAAG
Organism: Pelophylax lessonae; assembly: GCF_965119305.1. Taxonomy (NCBI): domain Eukaryota; kingdom Metazoa; phylum Chordata; class Amphibia; order Anura; family Ranidae; genus Pelophylax; species Pelophylax lessonae. The sequence continues at coordinate 498,701,112 of NC_138769.1, read as the reverse complement.
CTGCAAAAATTCAAAACAAACGACAGTTTGCAAAAGATAGTAGGGCAACCCTTAAAAAATGACTGGGGACAAAGAGAAGGCAAATGTATTAAATACTTTCTTCAGCTCTGTATATACAAAGGAGCATGGGGGAGATCTTGTCCATAATGGGGATGGTATTGACACAGCCCCAAATGATCCATAATGGCTTAAAATTTATCTGGTCCAGAAATATTTAGACAGAATAAAGGTGAATAAAGTACCTGGACCAGATGGCACACACTCATGGATCCTAAAAGAATTGAGGTCTGTCATTTCAAAGCCATTGTTTCTCATTTTTAGTGACTCTTTAATGACTGGAATATTACCACTGGATTGGTGTAAGGCCAATGTGGTGCCTATATTTAAAAAGGATCAAGGTCTTTAACAAGTAATTATAGACCTGTTAGTTTAACTTCTATAGTCGGGAAGATACTAGAGAGTTTAATGAAAGACCGCAAAGATGAATTCTTACTAGAAAAAAAAATATTTAAGGCAACAGACAGCATGGATTCATGAAAGACAGAAGTTGTCAAACAAATCTCATTTCTTTTTATGAGGAGGTAAGTAAAGCCTTGGACAGAGGGGTGGCTGTGGATGTGGTATACTTGGATTTTACAAAAGCGTTTGACACTACCCATGGCCAGTGTGTAAGGTAAAGTCTACAGGCTTGGAAAGATCAGTTTATAAATGGATAGAAAACTGGCTTAAAGCGCAGTTCCACTCAAAAGTGGAACTCCGCTGATCTGCTCCCCCCCCTCCGGTGCCCCACTTGGCACCTTTCAGGGGGGAGGGGCAAACGGGTACCTGTTTTTGACAGGTACCCTTCCCCATTTCCTGGGAGACAGGTATGTGGCGCTGTCCCTGGGAAGTTCGGCCCCCTCCTTTTTCCTCTGCCGCTGGGCCAATTACAAAGCACAGCGCACTTTGCGCATGTGCAGTAGGGAACCAGAAATGAAGCAGAAAGGCTTCACTGCCGGATTCCCTTACCCTGGATGGCGACGGTGACACCCGAGAGCCGATACATAAATCGGCTTCGGGTGCCGACATCGCAAGCTCCCTGGACAGGTAAGTTCTACTATTTAAAAGTCAGCAGCTACAGTATTTGTAACTGCTGACTTTTAATTTTTTTAAAGGGGGCGGAACTCCGCTTTAAACACCAAATTTGGAGAGTGGCGGTTAATGATTCTTATTCTTAAAGATCTAAGGTTATTAGTGGTGTTCAGTGTTGGGACCCTTACTTTTTAATATATTTATAAATTATATAAGGTCTGGGATTAAAAGTACAATTTCAGTCTTTGCAGATGACACCAGACTATACAGTGGAATAACGATCTCACATGATGTCTCCAACTTACAAGCCGACTGTAATGCACTGTTTAATAGGGCAACTATGTGGCAGATAACGTTAAATGCTGATAAATGTAAAGATATACACTTGGGGACTAAGAATATACATGTATCATACATATTTTGGGGAGTAAAACTGGGGGAATCAATGATGGAAAAGGATCTGGGTGTTCTGGTAAATAATAAGCTTAATAATAGCATGCAATGCCAAGCTGCGGCTTCCAAAGCAAGCAAAGTCCTTTCTTGTATTAGGAGAGGTATGGACTCCAGAGAGAGAGATATCATTTTGCCCCTATACATATCATTAGTAAGACCTTATCTGGAATATGCAGTTCAGTTTTGGGCACCAGTTCTTAAAAAGGATATTGGGGAATTTGAGAAAGTGCATTGAGGAGCAACCAAGCCGATAAGAGACATGGAGGAGCTCAGCTGTCAGATCACTTCTTGGTAGAGGCCGAAATGCTGAGAGGGCTTCCCTTGCAGCTCGGTGCGAATCACCCCTGGAAGTGGGACAGGAGGTGACACGTCCCAAGGAGCACTGGATGCTTGTGGAGTGCAGGTAAAGGTTCACAAGGGTATCCGGAACAACTTGCAGGGCCTCCAGGGAATCAAGCAATGTGCAGGTAAAAGCCAGGCCGAGGATCATACACAGGTATCAGTCCAAACAGGTCGCCAAGACAAGGGGATTGAGCAGAAGCAAGTCCGTTGAGCAAGCCGGGATCGGTACACTAGAAGTCAGGCAGAGGACAAAAGAGCAAGGATGGTCACACAAGCCGAGGGTCAAACACTGGAGCAGGATCGAAGGGTCAGACGAAGCCGTGGGTCAAAGCCAGGAGAGAGAGCAGACAGGTCAGGAACGAGCCGGGTCAAACTGGAATCCAGGAAGTAACAATGCACAGGAAACAGGAAGAGCTGAAGACAATCCAGCAATCTGATGGGCTTAGCAGAGTCCTTTTATAGGCCAGTGAATTAGTCTATGGCCTGAGTCCATTGCAGCCATGGGAAGTACTGGCAAAGTTGCCAGTTGCAGCACAGCCATTTCACTGATAATGAGTCTATGGCCTGAGTCTGTTGCGGCCATTGGAAGTTCTGGCGGAGTTGCCAGTTGCAGCATGGCCGTTTCTCTGACATCAGCTTTGAGGAAAGATTAGAGGAATTGAATGCATTCTCTGTTGAGAAGAGGAGATTAAGGTGGGATATATTCAACATGTGTAAATAGATAGGCGGTCCATATAGTGAACTTGGTGTTGACTTATTCACTTTAAGGTCATCAGAGAGGACAAGGGGGCACTCTTTATGTCTAGAGGAAAAGAGATTTAATCTCCAAATACAGGTTTCTTTGTAGTAAGAGCTGTGAACATGTGGAATAGACTCCCTCAAGAGCTGGTTTATTTCTAAATGTACATGATATGACTGGATACTGCTATATATAGGTAAAATTGATCCAGGGAATATCCGATTGCCTCTTGGGGGATCAGGAAGGAATGTTTCCCCTGCTGGAGCAAATTGGATTATGCTTTGTTGGGTGTTTTTTTGCCTTTCTCTGGATCCACTGTGGGTATAGGATTTTATACATGGGATTGTATGCTTTTTTTCCCCTTTTATTGGTTGAACTAGAAGGACCTTTTTCAACCAGACTAATTATGTACCTATATAACATAATCTAGATAAGTCTATCAAGACTCAAGAATGTGAAGAGGCCACACAAGAGGCAATTGGCCACACTATGGATACAGAGAAGGAAAAGAACACCAATTGCCTAACCCTGAAAAAATAGTAAACACAAAATACCTCCTTATATGTAAGGAAATACAAAAAAAAATCCCAAAAATTATAATACATACTGTATATAAATATTCTAGGGCTTACCAAGGCATATTATCCCTATAGATATAGCAAACAAATCCACAGCTTCTCATTTTTTGACCAATAATGGAGCACTGGTATAAAAGGAAAGCCCCCGTTAAATACTATATATGTACCCAACCTAATAGCCAGATATGAATTGTAAAATAACAAAAAAGTATTCCCATTTAAAAGCATATACAGTAAGCATAGCCTGTCCACTGAAACAAAATGGCCTTGGCGTCCTCTGGATGCAAACCTTAGGGAAACTGGCCCACAAACTATGACTGATTTTATGTTATTTTTGTTGTCTTTATGTGGTACAAGTAAAGTCCCTTTTCTATTTAGCCTTACCATTTCTCCACTTGAGTCCAATAATTAGCATCTGCCATGAGACTAGGGTTTTTTTAGTGTGCAGCTACAAAATCTAGTGATATTTGAAAATGTTAAGCCACTTATATTATGGGTATCATATAGGGCAGATTTGGATATTCTGTGTCTTTTGTAATTCCAAGCAAGTGGCAGAGGTTGTTATGTATTTTTTTTTTTAACTTAGTTTTTCAAAGTACAGAGAACAAAATTTAACAGTAGATCATCAAGTGAGCAATCGTTTGGAGAACAGTTTAAAGTAACAGTATAGTATAACAACAAAAGGTGTACATAGGTCACACTAGTACAGTTAACCATGACTGGATTAGGCTTGGTAAGTATAATTAGTTGTAAGTGGTATACTCTAGGTTGAGAAAGCATTATCAGGTAGATAGTTAATTGGCTATGGACAGGACATCTTTCAAAGACAAGGTGACTTGGGGTTTTCCCAAGAAAGTGGAGTTACCCTTTAACTTGAAAGGTTTTGGGATCCAAAATTTGTTAGAGGGGTTTTCAGCATTTTCTTTTTGCTTAACTTTTATGCAGTTTAAAGGATATTATCATCTCCTTTTATTTATCTCTAAACATGAGCTACATTTACAAATGTATGAATTGTCATATAATTATATTCAAATACATTATGTTTGTACTAGATAGGTAGTTTGTAACATGTTCTTGGAAATTGTTTCCTCTCCTTAGTGTTTTTTTTTAACCTATTTTTTTATTTACATTTTTAGAATGCATCTTGTTTTTAAATGGATCCCCAGTGTACTTTTTGTCAAGAAATATCTCCCAAGAAAATATACTTTTATCTTTTATACTTGCCATTGGTTTTCAAACACAGTTTTCCAGTATATTCTAAAATATATACATCATTATTTTAGGACAAATAATAGTGATTGGTTATGAAAGGTGATTTAAGATCAGGGAGGAGGGGATATTATATATACTTGGACATAGTGTTCAGTGTCCATAGTGACATCCCATCTGAGGAAATGCCTATGGGGGGAAATGTGCCAGATATCAGTGTAAATTATGTGCTGTTTTCTGTGGGTTTGGGATGAGCCTAATTTGCTTTCCAAGGTTGTACTGATCTCTTTTTACCTGGATAGCTTAACAAAACCTATTGATGCTGACGCTGTTGGTTGCTGAATCTCTAATACTAGCATGGCAGAAGATCTGTGATATTTGGGTGTTCCCTTTCACTGTCATCTCCAGGGAGTGACACTGATGCTCTTCCCTACACAGAGTTTATGAAGCCAGCTTGACAGTTGATCTGTGTTATTAAGTGTGTACTTCCACTATCCTAGTGATGTCTCAGTGAGGCAGTTCCAAACAGTATAAACTCTGTTTCCATTGTGCTGATATTGTAGTGCATTTGGGCTGTTACTACATGTATTTATATTACACGTATGTGTAACAGTGTACACGTTTATGACTGCTCATATTTGAAATGTCTAAATGTTCGCAATAAAGTCCTTGCCTTTCGAGAGGTGCCCTGCTTTTCCTGAGCTGTTTAGCGATTAAAAAATGATATCTATATATTCAAATCTCTTTGATAATCCATTTTCAGTACTAATACTAACAGTCGCTTTTGGTAACCGGATATGGTGAACCAATTTTTGTAACAGTTTCTAGGTCCAGAGATATTTGCAGTTCTTCACACTGGATTGCTTGGATGAATAATGCCCAAAAAAAACACCTGCAACAACACACCTGGGCATTTTTGTTGCAGGCGTTTTTTTGGGCATTTTGTGGGCGTCTTTGGAGGCAGGCATAACATCTGAACTTCTGTATAGGGGTATATATACACACAGACATATATGTATATATATATATACATACACACATATAGGTGTGATAGGAGTGGAGCCCTATGCCTGAAAATAATTTCATTAGCGCAGGCATAGGGTTCTGCTACTTTCACACCTATATGTGTGTATGTGTACATATACATATATGTGTGTGTGTGTGTATATACCCCTACACAGAAGTTCAGATGTCATGCCTGCCTCCAAAGGCGTCCACAAAAAAGCCCAATAAACGCCTGCAACAAAAACGGCCAGGTGTGAAAATAGCGGAGCCATATCCCTGCTCTACTGCAATTCTAAGACAATCACAGTTACACCTTTTAGACCCCCCAGACACTAAATCCAAAGAAATCTCTTTTTTTTTTTTTCAATAATTTTTTCAATAATTGGCTCTCTATCAAAAACTACAATTTTTAAGAACTTTTTTTGTGTGATTAATAGTCCCTGGGGCATGACCCAGAGCCCTAGGCACTTTTTAGGGGCATTTATTGGGTTTTAGGGCTTCAAAATGGGTTTTTTTGATTACCGAAGTTCGGGTCCCATTGATTTCAATGGGGTTCTGGAATCCGGACCCGAACTTTCGGGAAGTTTGAGTGTTCTGGTCGAACCGAACTTTTCAAAAGTTCAATCATCCCTAATTAAGAGATTAGTTGTTTACCATTGTCTTACAGTATACATGCTCATACTGTATATGAATATAAGCTGAGGTGGAGATAACCAGGAATGTTTTGCAGGGAAAATGTTTTTAGTTAATTTTAGGTGTGTTTTGTTTAGATCTTGTGTACTATATGTGTGTCATTTTCGATATAACTTACTTTTTTGAATACAATGAAATCAATGAAATATACAGTAGAGATACAGTATATATATATATATATATATATATATATATATATATATATATATATATATATATAGTGAGTTCCTGTTTGTAGTGTTTGTAGTGAGTCAGTGCAAATTTTTTATTTTTCTGGGGAAAAATACACATGAGATAAACATATTGTAAAATTATGGCTTTGCATCATGCAATGTGTATCATATTCCTTCCATTTTATTGATAAAAATCGACTATTTGGGGCACTCCAAAGCTAAAAAGGAATTTGGTTTAGTCAATGATATCCAAAAGAGACTTCAGAATTATTGCATATACTGTGTGTGTCAACTTACTTCTGTCAGAATCAGTAAGACCCCCATCTACACCGATGGACCAAACAGGTCCGCCTGTCAGTTTTTCAGGTGGGCCCGATCGAACCACCTATTTTTCTTTATGGGGAGGTGGATATAAACAGACATGTGTCAGCAGACAGATCCCCCGCTGAGCAGGAGTATCCACTTGATGGAGTCTGCTTTGTGTGATAGGGGCCTAAAATTAAACTCGGATTCCTCCAAAGATAAATGGGGATGGGATTTAGATAACGTGGTTTACAGGGAACTGCAGACATACTATGTTTGCTGTGTGTAGCATATTACTACTATTGGAATCTAAGAAATATAAATTATAACTTTTTTGGGGACCTTACAAAAAAAATGTGGGGGTGGTTTAGCCAACATGGTCTATATAAATTGTAGAAATTTTACATGTACAGCATATTACTTTGCTCCAATTGCATGATTGCCTGCACTGGCATGCTTCCTATGCTTAGCTTGAGCTTCCATTCATCTATGCTTTGATGTGTGTCAGTCTACCCTTCTTTCACAGCAACTACTATCATTGCAATCAAGTGTGGGTGTTCCTGCGGACTGGAATAATTTTGTGTTGGCTCCCTAGTTGATAGTGGACCTTGTCCCATTGGTTTACAAGCCAACTTTTACCATCCCCATCTAGCTGCTGACACATTATTTTGCTGTTTGCCCCCTGGTATGAATGGATGGATGTCTGAGAGCCAAGGTTGTTTCTAATGCTATTTTCCTGACAACGTTGTCATAAATAATTTTATCCATGGTTTGGTGAAGGTTTTGATTAATTTAATTATTTGATTACTGCTAATAAAATGTTTGTATTTTCTATAAGCCGCTGTGTGTTTCTATATGGATCCTCTATTTTTACACAAGGTTTGTCTCTGTGTCTTGGTCATTCACTTATAACGTAAAAAAAAAAAAAAGATGTTGTTGATTCATTGATAAATTGGGATATGGTTTTCACAATAAGGCCCCTCACATATGGTATAAATAATACCTATGTGGCCTACTAAAAAAGCTTACATGATGTGCAGCTTGTCTCTGTGGCACTCTGCTGTGATTCTCTGACATGATCCACTGTTAGTTTTATTTTGGATAAGAATATGTCTTGACTCTTCCTCTTAAAATGCATCCTGCCAATAAATATTACAAAATGAGCAACATTTTTCTGTATTATTTCTCTTTTGTGTCTTTGTGTCAGCCACTGAAATTTTTATTTTGGATCAAAATTGCTTTTTATTCCCTCTTCAAATACAGCTTACTAAAATGTTGAATATGCTGTTTAATATGCTGTGTGTCTCTGTATTTTTTCTGCCTTGTATATCTGAGTCAATCAACTGCACTTTTTATTTTTAGAACAAAATTGCATCATCCCTAATCAAAAGTGGCCTACTAAAAGGCCTATATGATGTGCAGCAGATTTTTGTGATGTTTCTTATTTGTGTCTCTGACATAAACCACTATCATTTTTGTTATTTTATTCTCTCTACTTTTGGATCAGAAAGTATTTTCCTCTTTCCTCTAGTTCTGACTTATTCCACAGGGATTTGTTCTTCTGAATCAGGAATGCCTCTTATCTACCTTTTTAAATGTGTTCTTCTGAAAAGGTTTACATGATGTGTATGTGTTTGGTACTATTTATATTTTGTGTTTCTCACTTAATTCATTGTAGTTTTCATTCATGGATTAAAATTGTGTTTTTCTCTTTTGTCCTTGAAGTCACTTAAAATGGAGTACCTTCTTCCTGATGAAAAGTGTTTATTATTATATTTTTTTTTTTTCTGCATTGGTAAGGAGAAACTCCTTTGCTCTTTGTGATGACATGAGATGTGAAATACACTGAGATGCTTTGCACAGCAGTGTGTCAGCAGAAACAACAGTGCACTGAAGTTCCCAGTAAAGGGCAGTGCAGGGGGTTTCCCAGCAAAAATCTGATTACTAGAATACAGACAAGCTGTGTTTTCAAGTAGAATGCAAAGAAGCAAAATAACCACACCAGGGTGGATGTGTTTCCATGCCTGGCGTGGTCAGTTTGAAACAGAAAAGCAGGGGGACAGGCAGGATCTTCAGGTATTTCACACAAAGGAAGTAGTGAAAAGAGAACAGGATACTTTTATCACAAGTACATGGTAACACAGATGCATATCAAAAATGTGAAATGTTGGGGTAACATATTCTTTAACTTTCCAGCATCTCTCTTCAAGGTTCCCATACAGTTTGAAATCCAGTTTTCTCAAATAGTTTGAATTTAAAACTAACCCCCACTTAAAATTCTGTCTATAGGAAAAACCTATTTCCCTTGCATTATGACATGATAATATTGCTGAAACTATAATATTTATTTTATATTTAATATTTATTAATGTGCCCACTCCACATCCTAAAAAATATATAACAATGGCAGTGTGGCTGGCCGTGGAGCGAGATGGATGCCTGATACCTCAGCTCCACTCAGCCTCGGGACATATCGCAACCAGCAGCACTCTCTTCCAGCTATTCTCCCCTCTTTGCTACACTGGAGGGGAGCAGACTCGAGCTCCAGTCCTCTATTTCCATGCTACACTCTAGAATTAATCATGTAGAGGACCGCACAGATGCTTTAGAAAAATCAATGAATGAACATACTGAGGCCTACAACGAAATGGCAGATGCTCATGGTCACCATACTGAAGAAATCCACCTCCTGCAAGCCAAAGTGGTAGACCTATAGGACTGGTTCAGGAGGAACAACAACAAATTCCAGGGTAAACCAGAGACTTTTAATCCTCCTGACCTGATCCCCTACATCCAGTTACTATTAGTCACACTTATTCCTCAGCTGAGCCAGGCTGACATGATCATTGACCGTGCCCATTGTATTGCCAAGCTTAATTATCTCCCTGTATCTGTACCATGGGATGTATTGGAACGCATCCACTTCTTACAAATTAAGCAATGGATCATGGCCATTTAGGTGGCACAGTGGTGTAGTGGTTAGTACTTTCACCTAGCAGCAAAAGGGTCACTGGTTCAAATCCAAACCACAACACTACCTGCCTGGAGTTTGCATGTTCTCCCTGTGCCTGCGTGGGTTTCCTCGGGGTACTCTGGTTTCCTCCCACACTCTAAAGGCATGCTGGTAGGTAATTGGATCCAATCTAAATTGGCCCTACTATGTGTATGTATGAACGTGAGATCGGGACCTTAAATTGTAAGCTCCTTGAGCATGTGAATGTACAATGTATATGTAAAGCATTGTGTAAATTGACAGTGCTATATAAGTACCTGATAAAAATAAATAAATGGCTGCTGTCCAGTCCACTTCCCTAATACCAGATCCCTACTCATCAGTCTATTTATATACAGATATCTCCACTGCTACGGCCCAAAAAAGAAGGGAATTCTCTCAAGTCACTGCAATTCTCAGAGATCACAACGTCCCATATAAATGGGGCTTTCCTGTCAAGCTGGTAGTAACCTTCCAAAACCAAACCACCAACATCTTCACGCCCAAAGATGGCATCAAGCGGCTGAGGAATTGGCAGGACTAGGGTTGAGCGAACACCTAGATGTCCGTGTTCGACGGGTTCGGCCGAACTTTAAAAAAAAGTCCGGGTCCGTGTCCCGGACTTTTACCGAACTTTTCCCGGACACCGAACCCCATTGAAGTCAATGGGGACCCGAACTTTAAGGCACTAAAATGGCTCTAAAACACCAAAGGAAAGGGCTAGAGTGCTGCAAATGGCAGCAAAACGTAATTAAGAGCATGGCAAGTGCTCTGCAAACAAATGTGGATAGGGAAATAACTTAAAACAACAAAAAAAAAACAGAAAAATAAAACAATGTTCTTCTTCATCTCTGAAGGACGAGGCCCATATGGAGTAGGAGGGAGGTTGAGGTGGTGGTGGATGTGGCGGTGACATAGGCGTGCGCACAGGGTGTGCTGGGTGTGCCTGGGCACACCCTAATCACCTAGGGCACATAGCATTGCCAGTGAGGAGATGGGAAAGATCTCCCTGGGACCTGCTCTGCTCTATTTCTCCTTGCCTACAGGTACATGGCCCCGATACATTACTCTCCCTGCTGGCAAACACATGCATGTGTATTTCAACTTTGGGGTGCACACCTTAATGCAATAGGCTGCGCACACCTATGGGCGGTGTAGGTGGAAGCGGCGGTGGAGGAGGACCAGGGCCGGATTAACAGCATCATGGGCTTGGTGCTGAGGATTTTGAAGGGCCTTAAGGGCCGTGCCTTGCCATGCACCCAGAGGAGGAAGGGTGCAGCCATGCATGCCTAATTCAACATGGGATGCTGTCTCTGAAGCCCATAAACACATCCATGCATCGCCAACTGTCCCTCCTTGTCCGGCCTTCACGCTGTGTGGGGAGGTTCTGAGGGTGCTGCCTGGGGAAGCGAGCATAGAAGCCAGACTTCTGTGTTTACAAGTGACAGAAGAGCGGTAACAGTGAATATGGCCAACCCGGGGCCTATATAAAAGGTAGGGGCCTGGAGCTGCAGCTCCAATAGCCCCTACATTAATCTGGCCCTGAGGAGGAGGACGAGGTAGCCAACACTGCTTCTTTTCAAAAATTTTAAATGAGGGTACACCCCAAAAGAGTGAGAAAGAGCAAAAATGGAACAATGGGTGGGTAAGGTCGGTATCCATTGCTATTCTGCATAAGGTACGGAAAAGTCCCGTGGGATCCATGCCTGGTTCATTTTAATGAACGTGAGCTTGTCCACATTGTCTCTGGACAGGCGGCTGCGCTTGTCTGTTATAACTCCCCCAGCCGTGCTAAATACCCGTTCAGATAATACACTGGCTGCAGGGCACGCCAGCACCTCCAAGGCGTAAAGGGCAAGCTCAAGCCATGTGCCCAATTTGGAGACCCAGAAGTTGAAGGGGGCAGACCCGTCATTCACTACATGTAGGCGTGTGCACACATACTGCTCCACCATGTTGGTAAAATGCTGCCTCCTGCTAAGACGTTCCATCTGAGCTGCTGGTGCTGCTGTTTGTTGTGGCGTGCTGACAAAGCTTTTCCACATTTCGGCCATGCTAACCCTGCCTTCTGAGGTGCTGGCGGTGCCCTGGTTGCGTTGGCGACCTCCTCCTCCTCCTCCTCTGCCTTGTGCTTCCACTGTGGCCCCGCTGTCAGATGGGAATGCCAGCAGCATGGCGTCTACCAGCGTGCGCTTGTACTCGCGCATCTTGCGATCGCGCTCCAGTGAGTGAATTAAGGACGGTACGTTGTCCTTGTAACGGGGATCCAGCAGCGTGGCCACCCAGTAATCAGCACAAGTTAGAATGTGGGCAACTCGGCGGTCGTTGTGGAGACACTGCAGCATGTAATCGCTCATGTGTGCCAGGCTGCCCAGAGGCGACGAAAGGCTGTCCTCTGTGGGAGGTGTATCGTCCGTGTCCTCTGTATCCCCCCAGCCACGCACCAGTGATGGCCATGAGCTGGCCTGGGTGCCACCCTGCTGTGAACATGGTTCCATCTCCTCCTCCAGCTCCTCCTCCTCCTCATCCTCCTCATCCTCCAGAACTGTGCCCCTGCTGGACAATTGCGTCCCTGGCGTTTGCGTGTGCAGGAACCCACCCTCGGAGCCCCTTGCGAATGACTGCCCTGAAAGCCTTGGAAATGTTACCTCTTCATCCTCCTCCTCCTCCTCATCCTGTGCCACATCCTCTTCCATCATCGCCCGAATTGTTTTTTCAAGGAGGCATAGAAGTGGGATAGTTAAGCTGAGAACGGCGTCATTGCCACTGGCCATGTTGGTGGAGTACTCAAAACAGCGCAACAAGGCACACAGGTCTCGCATGGAGGCCCAGTTAAATTAAATAGCGGAATAGAAAATATGATCCAAAAAAAGTGTATGTATATCACACGTACACAACCACACTAGGCCCCAATTACTATTGTTTGTACCCCTAAAAGGCTAGGAGTAGGGGGAGTATGGAACAGGCAGCACCCTCAAACCTTCAGAAGTATGAGATGAACCCCAACAACTTGGAAAGGTGGATCTCTCTCACACGTACCAACACAGACTATCCCCCAATTTAACTGATCCCCAAAGGTTTTTGATTAAATAGCGGAATAGAAAATATGATCCCAAAAAAGTGTATGTATATCACACGTACACAACCACACTAGGCCCCAATTACTATTGTTTGTACCCCTAAAAGGCTAGGAGTAGGGGGAGTATGGAACAGGCAGCACCCTCAAACCTTCAGAAGTATGAGATGAACCCCAACAACTTGGAAAGGTGGATCTCTCTCACACGTACCAACACAGACTATCCCCCAATTTAACTGATCCCCAAAGGTTTTTGATTAAATAGCGGAATAGAAAATATGATCCCAAAAAAGTGTATGTATATCACACGTACACAACCACACTAGGCCCCAATTACTATTGTTTGTACCCCTAAAAGGCTAGGAGTAGGGGGAGTATGGAACAGGCAGCACCCTCAAACCTTCAGAAGTATGAGATGAACCCCAACAACTTGGAAAGGTGGATCTCTCTCACACGTACCAACACAGACTATCCCCCAATTTAACTGATCCCCAAAGGTTTTTGATTAAATAGCGGAATAGAAAATATGATCCCAAAAAAGTGTATGTATATCACACGTACACAACCACACTAGGCCCCAATTACTATTGTTTGTACCCCTAAAAGGCTAGATGAGGAGTAGGGGGAGTATGGAACAGGCAGCACCCTCAAACCTTCAGAAGTATGAGATTGTGTTCACTGTACCCCACAAAGATTGAGTTCACTGCACCCCACAATGATTGTGTTCACTGCACCCCACAAAGATTGTGTTCACTGCACCTCACAAAGATTGTGTTCACTGTACCCCCCAAAGATTGTGTTCACTGCACCCCACAAAGATTCTGTTCACTGTACCCCACAAAGATTGTGTTCACTGCACCCCAAAAAGATTGTGTTCACTGCACCCCAAAAAGGATGTTGTTCACTGCACCCCAAAAAGGATGTTGTTCACTCCACCCCAAAAAGATTGTGTTCACTGCACCCCACAAAGATTGTGTTCACTGCACCCCAAAAAGATTGTGTTCACTGCACCCCAAAAATGATTTTGTTCACTGCACCCCAAAAAGGATGTTGTTCACTGCACCCCAAAAAGGATGTTGTTCACTCCACCCCAAAAAGATTGTGTTCACTGCACCCCAAAAAGATTGTGTTCACTGCACCCCACAAAGGATTTTGTTCACTGCACCCCAAAAAGATTGTGTTCACTGCACCCCAAAAAGGATGTTGTTCACTGCACCCCAAAAAGGATTTTGTTCACTGCACCCCAAAAAGATTGTGTTCACTGCACCCCACAAAGGATTTTGTTCACTGCACCCCACAAAGATTGTGTTCACTGCACACCAAAAAGGATTGTGTTCACTGCACCCCAAAAAGATTTTGTTCACTGCACCCCAAAAAGATTGTGTTCACTGCAGCCCAAAAAGATTGTGTTCACTGCAGCCCAAAAAGATTGTGTTCACTGCAGCCCAAAAAGATTGTGTTCACTGCAGCCCAAAAAGATTGTGTTCACTGCAGCCCAAAAAGATTGTGTTCACTGCAGCTCACACACAGAAAAATGGATGTGGATCACTGACACCTGCCTATCTCCAATCCCACACCACACAGCAATATCGATTGTAGTTTGTAGAACACAGTTTCCCTAAAATTCAGCAGACTCTGTCCCTAACAGGATTGAGAAGAGATCGTAGATCAGGATTGAGTGCAGACCCCACCCCCCACACAGCAATATCGATTGTAGTTTGTAGAAGACACTGACCCTATATAATTCAGCAGACTCTATCCCTAAAATGCCTACAACTCGCCCTGCCTAAACACTCCGACCTGTCCCTCAATTCTATCCGGACACAAATGGTTTTTTCCTGCCTATCTTTCCCTAATCAGCAGCCAGCACGTTGATGTGTGCTCTGTCCCTGAATCTAAGCAGCATAATGACGCCGCTGCGGCTGCCTCGAACTTATAAAGACTTGGTCACATGCTTCAGACGGCCAATCACAGCTACTGAGACATTTGCAGGCATGGCTGGGATGGCTTAAGGCACACCAGTTAAACGATTGTTGATTGGCTGTTGAAAGCCCGCCATGAAAAGAGCGCCAAAGCATGCAAAACCCGGAAATAAAACGACCGAACACGGATTTTTACCCGAACATACAGTAAAGTGTCCGTGTCCGTGTTCGGGTACAAAAAATCCAATTATTCGGTACGAACACGAATAATACAGTCCGTGTTCGCTCAACACTAGGCAGGACCCCTGCTATTATCTGTCGGTAACGTTCCTATTACTTCATCCTCTCACATTGCAAGGGGACTCCTGTCACTTCCAGCCTTAATGAACAGCACTCTTTCATCCCAACGAATGTGACACGAATTGCGCTCTACACTCTCTCTCCCCTGAGAAAGAAAAGGTTCCAAGCACCTTACTACATTTTTTCTTTTACCTAGTTTAATTTTTCTTACCAATTTGGTTTAGGCTGATATTGTTTTTCTGGAAACCTTAACTTGTTTGCCTTACTATTTTTTTTAAATCTATTTGTGTGTGACACGAGAAAGAGCAATCCCTTTTCCTTTCCTTTTCCCCATTGACTGCCAACCAAAATGTCTGTCACTTTCACATCCATCAATGCGAAAGGGTTGAATTTCTCCTATAAATGAAATTTACTATGGAAAGAGGCACCAGCTCATACCTCTGATTTACTATGTGTGCAAGAAACACATTTTTTCTCCTGTAAGCCCCCCTCCTGTATCCTCAATTTCCACATTTTCGCTAATTCCATGAAGAAGAAGGCTAGGGTTATGCTTGCTGTTAGGGATGATCGAACGGTTCGGGTCGACCATCGGTTCGACCCGAACATTGACTGTTCGAGGTTCGGCCGAATTACGAACTTTTTGCTGAAAAAGTTCGGAATTCTGCAACCAGAACCGACCAAAATGCAAAGGGACAGGAAATGGGCTTTAAAAGCCCGTGATTGGAAAAGAACCATCAGTAAAAGCCAATTGAGGGGGCAGGAGAATGCTAGGAATGTGATTGGAGTGATTAGGGGGTCCAGAGGCCAATCATTAGTGAATACGCCACCCAGTATATAAGATAGCCCCGCCAAATTCCTAGCATTGTAATACAGGGACATGGAAGAGAGTGGAAGCAGTTCTGTTACTTCTGCTTCAAAGTGTCATTTAGCAATTATTAGTGTGAGGAAAGGGATATCTAGTGTAGTTAGGGTACTATTTTCCACTATAGTTAGATTTAATAATCTAGTTTCTGTAGGGAAAGTGTTAAGTGTAAGGGGACCATAGTGTAGTGTAGGGTTAACTGACTCTGACTGCTATGGCAAGGTGACAAAACCCTTCCATGTCAGGGTGACCGCTATAGAGAAAAGATCGTTTCTCTTAGAACACTTATAGAACAGCGATATGGCTTCACCCCTGTCACCCTGCTTTTTGCTGCAGGCGTTTATAGGGCTTTTTTGAGGACATGTTTGGAGTCAGACATGACATCTGAACTTCTGTGTAGGGGTATATATACACACACACATGTATGTATATATACACAGACACATATATAGGTGTGAAAGTAGCAGAACACTATGCTTGCGCTAATGAAATAATTAACAGGCATATGTCTCCGCTCCTATCACACCTATATGTGTGTATGTGTATAAATACATATAAGTGTGTGTGTATATACCCCTATACAGAAGTTCAGATGTTTTGCTTGCCTCTAAAGACCCCAAAAAATGCCCAAAAAAACGCCTGCTGCAAAAACACACCTGGGCGTTTTTGTAGCTGGCATTTTTTTGTGCATTTTTGGGGCGTCTTTGGAGGCAGGCATAACATCAGAACTTCTGTGTATGGGTATATATACACACACACATGTATGTATATATATACACATACACATATATAGGTGTGAAAGTAGCAGAACACTATGCTTGTGCTAATGAAATAATTAAGAGGCATATGTCTCCGCTCCTATCACACCTATATGTGTATATGTGTATAAATACATATAAGTGTGTGTGTATATATACCCCTATACAGAAGTTCAGATGTTTTTCCTGCCTCCAAAGACCCCAAAAAAATGGCCAAAAAAAACGCCTGCTGCAAAAACACACCTGGGCGTTTTTGTAGCTGGCGTTGTTTTGGGCATTTTTTGGGGTCTTTGGAGGCAGGCAAAACATCTGAACTTCTGTATAGGGGTATATATACACACACGCTTATATGTATTTATACACATACACACATATAGGTGTTATAGCAGAGAAGCCATATGGGTGTTAATTATTTCATTAGCGCAAGCATAGTGTTCTGCTACTTTCACACCTATATATGTGTATGTGTATATATACATACATGTGTGTGTGTATATATACCCCTACACAGAAGTTCTGATGTTATGCCTGCCTCCAAAGACCCCCAGAAAATGCCCAAAAAAAACGGTTGCTAAAAACCGGCAAGGTGTGAAAATAGCGGAGCCATATCCCTGTTCTATATTAATTCTAAGACAAACAATCTTTTTTTTTCTGGTTCTGGACATGCTACAGAGCTGAAACTTCACAGGTACACTTTTTAGACCCCCCCCCCCCCCAGACACTAAATCCAAAGAAATCTCTTTTTTTTTTTTCAATAACTTTTTCAATAATTTGCTCTCTTTTAAAAATGACAATTTTTAAGAACTTTATTTTGTGTGATTAATAGTCCCTGGGGCATGACCCAGAACCCTGGGCACTTTTTAGGGGCATTTATTGGGTTTTAGGGCTTCAAAATGGTGTTTTTTGATTACAGAAGTTCAGGTCCCCTTGATTTCAATGGGGTTCTGGAATCCAAACCGAACTTTCAGGAAATTCGGGTGTTCTGGTCGAACCGAACTTTTCAAAAGTTTGATCATCCCTACTTGCTGTGTGTTCCTCTGTCTCCTTCGAACCATATCACATTGAAATAGACCCTGGCAGCAGATTCTTAATCTTAAATTCTGCAATAAATAATCATACAATGACCATCACAAATATTTACTCTCCCAACACCAATCAGAAATGTTTCTACAAATCTGTTATGAAAAAATTGGAACCTTTCAGACAAGGTCCCCTAATCATATGTGATTACTTCAACCAAATTGTAGATCCGACACTAGAAACCTCAAACCCTGCCCATAAATGATCTACCACTCTCACCTCCTTGCTACATTCAGAGGATTTGTATGACCCCTGGACGTGCCTCCATGATAAAGAAAGGGATTACGCTTTCTACTCACACACGCAAAATGCATACTCCCTGATAAATCTGTTTTTGACTGACAAGCACAATCTACACTTGGTCCAAGCATCTAGAATTGGACTTATCACGTGGTCTGACCATGCCCTGATTTCAATGAAGCTGTATCCAGCACCTCAAGCCAAAAGTAATACAATCTGGAGGCTCAACGCCTTTTTTATTTCTCGCCCTCACTGTCAAGAACAGATCATATCCGAATTGGAGCGTTCTTTTTCCACCAACTCTGGGACTATAGACAACCCTACTACACGGTGGAATGCCATGAACTGCATGCGACCAGACAAGCTCTCAATGACCATCTTCATGACAATTTTGACTTCCACCTCAAATGCCTCTGTTTACAATATTACTCACAACATAACAAACTCTGAGCATATCTGACCAAACAGCTTAAGCTCAAATTAGCTTACACTAAAATCCCTTATCTCACTAATCATCTTGGTGCCCGACTCACCAACCCTATAGACATTGCTGATCAGTTATCTCCTTTTTCTCCTAATTATACAACATAACCAGTTCTGACTCCGTTCCACCACCCTCACCTGATGACATTGACTGATTCCTGAACAATCTACACCTACCCTCACTATGACAGGACCAAATAAACTCCCCCTCATCCCCATTTTCTGTACAAGAAATTGACGCTGCTATTGCCACCTTACCACTGTCAGGGTCTTACCTTGCCCTCCTGTTGGCAGCCATCTTGGACATGTGCAGACAGCTGCCTCTTATAGACTCTGTTTGCATAATCACTTGCCTGCTGCCTGGGTGTCACACAGTGATGATGCAGCACACCTGACTATATCTATCACATGAAGGGTTGCAGTCCTTTCCCTTGTGTTTGTTCTCCAAGGTGCATCTCTGCTTGCAGTCTTTTGTTCCTCCATGTAGGACCTGGCTTGGCTGACGACTCTCCTGGTTCTCGACCATGAATTGGCAGATGACCCGGCATCGGCAGACGACCCGGCATCGGCAGACTATCCGCTTCTGGACTGGACCCCAGCTTGGATGACCACCCACTTCTGGACTTGACCCCGGCTTGTTCCTGCACCCACTTCCTCACTCTTGATGTGCATTTATTGTTATTTGCTCCAATAAACTGCTTTTTTTACCTGCATCCCCATGTGGTCTCCTGGTTTCCTGGCACCTTGACAACCACTCCACAATGCTCCAGGCTTCAGCAATGAATATTATATAATATTCTCCAAGCTCCTTACCCCACCACATCTATGCCATTCCTTATATTTTATAGCCACTACAGACTCCATCCCAGCAGAAAGCGGTTCAAATGAGATTTGGCATCTCTGGGATGATTCTGCAAGTCATCATTTCCCTTTACTCCTCTCCCAGCGCTAGAGTTACAACCTCAGACTTACTCTCAGACCCCTTCCGCATCTCTAATGGGACACCTCAAGGGTTTCTGCTCTCACCTGTGATATTCCCCCTCATCATGGAACCCCTAGCTGAATCTATTTGTGACAACCCACTCATTTCAGCTATTAAAGTTGGCGACAGAATGCATAAAATCAGCCTCAATGTCGACAATGTCATCATATCCCTGACTAACCCTATTAAGTCACTCTCTCTTGAATTTTTCTCTGTTTGTTAAAATAAAAATTTCTAATAAAGATTATTGAAGAAAAAAAAAGTCACTCTCCGAACTACACCGCACTCTAGACTTATTTAGTAAGGCCTCTCTATAAAACATGAACTACTCCAAATGCAGCATGCTAGGCATAGGCCTTGACCAACACACCAAAACCACATTGCTGCTCAGATGTCTTTCTCGTGGAGTCCCAACTCTGTCCTTACATATTTGGGTATTTAGTTAATCACCTCCTCATCCCGTTTATTGTCTCTCAACTTTAACAATCTTGTATCTAAACTCCAGAAGACTGTACATGACCACTCTTCAGCACACTAAAGACATACTGCATTGTATTGTACATTGCAGTGTTTCCTCCAAACCTCTGATGGAATTTCACTCTATCTCACCTGACATTACCTTCTCCAAAATGGACCACCGCGGGCATCTCTGTTGTTGGAAACTTATATAAGGACCTTACACTTCTATACTTTCAGTAGCTACAGTCCACCTGGCATATCATCCCTAAAGACTTCTTCAAATACCTCAGGCTACATTCAGCCCTACCTCGGGTAAAATGAACAGAAGATCTAACACTCTGGCATATAATAAAATTCTATAATCAAAATCCTCCCCACCAGCCATACAAGCTACTCACCAATAACTAGCAAAACTCAAAAACTCAGACGATGCTACACTGGGAACAATTGCTACACTGTTCTTACTCTCCCCAGCAATGGTATCACTCACTTCAAACACCCTTGGGGACTTCATGCTGTATCCTACATTGGGAAGCTGTTCAGAAACTATGTCATTGCTGGTAGGTATCAAATTAATGAATGAGTGCCCAAACAGCCAAAGCTCACTCCAAACTTATATTTAGACTGAACCTTGAGCTCATCATGACCCATCATGGCTTGTTGTGGCCATGGAAGAGAATCCCCCTGCCACTCTCTGGGAAAAAAATGTAAGAGGCTCTCCTTACAGATGGTACATTTTTTACTGTAAAAGCTCTGGCATGTTTTATTTTATAACATGAATCCATAGAAGTAGCCAACCAGTAATTGGCCCTCTCCTCTATTGCCTGAAATCTGTGGTCCTTGCATGGATATTGCAGCATGAATCATTCCACAAACCAAAAATGTCCAGTGGCAGAGGAAACCAAGTCCTTAAGAGGTCAACAGTATTCTCAATCATCTTACACCAACATCGAACAACTCCCAGGGTCTGTGAGGGGTAAAACATACTCCTGGAAGTCCGCCCTATATCTTCATCCTTGCTGCTGGCACCCCAACCCTCCTTTTCCAGCTCGTAAGATGACTGCTACTGCTTCAGAGAGACAGATTTAGAAAATAGCAGGCACTGAGACAGCAGGAAATCCCCTCCTTCTTCCTGCTACTCTGCCACCAGTGTCTGGGCTATTACACCAAGCAGTGTTTGTTCCAACGTGATCATCAGAGGGATTACCCTTCCAGTCACCTCTGTGAATGGTGACAATGCAGTACAAGCCTAATGAGGAATATTATATAGAGGCCCTGCACACAGCCAGCTTGATGTGTATCAAATAGTAAAGAGGGGCCTCAGCTTCAGCTCATCCTGAGTAGGGATGATCCAACGGTTCAGGTCGACCATCGGTTCGGCCCGAACATTGGGTGTTCGGAATTCGGCAACCAGAACCGACCAAAATGCAATGGTTCAGGAAATGGGCTTTAAAAGCCCGTGATTGGACCAGAACCATTAGCAAAAGCCAATTGAGGGGGCAGGAGAATGCTAGGAATGTGATTGGAGTGACTAGGGGGTCCATAGACCAATCATTAGTGAATACGCCCCCCAGTATATAAGATAGCCCCCGCCAAATTCCTAGCATTCTTATACGGGACATGGAAGAGAGTGGAATGCTGTTCTGTTACTTCTGCTACAAAGTGTTACAAAGTGTCATTTAGCAATTTTTAGTGTGAGGAAAGGGATATCTAGTGTAGTTAGAGTGCTATTTTCCACTATAGTTAGCTTTAATTTATTCAGTTTCTGTAGGGAAATTGTTAAGTGTAAGGGGACCGTAGTGTAGTGTAGGGTTAACTGACAGTGACTGCTATGGCAGGGTGACAAAACCCTTCCATATCAGGGTGACCGCAATAGAGAAAAGCTAGTTTCTCTCAAGTCACTTTCGCTTCAGGGATATGGCTTCGCCCCTGTCAGCATTCTTTATGCTGCAGGCGTTGCTAGTGCTTTTTTGAGGACATGTTTGGAGTCAGACATAACATCTGAACATGTGTATAGGGGTATATATACACACCCATGTCTGTATATGTACACCTAGACATATATAGGTGTGAAAGGAGCAGAAAAAACTACTTGCGCTAATGAAATAATTAACACCAATATATTTCTGCTCCTATCACACCTATATATGTGTAGGTGTGCATATACATATAAGTATCTGTGTATATACACCACTATACACAAGTTCAGATGTTTTGCCTGCCTCCAAAGAACCCAAAAAAATGCCCAAAAAAAAACGCCCAGGTGTGTTGTTGCAGGCATTTTTTGGGGGTTTTTGGAGGCAGGCTAAACATCTGAACTTGTGTATACGGGTATATATACCATTATACACAAGTTCTGATGTTTTGCCTGCCTCTAAAGAACCCAAAAAAATGCCCAAAAAAACGCCTGCTACTAAACCGGCAAGGTGTGAAAGGAGCGAAGCCATATTCCAGATCTATAATTGCACTAATACAAATGATCTTTTTTTTATGGTTCTGGACATGCTACAGAGCTGAAACTTCACAGGTACACTTTTTAGACCCCCCAGACACAAAATCACACAAAAAGTTCTTAAAAATTGTCATTTTTGATAGATTTTTGATAGAGAGCCAATTATTGAAAAAATAAAAAAAAAAAATAAAAAAAAAAAATTTCTTTGGATTTAGTATCTGGGGGGTCTAAAAAGTGTACCTGTGATGTTTCAGCTCTGTAGCATGTCCAGAACCAGAAAAAAAGATCATTTTTCAGTAGAGCAGGGATGGTGGGACCCCCCTTTTACACCTATATGATCTTTTTTTTGGGGTTCTGGACATGCTACAGAGCTGAAACTTCACAGGTACACCTTTTAGACCCCCCAGACACAAAACCACACAAAAAAAGTTCTTAAAAATTGTCATTTTTGATAGATTTTTGATAGAGAGCCAATTATTGAAAAAAAAAATGTATTTGGATTTAGTATCATCTGGGGGGTCTAAAAAGTGTACCTGTGAAGTTTCAGCTCTGTAGCATGTCCAGAACCATACAAAAAAAGATTGTTTTTATTTTGTCACTTAGAACACAGGTAGTTGGCTTCTCGCTTTTCACACATTGCCGGTTTAGTAGCAAGCCTTTTTTTGGGCATTTTTTTGGGTTCTTTGGAGTCAGGAAAAACATCTGAACTTGTGTATAGTGGTATATATACACCACTATACACAAGTTCAGATGTTTTGCCTGCCTCCAAAGAACCCAAAAAAATGCCCAAAAAAACGCTAGCGTCAAAAAAAACAAACGCCCAGGTGTGTTGTTGCAGGCATTTTTTTGGGGTTTTTGGAGGCAGGCTAAACATCTGAACTTGTGTATACGGGTATATATACACACATACTTATATGTATATACACACCTAGACATATATACAGTAGGTGTGATAGTAGCAGAAATATATGCTTGCGCTAATGAAATCATTTAAACTAATATAGTTACGCTCCTATAACACCTATATATGTCTAAGTGTAAAATACATATAAGTATGTGTGTGTACACAAGTTCAGATGTTTTGCCTGCCTCCAAAGACCCACAAAAAATGCCCAAAAAAATGCCTGCGCCAAAAAAAAAATGCCCAGGTGTGTTGTTGCAGGCGTTTTTTTGGGCATTTTTTGTGGGTCTTTGGAGGCAGGCAAAACATCTGAACGTCTGTGTAGGGGTATATATATATACATACACCCATGTCTGTATATATACACATACACATATATAGGTGTGAAAGTAGCAGAACACTATGCTTGCGCTAATGAAATAATGAACACCAATATGTCTCCACTCCTATCGCACCTATATATGTGTATGTGTAAAAATACATATAAGTGTGTGTGTATATATAACCCTATACAGAAGTTCAGATGTTTTGCCTGCCTCCAAAGACCCCAAAAAAATGCCCAAAAAAATGCCTGCGCCAAAAAAAATGCCCAGGTGTGTTCTTGCAGGCGTTTTTTTGGGCATTTTTTGGGGGGTCTTTGGAGGCAGGCAAAACATCTGAACTTCTGTATAGGGTTATATATACACACACACACTTATATGTATTTTACACATACACATATAAAAGAGAGCAAATTATTGAAAAAGTTATTGAAAAAAAAAAAAGAGATTTCTTTGGATTTAGTGTCTGGGGGGGGGGGGGTCTAAAAAGTGTACCTGTGAAGTTTCAGCTCTGTAGCATGTCCAGAACCAGAAAAAAAAAGATTGTTTGTCTTAGAATTAATATAGAACAGGGATATGGCTCCGCTATTTTCACACCTTGCCGGTTTTTAGCAACCGTTTTTTTGGGCATTTTCTGGGGGTCTTTGGAGGCAGGCATAACATCAGAACTTCTGTGTAGGGGTATATATACACACACACATGTATGTATATATACACATACACATATATAGGTGTGAAAGTAGCAGAACACTATGCTTGCGCTAATGAAATAATTAACACCCATATGGCTTCTCTGCTATAACACCTATATGTGTGTATGTGTATAAATACATATAAGCGTGTGTGTATATATACCCCTATACAGAAGTTCAGATGTTTTGCCTGCCTCCAAAGACCCCAAAAAAATGCCCAAAAAAATGCCTGCGCCAAAAAAAATGCCCAGGTGTGTTCTTGCAGGCGTTTTTTTGGGCATTTTTTGGGGGGTCTTTGGAGGCAGGCAAAACATCTGAACTTCTGTATAGGGTTATATATACACACACACACTTATATGTATTTTACACATACACATATATAGGTGTTAAAGGAGAGAAGCCATATTAGTGTGAATTAGCGCAAGCATAGATTTCTGCTATTTTCACACCTATATATGTGTTCATCCCTATCGAGCATGTTCAGGCATGTGAGGGATGAGCAGGAGACTTTTCAGGTAAGCATGTGCATTCTTCTGGTGTGGTGCAAGCACACTGCCTGCAGTTGACAGTGAAGATGAGCCTGATTAGAAACCCCTAATTAAAATAATATTGTGTTTTAAAATACTTTGTGTTATCAGTGTTATCAGTAAAATGCTGATACTCACAGCCTTGTAACAAGAGCTGGTGTCAGTTCATTGTTCCTGGTTGACAGATTGTCTCCTGAGCTGGTTTTCCAGACTGACCCCAGCTTCAGACCCTGCCGCTGCTCTGCGTTTATCCTGTCTTGTGGCATCCATTGACTATGGTTATTCCTGAACTATCCTTCCGTTTGTATTCCTGCCTGTACTGCTAATTGGAGCACTTTTCCTGCCAAGCCTACGTGCACAGATTCACAGCCCAGGTGGCTTCCTTACCTGGTCACCTTGAACTGTGGATATCTGCAAGTGTGAGCGTAAATCTCTGCGCTACAGACTCCAACCAAGGTAAGTCTTGACAGAAACGCACCTGCCATTCTCTATCAGCACCCGGTGCACAAAGCATTCCTGAGCTCTTCAAAACCAGGCCCAACGTGGATCGTGGGACGCCTGACAAAATGGCACTGAGCCAGCATGACAGGGAGTACGGCGAGGATTCTCAGTCAGCATCTGAAAAACTGATAAGTGCTGCAGCTGCCTCAGATCTACTCACACTCTCTGCCATGACAGCAATAGCAGCTGATATTAAAAAAACGGTTGAGCTAACACGGACTGTATTGTTTGGGATCGTACCGGACTTTTGGGTGTTCGATACCCGGAAAGGAACCCGAACATTTTACTGTATGTTCGGGATACAGTCCTTGAGGAGGAGGGAGAAAAAAAAACTTTTATCAGTCTGTTAGGTTGGCAGCGTGCGGCATGCAGAAGCCATGTAATGCAAGCTCAGTGCATATGTGTCTGCTTAATCTGGATTTAAAAAAAAAAAGTTGTTTCCTTCATATTTTACTTTGACATATGTCTATATGTCCTAATCTGCTATTCAAAAATCACCAATTTAAGGGGAAAATAATTGTTTTTCAGTTTTTAGGGAAAAAATCATTATTTTTCATTCATACGTTACTGTGAGATACACCCTTTGGATATTGTTGTTCTATTCCGCTATTCAATAAACACCCATTTAGGGAAAAAAAAAATTGCGGCCCAGTCTGCATATTGTACTGTGAGATACACCTGTTGGATACTGTTGTTCTATTCCGCTTTTCAATAAAAACCCATTTAGGGAAAAAAAATTAAATTGCGGCCTAGTCTGCATATGTTACTGTGAGATACACCCGTTGTATACTGTTGTTCTATTCCGCTATTCAATAAACACCCATTTAGGGGAAAAAATTAAATTGCGGCCTAGTCTGCATATTTTACTGTGAGATACACCCGTTGGATACTGTTGTTCTATTCCGCTTTTCAATAAAAACCCATTTAGGGAAAAAAATTTAAATGCAGCCTATCCTGCATATGTTATTGTGAGATACACCCATTGTATACTGTTGTTCTATACCGCTATTCAATAAACACCCATTTTGAGAAAAAAATTAAATTGCGGCCTGGTCTGCATATGTTACTGTGAGATACACCCGTTGTATACTGTTGTTCTATTCCACTATTCATTAAACACCCATTTAGGGGAAAAAAATTAAATTGCGTCCTAGTCTGCATATGTTACTGTGAGATACACCCATTGTATACTGTTGCTCTATTCCGCTATTCAATAAACACCCATTTAGGGTAAAAATATAAAATTGCGGCCTAGTCTGTGTCTTTACGTGTGAGATACACCCTTTTAGGTACTGTTGCTCTATTCTGCTATTCAATAAACACCCATTAAGGGGAAAGAAAGATATTAAATTGCAGCTTAGTCTGTATCTGTACGTGTGAGATACACCCTTTTAGATACTGTTGTTCTATTCTGCTTTTCAATAAACACCCATTTAGGGGAACATTTATAATTTTGCAGTGTTTGCTGATTATGTTACTGTGAGATACACCCTTTAAATTTGTTTGGCGCATCTCCTTCCACCACTGAGGATCGCAGGGCGCTTCAGTTTGCCTCCTGTTGCTAACTCCTCCTACTCCGCTTCCTCATCCTCATCCTCTACCGCCTCCGCATTCGGAGCAGTGATCATTTCCAAGGCTTTCAGGGCAGTCATTCACAAGTGACTCCAAGGATGGGTTCCTGCACCCACAAACGCCAGGTACACAATTGTCCAGCAAGGGCACAGTTCTGGAGGATGACGAGGTGGAGGATGAGGAGGAGGAGATAGAGGAGGATGAACCATGTTCACAGCAGGGTGGCACCCAGATAACAGATAACAACAGATACTACACTTGATCTTAGCCAAAAGGTTGAGAAGCGATGCTGGTGGCATTCCTACCTGACAGCGGGGGCACAGTGGAAGCACAAGGCAAAGGCAGAGGAGGAGGAGGATGCTAACGCAGCCAGGGCACCGCCAGCACCTCAGAAGGCAGGGTTAGCATGTATGAAATGTGGAAAAGCTTTGTCGGCATGCCACAACAACCAGGACCACCAGCTGTTTTTTTTTTTTTTTTTAAGCCCGTGGGGTGTGTGAACACACTCAGACTATCACCCGGTGGGTGCATAAAAAAGTGCACACCAAAAAAGGGAAACACAAAAAGTGCACAGGGTGTACACATGGTCCCTGATCCCCCGGGGCGCAAAGCTCCTGACAGCGACTGGGGTACTTACACTGGCTAACCGGGCCGAAGCCAGGCAGCCCCGTTCTTTAGGAGGTCTGGTGGGGCTCTCCTGAAGAGAGACCCAATGAGAGAGGGCGAACCAAGCCAGAAGGCCATATCCACCCCCTCCCAAGACTTTCAGGGACAGGCCCAAAGACCTACACCCTACTAATCACGCTGCGCAAAATAAAGTGTATCGCCACAATAAAAAACACAAAACGTGAGACACACAACACATAAATGTGGGGAAAGGGATAGTGGAGAAGTGCAAGGTTAGTGCCACGTCGCAATACTATGGCAGGCCCTTCGGCCAGGAATATAAAATTCCTCTGGTCTTGACTAAAAGGCCCGGCCCTAGAAGCAGGTGTGAAAAACATGTGTAGGAAGTGCAGTGTCCTTGATGCCATACTCATAGTGTTGCCATCCACCGGGAATTATGGCACCCCTGGACTGCCACTCCAGGGGCACATACACCACAGGCTTTTCAGAATCCCGGTCCCTGGCAAGACCAGTGCAGCCCCGTCCCTACTAGAAGGCCTCAAAGACAGCTTTGGGAGAGCCCGGCCCACAACCAGGGACACATACCTTTTCCAAGGCCAGACTCAACCCAGAAGAGGGAAAAAAAATACCTGCCGCCATCACCGTTCCTTGCCATATACCATATACAGTTCCTTACCGTTCCTTACGTACTATACACGTACTGAATGACGCGTCTGCCCCCTTCAACTTCTGGGTCTCCAAATTGGGCAAATGGCCTGAGCTTGCCCTTTATGCCTGCCCTGCAGCCAGTGTATTATCTGAACGTGTATTTAGCACGGCTGGGGGCGTTATCACAGACAAGCGCAGCCGCCTGTCCAGAGCCAATGTGGACAAGCTCACGTTCTTTAAAATTAACCAGGCATGGATCCCACAGGACTTATCTGTACCTTGTGCAGAATAGACATGTATACCGGCCTTACAGAGCCATTTTTGATTGTATTTTTGACTTTGAATTTCTCACTTTTGGGGTGTACCCTAATTTAAAAAGAAATTTTAAATTAAAAACAAAAACCAGTGTTGGCTACCTCGTCCTCCTCCACCGCCGCTTCCACCTACACTACCACATCCACCACCACCTCAACCTTCTACTCCATATGGGCCTCGTCCTCCTAGATCAAGATGATTATTTTTTATTTTTATGTTTTTTATGTTATTTAAAGTTTTTTTGCTATCCACATTTGTTTGCAGAGCACTTGCCATGCTCTTAAGAAGATTTTGCTGCCATTTGCAGCCCTCTAGCCCTTTCCATGTTTTTTTAGAGCCATTTTAGTGCTCAAAAGTTCGGGTCACCATTGACTTCAATGGGGTTCGGGATCGGGGTAAAGTTCGGGTTAAGTTTGGATCACAAACCCGGACTTTTTTTTCAAGTTCGGCCAAACCCACCAAACCCAGACATCCAGGTGTTTGCTCAACTCTAATTAAAAACACTTTCTCCTCTGCCATTGCGGATCTCAAGGCTGATATTTTAGCCATGACAGAGAATATGGTGGTAGAGAGGGCTGACTGAGAGAGCAGTTCAGAGGCTTGATTCTGTAGTTGAGTCGCATGCTGCACATTTAATAGCTATTAACAAACACCTGGAAGATCTGGACAACAGGGAAAGGAGGTAGAATATAAGGGTCAGGGGTATTCCAGAGTCAAACAACCATGAGCAAATACCTTCTGCCCTGTGCTCAGTATTAAATAACCTGCTTGTGAGACAAGTGGACTCCCCCATTGACTTGGTCCAAGCACATAAGGTGCTGAAATTGAGACCTAATGATTCTGTTCCACAACGTGACATAATCTGTTACTTACAAAGCTTTTAGCTAAAAGAGGAGATTTTGGCAAAAGCTAGAGACCATCAGCTCATTACATTTAATGAATTTAAAATCCTTTTATTTCAAGACCTGTCTCCTATCACTCTAAAAAACCAACGTGCCTTGCCCCCCTGCTGGAACTTCTACGCGAGCAAGGTTTCCTTTTGCATTACAAGCTACATACCAAGAGAAGCAGTACTATCTCCGGGTGCCAGCTGATCTATCGGCTTTTAGTGAAAATCTTCAGTTACCACCAACTCCCCCTCAACATCCTTCACAATCACAAAATGTATATCCTGCGAAACCAACCATTAAATAATGAAGATACAGCTGTCAACAGAGATCTGGGCCTGAACACTCACCTTCCCACCCAAAACAGCAAAGGTTTTGTGAGCATACCTGGCCTTCTCATTCTATATTGCTGGTTTAACTAACAGTATATGCCACGAGGACTTTGTTGTTTTCCACCCTGAGGGAATCGAATCTGTTAGAGTTCAGTTGGAGTAGTCTGAATCTGCTTGGCTACAGATATTCTGATGATCATTACTATTCTTAAGAACTTTTTTTTGTGTCTTTCACATCAGAACTGTAAGATATTTTCTTGTTGTCTTTTTTAGACAAGGTTACAAGACACATCCTTATTTCAACAGGACACGGCAACACTGCAGCTGAAATTACGGTGTTACATTTTTTTTTTTCTAAAAATGGGAGTTTATGTTTAGTTGTGAAGTTTAGCTCCCCCACTTAATTTAAATCATTCAAAATCCTTGAATTGTCCATCTTCCAGTGTTTTGTTATGTTTAGTTTAGAGTGCACATTACACTCAAGTTGTTTAATCCATCTTGTTATTTTGGTCTTTATATTCCTGATGCACAGAATAGCTTTTGATATACCTTGGCTTATTTCAGATCTAGTAGCCAGTGGCTCATGGCTTTTACTGTGCGGAGTGAGCGGAGTGAGTTTGACACTCCAGATATACCTTTACAAATGGTTTGAGGCCCATCTGGCCTCTCAATGATGAAGCCAGTTGGCTGGTGAGCACCAATTCAAACCTTGCGTTATTTATTCGGTAGACAGCCTATTTTGAATATACAAAGCTTATTTATTATGCTAACAATATAAACTATTAAAGGTTATATAGGTTTACAGGTCAATGTGTATACAGTATCTAGTTGTGTATTTGTCTGCCCATTTGTTAATGCATTTGGTTGAAGTCTCACTAAAGGTACAGGAGAAACTGTATACCTGAACTTATACTCTTACAGTTAATTGGCTGTGGGTTCTCTTCTAGCTTCTATTCACATTGATATTTTTACAACACATTTGACTGTGGTGTTTTGTCCACCCTGACAGGCAACCCCACCCACTATACCCCACCGGTGGATTGATTGGCTTGTGATTATTGGTATAAGCCGCAATCCACACTGAATTTTTACCCCTGAATGGGTTGTTTAGAGGTTGATACCAGCTTCAACCATACTCATCCTACACCTTATAGGTTGTGAGTCATTTGGTCTATTCATCTTTGGTCTTCATCTGTCTCCTTTTCATCCTTTCACCTCAATTTCTTCCCTCTCTCATCTTCTCTCTGTTATCAGATCTGTACGGTCAGATCCTTCGCATCACAAGATGGCTTACTCAAACCTTGGTCACAACCCCACATATTTCCCACAATACACAAGGATTGAATATCCCCGAGAAGCGGTTGACACTTTTACAGGAACACTCCCTATCCCTTTTGTATTCCTGTAGAGTGGCTCATCTCTTGAATAGAGACGTTTTATTCTAGGCTTTATTCTAAACACTTCCATATAGATTATATCTTTATAACTCAGAGGGATCTCTCACTACTATAGAACACACACATTGGCATCCAATCCATTTCGGATCATGCCCCTACCTCTCTAACTCTTAATCTTGCTGAGCCAAGGAAGGGAAAAGGCACACAGAGGCTTAATCCGTCTCTTTAATCAGAATCTGAATCCCTAACCCGAATAATTTATGCACTGAATATGCACTTTTCTACTAACACCTTTACTGAGCTCTCACCATTGACCATTTGGGAAGCGTGTAAGTGTGTACTAAGGGGGGAATTTATCCGTTTGGGTTTGCAGCGTAAGAGGGCAGCAGAACAAAAAAATCTCAGACATGGAATCTCAGATAACGCGCTTAGGACTAATACACAAACAACCTCCTTGAGATTATGTTCATAAGGGACGTATCGAAACTAGACAGGATCTACAACAGCTCCTAAATTTGAAAGCACAACGTTCCCATTTCTATAGAAAAAGGTATTTTTTATGAACACAGTGACAAAGCAGGCAAATTTCTAGCAAAAGTATTGAAAGATCTCAACTTGTCTTGTAATATTTTTTTGTGTTCACTCACCCTCTGGGACATTGGAGCATTCTACAGAGGCGATTGCTTAAGAATTTCATACCTACTGTACAAAACGTTATAATCTTCCTCCAACACATAGACCCCTAAGTGCTCAAGGTGATAGATCTCAGATTATCTGAGATTACCTGCAACAGAGCCTGTACTTCTGAACTCAGATGCTGAATTGTTGGAGAGACCCATTGAGAAAGAGGAGCTGTTGATAGCGATAAAAGATTTAAAGCCTGGTAAAAGCCCAGGCCCCGATGGCTTTACTTCTCACTACTATAAAACTTTCATTCTAATCCTCAAGGGGCCCCTTCTGTGAGCGCTTAACCTTCTGAGGGACAGGCCACACCACTCCGAAACCTTTCTAGAGGTCCACGTGATGGTCAAACTAAAACAAGGCAAACCCCCCCCCACTGATTGAGCAAATTATAGGCCAATTTATTTGCTTAATTTAGATCTGAAGCTTTTAGCAAAGATTTTGCCTAATTAGTTGTGACTAGAGTTGAGCGGACACCTGAATGTCCGTGTTCGGCGGGTTCGGCCGAACTTTAAAAAAAAGTCCGGGTCCGTGTCCCGGACTTTTGCCGAACTTTTCCCGGACACCGAACCCCATTGAAGTCAATGGGGACCCGAACTTTCAGGCACTAAAATGGCTCTAAAACACCAATGGAAAGGGCTAGACTGCTGCAAATGGCAGCAAAACGTAGTTAAGAGCATGGCAAGTGCTTTGCAAACAAATGTGGATAGGGAAATAACTTAAAACAACAAAAAAAACAGAAAAATAAAACAATGTTCTTCATCTCTGAAGGACGAGGCCCATATGGAGTAGGAGGGAGGTTGAGGTGGTGGTGGATGTGGCGGTGTCATAGGCGTGCGCACAGGGTGTGCCGGATGTGCCTGGGCACACCCTAATCACCTAGGGCACATAGCATTATCGCTCTGTTTGCCAGTGAGGAGATGGGAAAGATCTCCCTCGGACCTGCTCTGCTCTATTTCACTTTGCCAGCAGGGAGAGTAATGTATCGGGGCCATGTACATGTAGGCAAACACATGCATGTGTATTTAAACTTTGGGGTGCACACCCTAATGCAATAGGCTGCGCACACCTATGGGCGGTGTAGGTGGAAGCGGCGGTGGAGGAGGACCAGGGCCGGATTAAGAGCATCATGGGCTTGGTGCTGAGGATTTTGAAGGGCCTTAAGGGCCGTGCCTTGGCATGCACCCAGAGGAGGAAGGGTGCAGCCATGCATGCCTAATTCCACATGGGATGCTGTCTCTGAAGCCCATAAACACATCCATGCATCGACAACTGTCCCTCCTTGTCCGGCCTTCGTGCTGTGTGGGGAGGTTCTGAGGGAGCTGCCTGGGGAAGCGAGCATAGAAGCCAGACTTCTGTGTTTACAAGTGACAGAAGAGCGGTAACAGTGAATATGGCCAACCTGGGGCCTATATAAAGGTAGGGGCCTGGAGCTGAAGCTCCAGTAGCCCCTACGTTAATCTGGCCCTGAGGGGGACGAGGTAGCCAACACTGCTTCTTTTCACAAATTTTAAATGAGGGTACACCCCAAAAGAGTGAGAAAGAGCAAAAATGGAACAATGGCTGGGTAAGGTCGGTATCCATCGCTATTCTGCACAAAGTACGGAAAAGTCCAGTGGGATCCATGCCTGGTTCATTTTAATGAACGTGAGCTTGTCCACATTGTCTCTGGACAGGCGGCTGCGCTTGTCTGTGATAACGCCCCCAGCCGTGCTAAATACCCGTTCAGATAATACACTGGCTGCAGGGCACGCCAGCACCTCCAAGGCATAAAGGGCAAGCTCAGGCCATGTGCCCAACTTGGAGACCCAGAAGTTGAAGGGGGCAGACCCCTCATTCAGTACGTCTAGGCGTGTGCACACATACTGCTCCACCATGTTGGGGAAATGCTGCCTCCTGCTAAGACGTTCCATATGAGCTGCTGGTGCTGCTGTTTGTTGTGGCGTGCTGACAAAGCTTTTCCACATTTCGGCCATGCTAACCCTGCCTTCTGAGGTGCTGGCGGTGCCCAGGTTGCATTGGCGACCTCTTCCTCCTCCTCCTCCTCCTCTGCCTTGTGCTTCCACTGTGGCCCCGCTGTCAGGTGGAAATGCCAGCAGCATGGCGTCTACCAGCGTGCGCTTGTACTCGCACATCTTGCGATCACGCTCCAGTGAGTGAATTAAGGATGGTACGTTGTCCTTGTAACGGGGATCCACCAGCGTGGCCACCCAGTAATCAGAACAAGTTAGAATGTGGGCAACTCGGTGGTCGTTGTGGAGACACTGCAGCATGTAATCGCTCATGTGTGCCAGGCTGCCCAGAGGCAACGAAAGGCTATCCTCTGTGGGAGGTGTATCGTCCGTGTCCTCTGTATCCCCCCAGCCACGCACCAGTGATGGCCATGAGCTGGCCTGGGTGCCACCCTGCTGTGAACATGCTTCCATCTCCTCCTCCAGCTCCTCCTCCTCATCCTCCTCATCCTCCAGAACTGTGCCCCTGCTGGACAATTGTGTCCCTGGCGTTTGTGTGTGCAGGAACCCACCCTCGGAGCCCCTTGCGAATGACTGCCCTGAAAGCCTTGGAAATGTTACCTCTTCATCCTCCTCCTCCTCCTCCTCCTCCTCATCCTGTGCCACATCCTCTTCCATCATCCATCATCGCCCGAATTGTTTTTTCAAGGAGGCATAGAAGTGGGATAGTTAAGCTGAGAACGGCGTCATCGGCACTGGCCATGTTGGTGGAGTACTCAAAACAGCGCAACAAGGCACACAGGTCTCACATGGAGGCCCAGTTATTGGTGGTGAAGTGGTGCTGTTCCGCAGAGCGACTCACGCGTGCGTGCTGCAGCTGAAACTCCACTATGGCCTGCTGCTGCTTGCACAGTCTTTGCAGCATGTGCAAGGTGGAGTTCCACCTTGTGGGCACGTCACATATGAGGCGGTGAGCGGGAAGGCCGAAGTTACTCTGCAGCGCTGACAGGCGAGCAGCAGCAGGGTGAGAACGCCGAAAGTGCGCACAGACGGCCCGCACTTTCTGCAGCAGCTCTGACATATCGGGGTAGTTTTTAAAGAACCTCTGCACCACCAAATTCAGCACATGCGCCAGGCAAGGGATGTGCGTCAAACTGGCTAGGCCCAAAGCTGCTATGAGATTTCGCCCGTTATCGCACACCACCAGGCCGGGCTTAA
Source organism: Pelophylax lessonae (assembly GCF_965119305.1). NCBI lineage: Eukaryota > Metazoa > Chordata > Amphibia > Anura > Ranidae > Pelophylax > Pelophylax lessonae. Next base: position 498,666,370 of record NC_138769.1, on the reverse strand, counting down.
AGGCTCACTGGCAGCAACCACTCATTTGTCTGCTGTTCCATGCTCCTCCACAACTCCTGCGCAGTGTGTGGTTTGTCCCCCAAACAGGCAAGTTTTAAAACTGCCTGCTGTCGTTTACCTCTGGCCGTGCTGAAGTTGGTGGTGAAGGTGTTACGCTGTCCGGATGAGGAGGCGGTAGAGGATGAGGAAGCGGAGTGGGAGGAGTTAGGAACAGGAGGCAAACTGAAGCGCCCTGCAATCCTCGGTGGTGGAAGGACATTGCTATCCGCCTCAGGCCCATCCGCCACTGCATTTACCCAGTGTGCCGTTAGGGAGATATAACGCCCCTGACCGTGCTTACTGGTCCACGTATCGGTAGTTAGGTGGACCTTGCCAGAGATGGCGTTGCGCAGTGCACACCTGATTTTTTCCCCCACTTGGTTGTGCAGGGAAGGGATGGCTTGCCTGGAAAAGTAGTGGCGGCTGGGCACGACGTACTGTGGGACAGCCACCGACATAAGGTTTTTAAAACTGTGCGTCTTTACCAGACGGAATGACAGCATTTCAAAGGCCAAAAATTTTGAAATGCTGGCATTCAGGGCCAGGGATCGCGGGTGGGTAGGGGGGTACTTCCTCTTCCTCTCAAGTGTTTGGGAGATGGAAAGCTGAACACTTCCACGGGACATTGTGGAGATGGTTGGTGACCAAGGTGGTGGTGTTGCTGACAGATCCTCTGTTTGCGGGGTGGCAGGTGCCGGTATCACTACAGATGTGGCTGGAGCGGCCGAGACTGCAGCAGAAGAGGAAGCAGGATGAGCCAGAGACGTTTCTTGGTTTTGAAGGTGTCTACTCCACTGCAGCTCGTGCTTTGCACTTAGATGCCTGATCATGCAGGTTGTGCTCAGGTTGAGAAGGTTTATGCCTCGCTTCAGGCTCTGATTGCACAGGGTGCAAACCACTCGTGTCCTGTCATCAGCACATTTTCTAAAGAACTTCCACGCTAGAGAACTCCTTTGAGCTGACTTTGGTGCGCTCGTTCCCTTGCTGCGTTGGGCAGTAGCGGGCGTAGTGTCTAGGGCACGGCCGCTCCGCTTCTGCACCCTGCTCCCTCTTCTGCTGTGCTGGTGGCTCTGTGCGACCACCGCCTCTTCCTCCAAACTACTCAGGTCACCTGCATGACGTTCATTCCATGTGGGGTCGAGGACCTCATCGGCCACGGCCCCTATTTGACTGTCTCCTCTTATTTCTGTAATTTATGATCTTGCCCTAGAAAGGTGTTTATTGAATAGCGGAACAAAACAACAACAACAGTATCGCACGGGTGTATCTGACAGTCAAATATGCAAACTATGCCGCAATTTAATGTTTTCTACCCCAAAAGGGTGTATATTGAATAGTGGAATAGGAAAAAGGATAAAAAAACGGTGTATCTCACACGTACAAACACAGACTAGGCCCCGATTAAAATTTTTTGTACCCTAAAGGGAGGATGAGGAAGAGGAGTAGGAGGAGTTGGGAACAGGAGGCAAACTGAAGCGCCCTGCAATCCTTGGCGGTGGAAGGAGATGCGCCAAACAAATTTAAAAGGTGTATCTCACACGTACCGATACAGACTATGCCGTAATTTAATTTTCTTACACTCCAAAAGGGTGTATATTGAATAGCGGAGTAGGAAAAATGTTATAATACGGTGTATCTCACACGTACAAACACAGACTAAGCCCCGATTACAATTTTTTGTACCCTAAAGGCAGGATGAGGAAGAGGAGTAGGAGGAGTTGGGAACAGGAGGCAAACTGAAGCGCCCTGCAACCCTCGGCGGTAGAAGGAGATGCGCTAAAACAAATTTAAAAAGGTGTATCTCACATGTACCGATACAGACTATCCCGCAATTTAATTTTTTACACTCAAACAGGGTGTATATTGAATAGCGGAATAGGACAAATTTTACAAAACGGTGTATCTCACACGTACAAACACCAACTAGGCCCCGATTACAATTTTTTGTACCCTAAAGGCAGGATGAGAAAGAGGAGTAGGAGGAGTTGGGAACAGGAGCCAAACTGAAGCGCCCTGCAATCCTCGGCGGTAGAAGGAGATGCGCCAAACAAATTAAAAAAGGTGTATCTCACATGTACCGGTACAGACTATCCCGCAATTTAATTTTTTACACTCAAACAGGGTGTATATTGAATAGCGGAATAGGACAAATTTTACAAAACGGTGTATCTCACACGTACAAACACAATCTAGGCCCCGATTACAATTTTTTGTACCCTAAAGGCAGGATGAGGAGTAGGAGGAGTTCGGAACAGGCAGGAGGCAGACTGAAGCACCCTCAAATCCTCGGCAGTATGAGATGCGCCCCAAAAATTGGAAAGGTGTATCTCACACGTACCGACACAGACTATCCCGCAATTTAATTGTTTATACCCAAAGGTTTTGATTAAATAGCGGAATAGAAAATATGATCAAAAAAAGTGTATGTATCTCACACGTACTGAAGCACACTAGGCCCCAATTACTATGGTTTGTACCCCTAAAGGCAGGATGAGGAGTAGGAGGAGTTTGGAACAGTCAGCACCCTCAAATCTTCAGAAGTATGAGATGAACCCCAAAAACTTGGAAAGGTGGATCTCACACGTACCAACACAAACTATCCCGCAATTTAATTGATCCCCAAAGGTTTTTATTGAATAGCGGAATAGGAAATATGATCAAAAAAAGTGTATGTATCTCACACGTACAAAACCACACTAGGCCCCAATTACTATTGTTTGTACCCCTAAAAGGCTGAATGAGGAGTAGGAGGAGTATGGAACAGGCAGCACCCTCAAATCTTCAGAAGTATGAGATGAACCCCAAAAACTTGGAAAGGTGGATCTCACACGTACCAACACAGACTATCCCGCAATTTAATTGATCCCCAAAGGTTTTTATTGAATAGCGGAATAGGAAATATGGTCAAAAAAAGTGTATGTATTTCACATGTACAAAACCACACTAGGCCCCAATTACTATTGTTTGTACCCCTAAAAGGCTGAATGAGGAGTAGGAGGAGTATGGAACAGGCAGCACCCTCAAATCTTCAGAAGTATGAGATGAACCCCAAAAACTCGGAAAGGTGGATCACACACGTACCAACACAAACTATCCCGCAATTTAATTGATCCCCAAAGGATTTTATTGAATAGCGGAATAGGAAATATGATCAAAAAAGTGTATGTATCTCACACGTACAGAAGCACACTAGGCCCCAATTACTATTGTTTGTACCCCTAAAAGGATGGATGAGGAGTAGGAGGAGTATGGAACAGGCAGCACCCTCAAATCTTCAGAAGTATGAGATGAACCCCAAAAGCCCCAAATATCATTCAGCTCTGCTGCAGGCCACAATTTATTTTTTTTTAACCCAAGGCTGTATATTGAATAGTGGAATAGAAAAAAAGTGTATGATTTTTGAAACCACTCAATATTAGCACATGTGAACTGAACACAGCAGTGTATGATCAGTCACTCAGCACAGCACAGCTGAAGGAAAAATGCTGCACACAGTGCCTGATAGAAAAATACTTTTCTCCCTCCTCCTCAGTGGGCAAAAAATATTGTGTTCACTGCACCCCAAAAAGATTGTGTTCACTGCACCCCAAAAAGATTGTGTTCACTGTACCCCAAAAAGATTGTGTTCACTGCACCCCAAAAAGATTGTATTCACTGCAGCCCACACACAGCAAAATGGATGTGGACCACTGACACCTGCCTATCTCCTATCCCACACCACACAGCAATATCGATTGTAGTTTGTAGAACACACTGTCTGACCCTAAAAATCAGCAGACTCTGTCCCTAAAAGGATTGATAAGATCGTAGATCGGGTGACTGCAAACCCCCCCACACAGCAATATCGATTGTAGTTTGTAGAACGCACTGTCTGACCCTAAAAATCAGCAGACTCTGTCCCTAAAAGGATTGATAAGATCGTAGATCGGTCACTGCAAATCCCACCCCACACAGCAATATCGATTGTAGTTTGTAGAACACACTGACCCTAAAAATCAGCAGACTCTCTCCCTAAAATGCCTACCACTCGCCCTGCCTAACACACTCCGACCTGTCCCTCAATTCTATCCGGACACAAATGTTTTTTTTTTCCTGTCTGTCCCTAATCAGCAGACAGCACCCCAAAAAGATTGTGTTCACTGTACCCCTAAAAGATTGTGTTCACTGCACCCCAAAAAGATTGTGTTCACTGCAGCCCACACACAGCAAAATGGATGTGGACCACTGACACCTGCCTATCTCCTATCCCACACCACACAGCAATATCGATTGTAGTTTGTAGAACACACTGTCTGACCCTAAAAATCAGCAGACTCTGTCCCTAAAAGGATTGATAAGATCGTAGATCGGGTGACTGCAAACCCCCCCCCCCCCCCACACAGCAATATCGATTGTAGTTTGTAGAACACACTGTCTGACCCTAAAAATCAGCAGACTCTGTCCCTAAAAGGATTGCTAAGATCGTAGATCGGTCACTGCAAACCCCACGCCACACAGCAATATCGATTGTAGTTTGTAGAACGCACTGTCTGACCCTAAAAATCAGCAGACTCTGTCCCTAAAAGGATTGCTAAGATCGTAGATCGGTCACTGCAAACCCCACCCCACACAGCAATATCGATTGTAGTTTGTAGAACGCACTGTCTGACCCTAAAAATCAGCAGACTCTGTCCCTAAAAGGATTGCTAAGATCGTAGATCGGTCACTGCAAACCCCACCCCACACAGCAATATCGATTGTAGTTTGTAGAACACACTGACCCTAAAAATCAGCAGACTCTCTCCCTAAAATGCCTACAACTCGCCCTGCCTAACACACTCCGACCTGTCCCTCAATTCTATCCGGACACAAATGTTTTTTTTTTCCTGTCTGTCCCTAAACAGCAGCCAGCATGTTGATGTGTGCTCTCTCCCTGAACTAAACAGCAGAATGACGCCGCAGCGGCGCTGCCTCGAACTTATAAAGACTTGGTCACATGCTTCAGACGGCCAATCACAGCTACTGATACATTTGTAGGCATGGCTGGGATGGCTTAGGCACACCAGTTAAACGCTTGTTGATTGGCTGTTGAAAGCCCGCCATGAAAAGCGCGCCAAAGCATGCAAAACCCGGAAATAAAACGACCGAACACGGATTTTTACCCGAATATACAGTAAAGTTTTCGGGTCCGTGTTCGGGTAACAAAAATCCAATTATTCAGTACGAACACGAATAATACAGTCCGTGTTCGCTCAACCCTAGTTGTGACCTTTTTTGTCCATTCTTATTGGTCCCGAACAGGTGGGCTTCATGCCAGGCAGGGAAGCCAGGAATAATGTTGCAAAGACACTCAATCTGATCTACAGAGTCTGGGGGGATAAAATCAAAGGCCTTCTCCTGTCTGCTGATGCTGAGAAGGCCTTTGACAGAGTAGCATGGGATTACCTTTTGGCTAAATGCTCTCACATCAGTTTAACTACTTCTGGACCGGAAGGATTTGCCCCTTAATGACCAGACCATTTTTTGTGATTCAGCACGCTGTACCCAAATAAAATTGATGCCCTTTTTTTCCCACAAATAGAGCTTTCTTTTGGTGGTATCACCTGTGCAATTTTAAATTTTTGCATTATAAACAAAAAAAGAGCGACAATTCTGAAAAAAAAAAACAACCATTTTCACTTTCTGCTATATAACATTCCCAAAAAAAAAAATGTAAAAATCCAATTTTTTTAACATTATAGGCCAATTTGTTTTCTGCTACATATTTTTGGTAAAAAAAATTGCATTAGGGTATTTTGGCAAAAGTTATCGTGTCTATTAACAATGGAAAGATTTATGTCATTTTTATTGTTTTTGTTTTTACTAGTAATGGCGGCATTCTGCATTTTTTTTGCAGGACTGTGACATTGCGGCAGACAGATCGGACCCCTAACTGACATTTTTGACACTTTTGGAGGGACCAGTGACATTACTACAGTAATCAGTGCTAAAAATATGCACTGTTACTGTAATAATGACACTGGCAGGGAAGGGGTTAACACTGTGAGTGATCAAGGGGTTAAATGTGAGCCTAGGGGAGTGATTCTAACTGTATGGGGGTTGGGCTTTTGAAATGATCGCAGAGACCTGTGATCCTACATAGAAGGATCACAGGCACTCTGTGATGATTCCAGAGAGAAGAACGGTCAGCTGTGTTTACAACAGCTGACCGTACTTCTCTCTCAGCAGGGAGCGATCATGGGTGGCAGGCAGCAATCGGCGCCACCAACCGCATGCATTGGAGCGCCCACTGATGAGTGGGGGTGGTAGCACATTGGCGGCGGCATGCACGCTCACCCCCTAGCTGCAGGCACGTGACTGATGTAGACCTATTTCGGGTCGCGCAGGAGGGGCTGCCTGCCACAGGAAGCTGTTAAAAACACACCTGCTTTCCTGGATAGCTTCCCATTCACCATAAACCAACTGCTATGTTAAAAATCAATGGAACGTTGTCCGATCTGGTGAGAGTTTCCAATGAGACTAGACAGGGATGCCCACTGCCACCCCTTCTCTTCATATTATCTTTGGAGCCATTCATATGCTCAGTTAATCAATTGCATTCTGTGAAGGGTTTTAACATGGGAAATAGGGAATATAAACTGGTGGCTTATGCTGACAACTTGTTGTTTATTCTGATACATTTTGTCAATCCCCAATCTTTTGTCAATCCCAAATTTGTCAGTCCCCAATCTGCTATAGGTCTATGGATATATTTCCAATTTAAAAATTAACCACTTGCCTTCTGTGCACTTAAACACCCTTCCCATCCAGGCCAATTTTCAGCTTTCAGCGCTGTCACACTTTGAATGACAATTGCGCGGTCATGCTACACTGTACCCATATGAAATTTTTATCATTTTTTTCACACAAATAGAGCTTTCTTTTGGTGCTATTTAATCACCTCTGGGTTTTTTATTTTTTACAAAAAAAAAGAAAAAAGACAGAAAATTTTGAAAAAAAAAAACGTTTTTCTTATTTTCTGCAAGTAAATTTTGAAAATAAATTTTTCTCCTTCACTGATGTGCGCTGATGAGGTGGCACTGATAGGCTGCACTGATGGGCACTGATGAGGTGGCACTTATGGGCACTGATGAGGTGGCACTTATGGGCACTGATGAGGAGGTACTAATATGCCGCACTGATGAGCACTGATAGGCGGCATTGATAGGCGGCACTGAGAGGCGGCACTGAGAGGCGGCACTGATGAGCACTGATAGGCGGCACTGATGAGCACTGATAGGCGGCACTGCTGGGCACTGAGAGGTGGCACTGCTGGGCACTGAGAGGTGGCACTGCTGGGCACTGAGAGGCGGCACTGACGAGCGGCACTGATGGGCACTGGCGGATGGCACTGGACACTGACGGGTGGCACTGATGAGCGGCACTGATGGGCAGCACCATCAGTGCCCACACTCAGTGCCCATAGTGCTGCCAGTCAGTGCTCATCAGTGCTTAGATGAGCAGGCACTGATGGGCACTGACTAGCAGCACTATGGGCACTGATTGTGAGCATTGATGGGGGGCACTGATGGCGGGCACTGTGGGCACTGATGGGGGGGCACTGTGTGTGTGTTTTTACCTTTAGTAATCAGGGCACTGGTGATCAGTGCCCTGATTACATTCTCCTGTGTCCCCGGCGCTGTGAGGCTCCCCCTCCTTCCTCACACTGCAGGCTCCGTGTGAGGAAGGAGCGCCGGCGATGATAGATGATCTCATATGTTTACATATGAGATCATCGCTCATTGGACGGCCCGATCACGTGGTGAATGGCCGCTGTGATTGGCCATTCACCACGATCTGTGATCGGCCGTGTCCAAGGGACACGGCCGACACAGATTTCCCCCGCAGCGCGCTCGCGGGAGCGCGCGGGGGGCATGTCACTGGGAGGCCGTTTAAAAACGGCCTCCCGAAAATTCGAGTCCGCGCTGCAGCCGTATATAGGCTGTAGCGCGGATGGGGGAAGGTTAACTATACAAAAGCTCTTAATCTAACACTTCCACCATCTGACCTTTCCTTGGCACAGTAAAATAATTCCTATAAGTTGGTTTCCAGGGAATTTAAATACCTGGGTGTCTTGCTTACTGCAGACACACAAGATGTTTTTGCAACAAATTTTAACTAAATTACTACGCCAAATAGCGAATGATCTCTCCAAGTGGACCCTCAAGACCTTTTCATGGTTTGGTCGCGTGGCCATCATCAAAATGACTATCCTTCCAAGGGTGCTGTACTATTTTCATACCCTGCCCATTAGTGTCCTAGTCCCCAAGTATTAGAAAATGGATCAAATCCCTACTATAAAGGAGTGGATAAGATCAGTCGAGGGGATCCATAGCCTAGAAGAAGCCTTGCCATTGCTAGGGATCTGACCATCAAGTTTCATAAAACTTGGAAAGCTTGGTATATGTTCAAATTATGATGGGCTTACCACGGGATGAGAGATTCTCTGACAGTGCTGAGTCTTTGTGATACTCCTTTTTGTTTGATATCTCTACTAATCAGTTTAGGCAGTGGTGTTTCTGGTGATCTGTTACCCATTTCTTTTTGCTCTTTTTTTTCTTTTCTTTGTATTTCACCCTTTTATTGGAAATACATTTTCACTATAAACTAGAGGAACCATGATTGTATACTACTAGAGTTGATCGAACACCTGGATGTCCGGGTTCGGCGGGTCTGGCCGAACTTGAAAAAAAAGTCCGGGTTCGTGACCCGGACTTAACCAGAACTTTACCCCGAACCCCATTGAAGTGACCCGAACTTTTGAGCACTCAAATGGCTCTAAAAAACACATAGAAAGGGCTAGAGGGCTGCAAATGGAAGCAGAATCATCTTAAGAGCATGGCAAGTGCTCTGTAAACAAATGTAGATAGGGAAATAACTTAATATAACATAAAAAACATAAAAATAAAAAATAATAATCTTGAATGATGTAGGAGGAGGAAGAGGCCCATATGGAGTAGGAGGTTGAGGTGGCGGTGGATATGGCGGTGTAGGTGGAAGCGGCAGCGGTGGTGGAGGAGGAGGACGAGGTCCATATGGAGTAGGAGGTTGAGGTGGCGGTGGATGTGGCAGTGTAGGTGGAAGCGGCGGTGGAGGAGGATGAGGTAGCCAACACTGGTTTTTGTTTTTAATTTTATTTCTTTTTAAATTAGGGTACACCCCAAAAGAGGTAGAAAGATCAAATACAACAATGACTGGGTAAGGACGGTATAAATGTCTATTCTGCACAAGGTACAGACAAGTCCTGTGGGATCCATGCCTGGTTCATTTTAATGAATGTGAGCTTGTCCACATTGGCTCTGGACAGGCGGCTGCGCTTGTCTGTGATAACGCCCCCAGCCATGCTAAATACACGTTCAGATAATACACTGGCTGCAGGGCAGGCCAGCACCTCCAAGGCGTAAAAGGCAAGCTCAGGCCATTTGCCCAATTTGGAGACCCAGAAGTTGAAGGGGGCAGACCCATCATTCAGTACGTCTAGGCGTGTGCACACATACTGCTCCACCATGTTAGCGCTGGGTCGTGGTGCTACTGGTGGAGCTCCTGTTGCAAGGAGAGGACGTGGTCGATCTGTGCCAGCTACACGCACAGGTGAAACACCTTCCTCAGCTGCGAGTAGGCGACAGAACCTGCAGCAGTATTTGGCAGGGCCTAATGTGCCTCTACAAATTTGGAGGCCAGAACAAGTACAGGCAATAGTAGATTGGGTTGCTGACGGTGCCTCCAGTTCCTTCACATTGTCTCCCACCCAGTCTTCTGCTGAAAGGTCAGAGTTGGCATCTGCACCTGATGTCCATCAATCTTTCACCTGACCCCCTTGCAAATCAGCCAAGCAGTCTGAGCCCCTGACTCTGTTAGCATGGTTTCCCAGGGCCATCCACCTAGCCTTGCCCCAGAAGTGGAAGAGATTGAGTGCACCGATGCCCAACCACTTTTGTCTCAAGATGAGTACATCGGAGGACAATCGCAGCACGTCTCGAATGATGACGAAACACAGGTGCCAACTGCTGTGGAATTACGAATTGTGGAGACCGACAAGGAGGGCAGGGGTTAAGACTGGGTGGAAGATGATGTGGAGGACGATGAGGTCCTCGACCCTACATGGAATAAACGTCATGCAGGTGACCTGAGTAGTTTGGAGGAAGAGACGGTGGTCGCACAGAGCCACCGGCACAGCAGAAGAGGGAGCAGGGTGCAAAAGCGGAGCGGCCGTGCCCTAGACACTACGCCTGCTACTGCCCAACGCAGCAAGGGACCGAGCACACCAAAGCCAGCTCACAGGAGTTCCCTAGCGTGGCAGTTCTTCAGACAATGTGCTGATGACAGGACACGAGTGGTTTGCACGCTGTGCAATCAGAACCTGAAGCGAAGCATAAACCTTCTCAACCTTAGCACAACCTGCATGACCAGGCATCTAAGTGCAAAGCATAAGCTTCAGTGGAGTAGACACCTCAAAAACCAAGAAAGGTCTCTGGCTCCTCCTGCTTCCTCTTCTGCTGCAGTCTCGACCTCTTCATCCACTTCTGTAGTGACAGTGGCACCTACCACCCTGCAAACAGAGGATCTGCCAGCAACACCACCACCTGGGTCACCAAAAACCATCTCCACAATGTCCCATGGCAGCGTTCAGCTTTCTATCTCCCAAGCACTGGAGTAGAAGAGGAAGTACCCCCCTACCCACCCACGATCCCTGACCCTGAATACCAGCATTTCAAAATTCCTGGCCTTTGAAATGCTGTCATTCCGTCTGGTGGAGGCACATAGTTTTAAAAGCCTTATGGCGGTGGCTGTCCCACAGTACGTCGTGCCCAGCTGCCACTACTTTTCCAGGCAAGCCATCCCTTCCCTGCACAACCAAGTGGGTGACAAAATCAGGTGTGCACTGCTCAACGCCATCTGTGGCAAGGTCCACCTAACTACGGATACGTGGACCAGTAAGCACGGTCAGGGACGTTATATCTCCCTAACAGCACACTGGGTAAATGTAGTGGTGGCTTGGCCTGAGGCGGATGGTAGTTTGGCGCATGTCCTTCCACCACGAGGATTGCAGTGTGCTTCAGTTTGCCTCCTTTTCCTAACTCCTCCTACTCCGCTTCCTCATCCTCTACCGCCTCCTCATCCGGTCAGCGTAACACCTTCACCACCAACTTCAGCACAGCCAGGGGTAAATGACAGCAGGCAGTTTTAAAACTTGCCTGTTTTGGGGGAAAAAACCACACACCATGCAGGAGTTGTGGAGGGGCATTGAACAGCACACCGATGAGTGGTTGGTGCCAGTGAGCCTCAAGCCCGGCCTGGTGGTGTGCGATAATGGGCGAAATCTCGTAGCAGCTTTGGGCCTAGCCGGTTTAACACACATCCCTTGCCTGGCGCATGTGCTGAATTTGGTGGTGCAGAGGTTCCTTAGAAATTACCCAGATATGTCAGAGCTGCTGCAGAAAGTGGGGGCCATCTGTGTGCACTTTCGGCGTTCTCACCCTGCTGCTACTCGCCTGTCAGCGTTGCAGAATAACTTTGGCCTTCCCACTCACCGCCTCATATGTGACGTGCCCACAAGGTGGAACTCCACTTTGCACACGCTGGCCAGACTGTGCAAGCAGCACGCATGCATGAGTCGCTCTGCGGAACAGCACCCCTTCACCACCAGTAACTGGGCCTCCATGCGAGACCTGTGTGCCTTGTTGTGCTGTAACTGTTACGCTGAGCCCTCCAGGCCCCCTGCTGGCCTCGGAGCGCTCACAGCGTATGCCCCCAGGCAGCACTCCAGCGTCTCGGCGTGTGCGTCCCCGCTCTCTAGGGCGCACGCGCGCCGGGACTCTTAGATTCAAAGGGCCAGTGCACCAGTGATTGGTGCCTGGCCCAAAGTGGTTATTAAGGGTTAAGGTTTGTGAGAGGCAGTTCTGACTTAATTAGGCTTCACCTGTGCACTGTCCATAAATACCTTCTCCTCCCACAGCTTCCTGCTGGATCTTTGTGCCTTGTGCCTCTGAGAAAGCGTTCCCTACTGTGTTAGTTTGCCTTGCCTGTTGCCGAACACGTTGCTGCCGACTACTCGCCTTTGAACCTTTGCCGCCTGCCCTGACCTCTGCTACGTCTGACTACGCTCTTGCCTACTCCCTGTGTACCACGCCATATCAGCTGCCAGAGAGGTCGAGTTGTTACTAGGGGACACGACCTGGTAGTTACCGCCGCAGCAAATCCATCCCGCCTTGCGGCGGGCTCTGGTGAAGACCAGTAACTGCTTAGAACCGGTCCTCTAGTACAACCCACGCCATCGCCTCTCTGGTCCAGAGGATCCACTACCAGTCCTGCCGGTTCGTGACAGTAACATATGCAGACTAGGCCGCAATGTAATCTTTTTTCCCCAAATGGGTGTTTATTGAATAGCGGACTAGAACAACAGTATCCAACGAGTGTATCTCCCGCGTACAGATACAGACTAAGCCGCAATTTAATATCTTTCTGTCCCCTAAATAGTTTTTTTTTTATTGCAAGGCGCAATAGAACAGTATGCAATGAGTGTATCTCACTGTAACTTATGCGGACAGGGCAGCAATAAACTATTTTGTCCCCTAAATAGTTTTTTTTTGTTGCAAGGCTCAATACAACAGTATGCAATGGGTGTATCTCACTGTAACATACGCGGACAGGGCCACAATCAACTTTTTTTGCCCCTAAATGTTGTTTTTTTATTGCAAGGTGCAATACAACAGTATGCGATGGGTGTATCTCAATGTAACATACGCGGACAGGGCAGCAATAAGCTCTTTTGTCCCCTAAATATTTTTTTTTGTTGCAAGGCGCAATACAACAGTATGCAAAGGGTGTATCTCACTGTAACATATGCGGACAGGGCAGCAATAAACTCTTTTGTCCCCTAAATAGTTTTTTTTATTGCAAGGCGCAATACAACAGTATGCAATGGGTGTATCGCACTGTAATATATGAATGAAAAACTGAAAAATAATTGTCCCCTTAATTGGTGCTTGTTGAATAGCAGATTTGAAATGCAGTGTCTGTCTAAACGCTGTAAGTCACAGTAAAATATGAAGGAAAAAAAGTTTTTTTCTTTTTTAAATGCAGATTAAGCAGACACATATGCCCTTAGGGTTGCATGAAATGTGCAGCACCGCACGCCTAACAGGTTGGATACTGTTGTTCTATTCCGCTATTGAATTAAAAAAAAAAACATTTGAATGAAAAACTGAAAAATAATTTTTTACCCTAAATACTGTAAAATAATTATTTTCCCTACACATTGGTGCTTTTTAAAGAGCAGGTTAGAAAAGCAATGCCTGTCTGACATACAGTCTTTAAAGTTAAATTTGAAGGAAAAAATGTTTTTTCTTTTTTAAATGCAGATTAAGCAGACACATATGCACTGAGGTTGCATGAAATGTGCAGCACCGCACTCCTAACAGACTGATAAAATATTTTTGTTTCTCCCTTTTCCTCCTCACTCGGCTCAGGTCAAGGCATAAAGATCGTTCACTGCACCCCCACACACTACAATCAATGTAGATTGCTGTCTGATTAAAGCAGATTGTTCCTATCCTATGCTTTCCCTACAAGCAATCTCTCCAGCCTGGCCCTACAGTAAACTCCTATCTCTCCCTCCGGGCAAAAATATTGTGCACTGCACCCTACACAATCAAATCAATGTAGATCGCTGTATGATAAAGCAGATTGTTCCTCCTATGCTTTCCCTACAAGCAATCCCTTCAGCCTCGCCCCATAGTAAAGTCCTATCTGTCCCTCAGCAGCAGCAGTCAGGAACCTCTCCCTACAGTAGTTATAGCAGAGTGACGTGTGGCGCTGTTTGACTCCAGCTTATATAGAGTCTGGGTCACATGCTGCACTGGTCTATCACAGCCATGCCATTAGACATGGCTGTAATGGCTTCTAGGGCACACTAGTTAAACGCTTGCTGATTGGCTGCCTTTCACCTGTTGAAAGTGCGCCATTAAAACCACGGCAAAACATCAAGTAACGTTACCGAACAATGGACAGTACCCGAACATACAGTGAAATGTCGGGATTTGGGTCCGGGTACCGAATACCCAAAAGTCTGGTACAAACACGAACAATACAGTCTGGGTTCGCTCAACCCTATTTGTGAGTCAATATGTGACTAAGGAAAAGAAAAATCCTCTCCTGCTATTTTATGCCTAAGGTACCAGTAAAAAGAAGCTTTGCTTACCTAATATCCCACTTCCACAGACTTCCCCAATGGTAAGTGACCAGTCCTTGTAGGCTCTTCTCCAAGGCTCTCTGTTGGTTGCAAGAACTTTGACATTATCAAGCACGGTGCAGGGCCAATAGGCTAGAGGGACCACATACAGACTAGAGCATCAGGAATAGGAGGAGCTTGTCCAGCAGCTGATGAAGCAAGGTACTTTAGCCCTGGGGAAAAAAAACAAGCATTTAACCCTTGTAGTGTGGGGAAAGCCCTGCTGCATGGGAGGATTTTTTCTCCCTGGCATTCAGCTTTAAGAAATAGTTAAATAGAGGGGGCGTGTCCTGCATGGGTGCCGCTACGGACGTCATTCCTGAGAGCTCCACCATCCCAGCACACGAATCCGCCTCCTTCCGCGGTATTACTGCTGCAATCCACAAGCCACCCCGATATTTAGGTTCCCTACACTGTCCTGCAACGTTTGATACCACTTTTGGGCCGAATATTCACTGTCCACCACCCGCCAGCATTGCGGCCTACTTGTAAGGCCGAAGCCGCGGCCTCGATTTATACCCGGATCCCAGCGATCGATCGCGAGGCCGACCTCAAAGCTCCCGGACACCAAATCTCGATCCAGCAGCAGGGACAGACTGCAGGGCCCTCCACCCCTCAGAAGTAGACCACCACAATCCTGAGGGGAGCTCTTTTTTGCATGGAACTGGGGGAAAAATCAGCAGCAGGTAATTTCAAGATGGCGGCGTGATCGGAATGCCCCGGCCCTCTCTGGCCCCATAAGCGCTTTACTGAAGCACCCCCTCACCCCCAGACATAGCCGGTCCAGCACCACTACGCATCGGGAGCTGCACCTGAGCCCCGGATGTCTGGTCCGCAAGCCAGGCGGAACCTCTCCCACCAGTTTAGTGTTGCAGCTTCCCGCCCCAGCAGTGCCACAATGTCCTCTATTGAACACCACTGGGGTGGTCTGGAAGGTGAGGGAGATATCGCGGATGTGCCATTCACCCCTTCACTGCCGCGGTCAGTCACACCGAACCCGGTCACAGCACCTGGGACTGCCACAATATTATCGCCAGCATCCACTTTATCTCTGCTGGAGAGAACCCTGGATGAATTAATTCAGTCCCCGGATGGGGCCTATTCTGTCCATTCAAGCCTACCCCAGGGATCTTCACCTCATTTCCCTCAGAATCAACAGGACTTTTCATACTTAGTGACAACTTTCTCCAAAATGCTCTCAAAAGGCCTGGCACAAACGGCCTCTCAGATAACTTCTGCCATACATGCTGATCTGCAGCATTTAGGATCCAGAATTGAAGCTATCGAGTTGAAATCAGATCAAACAGTAGCTAAGGTTAATCAAAACTCAGCCCGAATGCAGGACCTCCATAACCAACTTGATACTGCACTGTCCAAAATAGACGATTTGGAAAACAGATCACGCAGATACTATTTCAGAATTCGCTGGTTACCCGAATCTGTTAAAGAAGTTGAACTGGCCATCGCTTCCTTCATCAAGGACTTGATCCCGGATATCCCACCGCACCGCTTGGAATTAGACAGAGCGCACAGAGCTCTTAGACCACCCAATCCTGATGGCTTTCCACGGGATATAATCGTGAAACCCCATTTTTATAAGGTAAAAGAGGACATCATGAAACTAGCAAGACACGCTGATCGGCTGATTATCCAAGGGCATCCGATTCAAATCTTTGCCGATCTCTCACCCACAACCATTCAAAAGCGATGAGCCTTAAAACCTCTGGTCTAAGTTCTTATCCAGCACTCTGTCAAGTATTGGTGGTCCTTTCCATTTCGCCTCAACTTTGTCTACAAGCAGAAGACCCATGGATTTTCCTCTCTCCCTGATGGGGAACGCCTGCTACTTCGCCTGGGCCTGATTTCCCAGGAATCTGATGCCTCTTCAGCAGCTCGACCGCCTGGATCCTCTAAACGACCTTCTCCTCAAAGCCTGCTAGTCCCTACCTGGCAGAAGCACCAAACGAAGAGATCAAGGACACCAGGTCTCCTTAGTTGAATAACCTTTGCTTGTCCTGGTCACCAGTAATCCTCTCTGAAGAAGATGTTTCACATCAACTTTCACCGGTTGGGGAGGAGGGGGGGGTCCGCTTTTTTTGTCTCCCCCCTACCCTAAAAGCCTCCCTGTTCCCCCCCCCCAAGAATTTTTTTATTTTTCTTTATTTTTATCCTTCGTTTTCTCCTGCTGATATCGGGGGAACTAGACTGCCTTTTCATGCATCCGATATTTCTTTGCAATTTTGCCTTTCCCTAATGCTCTTCTCTTTAGGTCCTGGTTGCTGAGCTTTTATCTCCCCCCTCCCTTCCCCCCCCCCCTCCTGGGGGGGGTGGGAATGCGGGACCCGCTGTTCTGACCTTGCCATGTAGTAGGGCTGCAACATGCCCACGTTTGCATTTTCACTGTACGGTTCATCCATTATCTCTTGTTCAGTTACATTTGGTTCTCTCTTTTTCTAGCTCATATGCGGGCCTTAGGCCAGAGTGGGATTTCCGCGGCTCCTTGACCCTCCTCTTCATGGGACATTCGCGCCCATGCAGAATGGGTCTGATGCCCCCATCCTTGGGCATCTTGGGGGAAGGGGGGGGCAGAGGGACGGGACCCTCCTCCTCCCTTTGGGGTTGGGATTAGTGTTTTGTTTGTTAGTGTTGTTCGTTTTCCTTTCATGACTCTCTCTTATTTTTTGACTTTTCAGCCCTCCTCTCCTCTTCTTTTTCCCCTCTTCCTTGTTCACCGGGGGAACTTCCCCCTTATCTCATTTCAGGCAGGATCACTACCCTTTTGGAGCCCAGGCTCGGAAGCTCCTTTCCTGACGGCAAGACCCGGTCTTTGGGAAGCAACTAATACTCAGCATACACCACGGTTCGCCTCACCATGACCCGGACTGCAACCCCACCTGGTAATTTGAAGATCGTCTCCAGTTAAACGATGTAAGATGTTTAATCAGTATCATTCCCTACACGCTGACATCCTCTTTATGCAGGAAACGCACTTTCCCAGCTCATATAGACCAGTGTTTGTTCACCACAAATTCCCCCAATTTTACTTAGCTAACGCACCAGATAAAACCAGAGGGGTGGGGATCTTTTTCGCCAAACATGTGTCCTTTACACTTACTAAAAAGATAGAAGACCCGGAGGGTAGATTTCTTTTATTGATAGGAATCATAGATGGCACTACTTGTTCACTGATGTCTTACTACACCCCGAAACCAGAACCAGGACTCCTTTTTCCACCGATTGGCTATCGAGATCCTCCCTTGCGTGGAGGGAATTTTGGTTATGGGAGGGGATTCAAAAGTGGCTTTAGATCAGAGTCTAGAGAACACCCAATCCGGAGCACACCGTCTTCGTTGTCTGTCCAAACGGAGCACCCGTGTAGCAAGAGTGCTCTTCTCGGAAGGTCTGGTGGATATTTGGCGTGAATTGAATCCCAGACCACGGGATTTTACCCATTATCCTGCACCTCATCAGAGTTACGCCAGGATAGACCACATATTTCTACCTACTCGCGCTGTCCCCCTCGCTCTTAAATCCCGCATTAAGGCCTCTTCGTTGTCGGAACCACGCAATGGTCATTCTGATCTTGCAAAAAGCTCAGGAGGCTGCTAAGGAATTCAAATGGAGACTTAATGAATCTATCTTGAGCAACCCAACCCATTGTGCCATATTTTCCAAAGACAGCGAGGCTTACTTTGCCACCAATGACACCCCCGACATAAACCCCACCACGTTATGGGCTGCCCATAAAGCGGTCATCAGGGGCAAAATTATACAGTTCGCCTCCAACCTCAAAAAGCAACGGAGGGCAGACATAGTCAAACTAGAAAAGGAGTTTGCAGACATTAGTAAACAGCACAAAAAACATCCCTCCTCGGATTCAAAAGATAGACTGGAAGCCGTCAGATTGGCTCTATATCTGGCCCTTACCACAGAGGCCGAGAAAAAACTTTGATGGTCAGGCGCCAAATTCTATGCAGCCAGGGACAGGATAGGTCCCACACTTGCCTCTAAACTATCTCCAAAAATGAGGAACTATTCCCTACCCAAACTTAGAACCTCTGTGGGGAACCTCTCTCAGAATCTGCAGACTATTTTACAAACATTCCATGATTTCTACTCAAAATTATATGATAGCAATAACTCCCCACTTTCAGAAGCTGCCACCACTTTTCTACATCAAATCCCCCTGCCACGTCTCAGCAAAGATCATCGGACTCAACTAGAATCCCGATCTCTGAATCTGAGATTTCGGGGGTCATTAAAAATCTCAAACAGGGTTCGGCTCCCGGACCAGATGGATTCTCAGCGGGTTATTATATACACTTCGCTCCTATACTTGCTCCTCACCTGGGAACATTTTACAATTCACTGCGGATCGGGGGCCCTGTGGATAGGACCTCTAATTCTGCCTTCATAACGGTCATTCCTAAATCGGGAAAAGAGCACAGTGATGTGAATAACTTTAGACCTATCTCTCTGATAAATGTCGATTTAAAAATCTTAACCAAGATCCTGTCCAATAGGCTGTCCTGTTTTGTAGCAAACTATGTCCATAAGGATCAATCGGGTTTTATCCCGGGGAGGCAAGGTCCTGACCAAATCAGAAGAGCAATAGATATTATTTCCCTGCTGAACTCCGGATGGGACGGTGGTCCCACCGAGGAAGGATTTCTGCTTTCCATTGACCTTCACAAAGCATTTGACTCCCTCTCCTGGCCATATTTATTCGACACTCTTGAAAGGTGGAACTTTGGTCCCCATTTTTTAAATATACTTAAAGCTCTGTATTCCACTCCCTCCACCCAAATTTGCGCTTCCGGTTTCTACTCGGATTCTTTTAACATCAAACGGGGCACCCGTCAGGGATGTCCCCTTTCGCCCCTAATCTTTGCCATCGCCATCGAAACTCTTGCGATTGCCATCTGCCAACACCCTAATATCCGGGGTCTTCTTTGTGGCCCCTCCGAACATAAATGTGGTCTCTTTGCAGATGATGTCCTATTATTCCTCACCTCCCCCACAATCACGGTCCCTAATGTCTGTAAGCTCCTTCTCCCATGCATCTGGACTGTCTGTCAATTTCTCGAAATAGTTGGCCCTCAATATCTCTGTAACAAATATAACCCTCGATTCTCTGAAACCTCATTTCCCATTTACATGGCGTACGGACTGCATTCTTTACTTGGGAATATTTCTAATCCCTTCTATCTCCACCCTCTACAAAGCTAATTACCCTCCGATGTACCAAAAACTACGATCCGAACTAACGGATTGGCACTCACATTGTTTATCGTGGTTAGGCAAAATAAACTCTGACAAAATGACCCTTTTACCTCACCTCTTATACTTATTTCGCTGCCTTCCGCTGCCAATCCCCAAAAACCACCTACTTAAATTGCAATCTTACATTATTCATTTTGTCTGGGGTAAAAAAGGCTATCGATGCCCGAAGGCGACTCTATTCCGGCTACGTTCACAAGGTGGGCTAGCTTTACCAAATCTCTGGAACTACTACCGAGCTGCCCAATTAGCCCAATTATCCGCAGTGTTCTCAGCAGATGCCAAACCGGACTGGACATGCATAGAAAGCCAGGCGGTTCCACACCACACGCTAGACTTTATTGCATGTTGCCCTGTGACTCCTAGGCCCCCCATTTTAGCTCAAACTCTCTCTCACTCCATTAAAATTTGCTCCCAACTATTTAAATTAGACTCCCTAATATCCCCAATGACACCACTCGCTCACTTGTTCCACCACTCTCTTTTTATCCCTGGCCAGAACATCAAAGCATTCTATTGGTGGACAGACAAAGGCCTATATCGCATTGGTCACTTCCTAACTCCCTCAGGACCACTGTCTCTGACCTATTATAATACCAAACTCAAAATGCCAGCGTCTGAAAAATTCAGTTTCTTGCAAATTACCCATTTCCTCTGGAATTTGTGGTCCGATAAACAGATACCCCCTTCAGCCACGCCCTTTGAAAGATGGTGTGTGGACCCTCAGAGCCAAAAAGGAGGGATTTCTATTATATACTCAGCTCTACTCGCTTCCCCTGAAAAAACCCACTTTTGCACACACTTGGGAAAGGGATTTGGGAACTGACTACCCAGCTGAAGTCTGGAACCGCATATTCCGTAGGTCCTTTACGGGCATCATTAATATCACTCTTATAGAAGCCAACATCAAAATTCTCACTCGCTTGTACATGGTCCCCACTCGCCTACACGCAATGTATCCACAGACGTCTCCACTATGCTTCAGGGGCTGTGAACATATAGGATCCTTTATGCATACTTGGTGGTCTTGCCCAAGGATTAGGAGCTTCTGGAACAAGATCTTCCATCTCATTCACTCGGTCACGGGCACCCCACTACCTCAAACTCCTCAATCAGCCTTTTTACATGAAAAACTCCCAGGCATTCCCAAACACTCCCTTTCTTTGATATTTTTTATTCTGTTGTGAGCCAAACTCGCGGTGGCCAAAGCGTGGAAGCAACCTTCAGTTTCATTTAGCGCTGCCAAACATAAAATATCCTAAATCATGGCTCAGGAAAAAATAGTCGCGATCCTGCTTGATAAAGTTTCCAAATTTGAATTGATATGGGAACTGTGGGCTAGATTCAATCACATATCGATTTAATTGTTGCATTTCCCCCAGTGAACATTTTTCTTCTCCCCTCCTCCCTCTCATTTTCCTTTTCCCTCCTCCTTCGCTATTCTTACCCCCTTTACCCCCTCTACCTCTCCTAGACTGATTTCACAACTATTCTTACATGGGGCTGTTTCCTTTTTCCATAATTGTGCATATTATCCCGCTCTCTCTCTCGGCCCCAGTTAAGAACATAGGTTTCCTCATTCCGGAGGAACTCCTCTATACTACCTTATGTGTGGTACGTCCTCGATCCCCAATGTTTCACAACCTTTCTTGGGTGCTGGGGACCAGACACGTCAACTGGATTTGTGATACTCTCGGGGGTCAGAGACTTGAATGGTTCTCTATTGTTTTTAGATTCAATCTAAACTGGCACAATTGACTAGAGTCATTGTTCCCTTTTCTTTTATTTTTTTATTTTCAAAATACTCTTTTAGTATACAAGATTCTTTAGTTCTAGGGTTGTGACATGACCCAGTAGTGGGGAGGGGGTTCCTCCCTTTTTCGAGACAGGCGTTAACTGGTCGGTTGTTGTTATGATTATCTGTCATGTGCTCTGCATTTCTTGTTTTGGATAAAATGTCACTTCTCCTGCAGTGAGGTAGTCTTGCTGTCTCACTACTGCTGTGTTTTTTCTGTTCTTGTTATTTTGTATGACCTTTTTATTCACAATAAAATATATTGAAAATAAGAAATAGTTAAATAGAATTTACTGTCTTTGTTTGGAATCCCTGATAACCTTGTGGCAAGAACTGGGAATGGGTGATTAAGTAGAGACATTGCAGTTATTATAATACTCAAGAATTCATTTATTGTCATACATAGATAATAAATATTTTTAGCATTATATCAAACAGTTTAATCTTAAGCAATCACTATTTAGATGAAAATGATGATGGATTTGTAGCTGGACCCTTTTTAAACACCCCACGGTCATATAGTGATCACAGAGATGTGGCATTATTAGTTTTTATGTATATAAAGCTTTAGATAGAAAATATTTCCTTTGCAATGTGTCCTTTTTATGATTCAAAATCTATCCAACCCTACAGCTAAAATAATTACCAGCTGTGCATTTAAAAAATACCTTATTGTGTTTTGTGCCGTCTTATAAAAATGTGAGATATTTTTACATGTGACATGAATAATTTACTTGTGATTTTCAAGTTTCATTTGCAAACTCATTGATGTAAGAGGGTTATATTCAATCAGCGTGCAAAACTACAGGCTAAAAAGATCAAAAACTGAGAGGCACAACTCAGCTTGCAGCACTCCCTTTGGATTAATAATTGAGGGAAGAGTGCAAGCTAACATAGAACTACCACTAATGCCAAGCTTAGATACGAGATGACTGTCACTTTTATCTGACAATTTGTACTGCAGAAGTTGTTTTAGCTAGATTAGAATGGGCCATCAGCGACCAACAATAACCCCACCATAGAGCCACCAGGAACTGAGACATAAACTGCTACTGGGCCAACAATAGCTAGTGGAAAAGTCTACTACTTGGTCCCAGTAGCTTGGATGACTCAAGTTACCAGGACAAAGCAGTATACTTTATCACTACAAACTGAGAAATATTGCTTCAATGGGCCACAAAACCTGCAGCAGTATGCTTCAAATTATGAAAGATTATGCAAAATACATGTCACAAGTTTTATAGATAATACAATATGATAAGGACTGCGCTCAATCATTTATGTGTACAAATAAATAATTATTTCAAATAAATAAGTGGTGGGAATTTAAATCATCTCTATAATACACCAATATGTGGCAAATAAAAATTCACGTGAATATCTAAATATGTAAACCATCAATAGATACATAAATATTATAAAACCAATTCATGTGAATATCTAAATGTGTAAACCACCAAAAAAAACATACATAAATATTATAAAATCAATGTATAATGGTATTCACACAACCAATAGGGAAAAAATTCTACAAAGTTCTCTTAGTGCCAAAGGTAGTGTTACACAAATAATATTTGAAAAAGTCCAAAAGAAAGAAAATAAAAATTTGGTGGGTATGTGCTCCCTTTTTCCTCCACCACATGCACAGCCCACTTATCAGAAGACCCCTTGGGGTCAGATGTCAATGGGATAATCCCATTCAGTATCCTCAATAGAGAACGCGGTCTTTAATTAGGGGGTACACATAGATGTGGTGGAGGAAAAAGGGAGCACATACCCACCAAATTTCTCACCAAGCCTACACTGTTCCATGGATTACCAGCCCACCATTTAAGCACTAAGAGTTTAAAAAATGTGACTTTTTCAAATATTATTTGTGTAGCGCTATTTATGCACTACCTTTGGCACTAAGAGCACTTTGTAGAATTTTTTCACTATTGGTTGTGTGAATACCATTATACATTGGTTTTATAATATTTATGTATTTATTTATTGGTGGTTTACACATTTAGATATTCACATGAATTAGTTTTATAATATTTATGTATCTATTGATGGTTTACACATTTAGATATTCACATGAATTTTTATTTGCCACATATTGGTGTATTATAGAGATAATTTAAATTCCCACCACATATTTATTTGAAATAATAATTTATTTGTACACATAATTATCATTCAACTTTATTGTTGTCCAGACAAGCAGCTCATAAAAATATTGATTTCTATATAGTGTGAATCACATTTACAAATGTAAGCTAGTATTTCAGCTATTTATCACTTGCGCACCAATTTTATTTATTTATTTGATCATTATTATCCTATGCGCATCTGCCTAAGTGTCCTTTACACTTATTTCTGTACAAGTTTTATAGACTAAACCAGTGTTTTTCAACCTTTTTTCATGAAAAAAATCACGAGGCACACCACCATTAGAAAATGTTAAACTCTGTGCCTATATTGATAGATTATATATATATATATATATATATATATATATATATATATTATATATATAAAGTAATTATCTTGAATAGGAATCAAACACAAAGAAATTTTATAATTACTTTATTAGAATGCGTGGTGGTGGGGACAAGGTGCCTTCCAAGGGGGAGGCTGCGCAGAGAGCATGGTGTGGCAGCATACCCCCTCCTTCTGAATCATACCAGGCCACATCCCTTTTAACACTGCAAGGGTACCTTTCAAAATTAAGCCCCCCCCCTCTTTGTAAGGCAACTTGTTCCCAGGTTGAGGAGACAAAGATGTAATTTCTACATCTTGCTCCCAGAAGGGATCATGTGACTCACGGGCATGTGCCAGGGGCCTATTAGAGTGGAAGCCCCTTTATAGTAAAGGTGCCCCCAAATATCTGATCCCCAATAACCTCCAAAATTGAATAAACACACACAAATCATGAAAAAGTATTTTGCTAAAAATTCCATAAATAAAAAAACAAATGTCACCTGCTGTACAGTAAATTCATCATCAATTTCCAACATCAGGGCAGGCAATGTAGAGCCAGCCTCAATCCTGAAGACCCAGCACCACACCACAATGTCCTCCTACCTGATAATGTTGCCCAGGCTGCCTGTCACCACCACGACGTGCTGTCTGACACAGTCTTCTTCTTCTCCAGGTTCTGTGACAGTGAGTCCCACGCTGCGCACCTGCAGACATGGCAGTGCGTGCTGAAAGTGGGTGGAGGTGGAGCCAAATTGTAAAAGGCGGGGGCTGGGAGGCAGCGGCTGGAGGAGAAGAGGCTCAAAAAGGGGTGACATCACTGGTTGCTAGATGCTAAGCGGCCTCTAGCCTAGCAACCAGTGCTCCCCGCAGAGAGAGAGCGCCGCGGCCACAGAACACAGGACAGAGGCAGAGAGAGCAGCGCCGCTGTCGCAGCCACAGGACACGAGCGGATGATAGATGGTCAGTAAGGCGGTTCTGCGAACTGGCAAAGCTTCGGATGAAATTTGAATTTTTCCCACGGCACACCAGGCAATATCTCACGGCACACTAGTGTGCCGCGGCACAGTGGTTGAAAAACACTGGACTAAACAACATATTATACTGTATATTCCATTGGAAAACCATATTCTGAGCCCTTTACTGACCACCAGGATGGTATACAGTTTTTTCTACACGTAAAATACATATTTTACAATACCCTAAGAATCATGCAGTGTTTGCAATTTTATATTGATACTTTACTTCAAAATGCTGCAACAAAGGCATACATTGTGAGGCAAAAAGTGATGGAGAGAGTGCTGTAGATTAAAGCCCAACCCAAGCATTTTTTTAAAATTATGGACAGAGTTGGGAAGGCAAAGAACCTCTTTCAGCTTTATTATTGTGATCAGTGAACCTATTGGGGAGTTTTCATTTAACTCTCTATCAAGTTGGGGAATTATAGAAAATCTCTCCAATGGAGACAGAAATTGAAACAAAACTATTTAGTAAAATGCAGAAGCGTTACACCATCTATTAGATTATTACTATCCATACTGTCTGTGTCTTTATGCTTGGTGACTTGACCATGCTGTCATAGGCTGTCAAAGAAAAAAGAATTCAGGTGAAATCTCATTAATGGGGTCACAGACTGCAAAAATGAAGAACAATTTAATTTTTCCAAGTCTATATAAACAATGTGTCTGAAATTGAGTTGACTGCAGTATTTTAATGACTAGCATTGTTCTTTCCCATACTAAATAACCCTGAAGGCCCATTAGTGTGTTGAGGTAATACTCACATTACAGCAATATCAGTGTCAATGCTCATTTGTTCTTGTAAATAAAGTAAATAATCATAAAGCTCCAGTTATTAACCATTACACCGCTTTCACATTGATCCAACTTGTCAGGCGACTTGTCAGCCTGTGTACTGTGTAGTACAGGAGCCGTTCTAATAAGAGCGACACAAGTCGCTCCGACTTAGAAAAAGGGTCTTGTACTACTTCTGGGTGACCTGGAGGCGACTTGCATAGACATTCATTCTATAAAGTCCGTGCAAGTCGCGCCGAAGTCGCGCTGCACGCGACTTCACAGGTCGCCCCCTAAGTCGGAGCGACCTAATGTGAATGGAGGCTTATATTTGGCAAATCAAAAAATATTTCAATATTAGGAAAAGGTTGTTGAAGGCAATGTTTTACATATGACAAAACACAGTTTATATTTTGCATATGTGGATTTTTCATTTCTTTTTTTTTTTAAGCCAGGATATTAGGTATCAAAAAAATAACCTTTGTTATTTTGTATTCAGCCTTCAGATGAAAACAGAAAACTATAAAAACATTTTCAGCATTCCTTTCCACAGATACATTGACCCAGTTACAATAACTCAAGATGGTTACTTCACAAATTAGTTCTCCTGAGTATAGGAATTGAAAATACATGTATGTTATGCAAAATATAACACTGTTATCAAGCCTCAGGAAAAAAAAATATATTATTTTTTTTCTTTATAATGTATATTTTCCCTTAAAGCATTTATTTGTACCACAACACATGCCATGTGACTATCTCATCTACAATCCCACTGCTGAATATTATTTTTGAGCAATACTGGCATAGTTATACACTCATAATCTACCTTGCAAATGCATGTTTTCTCAATCAGTAAACACCATAATACTTCTATCTTGGGTGGCAAACATCATTCAGATAGAAGAATTCAAATTCACTGCTGACTGATTGGTTGAGGTTGTCTGTTGAGGCTGGATTTGGATCATTTATGAAATTCCTACCTAGTACTGTAAACATTTACAGTATTGAGTATCAGTCAATAAGCCAGGCACTGTTATATCAAGCTATGCTAATCATGAAATCGAATACAACACTGCAGACTTGTAGTTTCATGTAATTATCTTTCATTACATTTTTCCCTTTTAGGTCTGTTGTGGATCATTTAGTGATGAAGGGGCTACATAGACAAAAATATAAATCCTTTGGCAGAAAAGAAAGCTCAGATATATATATTTTAACCAAGCACTTGCTGTCTGTCTGAAGTTCCACATTTAGACCAAAAGCTGTGAATTCTTATATTAATTGGTCACAGCCATATTCTCAGTCGATTTCACAGATATAATGTACACTATGACGCAGGATTGCTTACACCATGAAGAGATATTTAAGCACTTGTGTATCTTTTGAACTGCAAAATCATGAAATTAAAGGCTGTTTTGGTGATAAAATTCATCAGCTGGAGTGTATCTGTGGTTGTGTTCTTAAACAAAGCAAACATTATAGTGCTGTTAGCACTTAAAAAACATGCATTTATCCTCATGTCCTTATATACACTATATTGTAAAAAGTATTGGGACACCAGCCTTTACACGCACATGAACTTTATTGGCATCCCAGTCTTAGTCTGCAGGGTTCAATATTAAGTTGGCCCACCCTTTGCCTCTAAAGCAACGTCAACTCTTTTTAGAAGGCTGTCCACAAGGTTTAGGAGTGTGTCTATGGGCAGGTTTGACCATTCTTCCAGAAGTGCATTTGTGAGGTTAGGCACTGATAATGGACCAGAAGGCCTGGCTCTCAGTCTCCACTCTAATTCATCCAAAAGTTGTTCTATCGGGTTGAGGTCAGGACTCTGTGCATGCCAGTCAAGTTCCCCCACCCCAAACTCACTCATCCATGTCTTTATGGACCTTGCTTTGTGCACTGGTGCGCAGTCATGTTGGAACAGGAAGAGCCATCCCCAAAATGTTTCCACATAGTTGGGAGCGTGAAATTGTTCAAAATATCTTGGTATGCTGACAAGTTCTCTTCACTGGAACTAAGGGGCCAAGACCAATCCCTGAAAAACAACCCTACACCGTAATCCCCCCAACACCAAATAATTTGGACCAATGCACAAAGCAAGGTGCATAAACACATGAATGAACAAGTTTGGAGGGGAAGAACTTGACTGGCTTGCACAGAGTCCTGACCTGAACCTGATAGAACACCTTTGGGATGAATTAGAGCGGACACTGAGAGCCAAGTATTCTTGTCCAGATTAGTGCCTGACCTCACAAATATGCTTTTGGAAGAATGGTCAAACCTTCCCACACACACTCCTAAACCTTATGGACAGCCTTCCCAGTAGAGTTGAAGCTGTTATAGCTGCAATGGGTGGGCCAACTCAAAAATGAACCCTACAGACTAATGCCCCGTACACACGCGTCGATAGTTGCCTGTGAATTTTCGGCCAACGTCCGATCGGCCGATTTTCAGCTTGTTAGTATGATGCTTCCGACAACCCACTCCGACTTTTCGGCCGAAAAAAATCTGATGTGCAGGCTATAAAATTTTTGTTGGCCGTCACCACAAAGGCCGATTTTCCGTCAGTCAGTACAGATTTCGGCAGACAAAAATCTGATGAGCAAGACTGGGCATGCTCAGAGTTGAAAAAACACACGGAAAGTAAACCATCACATGACATCACTTCTGAAGTAGATTTTTGTTGGCCGTGTGCAGTCTAGAGCACATTTCAACCAACACAACAACACTGGACAAAAGTCGGCCGATCGGTCAGCCGTTAATCGTTGCGTGTGTACGAGGCATTAGACTTGGATACCATTAAAGTTCATGTGCGAGTAAAGGCAGGTGTCACAATACTTTTGACAAAATAGTGTATATATATATATATATATATATATATATATATAATTTGAATGCACTTTATTGAAGGAAAGCGCTGAACTTTTTTGTGTATATATATATATTTATTGCATTTTGTACAGGTAGATGGATGCATAGAGGTGCTAGCTGCTTCTTACAGTATATAGCGTTGAGTAATAGGTGGTTTAAACACAGAGATAGCGCGGAAAGTTTTTTTTAACATTTATTTTGTTATTGTTTTGTTATTAAACAAAGAAAATAATCTGCGCTAAGTGCCCATTCACACTACCGCGACTTGTCAGGCGACTGGTCAACCTGACAAGTCACGGTCCATGCAGTGCTAAGGGAACCGTTCTAATAGGAGCGAATCAAGTCACTCCGACTTAGAAAATAGTCCCTGTACTACTGCGGGACGACATCGGAGCGACTTGCATTGACATTCATTATATGAAGTCCATCCAAGTCATGCCGAAGTCGCGGTGCACGCGACTTCACAGGTCGCCCCCGAAGTCGTGCCGCGGTAGTGTGAACCGGCACTAAGTGTTCTGATCTAAAATCAAGGATTAATGATTAGCTGTACTCACTGTATTTCATATCCCAATACTAAAACTTAACAATCAAAAAAATATGTTGCACTGTGAATATACTCTATCAAACATGTATTCGAATAATCAAAATCATGTAGTTCTCATATATTGATGAGAATAAAGCATGCAAAAATTTTTTTTTCCATATATGCATGTAAACATGTGCATTCATAAATCATATTATTCAATAAAGTGCCAAGTAAGGTATACAGATCAGATATTTTCAATTAAAGTGCCAGTTATTCTGTGCAAAGCATAACAAACATCATATAATGTTTATTTAAATGACAAATCTGAAAACCTGGCATAAAATTGATTAATGAAAAGACTGAGGAATCCCAATTCCAAATACTGGTGGTGACAAAGGTGCTCCACACTAGGGATGATCGAACTTTTGAAAAGTTCGGTTCGACCAGAACACCCGAACTTCACGAAAGTTCGGTTCGGATTTCAGAACCCCATTGAAATCAATGGGACCCGAACTTCTGTAATCAAAAAACACCATTTTTAAGCCCTAAAACCCAATAAATGCCCCTAAAAAGTGCCTAGGGTTCTGGGTCATGCCCCAGGGACTATTAATCACACAAAAAAAAGTTCTTAAAAATTGTCATTTTTGATAAAAAAAGCCAATTATTGAAAAATTAAAAAAAAAAAAAAAAGAGATTTTTTTGATTTTTACTTTGGATTTAGTATCTGGGGGGTCTAAAAGGTGTGCATGTGAAGTTTCAGCTCTGTAGCATGTCCAGAACCATGAAAAAAAAAAGATAATTTTTCAGTAGAACAGGGATGTGGTTCGGGAGCCTCCTTTAACTTTAACACCTATATGATCTTTTTTTCTGGTTCTGGACATGCTACAGAGCTGAAACTTCACAGGTACACATTTTAGACCCCCCAGACACAAAATCACACAAAAAAAGTTCTTAAAAATTGTCATTTTTGATAAAAAAGCCAATTATTGAAAAATTAAAAAAAAAAAAAAAAAAGAGATTTTTTGATTTTTACTTTGGATTTAGTATCTGGGGGGGTCTAAAAGGTGTGCATGTGAAGTTTCAGGTCTGTAGCATGTCCAGAACCCCCCAAAAATTAGCATTTTCTTATAATTTTTATTAGAACAGGAATACGGCTTCTCTACGGCGCTTTTTCTTGCATTTATCGGGCATTTTTGGAGGCAGGCATGACTTTTTTTGGATTTAGTGTCTGGGGGGTCTAAAAAGTGTACCTGTGAAGTTTCAGCTCTGTAGCATGTCCAGAACCAGAAAAAAATATAATTTTTCAGTAGAGCAGGGATGGTGGGACCCCTCTTTTACACTTATATGATCTTTTTTTGGGGTTCTGGACATGCTACAGAGCTGAAACTTCACAGGTACACCTTTTAGACCCCCCAGACACAAAATCACACAAAAAAAGTTCTTAAAAATTGTCATTTTTGATAAAAAAGCCAATTATTGAAAAATTAAAAAAAAAAAAAAAAAAAAAAAAAAGAGATTTTTTGATTTTTACTTTGGATTTAGTATCTGGGGGGTCTAAAAGGTGTGCATGTGAAGTTTCAGGTCTGTAGCATGTCCAGAACCAGAAAAAAAAAGATCGTTTGTATTAGAAAACTTTAAGCACAGGAATATGGCTTCTCTGCTGTAACACCTTGCCGGTTTAATAGCAGGCATTTTTTTGGGTTCTTTGCAGTCAGGAAAAACATCTGAACTTGTGTATAGTAGTACTGTGCACAAGTTCTGATGTTTTGCCTGCCTCCAAAATTCCCCAAAAAATGCCAGCAAAAACACACCTGGGCATTTTTTTTTTTGACGCTAGCGTTTTTTTTTGGCATTTTTTGGGGTTCTTTTGAGGCAGGCAAAACATCTGAACATGTGTATAGGGGGGATATATAGACATATATGTCTGAATATATACCCCTAGACATATATAGGTGTGATAGTAGCAGAAATAAATGCTTGCGCTAATGAAATCATTTACAGTAATATATTTCTGCTACTATCACACCTATATATGTCTCGGGGTATATATTCAGACATATATGCCTATATATACACCCTATACACATGTTCAGATGTTTTGCCTGCCTCAAAAGAACCCCAAAAAATGCCAAAAAAAACGCTAGCGTCAAAAAAAAAAATGCCCAGGTGTGTTTTTGCTGGCATTTTTTGGGGATTTTGGAGGCAGGCAAAACATCAGAACTTGTGCACAGTACCACTATACACAAGTTCAGATGTTTTTCCTGACTGCAAAGAACCCAAAAAAATGCCTGCTATTAAACCGGCAAGGTGTTACAGCAGAGAAGCCATATTCCTGTGCTTAAAGTTTTCTAATACAAACGATCTTTTTTTTCTGGTTCTGGACATGCTACAGACCTGAAACTTCACATGCACACCTTTTAGACCCCCCAGATACTAAATCCAAAGTAAAAATCAAAAAATCTCTTTTTTTTTTTTTTTTTTTTAATTTTTCAATAATTGGCTTTTTTATCAAAAATGACAATTTTTAAGAACTTTTTTTGTGTGATTTTGTGTCTGGGGGGTCTAAAAGGTGTACCTGTGAAGTTTCAGCTCTGTAGCATGTCCAGAACCCCAAAAAAAGATCATATAAGTGTAAAAGAGGGGTCCCACCATCCCTGCTCTACTGAAAAATTATCTTTTTTTCTGGTTCTGGACATGCTACAGAGCTGAAACTTCACAGGTACACTTTTTAGACCCCCCAGACACTAAATCCAAAAAAAGTCATGCCTGCCTCCAAAAATGCCCGATAAATGCAAGAAAAAGCGCCGTAGAGAAGCCGTATTCCTGTTCTAATAAAAATTATAAGAAAATGCTAATTTTTGGGGGGTTCTGGACATGCTACAGAGCTGAAACTTCACATGTACACTTTTTAGACCCCCCAGATACTAAATCCAAAGTAAAAATCAAAAAATCTCTTTTTTTTTTTTTTTTTTTTTTTTTTTAATTTTTCAATAATTGGCTTTTTTATCAAAAATGACAATTTTTAAGAACTTTTTTTTGTGTGATTTTGTGTCTGGGGGGTCTAAAAGGTGTACCTGTGGAGTTTCAGCTCTGTAGCATGTCCAGAACCATAAAAAAAAAGATCGTTTGTATTAGAAAACTTTAAGCACAGGAATATGGCTTCTCTGCTGTAACACCTTGCCGGTTTAATAGCAGGCATTTTTTTGGGTTCTTTGCAGTCAGGAAAAACATCTGAACTTGTGTATAGTGGTACTGTGCACAAGTTCTGATGTTTTGCCTGCCTCCAAAACCCCCCAAAAAATGCCAGCAAAAACACACCTGGGCATTTTTTTTTTGACGCTAGCGTTTTTTTTGGCATTTTTTGGGGTTCTTTTGAGGCAGGCAAAACATCTGAACTTGTGTATAGTGGTACTGTGCACGAGTTCTGATGTTTTGCCTGCCTCCAAAACCCCCCAAAAAATGCCAGCAAAAACACACCTGGGCATTTTTTTTTTGACGCTAGCTTTTTTTTGGCATTTTTTGGGGTTCTTTTGAGGCAGGCAAAACATCTGAACTTGTGTATAGTGGTACTGTGCACAAGTTCTGATGTTTTGCCTGCCTCCAAAACCCCCCAAAAAATGCCAGCAAAAACACACCTGGGCATTTTTTTTTTTGACACTAGCGTTTTTTTGGCATTTTTTGGGGTTCTTTTGAGGCAGGCAAAACATCTGAACATGTGTATAGGGGGTATATATAGGCATATATGTCTGAATATATACCCCTAGACATATATAGGTGTGATAGTAGCAGAAATATATTACTGTAAATGATTTCATTAGCGCAAGCATTTATTTCTGCTACTATCACACCTATATATGTCTAGGGGTATATATTCAGACATATATGTCTATATATACCCCCTATACACATATTCAGATGTCATGTCTGACATCAAACATGTCCTCAAAAAAGCACTGGCAGTGGCAGCCCCTGCAGCATTAAAAAATGCTTGCTGGTGAGAAGCCACATTCCTGTCCCGAAGCAGAGAAATGATCATTTCTCTATAGCGGTCACCCTGCTATGGAAGGGTTTTGTCACCCTTCCATAGCAGTCACTGTCAGTTAACCCTACACTACACTACGGTCCCCTGACACTTAACACTTTCCCTACAGAAACTAAATTTTTGAAGCTAACTTAAGTGTAAAGGAGCACTCTAACTACACTAGATATCCCTTTCCTCACACTAAAAATAGCTAAATGACACTTTTAAAGTAAAATTAACAGAACTGCTTCCACTCTCTTCCATGTCCAGTATAACAATGCTGGGAATATGGCGGGGGCGATCTTATATACTGGGGGGCGTATTCACTAATGATTGGTCTAGGGACCCCCTAGTCACTCCAATCACATTCCTAGCATTCTTCTGCCCCCTCAATTGGCTTTTGCTAATGGTTCTGGTCCAATCACGGGCTTTTAAAGCCCATTTCCTGAAGCATTGCATTTTGGGCGGTTCTGGTTGCCGAATTCCGAACTTTTTGGGCAAAAAGTTCTAAATTCGGCCGAACCTCGAACACCCAATGTTCGGGCCGAACCGATGGTGGACCCGAACCGTTCGATCATCCCTACTCCACACGTGCTTAATTACAGTTCAAAAATGCTCCAAGTGATCCCTTGTCCGTGCTCCACCATATACAGCATAATAATGAATGGGCACTTACCAGAGGAGGAGACCTCAAATGAGGTCTAGCCATTCATTAGTGGGCAACATCTCCCACTGTGGGTATGAAGTTGAAACGCCCTTCACAGGACCCATATGTTAAATGTGTCATCAAAAAGATCACCTGATAATGCAGCGGACTAGTTGTTATCATTCATTAACCAGGCATGTGTATAAAAAAGGAACAAAATTGCTAATTGTGCAAATTCCCGGCATAAGAAAATTTTTAAAAGAACAGTATTCTACTCACAAGTAAAATTAATACATCCGGCGTTTAGAAATTATCGTTTTTCGCCCCGGCGGGATTGCTGACATCACTGCTATGTCCTCCAACCCGAAGTACGTTTGGTCTCAAGGGACAATGTTTTGTAATTATTGTTAAATTATACAGATTAAAGGGAGACTGAGCTTATCTAGAATCAATTTCAATACAAGAGGATTAAGTGAGCCCTGCTACTGGAAATTACAATCTAAAAGGGAAGACCAAGTGGTACCAAAAGTAATAGCCTTGAGCGTTGAACTGTTGGAGAAGTGTGAAATACAGTTTTAGGTGGAGGGAGAAATCAGTTTTTCTGGATCACCTGAAGATAGACAGGTAGGGAGCTCTAGGGGATTGGAGAGTCTCTGGATAATTCCTGGAGGTAAGCATTGGAATGATTGGGGAGGGAGTTAGAGAGCATGAGATCTTGGGAGAAGTAGTGCATTTGGGCACTATTTTTTTGATGATTGGTGATGTATCTGGGGAAAGGATTTGTGAATGGATTTGTATATTACAGCATTTTGAACTTTTTACATTGGGCTAGCAGAAGCTCAGGGAGTAATTGGCAGAGAGGGGTGACAGCCACAGATTGATTAATAAGATGGATGAGTCTAGAACCAGCATGTATGATGGACTGAAGGGAGGATAGCTTGTATAGAGGTAGTCCAGTGAGAAGAGAATTGCAATAGTCAAGTTTCAGTGGAATGTTGCACTTCAGACTGTGGGGGTTTAGAAAGGTTATCTATAGGGTTGCAGCTTAGATGGTTTTGGGCAAGGGGTTCAAGTTTTGAGGCAAATAGAAGCAAAGAGATGGGTCTTAAGTAGGGTTGAGCGAACCCAGACTGTATTGTTCGTGTTCGTACTGGACTTTTGGGTATTTGGTACCCGGACCCGGCCCCGGACATTTCACTGTATGTTCGGGTACTGTCCGTTGTTCGGTAACGTTATTTTAATGTTTTGGCATTGTTTTAATGGCGCGCTTTCAATAGGTGCAAGGCAGCCAATCAGCAAGTGTTTAATTAGTGTGCCCTAGAAGCCATCACAGCCATGTCTACTAATGGCATGGCTGTGATAAGCCAGTGCAGCATGTGACCCAGACTCTATATAAGCTGGAGTCACACAGCGCCGCGCATCACTCTGCTAATACTACTGTAGGGAGAGGTTCCTGACTGCTGCTGCTAAAGGAGAGATAGGACTTTACTATAGGGCGAGGCTGGAAAGATTGCTTGTAGGGAAAGCATAGGAAGAACAATCTGCTTTATCATACAGCGATCTACATTGATGTGACTTTGTGGGGTGCAGTAAACAATTTTTTTGCCGGGAGGGAGAGAGGAGTTTACTGTAGGGCCAGGCTGGAGAGATTGCTTGCAGGGAAAGCATAGATAGGAACAATCTGCTTTAATCAGACAGCGATCTACATTGATTGTATTGTGTGGGGGTGCAGTGAATGATCTTTATGCCCTGACCTGAGCCAAGTGAGGAGGAGAAGGGAGAAACAAAAAAATTTATCAGTCTGTTAGGCGTGCGGTGCTGCACATTTCATGCAGCCTCAGTGCATATGTGTGTGCTTAATCTGCATTTAAAAAAGAAAAAAAAACAATTTCCTTCATATTTAACTTTAAAGACTGTATGTCTGACAGACATTGCTTTTCTAACCTGCTCTTCAAAAAGCACCAATGTGAGGGGAAAATAATTCTTTTACAGTATTTAGGGTAAAAAAATAATTTTTCAGTTTTTCATTCAAATGTTTTTTTTTTTTTAATTCAATAGCGGAATAGAATAACAGTATCCAACCTGTTAGGCGTGTGGTGCTGCACATTTCATGCAACCTCAGTGCATATGTGTGTGCTTAAGCTGCATTTAAAAAAGAAAAAACATTTTTTCCTTCATATTTAACTTTAAAGACTATATGTCAGACAGACATTGCTTTTCTAACCTGCTCTTCAAAAAGCACCAATGTGAGGGTTAAAAAAATATTTTACAGTATTTAGGGTAAAAAAATACACCCATTGCATACTGTCGAATTGCGCCATGCAATAAAAAAAACTATTTAGGGGAAAAAAAAGTTGATTGCGGACCTGTCCGCATATGTTACAGTGAGATACACCCATTGCATACTGTTGAATTGCGCGTTGCAATGAAAAAAACTATTTAGGGACAAAAAAAGTTGATTGCGGCCCTGTCCGCATATGTTAGTGAGTTACACCCATTGCGTACTGTTGAATTGCGCCTTGCAATAAAAAAACTATTAAGGGGACAAAAAAAGTTGATTCCGGCCCTGTCCGCATATGTTAGTGAGTTACACCCATTGCGTACTGTTGAATTGCGCCTTGCAATAAAAAAACTATTTAGGGGGCAAAAAAAGTTAATTGCGGCCCCGTCTGCATATGTTACAGTAAGATACACAAATTGCATACTGTCGAATTGCGCCTTGCAATAAAAAAACTATTAAGGGGGCAAAAATAGTTAATTGCGGCCCCGTCTGCATATGTTACAGTAAGATACACCCATTGCATACTGTCGAATTGCGCCTTGCAATAAAAAAACTATTTAGGGGACAAAAAAAGTTGATTGCGGCCCTGTCTGCATATGTTACAGTGAGATACACCCATTGCGTACTGTTGAATTGAGCCTTGCAATAAAAAAACTATTTAGGGAACAAAAAAAGCAGATTGCGGCCCTGTCCGCATATGTTACAGTGAGATACACCCATTGCGTACTGTTGAATTGCGCCTTGCAATAAAAAAAATATTTAGGGGACAAAAAAAGTTGATTGCCGCCCTGTCCGCATATGTTACAGTGAGATACACCCATTGCGTACTGTTGAATTGCGCCTTGCAATAAAAAAACTATTTAGGGGACAAAAAAAGTTGATTGCGGCCCTGTCTGCTTATATTACAGTGAGATACACCCATTGCGTACTGTTAAATTGCGCCTTGCAATAAAAAAACTATTTAGGGGACAAAAAAAGTTGATTGCGGCCCTGTCCGCATATGTTACAGTGAGATACACCCATTGCATACTGTTGAATTGCGCCTTGTAATAAAAAAAACTATTTAGGGGATAAAAAAAGTTGATTGCGGCCCTGTCCACATATGTTAGTGAGTTACACCCATTGCGTACTGTTGAATTGCGCCTTGCAATAAAAAAAACTATTTAGGGGGCAAAAAAAGTTAATTGCGGCCCCGTCTGCATATGTTACAGTAAGATACACCCATTGCATACTGTCGAATTGCGCCTTGCAATAAAAAAACTATTAAGGGGGCAAAAAAAGTTAATTGCGGCCCCGTCTGCATATGTTACAGTAAGATACACCCATTGCATACTGTCAAATTGCGCCTTGCAATAAAAAAAATATTTAGGGGACAAAAAAAGTTGATTGCGGCCCTGTCTGCATATGTTACAGTGAGATACACCCATTGCGTACTGTTGAATTGAGCCTTGCAATAAAAAAACTATTTAGGGAACAAAAAAAGCTGATTGCGGCCCTGTCCGCATATGTTACAGTGAGATACACCCATTGCGTACTGTTGAATTGCGCCTTGCAATAAAAAAAATATTTAGGGGACAAAAAAAGTTGATTGCCGCACTGTCCGCATATGTTACAGTGAGATACACCCATTGCGTACTGTTGAACTGCGCCTTGCAATAAAAAAACTATTTAGGGGACAAAAAAAGTTGATTGCGGCCCTGTCCGCATATGTTACAGTGAGATACACCCATTGCATACTGTTGAATTGCGCCTTGCAATAAAAAAACTATTTAGGGGACAAAAAAAGTTGATTGCGGCCCTGTCTGCATATGTTACAGTGAGATACACTCATTGCCTACTGTCGAATTGCGCCTTGCAATAAAAAAACTATTTAGGGGACAAAAAAAGTTAATTGCGGCCCTGTCCGCATATGTTACAGTGAGATACAACCATTGCATACTGTTGTATTGCGCCTTGCAATAAAAAAAAACTATTTAGGGGACAAAAAAAGTTGATTGCAGAACTGTCCGCATATGTTACAGTGAGATACACCCATTGCATACTTTTGAATTGCGCCTTGCAATGAAAAAAACTATTTAGGGACAAAAAAAGTTGATTGCGGCCCTGTCCGCATATGTTACAGTGAGATACACCCATTGCGTACTGTCGAATTGTGCCTTGCAATAAAAAAACTATTTAGGGGACAAAAGAGTTTATTGCTGCCCTGTCCGCATATGTTACAGTGAGATACACCCATTGCATACTGTTGTATTGCGCCTTGCAATAAATAAAACTATTTATGGGACAGAAAGATATTAAATTGCGGCTTAGTCTGAATCTGTACGTGTGAAATACACTCGTTGGATACTGTTGTTCTAGTCTGCTATTCAATAAACACCCATTTAGGGAAAAAATATTAAATTGAGGCCTAGTCTGTATCTGTATGTGTGAGATACACCCGTTGTATACTGTTGTATTGCGCCTTGCAATAAAAACCCATTTCGGGGAAGATGCAAAATTCGATAAATATGAGGAGAAGGTCTAATAATGGACGTGGCCTGGGTCGTGGTGTTGCTGGTGGAGCTCCTGTTGCAAGGAGAGGATGTGGTCGATCAGTGCCAGCTACACGCACAGGTGAAACACCTTCCTCAGCTGCGAGTAGGCGACAGAACCTGCAGCAGTATTTGGCAGGGCCTAATGTGCCTCTACAAATGTTGAGGCCAGAAAAAGTACAGGCGATAGTAGATTGGGTTGCCGACGGTGCCTGCAGTTACTTCACATTGTCTCCCACCCAGTCTTCTGCTGAAAGGTCAGAGATGGCATCTTCAGCCGATGTCAATCAATCTGTCACCGCACCCCCTTGCAAATCAGCCAAGCAGTCTGAGCCCCAATTCATGCAGCAATCTCTTCTTTTTGATGACTCTGTTAGCATGGTTTCCCAGGGCCATCCACCTAGCCCTGCCCCAGAAGTAGAAGAGATTGAGTGCACCGATGCCCAACCACTTATGTTTCCAGATGAGTACATGGAAGGACCATCGCAGCACGTCTCGGATGATGACAAAACACAGGTGCCAACTGCTGCGGAATTCCGAATTGTGGAGAACCGACAAGGGTTGCAGGGGTGAAGACTGGGTGGAAGATGATGTGGAGGACAATGAGGTCCTCGACCCCACATGGAATGAATGTCATGCAGGTGACCTGAGTAGTTTGGAGGAAGAGACGGTGGTCACCAGCACAGCAGAAGAGGGAGCAGGGTGCAAAAGCGGAGCGGCCGTGCCCTAGACACTACGCCTGCTACTGCCCAACGCAGAAAGGGACCGGGCACACCAAAGCCAGCTCACAGGAGTTCCCTAGCATGGCAGTTCTTCAGACAATGTGATGATGACAGGACACGACCTTCTCACGACCTGTGCTGCAGTGGAGTGCACACCTCAAAAACCAAGAAAGGTCTCTGGCTCCTCCTGCTTCCTCTTCTGCTGCTTCAGTCTCGGCCTCTTCATCCACCTCTGTAGTGACAGGGGCACCTGCCATCCTGCAAACAGAGGATCTGCCAGCAACACCACCACCTAGGTCACCAACAACCATCTCCACAATGTCCTGCGTTCAGCTTTCTATCTCCCAAACACTGGAGGGGAAGAGGAAGTACCCCCCTACCCACCCGTGATCCCTGGCCCTGAATGTCAGCATTTCAAAATTCCTGGCCTTTGAAATGCTGTCATTCTGGCTGGTGGAGATGCAGAGTTTTAGGAGCCTTTTGGCGGTGGCTATCCCACAGTACGTCGTGCCCAGCCGCCACTACTTTTCCAGGCAAGCCATCCCTTCCCTGCACAACCAAGTGGGTGACAAAATCAGGTGTGCACTGCGCAATGCCATCTGTGCCAAGGTCCACCTAACTACGGATACGTGGACCAGTAAGCAGGGTCAGGGACATTATATCTCCCTAACAGCACACTGGGTAAATGCAGTGGCGGCTGGGCCTGAGGCGAATAGCAGTTTGGCGCATGTCCTTCCACCACAGAGGATTGCATTGCGCTTCAGTTTGCCTCCTGTTCCTTACTCCTCCTACTCCGCTTCCTCATCCTCTTCCACCTCCTCTTCTGGTCAGCGTAACACCTTCACCACCAACTTCAGCACAGCCAGTGGTAAACGGCAGCAGGCAGTTTTAAAACTCACCTGTTTGGGTGAAAAACCACACACAGCGCAGGAGTTGTGGAGGGGCATTGAACTGCAGACCGATGAGTGGTTGCTGCCAGTGAGCCTCAAGCCCGGCCTGGTGGTGTGCGATAACAGGCGAAATCTCATAGCAGCTCTGGGCCTAGCCGGTTTGACACACATCCCTTGCTTGGCACATGTGCTGAATTTGGTGGTGCAGAGGTTCCTTAGAAATTACCCCGATATGTCAGAGCTGCTGCACAAAGTTCAGGCCATCTGTGCGCACTTTCGGCGTTCTCACCCTGCTGCTGCTCGCCTGTCAGCACTGCAGCGTACCTTCGGCTTTCCCGCTCACCGCCTCATATGTGATATGCCCACAAGGTGGAACTCCACCTTGCACATGCTGGCCAGACTGTGCGAGCAGCAGCAGGCCATAGTGGATTCTTAGCTGCAGCACGCACGCGTGAGTCGCACTGCGGAACAGCACCACTTCACCACTAACAACTGGGCCACCATGCGACACCTGTGTGCCTTGTTGCGCTGCTTCGAGTACTCCTCCAACATGGCCAGTGCTGACGACGCCGTTCTCAGCTTAACTATCCCACTTCTATGCCTTCTTGAAAAAACACTTCGGGCGATGATGGAAGAGGATGTGGCACAGGATGAGGAGGAGGAGGAGGAGGATGAAGAGGTAACATTTCCAAGGCTTTCAGGGCAGTCATTCGCAAGTGGCTCCGAGGGTGGGTTCATGCACACACAAACGCCAGGGACCCAATTGTCCAGCAGGGGCACAGTTCTGGAGGATGACGAGGATGAGGAGATGGAGATGGAGGAGGATATGGAACCATGTTCACAGCAGGGTGGAACCCAGGCCAGCTCATGGCCATCACTGGTGCATGGCTGGGGGGATATGGAGGACACAGAGGATACACCTCCCACAGAGGACAGATTTTCATTGCCACTAGGCAGCCTGGCACACATGAGCAATTACATGCTGCAGTGTCTCCGCAATGACCGCAGAGTTTCCCACATAGTAACTTGTGCTGATTACTGGGTGGCCACCCTGCTGGATCCCCATTACAAGGACAACGTACCGTCCTTAATTCCCTCACTGGAGCGTGATCGGAAGATGCGCGAATACAAGCGCACGCCGGTAGACACACTGCTGGTGGCATTCCCACCTGACAGCGGGGGCACAGTGGAAGCACAAGGCCAAGGCCAAGGCGCAGCCGCCTGTCCTGAGCCAATGTGGACAAGCTCACGTTCATTAAAATGAACCAGGCATGGATCCCACAGGAATTGTCCGTACCTTGTGCAGAATAGTCATGTATACCGGCCTTACCCAGCCATTGCTGGATTTCATCTTTCTTATTCTTTTGGGGTGTACCCGAATTTAAATTTTTTTTTTATTAAAAACCAAGACCAGCATTGGCTACCTCGTCCTCCTCCTCCACTGCCACCGCCGCTTCCACCTACACCGCCATATCCTCCGCCACCTCAACCTCCTACTCCATATGGGCCTCGTCCTCCTCCTACATCATTCAAAATGATTATTTTTTATTTTTCTGTTTTTTATGTTCTTTTAAGTTATTTCCCTATCCACATTTGTTTGCAGAGCACTTGCCATGCTCTTAAGATGATTTTGCTGCCATTTGCAGCCCTCTAGCCCTTTCTATGTTTGTTTTAGAGGCATTTTAGTGCTCAAAAGTTCGGGTCTCCATTGACTTCAATGGGGTTTGGGATCGGGACAAAGTTCGGGTTAAGTCCGGGTCACGAACCCTGATTTTTTTTTCAAGTTCGGTCGAACCCGAACATCCAGGTATTCGCTCAACTCTAGTCTTAAGTTGTACAAAATGGTGACATCCAGTGAATTTTTTTTTTTGGGTTAAGGAGTGAAAAGTGCATGTTTGAGAAGATTCCAATAGAAAAGAAGATGGTGAAATTGAAGTTCGAGTGTAGAACAGAACAGTAGGGTGGGCATAGTAGCTGTGAGGCAATAGGGTCAATGGGCCAGTGGTCTGGTGGGCCTCATAAACAGGTTTAGTGGCTTCTTTAGTGGTAGCAGGTTAAAAAGAGAAAAGTTTTAAGTGTGGAGGTAAACCTGATATGTTGATTGGTAGAGAAATCTGGACAGTGGAGATGTAATCACAAATTATATTGTTCTATTGTATTGGTGTAGCCTCCTCTGATTACTAGCACACAGTCAATTGGGGTACAGTTCACACATTCAGCCTTACTCCTAATGGCTCATTGCTCAATAAAAAGTCCAGAAGTGTTGGTTTTTAGTTTTTATTGTGGAACTTGGATGGGAGAAGTGAATAGTGGGATACTCTAACTGGAACTATGTATATTGAGCAATAGACTTGGTGATCTACATTCTCTTCAGAATACTCACTAGCCTACCCTTTACTGACACTCGGCCACTGACTTTTCTAGCTGCAGGGATGCCCCCCCTCAAGTCAGGCCCCTTGACAATGATCTGTACTCACTGTACTGTAGAATCAGATCCTTTAGCGTCTCCCCTCTCAGTCAGCTCCACAGGACCTCGGGGTTCAGTTAGTCTCTAGCTCTTTAGGCCCTCAGGTCAACTACCTGAAGCCGCATTGGCACCTTTACAGAGGAGGAGGCAGCCGCCCCCTCCCTTTGGGACTCCGCTATTCAGGCGAAAGACCCCAAGCACATTTGCTCCTGGCATTTATATAGTATCCCAGCATGCACCTAGGCACTTTCCCCTGCCAAATCACCATGGCTGTATTAAATGCCTGTGCACTCATTTGTCAGGTTTCCTCCCACTGTCCAATATGCCTCCCTTATTGGACCAGTGTTAAACACTCTGCAGACAGACTGAGTTGCACCTGAGCACATTGAGCAGACCTTACTAGCAGATCCTGCTCTCTGGTAGGTAGAGAACAATATAGATTTACCTGCAATCCCTCTGCTAAGCAGACAGGATTCAAAAACTATACTGTCTCTATAGCACTTACCTAGGAGGGTGCTACATTGGTATTTAACAATGCATCTTTAAGACCCCCCACAGAGCAATTTTCCCACACTAATCTTTTGATGTTGCCACTTTGGAGCTGCACACAGGCAATAAATGCAGAGGCTGCACAGAAACAGTCACATGTCAACATTTTACATCTGCATACAAAATCAGCATAGAGCACAGGTCTCAGCACCCATCTGCCTGCATGTAAGGGGCCTAAAGCAGGTCATGGAAGCAGAAATTGGAATTTAGAATCCAGGGGAAACTGATCAGGCTATTTTCTCTCTCTCTTTGCATTCTCTGTTGAGTCTCATCTCTTTTGCTGACTCTCTCACTCTCTCTGCCTACCCCTTCCCCCATGGGCCAATGTAAACTAGCTCATTACAGGTGTATAAAGATGGCCACACACTATACAAGCTGATTGTAGAATCTCTGTGCAATCTCTAGGTTTACCAAAACTATATAAGTAGGCACATCGTGGATCGGGTGGACAGATTACTGGGTGGGGCTGGGGAAGACCCAGCTGTTATGGTACACGTGTGTACCAATGACATAGGCAGAGGAAGATGGAGAGTCCTAAACGATTTCAGGGACTTAGGAGCTAAGTTGAGGACT
The DNA here is from genome assembly GCF_965119305.1 of Pelophylax lessonae. NCBI lineage: Eukaryota > Metazoa > Chordata > Amphibia > Anura > Ranidae > Pelophylax > Pelophylax lessonae. The sequence continues at coordinate 498,622,672 of NC_138769.1, read as the reverse complement.
AGGACCTCCAAGGTAGTATTTTCAGAAATACTACCTGTACCTCGAGCCACACCAGAGAGGCAGCAGGAGATTAGGGAAGTTAACTAGTGGCTGAGGAGCTGGTGTAGTAAGGAGGGTTTCGGGTTCCTGGAGATCTGGGCCGACTTCTCAGTCGGTCACCGGCTCTTCGGCTCTAAATGGGGAGGGTGCAGCCGTACTGGGTGAGAAGATGGCCATAAAGTTAGAGGGGCTTTTAAACTAGGTGATGGGAGGGAGGGTACAGATGTAGAATTAGCCAGTGGAAAGCAAGATTCAGAGGGCACAAATGGAGAAATTAGCGGTAGGGTGTTCAGAGCTCCTAAACCCAGGGTGGGTATGGGGAAAAATCACAAGAGTAGCCTAAAAACATCAAATGAGGATATATGTAAATGGTCAAAATTAAGAGGTTTGTATACCAATGCCAGAAGCCTGGCCAACAAGATGGGAGAGCTGGAGCTGCTGATGTTTGAGGAGGACTTAGATTTTGTGGGGATAACAGAGACTTGGTTCGACAGCTCTCATGATAGCGACCATTCCGGGGTACTCCCTTTATCGCATAGATAGAGAAGGTAAAAAAGGGGGAGGGGTATGTCTGTATATTAAGAATAGTGTGCAAGTAAATATGAGGGAAGATACTAATAATGGAGCTATGGACGAGGTAGAATCCCTATGGGTAGAACTTTAAAGGGAAGGCACTGTGGGGAAGGTATTATTGGGCGTATGCTATAGGCCCCCCCAACCAAAGGGAGGAGGGGGAGGCAGACCTCCTTTTACAGATAGGATTGGCAGCAAGGATAGGAAATGTCATTATAATGGGGGACTTAAATTATCCTGATATAGACTGGGCAGAAGGAACCGCACACTCAGCCAAGGCTCGGCAGTTCCTAAATGTTTTGCAGGACAATTTCATGGGTCAGATGGTGAATGCACAGACAAGAAACAATGCGGTACTTGACCTACTGATTACCAACAATACAGACCTGCTCACGGATATAGAAATATGGGGCAACTTAGGAAACAGTGACCATAGGTCAATAAATTTCAGTATTAATCATAGTAATAGGAAACATAAGGGTAATATAAGAACACTGAATTTCAAAAGAGCCAATTTCCCAAAACTGCGCTCTCTGCTAGAAAATATCAAATGGGATAGAACCCTGGGAACAAAGAACACGGAGGAAAAATGGGAGTGCTTCAAGAGCATACTTAACAAAGGGATTGGCCAGTGCATTCCAAAGGGAAATAAATTTAAAAGAGCAAAACTAAACCCTGGGTGGCTAAACTCCAACATAAAAATGCATATTAATACTAAAGAAAAGGCCTTCAAAAAGTACAAGGCTGAGGGGTCATTGGCAGCATGCAAGCATTACAAAGAATGTAATAAGAAATGTAAAGACTAAATCAAGGCGGCTAAAATAGAACATGAGAGACATATAGCGGAAGAGAGTAAAAAGAACCCCAATAAATTCTTTAAATATATAAACAGTAAGAAAGCAAGGCCAGAACACATTGGCCCCATAAAAGACGACAAAGGAGATTTGGCCACAGAGGACAGGGAAAAGGCGGTAGTGTTAAATAATTTAATCTCTTCAGTCTTCACAAAAGAATTGGGGGGCTACTCTAACCCAGCTTGTAAGGCCAAACTAAATAACACACCTCAGGAAGTTCCGCCATGGCAAACAGAAGATAGACTTAGAACGAAACTTAACATAAATAAATCACCGGGACCGGATGGCTTGCACCCGAGGGTTCTTAAAGAGCTCAGCCAGGTGGTTGCCAGACCATTATTGTTGATCTTTAAAGATAGTTTACTGACGGGCATGGTGCCAGCTGATTGGCAAAAAGCCAACGTGGTACCAATATTTAAAAAAGGGCAGAGATATATCCCGGGTAACTATAGGCCGGTCAGCCTAACATCAGTAGTCTGCAAGATTTTGGAGGGGATGTTAAGGGACCACATACAAGACTTTAGTAATGAAAATGGTATTATTAGTAGTAATCAGCATGGATTCATGAGAAATCGTTCTTGCCAAACCAATCTATTAACCTTCTATGATGAAGTGAGCTGCCACCTAGATAAAGGTAAGCCTGTGGATGTGGTATATCTGGACTTTGCAAAGACCTTTGACACCATTCCCCACAAACACTTACTGTTCAAACTAAGGAAGGTAGGTATGGACCATAAGGTGAGTACCTGAATAGAGAACTGGCTCCAGGGGAGACTGCAAAGGGTGGTGATTAATAGGGAGTACTCAGATTGGGCGGGTGTGGAAAGTGGGGTCCCCCAGGGTTCTGTCCTGGGGCCAATCCTGTTTAATTTATTCATAAATGATCTAGAGGAGGGGAAATCTAGTACAATCACAGTATTTGCGGATGATAGTAAACTAAGCATGCCAATATCTTCCATGCAGGATGTGGAAACCTTACAAGCGGACCTGAACAAAATAATGAGGTGGGCAACTACATGGCAGATGGGGTTTAATGTTGAAAAATTTAAAGTAATGCACTTGGGTGCCAGAAACCAGAAAGCAAGCTACTCACTAGGGGGGGACCTCTGGGTGAGTCTAGGATGGAAAAGGACCTGGGGGTACTGGTAGACAACAGGCTTGGCAGTGGCATGCAATGCCAAGCCGCTGCAAGTAGTGTTGAGCGAACACGGACTGTATTATTCGTGTTCGTACCGAATAATTGGATTTTTGTTACCCGAACACGGACACGGACACTTTACTGTATGTTCGGGTAAAAAATCTGTGTTCGGTCGTTTTATTTCCGGGTTTTGCATGTTTTGGCGCTCTTTCATGGTGGGCTTTCAACAGCCAATCAACAATCGTTTAACTGGTGTGCCTTAAGCTATCCCAGCCATGCCTGCAAATGTATGAGTAGCTGTGATTGGCCGTCTGAAGCATGTGACCAAGTCTTTATAAGTTTGAGGCAGCCGCAGCGGCGTCATTCTGCTGCTTAGCTCAGGGACAGAGCACACATACGTGCTGGCTGCTGATTAGGGAAAGACAGGCAGGGAAAACGAATTGGTGTCCGGATAGAATTTAGGGTCAGGTCAGAGTGTTTAGGCAGGGCGAGTTGTAGGCATTTTAGGGATAGAGTCTGCTGAATTATAGGGTCAGTGTGTTCTAAAAACTACAATCGATATTGCTGTGTGGTGTGGGATAGTAAATAGGCAGGTGTCAGTGATCCACATCCATTTTTCTGTGTGTGGGCTGCAGTGAACACAATCTTTTTGGGGTGCAGTGAACACAATCCTTTTGGGGTGCAGTGAACAAAATCTTTGTGGGGTACAGTGAACACAATCTTTGTGGGGTGCAGTGAAGACAATCCTTGTGGGGTGCAGTGAAGACAATCCTTGTGGGGTACAGTGAACACAATCTTTGTGGGGTGCAGTGAAGACAATCCTTTTGGGGTGCAGTGAACACAATCTTTGTGGGGTGCAGTGAACAAAATCTTTGTGGGGTACAGTGAACACAATCTTTGTGGGGTACAGTGAACAAAATCTTTGTGGGGTACAGTGAACACAATCCTTGTGGGGTGCAGTGAAGACAATCCTTGTGGGGTGCAGTGAACAAAATCTTTGGGGGGTACAGTGAACACAATCTTTGTGGGGTACAGTGAACACAATCTTTGTGGGGTGCAGTGAAGACAATCCTTTTGGGGTGCAGTGAACACAATCTTTGTGGGGTACAGTGAACACAATCTTTGTGGGGTGCAGTGAAGACAATCCTTGTGGGGTGCAGTGAAGACAATCCTTGTGGGGTACAGTGAACACAATCTTTGTGGGGTGCAGTGAAGACAATCCTTTTGGGGTGCAGTGAACACAATCTTTGTGGGGTGCAGTGAACAAAATCTTTGTGGGGTACAGTGAACACAATCTTTGTGGGGTACAGTGAACACAATCTTTGTGGGGTGCAGTGAAGACAATCCTTGTGGGGTACAGTGAACACAATCTTTGTGGGGTACAGTGAACACAATCTTTGTGGGGTGCAGTGAAGACAATCCTTGTGGGGTGCAGTGAAGACAATCCTTGTGGGGTACAGTGAACACAATCTTTGTGGGGTGCAGTGAAGACAATCCTTTTGGGGTGCAGTGAACACAATCTTTGTGGGGTGCAGTGAACAAAATCTTTGTGGGGTACAGTGAACACAATCTTTGTGGGGTACAGTGAACACAATCTTTGTGGGGTGCAGTGAAGACAATCCTTGTGGGGTGCAGTGAAGACAATCCTTGTGGGGTGAAGTGAACAAAATCTTTGTGGGGTACAGTGAACACAATCTTTGTGGGGTACAGTGAACACAATCTTTGTGGGGTGCAGTGAAGACAATCCTTTTGGGGGGCAGTGAACACAATCTTTGTGGGGTACAGTGAACACAATCTTTGTGGGGTGCAGTGAAGACAATCCTTGTGGGGTGCAGTGAAGACAATCCTTGTGGGGTACAGTGAACACAATCTTTGTGGGGTGCAGTGAAGACAATCCTTTTGGGGTGCAGTGAACACAATCTTTGTGGGGTGCAGTGAACAAAATCTTTGTGGGGTACAGTGAACACAATCTTTGTGGGGTACAGTGAACACAATCTTTGTGGGGTGCAGTGAAGACAATCCTTGTGGGGTACAGTGAACACAATCTTTGTGGGGTACAGTGAACACAATCTTTGTGGGGTGCAGTGAAGACAATCCTTGTGGGGTGCAGTGAAGACAATCCTTGTGGGGTACAGTGAACACAATCTTTGTGGGGTGCAGTGAAGACAATCCTTTTGGGGTGCAGTGAACACAATCTTTGTGGGGTGCAGTGAACAAAATCTTTGTGGGGTACAGTGAACAAAATCTTTGTGGGGTACAGTGAACACAATCTTTGTGGGGTGCAGTGAAGACAATCCTTTTGTGGTGCAGTGAACACAATCTTTGTGGGGTACAGTGAACACAATCTTTGTGGGGTGCAGTGAAGACAATCCTTGTGGGGTGCAGTGAAGACAATCCTTGTGGGGTACAGTGAACAAAATCTTTGTGGGGTGCAGTGAAGACAATCCTTTTGGGGTGCAGTGAACACAATCTTTGTGGGGTACAGTGAACACAATCTTTGTGGGGTGCAGTGAAGACAATCCTTGTGGGGTGCAGTGAAGACAATCCTTGTGGGGTGCAGTGAACAAAATCTTTGGGGGGTACAGTGAGCACAATCTTTGTGGGGTACAGTGAACACAATCTTTGTGGGGTGCAGTGAAGACAATCCTTTTGGGGTGCAGTGAACACAATCTTTGTGGGGTACAGTGAACACAATCTTTGTGGGGTGCAGTGAAGACAATCCTTGTGGGGTGCAGTGAAGACAATCCTTGTGGGGTGCAGTGAACAAAATCTTTTTGGGGTACAGTGAACACAATCTTTGTGGGGTGCAGTGAACAAAATCTTTGGGGGGTACAGTGAACACAATCTTTGTGGATTACAGTGAACACAATCTTTGTGGTGTGCAGTGAAGACAATCCTTTTGGGGTGCAGTGAACACAATCTTTGTGGGGTACAGTGAACACAATCTCATACTTCTGAAGATTTGAGGGTGCTGCCTGTTTCATCCTCCTCCTCCTCATCCATCCTTTTAGGGGTACAAACAATAGTAATTGGGGCCTAGTGTGCTTCTGTACGTGTGAAAAACATACACTTTTTTTTGATCATATTTCCTATTCAGCTATTCAATAAAAACCTTTGGGGATCAATTAAATTGCGGGATAGTCTGTGTCGGTACGTGTGAGATCCACCTTTCCAAGTTTTTGGGGTTCATCTCATACTTCTGAAGCTTTGAGGGTGCTGCCTGTTTCATACTCCTCCTCCTCCTCCTCCATCCTTTTAGGTGTACAAACAATAGTAATTGGGGCCTAGTGTGCTTCTGTACGTGTGAGATACATACACTTTTTTTGATCATATTTCCTATTCCGCTATTCAATAAAAACCTTTGGGGATCAATTAAATTGCGGAATAGTCTGTGTCGGTACGTGTGAGATCCACCTTTCCAAGTTTTTGGGGTTCATCTCATACTTCTGAAGCTTTGAGGGTGCTGCCTGTTCCATACTCCTCCTCCTCCTCCTCCTCCATCCTTTTAGGTGTACAAACAATAGTAATTGGGGCCTAGTGTGCTTCTGTACGTGTGAGATACATACACTTTTTTTGATCATATTTCCTATTCCGCTATTCAATAAAAACCTTTGGGGATCAATTAAATTGCGGGATAGTCTGTGTCGGTACATGTGAGATCCACCTTTCCAAGTTTTTGGGGTTCATCTCATACTTCTGAAGCTTTGAGGGTGCTGCCTGTTCCATACTCCTCCTCCTCCTCATCCATCCTTTTAGGTGTACAAACAATAGTAATTGGGGCCTAGTGTGCTTCTGTACGTGTGAGATACATACACTTTTTTTGATCATATTTCCTATTCCGCTATTCAATAAAAACCTTTGGGGATCAATTAAATTGCGGAATAGTCTGTGTCGGTACGTGTGAGATCCACCTTTCCAAGTTTTTGGGGTTCATCTCATACTTCTGAAGCTTTGAGGGTGCTGCCTGTTCCATACTCCTCCTCCTCCTCATCCATCCTTTTAGGTGTACAAACAATAGTAATTGGGGCCTAGTGTGCTTCTGTACGTGTGAGATACATACACTTTTTTTGATCATATTTCCTATTCCGCTATTCAATAAAAACCTTTGGGGATCAATTAAATTGCGGAATAGTCTGTGTCGGTACGTGTGAGATCCACCTTTCCAAGTTTTTGGGGTTCATCTCATACTTCTGAAGCTTTGAGGGTGCTGCCTGTTCCATACTCCTCCTCCTCCTCATCCATCCTTTTAGGTGTACAAACAATAGTAATTGGGGCCTAGTGTGCTTCTGTACGTGTGAGATATATACACTTTTTTTGATCATATTTCCTATTCCGCTATTCAATAAAAACCTTTGGGGATCAATTAAATTGCGGAATAGTCTGTGTCGGTACGTGTGAGATCCACCTTTCCAAGTTTTTGGGGTTCATCTCATACTTCTGAAGCTTTGAGGGTGCTGCCTGTTCCATACTCCTCCTCCTCCTCCTCCATCCTTTTAGGTGTACAAACAATAGTAATTGGGGCCTAGTGTGCTTCTGTACGTGTGAGATACATACACTTTTTTTGATCATATTTCCTATTCCGCTATTCAATAAAAACCTTTGGGGATCAATTAAATTGCGGAATAGTCTGTGTCGGTACGTGTGAGATCCACCTTTCCAAGTTTTTGGGGTTCATCTCATACTTCTGAAGCTTTGAGGGTGCTGCCTGTTCCATACTCCTCCTCCTCCTCATCCATCCTTTTAGGTGTACAAACAATAGTAATTGGGGCCTAGTGTGCTTCTGTACGTGTGAGATACATACACATTTTTTGATCATATTTCCTATTCCGCTATTCAATAAAAACCTTTGGGGATCAATTAAATTGCGGAATAGTCTGTGTCGGTACGTGTGAGATCCACCTTTCCAAGTTTTTGAGGTTCATCTCATACTTCTGAAGATTTGAGGGTGCTGCCTGTTCCATACTCCTCTTCCTCATCCTCCCTTTAGGGTAGGAAAAAATTTAATCGGGCCTAGTCTGTGTTTGTACGTGTGAGATACACAGTTTTTTATCCTATTCCGCTATTCAATACACACCCTTTTGGTGTAAAAAAACATTAAATTGCGGCATAGTTTGCATATTTGACTGTGAGATACACCCGTGCGATACTGTTGTTCTTTTGTTCTGCTATTCAATAAAGACCTTTCTAGGGCAAGATCTTAAATTTCAGAAATATGAGGAGAGCGTCAAATAGGGGCCGTGGCCGGGGTCGTGGTGCTGCTGCTAGAGCTCCTGTTGCAAGGAGAGGACGTGGTCGATCTGTGCCAGCTACACGCACAAGTGAAACACCTTCCTCAAGTGTGAGTAGGCGACAGAACCTGCATCAGTATTTGGTAGGGCATCATACGCCTCTAGAAGTGATGAAGTGATGAGGCCAGAACACAGAGAGGCGATAGTAGATTGGTTTGCTGCTGACAGTGCCTCCAGTTCCTTCACATTGTCTCCCACCCAGTCTACTGCAGAAAGGTCAGAGTTGGCACCTGCAGCCAATGTCCAACCGTCTTTCACCTCACCCCCTTGCAAATCAGGCAAGCAGTCTGAGCCCCAAGCCATACAGCAGTCTCTTATTCTTTTTGAGGACTCTGTCAGCAGGGTTTACCAGGGCCATCCACCTAGCCCTGCCCCAGAAGTGGAAGAGATTGAGTGCAGCGATGCCCAACCACTTATTTCTCAAGATGAGTACATGGAAGGACCATCACAGCACGTCTCCGATGATGACGAAACGCAGGTGCCAACTGCTGCAGGGTTCAGCATTGTGGAGACCGACAGGGAGGGCAGGGGTGAAGACTGGGTGGAAGATGATGTGGAGGACGATGAGGTCCTCGACCCCACATGGAAGGAAGGTCATGCAGGTGACCCGAGTATTTTGGAGGAAGAGGCGGTGGTCGCACAGAGCCACCAGCACAGCAGAAGAGGGAGCAGGGTGCAGAAGCGGAGCGGCCGTGCCCTAGACACTACGCCTGCTACTGCCCAACGCAGCAAGGGAACGAGCGCACCAAAGTCAGCTCAAAAGAGTTCTCTAGCGTGGAAGTTCTTTAGAAAATGTGCTGATGACAGGACACGAGTGGTTTGCACCCTGTGCAATCAGAGCCTGAAGCGAGGCATAAACCTTCTCAACCTGAGCACAACCTGCATGATCAGGCATCTAAGTGCAAAGCACGAGCTGCAGTGGAGTACACACCTTCAAAACCAAGAAACGTCTCTGGCTCATCCTGCTTCCTCTTCTGCTGCAGTCTCGGCCGCTCCAGCCACCTCTGTAGTCATACCGGCACCTGCCACCCCGCAAACAGACAATCTGTCAGCATTTCACAATTATTGGCCTTTGAAATGCTGTCATTCCGTCTGGTGGAGACGCCCAGTTTTAAAAAGCTTATGTCGGTGGCTGTCCCACAGTACGTCGTGCCCAGCCGCCACTACTTTTCCAGGCAAGCCATCCCTTCCCTGCACAACCAAGTGGGGGAAAAAATCAGGTGTGCACTGCGCAACGCCATCTGTGCCAAGGTCCACCTAACTACCGATACGTGGACCAGTAAGCACGGTCAGGGGCGTTATATCTCCCTAACGGCACACTGGGTAAATGCAGTGGCGGATGGGCCTGAGGCGGATAGCAATTTGGCACATGTCCTTCCACCACCGAGGATTGCAGGGCGCTTCCGTTTGCCTCCTGTTCCTAACTCATCCTACTCCGCTACCTCATCCTCTACCGCCTCCTCATCCGGACAGCGTAATACCTTCACCACCAACTTCAGCACGGCCAGGGCTGAACGACAGCAGGCAGTTTTACAACTTGCCTGTTTGGGGGACAAACCACACACCGCGCAGGAGTTGTGGAGGAGCATGGAACAGCAGACAAATGAGTGGTTGCTGCCAGCGAGCCTCAAGCCCGGCCTGTGTAACGCTCCTTGCGTTTCTTATAAGGTGTGGATTTTCAGCTGCAGAAGTAGTTCCACGTCAGTAGTCATGTAGGAGATATGCTGAGATACCAATCCCAACCTCAATGACTCATCATGTGTGGAAGGTCTTATTTCAGCCAGTAAATACACACAGTAATTAAGCTGGTTCCTAGTGTGACTTTATATACATGTGGTAAGACAATGATAAAGGTCTTAGGGATAGGTTTGAGTGGAAGTGGTAGGTGACAGACACTTGAGGTGAGACAGTGCAGATGGATGCAGGAAGGGTTAGCGATCATGTATGATAACAGATGACAGAGTAGCAGGTGCATACAGGAGAGATCAACCCAGTGCAGGAAATAGTAGCAGTAGCCTCAAGAGCTAGCAATCTAGTTATGCAGATGTAAAAGACAGTCCTTGCTATGCAGAGCTAAATAGTGTAAGCCTAGTACAAGTCTTTAGAGATTTCCCCTGTGGGGTACTTAGCACTAATAGCGATAGCCGAAGGATCGCTCAGGAGATGCGGATGATCCAGTAGCAGGATGCAGGGATCAGCGCAGCGAGGTTCATCAGCGAGGAGAGCTTGCAAGCATGGAAGCTTCAAGCAAGATTAGTATCCAGGTACTGGTGTTTGAACGAACACATGTGAGTGAGAACCGACGCCCTAAATAGCCATCTAGTCCGGCGCTGGGTGATGACAGCTTCAGCCTTAAAGGGAAACACACCTATATGTGTTTCTTCTGTCTAGGTAGATGGAAATCACCCGGAATAAATGTGATAGGAGGCACTGAGAGTGCCAGAACCTTACAGCCTGGTGGTGTGCGATAATGGGCGAGATCTCATAGCAGCTCTGGGCCTAGCCGGTTTGACGCACATCCCTTGCCTGGCGCATGTGCTGAATTTGGTGGTGCAGAGGTTCCTTAAAAACTACCCCGATATGTCAGAGCTGCTGCAGAAAGTGCAGGCCGTCTGTGCGCAATTTCGGCGTTCTCACCCTGCTGCTGCTTGCCTGGCAGCGCTGCAGCGTTACTTCGGCCTTCCCGCTCACCGCCTCATATGTGACGTGCCCACAAGGTGGAACTCCACCTTGCACATGCTGCAAAGACTGTGCGAGCAGCAGCAGGCCATAGTGGAGTTTCAGCTGCAGCACGCACGCATGAGTCGCTCTGCGGAACAGCACCACTTCACCACCAATAACTGGGCCTCCATGCGAGACCTGTGTGCCTTGTTACGCTGTTTTGAGTACTCCACCAACATGGCCAGTGGCAATGACGCCGTTCTCAGCTTAACTATCCCACTTCTATGCCTCCTTGAAAAAACAATTCGGGCGATGATGGAAGAGGATGTGGCACAGGATGAGGAGGAGGAGGAGGAGGATGAAGAGGTAACATTTCAAAGGCTTTCAGGGCAGTCATTCGCAAGGGGCTCCGAGGGTGGGTTCCTGCACACACAAATGCCAGGGACACAATTGTCCAGCAGGGGCACAGTTCTGGAGGATGAGGAGGAGGAGGAGCTGGAGGAGGAGCTGGAGGAGGAGATGGAACCATGTTCACAGCAGGGTGGCACCCAGGCCAGCTCATGGCCATCACTGGTGCGTGGCTGGGGGGATACAGAGGACACGGACGATACACCTCCCACAGAGGACAGCCTTTCGTCGCCTCTGGGCAGCCTGGCACACATGAGCGATTACATGCTGCAGTGTCTCCACAACGACCGCCGAGTTGCCCACATTCTAACTTGTGCTGATTACTGGGTGGCCACGCTGCTGGATCCCCGTTACAAGGACAACGTACCGTCCTTAATTCACTCACTGGAGCGCGATCGCAAGATGCGCGAGTACAAGCGCACGCTGGTAGATGCGATGCTGCTGGCATTCCCATCTGACAGCGGGGCCACAGTGGAAGCACAAGGCAGAGGAGGAGGAGGAGGAGGTCGCCAACGCAACCAGGGCACCGCCAGCACCTCAGAAGGCAGGGTTAGCATGGCCGAAATGTGGAAAAGCTTTGTCAGCACGCCACAACAAACAGCAGCACCAGCAGCTCAGATGGAACGTCTTAGCAGGAGGCAGCATTTTACCAACATGGTGGAGCAGTATGTGTGCACACGCCTACATGTAGTGAATGAGGGGTCTGCCCCCTTCAACTTCTGGGTCTCCAAATTGGGCACATGGCCTGAGCTTGCCCTTTACGCCTTGGAGGTGCTGGCGTGCCCTGCAGCCAGTGTATTATCTGAACGGGTATTTAGCACGGCTGGGGGCGTTATAACAGACAAGCGCAGCCGCCTGTCCAGAGACAATGTGGACAAGCTCACGTTCATTAAAATGAACCAGGCATGGATCCCACGGGACTTTTCTGTACCTTGTGCAGAATAGCAATGGATACCGACCTTACCCAGCCATTGTTCCATTTTTGCTCTTTCTCACTCTTTTGGGGTGTACCCTCATTTAAAATTTGTGAAAAGAAGCAGTGTTGGCTACCTCGTCCTCCTCCTCAGGGCCAGATTAACGTAGGGGCTATTGGAGCTGCAGCTCCAGGCCCCTACCTTTTATATAGGCCCCGGGTTGGCCATATTCACTGTGACCGCTCTTCTGTCACTTGTAAACACAGAAGTCTGGCTTCTATGCTCGCTTCCCCAGGCAGCACCCTCAGAACCTCCCCATACAGCGCGAAGGCCTGACAAGGAGGGACAGTTGCCGATGCATGGATGTGTTTATGGGCTTCAGAGACAGCATCCCATGTTGAATTAGGCATGCATGGCTGCACCCTTCCTCCTCTGGGTGCATGCCAAGGCACGGCCCTTAAGGCCCTTCAAAATCCTCAGCACCAAGACCATGATGCTCTTAATCCAGCCCTGGTCCTCCTCCACCGCCGCTTCCACCTACACCGCCCATAGGTGTGCGCAGCCTATTGCATTAGGGTGTGCACCCCAAAGTTGAAATACACATGCATGTGTTTGCCTACATGTACATGGCCCCGATACATTACTCTCCCTGCTGGCAAAGAGAAATAGAGCAGAGCAGGTCCGAGGGAGATCTTTCCCATCTCCTCACTGGCAAACAGAGCGATAATGCTATGTGCCCTAGGTGATTAGGGTGTGCCCAGGTACACCCGGCACACCCTGTGCGCACGCCTATGACACCGCCACATCCACCACCACCTCAACTTCCCTCCTACTCCATATGGGCCTCGTCCTTCAGAGATGAAGAACATTGTTTTATTTTTCTGTTTTTTTTTGTTGTTTTAAGTTATTTCCCTATCCACATTTGTTTGCAGAGCACTTGCCATGCTCTTAACTACGTTTTGCTGCCATTTGCAGCACTCTAGCCCTTTCCATTGGTGTTTTAGAGCCATTTTAGTGCCTTAAAGTTCGGGTCCCCATTGACTTCAATGGGGTTCGGTGTCCGGGAAAAGTTCGGTAAAAGCCTGGGACACGGACCCGGACTTTTTTTTAAAGTTCGGCCGAACCCATCGAACACGGACATCTACTTGTCCTCTCAACCCTAGCTGCAAGCAAAGCCAACAGAATACTGGGATGTATAAAAACGGGGATTCACTCCAGAAATAAAGAGATTATTTTCCCTCTCTACAAGACTCTGGTCCGGCCACATCTGGAGTATGCTGTCCAGTTCTTGGCACCGGTCCTCAGGAAGGATGTGCTGGAACTGGAGAGAGTCCAGAGAAGGGCAACAAAAATAATTATTGGAATGGAGGACATCAGCTATGAGGAAAGACTACAAGCACTGAACTTATTCTCTCTGGAGAAGAGACGATTGAGGGGGGATATGATATCAATGTACAAATACTGTACTGGTGACCCTAGCATAAAGAACAAACTATTCAGAGAAAGGGAATACAATAAGACACGTTGCCACTCGCTAAAACTAGAGGAAAGGCGGTTTAACCTTAAAAAACTAACATGCGGACCTGATCGGACCATCCATTGCCCTCTATGAAGTGGTGGGTGTTCATTGACACCTGCCAACATCTGATCTGATCCTATCTGCCAAAAGCATATGGATGAGGGATCTGTTCCCAATTAGTCTGGTGGATCAGATGGCCATCAGGTGTAAATGGACAGGATCTGACTGCCCATAGAGGACAGCAGGCTATGTCTGTGTCTGCTCTGCATAAGCAAAGTGGACACGGACAAGCTATCCACCTCCTCAGTGGGGATCAGTGGATTGATTTCACGCTGAGCAGGTGGACTCCTAGCAGAGTCTTCCCCATATGAAATGGGCCTTAGATGAAGAAATGCATTTGCACTTGCAGACTGTTTGGAGTGGAGCACTGTTATTTGTACTTGCTTTTGGTGTGTCTTAGTTTAAATGCTATGTGAAACCTGCAACACACAAAGCTCTTAAAAATTGTAAAACATCATAATTAAAAAGTAGGCAGCTTGATGGTATAGCATATACAGTGTAACATGGCATGTGTATATAAATACATCATTGTATTTTCACATGACACAATATCTTGTAAATTGTTGTACACAAAAGAAACATCCAACGCGTTTTAGCTTTTCTTTCTTCAGGGTTGTATCAAACAACAATATATATTATGTCTGCAATGTAGTACAATTATCAATATGCATGCTTGTGACATCCAATAATAATAATTGTACTCCATTACAGACATAATAAATGCTGAAGAAGCCCAAGAAGGGGTCATAATGTGTATGGGTGGGAGGAGCCGTAGCCTGTGACGTCACAAATAGTCATTTGTATCAGGGTGGTGAGCTGAGTTTATGCCTGTTTTTATATATCCTTGTGAGTGTTTTTAAACCTTTTGCATTTTTAATAAATGTTTGTAAATGGTTTCTCTATTTCCCTGATATGTAGCCTAATTCAGGGGTGTGAACAGGAAGAGTGTTCCAGCATCATCCTTCCTGAGTGGAAGTACACTAGAGCCATAATGACTCTGTAGTGTGGTCATACATTGGAGGTGAGCAGGCACTTTATCTGGAGGTGATGGACTGTCACTTTTTGTGTATGCAGTGGTGGAGTTTTACTTATGGGACTGTTATACAGTGTTCACTTTATGTATATTTCATTATATGTGTTATTTTGATGTGTTTGAGTTAGGAATCTGATTTATATTGAATTAAAGCTGTTTGCGCTGCACTTATATTTACAAAATAATATACACTATATCGTTGTTTAATACACCCGTGAAGAAAGAAAGACTGAAAGGCATCAGGTGTCTCTTTTGTGTACAACAATTTACAAGATATTGTGTCATGTGAAAATACAACACATGTATTTATATACAAATGACATGTTGCACTGTATATGCTATACTATTAAGTACAATGCTCCTCCTGAGCTCTTCAAAGTAAATCGGTGTTCCAGCCTCCCCCTCTGAAAAATTAAAAGTCAGCAGCTACACATACTGTAGCTGCTGACTTTTAATATTAGGACACTTACCTGTCCTGTAGTACAGCGATGTTGGTACCGCAGCTGATGTTTCCATCGGCTGTTGGGTGCTGCTGCCACCATTGCCGGTAAGGGAACCCGGAAGTGAAGCCTTGCGGCTTCACGGGCAGGTCCCTCCTGCGCATGCGTGAAGCACAATGCGCATTCCTATTGGCTCGGCAGCAGAGGAGGGAGGAGGGGGCCGAACTTCCGAGGGACGGCACCGCAGCGCCGTATTCCAGAAGTGGGGAAGGGTACCTGTCAAAAACAGGTACCCGTTCCCCCCTCCCCCCTGAAAGGTGCCAAATGTGGCACCAGAGGGGGGGGGGTGGGATAAAAGAGCGGAAGTTACGCTTTTGGGTGGAACTACGCTTTAAGTCTAACTCAGTATAGACTGGTGTAGACAGCAGTCTAAAAAAGCAGATGTTACTTTTAGACATGCACAGTAGATTAATATTTGAAGATCATTGTAGTCAGTGGTTACCAAGGGCAACCGCAAAGGGATATCACCCTCAGTCCTCCACAGTGGGTTATTGTTTGAAAGATGATTGAAGTCACTGGTTTCCAAGGGCAACAGGAATGCTGATGTCATTTGTAATCATGTACAGTAGGTTAGTGTTTGTAAGATGTTTGAAATCAGTTACCTAAAGGAGCAGAGTAGAGAGACAGGATGAAAGGATGACAAGAGGATGATAAGATGTTTCTATAATAAATATGTCACATACTTGTTGCAAAAAAATGATAATTTAAGTAGAAATAGTCATGCTTGTCATTGTGGATTGTTAAAATACTACCACCTTTTCATAGTGTAAAGGCAAAAGAGTGGAAAAATAGTGGAATGTTTTTATAAATTATAATTAGGGGAAATACTTTAAAGCTGAGTTACCTTTCTGTAATAGCGAGGTACAGTACTAAAGAAGGTGGGTGCCTTTTTGATTTGGCACATATAGGGAGCACTTCGATTTTTTGCAGAGAGAAAAAGATATTATGAATTGTTTTAAAGATTGTACATGGTGTAATACACAAAAATTTTGTGCGGCGCATTAATGCTATATTTTAAATTAGTATCATACACTGAAGAGAACACTGTATATGTTGTTGTTAAATGAGTATGCTTTAGGGGGCACA
Organism: Pelophylax lessonae; assembly: GCF_965119305.1. NCBI lineage: Eukaryota > Metazoa > Chordata > Amphibia > Anura > Ranidae > Pelophylax > Pelophylax lessonae. The sequence goes on along the minus strand of NC_138769.1, from coordinate 498,606,599 downwards.
ACAGTGCAGATAATAATGAATATATAATTTTGAGTTGATGTTTATTTATCAAATAACTGCAGCAGCTTTGGGGGATAAAGAGTTACATTTTGGAAGGTATTTAAAGTGCTTCCAATTTCTTTAATATAATCCAGAGATATTCATTTGGAGCAAGCATCTGTGGCATGCTGCATAAAGGGTTAAATTTGAATGCATGTGAAATGTGATATTTTCGCCAAAAACTGAAATTAACAGTCTTGGCTGTCATTACCAGCTGGGCTCCTGGTATGGGGCTACACATTACAACACAGAGCCTTCAAATTCAGCTAGTGTTAATCTATGTAATTTACAAAAAAAATCAATTAGCCTCAAACATTTTATTATGTGAAATATTCTGTTCATTATTTGCATAGTTAGCCATCTTTGCAAAAACAGAATTAAGTAAGAAAAATAATAGGGTGCCAGAATATACTGTAACATGACATTTGACATGAAACATCTAAAGTACTGACTTTTTTTGTGGAGAAGATAGCAATAAATAGTGGATAACTAGTATCACACATACTGTAGCTTTTTACAGATAGAGAGATGCATATGGTGATTAAACACATGAATGGAATAATTTAACCCTTAAAAATTTCCCCCCAGATGTAATTTGCTAGTCCAGTGTTGCAAAGGTAGCATACATTAAAATGAATTACCGCTGGTAATCCACTGGAGGTTGTTAGGCTATTTTTGTAAATTACATGTTCTTGTAAGCTTGAAATTTAGGAAACATTTCACACAAACACACACAAAAACAAGAAAATTAAAGAAATTCATATTTAATGGTTACAATGTAGCTTCTTGAAAGAATGTTTACCGGTACTCTGCATAGTGACACTGCATACTAATATATACTTGTGTAGCACCCTACAGGTAGGTGCTAGGTAAAGGTGTAGTGGGCCTTGTCTGCCTAACAGCAGGGCTGTGATTTATTTAGTCAGGGTGTCATGGTTTCCAGGTGTGCCTGCTGAAGGGGGAGTCTCCCCACTGGCTCCTGTGAGAGGGCTCTCATAGGGCGGTGGAGGAAACCCAATCAGGGGACACATCCAGGCTTGTAACTACCCCAGAAGGAAGATTGTGCTGCAAGGGATTCTGTGAGTGGGTAAAAGTTTGGGGGTGGCACATGAAACAATGTCTTTGGCGGGAGCAGAGTCCCAGGATGGAGAGTGCGGCTGTCTCTCCTCCTGTCTGAGGAAAGAGGATGTCTCGAGGTGTCGTCTGAGAATCAAGAGAGTGCTGAGTTGAGCTGAGGGGATCCGGTGTGCCGAGAACCTGCGGAAAGAAAGAGGAGTTCAGTCCCAGGAAAGCCTACACAGGTCAGGAGTACTGAGGATTGCCCCTGGGGGTCTGCCAGAGTTGAAGGGGACCACTCTGGAAGAGGTTCTGGGATCCAGTGCCAGCTAGCGGAAAGGGGGTACCTAGGTTGAGGACCCTGAAGTTACAGAGGGGGGTACATAGACAGTGAACCCCGAAGGATTCAAGGTTAAAGGGGGCACCTACTATTGGGCCCTAAATTGTACAGAGAGGGTGCCAGTTTGGATTTACAGTTCTACTGTAAGAGAGGGGAGGGGGGAGAGGAGGACAGAGAGGACAGTGCAGGGCTTCGGATGAGGCACACACGTACACTGACCATGGTGTCAGGGCTCAGCAGCCATTATACACCATGGTCAGTGTACAGGGAGGAGGGCAGAAACTTGCAGGATCAGCAAGGTTTTTTAGGTGTTACAGGGGGCCAAATGACACAGCACAAGCACTGTGCTGTATAACATGCTTTAAGGGAACAGGAACTTTTTTTAGGGTAACAAACGCTTTAAGAGTCACCAGTAGAACAGTTCACTTTTCTAAAAATGTAAATACGGCCTGGGTAAGCCATCCTCAGTCCATACACTCCAGTTCCAATCATCTCAAAGGACACATGAAGTGGAGGCAAATTATGTGGTAAACTAATAGCAGATGTATTGCCTTAATGTGACCGGCAAGGCTTCATGAGGCCTGTCAGTTACAGGCACTCCTTACACTTTACAACGGCAATGGTACAACCCAGACCATAGGACAGAGTAATTATGCGTCTAAACAGAGTGACTTTGCCTGCAGCAACATGAGACATCACTTGGTATCAGTGTTGGGTGAGCAGTTTGGGCCGAGCACAAGTTTGGCCCAAACATCGCCTTACCCTGAGTGCATGCTGGGTCGGTGGTGTCACAAGGTGGTGGTGCCACCAGGTGACATCACCTGGTGACCCCACCCCTTACCTATTTCATAACTCTCACACGGCAGAGCAGGCAGACAGTGGTAGCCTTTGTCAAGGGCAGAGAATTTTTTTTAGGTCCGGCGCAGCGGACATCATGATTGATTTGTCAAAAACTGTGTGTGTATTTTTATTGCTTTTTGACACTTCTTTGGTGAATGAGTAGGGGTACAATGAACCCCATACTCAACATGGGGACAAGGTGATTTTGGGTTAAGGGGCAGATCCCACCCCTGCCCCAAAGTAACCCCCTATATTGAGGGCATTTTGCCTGATATGGTTCGGAGGGGGGCACTCCCTCACTCCCCCTTTCCTGGCCTGCCAGGCTGCATGCTTGGATAAGGGTCTTGTATGGATTTTTGGGCCCCCAAACCATATTTTTTTACATTTTGTTGTGGGGGTTCCCATAAAAATCCATGCCAGACCAAAAGGCCTGGTATAGATTAGGGGGGCACAACATTTTTTTCAATTTTTTTGTATTGCTGGCAATGTTTTCTTTTTTTAATAAAGCTTGCAGCTGGGCAAATCATTTAAATGTCCTTTTACTTTCTTTATATATATAGATATATATATATATATATATATTGTGACAGGAAGTCAGGTAAATCTGTGGGCATTGTCACAGACGGGAGATACATTTCTGCCTTGTTTAGACAATTCACCAATTACTATCAGGTGTCGGCTGCAGAGGTAGCCAGAAAGGTTTAAGGACGTTGGAAAGCTTCAGCTATTCAGAATGAGGCAATTAAGGCCTCTATAAGTTATCCAGGGGACGACTACTGATTGCTGCATCCTGAGGCTTTGTGCGTTAAGGAGAGCAGTGAGCTGAGAGACTTCTGAAGGTGAGGTGGTGTTGACTTTTTCTGTGTGAAAAGAAAACAAATAGACTATTGGTTTTCTGCTGTATCACCAGCAGTGTCTGCCCAGCAGTAGGTTGGGACAGACACCATAGGTAGGTTCCTGTGTTGTGAAGGTAGACACCCCAAGTGGCCAGGATTTTTTTTATGTTTGTTTGATTTATGCTGTTTGGATGCTTGCACTTGTTTCCAGCGAATTGGAAGAATAAACCATAGACCGTTGTTTTCAACCACTCCTCGGCTGTCTCTCTGTGTAACAAACCCACCCAAGGGGTCACCCACACCCGCTACCGAGCCAACCCCTTACACAATATATATATATATATATATATATATATATATATATATATATATATATACGTATATAAAAAATCCATGTGGGTGGAACTTCATAGGGAAGAAGCAAGTGGGAAATTCATAATGGGGGTATGTTATAGGCCCCCCAACCTGAAGGAGGCAGAGGAGCTGGACCTCCTATCACAATTAGAATTGACAGTGAGGCAAGGAAATGTCATCATATTGTTGGACTTCAACTATCCAGATATTGACTGGGCAAAGGAGAAAGCTAACTCATTAAAGGCCCATCATTTCTTCAAAGTCTTACAGGACAACTTCATGTCCCAATTGGTGGATTCCCTGACTAGAAATAATGCACTCCTAGATCCTGACCTCATCCCGACAGAACACTTTTGGGATGAATTAGAGCGGAGACTGTGAGACAGGCCTTCTCGTCTATATCAGTGCCTAACTTCACAAATGCCCTTCTGGAAGAATGGTCAAGCATTCCCATAGACACGCTCCTAAATCTTGTGCACAGCCTTCCCAAAAGAGTTGAAGCTGTTATAGCTGCAAAGAGTGGGCCAACTCAACATTGAATCTTACATACAAAAACTGGGATGCCATTAAAGCTCATGTGCGTGTAAAGGCAGGTGTCCCAATACTTTTGGTAATATAGTGTATATTAAAGTCAACATACAACATAAATAATAACCATATTATATGATAAAGTATCATAGAAAGGTGGACAGTGGTAATTAGACAACTCCAACATCTGTTGGGCCCAGCCCCAACATCTTTTGGCCCTTGTCAGCATATTTCTGCAGAATTACCCAAGTCCACAGGGTAGGGAAGGATGCTCCTGGTATAAAAACGAACATTAAAAAAAAAACTGAACTGAGAGGGCTAGTTTAGAGGCCCTATTGGGCAGTGTGTTTGGGTATAGACACAGATCTAAGTCTGGCGCAAATGATTTGCTTACAGTGAGCATAATGCCCCTTATGAGTGTAGAACCTGATCAAGTAAAGCCTGTTCACAGTAGTTATGTGTCATCTGCCCCATGTGTTGGGGATTTGGTAACCAGGTTAGAGGGAACACATTCCCTTGGAAGAGCAGGAAAGTCCTAGGAGTTTGCAGCTGTCAGTATCCAAACTGAGGTTTTTTTTGGTCCAAAGGTTGGTTAGGAACTTTCCACAAACAATGACCATCAGGAAAAATTAACTTCACTGCCTTTAAGGCTGGGGTTAAGTAAACAGGAGTAGTTACTTAATAATTCACACAAATAACTGCGCTAAATAGGAAACTAAAATAAGCTGCAACTTAAAAGTGAGATATACACTTAAAACCATATGCAAGAAACAGGTTGTGCTACACTTTAAATCAAAAATAAAAGTAAAACGTGATGCGAGCAAACACCAAAACTAGTGATATTTAAACAAAAATAATAGTCCAAAAGTGATATGGTATAAGTCCAACCATGGAGTGTTTAGATCCAAGTTGAACCGAGCAGAGTAAAATGCCAACAACTTCAAAACATGTCCACCAACATTCAGATGACCTGCTTACCAGAAAGAAGAGACCACACGGGTCAACAATGGTAGAAGTATGCTTAAGTTACACTGATGGCAATAAAAAACTGACCTCGCCTTGATGTTTCTCAAAGCGATGGACAGCTTGTCACAAGGTATGCCCCTGTCAGGGTCCGGACTGGCGGCAGATGAAGACACTAGGGGTGGATCCTCTGTGTCAGCGAGGGAAGGGCGTGGACTGTACCAGGGGACCGGTTCTAAGTTGCTACTGGTTTTCACCAGAGCCCGCCGCAAGGCGGGATGGACTTGCTGCGGCGGTAGCAACCAGGTCGTGTCTTCCAGTAGTGGCTCAACCTCACGGACAGCTGATACAGGCGTGGTACAGTAGGACAAGGCAAAGGCAAGGTCAGACGTAGCAGAAGGTCAGGGCAGGCGGCAAAGGTTCGAAGTCAGGGGCAACGGCAGAAGGTCAGATACACAGGCAGGGAAATACACAAAACGCTTTCTCAGGGCACTAAGGCAACAAGATCCGGCAAGGACAGGAAGGGGAAGTGGGTTTTAATATGTTTTGTACTGTTTGGACCAGGCACCAATTAGTGGTGCACTGGCCCTTTAAATCTTAGTGCAGCGGTGCGCGCGCGCCCTAGGGAGCGGGGCCGCGCGCGCCGGGAGGAAGACAGGATGGGACCCGGCAGGTTATTGAGTTGAGTCTGCGGACGGGAACGTCCCGCCGCACGGACCGCATCCCTGCCCGCAGAACGCCACGAGTGCTCCGGGAAAGCCGCAGGACCCGGAGCGCTCGGCGTGACAGCCCCAAAAGATATAATAGGAGATACGCCATAGTGTAGTAACATATAAGAGTTTATTGATAAAAAAGGATTAATCACACTTACAAGACAATAATGATCTGGAATAATGAATAGGAAAGATTTGCCAGCCAGCTAATAATACAGCAACCATCCTTCTGGGATCGCCAACACGCGGTGACGTCAGCACGTATCTGGCCCAACGCGTTCTGTCACAAATGACGTTGTCCTGGGGCGATCCGAGGCCTGAGTGTGGAAGAGCTTGGGGATATTTTGGCTAAGCTGGGTACCTGACTTCCTTGGTGTCCTGGAAGCTGAGACACTCCACCCGATCTTCTCCATAGTTGTAGAACCTGTGCAATTTTTAGAAAAGGCAGATGATTTCCCCCAAAGTGCAGGAGCTCCCTAGTTAAGTGGCCATCTTGGTTGACTTCCAGCAACAACCCACCCAACCCCCTCCCATTAGTATTTTCCATGGAGTTGGTTTACTGAAAGAGAAGGGGCTCTTCACTTATAAAAGTAAATGTTCAATTGGAAAAATGTTAGTGAAAAAAGTAATGCTGTGCTAGCAAGGTTTTTTTTATTTCCCTCACACATTTAAAAGCCTAATTGCTAATATTTACTTTGTAAGGTGAACATTAACTTTGCCAGGTGAACAGCCTACTATGTTCATTTCGTAAATCAACCCCATTATCCTATTTAGGCAATATCACCTTCATTGGTTCTTACATGCTGAATCATGTTGCTTTGTTATTTTTCATATGTTCCCTCTGGGCCTCTTAACTTTTGGGGATAATTTTTGGAATTATAAAGCATATAAAAAGCAATGATCGAGGAAGGCTCATACAGTATTTAGGTCATAACACAAGTTCAGACCAGACTTTGTTTCCACATCCTTCTTAATACAAAACTTCAATCTGATTTGGCAGGACATCTAATAAAGTAGTGGGGTTTTCCCCTACTACTATATATAACAGTTTCCTTCTTCCGCTGTCAAGGTTGTTAAGGAAAAGATAGGTGATGCCCCCTTGAATCCCAGGCAACCATAGATGTATTTCAGCCCCTTTCATTTACAGGCCAAAAAACCCTGGTCATACAAAAAAAGCAGCCATAATTCATACTAGGCCCTTATCAAAAACAATGTAAGTGTTTATATTTACTGTTTAATTTGTTAGTAGAATAAGCTGGGATACTATGCATTTCATTGTTAAAGGGTGTTTCCAGATTCTGATAAGCAGACCCCCACAACCACAAGGCCAGGGTTATGGGGTAGAGGTCCCTGCTCTTCTCAACATGGGGACAAGGTGCTTTGTCAGGAGGTCCCTAATTGCTGCCACATATTGAGGACATGTGGCCTGGTTTAGTTTGGGTGGGTGCATGCTTGACCCACTCTCCTGGGGGTACATGATTGTATAGGAGTTTAGTGTGAATTTTTTGGGGGGTCCCAAGCTTTTTTTAAATTTATTCATAAGGCCCTTCCTTAAATCTGTGCCAGACCCTTATATGTGACAGTTTCCTCTTTTCCCTGGTTGTTGGAAGTGGCGGGGGTCAACCCTTGAGCTGGAATGGACTTTGTGAGGGACCCAGCTTTTTTTTATTATTTTTTTTTTTACATGGGGTCACAGTTGGTATACTGTACATACCAGACTCAATCTGGTATTGACTTTTAGGGGGACCTCACTCCTTTTTTTGGGTCCCTCATTAACCTCTATATCAGACCCTCATCTAAAATAGGAGCCTGGTAAAGATAAAGTGAATTCCTTGGTGTTTGTTTACAAATAGAAGTAAGGATCTAGGAACTGTCATTTGCTGATAACCAAAGCTACATGTATTTCCTTTGTGAATGACAGTTTTGCTGCAGTAGTAATGTTTCACTTTAAGCATTATTAAAATTGTTGCTCTCTGCCAAACACATTTTATTTATTTATGTATTAATTTTGCTTTGTACGTGTTCCCCAGGGCAGTACTCAGTCCCCACATGCCATTTGTTTAACAATCCCCATCCTATTAACCTAGAAATTGTTCAGAAATTATTTTACCATTCAGCTACCATTAACTTCAACGAGGCTTGGATTCAGTATTCAAACTCCTGAAACATTTGCTGAACCTTTTTTCAGTTTCTTAGAAAAAATGTCCTAGATATTAGTTATTTTTAGATTACCAGTATTTTAGTCTATTAGTGTAATTGCAACCATACTGTTGAAGCTATTAGATTGGTCTTATGTACTTTCTAAGATGCTCACCATTACAGTTCCTCTTTGAAGACCATTGAGAACTCTGATGCACCTAGTTGAAAATATAGCTACAATCCATTTGGTCAAATTTTTGATGTCCAGTACAAAGTTAATTTACAGTATTTAGCAAGACACACTAAGAAAGGTGGAGCATTGGTCTTTGCTGTTAACGCTGTTTTTTGGGTATATGCCAGTTGACGTTGTCATATGTAATAGTAATCCTGCAAGGGAAACTGCATATTTTCTAATAGTTTTTATTCACCTGAATAAATATAAGCTGCTTTGCCTGCAAAGAATCATAACATTTCAAAATCCAAATAATCATGACTCATAAATGGTATGATTCTGTGAAGAATTGGTAAATTCTCATGGTAAATACTCATGGTAAGTCACAATTTACTAGTTTATCTTATTTGCAAAAGATAATTCTGCTGCTAGCATACATACCAACATCTGTCCTTGTATTAACTGTAATACATGTGTTAAAGTTGTGCAAATCTTTAGTGCACAAAACCAAACAATCACAATGTTTTTTATGAATTCTTATTTGACATTCTTATCAGACCGCCAAGGCAGGACAGGATTCTACAAAACCTGTTTTCCAGAAAACACTGCTCATAGGTCATGGTATTCCTCTTTTTAATTCAAGACTAACCTGCATTCCTAAAAATATTTTCATTTATTTTATCTATTTGTGTTCTAGAAATTCACAAGCTCATATACGTATTTCTATTTACAACTTTTCCAAGCAGATAATGCTTGCATCTACAGTATGTACAGTAATTAGCTTTTTTAGTCAAATCTTTGCTTTCATTTTGTGCCTATTTTTAAATTTATTTTATGTATTTAATTGATAGACAAGAATTCTGATATGGATTTGTTTGGATCGTCCATGTTTTTTCTTGCTTTAAATGATTCTGCTTAAATGCTATTTTTTACTTAGGTTTTTTTTTTTTTTTTTTTTTTTTTCTTTTTAAGGACCATTTCAACATTTTAGAAAAGAGAATGCTTGCAGATAGTGTAAAGATAGATGAATGTAGTATTTTTTGAACACTGTATATTGCTTTTATTCGCCCTTAGATAGTTGTCACTGGAAAGGGTGTCTCTACTGGAAGATTTCCCACCATTAGTGATGGTTAAATCAGCTTGTGTGTGATTCATGGGTGCGTTTGGTGAACATGTCCAAAAGTTCTCAAATTATTAACTTGTAAATTGCTTACCTCTTTGATATCATTGACAAACAACATCACTGACCTAAATCAGTGAGTCAGCGCTCACTGTTCCAACAAGATGGGAAAGACCACACTATCAGTGGAGTCAACATTGGTGAATGGTGGGTGGTGTGAACTAACTGAAGGGAGACATTATAAGGAAGTATAAACGGAGGGAATGTGTGTATATGTAAAACCTCATCCGTGGAACATCAGTCTTCAGTATTTGTTGACCATGATGGTGACAAGTCCTTCTGATGAAAAAGTCATAGAGTCCAAATCAGGGTGCTGGGATATTGTTTTAGATCGGCAGCTTCTCAAGAGGTAAGGAATCCCTCCAGGCATACAGTGAAGAAAAAGAACAAGGGCGCCAGGTCACAAGAGTTAATAAACAAATGAACATTTTATTATAGCAACTTAAATGTAAATACAGATGATACGGAATCAACCTGTGTGATGTGGAAGGGAGATCCCCGCAGTGAAGCCAGGTTGGGTGTGCGGACTGTGGAGCCTGAACGGCAGTCCTGTACTGGGTGATGGCACACGGTCCATGCACTGAAATACACCACAAATAGCATAGGCTCCCTGGAAAAAAATTAAAAAATTGCATAAAAACCATCACACACGTGCATATAGATAGCCATAAAACAATATGCTCCTTAGCCAAAAGAACCCATATACAATTCAACATATCTTAGTCTCTATTTAAAGACCATACATATGGTTGACCTTCTTGTTCCTGGGTAGACAGGGTTCAAATGTGCAAAAAAACAGCTTCTTCAATTGATTCCATAGGAGCTAGGAGACACAGCATAATAAATACACATTCTATAGTTTACAAAAGTATTCATTAAAGATACATAATTCATTACATTACTACAATTAGATATAAAAGTATTTTTCATTTTTAACTTTGATTGTACACAATACAATTACAATTAAAATACAACATTAAAATACAAAATTTAAATTGAAATACAATTACAACTATAGTTATTTTCCAATGTATCTTAATCTCAGGTTTTGGGGAAGGGTACAAGGCACCTTGGACAGAACCTAAAAAAAAAAAAAAAAACACCTTCAGCAAAAATATGAAGTCTATAGGAAGGTCATGTATTGTAAACTTGAGGAATATGAAAAGTGTTTCTCACAGCCTACATCCACACTTGTTCAGGGGTATGTAGGGAGGCTGGCTGTGATACATTTCTAATATATGATTCAATATTTTGTGAACAGTGAGAGGCATGTCTTTTATCTCAGTAGAAGAAGAAGGTATGATATATCACTAAAGTTCAAAATATCACTTACCTATAAGGGCAGGAACATTAGGCATCTCATATTCTCCCACAAGGGGGGGGGGGGTCAGAAAATTACAGGGACAATATCTCAGAGAGACTAACCATACATATGTATCCTTTAAAAAATGAACAGTAAGAGAATGATTTGAGTATTTGAAACAATGCGGTACTTGACCTACTGATTACCAACAATACAGACCTGCTCACGGATATAGAAATACGGGACAACTTAGGGAACAGTGACCATAGGTCACATAGGCTGCTAGAAAATATCAAATGGGATAGAACCCTGGGAACAAAGAACACGGAGGAAAAATGGGAGTTCTTCAAGAGCATACTTAACAAGGGGGTGGGCAAGTGCATTCCACAGGGAAATAAATTTAAAAGAGCAAAACTAAACCCTGGGTGGCTAAACTCCAACATAAAAATGTATATTAGTGCTAAAGAAAAGGCCTTCAAAAAATACAAGACTGAGGGGTCATTGGCAGCATTTAAGCACTACAAAGAGTGTAATAAGAAATGTAAAGATGAAATCAAGGCTGCTAAAATATAGGCTGCTCTGGACTTTCTCCAGTTCCAGCACATCCTTCCTGAGGACCGGTGCCCAGAACTGGACAGCATACTCCAGATGTGGCTGGACCAGAGTCTTGTAGAGTGGGCGAATAATCTCTCTATTTCTGGAGTGAATCCCCTTTTTTATACATCCTAGTATTCTGTTGGCTTTGCTTGCAGCGGCTTGGCATTGCATGCCACTGCCAAGCCTGTTGTCTACCAGTACCCCCAAGTCTTTTTCCATCCTAGACTCACCCAGAGGTTCCCCCCCTAGTGAGTAGCTTTCTTTCTGGTTTCTGGCACCCAAGTGCATTACTTTACATTTTTCAACATTAAACCTCATCTGCCATGTAGTTGCCCACCCCGTTATTCTGTTCAGGTCCGCTTGTAAGGTTTCCACATCCTGCATGGAAGATATTGGCATGCTTAGTTTAGTATCATCCACAAATACTGAGATTTTACTCGATATCCCCTCCTCTAGATCATTTATGAATAAATTAAACAGGATTGGCCCCAGGACAGAACCCTGGGGGACCCCACTTTCCATACCCGCCCAATCTGAGTACTCACCATTAAGCACCACCCTTTGCAACCTCCCCTGGAGCCAGTTCTCTATCCAGGTACTCACCTTATGGTCCATACCTACCTTCCTTAGTTTGAACAGTAAGTGTTTGTGGGGAACTGTGTCAAAGGCCTTTGCAAAGTCCAGTTACACCACATCCACAGGCTTGCCTTTATCTAGGTGGCAGCTCACTTCATCATAGAAGGTTAATAGATTGGTTTGGCAAGAACGATTTTTCATGAATCCATGCTGATTACTACTAATAATATAATTTTCATTACTAAAGTCTTGTATGTGGTCCCTTAACATGTTTCTGATTGTTTGGTCAGAGACATTCACACCAGGTGGGTGCACTGGCCTAGTGCATTAAACCAACAAATATTTATTAAAAATGGTAGACAATTAAAATCTACTCACAAACAAAAAGTAATAAAATATGCTCATCAAGCCACAACATGTGACTGATCACTCCCAGATCACCAGGAACAACCAGTGTGAGGGGGACCTAGCCCTGGTTCCTGCTGGCTAACTCGTTTTGAAGGAAAGTCCTTCTTCTTTAGAGCCAAACTGCAAATGGTTGTTCAGCTATATGTATGCCTTAGCTAACAAGGCAGACACACCCATAACATGAGAGATGTGGTCCCTCCCTGAGGGATGGTGAAAAGAAGGAGCGGGAATGAAAAAGGGACCCTTAAATGAAAAAATGAGAGTGTGCTGTCCCTAGGCTGTGCTGATACATTTAACGGACTGTCGGCTACTACCATCACATGAGGTATTGTGTCACTACATGAGGAACTGTGTCTGTTGTCTGCCCTATCCTCAGACCTGGGTGCTGTGCACTTGGCCCCCATATACGGAGCAACTTGTCCAGCAAGTTGTTTTCGGTCTTTTATCTACAGCACCGCCACCTCTGCAGGAACGCAGCCATAAGGGGACTATCTGGGCTAAGCTAAACAGTTTGATCATTGACACATTTCATTCAGCTGTCCCTGCTATTATTATGACCGGACATGCCCTCTTTATGATGCACCGCTGATCTGTGTACATTTTTGTTGCTGGGACTGAATTTCTTTAATCTTTTTTGGAGCAGGAATGTCTTGCCCCCCTCTCCTCATCTAACACCACTATCAGCCCCTCCAATTTGTACCTATCCACAACCAGGGTTGCTGCAACCATCCCACATTGTTTTTAAGAAATGTCAATTTTAACAGTGTTGTGTGTTGTATTTTGAGTCTTCCACATGATATTTTTGTACAATAAAGGTTACTTTTTTCACCTAGTTCTCTGGTGCCCATAGTTGACCTTCTTGAGGGAACCCTTGAGTCCCCTACTTTTTGGTAGAATATAAAATGCATGAAAAATATACCAAGATATATACACATATACATACACATGCACGTATATACACTCTGTGCTCTGTGCAGTGCGCTGATGGTAATACGAGATGAGGGAACTGACCAATACTAATAGAAATGGTAGAGAGATGCAAAATTAGCATAAAAAAGGATGTATGATACTCAACCTTATAAAGGGGTGTCCAAACAGGCTACTATATATGTGGTCAAGCAATCATAAAAATAAGATAATGGAAAGAGATGTATTGTGTATACTATATGTGTGTGTGCGTGTGTATGCAAACATAAATACACGCCTAATAGTACACATGTATCCATATGTGCAAGCCCCTTAGGCTGTCACTATCCGCATGTATACCATGTTACCCACAAGGGGGTGATGGGCAAATGCATGCACACATAGAAATGGATGGCAATGTATGCTGAGTAGAGTTGAGCGGACACTTGGATGTCCGCGTTTGACGGGTTCGGCCGAACTTTAAAAAAAAGTCCGGGTCCGTGTCCCGGACTTTTGCCGAACTTTTCCCGGACACCGAACCCCATTGAAGTCAATGGGGACCCGAACTTTAAGGCACTAAAATGGCTCTAAAACACCAAAGGAAAGGGCTAGAGTGCTGCAAATGGCAGCAAAACGTAATTAAGAGCATGGCAAGTGCTCTGCAAACAAATGTGGATAGGGAAATAACTTAAAACAACAAAAAAAAACAGAAAAATAAAACAATGTTCTTCATCTCTGAAGGACGAGGCCCATATGGAGTAGGAGGGAGGTTGAGGTGGTGGTGGATGTGGCGGTGTCATAGGCGTGCGCACAGGGTGTGCCGGGTGTGCCTGGGCACACCCTAATCACCTAGGGCACATAGCATTATCACTCTGTTTGCCAGTGAGGAGATGGGAAAGATCTCCCTCGGACCTGCTCTGCTCTATTTCTCTTTGCCAGCAGGGAGAGTAATGTATCGGGGCCATGTACATGTAGGCAAACACATGCATGTGTATTTAAACTTTGGGGTGCACACCCTAATGCAATAGGCTGCGCACACCTATGGGCGGTGTAGGTGGAAGCGGCGGTGGAGGAGGACCAGGGCCGGATTAAGAGCATCATGGGCTTGGTGCTGAGGATTTTGAAGGGCCTTAAGGGCCGTGCCTTGGCATGCACCCAGAGGAGGAAGGGTGCAGCCATGCATGCCTAATTCAACATGGGATGCTGTCTCTGAAGCCCATAAACACATCCATGCATCGGCAACTGTCCCTCCTTGTCCGGCCTTCGCGCTGTGTGGGGAGGTTCTGAGGGAGCTGCCTGGGGAAGCGAGCATAGAAGCCAGACTTCTGTGTTTACAAGTGACAGAAGAGCGGTAACAGTGAATATGGCCAACCCGGGGCCTATATAAAAGGTAGGGGCCTGGAGCTGCAGCTCCAATAGCCCCTACGTTAATCTGGCCCTGAGGAGGACGAGGTAGCCAGCCAACACTGCTTCTTTTCACAAATTTTAAATGAGGGTACACCCCAAAAGAGTGAGAAAGAGCAAAAATGGAACAATGGGTGGGTAAGGTCGGTATCCATTGCTATTCTGCACAAGGTACGGAAAAGTCCCGTGGGATCCATGCCTGGTTAATTTTAATGAACGTGAGCTTGTCCACATTGTCTCTGGACAGGCGGCTGCGCTTGTCTGTGATAACGCCCCCAGCCGTGCTAAATACCCGTTCAGATAATACACTGGCTGCAGGGCACGGCAGCACCTCCAAGGCGTAAAGGGCAAGCTCAGGCCATGTGCCCAATTTGGAGACCCAGAAGTTGAACGGGGCAGACCCATCATTCAGTACGTCTAGGCGTGTGCACACATACTGCTCCACCAAATGCTGCCTCCTGCTAAGACGTTCCATCTGAGCTGCTGGTGCTGCTGTTTGTTGTGGCGTGCTGACAAAGCTTTTCCACATTTCGGCCATGCTAACCCTGCCTTCTGAGGTGCTGGCGGTGCCCTGGTTGCGTTGGCGACCTCCTCCTCCTCCTCCTCTGCCTTGTGCTTCCACTGTGGCCCCGCTGTCAGATGGGAATGCCAGCAGCATCGCGTCTACCAGCGTGCGCTTGTACTCGCGCATCTTGCGATCGCGCTCCAGTGAGTGAATTAAGGACGGTACGTTGTCCTTGTAACGGGGATCCAGCAGCGTGGCCACCCAGTAATCAGCACAAGTTAGAATGTGGGCAACTCGGCGGTCGTTGTATAGACACTTCAGCATGTAATCGCTCATGTGTGCCAGGCTGCCCAGAGGCAACGAAAGGCTGTCCTCTGTGGGAGGTGTATCGTCCGTGTCCTCTGTATCCCCCCAGCCATGCACCAGTGATGGCCATGAGCTGGCCTGGGTGCCACCCTGCTGTGAACATGGTTCCATCTCCTCCTCCAGCTCCTCCTCCTCCTCATCCTCCTCATCCTCCAGAACTGTGCCCCTGCTTGACAATTGTGTCCCTGGCGCTTGTGTGTGCAGGAACCCACCCTCGGAGCCCCTTGCGAATGACTGCCCTGAAAGCCTTGGAAATGTTACCTCTTCATCCTCCTCCTCCTCCTCCTCCTCATCCTGTGCCACATCCTCTTCCATCATCGCCCGAATTGTTTTTTCAAGGAGGCATAGAAGTTGGATAGTTAAGCTGAGAACGGCGTCATCACCACTGGCCATGTTGGTGGAGTACTCAAAACAGCGCAACAAGGCACACAGGTCTCGCATGGAGGCCCAGTTATTGGTGGTGAAGTGGTGCTGTTCCGCAGAGCGACTCACGCGTGCGTGCTGCAGCTGAAACTCTACTATGGCCTGCTGCTGCTCGCACAGTCTTTGCAGCATGTGCAAGGTGGAGTTCCACCTTGTGGGCACGTCACATATGAGGCGGTGAGCGGGAAGGCCGAAGTTACGCTGCAGCGCTGACAGGCGAGCAGCAGCAGGGTGAGAACGCAGAAAGTGCGCACAGACGGCCCGCACTTTCTGCAGCAGCTCTGACATATCGGGGTCGTTTTTAAGGAACCTCTGCACCACCAAATTCAGCACATGCGCCAGGCAAGGGATGTGCGTCAAACCGGCTAGGCCCAGAGCTGCTATGAGATTTCGCCCGTATCGCACACCACCAGGCCGGGCTTGAGGCTCGCTGGCAGCAACCACTCATTTGTCTGCTGTTCCATGCTCCTCCACAACTCCTGCGGTGTGTGGTTTGTCCCCCAAACAGGCAAGTTGTAAAACTGCCTGCTGTCGTTTACCCCTGGCCGTGCTGAAGTTGGTGGTGAAGGTGTTACGCTGTCCGGATGAGGAGGCGGTAGAGGATGAGGTAGCGGAGTAGGAGGAGTTAGGAACAGGAGGCAAACTGAAGCGTCCTGCAATCCTCGGTGGTGAAAGGACATGCGCCAAATTGCCATCCGCCTCAGGCCCATCCGCCACTGCATTTACCCAGTGTGCCGTTAGGGAGATATAACGCCCCTGACCGTGCTTACTGGTCCACGTATTGGTAGTTAGGTGGACCTTGGCACAGATGGCGTTGTGCAGTGCACACCTGATTTTTTCCCCCACTTGGTTGTGCAGGGAAGGGATGGCTTGCCTGGAAAAGTAGTGGCGGCTGGGCACGACGTACTGTGGGACAGCCACCGACATAAGGTTTTTAAAACTGTGCGTCTCTACCAGACGGAATAACAGCATTTCAAAGGCCAATAATTTTGAAATGCTGGCATTCAGGGCCAGGGATCGCGGGTGGGTAGGGGGGTACTTCCTCTTCCTCTCAAGTGTTTGGGAGATGGAAAGCTGAACGCTTCCACGGGACATTGTGGAGATGGTTGTTGGTGACCCAGGTGGTGGTGTTGCTGACAGATTGTCTGTTTGCGGGGTGACAGGTGCCGGTATCACTACAGATGTGGCTGGAGCGGCCGAGACTGCAGCAGAAGAGGAAGCAGGATGAGCCAGAGATGTTTCTTGGTTTTGAAGGTGTGTACTCCACTGCAGCTCGTGCTTTGCACTTAGATGCCTGATCATGCAGGTTGTGCTCAGGTTGAGAAGGTTTATGCCTCGCTTCAGGCTCTGATTGCACAGGGTGCAAACCACTCGTGTCCTGTCATCAGCACATTTTCTAAAGAACTTCCACGCTAGAGAACTCCTTTGAGCTGACTTTGGTGCGCTTGTTCCCTTGCTGCATTGGGCAGTAGCAGGCGTAGTGTCTAGGGCACGACCGCTCCACTTCTGCACCCTGCTCCCTCTTCTGCTGTGCTGGTGGCTCTGTGCGACCACCGCCTCTTCCTCCAAACTACTCAGGTCTCCTGCATGACGTTCATTCCATGTGGGGTCGAGGACCTCATCGTCCTCCACATCATCTTCCACCCAGTCTTCACCCCTGCCCTCCTTGTCGGTCTCCACAATGCTGAACGCCGCAGCAGTTGGCACCTGCGTTTCGTCATCATCGGAGACGTGCTGCGATGGTCCTTGCATGTACTCATCTTGAGAAATAAGTGGTTGGGCATCACTGCACTCAATCTCTTCCACTTCTGGGGCAGGGCTAGGTGGATGGCCCTGGGAAACCCTGCTGACAGAGTCCTCAAAAAGAAGAAGAGACTGCTGTATGGCTTGGGGCTCAGACTGCTTGCCTGATTTGCAAGGGGGTGAGGTGAAAGACGGTTGGACATCGGCTGCAGGTGCCAACTCTGACCTTTCTGCAGTAGACTGTGTGGGAGACAATGTGAAGGAACTGGAGGCACTGTCAGCAGCAAACCAATCTACTATCGCCTCTCTGTGTTCTGGCCTCATCACTTCTAGAGGCGTATGATGCCCTACCAAATACTGATGCAGGTTCTGTCGCCTACTCACACTTGAGGAAGGTGTTTGACTTGTGGGTGTAGCTGGCACAGATCGACCACGTCCTCTCCTTGCAACAGGAGCTCTACCAGCAGCACCACGACCCAGGCCACGGCCCTTATTTGACGGTCTCCTCATATTTCTGTAATTTAAGATCTTGCCCTAGAAAGGTGTTTATTGAATAGCGGAACAAAACAACAACAGTATCGCACGGGTGTATCTCACAGTCAAATATGCAAACTATGCCGCAATTTAATGTTTTTTACACCAAAAGGGTGTATATTGAATAGCGGAATAGGATAAAAAACTGTGTATCTCACACGTACAAACACAGACTAGGCCCGATTAAATTTTTTTCTACCCTAAAGGGAGGATGAGGAAGAGGAGTAGGAGGAGTTGGGAACAGGAGGTAAACTGAAGCGCCCTGCAATCCTTGGCGGGGGAAGGAGATGCGCCAAACTAATTTAAAAGGTGTATCTCACACGTACCGATACAGACTATGCCATAATTTAATTTTTTACACTCCAAAAGGGTGTCTATTGAATAGCGGAATAGGAAAAATTTTATAATACGGTGTATCTCACACGTACAAACACAGACTAGGCCCCGCCGATTACAATTTTTTGTACCCTAAAGGCAGGATGAGGAAGAGGAGTAGGAGGAGCAGGCAGGAGGCAGACTGAAGCACCCTCAAAACCTCGGCAGTATGAGATGCGCCCCAAAAATTGGAAAGGTGTATCTCACACGTACCGACACAGACTATCCCGCAATTTAATTGATCCCCAAAGGTTTTTATTGAATAGCGGAATAGGAAATATGATCAAAAAAAGTGTATGTATCTCACACGTACAGAAGCACACTAGGCCCCAATTACTACTGTTTGTACCCCTAAAGGCTGGATGAGGAGTAGGAGGAGTATGGAACAGGCAGCACCCTCAAATCTTCAGAAGTATGAGATGAACCCCAAATACTTGGAAAGGTGGATCTCACACGTACCGACACAGACTATCCCGCAATTTAATTGATCCCCAAAGGTTTTTATTGAATAGCGGAATAGGAAATATGATCAAAAAAAGTGTATGTATCTCACACGTACACAACCACACTAGGCCCCAATTACTATTGTTTGTACCCCTAAAAGGATGGATGAGGAGTAGGAGGAGTATGGAACAGGCAGCACCCTCAAATCTTCAGAAGTATGAGATGAACCTCAAAAACTTGGAAAGGTTGATCTCACACGTACCGACACAGACTATCCCGCAATTTAATTGATCCCCAAAGGTTTTTATTGAATAGCGGAATAGGAAATATGATCAAAAAAAGTGTATGTATCTCACACGTACACAACCACACTAGGCCCCAATTACTATTGTTTGTACCCCTAAAAGGATGGATGAGGACTCGGAGTAGGAGGAGTATGGAACAGGCAGCACCCTCAAATCTTCAGAAGTATGAGATGAACCCCAAAAACTTGGAAAGGTTGATCTCACACGTACCGACACAGACTATCCCGCAATTTAATTGATCCCCAAAGGTTTTTATTGAATAGCGGAATAGGAAATATGATCAAAAAAAGTGTATGTATCTCACACGTACACAACCACACTAGGCCCCAATTACTATTGTTTGTACCCCTAAAAGGATGGATGAGGAGTAGGAGTATGGAACAGGCAGCACCCTCAAATCTTCAGAAGTATGAGATTGTGTTCACTGTACCCCACAAAGATTGGGTTCACTGCACCCCAAAAGGATTTCGTTCACTGCACCCCAAAAAGATTGTGTTCACTGCACCCCAAAAGGATTTTGTTCACTGCACCCCAAAAATATTGTGTTCACTGCACCCCACAAAGATTGTGTTCACTGCACCCCAAAAGGATTTTGTTCACTGCACCCCACAAAGATTGTGTTCACTGCACCCCACAAAGATTGTGTTCACTGCACCCCAAAAGGATTTTGTTCACTGCACCCCACAAAGATTGTGTTCAATGCACCCCAAAAGGATTTTGTTCACTGCACCCCAAAAAGATTGTGTTCACTGCACCCCACAAAGATTGTGTTCACTGTACCCCACAAAGATTGTGTTCACTGCACCCAAAAAAGATTGTGTTCACTGCACCCCACAAAGATTGTGTTCACTGCACCCCAAAAGCGTTTTGTTCACTGCACCCCACAAAGATTGTGTTCACTGCACCCCAAAAGGATTTTGTTCACTGCACCCCACAAAGATTGTGTTCACTGCACCCCAAAAAGATTGTGTTCACTGCACCCCACAAAGATTGTGTTCACTGCACCCCAAAAGGATTTTGTTCACTGCACCCCACAAAGATTGTGTTCACTGCACCCCACAAAGATTGTGTTCACTGCACCCCAATATGATTTTGTTCACTGCACCCCAAAAAGATTGTGTTCACTGCACCCCACAAAGATTGTGTTCACTGCACCCCAAAATGATTTTGTTCACTGCACCCCAAAAAGATTGTGTTCACTGCACCCCACCAAGATTGTGTTCACTGCACCCCAAAAGGATTTCGTTCACTGCACCCCAAAAAGATTGTGTTCACTGCACCAAGATTGTGTTCACTGCACCCCAAAAAGATTGTGTTCACTGCACCCCAAAAAGATTGTGTTCACTGCAGCCCACACACAGCAAAATGGATGTGGATCACTGACACCTGCCTATCTCCTATCCCACACCACACAGCAATATCGATTGTAGTTTGTAGAACACACTTTCCCTAAAAATCAGCAAACTCTGCGGCGCTGCCTCTAACTTATAAAGACTTGGTCACATGCTTCAGACGGCCAATCACAGCTACTGATACATTTGCAGGCATGGCTGGGATGGCTTAGGCACACCAGTTAAACGCTTGTTGATTGGCTGTTGAAAGCCCACCATGAAAAGCGCGCCAAAGCATGCAAAACCCGGAAATAAAACGAGCGAACACGGATTTTTACCCGAATATACCGTAAAGTGTCCGTGTCCGTGTGCGGGTAACAAAAATCCAATTATTCGGTACGAACACGAATAATACAGTCCGTGTTCGCTCAACACTAATGCTGAGTAAAATTGATTCACAGAAATGACTGTGTGGACATACGAACATGCATGTATGTATAGGGCAAAATATTGCCTTGACACATGGAACAAATATTAATGGTAAAAGGAAGTGTATAAACGCCCCACCAACCTGTAGATGACAACTAATGCAAGAGTTCCCCACATGTCATATGCTGTGTGGAGATTTAGGGTCAGGATTGGAGAACACAAGTGTGGGATTATTACTAATAAAGGGAAGTACTCAGGGATATGTACAACAAAGACTCAGCAGGAAAAGTTTTTTGGTATTGAGACAATTAGAGGTGATCTAG
Organism: Pelophylax lessonae; assembly: GCF_965119305.1. NCBI lineage: Eukaryota > Metazoa > Chordata > Amphibia > Anura > Ranidae > Pelophylax > Pelophylax lessonae. The sequence goes on along the minus strand of NC_138769.1, from coordinate 498,585,467 downwards.
ATGCAGGGAGAAAGCAGGGAGAAAGCACCAGTTACTTTGTAAATGTGAAGCATACTGGATCCTCACCCTTGGCAGTTTGACCCGTCTGTGCCTCAATGAAGATCCTGAGATATACAATATAGTAAGATGAGAAGTTTTTATAGCCATGTGACTCCTCTTTCCTCTTTACTGATTGTGTATTGCTGTGCATTTGAAATCTCCACACAGCAAATGACATGTAGTGATGTCCACAGCTTCTGGCAAGTGCAATATCACTATCTGTAGTGGTGGAATTGTCACGCTGGTGGCTATCGGCATATCGGCATCTGTAATTTTTCATTCCAAGTATCCCTGTGAATTTATGTGGACACTTGTTGGCGTTATGTGTACTGTCTCTATTATGAACTTTATACTCTACACTAATTGAATGTGGTGGTTTATGTGTACTTCTTGTAATATATGTTTAGAAATATGATCACTTTATATATTTTTTGACAGCTACACTTAGTTTTCAGTTTTCTTCAAAATAAAGAACGCTTGTAGGGAAAATGTCATTTTTTGGCTTTATAAATGTTATAGTTGCTGCAGTAGGTTCTATACATGGTACAGATGTGCCACTATACAGGCTGACAAAGGGGACCCCCTAGGCACTATATTTAAAGGAATTTATGTTTTCACTTTAAGCATCAGTAAATCACTGCTCATTTAAAAATTATATTTTTTACAAACTTTGTGTTCATTGATTCATGTCCCCCAGGGCTGTACCTGGACCCCCATATCCATTGTATGCAGAATTGCTTGCATATAAGGCTTCAAAATGGGCACTTTTGATTTTTACAGTTCGGGTCCCATAGACTTCAATGGGGTTCATTATTCGGTTCTGAACATTTGCGATGTTCGAAAGTTCTGCTGCAAACCCAAACTGGGGTAGATCGGCCCATGTCTTTTTACCACCATAGCTTTATTTATAATACTTACAAATAGATTAAATATAGCAGGGTCTAGTGCCTTGTGGTACACCACTAGTGGCTGGTCTCTGTTCGGAATGAACCCCATTTACAATCACACACTAGTGTCTAAGGTACCCAAGGGTTAAGTCCTTGCTTTTTAATAGATAATTATGTGGAACTGTAATAAATGTTTTGCTAAAATCAAGGTTATGTTCACAGCACCACCATGCTCCAAATGATTTGTAATATAGTCAAAAATATTCAACCAGATTAGTTTGGCATGACTTGCCCTCAGTAAAGTAATTCTGCTTTGGGTCAAGAAAATTGTGTGTTTTTAACGGATCAATGGTCAGTGATTCCATTAACTTGACTATAACAGATGTTAAACTCACTGGCCAGTGACTGCCAGGTTTTACTTTGTTACCTTTCTTGAGGATAAATATTAGCTGTTTGCCAGTCATGGGGTACTTCTCCTGTTAGAAGAGAATAATTAAAAAAACTACACCTTGACGTTCTTGTAGAACTCTGGGTTGAATACCATTAGAATCCAATGCTTTATTAAGCTTTAACTCTACTACCTCTGTCTCTAGAAATCTTGAAAATAAACCTTTGTTACTAGAACCAATATGATCCCATAACCTGTTTTTGTTAGTGCGATTTATTTCTGGACAGAAGTCATTTTTTTAAACGGTTTTCTATATCCAGGTCTCCCTCAACATACGTGTTTTAATATTGGTGATCCCATTGTATTTTTTCCCTTCCATCACTAATGTACAAAAAAAAAAAAAAAACGTTTGTCTTCTTTCTTAGTATATTTAACAACTTCATCCTCTTTCAGCAACAGTGATAATGTGTCTAGCCTGCATTTGTCTATTTTTATACATTTATCTAACAGCTATACTTTCTGTTTCCCTTAAATCTCCTATTAGCTGATTTTTTCCTTTAGAGTCCTACTTACCTCTTTTATTATTATTATTATTATACAGGATTTATATAGTTATAAATAACTAGAGTTTGTTAGATGTGGGTAGGATAGGCTTCTCTGAAGCGAAGTGTTTTCAGGGATCATCTAAAAGCTAATAGAGGAGGAGATAATAGGACAGATTGGGGTAAGGAGTTCCATAGGATTGGAGAGACTCTGGAAAAGTCCTGGAGGCGGGCATGGGAGGAGATGATGAGAGAGTTAGAGCGCAGAATGTCTTGAGAGGAACAAGCAAACAATTAGGTTGGTATTTCGAGACTAGGCTAGTGATGTAGCTGGGGGCTAAGTTGTGGATGGCTTTGTAAGTTGTTGTTAGTATTTTGAATTGAATTGAATTTGTTGGGTAAGCGGAAGACAGTGGAGGGATTGACAGATAGGAGTAGCAGACACTGAGCGATTGGTAAGATGGATGAGTCTGGTAGCAGGCATTCATGATGGATTGAAGGGGGGATAGCCTATATAGAGTTAAGCCAATGAGAAGGGAGTTGCAGTAGTCGAGGCAAGAGATGATCTGGGAGTGAACTTGGAGCTTTGTTGTGTCATTGGTTAGAAAGGGGCATATTTTGGGGATGTTGTTGGAGGTTGAGGCTGCAAGATTTGGACAGTGATTGGACGTGGGGCACAGGGTGGAGGAAAAATGATGAGCTCGGTTTTGGATAGACTGAGTTTGAAGAAGTAGTGTGACATCCAGAGTGATATATCTGCTAGTAATTTAAGGATACGATAGGAGAATGAGGGAGTGAGATGAGGAGTAGAGAAATAGATTTGGTGAATCAAATGTTTTTATCTTCTGTTTAGACTTTAATAGTGCCAACTGATTATTGACTCCAATCTTAATTTATTTTTTTAGAAATTCACCCATGGATAATATTTCTTGTCCTTTCCTACAAGCAGTAGCTACTCTAGGCAAAATAGATGATTTTTCCCACAGGTTTAATTGATGGGTGTAAGGAACATCACAACTACTGCTTTTCAAAGAAAGGGAGAGTTTTTATGAAACTGCACTGCAGCTTTGTTAATTAGCCAGTTCAGATGTTAATATTGCTGAGCAGAGTTTTCCTAATCCCTTATGAAAAATGTAACTGTTTTGGTTACAAGCTATTATAGCAAAGTGTTATTTTACTGACTAAGACATCAATAAAAATATATACATTTGGGACCTTATACAAAAAAAGCTTGGTATCAACACTATACATAGGAAAAAAAAAAAAAAAAGATTTTTATTAAATTTACTTGGCAAAGTTGTATCTATAATAGCCTAAATGATTATTTAGTTTTAAAAACATTTAGGAAAGAAAAGACCCACATTCATGACCCTTGTTTCTATATGTACAGTACAGTATTTGCAAGTTTCCACCAACTGTTAGTGGTGTCTTATCTGTTGGAAAACATTTGAAATAGTTTGAAGTTCTCCTTGTTTAGTTAAAAATATCACAAGTATATCATTTCCAGTCTGATCCCCAAAACACAGGGAGAAACAACTGTGAAGTAAAATACTAATTCTGTAAAATGAGTAAATAACATTAATCCCTGTGTGTAATATAGCAAACAGAGATATTATAGAACTCTGATCTTTGACCTTATTCCAGGACTGGGTATACCAGAAATACAATTATATCATGAATCATGTGTCATATTTCAGTGTCCAAATGATTGCTATATAATCCAATTGCAAAATATTCTAGCATTAACCATGTTTCAACCACAAACAGTGTATATTAACCAGTTAATGTAGTTCTATGAAGGACATAAATAAAGTTGTAGAGACTCAGTCATTCAATTGTTATATTTATATGGCTGTAATGCAATGCAACTTAAGGTGATATAAATGGTATTGAAATGTATGGTGTATGCTTGCAGAGTAATGGGGAGGGGGTGGATACTTGTATAGTCGGGGAAGAGAAGTGAAGGGTTTGGGGTAAATGGTTGCAAAGTAATACGAGGGGATTATGGATAAAAGCTTACAGTGTAGCTAGGGAGAGATGCTTTCAGAGTAGTAATGGGGTATGGAGGAGATGCTTGCAGAGTAGTGAGGGGTTTAGAGTGAAATGCTTTAAGCGTAGCAAGGGGGGTTCTTGCAGAGTAGGGAGGGGGAAATTCCTTCAGAATATGAAAGGATGTGGGAAGATAATGTTTGCAGAGTAGTGTGAGTGTGAGCGTGTGTGTGTGTGTGTGTGGGGGGGGGGGGCATGCTTTCAGAGTGGGGCTGAAGGGGGCTGAGGTAATGCTTGTAGAGTAGCGAGAATCGGTGGGTGTAGTGCTGGCAGAAATTAACACTTTGACCCCCTACCCCTCCAAACTCACTACATGTAATGTAGGCAAAATTGTGCTTTGGTCTGAAATGCCCACTACTGACATCTTATTGCCATAATGTTATGTTAGAAATATGACAGTGAGATACTGCGCATGTGCATTAGTGGCATTACAGACTGGCGCTTGTGTGAAATTTTACCAACATTGTGTACAGTCGTAATGTCTGAGACTGGATGAGGGGGCAGAGGCAACAGAGGAATAGGTGCTACATTTTGGCATCTATGCACTAATCTGCCACCATTGCTATAGATTCTAGATTCTAGAAACCCGCCTACAGAAGTCAACCCCTGAAATATATACATGGCATATTTTACTTTGCAGATAGCTTCTTTATTTCACAGGCTTCACCAATATATAACTTTGCCCACCATAGCAACTGAACCTTGTATAAAATGATATAAAACATGAAATCTATATATAAAACTGAAAACAAGGTAGAAACTAAAACTCTATCTTACTTCCTGTATTCTTCTTTTATAATAATTATGCAATAACTCACTGCTATGCATATATGCAATCTCAGGATAAGTTATTTACATGACACATTAATATGAAAAGGTGTAAATGGATCCCAGAATTATAGCATAGCTCACTTTACTTTTTAAGGTCCATTTACCACATGTTTTGTGTTCTAACAGGTTCTTTTAAAGCTGCTGTCATAGGGACATCTTCAGATTTGCATAGGATGTAGTCAGAACACAATATATTAAGTTCATATTGTTACATAATATATTTAAAAGCAGTAAACATAACTACTACAGTGTCATCTAAGCTGAATCCTGTGACTTGTCAATATTCATTATGGTAGATAAAATCACAACCTTCCTCAAAGTGAACCTGTGTCTAGACTAGGCACACTAAAAATTTACATTTTCATTACAAGCAGTGAAAGCTTAAAACAAGCCCTCAATAGTGCCTATAACTTTAGGCAAATTATTTCAAATTAATGTTCAAGGGTCACAAAACAGGCACTGAAATCTTATCTCTTATCCTCTTACTTTCTATTGCAATAGTACAGTATATTGGCAGCCTGCCAGCCTGCCAGCCCCTTAATGTAAACATGCAACATGTTTTTTTAAGGCCCCTTTTAGAGGGAGTGGATCCATCCAAGCAGAATCCTTCAGTTCAGCAGTTGCTCTCTGTTGATCCCCACTGAGCAGACGGGTGACAGGTCCATGTCTGCTCCGCTATGCAGAGCAGACACAGACACAGCCTACTTGCCTCTATGTTGCGGTCAGATGGAAACGGACTGCATGTCTGTTTCCATCCACTTGTCAACCGATCCAATCCACCGGACGTATGGTGAACGTAGCAGATTTTATCAGAACAGATGCCCGGCGGGTGTCAGCAGACACATGTTCCGAACTGCCACTAACACCAATTGAAAAAATGAAAACTAAAATAAAATATATTTTTTTAAAAAAAGGGAAAAGACCAATGTTGCAGTAAGACCAACTGCGACTGACAATTTGAAAAAAGGGGCAGGGGAACAAAAAAAAAAAGGACCCAGCAACAAAAAATGTAGTAGCTGACTTTAGCGTGAAACGCGTTATCTTTTATGTTCCTGTCATACCTGTGATGTGATTTTAATACTTTAATAAAGAAACAAAGGAGTGTAGCAGTGTCCAGGTTTGTGTCTGTTACTGAATCTCACAGACGAGCTGTGCAGCACCTTGGGTTCCATTTCACAACATGTGAGAAACTGTCATTCACCTACAGCCGCATTTCTTTGGCTTTACCAATACAGTAAACAAGTAGGTCCAGAAAACAGAATCAAAGGCCTTGTGAAGGTAAATCAATAAGAGAAATCCTTCCTGGGGTTACCAATGTCCCAACCTGACCATAAAAGGGAATTTACATCAATCACCCTCTTGATCTGGTCTGGCTCATGTCTACCTGGAGTGAAGCCTACCTGATCTTTTCTGAATATATAAACTAAAAGTGACTAAATCTGATTCACCAGCATTTTAGTCAGAATCTTCAAGCTGTTATTTATCAAAGAGATTGGTCTACAGTATAATTACTGGTTTAGGTATTACAATAATGAAAGCAGAAATAAAGGCCTTGTCCATCACGTTTCAACTGTTTGATGAAAATTTTGTCATCGGATATTGGGGCTTCCAGTTGGTTCTGATTGTTATCTGCTAATTCAGGAATGGGTATTGACACTAAAAAATAATGCAGATGAAGCTGGTTCAGATCGTTCCCTGCACTATAAAGCTTCCCCAATGCATCGTGGATTGTGAGTAATAACGCCCGTGGATGTGCAGATCCTAGGTAAAGTGAAAGAGTGGGAATTGGGTGTCAATCTAGTTGCCAGCATAAATCTGATTTTGTCCCATTGGTAGTAAAAGCATGCCCCACATGATCACAAACTTTTTTCTGCCTTTGTAGTGAGTGCTAGATTCAGGAACAGTAGTGCTGCATCCTCTTGGGGTCTTGTTCATGTTTTTTACTAAGGGATGGAATGTCTTTTCTAATCTGTCTTATATTCCCTTTTAATATGGGATGCTATTTGTATACATTTTCCCCTGATAGTGGCTTTATTTGCTGCCCAGAGAGTCTTCAAGGACACTTCAGCCACATCGTTGTGAAAAAAGAAGTCTCAGATAGCACTCTCGATCTCTGAGGTCCTTACAGGTTCACTAAGAATTGACTCGTTAAGTGTCCAGTGAGCATATCTCTGCATTTTCAAGGGTCTCTGCATGATCAGAAACACCAGTGAGTGGTTTGACTAAACAGTGTCTCTGATGAAGGACCTTGCGACTAGGGGGATCTGGGCAACAGACAAGAAAATGTGATCTATCCTGGAATAGGACTTGCAAGGGCAAGAAAAATGTGTGTAATCTCTCGCTGAGGAGCTGACTTCCCTCCAAACATCAGCAAATCCCTGCCTAAAGACCAGTTTGGCAATTCAGAGGCTATGTTTAGGTGGCTAGATACGATGGCCACCAGAGGTTCATGACTTATCTAACCCTTGGTTGAGTGCTAAATTTCTTGTTTATTTACAAATAATCCCTCTCTCTGTACATTTTTTACCCTTTCTAATTCACTTCTAACACTTTCTTTATCATATCACTTCTGTATAAATCTTTTTTTCAATTTTCCAAAATTTCTGCTTGCTGCAAATAGTCCTCCACTGTGGTGCAGTTTCTCCTTAGATGGATAAACTGTCCCCTGGGTATATTCACCAACCAAGGCTTGTAATGACAACTTTCCATGGCTATGTAGCCATTACTATCGGTGGATTTACAATAATTCCTAGTAGATATGTGTCCATTTTAATCTGAATCTCTAGCTCAAGAAATACAATCAAGTTTCTTTCAAAATTCCAAGTTAGAGAAATATTCTGTTCATGAAGGAGAAGAGGTTACCCTCATACCCATCCCATACCATGAACAGGTCATCAATGTAAAGCCTGTAACACACCAATTTCTTTGGTTTATTATCAAACACCTCAGTTGACTCCCAATGTGGCCTCTGCATTTATGGCAAACCTGGCTCCCATTGCAGCTCCAGTAGACTGAAGGTAAGTTTTTGGCAGATAACATCCTGTGCTCTGCAATAATATTTTGGTAGGGTCAAGGTTATTTTAGCACTTCTAACAACTCAAACTCAATTTCTCCACAGCTGTTTCACAGTTGCAAAGAATGTAACATTTATTGTCTTAGATTACAGTGTGCTAGCATCTATGATACTGAACATGTAACTTTTAGATAGCTGCTTCCAAGAGATGTTGGCATATTTTTGAACAGCAGTAACTACTGCTTTGGTCTTTAGAGCTTATTTAGTCTTGAAGTTGAGGAGCATTAAAATGCACAATTGAGCCACATTTTTAGCATCCTCCACTGCTCATTGATGCTGCAATTGCAGGATTAAAACAGGCAGTTAGGAACATCATATCCCTTCCTAATCGCCTGTCAAACACCTCTAAAAAAATGATCCAAACATATACAGTATGCCACAAAAGTGAGTACACCCCTCACATTTTTGTAAATATTTTATTATATCTTTTCATGTGACAACACTGAAGAACTGACACTTTGCTACAATGTAAAGTAGTGAGTGTACAGCTTGTATAACAGTGTAAATTTGCAGTCCCCTCAAAATAACTCAACACACAGCCATTAATGTCTAAACCGCTGGCAACAAAAGTGAGTACAACCCTAAGTGGAAATGTCCAAATTGGGCCCAAAGTGTAAATATTTTGTGAGGCCACCATTATTTTCCAGTACTGCCTTAACCCTCCTGGGCATAGAGTTCACCAGAGATTTACAGGTTGCCACTGGAGTCCTCTTTCACTCCTCCATGATGAAATCTTGCGCTCCTCCACCTTCCATTTGAGGATGCTCCACAGATGCTCAATAGGGTTTAGGTCTAGTGTAACGCTCCTGCGTTTTTGTAGTAGGCTGGATTTGCAGCTGCAGAATCTCCACTCAGTAGTCATGTAGAGATGTGTTGAATAACCAAATCCAACTCTCCAGACTCATCACTGTGGGCCTGTCAGCTTCAGCATACAGATATACACACTCAATAAGATGTTCCTGGAGTGATAGGATGTATATGTTAGTATGAAGATGATGTGCTGAAGGGACAGGTGTGAACAGTGACAGAGATGGTAAGCACTTGATAGGAATGTTCAGGAGAGTACTAGATGGTATTAGGTAGAATGCAGATAGGTTAGTAATCGAGTATGGTAACAGGTGGTAAGGATAGCAGATGACAAATACAGGATAGACTAACCCAGTGCAAGGATAGATGGTAGTAGACTCAAGAGCTAGCAATCTATGTAACAGTGCAGATGATAGAATTAGTATGCATAGTGTGAGGGATTAGCTCGGTGGTAGGCGTATGGGTGACCCCTTTGGGGGTGCGTTTTCACAGAGAGATAGCCGAGCAGAGGTTGAAAACAAGACTGATTTATTCATGCAATTTACTTCACATAATTGCAAGCGTCAAAACAGCCAAAATAAAATAAAAGACAAAATAAATCCTTGCCTCTGTGGGCGGCTACCTTCTCACGCTGGAACCTACCTAAGAAGTCTTCCCAACCTACTGTTGGGCCGACACTGCTGATCCTACAGCAGACACTCAAATGTCCATTTGTTTGCTTTTCACACAGCACAAACATTGTCCATTGAACATGTCCCTTTGTTTTCTTTCACACAGCACATGTTCATTTATAACAGGATCCTTTACTCTTCAGATTCTTCACATTGAACACAGTTCATTTAACAGGTCCCTTTACTCTTCACACTCTTCACATGGAACACTTTGTCTTCTCACCTTTGAGACGTCTTCACTCGTGGTTACCCTCCTTAGCTTCACATCGCTGTAGGGGGTCTTCTCCCATGCTCACCAGCTTGTCGGGAGGCACACATCCGACTGTCCCCCTCTCCCAGCCCACACGGCGACAGGCGGCAGCAGTCCTTCTCCCATGCCCACACGGCGTCGGGAGGTACACGTATGTCTGTCCTCCTCTCCCAGCCTACACGGCGACAGGAGGCAGCACTCAATAGATTTTCTCTGGACAAATTATAGAGGCCTTGATCTCCTCATTCTGAACAGCTGAATGGTTTTCAACTTCCTGCTGGCTCTTTTTGCAGCCAACACCCTATAGTATCAGTGAACTTTTCAAAGCAGGTGGGAATGTGTCTCCTCTCAGTGACTACATTCCCAGATTTACCTGACTTCCTGTCACATACCCCCCCCTCTTGTTTCAACCCTAGGGTTGGGACACATATTTCCAGGCACGCATGTGTCAGGCACTGCTGACTCACTGATAAGCCTCCTATTATCCTCAAGCTTCCGGATGAAACTGTTTCTGTCATCTTCACTGACAGATTTCTCATAAATGCCACACAGTTTGTCTCTCATCTCATATACACATTCTTCAACTGCATTTTTGGCATAATTTTGCTCCTTCTCGTTTCTGTCATCTTCATTGACAGCTTTCTCATAAATGTCAGACAGCTTGTCCCTCATAACCGTCTGTCCAATCCACCATGGAGGACCGTGATCCATAGGCAACTGAATTGGGCTAGTCTTAATGTCTTCAACATTCTTAAGACGCCTCTCTCTGCAATCCATAAATGTTTTCCACAAAACTTTGAGAACCTTTGCTTCACTAAGCTTTGTTCCAAGTAGGGACTCTTGACATCCCTCTGTGACTTGAGTTGCCTCTCCATACAGCTGTACACAATCATTGACTTTTTGTTGTAAAAGGGAATGATCTTCCTTCTTGAGCTTTGCTTGCTCTAAGATGCTGTGCAGAGGATTTTCCAATTGAGACAACAGGCTGTCACACATTTCTTCAAAGTGACCCCTGTTCCTTTTCCCAGAGATATCAATATCATTCAAACATTTCATATTCATAGGCAGATCTGAAGCATTTGCACTCATCAACTTCTTAAACTTTTCGCCCTCCTGAGCGAGTCGCAGTAAAGGCCTACTATTTGATTTGATATTCAGTTTATATTTCTTGCCAAACTCTTCACAGAAGTAGCCAACCAGAACATCATCAACTTTCCTTCCACCAACATAGGGGTTAAAGGCAACAACACAGTTGAACCCAGCGATCTGGGTGGTATCCATTATAGACCTCCTCTCTGCATCAGTGAAGAAGCATGGAACTGCAACACATTCTTTTACAGGTTTCTTCAATGCACTTTCTGCTGAACTATTTGACCGCTCAAGGTCACCTAGTTCTTTTTCTCTATCTGAATTCCACATGGAATGCATCTCAAGATCACGATCAAACTTCTGCCACCCGTCTTTCACCAGTTCCATTTTGGAAACACTCCCTGAAAGGCACTTATTCATTTGCTTCACGTTTTCACCAACAGCCTTAGTTTTCTCCACTAGGTGGCGTTTGCTTTTTTCTCCCAGATTTATATCACTTGCTTTAGTTTTCTCCGCTTTAGTTTTCTCCACTAGGTTTTCAGCCTGAACTGAGAAATCATCACATTTCTTACACAACTCTTTTGTTTGCTGAAGTTTTTGAAGGAACGGTTTATTCCACAGGGGTGATTCAAGCCACATGTCATCACATTTCTGAGGCTCACTCAGGACAGACCCCAAAACTCTGATCCTTTTAAAAACTGCATCAGGCACACTATCCCCTCTTTGGGACAGATCCTCTGTTGCCTGGAATTCCTCTTCCAGTTCCTGCAACGGAATCTTCATCTCTTCTACTTGCTGTTCTAAGGCTCGCTTAGACTTTTCTAGCTCCTGAACTCTTTTCACAACATCATCCTTGGAGCTGACCAATTCTTCAATTTCTGTACGCAGCTGTTTGTCAACACTTTCTAGTTCAGCCTTACACTCTAGAGCTTCCTCCAAAGAGCGAGCCAAGAACAGGGCTTTGCTCTCGTTATCACGCACCTCCGTTTCTTCACGTGCGCGTTCTTCTGCATATTTTGCAGACACAGTCTTCTCTTCACCAAGCATCTGATCAAACTTCTTTTTCACATCTTCAACACACTGTAATGAACCAACGCTTTCTTCCATGCGTTTTTTCATATCCGCTATCTGAGCTTGCAATGTTGCGACTTGCTCTGATAGGTTTTTCTTTGCTTCCGCCTCCTCTTTTAATTGTTCCAGGAAGCCATTTTTCTCATCTTCCATTTGTTTGAGCTTTGTGCTAAAACTCAGCCTTTGACACCTCTCTTCCTGTAAGAGTTCCTGCGTGTCTTGCAGCTGCGATTCCAAGATAGAAAAATCTTCCGCAATTTCTCTAGATTTGCTGTCTGCTTGAGAAAGCTGATTTGTAACATTGTCCAACTCAACCTGCAGTCGGTTTGCCTTCTCTGACAGCTTAGCACACAATCGGTCACCTTCTGACACCTTGACTTGCGATTCCAGAAGCTGTGCCTCTACTTTTTCCCTCTTATGTTCACAATCTTCTTTTCCCTGCATAAGAGCCTTCACCTCATTGGCTAGCATCTGGGAATAAGAATGTAATTCTGCCACACAGGCTTCTTTCTCCTTTAACTGCTGCTGGACACGTTGGGCTTCCCCTTTCCAACTTTCACAGTCCGCACGCCATTCATCTACCACATTGCTTAAAGTAGTGAGCTCATACACAGTACTCAGTAATTTAGCCTCTCTTTCACTTTTCTCTTTGTCGCTGAGAGACAATGTCGCTTCCAGAGCAACATTCTGTTCCTGCGACTCCTGCAGGTCTATTTTTGTAGCTCCCAAAGACTGAAGACTTTTTTCCAGCTGATTACGCAACTCCAACATATCAGCCATACTTTGCTTCTGCAAAGTCTGAATTTCACTTTCCTTTTCCATGAGGATGGTATCTTTCTCCATTATAGTCTCTCTGCGTTTTTGCAACTCGACCAAAAGAAGAGCAGTGGATTCTTCCCACTGTGACACATGAGACTTGAGTAGTTCATTTGTTTCCTGCAAGTTTCTATGCTCCATTTTAAGCAATTCCAAGGCTTGTTCCTTTTCTTCCATTTTCCGTTGCAAGGCATCCAACTCAGCCCTGCACACATACTCGGTTTCCTCCAAACCGATGGCCTCCATTGGCTGCTGGCGTCTCTGTTTCCAGCCTGCCATGCTCTCTTGATGAGCCTTTTGTTGAGCTGCAAAGCTCCGCTGAAAATCCGCATTTGCCTGCTGTTGAGCTGCATTTGCCTGCTGTTGAGCTGTATTTGATATAATCAGTTGTTTCAACATCTCCTCCATTTTGAGCTTACTTTTCATCTGAGCACACTGCGTCTCCATAGCAGTTTCATCAGTGTTGCTAGGGACAACAACCTTCCTCTTTAGTAGACTCTCTTTAGGCATGGATGGGGCTGGTTCAGACGGTAGCATCCCCTCCATCCATAGAATCCGGTCTCTCATTTCATCTATCTTTGCATTCTTCAGGCGTTTTGAACGCCCCATCTTCAATAACTCCACAAACAAATTTTTCACAGTCCAGCAAAAAATTTTCAGACCACTGTCTCTTTAACACATGTAGTTTTTCTCTCTCTTGCAAGATCTCTTTTCCTGCACACACAGTTTGTGCAGTCACTTGCACCAGACACAACAAAGTTCATCAAATAATTTGGAGACCGCTGTCTCTTTAAAACACTTTTTTTTTTCTGTCAGGATCTTCTCTCCTGCACACATAGATTGTGCAATCTCATGCACCAGATAAAGTTCATCAAACATTTGCACTTCCTTGCAGGGATCTCTGCTTATGCCCACTGCATACCTCCACCATATGTGAGGGATTAGCTCGGTGGTAGGCGTATGGGTGACCCCTTTGGGGGTGCGTTTTCACAGAGAGATAGCCGAGCAGAGGTTGAAAACAAGACTGATTTATTCATGCAATTTACTTCACATAATTGCAAGCGTCAAAACAGCCAAAATAAAATAAAAGACAAAATAAATCCTTGCCTCTGTGGGCGGCTACCTTCTCACGCTGGAACCTACCTAAGAAGTCTTCCCAACCTACTGTTGGGCCGACACTGCTGATCCTACAGCAGACACTCAAATGTCCATTTGTTTGCTTTTCACACAGCACAAACATTGTCCATTGAACATGTCCCTTTGTTTTCTTTCACACAGCACATGTTCATTTATAACAGGATCCTTTACTCTTCAGATTCTTCACATTGAACACAGTTCATTTAACAGGTCCCTTTACTCTTCACACTCTTCACATGGAACACTTTGTCTTCTCACCTTTGAGACGTCTTCACTCGTGGTTACCCTCCTTAGCTTCACATCGCTGTAGGGGGTCTTCTCCCATGCTCACCAGCTTGTCGGGAGGCACACATCCGACTGTCCCCCTCTCCCAGCCCACACGGCGACAGGCGGCAGCAGTCCTTCTCCCATGCCCACACGGCGTCGGGAGGTACACGTATGTCTGTCCTCCTCTCCCAGCCTACACGGCGACAGGAGGCAGCACTCAATAGATTTTCTCTGGACAAATTATAGAGGCCTTGATCTCCTCATTCTGAACAGCTGAATGGTTTTCAACTTCCTGCTGGCTCTTTTTGCAGCCAACACCCTATAGTATCAGTGAACTTTTCAAAGCAGGTGGGAATGTGTCTCCTCTCAGTGACTACATTCCCAGATTTACCTGACTTCCTGTCACAATAGATAGTAACAGTCCTTAATGTGCAGAGGTAGATAGTGTAAGTAAGGTTATGGAGGATTCCCCTGTGGGGTACTTATCACTAGTAAGGTTAGTAGTAGGAGGGTCCAGTAGTGAGGGAGTGATCCAGTAGCGAGATACAGGGATCAGTAGCGAGGTTCCGGTCTGTTCCAAGTAAAAGAGAGTAGCTGGAGGTTCCGGTAGCAAGACAAGCTTGTAAGCATGTGGACACACAGGCAGGTTGAACGAACAACGTGAGAGAGAACGCCGGCGGTTGAAATAGCCACTCTGCGGCGCTCGGCGATGACGTCATCCGTCTTAAAGGTGTATGCGTACCACCTAATTAGAAAGGTGGGACGCATATTTGAAAGGAAAATGGAAAATGAGGGTACCAGAGGTACCAGAATCTTACAGTACCCCCCCCCTTAAGGCCGGCTCCGGAAGGCCTATAGCACTGGTTTCTCCGGGTATTTAGAGTGAAACCTTCGTATAAGCCTAGGTGCGTGAACATCAGTGGTATCCAACCAGGTGTCATCTTGGGGTCCATAGTTCTTCCATCTTATGAGATACTGGAGTCTTCCTCTGTGGATACGAGAATCCAAAATCTCCTTAATCTCATATTCTTCTCCGCCTTCAACTTGTACTGGAGGTGGAGGCAAGATGGTAGGCCTTATTCCTTAGTTACATAGTTACATAGTTAGTGAGGTTGAAAAAAGACATCAGTCCATCCAGTTCAACCTATGATGTGTGTGTGTGTTTGCTTTTAGCCGTACATTGTATACCCCTGTATGTTGTGGTCTTTAAGGTGTCCATCTAACAGTTTTTTGAAACTATCAATGCTCCCTGCTGATACGACTGCTTGTGGAAGAGAATTCCACATCCTTACCGCTCTTACAGTGAAGAACCCCTTACGCACTTTAAGGTTAAACCGCCTTTCCTCTAGTTTTAGTGAGTGGCCACGTGTCTTATTGTATCTCCTTTCTCTGAATAGTTTGTTCCTTATGCTCGGGTCGCCAGTACAGTATTTGTACATTGATATCATATCCCCCCTCAATCGTCTCTTCTCCAGAGAGAATAAGTTCAGGGCTTGTAGTCTTTCTTCATAGCTGATGTCCTCCATCCCCCTAATTATTTTTGTTGCCCTTCTCTGGACTTTCTCCAGTTCCAGCACATCCTTTCTGAGGACCGGTGCCCAGAACTGGACAGCATACTCCAGATGTGGCCGGACCAGAGTCTTGTAGAGCGGGAGAATAATCTCTTTATTTCTGGAGTGAATCCCCTTTTTTATACATCCCAGTATTCTGTTGGCTTTGCTTGCTGCAGCCTGGCATTGCATGCCACTGCCAAGCCTGTTGTTTACCAGTACCCCTAAGTCCTTTTCCATCCTAGACTCACCCAGAGGTTCCCCCCCTAGCGAGTAGCTTGCTTTCTGGTTTCTGGCCCCCAAGTGCATTACTTTACATTTTTCAACATTAAATCTCATCTGCCATGTAGTTGCCCACTCCGTTATTTTGTTCAGGTCCGCTTGCAAGGTTTCCACATCCTGCATAGAAGATATTGGCATGCCTAATTTAGTATCATCCGCAAATACTGAGATTGTACTAGATATCCCCTCCTCTAGATCATTTATGAATAAATTAAACAGGATTGGTCCCAGGACAGAACCCTGGGGGACCCCACTTTCCACACCCGCCCAATCCGAGTACTCCCCATTAATCACCACCCTCTGTACTCTCCCCTGGAGCCAGTTCTCTATCCAGGTACTCACCTTATGGTCCATACCTATCTTCCTTAGTTTGTACAGTAAGCGTTTGTGGGGAACGGTGTCGAAGGCCTTTGCAAAGTCCAGATACACCACATCCACAGGCTTACCTTTATCTAGGTGGCAGCTCACTTCATCATAGAAGGTTAATAGATTGGTTTGGCACGAACGATTTTTCATGAATCCGTGCTGATTAATACTTATAATACCGTTTTCATTACTAAAGTCTTGTATGTGGTCCCTTAACATCCCCTCCAATATTTTGCAGACTACAGATGTTAGGCTGATCGGCCTATAGTTACCCGGGATATATCTCAGCCCCTTTTTAAATATTGGTACCACGTTGGCTTTTTCCAATCAGCTGGCACCATACCCGTCTGTAAACTATCCTTAAAGATCAAGAATAATGGTCTGGCAATCACCTGGCTGAGCTCTTTAAGAACCCTCGAGTGCAAGCCATCCGGTCCCGGGGATTTATTTATGTTAAGCTTCTCTAGTTTAGCTCTAAGTCTATCTTCTGTTAGCCATGGCGGCACTTCCTGAGGTGTATTATTTAGTTCGGCCTTACAAGCTGGGTTCGTGTAGACCCCCGATTCCTTTGTGAAGACTGAAGAAAAGAAATTATTTAACACTTCCGCCTTTTCTCTGTCCTCAGTGGCCATTTTTCCTTTATCATCTTTTATGGGGCCAATGTGTTCTGGCCTCGCTTTCTTACTGTTTATATACTTAAAGAACTTCTTGGGGTTCTTTTTACTCTCCTCCGCTATATGTCTCTCGTGTTCTATTTTAGCCGCCCTGATTTCATCTTTACATTTCTTATTACACTCTTTATAATGCTTAAATGCTGCCACTGACCCCTCAGTCTTGTATTTTTTGAAGGCCTTTTCTTTAGCACTAATATACATTTTTATGTTGGAGTTTAGCCACCCAGGGTTTAGTTTTGTTCTTTTAAATTTATTTCCCAGTGGAATGCACTGGCCCACCCCCTTGTTAAGTATGCTCTTGAAGCACTCCCATTTTTCCTCCGTGTTCTTTGTTCCCAGGGTTCTATCCCATTTTATATTTTCTAGCAGTGAGCGCAGTTTAGGGAAATTGGCTCTTTTGAAATTCAGCGTCTTAATATTACCCTTGTGTTTCCTATTACTGTAATTAATACTGAAACCAATTGACCTATGGTCACTGCTCCCTAAGTTTTCCCGTATTTCTATATCCGTGAGCAGGTCTGCATTGTTGGTAATCAGTAGGTCAAGTACCGCATTGTTTCTTGTCGGTGCATTCACCATCTGACCCATGAAATTGTCCTGCAAAATATTTAGGAACTGCCTAGCCTTGGCTGAGTGCGCGGTTCCTTCTGCCCAGTCTATATCCGGATAATTAAAGTCCCCCATTATAATGACATTTCCCATCCTTGCTGCCAATCCTATCTGTAACATGAGGTCCGCCTCCCCCTCCTCACTCTGGTTGGGGGGCCTATAGCATACGCCCAATATTACCTTCCCCACCGTGCCTTCCCTTTGAAGCTCTACCCATAGGGATTCTGCCTCGTCCATAGCTCCATTATTAATATCATCCCTCATATTTACCTGTATACTGTTCTTAATATACAGACATACCCCTCCCCCTTTTTTACCCTCTCTATCCCTGCGATAAAGGGAATACCCCTGAATGGTCGCCATCCAATCATGAGAGCTGTCGAACCAAGTCTCAGTTATCCCCACAAAATCTAAGTCCTCCTCAAACATCAGCAGCTCCAGCTCTCCCATCTTGTTGGCCAGGCTTCTGGCATTGGTATACAAGCCTCGTAATTTAGATCGGTTACATTTATCCTCATTTGATGTTTTTAGGCTGCTCTCTTGATTTTTCCCCGTACCCACCCTGGGTTTAGGAGCTCCGAACACCCTACCGCTAATGCCCCCATTTCTGCCCTCTGAATCTTGCTTTCCACTGGCTAATTCTACATCTGTACCCTCCCCCCCATTCCCTAGTTTAAAAGCCCCTCTAACTTTTCTGCCATCCTCGCACCCAGTACGGCTGCACCCACCCCATTTAGGTGCACTCCGTCCCTACCAAAGAGCCGGTGACCGACTGAGAAGTCGGCCCAGTTCTCCAGGAACCCGAAACCCTCCTTACTACACCAGCTCCTCAGCCACTCGTTAACTTCCCTAATCTCCCGCTGCCTCTCTGGTGTGGCTCGAGGTACAGGTAGTATTTCGGAAAATACTACCTTGGAGGTCCTAGTCCTCAACTTAGCGCCTAAGTCCCTGAAATCGTTTAGGACTCTCCGTCTTCCTCTGCCTATGTCATTGGTACCCACGTGTACCATGACAGCTGGGTCTTCCCCAGCCCCACCCAGTAATCTGTCCACCCGATCCACGATGTGCCGAACCCGAGCGCCCGGCAAACAACAGACTGTTCGGCGCACACGGTCTATGTCACAGATTACACTGTCTGCCCTTCTAATAATTGAGTCCCCTACCACCAGCACCTGTCTTTCCTTTCCCTTTCTCCCGGCCTCACTGGAGGAGTTCTTCGCCTGGCAGCTAGGGGCGTCACTCTGCTCCAGCAATGCTGGTCCCTGACTGGTTTCCCCAACATCACTCAACGGGGCGAATCTGTTGGGGTGCTCCAGCCCAGGATCAGCCTCCTTGCCTTGTTCCCTTCTACCCCTCCTAACTGTCACCCCTCTACTCTGCTCTGATGCCTGTACTTCCGATACTCCCCCCACCTCTGTGCAGACCCCTGCCTGCACCTGACTGGTACAATCCTGGCTCTCCTCCAGTATGGACATTCGTCTCAGTGTTGCCAGCTGCTTCCCTAGATTCAGGACCTGAGCTTCCAGGGAAGCAACGTGCTTACATTTTGCGCATTTGTATTCGCCCTCGATCACCTGTCCGAGGAACGCATACATATCACAAGATGTACACCGAGTCGCATCTCCACACCCGCCGGGCATTGTACCTACTAATCTAATCTAATGGGGATTCAGCGATTTAAGTCTATCCTATGTGGCTATTTCCTGGCTTCCTAACGCTACCTTCTCACCCTGTGGTATTCCGCTTCACTCACTTGACGCTCAGCTTATTCCTTGATTAGGAACATGGGGTTTCAGTAGCGACACATGGAAGATGGGATGGATCTTGAGATCTGCTGGTAAGGTGAGCTGTACTGCAGCTTTTCCAATAAGTTTCTTAATTGGGAAGGGTCCCAGAAATAAAGGTCCAAGCTTTTTGCTAGGGATCTTCAATCTTAAATTTCTTGTCGATAGCCAAACGAGGTCTCCAATAGCATACTGAGGAGAAGGTCTTCTACGAAGGTCGTAGTACCTTTTTTGTTGGCTATGGGCGTGTGAGATAGTGGTATTAAGTAAACCCAGAGAGTCCTTTATTTGGGTAAGATAGTCTGAGGCTACTGGGTTACTTGATGGTAGGATGCGTGGTGGAAGTAGTGTGGGATGAAACCCATAGTTCAAGTAGAACGGACTTTGCTTAGTAGTACTGTGGGTTGCGTTGTTATAAGCAAATTCCGCCAGAGGGAGAAGATCCACCCAATCATCCTGTAGGTATGATGTGTAGCAACTAGGGTTGAGCGGACACCTAGATGTCCGTGTTCGACGGGTTCGGCCGAACTTTAAAAAAAAGTCCGGGTCCGTGTCCCGGACTTTTACCGAACTTTTCCCGGACACCGAACCCCATTGAAGTCAATGGGGACCCGAACTTTAAGGCACTAAAATGGCTCTAAAACACCAAAGGAAAGGGCTAGAGTGCTGCAAATGGCAGCAAAACGTAATTAAGAGCATGGCAAGTGCTCTGCAAACAAATGTGGATAGGGAAATAACTTAAAACAACAAAAAAAAACAGAAAAATAAAACAATGTTCTTCTTCATCTCTGAAGGACGAGGCCCATATGGAGTAGGAGGGAGGTTGAGGTGGTGGTGGATGTGGCGGTGACATAGGCGTGCGCACAGGGTGTGCTGGGTGTGCCTGGGCACACCCTAATCACCTAGGGCACATAGCATTGCCAGTGAGGAGATGGGAAAGATCTCCCTGGGACCTGCTCTGCTCTATTTCTCCTTGCCTACAGGTACATGGCCCCGATACATTACTCTCCCTGCTGGCAAACACATGCATGTGTATTTCAACTTTGGGGTGCACACCTTAATGCAATAGGCTGCGCACACCTATGGGCGGTGTAGGTGGAAGCGGCGGTGGAGGAGGACCAGGGCCGGATTAACAGCATCATGGGCTTGGTGCTGAGGATTTTGAAGGGCCTTAGGGCCGTGCCTTGCCATGCACCCAGAGGAGGAAGGGTGCAGCCATGCATGCCTAATTCAACATGGGATGCTGTCTCTGAAGCCCATAAACACATCCATGCATCGCCAACTGTCCCTCCTTGTCCGGCCTTCACGCTGTGTGGGGAGGTTCTGAGGGTGCTGCCTGGGGAAGCGAGCATAGAAGCCAGACTTCTGTGTTTACAAGTGACAGAAGAGCGGTAACAGTGAATATGGCCAACCCGGGGCCTATATAAAAGGTAGGGGCCTGGAGCTGCAGCTCCAATAGCCCCTACATTAATCTGGCCCTGAGGAGGAGGACGAGGTAGCCAACACTGCTTCTTTTCACAAATTTTAAATGAGGGTACACCCCAAAAGAGTGAGAAAGAGCAAAAATGGAACAATGGGTGGGTAAGGTCGGTATCCATTGCTATTCTGCATAAGGTACGGAAAAGTCCCGTGGGATCCATGCCTGGTTCATTTTAATGAACGTGAGCTTGTCCACATTGTCTCTGGACAGGCGGCTGCGCTTGTCTGTTATAACGCCCCCAGCCGTGCTAAATACCCGTTCAGATAATACACTGGCTGCAGGGCACGCCAGCACCTCCAAGGCGTAAAGGGCAAGCTCAGGCCATGTGCCCAATTTGGAGACCCAGAAGTTGAAGGGGGCAGACCCGTCATTCACTACATGTAGGCGTGTGCACACATACTGCTCCACCATGTTGGTAAAATGCTGCCTCCTGCTAAGACGTTCCATCTGAGCTGCTGGTGCTGCTGTTTGTTGTGGCGTGCTGACAAAGCTTTTCCACATTTCGGCCATGCTAACCCTGCCTTCTGAGGTGCTGGCGGTGCCCTGGTTGCGTTGGCGACCTCCTCCTCCTCCTCCTCTGCCTTGTGCTTCCACTGTGGCCCCGCTGTCAGATGGGAATGCCAGCAGCATGGCGTCTACCAGCGTGCGCTTGTACTCGCGCATCTTGCGATCGCGCTCCAGTGAGTGAATTAAGGACGGTACGTTGTCCTTGTAACGGGGATCCAGCAGCGTGGCCACCCAGTAATCAGCACAAGTTAGAATGTGGGCAACTCGGCGGTCGTTGTGGAGACACTGCAGCATGTAATCGCTCATGTGTGCCAGGCTGCCCAGAGGCAACGAAAGGCTGTCCTCTGTGGGAGGTGTATGGTCCGTGTCCTCTGTATCCCCCCAGCCACGCACCAGTGATGGCCATGAGCTGGCCTGGGTGCCACCCTGCTGTGAACATGGTTCCATCTCCTCCTCCAGCTCCTCCTCCTCCTCATCCTCCTCATCCTCCAGAACTGTGCCCCTGCTGGACAATTGCGTCCCTGGCGTTTGCGTGTGCAGGAACCCACCCTCGGAGCCCCTTGCGAATGACTGCCCTGAAAGCCTTGGAAATGTTACCTCTTCATCCTCCTCCTCCTCCTCATCCTGTGCCACATCCTCTTCCATCATCGCCCGAATTGTTTTTTCAAGGAGGCATAGAAGTGGGATAGTTAAGCTGAGAACGGCGTCATTGCCACTGGCCATGTTGGTGGAGTACTCAAAACAGCGCAACAAGGCACACAGGTCTCGCATGGAGGCCCAGTTATTGGTGGTGAAGTGGTGCTGTTCCGCAGAGCGACTCACGCGTGCGTGCTGCAGCTGAAACTCCACTATGGCCTGCTGCTGCTCGCACAGTCTTTCCAGCATGTGCAAGGTGGAGTTCCACCTTGTGGGCACGTCACATATGAGGCGGTGAGCGGGAAGGCCGAAGTTACGCTGCAGCGCTGCCAGGCGAGCAGCAGCAGGGTGAGAACGCCGAAAGTGCGCACAAACGGCCCGCACTTTCTGCAGCAGCTCTGACATATCGGGGTAGTTTTTAAGGAACCTCTGCACCACCAAATTCAGCACATGCGCCAGGCAAGGGATGTGCGTCAAACCGGCTAGGCCCAGAGCTGCTATGAGATTTCGCCCGTTATCGCACACCACCAGGCCGGGCTTGAGGCTCGCTGGCAGCAACCACTCATTTGTCTGCTGTTCCATGCTCCTCCACAACTCCTGCGCGGTGTGTGGTTTGTCCCCCAAACAGGCAAGTTGTAAAACTGCCTGCTGTCGTTTACCCCTGGCCGTGCTGAAGTTGGTGGTGAAGGTGTTACGCTGTCCGGATGAGGAGGCGGTAGAGGATGAGGAAGCGGAGTAGGAGGAGTTAGGAACAGGAGGCAAACTGAAGCGCCCTGCAATCCTCGGTGGTGGAAGGACATGCGCCAAATTGCTATCCGCCTCAGGCCCATCCGCCACTGCATTTACCCAGTGTGCCGTTAGGGAGATATAACGCCCCTGACCGTGCTTACTGGTCCACGTATCCGTAGTTAGGTGGACCTTGGCACAGATGGCGTTGCGCAGTGCACACCTGATTTTTTCCCCACTTGGTTGTGCAGGGAAGGGATGGCTTGCCTGGAAAAGTAGTGGCGGCTGGGCACGACGTACTGTGGGACAGCCACCGACATAAGGTTTTTAAAACTGTGCGTCTCCACCAGACGGAATGACAGCATTTCAAAGGCCAATAATTTTGAAATGCTGGCATTCAGGGCCAGGGATCGCGGGTGGGTAGGGGGGTACTTCCTCTTCCTCTCAAGTGTTTGGGAGATGGAAAGCTGAACGCTTCCACGGGACATTGTGGAGATGGTTGTTGGTGACCCAGGTGGTGGTGTTGCTGACAGATCGTCTGTTTGCGGGGTGGCAGGTGCCGGTATCACTACAGATGTGGCTGGAGCGGCCGAGACTGCAGCAGAAGAGGAAGCAGGATGAGCCAGAGACGTTTCTTGGTTTTGAAGGTGTGTACTCCACTGCAGCTCGTGCTTTGCACTTAGATGCCTGATCATGCAGGTTGTGCTCAGGTTGAGAAGGTTCATGCCTCGCTTCAAGCTCTGATTGCACAGGGTGCAAACCACTCGTGTCCTGTCATCAGCACATTTTCTAAAGAACTTCCACGCTAGAGAACTCCTTTGAGCTGACTTTGGTGCGCTCGTTCCCTTGCTGCGTTGGGCAGTAGCGGGCGTAGTGTCTAGGGCACGGCCGCTCCGCTTCTGCACCCTGCTCCCTCTTCTGCTGTGCTGGTGGCTCTGTGCGACCACCGCCTCTTCCTCCAAACTACTCAGTTCACCTGCATGACGTTCATTCCATGTGGGGTCGAGGACCTCATCGTCCTCCACATCATCTTCCACCCAGTCTTCACCCCTGCCCTCCTTGTCGGTCTCCACAATGCTGAACGCCGCAGCAGTTGGCACCTGCGTTTCGTCATCATCGGAGACGTGCTGCGATGATCCTTGCATGTACTCATCTTGAGAAATAAGTGGTTGGGCATCGCTGCACTCAATCTCTTCCACTTCTGGGGCAGGGCTAGGTGGATGGCCCTGGGAAACCCTGCTGACAGAGTCCTCAAAAAGAATAAGAGACTGCTGTATGGCTTGGGGCTCAGACTGCTGGCCTGATTTGCAAGGGGGTGAGGTGAAAGACGGTTGGACATTGGCTGCAGGTGCCAACTCTGACCTTTCTGCAGTAGACTGGGTGGGAGACAATGTGAAGGAACTGGAGGCACTGTCAGCAGCAAACCAATCTACTATCGCCTCAACTTGTTCTGGCCTCATCACTTCTAGGGGCGTTTGATGCCCTACCAAATACTGATGCAGGTTCTGTCGCCTACTCACACTTGAGGAAGGTGTTTCACTTGTGCGTGTAGCTGGCACAGATCGACCATGTCCTCTCCTTGCAACAGGAGCTCTACCAGCAGCACCACGACCCAGGCCACGGCCCTTATTTGACGGTCTCCTCATATTTCTGTAATTTAAGATCTTGCCCTAGAAAGGTTTTTATTGAATAGCGGAATAGAAAATATGATCCAAAAAAAGTGTATGTATATCACACGTACACAACCACACTAGGCCCCAATTACTATTGTTTGTACCCCTAAAAGGCTAGATGAGGAGTAGGGGGAGTATGGAACAGGCAGCACCCTCAAACCTTCAGAAGTATGAGATGAACCCCAACAACTTGGAAAGGTGGATCTCTCTCACACGTACCGACACAGACTATCCCGCAATTCAATTGATCCTCAAAGGTTTTTATTGAATAGCGGAATAGGAAATATGATCAAAAAAAGTGTATGTATCTCGCACGTACACAACCACACTAGGCCCCAATTACTATTGTTTGTACCCCTAAAAGGCTAGATGAGGAGTAGGGGGGGTATGGAACAGGCAGCACCCTCAAACCTTCAGAAGTATGAGATGAACCCCAACAACTTGGAAAGGTGGATCTCTCTCACACGTACCGACACAGACTATCCCGCAATTCAATTGATCCTCAAAGGTTTTTATTGAATAGCGGAATAGGAAATATGATCAAAAAAAGTGTATGTATCTCGCACGTACACAACCACACTAGGCCCCAATTACTATTGTTTGTACCCCTAAAAGGCTAGATGAGGAGTAGGGGGGGTATGGAACAGGCAGCACCCTCAAACCTTCAGAAGTATGAGATGAACCCCAACAACTTGGAAAGGTGGATCTCTCTCACACGTACCGACACAGACTATCCCGCAATTCAATTGATCCTCAAAGGTTTTTATTGAATAGCGGAATAGGAAATATGATCAAAAAAAGTGTATGTATCTCGCACGTACACAACCACACTAGGCCCCAATTACTATTGTTTGTACCCCTAAAAGGCTAGATGAGGAGTAGGGGGGGTATGGAACAGGCAGCACCCTCAAACCTTCAGAAGTATGAGATGAACCCCAACAACTTGGAAAGGTGGATCTCTCTCACACATACCGACACAGACTATCCCGCAATTCAATTGATCCTCAAAGGTTTTTATTGAATAGCGGAATAGGAAATATGATCAAAAAAAGTGTATGTATCTCGCACGTACACAACCACACTAGGCCCCAATTACTATTGTTTGTACCCCTAAAAGGCTAGATGAGGAGTAGGGGGGGTATGGAACAGGCAGCACCCTCAAACCTTCAGAAGTATGAGATGAACCCCAACAACTTGGAAAGGTGGATCTCTCTCACACGTACCGACACAGACTATCCCGCAATTCAATTGATCCTCAAAGGTTTTTATTGAATAGCGGAATAGGAAATATGATCAAAAAAAGTGTATGTATCTCGCACGTACACAACCACACTAGGCCCCAATTACTATTGTTTGTACCCCTAAAAGGCTAGATGAGGAGTAGGGGGGGGTATGGAACAGGCAGCACCCTCAAACCTTCAGAAGTATGAGATGAACCCCAACAACTTGGAAAGGTGGATCTCTCTCACACGTACCGACACAGACTATCCCGCAATTCAATTGATCCTCAAAGGTTTTTATTGAATAGCGGAATAGGAAATATGATCAAAAAAAGTGTATGTATCTCGCACGTACACAACCACACTAGGCCCCAATTACTATTGTTTGTACCCCTAAAAGGCTAGATGAGGAGTAGGGGGGGTATGGAACAGGCAGCACCCTCAAACCTTCAGAAGTATGAGATGAACCCCAACAACTTGGAAAGGTGGATCTCTCTCACACGTACCAACACAGACTATCCCCCAATTTAACTGATCCCCAAAGGTTTTTGATTAAATAGCGGAATAGAAAATATGATCCCAAAAAAGTGTATGTATATCACACGTACACAACCACACTAGGCCCCAATTACTATTGTTTGTACCCCTAAAAGGCTAGGAGTAGGGGGGGTATGGAACAGGCAGCACCCTCAAACCTTCAGAAGTATGAGATGAACCCCAACAACTTGGAAAGGTGGATCTCTCTCACACGTACCAACACAGACTATCCCCCAATTTAACTGATCCCCAAAGGTTTTTGATTAAATAGCGGAATAGAAAATATGATCCCAAAAAAGTGTATGTATATCACACGTACACAACCACACTAGGCCCCAATTACTATTGTTTGTACCCCTAAAAGGCTAGGAGTAGGGGGGGTATGGAACAGGCAGCACCCTCAAACCTTCAGAAGTATGAGATGAACCCCAACAACTTGGAAAGGTGGATCTCTCTCACACGTACCAACACAGACTATCCCCCAATTTAACTGATCCCCAAAGGTTTTTGATTAAATAGCGGAATAGAAAATATGATCCCAAAAAAGTGTATGTATATCACACGTACACAACCACACTAGGCCCCAATTACTATTGTTTGTACCCCTAAAAGGCTAGGAGTAGGGGGAGTATGGAACAGGCAGCACCCTCAAACCTTCAGAAGTATGAGATGAACCTCAACAACTTGGAAAGGTGGATCTCTCTCACACGTACCAACACAGACTATCCCCCAATTTAACTGATCCCCAAAGGTTTTTGATTAAATAGCGGAATAGAAAATATGATCCCAAAAAAGTGTATGTATATCACACGTACACAACCACACTAGGCCCCAATTACTATTGTTTGTACCCCTAAAAGGCTAGGAGTAGGGGGAGTATGGAACAGGCAGCACCCTCAAACCTTCAGAAGTATGAGATGAACCCCAACAACTTGGAAAGGTGGATCTCTCTCACACGTACCAACACAGACTATCCCCCAATTTAACTGATCCCCAAAGGTTTTTGATTAAATAGCGGAATAGAAAATATGATCCCAAAAAAGTGTATGTATATCACACGTACACAACCACACTAGGCCCCAATTACTATTGTTTGTACCCCTAAAAGGCTAGGAGTAGGGGGGGTATGGAACAGGCAGCACCCTCAAACCTTCAGAAGTATGAGATGAACCCCAACAACTTGGAAAGGTGGATCTCTCTCACACGTACCAACACAGACTATCCCCCAATTTAACTGATCCCCAAAGGTTTTTGATTAAATTGCGGAATAGAAAATATGATCCCAAAAAAGTGTATGTATATCACACGTACACAACCACACTAGGCCCCAATTACTATTGTTTGTACCCCTAAAAGGCTAGGAGTAGGGGGAGTATGGAACAGGCAGCACCCTCAAACCTTCAGAAGTATGAGATGAACCCCAACAACTTGGAAAGGTGGATCTCTCTCACACGTACCAACACAGACTATCCCCCAATTTAACTGATCCCCAAAGGTTTTTGATTAAATAGCGGAATAGAAAATATGATCCCAAAAAAGTGTATGTATATCACACGTACACAACCACACTAGGCCCCAATTACTATTGTTTGTACCCCTAAAAGGCTAGGAGTAGGGGGAGTATGGAACAGGCAGCACCCTCAAACCTTCAGAAGTATGAGATGAACCCCAACAACTTGGAAAGGTGGATCTCTCTCACACGTACCAACACAGACTATCCCCCAATTTAACTGATCCCCAAAGGTTTTTGATTAAATAGCGGAATAGAAAATATGATCCCAAAAAAGTGTATGTATATCACACGTACACAACCACACTAGGCCCCAATTACTATTGTTTGTACCCCTAAAAGGCTAGGAGTAGGGGGAGTATGGAACAGGCAGCACCCTCAAACCTTCAGAAGTATGAGATGAACCTCAACAACTTGGAAAGGTGGATCTCTCTCACACGTACCAACACAGACTATCCCCCAATTTAACTGATCCCCAAAGGTTTTTGATTAAATAGCGAAATAGAAAATATGATCCCAAAAAAGTGTATGTATATCACACGTACACAACCACACTAGGCCCCAATTACTATTGTTTGTACCCCTAAAAGGCTAGGAGTAGGGGGGGTATGGAACAGGCAGCACCCTCAAACCTTCAGAAGTATGAGATGAACCCCAACAACTTGGAAAGGTGGATCTCTCTCACACGTACCAACACAGACTATCCCCCAATTTAACTGATCCCCAAAGGTTTTTGATTAAATAGCGGAATAGAAAATATGATCCCAAAAAAGTGTATGTATATCACACGTACACAACCACACTAGGCCCCAATTACTATTGTTTGTACCCCTAAAAGGCTAGGAGTAGGGGGAGTATGGAACAGGCAGCACCCTCAAACCTTCAGAAGTATGAGATGAACCCCAACAACTTGGAAAGGTGGATCTCTCTCACACGTACCAACACAGACTATCCCCCAATTTAACTGATCCCCAAAGGTTTTTGATTAAATAGCGGAATAGAAAATATGATCCCAAAAAAGTGTATGTATATCACACGTACACAACCACACTAGGCCCCAATTACTATTGTTTGTACCCCTAAAAGGCTAGGAGTAGGGGGAGTATGGAACAGGCAGCACCCTCAAACCTTCAGAAGTATGAGATGAACCCCAACAACTTGGAAAGGTGGATCTCTCTCACACGTACCAACACAGACTATCCCCCAATTTAACTGATCCCCAAAGGTTTTTGATTAAATAGCGGAATAGAAAATATGATCCCAAAAAAGTGTATGTATATCACACGTACACAACCACACTAGGCCCCAATTACTATTGTTTGTACCCCTAAAAGGCTAGGAGTAGGGGGAGTATGGAACAGGCAGCACCCTCAAACCTTCAGAAGTATGAGATGAACCTCAACAACTTGGAAAGGTGGATCTCTCTCACACGTACCAACACAGACTATCCCCCAATTTAACTGATCCCCAAAGGTTTTTGATTAAATAGCGGAATAGAAAATATGATCCCAAAAAAGTGTATGTATATCACACGTACACAACCACACTAGGCCCCAATTACTATTGTTTGTACCCCTAAAAGGCTAGGAGTAGGGGGGGGTATGGAACAGGCAGCACCCTCAAACCTTCAGAAGTATGAGATGAACCCCAACAACTTGGAAAGGTGGATCTCTCTCACACGTACCAACACAGACTATCCCCCAATTTAACTGATCCCCAAAGGTTTTTGATTAAATAGCGGAATAGAAAATATGATCCCAAAAAAGTGTATGTATATCACACGTACACAACCACACTAGGCCCCAATTACTATTGTTTGTACCCCTAAAAGGCTAGGAGTAGGGGGAGTATGGAACAGGCAGCACCCTCAAACCTTCAGAAGTATGAGATGAACCCCAACAACTTGGAAAGGTGGATCTCTCTCACACGTACCAACACAGACTATCCCCCAATTTAACTGATCCCCAAAGGTTTTTGATTAAATAGCGGAATAGAAAATATGATCCCAAAAAAGTGTATGTATATCACACGTACACAACCACACTAGGCCCCAATTACTATTGTTTGTACCCCTAAAAGGCTAGGAGTAGGGGGAGTATGGAACAGGCAGCACCCTCAAACCTTCAGAAGTATGAGATGAACCCCAACAACTTGGAAAGGTGGATCTCTCTCACACGTACCAACACAGACTATCCCCCAATTTAACTGATCCCCAAAGGTTTTTGATTAAATAGCGGAATAGAAAATATGATCCCAAAAAAGTGTATGTATATCACACGTACACAACCACACTAGGCCCCAATTACTATTGTTTGTACCCCTAAATGGCTAGGAGTAGGGGGAGTATGGAACAGGCAGCACCCTCAAACCTTCAGAAGTATGAGATGAACCTCAACAACTTGGAAAGGTGGATCTCTCTCACACGTACCAACACAGACTATCCCCCAATTTAACTGATCCCCAAAGGTTTTTGATTAAATAGCGGAATAGAAAATATGATCCCAAAAAAGTGTATGTATATCACACGTACACAACCACACTAGGCCCCAATTACTATTGTTTGTACCCCTAAAAGGCTAGGAGTAGGGGGAGTATGGAACAGGCAGCACCCTCAAACCTTCAGAAGTATGAGATGAACCCCAACAACTTGGAAAGGTGGATCTCTCTCACACGTACCAACACAGACTATCCCCCAATTTAACTGATCCCCAAAGGTTTTTGATTAAATAGCGGAATAGAAAATATGATCCCAAAAAAGTGTATGTATATCACACGTACACAACCACACTAGGCCCCAATTACTATTGTTTGTACCCCTAAAAGGCTAGGAGTAGGGGGAGTATGGAACAGGCAGCACCCTCAAACCTTCAGAAGTATGAGATGAACCTCAACAACTTGGAAAGGTGGATCTCTCTCACACGTACCAACACAGACTATCCCCCAATTTAACTGATCCCCAAAGGTTTTTGATTAAATAGCGGAATAGAAAATATGATCCCAAAAAAGTGTATGTATATCACACGTACACAACCACACTAGGCCCCAATTACTATTGTTTGTACCCCTAAAAGGCTAGGAGTAGGGGGAGTATGGAACAGGCAGCACCCTCAAACCTTCAGAAGTATGAGATGAACCCCAACAACTTGGAAAGGTGGATCTCTCTCACACGTACCAACACAGACTATCCCCCAATTTAACTGATCCCCAAAGGTTTTTGATTAAATAGCGGA
This sequence comes from Pelophylax lessonae, assembly GCF_965119305.1. Classification (NCBI taxonomy): domain Eukaryota; kingdom Metazoa; phylum Chordata; class Amphibia; order Anura; family Ranidae; genus Pelophylax; species Pelophylax lessonae. The sequence continues at coordinate 498,554,766 of NC_138769.1, read as the reverse complement.
ATAGAAAATATGATCCCAAAAAAGTGTATGTATATCACACGTACACAACCACACTAGGCCCCAATTACTATTGTTTGTACCCCTAAAAGGCTAGGAGTAGGGGGAGTATGGAACAGGCAGCACCCTCAAACCTTCAGAAGTATGAGATGAACCCCAACAACTTGGAAAGGTGGATCTCTCTCACACGTACCAACACAGACTATCCCCCAATTTAACTGATCCCCAAAGGTTTTTGATTAAATAGCGGAATAGAAAATATGATCCCAAAAAAGTGTATGTATATCACACGTACACAACCACACTAGGCCCCAATTACTATTGTTTGTACCCCTAAAAGGCTAGATGAGGAGTAGGGGGAGTATGGAACAGGCAGCACCCTCAAACCTTCAGTATGAGATTGTGTTCACTGTACCCCACAAAGATTGAGTTCACTGCACCCCACAATGATTGTGTTCACTGCACCCCACAAAGATTGTGTTCACTGCACCTCACAAAGATTGTGTTCACTGTACCCCCCAAAGATTGTGTTCACTGCACCCCACAAAGATTCTGTTCACTGTACCCCACAAAGATTGTGTTCACTGCACCCCAAAAAGATTGTGTTCACTGCACCCCAAAAAGGATGTTGTTCACTGCACCCCAAAAAGGATGTTGTTCACTCCACCCCAAAAAGATTGTGTTCACTGCACCCCACAAAGATTGTGTTCACTGCACCCCAAAAAGATTGTGTTCACTGCACCCCAAAAATGATTTTGTTCACTGCACCCCAAAAAGGATTTTGTTCACTGCACCCCAAAAAGGATGTTGTTCACTCCACCCCAAAAAGATTGTGTTCACTGCACCCCAAAAAGATTGTGTTTACTGCACCCCACAAAGGATTTTGTTCACTGCACCCCAAAAAGATTGTGTTCACTGCACCCCAAAAAGGATGTTGTTCACTGCACCCCAAAAAGGATTTTGTTCACTGCACCCCAAAAAGATTGTGTTCACTGCACCCCACAAAGGATTTTGTTCACTGCACCCCACAAAGATTGTGTTCACTGCACACCAAAAAGGATTGTGTTCACTGCACCCCAAAAAGATTTTGTTCACTGCACCCCAAAAAGATTGTGTTCACTGCAGCCCAAAAAGATTGTGTTCACTGCAGCCCAAAAAGATTGTGTTCACTGCAGCCCAAAAAGATTGTGTTCACTGCAGCCCAAAAAGATTGTGTTCACTGCAGCCCAAAAAGATTGTGTTCACTGCAGCTCACACACAGAAAAATGGATGTGGATCACTGACACCTGCCTATCTCCAATCCCACACCACACAGCAATATCGATTGTAGTTTGTAGAACACAGTTTCCCTAAAATTCAGCAGACTCTGTCCCTAACAGGATTGAGAAGAGATCGTAGATCAGGATTGAGTGCAGACCCCACCCCCCACACAGCAATATCGATTGTAGTTTGTAGAAGACACTGACCCTATATAATTCAGCAGACTCTATCCCTAAAATGCCTACAACTCGCCCTGCCTAAACACTCCGACCTGTCCCTCAATTCTATCCGGACACAAATAGTTTTTTCCTGCCTATCTTTCCCTAATCAGCAGCCAGCACGTTGATGTGTGCTCTGTCCCTGAATCTAAGCAGCATAATGACGCCGCTGCGGCTGCCTCGAACTTATAAAGACTTGGTCACATGCTTCAGACGGCCAATCACAGCTACTGAGACATTTGCAGGCATGGCTGGGATGGCTTAAGGCACACCAGTTAAACGATTGTTGATTGGCTGTTGAAAGCCCGCCATGAAAAGAGCGCCAAAGCATGCAAAACCCGGAAATAAAACGACCGAACACGGATTTTTACCCGAACATACAGTAAAGTGTCCGTGTCCGTGTTCGGGTACAAAAAATCCAATTATTCGGTACGAACACGAATAATACAGTCCGTGTTCGCTCAACACTAGTAGCAACGCAGATATTGTTCTATACACTGGTTGACTCTTTCAGTCTGTCCGTTGGTCTGAGGGTGGTAGGGAGAAGTGAGCTTTCGCTCAATCCGTAATATTTGACAAAGAGCTTGCCAAAATTTGGAGATGAACTGTGAACCACGGTCGGATAAAAGAGTCTTTGGAATTCCGTGTAACTTGAACACATGTTTCATCAGTAGTTCCGCTGTTTGTTTAGATGAAGGTAGTCTACGGATAGCGATGAAATGTGCCATCTTTGTCAGGTGGTCCACTGACACTAGAATGGTATTAAATCCTTTAGAAGGTGGTAGTTCTACTATAAAGTCTAAGGACACAACTTCCCATGGAACCTGGGGTATTGGTAGACTGCAGAGTAGACCAAATGGTTTTGTAGTGTCAATTTTGGACCTTGCACAGATGTCACATGAAGATACAAATTTTTGTACAGACGTCTTCATATCAGGCCACCAAAACTGCCTAGTAAGCAAATTAAGGGTTTTCGTCATACCCATATGTCCTGCCATGGGTACATCATGTGATAACTCCAAGATCTTGGTGCGCATGGTAGGGGGTATGTAGAGTTTGTCGTTGTAGTAGAGGAAGCCTTCTGCATTAGTACTTAGTTGTGGTGGAGGTGAATCCAATCCTATACTGTGCAAAATCTCTTCCTTCAGGGAACGAACAACCCCAATAATACGTTCATAGGGTATTATAGGAATAGAAGGGATTTCGGCGCAGTTATCTTCGGTTAATCGTGATATCGCATCCGCTTTTTTATTTTTGTCTGCAGGCGTGTAGGTCACTAAGAAGTTGAATCTTAGGAAGAATAATGACCATCATACCTGCCGGTGGGAGAGAGTTTTGTTAGTCTGGAGGTATTGAAGGTTTTTATGATCTGTATATATGAGTATTGGTAACCGGGTACCCTCAAGTAGATGTCGCCAATTCTCCAGTGCCAGTTTTATGGCAAGCAACTCCTTTTCACCCACTGGGTAATTCACCTCTGGGCTGCTTAATGATTTTGAAAAGAAAGCAACTGGGTGGAGTGGTGAAGTATTTGTTGGTCGTTGGGAGAGAACTGCTCCTACTGCCATATTTGATGCATCTACCTCCAGAATATATTGGAGGGATGGGTCTGGATGGCGTAGTATGGGAGCAGAAGTAAATCTTGATTTTAACAAGCAGAAAGCTCGATTTGTTTCTTCTGACCATTTGAATGGTTTCTTTATACTTGTCAGTTGTGTGAGAGGTCTCACAATGGCAGAAAAGTTCTTGATGAACTTCCTATAGAAGTTTGAAAATCCAAGGAATCGCTGTAATGCCTTACGAGTTGTTGGTATAGGCCAGTCCAGAATACAGGATATCTTGCTCATATCCATCTTAATTCCGGTTTTGGATATGATGTATCCTAGAAATAATATTTCTTCTTTATGAAATAGGCATTTTTTTAATTTCACGTATAGATTGTGTGCGAGTAATCTGGATAACACAAGTCTTACATGTTTTATATGTTCAGAGAGAGATCGAGAATAGATAAGTATATCGTCCAGATATACTACAACACAGACATCAAGTAAGTCTCTAAAGATGTCGTTTATGAACCTTTGGAAAGCTGCGGGAGCATTACACAACCCGAATGGCATCACAAGATATTCGAATAATCCGTATCTGGTTCTGAATGCTGTTTTCCACTCATCTCCGTCACGGATTCGGATTAGGTTGTATGCCCCTTTCAGGTCTAATTTAGAGAAGTAAGTAGCCCCGCGCACTTGTTCAATGAGTTCAGGGATGAGCGGTAAAGGATAGCGATCCTTTATTGTAATCGTTTTTAATTGCCTATAATCGATAATAGGCCTAAGACTTGAATCCTTATTGCGGACAAAGAAAAGTCCTGAAGCTGTGGAAGAAGTAGAGGGTCTGATGAACCCTTTTTTCAAATTCTCATCCAAGTATTCCTTGAGATGAGAAAGTTCATCCTGTGAAAGAGGATAAACATGGCCGAAAGGCAATTTGCTGTTAGGGAGTAGATCGATAGTGCAATCATAATCCCTATGGGGAGGCAACACTTGAGCATTTTTTTCAAGGAATACTTCGGACAGGTCCTGATAGCATAGTGGTGCAATCTCATCTGACACCACAGACAGGATCTTTCCATAAGATGGGAGGTTACACGTAATCTCGCAATAGTGAGAAGGGAAAGACAAAGTCCGTCTTTTCCAATCTATGATTGGTTGATGTGTGTGTAACCAGGGGAGTCCCAAAATAATAGAAAAATGGGGTGAAGATAGTATATCAAAAGTGGTGGTCTCCATATGAGACTCGTTAGTAGTGACAAGGAGTGCTTGTGTCTGGTTGGTGATTGGACCAGAAGATAGTGGAATATCGTTAATGAAACTAACAGAAACAGGTTTAGGTTTTGAAATAATAGGTATTTTATTTAAGGTAACAAAACATGTATCAATATAGTTTCCACAAGATCCGGTGTCGATCATAGCCTTGGTGGTAATCCTAGTCTGGTCCCACTGCAATGTCAAATGAACAAAGAGATAGGGGTTAGAAAAGGAAGTCGTTAATCCTCCTAGCAAGACATGTGAACACTCACCCTCTTTTTTGCGGACAAGGGGACAGACGCTTATCAAATGATCCGGGGATGCGCAGGACATGCAGAGGTTTCTGGATCTTCTTCTGGCTCGTTCAGTAGTTGATAAAGGTGGGCATATGGTTCCTACCTCCATGGGAGTAGGGTCAACGGCCGAAATCCGAGAAGGACTAGACAATGGCATTCCCATTTTCTCAGCCTTTCTTTCACGCAGTCGCCTGTCGATGTTGATACTGAGTTGTATTAAGGCATCCAAGGTGCCAGGTAAATCCCCTCGGGCGAGCTCGTCTTTAAGAGCTTCTGACAACCCCGAGTCTGAATTGAGTTCGCAGAGATGTATCATTCCACCCTGAATCAAGGGTCCATCTTTTGAACTCAGCTACAAAGTCTTCTACAGGTCTCCTTCCTTGTTTTAAAGCCCTCAATTGAATATCAGCAGTACTCTGCCTGTTGGGGTCATCATATAAACTAGCGAGTTCCGCTAGGAATAAAGAATAGGAGTTGAGAAGCTGATCATTTTTCTCAAAGAGAGAGTCTGCCCAGGCCCGTGGATCACCCGTTAAGTATGAGATAACGGTACAGACTTTAATTTGATCAGTAGGGTATGTACGAGGTTTTAACAGAAAAAGCAATTGACATGCGTTTTTGAATTCACAAAATTTTTTCCGATCACCTGTAAACACTAGAGGAGGGTTTATTTTAGGTTCAGGGGGTTGAGCAGCAGTGAGCCGTGAAAGACGGTTTACCTGCTGTATCAGAGTCTGATTTTCTTCTTTTACTTCAGTAAGAGCAAGCATTAATGCATTTACTTGTTGTGTTAATTGTGTCACTTGAGTGGGTAATTCTGCTGAATCCATTTTTTAGGTTTGTTCAATCTGTAACGCTCCTGCGTTTTTGTAGTAGGCTGGATTTGCAGCTGCAGAATCTCCACTCAGTAGTCATGTAGAGATGTGTTGAATAACCAAATCCAACTCTCCAGACTCATCACTGTGGGCCTGTCAGCTTCAGCATACAGATATACACACTCAATAAGATGTTCCTGGAGTGATAGGATGTATATGTTAGTATGAAGATGATGTGCTGAAGGGATAGGTGTGAACAGTGACAGAGATGGTAAGCACTTGATAGGAATGTTCAGGAGAGTACTAGATGGTATTAGGTAGAATGCAGATAGGTTAGTAATCGAGTATGGTAACAGGTGGTAAGGATAGCAGATGACAAATACAGGATAGACTAACCCAGTGCAAGGATAGATGGTAGTAGACTCAAGAGCTAGCAATCTATGTAACAGTGCAGATGATAGAATTAGTATGCATAGATATATTAACAGTCCTTAATGTGCAGAGGTAGATAGTGTAAGTAAGGTTATGGAGGATTCCCCTGTGGGGTACTTATCACTAGTAAGGTTAGTAGTAGGAGGGTCCAGTAGTGAGGGAGTGATCCAGTAGCGAGATACAGGGATCAGTAGCGAGGTTCCGGTCTGTTCCAAGTAAAAGAGAGTAGCTGGAGGTTCCGGTAGCAAGACAAGCTTGTAAGCATGTGGACACACAGGCAGGTTGAACGAACAACATGAGAGAGAACGCCGGCGGTTGAAATAGCCGCTCTGCGGCGCTCGGCGATGACGTCATTAGTCTTAAAGGTGTATGCGTACCACCTAATTAGAAAGGTGGGACGCATATTTGAAAGGAAAATGGTAAATGAGGGTACCAGAGGTACCAGAATCTTACATCTAGAGACATGCTTGGCTAGTCCATGACCTTTACCCTCAGCTTATTTAGCTGGGAGGGGAGGGGATCATGCTTTGCTTCAGTATGTCACAGTACTTGTTGGCATTCATGGTTCCCTTAATGAACTGTAGCTCCCCAGTGCCAGCAGCACTCAGCCCCAGACCATGACACTCCCACCACTATGCTTGACTTGTTTTGGGTTGTTATTAGGTTGGAATACTGCCCTGTGTCCCAATCTCTGAAAGGAGGGGATCATGCTCTGCTTCAGTATGTCACAGTACACGTTGGCATTCATGGTTCCCTCAATGAACTGTAGCTCCCCAGTGTTGGCAGCACTCATGAAGTGCCAGACCATGACACTCCTACCACCATGCTTGACTGTAGGCAAGACACACTTGTCTTTGTTCTCCTCACCTGGTTGCCACACGTTTGACACCATCTGAATCAAATAAGTTTATCTTGGTCTCATTAGACCACAGGGCATGGTTCTAGTAATCCATGTTCTTAGTCTGCTTGTCTTCAGTAACCTGTTTGCAGGCTTGCTTGTGTACAGATCAATTTGGTGCAGTGTGCAGTGTATGGTCTGAGCACTGTCAGGCTGACCCCCCACCCCTTCAACCTCTGTAGCAATGCTGGCAGCACTCATATGTTTATTTCCCAAAGACAACCTCTGGATATGACACTGAGCACGTGCACTCAACTTCTTTGGTCAAACATGGCGAGGCCTGTTCTGAGTACAACCTGTCCTGGTAAACTGCTGTATAGTCTTGGCCACTGTGCTGCAGCTCAGTTTCAGGGTCTTGGCAATCTTCTTATAGCCTAGGCCATCTTTATGTAGAGCAACAATTCTTTTTTTCAGATCCTCAGAGAGTTCTTTGCCATGAGGTGTACTATTTTGGGATCATGCCAGTATACTCAAGTAGTTTAAAAGACCAGTAAATGACTAATAGGATTATACTACTGTTCCATAGATGTGAGGCTATCTGCAGGGAAAAAGACATGCTGTTTCCACTATGGTGATCAGGCACAGTTGAAAGACATGACCGTGTATCCCGTCATAAAGGCAGATAGATATGAAAACTATGTTGACTTCAATGAGCAAACATATTCCCGCCAAGCATACAAATCTGCACATTATACAGGGGCCCCCGCTGGTGGTCATATTCTTGCTGCTTGATCCTTGAACTCCGCACTGCAATACACATAGATCTCTACCGACAAACAGATCCACGCATAGTGCATGGAGTGTTCGCCAGCGGAGATGCCTATGTACGTAGAGCGAACGCGTCTACACATCTAAAGGAAGGTTTCCACTGCCAGTAGTCTTTTCCCAATGCCTGTTCACCCGTAAATGCTCTAATAAGCATATTGCAAGCAAACCGACAACAGTAGCCATAATGACAAGGTAAATAAAACACATCCTGAAAAATGTCCACACTAGCCCTAATAAAATTTCCACAACAGTCCCTCCTCTTTATCATTTGCTCCTTTGCGCCCTTCAATGAATTTTGATCTTCTTCTTCCAAATAAACAGAACAGCTTTTCTCATACATAAAAACAATCTATTTCAACGGAATCAGTGTTGACACACAGATTCAAAAGAAAACAAATGTTGACTCATAGGTTCCATTTTTCGGGAAGTGACTCAGAGGGAGGAAATTAGGTGGTGGGTAGTATTGATCGTTGGTCAGCAAATGGTGCATGGGTTGGATTTCAGGGAGTCTTGTCTCAGCAATAGGGATTTGGTTGTCTGCTCTGGCTTTGGTGACTCGATTGATCAGACAACAGGAAAATCTCACCACAGCATATAGAAGGAATAGAAACAAAACAACATAAGTATATACAGTATACTCCTATTTCCTTCAACCAAGATCCAATGAAGAACAAGAAATCCCCAAAAGTTCCCAAAGCCTTAAAAGGATTCCAACCTACACTAGCTATAGCTCTGGCTCTTCCTTGCAGGGAAGCAACCTTATCCATATGGGCCTGAACCTTGTCACTGGTATCTGCTATCCAGGTACAACAGTCTTCTCCTATGAATTCACAGAAACCTCTTCTCCCCCCTTTGGAAGCTAAGTACAGGAGTCTTCATTTGTCGTTGTTCCTGAGTAATTTCCCTTACTACTTCAATGGACTCCGGGGCGAGAAATTGTTCAATTGCTTCATAAGTTCAATCCCCCACCCGGTCCAAGCTGGGAACCATGTCCAGGCCTGGTTATGGTTGGAGAACAGTTCCCTGCTAGCTCTCCCTGACGTCTTTGCCTTCCTTCGCACCAGCAGATCCTCATGTATGCATCTTACATTCAATAAAGCACATGAACCTCTTTACATTAGGGGGAATTACCTTATAAGCGGCAGAACCACATAAGAAATGTGTAAGGACCTGTCAGAACCGTACAGGAAGAATTTCTTTGACGGTCACGGGCAATAAGTAGTAACATAATAGACTGGGGGATTGCTCCCTCAGTCTAAACATCACACCCTTCCTTCCAGCAGATGTAATCTGGTCTATTGGTGTCATTAAAGAGACCAGGGGTTTCATTGGTAAGATTGACTGGGATACCTTTCTCACAAGCAGTAGATCCTGCAAATCTATTCCCTTTGCCAAAACTAAGGTTGAAATACATCTGTGGACTACCAAATTGTACCGATAGCTATACTGGATTAGAAAGCGAAGCAGGAGCCAGAGCTAACGTTAAAACTATAACTGATGTTACCCTCTAGGAATGTGTCATTAAGCTCTATAGTCAAGTGTCTCCTGGTTGTCTTTGCAAATTTCTTATATTTCTTCACACCAATACGAACGTCGTATGTATCATGAACTGCTGCCATTGCTGTAGTGTAATGGCTCAGTGGGGATTTAGAACAAACCTAGCAATTGGTCTTTTTCGCCGTCTTAGCTAGCTGGAGATGCATTTTAAACAATAGGTTGGGATGCTTTTTATCGTTACCCTCGCTAAAATACACTAAGCTAAGAATAAATGGTTGCACCATTTTTCTTTTTTACACTTACCCTATGGATCAGCTCATTCGTCTGGACAATTGTGTCTTTTATGGCCTGTCTTTCCACATCAATAGCAAACCTGTGATTTCCTACATTGGGTGTTTTCTCTAAACCCTCGACTCGTTCGCTCGCCTGTTCGCTCTACCATTCGCTCTGGGATTCGCTCTGGGTAAGGAGCTTGAGAAACAAAAACCCTAGATGTCTTATCCCATTTCCTCCAATCCACCTCTCTCTATAGCAGAAAGAGTGAATAGGAAGGCAGGTAAAAACATCTCAATTAATTTGGGCCTGGCTAATAATACCCGGTCTTGAGTTTTCGCATGGATCCCTCTATCCATATGGTTTTTGTTTCTTGTCAAATTTCCCCTTGAATCACACAACATTTGTAAATTCCAGTTGGCAAAGAGCTCATAGTTAACAGAAGAGTGGGAAGGAGAGGCTTCAGATGTTACAGGTGGTGACTGAGGCAGAGAGACAGTGTGATGAGATTAATTATTAGTAGGACCAATGTTTGTACTGTTAGATGTAGAAGCTGGAGAAAGTGGAGTAGCGATTGTGGAAACATGGATAAAAGGAGATTCAGGGGAGACAGTGGTAGTTACAGTATTAGCTGATCTGGCTAATACTGGATATGACGTCGCTGGATCTCTGTGTTTCTGGGTGGTCCTTACTGATACCCGGAAACACAGAGATCCAGCGACGTCATATCCTTCCTGCTTGAAGCGCACGCCACAGCTGTACCACACTACCAGGGCTGTAGAGGAGTCTCTGGACAAACAAACAGAGCACCAGAAACAGACCCTTTTACATACAAACAGCGGTTTCACCTAGTGCCAGGAAAGGCACTACTTCTTGTAAGCAGCCATTTCTTATTTTTACATTTATTTCAAAAAATAAAAAACGGTATTATACTATATTTGGCTTCCCCACTATTTTTCCTATATACAACTGAGTGAGATCAAGAAAGAGGAGTGGAGGAGTTCGGTGTAGGACTGATCTATCCTATAAAGGGATCAAAAGCGATTTAGGTCCTGGCGACCTAAAGCCATCTGGTAAGAGGCAGAGATTGCTTATTTTATCAAGAGCACATTTGGAGCACAAAATCACCTTGAAGAACTAATTTATTTTCACAGACTATTCTCACTTGTTGCACAATTAATGTTGTGGATACATCTTTTTGTTGCATATGTTTTATAAATATTTTATGATTTTTTATTAATAGCGTTATTATTATTATTATTTCACAGCACCATCACCAGTGTCACTCATATATTATTTGTTTTCACAACAAGTCACCTATTCTGCACACTGTTTGTGTCCAAATATTTTAAATTATTTGAATTTTACCAAAAATGTTCATTTAATGGTATTATCATAATTTTATTTGAGTTACACGCTGGTTGCACTTTAAATTGGATAAAGAACACTAACATAACTACCAGAACACATTTAAAACCATCCAGACTTCCAAGCACATCTTTAGCCTTAATGAATTAATTCCCATTAACCCATTAATTCCTATTAACCCATACCATTGCCAGCGCCCATTTTTTCATTGATATTAACCCGTAATTTTTTGGGTTGACTCACCACAAAAATAAAAAGGACAGCAGGTATCCTGAATTCATATAGGGTTAATCTATATACAAAAAGAACCAGACGCCTTCACCCTAATAAGAAATAATTAACTTAGCATGTTTGATTGATTTACCTGCCAAAGTAAAAACAAACTTCTGGTCCTTCAAATGGAACCAAAAGCTGCCTAAATCTCTACTATCTATAAAAATGTATACTCTTTTGGTAGCTCACATGCTTTGCTAAAGCATGGGGCTTTGCTTTTCGAGCTGGGGAAGAAGAATCCAATTACTTTGAATACAGAACGTCGTTCTGGGTGATAATTGCATACTCAGTATGGGTATTGCCATCCTCAGTATAAAGTCGGGAGCAAATCTACAAAAAAATCAGATATCTGGGTCTTTAGGGAGTGTGTCCTGCACTGAACTCACAGCAGCTGATTCTTACGTCATTAGTTTAGCACATGTCGTTTTTTTTTTTGTCTACAGCCTCCTCCAATACAGGCAATAAGGTGGCTGGATTTCAATGTACGTACTTTTCATTGTCAGATTTGTACATAAACAACAATACAAATTCATTTTTTGTAAACCTTTCATTAAACAAATATTTAGTTAGGCTGTTTGTAATATTTGCTGCACAAAATGTGGGACCATTAAAAGTTAAATAATTGACCAAAATAATGTCTGTAACTTTGTCTAGTAGCATCTTTCCACTACTACTCTTATTTAGCCATTTAAACCCTTTATTATTTGGTCCAGCTTGCATGAAATAGATTACAATGGCTTGTTTTTCTATCATGCTGGTTGTGTAAAAACTCCAGTTTCATAAATACAACCTTTTCTTGGCAATATTATCATTTTTCATTGCTTGCTCTGTTGTTAGTTTTAGCAAGATAACACAAGTCCTTAGTTACCGCCTTACTTTTTTTTTCTAATGTCACACCATAATAAATTAAAACAATACCATGATGTCTGTAAATCCAAAGTTTTCTTCAGTTTACCACTGCGCTTACATGTAAAAGGAACACATCATTTCACAATCAACACATTCTGCTTTGTAATTCAAAAATAAATAAAAACAAAAAGTACCAACAATCTGTATATGAAAGAACTGAAAAATCATCAGCCAGATAAAAAATTATAAAACAGCTTGGCTTCAGGTGGCATCTATCCTGACAGGGTGTGTGGACTTGATGTGACAGGTCTGTTTTATTTTAAATTGTATTTATTACGCTCACATCATGGACCGTACATCAAGGTATTATCAGACCTTTAGATTTAATCTTTTATTGAAAGTTCCAATGTATTCCATCCATCTTGGCTTTGTTCAGTAATATGTATTCCAATTAACAACCTCATCTTAATCTAAACTAACCCCATATTACACGTTTTCCCAAAAACCTGTATTTTATTTCAAACCAAAGGTTGTCTAAACCAATTACAATATGTCTATATTATTAACCACTTAAGCCCCGGAAGATTTTACCCCCATTCCGACCAGGGGGTATTTTGCGATTCGGCACTGCGTGACTTTAACGGACAATTGCGCAGTCGTGCGATGCTGTACCTAAACGAATTTGGCGTCCTTTTTTTCCCACAAACAGAGCTTTCTTTTGGTGGTATTTGATCACCTGTGCGATTTTTTGATCACGCGCTATAAACAAAAAAAGAGCGTCAATTTTGCAAAAATAGCAATATTTTTCACATTTTTTTATATGAAATTCCCCCAAAAAAAATTTAAAAATTTAAAATTTTTTAACTTTATCAGCCAATTTGTTTTATGCTACCTATGTTTGTTAAAAAAAAATCGCAAAAAGCGTATTTTGATTGGTTTGCGCAAAAGTTATCGCGTTTACTAACAAAGGGAAAGATTTTTGTCATTTTTGTTGTTTTTTTTTTAACGTGTAATGGCGGCGATCTGCGATTGCTTTTGCGGTACTGCGACATTGGGGCGGACAGATCGGACCCTTGACTGACATTTTTGACACTTTTGGGGTTACCAGTGACATTTCTACAGTAATCAGTGCTATATATATGCACTGTTACTGTAAAAATACACTGGTAGTGAAGGGGTTAACTTTATTTGGGAGGGAGGGGCTGTGTGTATCCCTAGAGGCGTGCTTTCTACTGTGATTGGCTGTGGCTTCAGCTGTAAGGACACTGATCAACGGATCTACATACTAGATCCGAGTGATCAGTGTCTTAACAGCAAGGAGAATGACAGGTGGCTTGTTTACACAAGCTGCCTGACATTCTCCCTCTCCCCCGCCGATCGCCGAGTGACCGGCGGACATCGGGTCCGCCGGTCACACGCGCGGGGGGGGGTCCATGACCACGCGGGAGCGGGAGCGCGCCTCCGGGGGCGCGCGCTCGCTCCCTAGACCCTCACAAGCTAGTGACGTAGCCCTACGTCGCTTTGCCTGTGAGGGGCTGACTGCCGACGTAGATCGGCGTTAGGCAGTCGGCAAGTGGTTAATATAATTGTTAACATCATATCAGAAATAAATATCTGAGTGATAATCTCAATATTACACCCTAATTCTAATATATCTCCACAGATATATCATAAAGGAGGATGTGTTACCTAATTTCCCTTTTCTTTTTTTAAATAGATTGTTTCCACTATCAAAGTATATTTAATTTGTGTTATTCTGTACTGTGCACACTTTTAAATGTAACCTCCATTTTACCATGTTTGGGAAACAGATTCAAAATAATTGTGATCACATTGTTTATCATTAGATTAATTAACCCGGCACATAATGTTATTTTTGTTTTGTCTAAAAAACAGAAATTATCGGGGGCATGGCGACTGCCGACTAAGATGGCCGCTTGAGCAGGGAGCTCCGAGGCACGTTCGGCTTTACCTACATCTACGGCCCATCGCAGCGCACATCCGCACCTGAGACAGCTAAATTATCTTGGGGGAACCCCGCCTGCACCTTACCGAGATGATGAAAAAACGCACCGCTGCGCCTCCGGTCTGCAAATTGTTGGAATTCTTCCGACCGACCTCCTCTGATCTTCCCCAAAATGGAGGCGGCGACATTTCTCTTTCCTAGCCACTAGGTCCTCTAGCAGCGGCTCCACGCACAGGAAACGTCACATCACCAGGACTGCCCGTGCAGTCGGGAGGCGGAACACTGATGCGGCCTGCAAGATTGGCGGACTCTTCTCCCTCCACCCCATCCACACAAAGCCCAGCCAAGTCCAAACCCAGGTGGGAGGACAGACCACCGATGCACCGGGTATCATCCATGGAGGTGAGCAGCAATACTACTACATCCCAGACCGCCTGGGCCTACTCACCACCACCAGACCCCTTTGCCAACCTTGCCACCACGGGACAACCAGTTTCGGATACAACATTAAAAGATATGCTCTCCATGTTACACACATCTATGCAAGCTAACATTCTTGCCTCCATATCTTATTGTCAGAAAGAACTCCATAGTATGGGCGACAGAGTAGATGTGGTTGAAAACAGAATGGGGGAATTTGCGGTGTCCTATAACACTCTAGTGGACTCCCACACCTCCCAACAGGACGATATCCAACGCATGCAGGCCAAACTAGCAGACCTGGAAGATAGGTCGAGGCGTAACAACCTCAAAATCTGCCTTATTCCAGAATCTATTCAACCACACCAACTACCATGCTTTGTACGTGACCTTTTCCAGAAAGTTGTACCCGACCTCACCAATGAGGACCTCAGGATTGACAGAATCCACCGCATTCCTAAGCCCTCCTTCCTCCCCCAATAAATCCCCAGAGACATGCTTTTAAGAGTGCATTTCTTCCAGGCCAAGGAGAAGATTTTGGACAGCTTTAGACGGAAAGATCATCTTCCTGAACAAGCCACGACATTGCAAGTCCTCCCCGATTATTCTCAGTACACTCTACAATTGAGAAGGAACCTCAACTCCATTACAAAGGCCTTACGCAACAGTAAAAATCCATATAAATGGAAATACCTGGCTAAACTATGCGTAACCCATCAGGGCTCTACCTCCCAGATCACCACTATGGAACAAGGACTGCGTTGTCTCCGTCAATGGGGCATCCTCCAGATCCTTCTGGTCTTCAGCAACCAAGCAAGGAACCTCAACTTCAACACCTGCAACCGGATTGGCAAGCAGTATCCAGGCCCTCAAGATCCTCACACCATCATAAATGATGATCGCTGCACCACTCCAGGCCGGACGCGCCTGGACCTCCTGCTTCTGAGGGGCACCCTCCACCGTGCTCTTTACCCCTGCTACCATGCAGCTCCAGCTGCACACTTGGTCCACCAGGACCTTGTCCTTTTTATCTCTTACATGTTTTTGTTTGTTTCTTTCTTTTGTTTCCTACTTTTTTACAGGATCGGATTATCCTTTTGGATTTGGAACTCCTCACTTTGGACTTTCCTCAACACCAATCCGTTTGTCAACATTGTACAGACCGCGAATTGCACTTCACGGAACAGTTCCTTCATCCTCGCCCAGCTGAACTTTCTTCAGTTAAATGCATCCCACGTGGCACTGTTTCCAACTGTGCACCTTAGGGAGCGCCACACCCTCTAAGGGTCAATACTTATCCTTACCACTTGTATACCTATGGCTATACCCCTGTTGTCCCTCCTACTCCTATACCACCATGTCTCTGCAGTTGCTATCTTTAAATGTTAAGGGCCTGAACCACCCTGTTAAGCGTTACTCCATGTGGAAAGAGGCCGCGTCCCATAAAGTGGATGTCTTGGCAATCCAAGAGACGCACTTTAAACTTGATCAAGCCCCTCGTTGTTCCCATAAAGACTACCCCCACGTTTTCCAGTCCTCTGCACATGAAAAAAAGAGAGGGGTCACACTGCTATTAGCGGATCTGTGTCTTTCACCTATTCCAGGGTGGTGTTAGACACAGAAGGGCGCTACATTATCCTTAATTGCACTATCGATAACTGTTTATATACAATTGTAAATGTCTATGCTCCGAACACGCATCAATTGCGATTCTTGCATAAACTGTGTTCAAAGGTCAATAGGCTTAAAAATGGTAGATTGATTATGTGTGGAGATTTCAATTTGGTGGCGAACCATGCCATGGACTCCTCGTCTAGAGGTATCTCCTCCGCACCCACTCTTGCTGCCCTTATCCACTCGGAGGGGCTCCATGACATGTGGCACTACCAACACGCAGGGCCGGACTGGGAATAAAAACCAGCCCTGGAAATAATTTCATACCAGCCCCATAGCATTATTATACCGGCCCAACAGCATAGCGTCATTTTCTTGATCATAAAAGAGAAAACCATGCAATTTAAAGCACATGTGTATTATATGTAGATAAGACAGATATGAAATCACATAGGGTTTTATATATATATATATATATATATATATATATATATATATATATATATATATATATATATATATATATATATATATATATATATACATACATATATACATATATACATACATACATACATACATACATACATACATACATACATACATAAGAGCAAATTCCAGTTAAAAGTGGAGCAATTATCAAGAACATTCCACTTATTGCTATGGTGATATATTACCAGAATAAAAAATAATCAAAGTTTGCCTTTACATGAGGGTCCACAGAGTTCCCCCTTGCATTGTAATGGGGAATCCTGCAGACTCTGATGTAAAGGGGAACCCCAGGAACTCTGGAAATGTGACCAGAGACCACCTTCCACAGAAAGAAGGGGGGTTACTGATATAAGGGGGGCCTTTATATCAGTCCCCCTTTACATTACTGTATTCATTTCCCCCTTACGTCACTGACCCCCTACTCAGACTGGTTTGGCAGAAGTGTCACTGACCTCCTCTCAGGTGCACCGTGCAGGGCTCAGTCAGTTGACTCCAGCTTGTTGGCTCTGGGTTTATC
This sequence comes from Pelophylax lessonae, assembly GCF_965119305.1. Classification (NCBI taxonomy): domain Eukaryota; kingdom Metazoa; phylum Chordata; class Amphibia; order Anura; family Ranidae; genus Pelophylax; species Pelophylax lessonae. The sequence continues at coordinate 498,538,009 of NC_138769.1, read as the reverse complement.
CTATAGTCTTCTCTCCACAGTCTACAGACATTTGACTTCTGCCGTGACCCCCATCCCGTTGGCACTCCCACTCCTGACTCCTCTCCAGACTACCCCTCAGAGACTTCAGACATGATAAAAGACAAGAGATTGTCATAGGCTGTGTGGACATGGTACAGGAGATGTCAGAGGTTGCAGACATGGTACAGGAGATGTCAGAGGTTGCAGACATGGTACAAGAGATGTCAGAGGTTGCAGACATGGTACAGGAGATGTCAGAGGTTGCAGATATGGTACAGGAGATGTCAGAGGTTGCAGACATGGTACAGGAGATGTCAGAGGCTGTGCGCACATGGTACAGGAGATGTCAGAGGCTGTGCGCACATGGTACAGGAGATGTCAGAGGTTGCAGACATGGTACAGGAGATGTCAGAGGTTTCAGACATGGTACAGGAGATGTCAAAGGTTGTAGACATGGTACAGGAGATGTCAGAGGTTGCAGACATGGTAAAGTAGATGTCAGAGGCTGTGCAGACACGTACAGGAGATGTCAGTGGCTTTGCAGACACGTACAGGAGATGTCAGAGGCTGTGCAGACATGTACAGGAGATGTCAGAGGCTGTGCAGACATGGTACAGGAGATGTCAGAGGTTGCAGACATGGTACAGGAGATGTCAGAGGTTGCAGACATGGTACAAGAGATGTCAGAGATTGCAGACATGGTACAGGAGATGTCAGAGGTTGTAGACATGGTACAGGAGATGTCAGAGGTTGCAGATATGGTACAGGAGATGTCAGAGGTTGCAGACATGGTACAGGAGATGTCAGAGGCTGTGCGCACATGGTACAGGAGATGTCAGAGGCTGTGCGCACATGGTACAGGAGATGTCAGAGGTTGCAGACATGGTACAGGAGATGTCAGAGGTTTCAGACATGGTACAGGAGATGTCAAAGTTTGCAGACATGGTACAGGAGATGTCAGAGGTTGCAGACATGGTAAAGTAGATGTCAGAGGCTGTGCAGACACGTACAGGAGATGTCAGTGGCTTTGCAGACACGTACAGGAGATGTCAGAGGCTGTGCAGACATGTACAGGAGATGTCAGAGGCTACGGAGGGGTCCAGTCTTACCTGCCCCTGGTGTAGAAAGGTGCGCTCCACCACCCAGACCAAGATCAGTGAGTTCCTATAAAAATATATTATACGGGTATCACCAGGGCTGGTGGAAATATTTTTGACACCCTAGGAACCCCCTAGCTAGGAAGCAGGGCCAAGAGGAGTGAGCTGGGTACAGGCCTCCTGTATGAGGCCCAGGCCCCATCAGTTCATCAGGAGGGCCCAGGCAGTAGGAGGAATCAGATCATGGAAAAGGGGGGTGACTGGTGCGGCGGGAGGAAAATTACAGGAACCGATTCCCTGTATGGGTCTCCCTGCAGCAGCTGAAAGCTGGCTTTTTCTCCTCCCTCTCCTGCTGCTTTGGTTCTTGCAATTGCCCCCCTCTATACGGATCACCCGCTCCTGTCCATGATCAGATTCCCCCCTTTCCCTGCTGCCCAGGCTCCCCTGTATGCGTCCCCTTTCCTCACAGCTCTGCTGGCTTCATCTTCTCTCCCTCCTACCAGTTTTCAGTTGCTGCAGAGGGGGGGGGGGGGAAGGAACCACAGGAGATCTGTTCTAGTAAACCACTGTTGATGACCTCTTTCCCTCTGATGTCTTTTGTGTTCCTGCAGCCGCGCTGACGGCTTCTTCTCTTTTTTCTGCTGGCGGCTGCTGCAGGGTATGGGAGAATAGCTTCAGGATAATTTCTAATGGCAGCCCTGGCAGTAGTGGTGAGGAAGGTGATATCAGTGGCAATGCTGAGGGGGGTGGGATAAGTGGCAGTGGATGTGGTGAGGGGGTGGGATCAGTGGCAGCGGTGATGGTGAGGGTGGTGGGATCAGTGGCAGCGGGGTGGTGATGAGGGGGGGTGGGATCGGTGGCAGTGGTGGTGGTGATGAGGGGAGTGGGATCGGTGGCAGCGGTGGTGGTGGTGGTGAGGGGGGTGGGATCGGTGGCAGCGATGGTGGTAGTGATGAAGGGGGTGGGATGAGTGGCAGCAGGGGTGGTGGAATCAGTGGAAGTGGTGGTGATGATGGTGAGGGGGGTGGGATAAGTGGCAGCAGGGGTGGTGGTGAGGGGGGTGAGATCGGTGGCAGCGGTGGTGGTGAGGGGGGGTGGGATCAGTGGCAGCGGTGATGGTGAGGGAGGTGGGATCAGTGGCAGCAGGGGTGGTGGTGAGGGGGGTGGGATCAGTGGCAGCAGGGGTGGTGGTAAAGGGGGGTGGGATCAGTGGCAGCGGTGGTGGTGATGAGGGGGGTGGGATCAGTGGCAGCGGTGGTGGTAAAGGGGGGTGGGATCGGTGGCAGCGGTGGTGGTGAGGGGGGTGGGATCGGAGGCAGCGGTGGTGGTGAGGGGTGTGGGATCAGTGGCAGTGGTGGTGGTGAGGGGGGTGGGATCAGTGGCAGGGGTGGTGGTGGGGGGGTTGGATCAGTGGTGGTGGTGGTGGTGAGGGGGGTGGGATCAGTGGTGGTGGTGAGGGGGGTGGGATCAGTGGCAGGGGTGTTGGTGGTGGGGGGGTTGGATCAGTGATGGTGGTGGTGAGGGGGGTTGGATCAGTGGCAGCTATAGTGGTGAGGGGAGATTAGTGGCAGTGGTTATGGGGGGTGCCATCCTCCCCAACTCCACTGCTTCCCCCCCCATCCTATCAGGGGGCAGTGGTGGTGGAGGTCGGAGGATGGGATCAATTGAACTGCTGATTTTTATTACTTACTTTGTCAGTCGATTCCCCGGGTGTGATCATGCTGCTGGCGTCTGTGTGATGTGGGAGGGATCGGCGCCATGACCGTCTGTCTTGCAGACAGTCAGATGATCCACTGCCGCGCAGCGGCTCCTGCCGGATGTGACGTCATGCCGCTCATAGCAGCTGACGTAGCAAAGACTAAGAGTGTATCCGTCACTGGAGCGCAGCGGGAGCCGGGGCTGCAGCAGCCATCACAGCGCGGCTGCGGCGCAGTCCCAATGCTTAAATTGGCCGCATCTTAAAGCGGCCCCAGGGCCGGCGGCCCACCGGTAGGCCAGTCCGGCCCTGCCAACACGCAGAGGAAAGGGACTACTCCTTTTTCTCCGCCTGTCATAACTCATATACAAGAATAGATATGTTCCTGGTCGACACACAAACTCTGCCACATATTCTTACTACCTCCATTTCCCCCATTACATGGTCGGACCATGCTGCCATTCATATGTCCATATCCGTAAGACCTACCTCCCCTTCTGATTGCATATGGCATTGCAATAACTCCATTCTATCTGATCCCGACTCCCTCAAATTTCTACGCTCCCAAATTCAGGAATTTTTTTGTACTAATGACACCCCCGGAATCAACCCTTCTACATTATAGAATGCACACAAGGCTTTTGCCAGAGGCATTCTCATCAAATTAGGTTCCAGATTGAAGAAGAAATTTCATAGCAAAATTAACATTCTGATCACAGAAATCCATTCTCTAGACGAAGTAAACAAAAAGATCCCCTCCCCGTCCAACGCCTTTTAAATTATGTTCCCTTCGCTCAGACCTTCGTAGGCTTTTGACTGAACGCCATGATAATATGATGGCACGCTTACGCATGCAGTACTACTCAGCCCACAATAAGGCAGGCAAATTTTTGGCCTCCGGGCTCAAGGCGAGGATAGTCAAAACTAAAGGCCCGTACACACGTACCGATCGTCGGCATACAAACGTCGGTGGACGAAGGATCTGCCGATTGTACGCGTGTTAGTATGGTGCCTCCGACAGATGTCTGCGCACAATCCGCGGACAAAAGTCTTTCTTGCAAACATGAAAATATTTGTATGCCGACACCAGAACGGACGATTGTTCGCCTGTCAGTACACAATTCGGCCGACAGACCGCAGATTTGCAAGACTGGGCATGCTCAGAAAATAGAAAACACAGGGAAAGTTAACCATTACATGACATCACTTCTGCAGTCGGTGGACAAAATTCTTGTGCTGTCCTTGTGCTGTCTTTGCACTTTTCAGCAGACACCGACATCCCGGGGAGAAAAGAGGAACATTTGTAAGCCGACCATCGGTACGTGTGTACGGGGCTTAAGATAGACTTTCTCATGCACCCACACACTGGTGTCAAACTAACACACCCAAAGAGATCTCAAACGCTTTTGCGGATTACTATAGCTCCCTTTACAATCTCAAACTACACGTGGACACTCCTCAACCCACGGACGCAACCATCCAAAATTTCCTCCAACAAATATGCCTCCCGTCTTTAACAGCAGACTCCTTAGCGCAATTGAAAAGCCCTTTCACACCTCAGTAATTGGCTGACATGCTCTCAGCCTTACCTCTGAACAAATCCCCGGGCCCTGACGGCATGACAAACTAATACTACCGCTCTCTCCAAGAAACGTTATCGCCATACCTTCTGAAACTGTTTTCCAACGCGGTTACCACTGGCTCCCTTCCATCCGAAAGGCTGCAAGCAAACATCACTACCCTCCCTAAACTGGGCAAATCCCCTAACACTCCAGCCAACTTCAGACCCATTTCACTATTGAACAATGATGTGAAAATGTATGCCAAACTCATTGCCAACAGACTAACGTTGATATTGCCATCACTAATTGGGGGGGATCAGATGGGATTCGTTAAGGGCAGACAAGCACCGGACGCTACAAGAAGAGTAATCAATCTGCTCCACCACGCCGAGCGCACCAAAACGCCTTCTCTGCTTCTCTCCATAGATGCAGAGAAGGCGTTGGACCACGTTCACTGGGGGTATATGAGAGCCGTCTTGGAGAAGTTCGGGTTTTCTGGCCCGATCCTCTCAGCCATATTGACTCTCTACACCTCGCCGTCGGCCAAAGTAGTATCGGCTTGCACCTTGTCCAAAGCCTTTTCCATAACGAACGGCACACGACAATGCTGCCCACTATCGCCTCTAATTTTCAACTTATTGATTGAACCCCTGGCTGAATCACTTAGACGCAGTCCCCTGGTTTCAGGTTATAAATTCCAACACTCCTACCACGTTATTACGCTTTTCGCTGATGACGTGATCCTCAGTCTCAGGAATCCCATTGTGTCCCTCCTAACAGCCCACCAAATCCTTCAAAATTTTAGTAAAATTTCATACTATAAGGTCAATTTCAGCAAATCTGTAATTCTCAATATGGGCATACATGCTTCCACACATTCTCATCTACAAACGCATCTACTATACGCATGGACCACACAGGAACTGCAATACTTGGGCATCCAATTGACATTCCTGACCTCTAGACTTCTGACCTCCAACTTAAAACCTCTCCTGACTTCCATATCAGCAGATGTTGCGAAACCTAAAATGACTTAACTATCCTGGACCGGTAGAATAGCTGCCTTTAAAATGGTATGTCTACACAAAATACTATATATCTTTCGCACTCTCCCGATATCCATACCCAAAAAATATATTAACCCTATCTCTAAACTCCTCCGTACATTTATTTGGCAGAAAAAACGGGCGAGATGTGCTCATGCAGATATGGTAAGCCATAAATCAGTGGGTAGTTTGGGATTTCCAGACATTTTGGATTACTACCATGCATCCTGGCTGGCTCCTCTGTAACACTGGTTCTCCCACCAAAATACCCTCCCTTGGCTCCCTATAGAATCCACACTGTCAAACACGCACGACATTAGTGTTCTGCTACTAGCAGACCTATGGAAGCCATTAGCCTTAAATGCCCTCCCAGCCACCACACAAGCTTCCTTGAAGTCCTGGAGACTCCTTATTACCCAACTCTCAAAATCCACGTTAACCACACCCATCCCCTTACCTCTAACTACCTTAGGTATTCTTCTCCCCTGTATTCAAACTACTAAGCTCACCTCGTCAGGTATCCACATGATATCGCAACTTTACCACAACAAATCCATCAAACCCTTTGCAGCTCTACAGCGGGAATTTACACTCCCTCCCCAGTCGGTTTATGTTTATAACAGCATTTCCAGTTTCTTAACCAAACATCCCCCGCCTGTGATATACCTCCCTACCTCACTATGGCAGTTTCTTACAAATCCCACGTCCAGGATAAAAGGGATCTCCCTTTTTTACAATCTTTTTCTACAAAAGACTACGTTTCATAAAACCTCACACATGACTAAATGGGAAAATGAGCTCCAACTATCCTTCTCGGACGCACAATGGAAATTGGCGATCCGTACATCACATAAAGCCACCCAGTGTGTCAATCACTGGGAACAATCACAAAAAATTATAACCCAATGGTATTTAACTCCATACCGCCTCTCTAAAATATATCCTGCTCACAGCCCGCTCTGTTGGCGTAACTGTGACCAGGTGGGAACAATTGTGCATACTTTCTGGAGAAAGGTCTTTGAGATACTCTCCAATGTCACAGGTTTATTAATCAAACCCAATCCTGCATTGGCTCTCCTTTCCTTGGGTTTGGAAATAATACCTCCCGATATGAGAACAGTCTATATCCATATATTGATAGCGGCTAGGACCCTTATTGCGAGATATTGGAAACAGTCTGTCACTCCTTCTCATTTGGAAGTGATACGTTTAGTTAACATGCAATTCTCCCTAGAAAAGGCATACGCATACTCAATATCCCATGGGACCAAATTCCATGGGGACTGGCTCGTATGGACGCACAGTACCTATTTCACACCGACCTAATGTGTTTATACCTTACAACCTATTTGTTACACTTGTTCCGGTACCCCTACAATTCTTAATAATGTTATGTGTGTTTCTCTTTTGAAAACAAGACACACGTTATTTGTTTATGTTCTGTAAAATGTTACTTCATTTCACATTGTACTCCAGTTTTCCTTTTGGTTTGTCTTTTTGAAAGTTCTAATAAAAACCTATTGACAGTAAAAAAAACAGAAATTATCATGGGTGTCCTTCCAGCTTATCACTAATGTCTCATCCTAGTATATTCCTTTCATGAGAAAGAGAAAAGGGAGGGGGCAAAGGAGGGGGTCATGTCTGCACACAGCTATCATGACACAGACAACATGTGGGACTAAAAGTTCCAGCATTTACAGGCATACACAGTTATCTCTCTGAAATTGCTTACATTTTTCCCATTTATACAACAACAAAAGCATATCAATATCCCACTTTCTTTTACCTCTCTTCAATATTTCCCTGCTTAAATTAGTTTTACCTCCCTAAATTCTGCTTTCTTGATTTTGTTCTGATATCCCTTTCATCCCATGTACTGTAATCCCGTACTTAACTGACTCTAGCTCCTGTGATCAGACAGACAGTTATAATGCTCATCCCATGCTCCCTTTCTGATCACATATAAAGAGTTCTGTTTTGAGACAGGCCTAAAAAAAGATGTTATTCCTATACAGTTTGACTCTCATTTGTCTATTTTGGCTTTTTCTCATGTTTTAGATTTTACTAGTTGTAGTGCCTGACCCTAAATTCATCACACAACTTAACATCAAAATTTCCCTTTATATGTACTCACTTTTGTTGCCAGCGGTTTAGACATTAATGGCTGTGTGTTGAGTTATTTTGAGGGGACAGCACATTTACACTGTTATACAAGCTGTACACTCACTACTTTACATTGTAGCAAAGTGTCATTTCTTAAGTGTTGTCATATGAAAAGATATAATAAAATATTTACAAAAATGTGAGGGATGTACTGGCTTTTGTGAGATATTGTATAACCACCAAACAATACAGTTTGATTAGGGGAGTAAAATAGGCGTCCTTAGTCGTGAAAATGCCTTTCCAATCAAGAAAGTCTATTAAACCAAATGTAAGCAAAGGGCTTACCTCGGACAGCTGATTATCAAAAATTCCCAAATCGTCTCAATCTCCTCGTTTCGGATTTTTAGGGTCACCAATAAATTCCCTCCTGGCTGGCTTGCCATCTGTTCAAAACAATTGCCGTAAAGTGTGAGCCACACCCCTATGAAATACAAAACCAAGGATAGACGAAAAGTGGGGTTTTCAAGGCTCAAATGAGGTGGTCAAATCATCCAACGCCACACAGTAATAAAGTTAAAAAACATTTTATTAACTAGTAGTTATAAAAAGGCATAAAAACAATATGCTTAAAAAACGCACACACATATACCAAATATAAATAAAAATTTGAGGAACACAGGTAGGTAACCAGATGGTGGAGTCAAAAGGATGGATATAGTCCCTGTACAGGGACTTCGCTTGACTTCGCTTCTTCAGGGCTTAAGAGACCAGAGAACCAGCTAGTGTTCTATAGGTTATATAAGACGATTCCAATAAGTATTTGCATATATACATATAATGCACGTCATATAACATAGTATATTTGAGACTGTGGCGCATATATCACAGAAAATAATTTTAATCACTATGATAGTAGAGAATGTGTTGCATACTGACCCCAAATGGTGCGGACCCATAGTCCAGCCAAAGCTCACGGATAGTAATTGTCTAGTAGACATGGACCATATATCCCGATTGAGGTTTATAAGACGTGTTAGTGCATATACTATAAAAGTATCTACACGCTTATTATATTTACTTTGTTATATCGTATATGTCCAAATGCACTAGTATGTGGCCATTCAGACACCCCCCTAGGGAGACAACATGCAGCTTCCTGGTTGAAAAAACATAGATGGAAAGTTTGTAAGAGCATGATCGTCATTGAATCTTAATGATCTTAATGATTAATTGAAGATCATGCTCTTACAAACTTTCCATCTATGTTTTTTCAATCAGGAAGCTGCATGTTGTCTCCCTAGGGTGGTGTCTGAATGGCCACATACTAGTGCATTTGGACATATACGATATAACAAAGTAAATATAATAAGCGTGTAGATACTTTTATAGTATATGCACTAACACGTCTTATAACCCTCAATCGGGATATATGGTCCATGTCTACTAGACAATTACTAACCGTGAGCTTTGGCTGGACTATGGGTCCGCACCATTTGGGGTCAGTATGCAACACATTCTCTACTATCATAGTGATTAAAATGTTTTTCTGTGATATATGCGCCACAGTCTCAAATATACTATGTTATGTGATGTGCATTATATATGCAGTATATATGCAAATACTTATTGGAATCTTCTTATATAACCTATAGAACACTAGCTGGTTCTCTGGTCTCTTAAGCCCTGAAGAAGTGAAGTCAAGCGAAATGCGTTGGCTGTACAGGGACCATATCCATCCTTTTGACTGAGACTCCACCATCTGGTTAACTTCCTGTGTTCCTACCTGTGTTCCTCAAATTTTTATTTATATTTGGTATATATATGTGCATTTTTTAGGCATATTGTGTTTATGCCTTTTTATAACTACTAGTTAATAAAATGTTTTTTAACTTTATTACTGTGTGGCGTTGGATGATTTGACCACCTCAATTGAGCCTTGAAAACCCCACTTTTTGTCTATCCTTGGTTTTGCTCGCCATCTGTTCTGGAAATTTTATAGATGGCAACTTTTATCCTCATATTGATTAGTGGTTCCAAATTATTAATAACTACTGCAGTAGGGAACAGACACAAAAGATTCACTCAGGATTTTTCCAAATCACTGTTCTGCTTTATTTGACGCAATTAAAGGTTTTTATACACATGATTATGTAGGTATCACATTAATATTACAATTGTACTTTTATGGTAACAAGGGGCATAACATAGGCAAGCTAATTCTAATCAGGACTTAAAGAATGCAAACGTAATGAAAACATTATTAATGCCGTGTGCACAATGAGTGCAGTGAGCAATACATACAAAATAGAATACAATAATATACAGAACTTACAAATTTCCTTCACAGAGTATTGATGAGGGCCCCACCCAATCTCCAGCACAATGTGCTGGCAGAGGGCAAGCCACCTCATGAATACTTCTGAGTCATGCCAGCAGAGGAAGTTGGGTGGAAGATGGATATGGAATAGTGATGAGCTGAACACCCCCCTGTTTGGTTCGCATCAGAACATCTCGAACAGGGGAAATGTTCTAGCGAACATGTGAACTCCATTAAAGTCTATGGGACACGAACATGAAAACTCAAAAGTCCTAATTTTAAAGGCTTAAATGTAAGTTATTGGCCCCAAAAAAAACGTGTGGGGACCTGGGTACTGCCCTGGGGTACATGAATCAATGCACATTTTTTTTTTTAAAACAATAATTTTTACAGGAGCAGTCATTTTAAAAATGCTTAAATTGAAACAATAAAAATGAAAAATTCCTTTAAATATTGTGTGTGTGTGTGTGTGGGGGGGGGGGGGGGCTTAATGTGCCTGTAAAGTGGCACATTTGTGCAATGTATGTAGCCCATTGCAGCAATACTGACATTTCTAAAGGAAAAAATGTCATTTAAACTTGCTCGCGGCTGTAATGTACTGTCGGCTCCCAGCAATACAGATAAAAAATGAAAAAAAAAAAAGCTGCGTAGGGTCCCCCCCAGTCCATACCAGTCCCCCACGTCTGTTATAGATTTTACAGGGAACCCCACGCCAAAATTTTAAAAAGAAACAGCGTGGGGTTCCCCCTAAAATCCATACCAGACCCTTATCCGAGCACACAGCCTGACTAGCCAGGATAGGGGTGGGGACGAGTGAGCTCCCTCAGTTCCTGAACCATACCAGGTCTCTTTCCCCCCACCCCAAAGCACCTTGCCCCCATGTTGATGGGGACAGGGGTCTCTTCCCGACAAGCATTGGCTGTGGTTGTGGGGGTCTGCGGGGGAGGCTTATCAGAATCTGGAAGCCCCCTTTAACAAGGGGGCCCCTAGATCCCATCCACCCCATGTGAATGGATATCGGGTACATCGTACCCCTACCCATTCACCAAAAAAGTGTCCAAAAAAAATAAAGACAAAAGCTAGTTTCTGACAAGTCCTTTATTACAAAATAAAATTAAAAAAAGTGTCCTCCAATATAAATCCATCGTCAATCACGTCGCCCACGGCACACCTAAAAAATAGGGGGGAAAAATACGCTAATGATGCAAATGAGCTGCTAGAGCTGTGACAGCTCTTTTTTAGGAAAGGGGCGGGGACACCCACCCCTTCTGACGTGACGTCAGTTCAATTATTCACTGCACCAGCACCATAATGCACTGTGCTGATGCAGTGAATAAATTACTGACTTTACATCAAAAGGGGCAGTGCCCATCCCTACTGAGGAGGCTGTTGGTGGCCCTTGAGTGTGCCCCCTAGTCTGGGGAGGACTTCAGGCCTGGGGCTCGGGTGTTGGAGGGACCCTCCACAACACATGAAGGAAATACTTCCTGGAGGCACAGGAGAAAGGAGAGGACAGCAGGAGCAGGTATGCATGTCCAGGAGTTCTCCAGAGTCAGTCGGGTGATCTGGGGGGACTGTGATGTCAGTCTGGGAAGACTGTGGAGAAGTAGCCAGGAGTAGAGATGGACAAACATCGGCCAAGAACCGCGAGTTTGCGGCAGGCCCCATTGACTTTAATGGGAGGCGAACTTTAAAAACCTTTAGGTCATATTTGCAGCCAAAAAAGATGTACTAGCTGTGCACAAATAGTCCCAGCACATGGACAATATCATAACAGAAGTATTGCAATTGGAAAAGTTGCCCTAAATTATTATTATTTTTTTACAGCAAAAAATATATATATTTTTTCATAAATCAGCCAGAACTGACAGCAGCCGGTAAATGCATGTCTAATACATATAGGGTCCATTCACACATCTGTAAAATGGGTCCGCATCCATTCCACAATTTGGCGGAACCTTTACAGACCCATTGATTTTCAACTCCAGTCTGAAAAATTAGGCATTCACGGGATAGAGAAGTGTCGGCCATTCCAGGCCCCAAAAATTAGGCCACATGCATTTACCTGACAGCTAAGAACGTAGTATTCTGTGGCTGAAGGTACATTAGGCATTCACAGGATACAGAAGTAAGTGTTGGCCAGTATTGGCCCCAAAAATTATCCCACATGGGTTTATTTGACAGCTAAGAAAGTAGTATTCTGTGACTGAAGGTACATTAGGCATTCACAGTATACAGAAGTGTCGGCCTGTATAGGCCCCAAAAATTAGCCCACATGGGTTTAACTGACAGCGAATAACGTAGTATTTGATGGCTAGAGGTACATTAGGCATTCACACAGGATACAGAAGTAAGTGTCGGCCTGTATAGGCTGCAAAAATTAGCTCACATGGGTTTAACTGACAGCAAAGAACGTAGTATTTGATGGCTAGAGGTACAGGCATTCACCGGATACAGAAGTGAATGTTGGCCATAAAAGGCCCCAAAAATGAGCCCACATGGGTTTACCTGACAGCTAAGAATGTAGTATTCTGTGGCTAAAGGTACATTAGGCATTCACAGGATACAGAAGTAAGTGTTGGCCATAAAAGGCCCCAAAAATTAGCCCACATGGGTTTACCTGACAGCTAAGAACATAGTATTCTATGGATGAAGGTACATTAGGCATTCACAGTATACAGAACAGTATACAGAAGTAAGTGTCGGCTCCAAAAATTAGCTCACATGGGTTTAACTGACAGCAAAGAACATAGTGTATTTGATGGCTAGAGGTACATTAGGCATTTACAGGATATAGAAGTAAGTGTCGGCCTGTATAGGCCCCAAAAATTAGCTCACATGGGTTTAGCTGACAGCAAAGAACGTAGTGTATTTGATGGCTAGAGGTACATTAGGCATTCACAGGATACAGAAGTAAGTGTCGGCCTGTATAGGCCCCAAAAATTATCTCACATGGGTTTAACTGACAGCAAAGAACGTAGTATTTGATGACTAGAGATACTGTACATTAGGCGTTCACACAGGATACAGAAGTAAGTGTCGGCCTGTATAGGCTCCAAAAATTAGCTCAAATGTGATTAATTGACAGCAAAGAACGTAGTACTTGTTGGCTAGAGGTACATTAGGCATTCACACAGGATACAGAAGTAAGTGTCAGCCTGTATAGGCTCCAAAAAATAGCTCACATGGGTTTAACTGACAGCAAAGAACGTAGTATTTGATGGCTAGAGGTACATTAGGCATTCACAGTATACAGAAGTAAGTGTCGGCCTGTATAGGCTCCAAAAATTAGCTCACATGGGTTTAACTGTGTCACGATCACTCAAGGGTAGGTCAGGGGACGGATCTTCAGCTGTAGATACCACTCAGAATATGCTTAGAGATAGTTAAAGTCAGGTAACTTTAGCATTTCTTAACCCATCATAGTGGTAGACACACCAGCAACTGTACTAGCATGCACACATACTCTGAGTCCGCACACTCGCATGTAATAGTGTAGCCTAGTATATACTAAATGGACTGATGCTACACAACAGTAGTAGCAGAGTACAGGGAATGAGCAAGTAGATGGGCCAAATGTTAGTAGACTGTTCCTTAGGGTAAATTGGAAATGAATGAATTAACCAGAGTCCCCTAGGGGGTACTTATCAGTCCCAGCGGCAACTTCAAGACAGGGGAATTGTAGTTATCAGCATGAGAGGAGGAGGCAGGCTCAGCAGCGGTCCGTTCCAGTGAGAAGAGGGGAAGTGCTGGTATGCTTCGGCAGTCTCCGGTAGTGATCGGGAGCAGAGAAGTGGTTCAAGGAATCCAGGTGAGTGGATGTAGTTGCACGAACAACGGTATGGGAAGCACCGTTGTTTTAAATAGCCGTTCGGAACGGCGCAGGGAAATGTCGTCACACGTGACGTCCAACGTCATGACGCGGCGTATGCGTTCCACCGGACCGAGTGGTGGAACGCAAACAGGTAAGTATGTGATTCCTTACAATACTCCCCCCATAAGGCCGGCTCCGGAAGGCCTATGATCTTGGCTTTGCAGGATGAATGACATGGAATCTTTGAATGCACCGAGGTGCATGAACATCTGTAGCATCGACCCAGGTGTTATCTTGGGGACCATAGTTCTTCCACCTTACCAAATATTGTAGTTTCCCCCTATAAGTTCAGGAGTCGAGAATCTCCTGCACTTCATATTCCACATTGCCATCCACCTGTACAGGAGGTGGAGGTGTGGCTCTACTTCTAAGACCCTGATTTGGAATATGGGGCTTTAGTAATGACACATGGAATACGGGATGTATCTTTAGGTCTGCTGGTAAGGTAAGACGAACTGCAGAGATACCAATGAGTCTCTCGATAGGCAAAGGTCCTATATATAAGGGTCCAAGTTTTCTACACGGGATTCGTAACCGTAGATTTTTGGTGGATAACCAAACTAGGTCACCGGTGGCATAATGGGGAGCAGGTCTTCTTCGGAGATCGTAGTATCGTTTTTGCTGGTTATGAGCCTGGGTAATGATGGAATTAAGGAGACCTAGAGAACTTTTGATTTGCGATAAGTAATCAGTAGCTACTGGATTACTAGAGGGTAGGATACGAGGAGGAAGAAGTGTTGGGTGGATCCCATAGTTGAGAAAGAAAGGGCTTTGCTTGGTGGTACTATGGACTGCGTTATTGTAGGCAAATTCTGCCAGAGGAAGTAAATCTGCCCAGTCACCCTGTAAATATGAGGTATAGCAACGTAGGTACTGTTCAATACTCTGATTAACCCGTTCAGTCTGTCCATTAGTTTGAGGGTGATATGGTGAAGTCAATCTACGGTCAATGCGAAGGATACCACATAAAGATTGCCAAAACCGTGAAATAAATTGGGTCCCTCTGTCTAAAATGAGAGTCTTAGGGATACCGTGCAATTTAAACACATGCCTTACTAGCAACTTAGCTGTCTCCTTGGAAGAGGGTAGTTTCCGAACAGGAATGAAATGGGCCATTTTTGTGAGATGGTCCACAGTTACTAAAATGGTGGTAAACCCCTTGGAAGGGGGAAGTTCTACTATGAAATCAAGGGACAATACTTCCCATGGAGTAATAGGTATAGGTAAACTGCAGAGTAATCCATATGGTTTTGCAGTCTCAGACTTAGATCTGGCATAAATCTCACAGGACAAGACAAACTGCTGAACCGATGTTCACATGGCAGGCCACCAAAATTGTCTAGCAAGAAGGTTTAAAGTCTTGGTCATACCCATATGTCCTGCCAAGGGCACGTCATGTGCTAGCTGCAAAATTCTAGTGCGGACAGTGGGGGGTATGTAAAGTTTAGTGCCGAAGTAGAGGAACCCCTCTGCGTCAGGGCTCAATTAAGGTGGTGGTGAGTCAGATTTTAA
The DNA here is from genome assembly GCF_965119305.1 of Pelophylax lessonae. Lineage (NCBI taxonomy): Eukaryota > Metazoa > Chordata > Amphibia > Anura > Ranidae > Pelophylax > Pelophylax lessonae. The sequence continues at coordinate 498,522,802 of NC_138769.1, read as the reverse complement.
ACTGTCTAAGATTTCATCCTTTAGGGATCTAATAACCCCGACTATGCGGTCTGGAGGTATAATAGATCGGGGAAAGGAATTTGTAAAATTATTTTCAGCTAATCGAGATAAAGCATTCACTTTTTTATTTTTTAAGGCTGGTTTGTAAGTTACTAAAAAAAAATTAAAGCGCAGAAAGAACAGGCCCCAACGAACTTGGCGACGGGAAAGGGTATTGTTCGTTTGCAGATATTGGAGGTTTTAATGATCAGTATAGATTATCACTGGCAGTTGGGTACCTTCGAGTAAATGGCGCCAGTTCTCAAGCGCCAGTTTAATGGCCAGCAGTTCCTTCTCCCCTACTGGGTAGTTAACTTCGGGAGCACTCATAGATTTACAGAAGAATGCTACTGGATGAAGCGGGGAAGTGCTTGTTGGTCTTTGGGAGAGGACTGCCCCCACCGCTGTGTTAGAGGCATCAACCTCCAAGGTATACTGCAAAGTTGGGTTCGGATTACGCAGTATAGGAGCAGACGTAAATCTAGACTTTAATAAACAAAAGGCACGATTCGCTTCCTCAGTCCAAGTGTAGTTCTTTTTAGAACTAGTAAGTTGATGCAATGGTCTGACTACGGTAGAATAATTCCTAATGAATTTCCTATAAAAGTTAGAAAACCTGAAATATCGCTGTAAGGCCTTACATGTAGTGGACACAGGCCAATTTAGTATACAGGAGGTTTTACTTTTGTTCATCCTAATCCCTTGTTCCGATATGATGTATCCCAAGAAAGGAACCTCATCCGCATGGAACAGGCACTTCTCCAGTTTTGCGTATAGATTGTGAGTCAGCAATCTGGAGAGGACTATGCGTACATGCCTCACATGTTCAGGCAATGACTGGGAGTAAACCAGTATGTCGTCCAGATATACCACCACGCAGACATCCAGCAAATCTCTGAAAACATCATTAATAAATCGCTGTAATGCCGTGGGGGCGTTGCAGAGTCCGAACGGCATCACTAGATACTCGAATAAGCCATACCTGGTTCTAAAAGCAGTCTTCCATTCATCCCCCTCACGAATACGCACAAGGTTGTATGCACCTCTCAAATCTAACTTAGAGAAGTACCTGGCTCCAGGTACCTGTTTAATTAGTTCGGGTATTAGGGGTAAAGGATAACAGTCTTTTATAGTGATATTATACAGTTTTCTATAATCTATAATAGGCCTGAGACTCTGATCCTTATTGCGAACAAAGAAGAGTCCTGCAGCCGTTGGAGATGTGGAGGGTCTGATGAATCCCCTAGCCAAATTTTCTTCGAGATACTGTTTGAGGTGAGTAAGTTCATCCTGGGAGAAAGGGTATACATGGCCATAGGGTAATTTACTATTGGGGAGCAAGTCAATGGCACACTCGTAAGTTCTGTGCGGGGGTAGGGCCTGGGCATTCTTTTCAAGAAAGACCCCAGACAAGTCATGGTAACAAGAGGGTAGAGGTGGATGACTAGACACTGTAAGGAGTGTATTTGAGGGGTGGTGAAGCTTACATGTGGTACCACAGTAGTGGGAGGTGAATGATAACCTACGTGTACCCCAATCGATTTCGGGTCGGTGTAAGTGTAACCAAGGGAGTCCTAGGATAACTGGAAAATGCGGAGAGGGAAGCACATCGAATGTGCTGGTTTCAGTATGGATGTCATTGGAAGTGACCAGGAGTGCTTGGGTTTGGGCTGTTATAGGACCAGAGGGTAATGGAGACCCAGTAATTAAACTGACTGAAACGGGAGAGGTTTTTCATGGTAACGGGTATTTTATTTTGACATACAAAGGTACTGTCAATGTAATTTCCACAAGAGCCGGAATCGATCATGCCCCTGGTTGTAATCCTATTTTGGTCCCACTGCAAGATTAGATGAACAAAAATATATGGATTAGAAGATTGGGTTGTTAACCCCCCACCAAGGTATCAAGACACTCACCCTCCTTCTTACGAACAAGTGGACAACTACTTATCAAATGATCAGCGGAAGCACAGTACATACCAAGATTTAGAGAACGGCGAGCCCGTTCCATAGATGTTAAAGGGGATCGCAACATGCCCACCTCCATAGAAGTGGGTTCCTCAGATATGTGTCGAGGTGGTGTTTGTGGTAATACTACAGATCTTTGAGCCTTAATTTCACGCAGGCTGCGATCAATATTGATACTCAGGTAGATTAAGGAGACAAGGGTCTCAGGTAATTCAACCCGAGAAAGTTCGTCCAAGCCGAAATTGTGTTTTTAGAGTGGTCTCATTCCAACTTGAGTCAAGAGCCCACCGCTTGAACTCTATTTCGTAGTCCTCAGCAGGCCTTATACCTTGTCTTAATGCTCTAAGATGATTGTCTGCAGTACTCTGTTTATTGGGATCCTCATATAGTCGGGAGAATGCTGCTATAAATTCAGAATAGGAATTTAGTAATGGGTCTTCACGTTCTAGAAAGGAATCTGCCCAGGCCTGTGGTTCACCAGACATGTAAGATATAGTAGTACAGACCTTAATACGGTCTGTGCTATAGGTGCGGGGTTTTAGGTCATACATTAATCTACACGCGTTTATAAATTTGCGGAATTTCTTGCGATCTCCAGTAAATACTTGTGGTTTATTTTAGGCTCCCGAGGCTGTGTGGTAGTAAGTTGTGAAACTTGAGCAAGTTGCTGCCGTAAAGCCAGATTCTCCCTCTGTACCTCAGAGACGGTCTGCACCAATGTATCCATCTTCTGAGAGAGATGCATAATGTGAGTAGCCATATCTGCTGGATCCATTTTTCCAAGGTTCGTGCAATCTGTCACGATCACTCAAGGGTAGGTCAGGGGACGGATCTTCAGCTGCAGATACCACTTATGCTTAGATATAGTTAAAGTCAGGTAACTTTAGCATCTCTTAACCCATCATACTCAGCAACTGTACTAGCTTGCACACATACTCTGAGTCCGCACACTCACATGTAATAGTGTAGCCTAGTATATACTAAATGGACTGACGCTACACAACAGTAGTAGCAGAGTACAGGGAATGAGCAAGTAGATGGGCCAAATGTTAGTAGACTGTTCCTTAGGGTAAATTGGAAATGGATGAATTAAATAGAGTCCCCTAGGGGGTACTTATCAGTCCCAGCAGCAACTTCAAGACAGGGGAATTGTAGTTATCAGCATGAGAGGAGGAGGCAGGCTCAGCAGCGGTCCGTTCCGGTGAGAAGAGGGGAAGTGCTGGTATGCTTCGACAGTCTCCGGTAGTGATCGGGAGAAGGGAAGTGGTTCAAGGAATCCAGGTGAGTGGATGCGGTTGCACGAACAATGGTATGGAAAGCACCGTTGTTTTAAATAGCCGTTCGGAACGGCGCAGGGAAATGACGTCACACGTGACGTCCAATGCCATGACGCGACGTATGCTTTCCACCGAACTGAGTGGTGGAACGCAAACAGGTAAGTATGTGATTCCTTACAAACTGACAGCAAAGAACGTAGTATTTGATGGCTAGAGGTACATTAGGCATTCACGGTATACAGAAGTAAGTGTCGGCCTGTATAGGCTCCAAAAATTAGCTCGCATTGGTTTAACTGACAGCAAAGAACATAGTATTTGATGGCTAGAGGTACATTAGACATTCACACAGGATACAGAAGTAAGCGTCGGCCTGTATAGGCTGCAAAAATTAGCCATTCAATGGACATGAAATGCCTTTTACGCCGCTGTATTTAGCGAAAACAAGGACCAGGAATTGTTGTGGGTGGATGGCGGTCTGGCAGATATTTGTGGCCTGTCATGAGGAATTTCAATGAAACATGGTCTACTGGTCACATGTGTTGAATTCCTCAGAGATCCATGCCTCATTCATTTTTATTAATGTGAGGTAGTCTACACTGTCATGAGCTAGGGGAGTGCGATTATCGGTCACGATCCCCCCTGCTGCGCTGAATGTCCTTTCAGACAGGACACTGGATGTGGGGCAAGCCAACATTTCCATTGCAAATTGTGCAAGCTCTGGCCAGAGGTCAAGCCTGCCCACCCAGTAGTCCAGGGGTTCATCACTCCTCAGAGCGCCCACATCGGCCGTTAACCCGATGTAGTCGGACACCTGTCGGACACCTTTTTTTATGCTCCAACATTTGAGCCACAGAAGCCTGCCTTTTTGCAGAACAACGTGACGATGGCATCATGGAAGGTGGAGTGTTGGACAACTGTGAGGCAGGGGCGGATCCAGAGTCTAATCACGGGAGGGGCACTGTCATTTTTATTTTTTTTACTAGTAATGGCGGTGATCAGCGATTTTTAGTGGGACTGCGACATTGCAGCAGACAGATCGGACCCCTAACTGACATTTTTGACACTTTTGGGGGAACCAGTGAGTGACATTACTACAGTAACCAGTGACACTGGCAGGGAAGGCGTTAATCCAGGGGCGATCAAAGGGTTAAGTGTGAGCCTGGGGGGTGCTTTCTAACTGTGGGGGGGCTTGTAATATGAACACAGAGACCTGTGTTCCTAAATAGGAGGAACACAAGAGCTCTACAGTGATTCCTGAGACAACAATGGTCTGCTGCGTTTCCAACTGCAGACCGTCGTTCTCTCTTCACAGGGAGCGATTGCAGGTGACCGGCGCCAATTGCGGCTGCTGGCCCTGCGCCTCGGCTTTCCCACGATTTGCGAGAACCTGCCGCCATATTACTGTGGTGGCTGGTCGGCAGGTGGTTAAAACAGTGACACTGTTTTAAAGTGTTCCATGCATTCCCATGCCATTTATTTGTATTCTGACACATGGCTGCACTGTCCTAAAATGACATGCTGGTGCAGGTCTATGAAAGCACCCTGCATGCACACCCAGAAGCATGACATATTGGGATACAATGGCTGTGTGTCTCAGTAGAAATAAATGGGATGCCAGCACAGGGATATATGCAACACTTTATGCATCCTAAAGCCATTAAATGGCAGCCCTGCATGTTAGACTCATGTCTGCAGCACACCCCGTGTAAAGGAGGCAGGACGATTATTTTCACTGTCATTCTAAATCATCATTATCATCATGATAATCACACAATACAGGTGCTGTGGCTCAATGCATCTGTACTGTGTGATTATCATGATGATAATGATGATGAATGCATTTAGCTGCTGTATAATTCCTCATGGTGGCTGGGCAGCAGCAAGGACATGGCATAGGTGAAGGATCTGTACCTTTTTGGAGACAAATGAATTCATTGCAGTCTAGATGTTTTCCTCACTGCCCCTGTCTGCTGTGAAGACCTGTCCCTCTCAGTGTGTTCACACACTGACACACGCTGCTGTGAAGACCTGTCCCTCTCAGTGTGTTCACACACTGACACACGCTGCTGTGAAGACCTGTTCCTCTCAGTGTGTTCACACACAGACGCACGCTGCTGTGTCTCAGGCTAATTCCCCCTCAGCCTGAGCCCTCCCTCTCCTCTCTGCACCCATTGGCTGCAGGAGTCAGGCAGTGATGAGGCTGCTGCCTGATATCACTCCGCTTGGCCGGAACCTTCATTTTATTGTCGCAAAATGCGGCTCCTGGTGGTATTAATCCACCTGATCAGGGAATTAAAAAAAAAAACCTCTCTCTATGAAACAGCATCCAGGGCCCCTCTAAATGAACTGATGGGGCTCAGGGATTATATTTTAGGTCTCCTGGGAGCCGGGGAAGCAGATATAAAGTACCTGAAGCTGCATTTAGATAATGCCTCTGTAAACTTAAATCTGGTACTATTTTCTCGGGGGGGGGGGGGGCAATTGACTCGATGCCCCCCCCTGGATCCGCCACTGCTGTGAGGAGACAGGAGAAGGAGAAGAGGCTGGACGGTAAGAGCCTGGAGTGTAGCTTTGTGGATTCTGATGGTGTTGCTCCCACTGGGCTCAGTGATGGGATTTCAGGTGCCTAGGTGGGTGTTGGGCTTACCACGACTTATGCATTGGCTGCAAAGGCTGCACGACTTATGCATTGACTGCAAAGGCTGCAGATGGCAACACTTGTCCGCAACGGACACATTAAAAAAAGCCCACACTGCGGAGCCATGTGACGGTGTCCTGGGAGCGCCAGATGTGACTGTACATGGTTGATGGCTCGCTCCTGATACATTTGCAGTCTGCTTTGTATCTCTTGTGCAATGCAAGTTCTGCCTGCCTCTCCTCCCTATCTGCCGGTCCGTCAGTTCTCCAGTTCTAGAAATAATTGGCCAGTAACTGTTGTCACTGTGCGTAGCACAGTTAACACAGCAAAAGAGGCCAAATTTTTGCAGGACTAAAATACAATCTTAGAAAATTATACTGTTAAACAACACTCCACTTCAATATGTGGTATTGGGGGGGCACAGGTTTATTACAACAGTTCTACAAATAATTGGCCAGTAACTGTTGTCACTGTTTGTAGCACAGTTTACACAGCAAGAGGCCACTTTTTTGCAGGACTAAAATACACTCTTAGAAAATGATACTGTTAAATATCACCCCACTTCAATATGTGGTATTGGGGGGCCACTGGTCTATCACACCAGTTGTTCAAAAAATTGGCCAGTGAGTTTGGCACTGTGTGTACCAGACTTAACTCAGCAAATGAGGCAATATTGTTGCAGGACACAAATACACTTGTAACAGTTTACTCAGATAACACCCCACTTCAATATGTGGTATTGGGGGGCCATTGCTGTATCACACCAGTTCAGAAAATTGGCCAGTGAGTTTGGTACTGTGTGTACCAGACTTAACTCAGCAAAAGAGGCAATATTGTTGCAGGACACAAAAAACTTGTAAAAGTTTACTCAGATAACACCCCACTTCAATATGTGGTATTGGGGGACCACAGGTTTATTACAACAGTTCTACAAATAATTGTGCAGTAACTGTTGTCACTGTTTGTAGCACAGTTTACACAGCAAGAGGCCACATTTTTGCAGGACTAAAATACACTCTTAGAAAATGATACTGTTAAATAACACCCCACTTCAATATGTGGTATTGGGGGGCCACTGGTCTATCACAGCAGTTCAAAAAAATTGGCCAGGGAGTTTGGCACTGTGTGTATCAGACTTAACTCAGCAAAAGAGGCAATATTGTTGCAGGACACAAATAAACATGTAAAGTATACTCAGATAACACCCTACTTCAATATGTGGTATTTGGGGGGGGGGGGCAATTGGTCTATCACACCAGTTATAATACATTATAATTGCTTTTGTCACTGTGTGTAGTATTGCTGCAGCAACGCTCAGTCACCACACCTGTCACAGTGCACAATAATACTACTAATCCCCTATAATATGTTTTCTACAAAGTATATTATAGTGTGGATTACCCCCCCCCCCCTTTTTAGTGCACTGCACAGCAATACCAAAAAATTTGCAGCCCTTTAAATTACTTTTGTGGACCTTTGTGGACATTAACAGAGCGATTTGTGTCACTGCAGATGACGATCTCTAACTGCCCCTAAAGCACAGACTGGATACCTGACCCTATACTGAAGAGACTGTAATAGACCTATACTGACATTGCAGCCCTTTAAATGACTTTTGTGGACATTAACATCTTTAAGAGAGACTGGACCTATACCGAAATACCAGCTCTGAAAAGGACGTTTGTGGACATTAACTTAGCGATTTGTGTGTGACTGCTGCCGATCTCTAACTGCCCCTAAAGCACCGACTGGATACCTGCCCCTAACCTGAGAAGATACTAGTAGCCCTTTACCAAAATACCAGCCCTGAAAAGGACTTTTGTGGATGTTCACAGAGCTATTTGTGTCTGGCAATCTCTCCCTCATGAGCACAGCAGACCTCTCCCTACAATGGCAAAAAGCGGAATGTGAAATGGCCTACAGCTCAGGTCTATTTATAGGGTAGGGGGCATGACCATGTGCTGAAATGTTTTAATTGGCTGTCCCATTCCACCTGACGGCTGTGTCATGGGTCAAAGTTCTCACCAATGTAAACTAAGATGGCCGTCGCGAACAACGCCATGTGTTCGCAAATTTGGCGGGTAGCGAACAAGCAAAATTTGCCGTGAACCAAACGCCGGGCGAACCGCAAGGCTATCCCTTGCCAGGAGGGCTAGTGAGAGAGGCAGCTGCAGCCAGGCAGGCTGGCAGTGCCTGAAGAGGTGATGCTGGGAGCAGTAGCCACAGTTATGAAAGTTGAACATTGACTTTTGCTACACAATTAAAGGGGCCTCGGAATCCTGCCTATAACCGGCTGCTGCTCTAAAATCTGACTGAGTGTTATGTCAGGATGATTTTTTGTCAAGTGTGCCAATGAAGTTCTGCAAGCAATATCGGAAGAGTTGTCCCTGAAGAGTTTCTGAAGTCAAGTGGGAATCCCATATTTCCCCTACTCCCCATCCAAGTTTTATCCTCTCAATAAAATAACAAAACAAAGTGCTGTTTTCTGACTCTGGGAAATTGAAAATTTGGTGTGCCTGGTTGTGCTGGGTGGGGGATCCCATTCTACTTGTGGCTTCTTAGGAGGTGCGCTATATGGGATAATAATTTGTGAGTGACTGCTGCAGGGATTATTTATAACGTTTGACTTGTGCTGTTTTTGCAGGATTTAGGCTGTCTCCTAGCTTGCTGCCCCACTGATCTGTTTAACCACGTGTTGCTCTCCTATTTGTGCTTGAGTCATTTTTCATGTTTGAGGAAAAAATAATAATTTAATTTTTCCGCCTGATAAATGCCTACTCCCTGCCTTCCAAATTGCCTCAAAGTGTCTCTGGAAAAGTAAAGTTTCACTTAATATTTCTGGCTGAAATATGCCTATTCTCTACTTCCAAAACCACTTCATATCATTAAGAATGGGATTCAGTTCAGTAAATAATTTAATTTGTTTTATAAATGTTTTGGAAACAATGCAGAAAAATAAAGTTTAATTTAATATTCATGGCTGAAATAAGAAAACTCCCTGCTTCCTAAATTGTCTTCCATGAAAAACAATACGATGCTGTTAAACAAATACATGTGGTGTCTAAAAAAAAAACTTTAATCTAAATTTCATGCTTAATTTGGACTAATCTCTGTCTCATAATGAGCTCCCATTAAAATGGATGATATTATTTTAAGCTAATTTATATCATTTTCATGTAGTGTCTTTCTAGAATATACTGTACATGTTATTCATATTTCTGTCTGAAAACAGCCCACGCTATGCATCCATATGTGTTTCCCATTAAACAGGATGAGGTATTACTGCACAATGTATTAATCCCCCACTCCTTTGTTCCAGCCACTTAAAATCTGCCTTATCTCTTCTGCAGCCATTATTCACTCCTCTCATTCCAAGCTTCACTCTCACCTTCGGCTTGGTTTCCTTACCAGCACGGCCGATGCAAGGATTTATGTCTATATAGGAGTGTAATGTTCCGGTATCTTTGGTACCCTAAATTACACTTTCCACAAGTGTATGCGCCCCACCATTTACTTTTGGAAAGGTGCGCATACACCTTTAAGACTGGAGCTGTCATCACCCAGCGCCGGACTAGATGGCTATTTAAAGCGCCGGTTCTCACTCACATGTGTTCGTTCAAACACCCTTACTTGGATGCTAACCTTGCTTGAAGCTTCCATGCTTGCAAGCTTACTTCGCTGACGGAACCTCGCTGCGCTGATCCCTGTATCCCGCTACTGGATCATCCGCCTCTCCGGAACCACCCTTCGGCTGTATCGCTAATAGTGCTAAGTACCCCGCAGGGGAATTCTCTATAAACTTATACTAAGCTTACACTATCTAGCTCTGCATAGTAAAGACTGTTTATCACATCTGCATATCTAGATTGCTAGCTCTTGAGACTACTGCTACTTTTCTGCACTGGGTTGATCTCTTTTGTATGTCCACCTGCTATTCTATCATCTGCTATCATACAACATTGCTAAACCTTCCTGCATCCATCTGCTACTGTCTCACCTTCAAGTGTCTATCACCTACCACCTCCACTCAACCTATCCCTCAACCTTCATCATTGTGTTACCACATACATAAAGTCACTCTAGGAACCAGTTTGCTAATTGTGTGTATTTACTGGCTGAAATAAGACCTTCCACACATGATGAGTCATTGAGGTTGGGAATGGTATCTCAGCATATCTCTTACATGACTACTGACGTGGAACTATTTCTGCAGCTGAAAATCCACACCATATAAGAAACGCAGGAGCGTTACGGATTGAACGAACCAAAAAAATGGATTCAGCAGAAATAACCACTCAGGTGACACAATTAAAACAGCAAGTATCTGCGTTAATACACGCACTTGCTGAATTAAAAGAAGACAATCAGGCTCTGTCGCAGCAGGTAATTAGACTGACACAACTTACCTCTGCTCAGTCCCCTGAACCCAAGATAAATCCCCCTTTGGTATTTACAGGCGATCGCAAAAAATTTCGCGAATTTAAAAACGCATGTGAGTTACTTTTTTTGCTAAAACCTCGTACCTACCTTACTGATCACATTAAGGTTTATACTATTATTTCTTACCTATCAAACGATCCTCGAGCCTGGGCAGATTCTCTTTTTGAGAAAAACGACCCGCTTCTCAACTCCTATGCCTTGTTCCTGGCAGAGCTCACTAGCCTATATGATGACCCCAATAGGCAGAGTACTGCTGATCTTCAGTTAAGATCCTTGAAACAAGGAAGGAGGCCTGTAGAAGACTTTGTCGCAGAGTTCAAGAGATTTACCCTTGATTCAGAATGGAATGATGCATCTCTGAAAACCCAATTTAGGCTTGGCCTATCAGAAACCGTTAAGGACGAGCTCGCCCGAGCGGATCTGCCAAAAACCCTGGATGCACTAATACAACTCAGTATTACCATAGATAGAAGACTACGAGAAAGAAAGGCTGAAAAGATGGGAATGCCATTATCCGTTTCCTCTCAGAGTCTGGCCGTTGACCCTGTTCCTATGGAGATAGGAACCATACGCCCACCGCTATCAACTATGGAAAAAGCCAAAAGACGAAATGAAAATCTCTGCTTGTACTGTGCATCCCCGGATCACAAGATAAACGTCTGTCCCCTAGTCAACAAAAAGAAGGGTGAGTGTTCACATGTCTCCCTAGGAGGATTGACAACTTCATTCACTAACCCCTACATTTCTGTTTTTTTGACATTATAGTGGGACCAGAACAGGATTACTACTAAGGCCATGATTGACACAGGATCTTGTGGAAATTATATGGATATATGTTTTGCTGCTTTAAATAAAATTCCTATTATTTCTAAACTCAAACCTGTCTCAGTAAGTCTTATTACCGGTGTTCCGTTATCCTCTGGTCCGATCACCGATCAGACACAAGCACTTCTAGTCACTATTAACGAGTCTCATAGGGAGACTTCTACCTTCGATTTAATACCATCACCCCACTTTCCCATTGTGTTGGGACTTCCCTGGTTGCACACACACCAACCAACCATAGATTGGAAGAAACGGTCCTTGACCTTCCCTTCTTGTTATTGCGAGGAAACGTGTAACCTCCCGTTTTCCGGGAAGATTCTGTCTGTGGTGACAGATGAGATTGCACCACTATGTTATCAGGATCTTTCTGAGGTTTTTCTTGAGAAAAATGCTCAAGCATTACCTCCTCATCGAGACTATGATTGTAGCATTGATCTACTCCCAAATAGCAAATTGCCGTTCGGTCATGTTTATCCTCTTTCACAGGATGAACTTGCCCATCTCAAAACCTATTTGGATGAGAACTTGGAAAAAGGTTTTATTAGACCTTGCACTTCTTCCACAGCAGCAGGACTCTTTTTTGTTCGCAATAAAGATTCAAGTCTCAGACCTATCATCGACTACAGGAAATTGAATGCTATCACAATAAAAGATCGCTATCCTCTACCGCTTATCCCTGAGCTCATTGAGCAGGTGCGTGGAGCTACCTATTTTTCAAAATTAGACCTGAAAGGAGCATACAATCTCATTCGAATCCGTGATGGACACGAGTGGAAGACTGCATTCAGAACTAGATACGGATTGTTCGAATATCTTGTGATGCCATTCGGCCTATGCAATGCCCCTGCAGTTTTCCAACGATTTATAAACAATATTTTTAAAGACTTACTAGATGTCTGTGTTGTGGTATATCTGGACGATATACTTATATATTCACGGACCCTGTCTGAACACATAAGACATGTAAGACTTGTATTATCGAGATTGCTTGCACATAATCTTTATGTGAAGCTGAAGAAATGCTTGTTCCATAAAGATGAGGTACTCTTTCTAGGCTACATCATATCCAAAACAGGAATCGAGATGGACATGAGTAAAATATCCTGCATTCAGGATTGGCCTACACCAACTACACGCAAGGCGCTACAGCGATTCCTGGGATTTTCAAATTTCTACAGGAAGTTCATAAAAAACTTTTCTGCTATTGTGAGACCCCTCACACAGCTCACTAGCATAAAAATACCATTTAAATGGTCAGAAGAAGCAAATAAGGCTTTCCACTTGTTAAAGACAAGGTTTACTTCCGCTCCCATATTACGCCATCCAGACCCATCCCTCCAATACATTCTGGAGGTAGATGCGTCAAACATGGCAGTAGGAGCAATACTCTCCCAACGACCTACCCACACTTCACCACTTCATCCAGTCGCTTTTTTTTCTAAATCCCTGAGCAGTCCCGAGATAAATTACCCCGTGGGTGAAAAGGAACTGCTTGCTATAAAATTGGCTCTGGAGAATTGGCGACATTTACTCGAAGGCACCCAACTACCAATAATTATATACACGGACCATAAAAACCTCCAATATCTTCAGACTAGCAAAACTCTCTCGCATCGACAGGTACGATGGTCACTATTCTTTCTAAGGTTTAACTTCCTAGTGACCTACACACCTGCAGATAAGAACAAAAAGGCGGATGCACTATCACGACTAACTGAAGAAAACTACTTTGAAATCCCTTCCGTTCCTATAATACCTCACAAACGCATTATTGGAGTTGTCCGTTCCTTAAAGGAAGAGGTTCTGCATGGTATAAGTTTGGATTCACCCCCACCACTACTAAATACTGATGCAGAAGGCTTCCTCTACTACAACGACAAACTTTACATACCACCTACCCTACGCACCAAGATCTTGGAATTATCGCATGATGTGCCTATGGCAGGACATATGGGTATGACAAAGACTTTCAATTTGATTTCTCGACAATTCTGGTGGCCTGACATGAAAACATCTATACAAAAATTCGTCTCTTCATGCAATGTCTGTGCCAGGTCCAAGATTGACACTACGAGACCATCCGGTCTACTATGCAGTCTACCAATACCCCAAACTCCATGGGAGGTTTTGTCATTGGATTTCATCGTAGAATTGCCTCCTTCCAAAGGATTTAATACCATCTTGGTGTCAGTGGACCATCTGACAAAGATGGCACATTTCATTGCTATTCGCAGACTACCTTCGTCCAAACAAACGGCAGAACTCCTGATGAAACATGTCTTCAGATTACATGGTATCCCAAAAACTCTTCTGTCTGACCGTGGATCCCAATTTATTTCTAAATTCTGGCAAGAACTATGTCACATACTACGGATTGAGCGGAAGCTCACTTCTCCTTACCATCCGCAGACCAACGGACAGACTGAAAGAGTCAACCAATGCATCGAGTAGTATTTACGTTGTTACACTTCTTACCAACAGGATGATTGGTTGGATCTTCTCCCCCTGGCAGAATTTGCCTACAACAACGCAACTCACAGTACAACCAAGCAGAGTCCATTCTACTTGAACTATGGGTTCCATCCCTCTATTCTCCCTCCACGCATCCTTCCTTCAAATAACCCAGTAGCCTCAGACTATCTTACCCAAATAAAGGATTCTCTGGGTTTACTAAATACTACCATTGCACACGCTCACAGTCAACAAAAGAAGTACTATGATCTTCGTAGAAGACCTTCTCCACAGTATACTATCGGGGACCTCGTTTGGCTCTCAACAAAAAACTTGAGACTGAAGATCCCTAGCAAAAAGCTTGGACCTCTGTTCTTGGGACCTTTCCCAATCAAGAAACTTATTGGAAAAGCTGCAGTGCAGCTTACATTGCCAATGGACCTAAAAATCCTTCCCATTTTCCATGTGTCGCTACTAAAACCCCATGTTCCGGACCAAGGAATAAGGCCTAATATTCCACCTCCCCCTCCTGTACAAGTTGAAGGTGGAGAAGAATACGAGATAAAAGAGATTCTGGATTCTCGTATCTACAGAAGAAGACTTCAGTACTTGGTTAGATGGAAGAACTATGGGCCCCAAGACGACACCTGGCTAAACACCTCTGACATACATGCCCCTAGATTAATCCGCAATTTTCATGCGAGATACCCAGACAAACCAGCTCCAGAGGCCTTCAGGAGCAGGCCTTAAGGGGGGGGTATTGTAATGTTCCGGTACCTTTGGTACCCTAAATTACACTTTCCACAAGTGTATGCGCCCCACCATTTACTTTTGGAAAGGTGCGCATACACCTTTAAGACTGGAGCTGTCATCACCCAGCGCCGGACTAGATGGCTATTTAAAGCGCCGGTTCTCACTCACATGTGTTCGTTCAAACACCCTTACTTGGATGCTAACCTTGCTTGAAGCTTCCATGCTTGCAAGCTTACTTCGCTGACGGAACCTCGCTGCGCTGATCCCTGTATCCCGCTACTGGATCATCCGCCTCTCCGGAACCACCCTTCGGCTGTATCGCTAATAGTGCTAAGTACCCCGCAGGGGAATTCTCTATAAACTTATACTAAGCTTACACTATCTAGCTCTGCATAGTAAAGACTGTTTATCACATCTGCATAACTAGATTGCTAGCTCTTGAGACTACTGCTACTTTTCTGCACTGGGTTGATCTCTTTTGTATGTCCACCTGCTATTCTATCATCTGCTATCATACAACATTGCTAAACCTTCCTGCATCCATCTGCTACTGTCTCACCTTCAAGTGTCTATCACCTACCACCTCCACTCAACCTATCCCTCAACCTTCATCATTGTGTTACCACATACATAAAGTCACTCTAGGAACCAGTTTGCTAATTGTGTGTATTTACTGGCTGAAATAAGACCTTCCACACATGATGAGTCATTGAGGTTGGGAATGGCATCTCAGCATATCTCTTACATGACTACTGACGTGGAACTATTTCTGCAGCTTAAAATCCACACCATATAAGAAACGCAGGAGCGTTACAAGGAGAAGGTGCATTTTGGTGCCCCCAACTATCCTCTTGCTACCCCCATCCCCTCCACAATGCAACCCAAACCCCCATATGGAATACACTTTATTTTCACTCCATTTAGCTATAGTGGCTTAGTGGCTGCAGCAATAACCTCCAGCACTGGTTTCTGTGTCCACATGAATTACTTCAAGTATCAGTGTTAGTAGCCGCAATAATATTTCCTAATTATAGTGTCAGTGGCCGCAATAACAATCCCCAACTATGAATGGAGTTACGCAGCCTATGCGATATATATCATACAATTTTGATATTCAAAATACATCTCTCAATACATTAGTAAATCAAACAAATCAAAAAAACATGTATACAATTGAATAGGTGTCCAGTGAATCAAAGCCCATCGCTCTAGTGTATAATGATGGTAAAGGGGGGGGGGGGTGGCGTGGTTTCTGCATGGAGCTGTGAAGAAGCATCTTGAGAGAGCTCCACCAATAGTATTTTAATTTGCTCCATTAGCATCCTTTTTTCTTAACCTACCGACACCAATTACTATGGATAAAATAACGGGAAGGTCCCTGCCTGCTAAAAATGCCTCTTTGGGGCCGATTAAGAGATTTCTGGCCACGGAACATCTTGATACGTGAGAAATAGGCCGCTCTCCTCATGCCACTTTCTTTGCCTCCCACCACAGGCCTATGTCCAGACACATCTCCCCAGTCTCCTCTAACTGCTCAGACAGGAACGGGATCTCTCCTCAGCGGTCTGAGGTGGCAGCACTGGTCAGCGGTCTCCCGACTAAATTGGAGCTGGTCTCTATGCTTCACAGCCCTGAAATGGCGATCAAAAAAGAGGTATCTGCTGTCCGCTCGGACCTATCCTAAGTTATAATACAGGTAGAGGAATCAGAACAGTGGCTAGACCACCATGCAGTGGCCATTAGAGACCTTCAAGCTTACACATGCAGCTTAACTATTGCGCACAGAATGGCCCTCAATAAGATTGAAGACCAAGAAATCATAATGGGAGGAATAGCATCCGAATCTGAGGTCTTCCAGAGGCTACCAGAGATGAAGATCTTCCTGCTACAATATGAGGGATCTTTAACAGCTTACTCAGTAATCCAGCAGACCACCACCTTTAGTATTCTAAGCGTCAGTGCTCTGTGCTGGTCTCCTGTACTCGCACTGAAAGGCCTTGCGTGCATATTTTAGTTGTTTCTGTAAGATATATACACTTCTCATTTCTTTTTCTATTTTACTTACCTTTCTCTTCTCTCTCCCCCCTCTCTTTGCCTACTCTCTGACCCTCTCTTCTCTTCCCTCTCCCTCATAGGTAAATGTTTGAGATTTATAAGGTTTGAAATGCTCTTTTGTGATACCAATGGCGACCGTTAATCTGATCTCCCTCAATGTCAAGGGTTTGCATTCTCCTGGTAAAAGACACCAATTATATAGAGAACTGACCTTAAGCACATCACTTCAGTAAAACTTTTTTCACCTACTTTCCTGACATGGAATTATAGTCTTTTAGATGTGAGTAAAGCAAAAGGCTCCGCCATTGACTTCCACAAGGGAGCCTCTCGAGTTCTCCTTGGTACATGAATGTGGAAGATATATTTTTTCTGAAATACACTCTGGGTAATCCACCTTGCATGCTAGCAAATATTTATGCTCCAAACCATGATCAAGCAGGTTTCTATCCTCAATGTTATCCAAACTAAAAGATTTTGCACAGAGATGTATTATTCTCACAGGAGATTTAAATACTCCTTTGGAACCTAAACTAGACACATCCCAAGGCATGTCCTATTTCTCACATAAACGCTTAGCATTTATTCACAAACGTCTCCTTGACACACAGCTCATGGATACATGGCGAGTGAGGCACCCAAAGGAAAGAGACTATTACTCTCACCTTCACAGAACCTTTTCTAGGATCTACTACATATTCATTGATCACTATCACTTAGAACCTATTCTTCAGTTTAAAATTGAAATCTCAATGATTTCAGACCATGCCCCGATCTGTCTTAACCTAGAAGTCCCTTCACTCTCTCTTAAAGCTACCAACTGGAACTTAAATGACTCCCTTCTATCAGATTTTGTGGATAAAGCACAGATTGGAGGTTATCTTTCTTACTACATCAAAGAAAATAATCCAGAGGTTTCTCTAGGTGTACTCTGGGAAGCCCATTAAGCTCATATCCGAGGAAAGTTAATTGAATTAGGTACAGGAAAAAAGATGGAAAGTGTTTGGCTCCAGTCGGTGCTTATCCAAAAAAATCACTACTTTAGAAAGCAGACATAAGACCCTACAATCCCTTTCCTTGTTACACTCCCTAACTCAAAAGTGATAGAAGTTAAAATCTCTTTTTCGCTCAGAACAAAAGAAACAATTCTGCTCAATCTCTCAGCGCATATATAAGTGGGGTGATAAATCCAGCCAGTACTTAGCACGGTCACTACAGCAGAAAAAAGCAGCATCATTTATAGCTAAAGTTTAGAGACCTTTTGACTCTCTCGTATATGAAACCAAAGCTATTGCAAATGAATTCTGTTTGCTTTATCAACAGCTTTTTAATGTGCA
This sequence comes from Pelophylax lessonae, assembly GCF_965119305.1. Classification (NCBI taxonomy): domain Eukaryota; kingdom Metazoa; phylum Chordata; class Amphibia; order Anura; family Ranidae; genus Pelophylax; species Pelophylax lessonae. The sequence continues at coordinate 498,505,020 of NC_138769.1, read as the reverse complement.
CAAAAAAAAAAACAATGATATAAATGCCCAGCACATCATGATTCAAGACTATCTAACACAAGCCCATTTACCTAAACTTCCTCTTTGTTCTCTTAAGGTGCTAGAATGTGAGATCACTACTTCTGAATTTCGCTCAACTCTTAAATCCATGGCCAGCGGTAAAGCTCCAAGTCCAGATGGCCTAAACGTAACATATTACCATGCATTTCAAGATATGTTGTTACCCCAACTAACGACATATGCTAATACTATCTCTAACAGTGGTGCATTGAGACCAGAAACATAACATGCACTTATTATGATATTTCCTAAACTTAACTATTGCATCTGTGTGGGAGTTACAGAACAATCTCCCTTTTGAATATAGATGCAAAGCTATATGCCAAGGTCCCAGTGACCAGGTTGCTTCCCCTGATACCGCAATGGGTCTCCTGTGACCAAACGGGTTTCATACCTAGTAGAGAAGCTCGTGATAGCTCTCTTCGCACTTTATCTTTAATTTCACATGTTCGTAGGTCTTCCCAGCCCACCCTCTTACTTGCTGAAAAAGCTTTTGATAGGATGAATTGGGAATACCTTAATGAATACTTCTGTTCAGTTTTTACAGAAGAAAAAGAACTCGAAAGGATGACTAATGAATCATTTGATGCATGTGTCTTTACAGAGGAAGACGTTCTAAGATTGCTGTCTAAAGTGAAGACAAATAAGTCACAGGGTCCTGATGAGATACACCCAAAATTATTAAAAGAGCTTAGTGGTGAGCTGGCAAAACCATTAACAGATTTATTTAACCAATCATTAGTAACAGGAGTCGTCCCGGAAGATTGAAAATTGGCAAATGTCGTGCCCATTCACAAGAAAGGTAGTAGGGAGGAATCGAGCAACTATAGACCAGTGAGTCTGACATCAATAGTAGGCAAATTAATGGAAACCCTATTAAAGGATAGGATTGGGGAACATCTTAAATCCCATGGATTGCAAGATGAAAAACAACATGGGTTTACTTCAAGAAGATCATGTCAAACAAATCTTATCCTATATTGACTGGGTGACTAAAATGATAGACGGTGGAGGTGCAGTAGACATTGCATATCTAGATTTTAGTAAGGCTTTTGACACTGTCCCACATAGAAGACTTATCAATAAACTGCAGTCATTGAGCATGGACTCCCATATTATTGAGTGGATTAGGCAGTGGCTGAGTGAAAGACAACAAAGGATTGTAGTCAATGGAGAACATTCAGAACAAGGTCATGTTACCAGTGGGGTACCTCAGGGATCTGTACTGGGACCAATTTTGTTTAATATCTTCATAAGTGATATTGCAAAAGGCCTCGATGGTAAGGTTTGTCTTTTTGCTGATGACACAAAGATATGTAACAGGGTTGATGTTCCTGGAGGAAAACGCCAAATGGAAAAGGATTTAGGAAAACTAGAAGAATGGTCAGAACTCTGGCAACTGAAATTTAATGTGGATAAGTGCAAGATAATGCACCTGGGGCGTAAAAACCCAAGGGCAGAATATAGAATATTTGACACAGTCCTGACCTCAGTATCTGAGGAAAGGGATTTAGGAGTAATTATTTCAGAAGACTTAAAGGTGGGAAGACAATGTAATAGAGCAGCACGAAATGCCAGCAGAATGCTTGGATGTATAGGGAGAGGTATAAGCAGTAGAAAGAGAGAAGTGCTTATGCCGCTGTACAGAACACTGGTGAGACCTCACTTGGAGTATTGTGCGCAGTACTGGAGGCCATATCTCCAGAAGGATATAGATACTCTAGAGAGAGTCCAGAGAAGAGCTACTAAACTAGTACATGGATTGCAGGAAAAAACTTACCAGGAAAGGTTAAAGGACCTTAACATGTATAGCTTGGAAGAAAGAAGAGACAGAGGGGATATGATAGAAACTTTTAAATACATAAAGGGAATCAACTCGGTAAAGGAGGAGAGCATATTTAAAAGAAGAAAAACTACAACAAGAGGACACAGTTTTAAATTAGAGGGGCAAAGGTTTAAAAGTAATATGAGGAAGTATTACTTTACTGAGAGAGTAGTGGATGCATGGAATAACCTTCCTGCAGAAGTGGTAGCTGCAAATACAGTGAAGGAGTTTAAGCATGCATGGGATAGGCATAAGGCTATCCTTCATACAAGATAGGGCCAGGGACTATTCATAGGATTCAGATATATTGGGCAGACTAGATGGGCCAAATGGTTCTTATCTGCCGACACATTCTATGTTTCTATGTTTCTATGTTTCTATGTTACCTGATGTCAACTCTATCCTTCCCGAGTTTAGGCTCCAACATATTTAGCAGGATCTCAGCGCTTTATAACTCCCCCATGGCCCAACTTCCAAAAAATAGTACTCTAAGTGATGCTTTTACCTCATATAATGGTACTAGACAGGGATGCCCCATCTCACCAAATTTATTTGCCCTTTCCCTAGAACCCTTTCTAGCGACAATAACTCACAACATCAATATCCACAGCATCAAAGTAGGGAACACAAATATGCAGTTTATGCTGATGACATACTGTTTAATATCCAACAACCTATTGTCACTTTACCTAATCTTATGTCAGCTTTTGAGACCTTTGGATCCCTATCCAAATTCAAAATCAATTTATCTAAGTTGAAAATTCTGAATATTTCTGTTCCACCTAAAACAGCCACCCTTCGGAAACCCTCTTTTTCCTTCTCCTAGCAACCTCACAAATTGAAATATTTAGGAATCTTTCTTACACCAAATCCTTTGTCATTATTTTGTGAAAATTACATCCCCTTGCTAAACTCTATCTGCCAAGACCTCCATAAATGGAATCAACAAGCTCTTCATGGTTGGGAAGAATTAGCGTTGTGAAAATGAACATCCTACAAAATTCCACCAGTTTTCTTTACAATATTATTCTTTCTGATATGAAAATATATCTGGCACCATAAACGCCCCCGCATCTCATGAGCTCAACTATCTAAATTAAAATCTAAAGAAGGATTAGCCCTCCCTGATTTAAAAAAAATATTTTCTAGCAATCACAATCATCCTGAATAGATTCTCAGATTTGAAACACCATAGAGTCCAAACTGTGGGTACAGTTGGAACATGACCTCAGTAGAATTGAGCTTTTCCCACAGATATGGATTTCCAAGAGCTTCTGCTCACTATCTGATAACACATCTGAACTGACTAGGTCAAGCTTCACAATCTGGGACTCTCTTCATAAGTCAAATAATTGATAATATAACTCACTTTTGATGCATCAAACGAGTCACTCATTCTTCCTGCTGGGAGAGCTTGACCCACAATATAGCAATTTGATCTCACATAGTCCTGCACTTCTTCATCAGGTCACCGCCTCTAGCAGAATCTTCCCATTAACCTCTCTGTTAAAATCTACTAAAGTTACAACTACGGATCAATAGAGATACAACCAACTTGCCATGTTTATCAAGGTTCTGCCGAAACCACTGCGTACACTCACAGACATTACTCCAGTGGAAAGCATACTGGCCTGCACGCAGCCTATTCTTGGCCCACCTTTTTAACAAGCTGGGAATGGGACTTGCATCATCTCTTAACAGATCATCAATGCTCCATTGTTCTTCAGATGGCTCACACTTCATCCATCTCATCAAAAGTCTCTGGGACCAAATATAAACTTCTGACTAGATGGCACTACACGCCTGCATTTCTCCACAATGTCTTTCTGGACTCCTCTGATCTATGCTTGAGAGGATGTGGAGAAGTAGCCTCACATGCACACATCTGGCGGCAGTGTCCATTAATTCACCCCTATTGGTCATCTGGTAACCTATTGGTCATCTGTCTTATATTGGATTCAAATAATACAGGGTTCATCTGTTCCAAATGATCCAGTAGGCCAATATAAAAAATCCATAACCCAACATCTCTTAAATGTTGCAAAATCACTCATATCTAGATACTGGAAAAAATCCTCTATCTCTACATTTCAACAATGGCTACAAAAAGGAGAGTATATATATTACATGGAAGGCCTTACATACAAATTTAGAGGCCAGGCTCCCACCTCACATAAGATATGGACCGGCTGGCTCACCTTTACGTTCTCCTCTGCGTATGCAGAGATTATGTCCCAATCTGAGTGATCACCTTTAACATAGGCATAAATATTGCTACTACTATCTGTTTCTTTGAGGCAGGTTCCCAACCCCTCCTCCCCCACCTCACCCCCCCCCCTCCTCATCCCCCCTTCTCTTCTAATTCTTCTTTTCCCACCTCTACTTTTTCTCCCCCACCTCTTATTTTCTATTATATCTTCTTCTCCCGTGACATAGGCTTTATGTCTTTTTGCAAGCACGCTCTTTTTGTTTTATGACTAAGGAATGTTTTAAGGTTTATGTCTGGGTTTATACTAGAATCTATTTGTCCAGAATAGCAAGAGATGATATGAACACCTAATATTATTAAGTTGCATCTGTTTCATATTGTTGATCATACAATAATGGTGTATTATGTCTTTGTTCTTTTCTTTCAATATAAATTTATTGAACAAAAAAAAAAATGATGGATAAAGTGTCCAAGTATGGTTGTAAAAAATCCACTTTTTTATATACTTCAATCCGTTGAGTGATATAAAAGTAAACTGTGCTCTTCCACCTCTGGACACCACCGTGCTCTCAGAACTTTCACCTTTTAAATAACCCTTTTGACCAAATCCCAATGAATGGCCTGGTCACCTTTAGTTGGAAATGTTCTCCTTATTCTCCCAAATGAACTGTCTAAGTTGGGGTATTGGTCCCATTAAGACACCATACTCACATATATAATCATGTTAGGATAAAGGGTAGATAGTGCCTCCCATAATTTAGTAGTTTAAAATCACAAATTTATAAAGTATAAAAAGCTGCTTACATTAAACATCTGTTAAAATTGCATTGAAATGATAGAATTACTCAGCAGTGTCTGCCTTTCACATCACTTCTGGTCCGCCGCCTACTCCAGGACACCGTACATGTTTAGTTATGTCATGTGACTTTTTCAGGGAAACCGGATTGGTTGGTAGTATTGTCTATTTATGTGATAGAGACAGGAAGTATAAGCACCGCCATTTTGTTGAAGTCCCTGTCATGAGTGTCAGGCGGACATTTGCTAAGTAACCAACAGAGTGTTACCAATGCACTAGAGGACCTGGATACTAATATTTAGTGGGTATTTTGTTGTAGAATATACTGTGTGATCAGCCAATGCATAAAACTCACATCAATCCTGGAAACACTTATAAATGTGCTAAAGAATTAAAAAATAAATTTACTGTAATTATATTCAAACCACTACTGCATCCCTGGAATGATATGTGAGGTTTACATCATGAATAATCATTTACTGCTGCTATTCACTGTTAAAACAATATGCATAATAATATATATTATGCTAATAAAACCAAACACTATTTGAGTAAGAAATTTGTAAAAAAATTACCAACTAAGATACACCCCATGTTTCACCTTTTGTAATCTCTCTATAAAATTTAAATTTGATGTTTTGGCCTCTCAGAAACAAAGTTTTTAAAGTTTAAATCCATTTTGATTTCTTCTGACTGAGGGACAATATTTTGTGATTGCTTCTTCAAGATGTATTGTACTTTTCAATGCCCCAAAATTTTAAGCCAGTTGGGTCCCTATTGTGTGCAAGTGCAAAATGTTTTGAGTCATTATGTTTGGAGAATCCTTTTCTAATGTTTTGTACAGTATATGTTCTTTGATTCTGTTTTTTAAAGGTCTTTAAATTCTGCCTACATATTGTAGTTGACAAGTACATTCTAAGACTTACACTACTCCCTCTGTATTAGAGCTGATGAAACCTCTAATCCGATATGTGTGTTCTATTTCTGTAGCTTTAAATTCCATTCTTTTCAAGTCTGGTTTGCTTGAATGTTTGGAAGCATAACACTGTTTACATGGAAAAAAATATTTTCCTGTGCAAAAACTGAATTCTCTCCTGGGCAGTGGTTCAATCACGTTCTTAACGATTTTATCTCACAGTGTGGGGGCTCTTCCATAGAGGAAACCTGTTTTTTCCGGTAAAATGCTTTGTAGATTTTTATCTATTTTTAGGATATACAGTATCAGAGTCTCTTGTAATGACTTTTTTTATTTGTTTATGTTGGATGTTATAGTCCAGAATCAATAATGGGGTTTCTTGTAGTATATTACTTTTATTGTTCTTTATCATTGTATTCCTATCCATCTTGGTTACCTGCCTAATTTGGTAATTAATAAACGTATGAGTATATTCTATATCAGTAAATCTTCTTCCCATTATTTCAGCTTGCACTGCAAAGTCCTAATGTTTTTTGTATAATTTTGCTGTAGTCTCATTAGTTGACCTCCTGGAATGTTATACAGCCATGGGTAAAGTGACAATTATCAATATTTAGATAGCTGTTTCTGTCAACATTTTTAAAGTGTGTCTTGGTTACCAGTTTATCTTCTTCTAGCCTAATCTCCAGATCCAGAAAGTCAATTTTTTTCATTGCTAATGTTCAATGCGAGGAGTATGTTTTTATCAGTATTGTTAAGATAATTCAGGAAGTTTTCTAATGATTCTCTGCTCCAATTCCATTCCATACAATGATCACATCGTCTATAAAACTTTTGTTGATTTTAAACTATTAGATAGTGAGCACTAGGTGTTATATCTCACCCTGACACTGGTGAATATTTGTATATGAGCAGCTGCCCCTTTAAAATGCTCAGTGGCTTTAAACAAAAAACATAAATGAAAGAAAGGCACTAGCCCACAATGTAGACCCATCAGGAAAGGAAGGGATACATCAGGAAGGATGATTATCCTTAAGGCTAATGCCCATCTACATGCCTGTTGATTTGTTTAGTCTGGTAAATGCAATATCTTACTAACACAAGGTGGAGCATGTTTGGTGGTTTGCAGGAAGCCCTTTCCAGCAATATATTGTATTCACCCAGGAATCGTTTGGTGATTGGATTCACATTATAAGAACTATTAGTATGAAAGATATTGGGACTGTATAGCGCGTTAACATTTTAAAATAGTTTCTTTCACTTTTGTAGGTTTATAGGTACTCATTGTGAGTTAGCGCCTTTAAATCTTTTGTAGAAGCTGAGTTGTGTAGGTATATTCAGGTATATATTTCTTTTCTTCCCACTGTGCCATAAAGGCATTGGTTACACTGGGTGCAAATTTGGCTCCCATGGCTATACCTGTTTTATGCTTGGTCATAACAAAAATAGTTTATTTTAGGGCAAAATTCAGAACACTTATTTAAATATTTTCTTTGTTTACATTTCAAACCACGGTATTGTCTTAGGAGCCATTTAACTGCTTCACATGCAATTTGATGTTGTATTATGGTGGGCAATGATGACAAACCTGCTGTGGCTAATATCGTTCTGCCTTGTAAGACTGTGTTGTTTCAATCAGATGTAGTATGTGCTTATTATCTCTCAGATACACTTTAGTTCCTTGTACTGCCTGTTGTATAACATTATCAATTTAGTAGGCACATGGGCGGACGACTCCAAGATGGCCGCTTATCCTTGGAGCTCTGCACTGCTCCAGTCTTCCGATCCCTGCCACAGCCTTTAAAGCACTCAGTCCTGACTTGCTCCACCAGCAATCAACTTAGGTGAACACCCAGGGACTAATCTGATGTCTGGAGGCTCTGCTAGGAGGAACCTATCCAGTCACCTGGATCACATCCCACAGCAGGCCCGTCTATAGAATATGGCTCAGACTGTGAGACAGAGAAATCCATAGCTGACCAAGATGCCTCGAGCCCTAAAATACCTCCTATAGCGCATGTCACAATGAGTAATCAGCTCCACGCTGCACCTTCCCCTGCATCTACTGAATCACTGATTGGGAAGACCTTATCCTGACACCCATGAGTGACTTTCTGGCCACCCCAGATGCATGTTAGAAGGGGGCCCATAAACCTCATATCACCCCAACCGATTTCCCTTCCATGATAGCCGCTTTTTTCCACAATACTATCCAGGGGTCTGGCCCAAATAGCTGCACAGATTACCTCCTCCATCCATGCAGAACTGCAGCATTTGGGATCACAGTTGGAAGTCATGGAAAAGAAGGCTGATCAATCTCTAGCCAGAATATACCAAAGCACTTCCAAAATACAGGATATCCAGGATCAGTTAGAAACTGCACTGTCCAAAAGAGATGACCTGGAAAACGGTTCAAGACGATACGACATTCAAGAGTCAGGGGACTCCCTGAATCAGTGAAAGAAGTTAACCATGAAATCCGTTCCTTCATCAAGGAATTCATCCCAGACATCCCAGAACACCACTAGGAATTGGATAGAGCCTTGCAACCAATGCGCTTTGATGGTCTACCGAAAGACCTTATAGTCAAACCCCACTTTTACTCTGTCAAGGAAGATGTGATGAAATTGTCCAGGAATTGAGATAAGCTCACTATTCAAGGACATCGGGTCAAAGTCTTTGCAAACCTCTCCCCTTTTACTGTACAAGACGCCACTCTCTGAAACCCCTCCTTCAAGTTCTGGCTCAAGAGGACATAATATACAGATGGTCCTTTCCATTTTGCCTAAACTTCTCATTTCGGAACAAGGCCTGTAGCGTCCTTTTCAGGAGGTGAGAGCCTGCTTCTACACCTGGGGCTGATTACCCAAGAAATCCATCTTATTCGACCGCTAGAGTTCTCTCATCTACCAAAAGGCCTTGTCCTCCTAGTCCACTTACCCTCGTTTGGCAGAAACAAAAACAAGGGATGGGGGCACCCCAAAGGAAGGCTTTCTTTTGTCAATTGACCTCCAGAAGGCCTTTGATTCCATCTCTTGGCCTTACCTTTTTGAAATATTAGGAAAATAGGGTTTCGGCTCTAAATTCTTGGGAATCATTCAGTCTCTTTGCTCTGCTCCGAAAGCACAGGCCCGTTTGTTGGGTAATTATTCTAACTCTTTTGACATCAAAAAAAGGACCATAGAGGACTGTCCCTTATCTCCTCTAATTTTCGCAATTGCTATTGAAGCCTTAGCAATCGCCATTAGATCTCACACTGATATTAAGGGAGTCTTGTGTGGTCCCCAAGAACATAAATGCGTGTTGTCCCCCTTGATCTCCATCCCTAATGTGTTTCAACTGCTCCAAGACTTTGGCTCTATCTCGGGCTTAAAAGTAAATGTCTCCAAGTCTGTAGCATTGAACATCTCGGTTCCTCAGCAGCTAGTAGACCAGTTGAGGCACCACTTCCCCTTCTCCTGGTCCTCTGATTCTATTCCCTATTTGGAAATAAATCTACCCCACAACAATGACAAACTTTTCTCTGTTAATTATCCCCCCATGTTCCGGAAACTAGAGGAGAATTTAAAACAATGGGCAAAATGTAATCTATCCTGGTTGGGAAAGATCAACTCTATCAAAATTACACTTCTACCAGTTCTTCTGTACCTCTTTTGGTCCCTCCCCATCCCGATTAAGAAAACGCTACTTCTCAAATTTCAATCTAAAATCATCCACTTTGTCTAGGGGAGAAAAGGTTACCGCTGCCCTAAAGAGGTCTCTATCAACCTAAAAGTCAAGGGGGACGGGGGCCTACCCAATTTGTGGTGGTACTATCAGGCTGCGCAATTAGCTTAAATTTCCACAGTGTACTTTAGAGGTCCCAAACCTGATTGGGTAGCTATAGAAAGACAGCCAGTTCCCCTGCACACTATAAACTTTCTGCTCTGGAGTTCTTCTAAACTGAGACCCACAGTCTTAGCCCCCACCCTCTCTCACTCCCTGGCATTGCGTGATGCTCTATACAAAAAATCTCTAGTACAAAACCACTCTCCCATCTGTTCAATAACCCTTCCTTTCCCCTGGGTATGAATATACTGTCAGAGAACTAGCCGGAGAATAATCACTCATAGACCTGGCACATTAGCCAGTTCTCAACATGGCCGCGCCCGCATGAATACGCACACACGTATTGCAAACGCACGTCCGCTAGGGCGAAGACGTGTGCGCGCTGGCGCACAAAGTGGACGTCCAATCCCAGCACCCTCTGGCCTTTAAAAGGATATCTGTGGCACATGAACATTGCTGACTGGTCTTCAGCTTCCTGTTTCCTGCTTCCTGTGTTTTCTGCTGCTTCTGATCACCTGTTGTCAACCCGGCTTGTTCTTGGATTCCTCTTGTCTCGCTCCCAGCTCTGACTTCGGATTGTTCACGGATCTTCCCGGCTTGCCTAACCATGACTCTGCTATCCGATCTGCTGAACACTGGATTACTAACCTCTGCTTCTGTCCCCGACTACGCCTTCAGCTGTGCCTTGTCTGCTGTGATCTGCCTTGGTGCCCACCTGCTGTACCCAGCCTTCAGAACCTGCTTCCAGTACTTACTTGTTGATCCTGCCAGCTGCACACTCCATTACAAACTAATTCCAGCCGTGTGCAGTCTGCAACTTTCACAACACTCCTGGGTCCTAGTGCTCACCTCCTATGGTGTTCACCTGCAGAGAGATCTACCTACCACCAACCCTCATCTGGGGCACAGCTGGCAATCCCTGCTACTTTGGGCTTCGTGCTTCCTGTTACCACCTTCAGGGACACCAAGCACTCAGCCGCAAGATGAGCCCTCTCAGCATTTCAGCTTCAGGACCAGGTACGTGACATATACAAGCCTTTCGTTGGTGACTCAGCAATGGACTCTTCAGAATAGGACACTTCTTTAACTCAATTGGTTCCATTTCTCTCAGATGCTGTATGAGCAAACTCAAAATGCCTTCCATTCAGAAATTAAGATTGTCCCAAATTTCGCACTTTCTACACTTTATCTAGGTAGACAAACCTGACCAAGCCCCCACCCCCCAAAACTTACAACCTATGAACAATGGTGCTCCAAAATTATGGTTTAGAGGGGAGGCATCTCTACTATATATTCTGCCCTGGCTGACAGGGCCAATAAACCATCCTATGCTCATTCCAGGGAATCTGATTTGGATATACAGTGGGACTCGGGCGAGTGGTTCTAATCATTCCAACGCTCCTACAAAAATATCATGAACATATCTCTGAAAGAAGCGAATGTTAAAATACCCACTAGATGGTATTATGTCCCCGTCAGATTTGCCAGGATCTACCCCGATGCTCCCCCCTGTGCTTCAGAGGGTTTAATCTAGTTGGTTCCATGTATCTTACATGGTGGTCTTGCTCCTGTATTAGAGGCTATTGAAACAAATATTTCCACCTAATACGGGAAGTTACTGGGGTCGCTGTGCCTCAGGATCCTACTATAGCCCTCTTGAACCACAGGGTAGACAAAACCCCTAAACAAACTGAGACCTTTATCTTTTTTATGTTTTTGGGAGCTAAAATCAGTATCGCCGGAGCTTGAAAGAAGCCCTGGGTCTCAATATCGGCAACAAAGCGGAAGGTCTCCTGGATCATGTCCCAGGAACAACTTGTTGCTAAACTTCATGATAAAGTTCAAGGGTTTGAGGAAATCTGGGAACCTTGAGCACTTTATGTTGCAGTACCTTTATACCCGGGCATTGTGTTCCCCCAAAAGAATCCTCCTGGCAGAACTACTTCCCCTTCCCTTGCTCTTTGGCATGTCTTTCTTTAAAAGCCACTTGGCTTCTCCCCGCTTTCCTCTCTCTCTTCACTTTTCCTCTATCCTTCTTCCTTCAATTGTGAAATCCCTTTTCTGCTCCTCATGCTACCATATGAGGTGCCCAGAAGGTTGAACACCTGTTTCTAATTCCTTTTTTTCCTTTCATTTTCAAGTATTCTGACAAGATTTTATGGAGACAAAAGTAATTCTTTGGTTTCTCTTCTCCCTCTCTGTACGATACAAGTGGCCCTGGCTTTGACATTAACTTGACCAGTGGCTATGGAAGGGGGTTGTAGGAAGCCTTCTGGGTCTCCAGATATCCTTGATGGGGTCTTCAAGCCCACAGTTTGATCCCATGGGGGTGGCGTGACTGACTCCCCCTCTGGCCCGGGATCTCCTGGGATCTCCTAGGACAAGAGGCTTAGAGGGAGTAAGAAGCTTTTGCTACATGTTGTGGTCATTTGTTTAGTTTGAATTATTCCCTATCTGTCTCCATATAATTACACAAACCATTCTAAAGGGTTTTGATTATTTGTATTGTTCATTTGTTCATTTGTTCATTTACATGTTTGGGCCTTGCAGGCTAACATATTATCTGTATGTCCTTTTTATTACGATATTCAATAAACATATTGAAAAAAAAAAAAAATTATCATTCTAAAAAAACGACAAACAACGCTAAAGTGCTAATATAATAGTTAATGTCTAAAAGTTTGAACCATAAATTATATTAAACATGATAAAAAAATCACATGTACAACAAATTATCTCAAATGTGGCAAATGAGTGCTCTAATAGGCTTGCTCAATTGAATCAATAAAATGTGAGTCCTTTGGAAACAAAAAAAAAGGCCATTCAAAAAGTCTGAAATAATATTTCAAAGAAACAGCAAGCAAGAATCCTTTCAGCTCCAGTGCTTCTGTGCAAAATCAGGAAAAAAGAGAAGTGCAAGCCTAAGCCACCCAATAGTGCAAATCCTCCACAATATTGCTCACCAGAAGACTCATAATAATTAGCCTTTATATGTGATTCAGCCTTTCCGAAGGTCTGTGATGTCCTCTCCTATTACTTGACAAAGCTGCTCCACATCCATCCTAGTGGAAACATGCTCACCACCTGGAGCCAAAGATGCAGTAAATAGCATCATATTTATTGGTAAATATGTTTAAAACAGTATCAAAAGCACATGAGTATCGATATACAGTACGATCAAGTGCAGCTGACGCTTACTCCAATGGCCGCCACTCTCCAAACACAGAGCTGGCGGCATGACCTCAGTGTAAAGGGCTCCCCATGCACATGCACGTCTTCAGGGGCCCTGCCTATTTGATTTTTTTGTATGCTTTCATTTATGAAATATTGTTTAAGATACAGTAGATACATTTATTAATCAATTGATTATGCGACATTGAGAGTTTAACATATATATTCTCCCTTGTTTAAATGCCACCACAATGTACCTTTTTAAACTGTAAACTATTCCCTTTTAATATAATATGTTGATCTGTGGAAACATGGCACCTGTTCTGGTCCTCATGAACCATAAGAATATGGCCCCCCTTTTTTAAATTGTCAGCCGCAGTTTGTCTTACTGCGGCACTGGTGTTCACCCTCTTTTATTTTTTTTTGATTTTTCAATTTGTGTCAATGGCAGTCCTTATGTGTCATAGTACACAGTTTATAGTGCACCAAACACCACATTTCATTAAATAAAGTGTATCCAATCACCCATTTTCTATTATCTAATATATTTGTGTAATAAGCCTGCTCATCATGTCTGGAAGGACAACAAGGAGAGGCAGATGTTTCAGTTTTGCTGCATCAAATTCTATATAGGTTACAGATATGCTACTTTACATACAGACTAAGGGGATACCCCAGGCACTATATTTAAATTAATTTTTAATTGTTATTGTTTCACTTTAAGCTGCATTAAAATTGCTGCTCATTTTAAAAAATATATTTTTTAAAAGTTTTTTTTGCATTGATACCTGCCCCCAGGGCAGTATTCGGGCCCCCATACCCTTTTTTTTTGGTCAATAACATGCATATGAGCCTTAGAAATGGGGATTTTTAATTTTCTAAGTTCTGGTTCTATAGACTTCAGTAGGGTTCTGGGTTCTGGTCAGAACCTTTTTCCCATTCTGGAGTAAAACAGAACCCGGGGTGTTGTGCCCATCCTTAGTAACCAAAGCTGTACACACCAGCTTTGTTCACCATTAATGTTCATTGATACTTTTATGAGATGTTACATACTTTATATGGTATGTGGTTTAAACACTTTATATGGCATGTAGAGGTGTTTAAGTTGACTAGTGCGGTTAATTATTGATTAATAGCTAACTGTGTTTACACTGGTACAACTGCAACTGTCATATTTTATTATTTTTCCCAAATCACTTTATTTATTTTAAACACAATTCGTTCATATCCTAGGCACTGAACCAATACATTTTTTTTTTTCAATCATAAGGGAGTGACCCCTTACGTATTTAATGTTGTGTGTCTGTTTAGCTTTGTAGAACACATGCACATGTTGCACTAGGAAAGATTAATGATTTTTGTAGAGAAGTACATATTACATTTCTATTGAACATTGAATAAATCAATACAATATACCAAATATTTATACACCTGGCAGTGGTGCAGTACTTCTTCACTGTCAAATTAGTCAATTTCTAGATGACTGTTGGAATGTTCAGCATGTAGCTTGCACCATATATCCACCAATATCTCTACTGTTACATGACTGATATACTTGTAAAATCTCTTTTCTGCATATCTTAGTTGGGCTTAGTCCTTTTTTTCGTTAAGTAGGCAGTATAATACACGTCACTTTAATAGCAAATTCAGATGAATGCTGTTTGCACCCAATCTGACTTAGTTAGAAGTGAATATTTTTATAAGAAAAGATATTGGGCTCCAGTAACAAAAGCATCTCGCATGTGGTATTTAGGTGTCTGGACACATTTTCCCTAAATATCGCATGCAATCCTGAAATTGTAAGTTCACTATACCAATGTAGCACCCTCCTAGGTAGGTGCTAGGTAAAGCATAGAGTGGCTGTGTCTGCTTATCAGGAGGGTCTGATCTGTTAGTTAGCTGTCACATGCTTTCAGATGTGACCTGTTGAGTCTGGGGAGTCTCCCCACTGTATCCAATGAGGGACCTTATTAGACAGTGGAGGAAACCTAGTCCTGCTGAAGTGAGGAAGGTGGTCCTGGCATTAGGCCTAGAGACCAGGGGTTGATCTGTACTGCAGAACGATCCCGTGCACTGACCAAGTGGAGCTTCTGGGCAGACTACTGGAAAAAACAGTGTCGTGAGTACTTAAGCATCTGCCCAGGGCTCTGCCTAAGAGAGGGGACCACTCCAGCGGGGTCAAGGGGATCAAGGAGCCAGCTATCCCAGAGTGATACAGTAAAGGGGTGCCAAGTTGTCAAGCCCTGAAGATTAGGGGGTAAAGAGGGCGCCAGGAAGGGCCCTGAAGTCTCAGCAATACAGTCTACCTTAAAGATTAGCTACCTCAGGAACCTTTAAGGACTCTTTTACAGCCAAGGACAAAGTGAATCAGCTGCCTAGCCATAACTAGCTCAACATAGCGTTAACCAGCGTTAACTAGCGTTAACCAGCATTAATCAGCAATTTTCCGAATCGTCCCTGCCTATTGTGCATAGTTCAGTTCAGTTGGAGTATCCCACTCATCCCTTCTCCGATCTAAGTTCCTAATAAAACATAAAAACCAAAGAAACTGGACTGGTCCTTGTCTGAGGTAAAACCACTTGGAAATATGGCAGAATGTTCTGCTGTTGCTAATGGTAACCCCGGGGGAACCCACACTCAGCAGCTCCCATGGGAGTAGTGCTACACCATTTTGTGGTATTTTCTGCAAAACGCTTAAAACTGTCACTAAATACCGCATGAAAAGGGATTAAAGTCAATTCACAGAAGAAAAAAAATAGTTTCATGCATGCAGTAAAGTAGTGGTCCAGGAATGCAATATTTAACCACTACCGGACTGCCCGCCATGATTATACGTTGGTACTTTGACGTTAAATACCGGGGTTTTGGCAGCAGATAGCTTACCGGACCCGCGTAGCGTCTGTTGTCCCCTCAGGCAGAAAGTCGAGTGAGGGCAAAATGGCCCTCACTCGACTCTATGGCCTTGGAGGACTGGAGCGACATCATACGTCGCTTCCTATAAACCGATTTAAAGAGCCCATTTTTTTTCAAGATGAAAAAAAATGACTTTTTTTTTTCTTTTTTAGAGTAGATGTGAGATCTGAGGTCCTTTTGACCCCAGATCTTACATTAAAGAGGTCCTCTCATGCCTATTTCTATTAAAAGGGATGTTTACAATCCTTGTAATAGGAAAAAAAGCGATAAAAAAAAAAACCAGTGTAAAAATAAAAGATAAAATAAATAGCTTGCGCGTATGGGTTAACTCGCATGCAGAAGCGAACGCATACGTAAGTTGCACCCACATATGCAAAGGGCATTCAAACCACACATGTGAGGTATTGCCGTGATCATTAGAGCGAGAGCAATAATTTGAGCCCTGGACCTCCTCTGTAACTCTAAACTGGTAACCTGTACAAATGCTTAAATTGTAGCCTATGGGGATTTTTAAGTACCAATGTTTGTCGCCATTCCGCGAGCGTGCACAAAGTTACAGCATGACATTTTGGGTATCTATTTACTTGGCTTAACATTATGTTTCACAATAAAGAAAAAAATCAGGCTAACTTTACTGTTTTCTTATTTTTTATTTAAAAAAGGGAATTTATTCCAAAGAATTGCGATTTTAAGGCCTATGCGCAAATACGGTGTGATAAAAAATATTGCAACAATCTTCCTTTTATTCTCTAGGGTCTCTGCTAAAAAAAAAAAAATATAATGTTTTGGGTTCTAAGTAATTTTATAGAAAAAAAAACTGATTTTAACTTGTAAACAACAAGTGTCAGAAAAAGGCCCGGTCCAGAAGTGGTTAAGGAATTTAAAAATAGCCAATTTTGAGTAGTCTCTGCCCTTTTGGATCAGTTCTCTCAACAGTAATGCATAGAAACTTAAATATGGAAATCATTGGGTTGATATACTTAAAGTATAACTAAAAGAAAAATATGTGTTGGATAGAGTGGAGGTGGATTAGAACACCTGTCATGTTTGTTATGGTTGTCTGTGCCCCTATTAGGGAGGTTTACTCTCTCTATATTTGTCCTGTTTACCATTATCATTGAAAGTAAAAGAAAAAAAAAATCCCCAAATCTTCCAATGGGATACAGATGACAAAAAAACTGACAGGGGTTATAACCCTCCATTACTTGATCTAAAATAAAAAAAAAAGTTGTGCCTATAGTTCTACTTTAAAGCGATATTAAAGATTTTTTTTTTTTTTAATAACAAACATTTTATACTTACCTGCTCTGTGAAATGGTTTTGTACAGGGAAGCTCAGATCCTCCTCTTCCCAGGTCCCATGCTGGCCCTCCTGGCTCCTCTCTCCTGCTGAATGCCCTCACACTAAGCATCTTGCTGTGGGGGCACCCAAGCAGGCAGGCTCCCGACCCACAGGTCTGTGGGTCCATTCAAACACGGAGCCACAGCTGAGCCCCACCCCTTTCGTCTCCCGATTGGCTCACTGGCTGTGATTGGCTCCCGCTGCTGCCAAAAGCCAATCAGGAGTGCGAGTCATCAGAGAGGCAAGGCTGTCTTGTGGATATCGCTGGATCAAGAAGGGAAGTATTGGGGAGCTGCTGCTCAAGAGATTCCTTGTCCTGAGAGACTGAGAGAATTGACGGACAGGAGATCATTAATCTAGAGGCCCATAAGTGTGCCCATGCAGTGAAGTACTGTAACTAAAGACTAAGTGAGCCAGGAGAGCCAAAGAGCTGGGGCTGAAGTTTTCTGACAAGAGCAAAGGTGCTGCTGAAGAGTAATCCATGGGGCTTGGTTTTTTTCTCCCCCGTGTGGGAAATAACACACAAAATACTTTTTTTTTGTTTATTTATTGAAAGTGGGCCAACAAGCCCTTAACCATAGTTCAGACTATATATATATATATATAAAGTTGAAAAAGCTATGCAATACTTTAGGGCAGGGGTAATGAATTAAAATTCAAGGAGGTCCGGTCGCTAAAATTTTCATTGGCCCGAGGTCCAAATCTCAAGTCTGTGCTGACTCTGAACAAAATGTGCCCACCAGCGTGACCCTTAACATAAAATATGCCCATCAGCGTGCCCCTTAGTATAACATTTGCCCGTCAGCGTGACCCTTAACACAAAATAAGGGGCACGCTGATGGGCATATTTTATGTTAAGGGTCACGCCGTTGGGCACATTTTATGTTAGGGGGCACCCTGATGGGCACATTTTATGATGGTGGGATCGCTGATGGGCAAAAAAAACGTGTAAATCAGCGTTGCTCTTAACATAAAATATGCCCATTAGAGTGCCCCATAACATAAAATATGCCCATCAGTGTGTACCACAGTATAAATATGCACATCAGCATGCCCCTTAACATAAAATATGCCCATCAGCATGACCCTTAACATAACATTTGCCCATCAGCGTGACCCTTAACACAATAAGGGGCACGCTGATGGGCATATCTTATGTTAAAGGGAACTCTGATGGGCATATTTATGTTAAGGGACACGCTGATGGGCACATTTTATGTTAGGGGGCACCCTGATGGGCACATTTTATGATGGTGGGATCGCTGATGGGCAAAAAAAACGTGTAAATCAGCGTTGCTCTTAACATAAAATATGCCCATTAGAGTGCCCCATAACATAAAATATGCCCATCAGTGTGTACCACAGTATAAATATGCACATCAGCATGCCCCTTAACATAAAATATGCCCATCAGCATGACCCTTAACATAACATTTGCCCATCAGCGTGACCCTTAACACAATAAGGGGCACGCTGATGGGCATATCTTATGTTAAAGGGAACTCTGATGGGCATATTTATGTTAAGGGACACGCTGATGGGCACATTTTATGTTAAGGGGCACGCTAATGGGCATATTTTATGTTGAGCGCAACGCTGATTTACACGTTTTGTTTTGCCCATCAGCGTGCCCCCTAACATAAAATGTGCCCATCAGCGTGACCCTTAACATAAAATGTGCCCATCCGCTTGCCCCTTATTTTATGTTAAGGGTCATGCTTATGGGCATATTTTATGTTAAGGGGCATGCTGATGTGCATATTTATGCTGTGGTACACACTGATGGGCATATTTTATGTTAAGGGGCACTCTGATGGGCATATTTTATGTTAAGAGCAACGCTGATTTACACGTTTTATTTTGCCCATCAGCGATCCCACCATCATAAAATGTGCCCATCAGGGTGCCCCCTAACATAAAATGTGCCCATCAGCGTGACCCTTAACATAAAATATGCCCATCAGCGTGCCCCTTATTTTGTGTTAAGGGTCACGCTGATGGGCAAATGTTATGCTAAGGGTCATGCTGGTGGGCACATTTTGTTCTGCCCATCAGAGTGCCCCTAACATAAAATGTGCCCATAAGCTTGCCCCTTATTTTATGTTAAGGGTCATGCTGATGGGCATATTTTATGTTAAGGGGCATGCTGATGTGCATATTTTTTGCTGTGGTACACACTGATGGGCATATTTTATGTTAAGGGGCACGCTGATGGGCACATTTTATGTTAAGGGTCACGCTGATGGGCAAAACAAAACGTGTAAATCAGCGTTGCGCTCAACATAAAATATGCCCATTAGCGTGCCCCTTAACATAAAATGTGCCCATCAGCGTGTCCCTTAACATAAAATATGCCCATCAGCGTGTCCATTAACATAAAATATGCCCATCAGCGTGTCCATTAACATAAAATATGCCCATCATCGTGTCCCTTAGCATAAAATAAGGGGCACGCTGATGGGCACATTTTATGTCAAGGGAGCAATCTGATGGGCATATTTTGTTTCTTTTATGGGGAACTCTAATGAGCACAACAACACATGCCAGTCTGCACACTTCAGGGTTTTTTTTTTTTAAATTGCATTATTCTCCTCTAAAAATGTGCTCCACATACCTGGAGCCAGCTGAGTCAAAAGCCGCGAACAGGGGGGCGGGGCATGCACATAGCGTCCGCTGTGAGGGAGCCGCAGTCAGGAGCAGAGGGCGGGGCGCGCGAGTGACGTCACGCCCCTACTCGCAGCCCGACAGGACACCGCAATGTCCATTAGTCAGTTGCAGGGGGCGGGGCGCGCGCGGGACGTCACTCCCCTACTCGCGGCTCGCGGCCCGACAGGACAACGGCTGCTAGTGAGCCGCAAGCGGTCCGGGCAGAAGCATCGCGCGGGCCGCCAATGGACCGCGGGCCGCCATTTAGTGACCGCTGCTTTAGGGCATTAAACCTACCTACCAATGGCCTTTGATTTTTATTCAAGTTTAGAGCTATTGTAAAAAGGCACTCTCAAATGAAAAGGTGATTGAGTACTGTTCGTGATCATTTTTGTATTTGTACTAACATTCACATTTTCAGGACAAGCTTTCAGGGTGTACCCCCTTCTAAGGTACACTACACAAAGTGTTAAACTGATTGTAAAGTCTCATATTTTTTTAGTTAAAAATAACAAACAGGTTATACTTATCTCCTCTGTGAAGTGGTTTTGCACAGAGCAGCCTGGATCCTCCTCTTCTCGGGGCCCTCTTCAGTGCTTCTGGCCTCTCCCTCCCGTTGAGTGCCCCTACAGCAAGCAGCTTGCTATGGGGTCACCCAAGCTCAGCCACAGATCCCCATGTCCTGACCCCACCCCTTTCTCTCCTCATTTGCTGAATGACTTTGATTGACAGAAGCAGGAGCAAATGGTGTCATGCTGCTGTCTAAGCCAATGAGAAGGAAATATCCCAGCAGCCAACACACTCCTACAACCTCACTGGATCTAGAAGATGGACCACAGGTAAGTATTAGGAGGGCTGAGGGGGGCTCAATTTTTTTATTTGTACTGTTTGGAGCTTAGATGAAGGGGTTACAGCCTGAGAGTTTGTCCTGCAAATGTGAATTTTAATGCAAAATAAAAAGTATCAAGGACAGTGCTCACTTGTTTTTGCTAAAAGTGAACTGATATGGGAACAATAACTTCAAGCAAAATAAGAAGGTGGATATTTCACTATGAAACCTATTGCATTCCCATTTATAAGCAAATCCAAGAGCTTAAAGCCTTGCGTACATGGTACTGATGTTTGAACAAAATTGGATGTAATTTCAGGCGTGTAAGCTGGACATATTTCTTCACATGTACGTATTTTTCCACACACAGTATTTGAGCATGACTGCTCAAAACACTGACCAGGAATTCCGATTTTTCTATGTTTTTATTTTTTTTACTCATGAATATGCTGCACTTGTTTACCTGCCTTTGTGTATAGACACATTGTAAACTATGAGCTGCATTTCAGATAAGTAAAAAAAAAACTGTACTGATATTTTTTAAGCTGCAGTGTGCAAGAAGCCTATTATAATCTCGCTAAAAAGATTACACAATATAAACATTCTTTATGTTTACTGAATTTATTACAGCTGAAATATTTTAAAATACATAGAAAAACTCTAAGTGCACTTTACTGCTTCGGAGGTTGCTCAGTTGTTGCAACTCTTTTTTTAACCACTTTACCACCAGAGGATTTTCCTACTTTACGTCCAGACCACTTTTTGCAACTCGGCACTGCGTGATTTTAACTGACAATTGTGCGGTCATGCAATGTGGTACCCAAACGAAATAAACAAAATTTATGTCCTTTTTTTCCCACAAACAGAGCTTTCTTTTGGTGGTATTTGATCACCTCTGTGCTTTTTATTTTTTGCAATATTAATAAAAAAGAGCGACAGTTTTGAGAAAAAAAATGACATTTTCAACTTTGTCTTTTAAAAAATATCCAATATACTCAATTTATGTCATATATTTTGGCCAAAATGTATTTAGCTACATGTCTTTGACAAAAAAAATCCCAGTGAGCGTATTTTTATTGGTTTGCGCAAAAGTTATAGCGTCTACAAACTATGGTGTAAATACTGGAATTTACGCAGCTTTAATTTTTGACTGCCTATCTCATTTCATGAAGTGCTAAAATGGCAGGGCAGTACAACCCCCCCCCCTCCCCAAATTACCACTTTTTGGAAAGTACACATCCTAAGGAATATCCTGAGAGGCATGTTGAGCTCATTGAATATTTCATTTTTTTGTCACAGGTGTTTGAAAAATGACTAAAAAAAAAAAAAATGATGTAATTTTTTTTTAAACACAAAGTTGTCACTAAAAGATACATTTCTCACACATGCCATAGGTATATGTGGAATGACACCCCAAAATACATTCTGCTGCTTCTCCTGAGTACAGGGATACCACATGTGTGAGACTTTTTGAGAGCCTAAAATTTCAAGATAGCACAAACCCCCCCCCCCCCCAAATGACCTAATTTTGGAAAGGAGACACCCCAAGCTATTTGCTGAGAGGCATGGTGAGTCCATGGAATATTTTATATTTTGCCACAAGTTCCGGGAAATATATTATTATTTTTTTGTTTTTTTACACAATGTTGTCACTAAATGATATATTTCTCACACATGTCATGGGTATATGTGAAGTGACACCCAAACTACATTCTGCTGCTTCTCCTGAGTACAGGGATACCCCACGTGTGAGACTTTTTTGCAGTCTAGCCGAGTACAGGACCCCGAAAATCAATCACCACTTTCAGGCTTTCCAAAGGCGTAAATTGTTGATTTCACTCCTGACTACCTATCACTATTTTGGAGGCCATGAAATGCGATGACAGCACAACCCCCCCCCCTTCCCCAAATGACCCCTTTTCGAAAAGTAGACTCCCTAAGCTATTTGCAGAGAGGCATGTTGAGTGTTTTGCAGATCTCACTTTTTGTCACAAAGTTTTGGAAATTGAAAAAAGAGGAAAAAAATGCATTTTCCTGTTTTTTCTTCATTTTCAAAAAAAAAATGAGATCTGCAAAATACTCACCATGCCTCTCAGCAAATAGCTTGAAGTGTCTACTTTGCAAAATTGGGTCATTTGGGGGGGTTTGTGCCATCTTGGCATTTCATGGCCTTCAAAAGTGTGATAGGTAGTAAGGAGTGAGATCAACAATTTACGCCCTTAGAAAGCCTGCAGGTGGGGATTGGTTTTCGGGGTCCTGTACGCGGCTAGACTGCCAAAAAGCCTCACACATGGGGTATCCCTGTACTCAGGAGAAGCAGCAGAATGTATTTTGGGGTGCCATTTCCCATATACCCATGGCATGTGTGAGCAATATATCATTTAGTGACAACTTTGAGTAAAAAAAACAAACAAAAAAAAAGAAATAATAATTTTCTCGAAACTTGTGGCAAAATATAAACTATTCCATGGACTCACCATGCCTCTCAGCAAATAGTTTAGAGTGTCTACTTTGCAAAATGGGGTCATTTGGGGGGGGGGGGGGGGTTCTGTGCTATCTTGAAATCTCAGGGCCTCTGAAACTGTGACAGGTAGTGCAGAGGTAAAATGCACAATTTACGCCATTAGAAAACCTGAAGGTGGGGATTGGATTTGGGGTCCCGTACACTGCTAGGCTCCCCAAAAGTCTCACACATGTGGTATCCCTGTACTCAGGAGAAGCAGCAGAATGTATTTTGGGGTGTCATTTCACATATACCCATGGCATGCGTGAGCAATATATCATTTAGTGACAACTTTGTGTAAAAACAAAACAAAAAAAAAATGTAATTTTCCTGAAACTTAGAGCAAAATATAAAATAGTTTTGGGTGTCTACTTTCCAGAAAGGGGTCATTTGGGGGGTGTTTGAACAGTCCTGGCATTTTATGCTCAATCTTAGCGTCACATCACCCACTCTTCTAACCACTTGAAGACCAAGCCTTTTCTGTGACTTTTTGTTTACATGAAAAAATATATTTTTTTTTACAAGAAAATTACTTTGAACCCCCGAAAATTATATATATTTTTTTAAAGCAGAGGCCCTACAGAACAAAATGGTGGATGTTGCAATTTTTTTGTCACACGGTATTTGCGCACACATTTTCAAAATGCAATTTTTGCGCAAAAAAAAAAACACGTTTTTTATATTTAATGCAGAAATACACTATATAATTCCTAATTGTTTGGTAAAATTAAAAATATGATCTTATGCCGAGTACAGAGACACCAAACATGACATGCTTTAAAAATTGCGCACGCCCGTGCAGCAGCAACAAACTATGTACGGTTTTAAAAGCCTTTAAAAGTCTTTACAGGTTACCACTTTGAGCTTACAGAGGAGGTCTATTGCAAGAATTACTGCGCTCGACCTGGTGTTCGCGGCGATACCTCACATGCATGGTGCAATTGCGGTTTACATATAACACTAGACCAATGCTTGTGTGCGCATTTGCGCACAAGCACGGGGGGACAGGGGGGCTTGATTTTTTTTTAATTTTTAATTTTATTTTTTATGTTATTTTGACACCTTTTCTTTCATTTTTTTTTTAAATCATTTTTATTGTTATCACAGTGAATTTAAATTTCCCCTATGATAGCAATCTGTAGTGACAGGTACTCTTTTTTAAAAAAAAATTGGGTTCTTTTAGACTCTAGATTTCTCCTCTGACCTTAACGCATCTGACCACACCAAAATTGGTGTGATAAAATGCTTTCCCTATTTCCCAATGGCGTTGTTTATTTCTGGTGAAACAGAAGTCATGAAATGCTCGTAGCTTCCGATATCTTAGGCCATAGAGATGATTGGAGCCATTCTCATCTCCAATCAGCTCTATGGTTAGATAACTGAACCACCGACTGCACTCTCGGGTTAACCGATGGAACAGGAGAGCCTGAGAAAAACCGTGGAAGGCGGCGGAAGGCGGCAGGAGGGGGGGAGTCCCCTCCCACTGCATGTAAAAGCAGTCTAGCAGCCAATTATCTGCTAGGATTGCTTTTACATGTAAGCTGACTGCTGGCTGTAAAAAACTATACCAAGATGATGCCTAAATCTGCAGGCATCATCCTGGTATAACCACTCAAAGTCCAGCAACGTACCAGTACATTGCTGGTCCTTGTTTGGCATATAGTGTAGGTTTTTTTTTTTTTTTCATGCAGCCTGTGGGCTGAATGAAAAAAAAAGAGAACCTAACAGAAATCACCACAGGAATATTGTGTAGTACTACACACCATTAACCTCCCAAACAGCCAAACCCACTGATTTTAATGGTGGGTATACATGACAATATTCCATGTATACCTAAAGGTATTTTAACTGCAGTGGTGAAATCAGCCTACCACAGCTGCTGCCATCAAAGGTATCCATATATACTGAGCGCAAACGCTGTTTGTGTCAGAATATATAAAATCAATGTGGCAGCCGACGGGTACCTGCAAGAGAAACAGGTTAACAAAAGAATGAAAAACAAACAAAGTACAGTAAAAGTACAGTAGGAAGTGTAGAAGAACATAAAAATAACTTAGACGACAACTATTTTTGGCTTTTTTATTTTATGTTTTTATGTATTTTTTTTTCTTCAACGTTAGAGTTCCAGGTTCCAGGTTAGGGTCTCTCGAAATGATGATAGCCATCAAACATCTTTTGAGACCCTGTGTAAATGTGCCCTAAACTGTGCCGTGCTGTACCCTACGCTAATAATCCACTAGTGTGTGGTAGCGACGGAAACAGCCACCGTGGCAAAGACCAAGTCGGTCAGGACAGTCGGGACAATAATTACGAGTGTCACGCCTAAATCCGCGCTTGCTGCAGACACGGCATCTTTTTTGGGGGTATCTTTGGGTAGGGGTACTCGGGAGGAATTCCGGAAAATGCCTCTCTTGCAGCCGGCTTACTGCATCTGGTTGGGGAATTTGGGCAGGAGCACCAGCTGGATACAGAAGGGCTCTGATTATCTCTTCTTGGAATTGAAAGAAGGATAATGTTCCGGTGGACGCTTTGCATAAGACAAAAGCGTTGTAAATAGCCAATTGAAAAAGGTATACAGACACTTTTTTGTACCAGTGTCTGGCCTTATGGGCAATTAAGTACGGTCCCATCATCTGGTTTTTGAAGTCCATCCCTCCCATTTTACGGGTATAGTCGTGGACACAGAGGGGCTTCTCAACAACAACACCGGTGACCGTAGTAATTTCGACTGTCGTGTCTGGGTGAATGGAGGACAGAACGAAAACGTTCAGTTTGTCCCTCCACCTCACTGCAAGCAATTCATTGCACCTCAAGCAGGCTCTCTACCCCAAGCTCAGTGGGGCATTTACTAGCCGTTGGGGGAACCCCCGGCGATTAGATCGCACGGTGCCACAAGCGCCAATTTGCAATTAAAAGAGGTGTCTAAAAAGTTGAATAAAAATTGTCCACGTACAAGTGGTACCCCTTAACGAATAAGGGTGACACCAAGTCCCAAACTATCTTGCCGCTGCTCCCTATGTAGTCTGGGCAGTCGGGGGGCTCCACAGAGCTATATTTTCCCTCATAGACACGGAAACTAACTGTATAGCCTGTGGCCCTGTCACACAGCTTGTACAGCTTGACCCCGTATCTGGCACACTTGCTGGGGAGATACTGTTTGATAGCAAGGCAGCCAGTAAACTTAATCAGGGACTCTACAACGCAGATATCTTGTTGAGGGGTAAACAAGGCTGCTGTAACGCTCCTGGGTTTTTAGTATAGGCTGGATTTGCAGCTGCAAAATCTCCACTCAGTAGTCATGTAGAGATGTGTTGAATACCAGATCCAACTCTCCAGGACTCATCACCGTGGGCCTGTCAGCTTCAACATACAGATATATACACACTCAATGAGATGTTCCTGGAGTGATAGGATGTATATGATAGTATGAAGGTGATGTGCTGAAGGGACAGGTGTGAACAGTGACAAGGATGGTAATCACTTGATAGGTTTGTATAGGAGAGTTCAAGATGGTATTTAGGAATGCAGATAGGTTAGTATCGAGTATGCTAACAGGTGGTGAAGACAGCAGATGACAAATACAGGATAGACTAACCCAGTGCAAGGATAGATAGTAGTAGACAGGAGAGCTAGCAATCTATGCAGCAGTGCAGATGATAGATGGTAGTAGGCTCAAGAGCTAGCAATCTATGTAACAGTGCAGATGATAGGATAGTATGGATAGGTAGTAACAGTCCTTAATGTGCATAGGTAGATAGTGCAATAAGGTTATGGAGGGTTCCCCTGCGGGGTACTTATCACTTGTAATGTTAGTAGTTTAGAGAGGTCCAGTAGATAAGGAATGATCCGGTAGCGAGATACAGGGATCAGTAGCGAGGTTCCGGTCTGCTCCAGGTAAAGGGAATAGCTGGAGGTTCCGATCGAGAGACAGGCTTGAAAGCATGTGGATAACAAGGCAGGTTGAACGAACAATGTGAGTGAGACCGCCGGCGGTTGAAATAGCCGCTCTGCGGTGCTCAGCAGTGGCATCATCGTTCTTAAAGGTATATGCGTACCACCTGAAGAGAAAGGTGGGACGCATTACAGAGAAAGTGGTGATTAAGGGTACCGGAGGTACCAGAATCTTACAGCTGCAAACCGCTAATTGAAGTGGTCTACGAGGGGCCGAATTTTGTGGAGCCGATCATATTCAGGGTCTCCCCGAGGACAACAGAGTTCATTGACGCTGAAATGCATGAACCAAAATATTTGTTCATATCGAGCCCTGAACATAGCAGCAGAGAACACGTGCATTTGATGAATTGGGTCAGTGGACCAATATAACCGCAATTGAAGGTTGAAGGATAGGCCCAGAAAGATTTTAAAATCAGGAATAGTTATAGGATTCCAGCCGAATGGTCTGAAAAGGGGTGCATTTGGGTTGGCGGCGATGAATTGTTGTGCGTATAAATTTGATTGATCCACAATAGATCTGAAAAGATCTTGAGTGAAAAACAGCTCAAAAAATTTAGTGGGATTAAAACCAGCTGTTTCCACTTGGATTCCAGGTTGGGCAGTGAATGGGGGGAGTACTGGCGCTGTGGAATCTGTGGGCTGCCAATTGGAATATGCCAGTGCTTCAGGGAGGGCACTATGGACTCTACGGGCCTGTCTTCGAATACGCGGTGGCTGTGGACCACTACTCGTGCTAGCCACCGCACCAGCTTCAACTACACTTATGGGACTCGCCACATCACCAAGTGTTACTGCAGTGCTGGTTGTACTAGGTCCAGGGTCTACTAGTACTGGCACTCTGTTGCATACAAGAAACATCCGGTTCTTGCATCTCAGCAACTCCAGAATGGGGTCGGGTATGCCTGACCTTAGCAGGGACCCCTCTGTCGCCGGAGCTATCTGTCAGGGAGCCGCTGCTGTCATCAGGTTCATATACATCGCTCTCATCTCACATGGTCAGTATACTGTAAGCCTCTGCACTACTGTACCAACATTTGGTCATTTTAGTAACTATATTTACCGGTACAGTAGTGTGACTAACAGGTAAAAAAAGCACCTGGTTGTCAAGGACTATTTGGTTGCTACAAAAAAAACTGCTAGTGCTAGCAGAGATCAGGCCTGACTCTGCTAAGCGGTTTTGTGTGATTTGTGTTTTTTGGAAGTGACAGTAATCTATTGATTACTACACTTGCCTGGGTAGGGTGGGCTGGGCGGAGGTGCTAAACGCAGGTGCTGGCAGGAATCAGTGCTGATTGTGCAAACACTGCGTTTTGGGAACACTAAACTATGGGGACGCTAGTATAGTTCTGATCAGATCAGATATTGATCTGTTCAAACACTATACAAGTAATAGAGGTGTATGTGTGTATGTATGTTAGTGTACTTGACTCTAACTGACGCTAAATAACGGTGGTGTAGTGGGACCCTGACGCTAACTAGCCTAAGTTGTGTCACCCGTGACACTAATACAGTGATCGGTAATCACAGTATATAGTGAACACTGTTACAGGGCAGTGAAGGAGTAAACTGGGGGAGATTAAGGGGTTAAACATTTATAGGGGATAGATGGTGGGTGGCCTAAACCTATTTGGGCTTAGTGCAAGCGCAAATTAGGGTCACAAGTGACAATAAATGCAGTGATCAGTAGTTATCTGATATACTGTATATATTAGTGCACTGTATGATAGGGAGTGAAGGGGTTAACTGGGGGAGATCAAGGGGTTAAAAGTGTATTAGGGGATAGACAGCGGGTGGCCTAAACCTATTTGGGCTTAGCGCAAGCGCAAATTAGGGTCACAAGTGACACTAAATACAGTGATCAGTAGTTATCTGATATATTGTATATATTAGTGCACTGTGTGATAGGGAGTGAAGGGGTTAACTGTGGAAGATCAAGGGGTTAAAAGTTTATTAGGGGATAAATGGCGGGTGGCCTAAACCTATTTGGGCTTAGAGCAAGCGCAAATTAGGGTCACAAGTGACACTAAATACAGTGATCAGTATTTACCTATATACTGTATTTAGTGCACAGAGTGATAGGGAGTGAAGGGGTTAACTGGGGGTGATCAAGGGGTTAAAACTTTATTAGGGGATAGATGGCGGGTGCCCTAACCCTATTTGGGCCCAACGCAAGCGCAAATTAGGGTCACAAGTGACACTAATACAGTGATCAGTAAAAAATCTGTATACCATTGTATATAGTGTTCACTGTGAGGGGTTTGGGGGGTGATCAGGGGTGATCAAGGGGTTAAATGTGCCTAGGTGAGGTGTGTCAGTGTAGTGTTTGGTGGAACTCACGTTTTTGATGTCTCTCTGTCTTCTCCTGGAACCGAAAGGGCTCCAGAAGGGACAGTTACATGACTTCCCCTGCCTGTGTTTACATTACACAGGCAGGGGACATGATGCCATTGGCTGGAACCGATCACCAGATCCAGACCAAAAATCATTGGTCAGGATCTGGTGACTGATCGGTTCTCTGCCGAATCAGTCCAGGATCGGCTCGTGGGGCGCGCCCGACGTAGGTCTACGTTGCTGGACGGAATCAAGCCACTTTGCTGCAGTACCAGCTCAGTGAGCGGTCGGTAAGTGGTTTAGGGGCCCAAAAATATCATACACACATGCACAACTATATAACAGTAATCTCCCTGCACTCTAAAATGTCAACAGCAATTACCCTGCACTCTAAAATGTCAGCTGAATGTTTGCCGGATACCAATATCAGCTCAATAACTGCATTCATTTCTTGTCAGGAATAACATTTATTTCAAGAAGGAAACTTTACATAATAATATACATATATATGAAGGGTTTATCAATTGGGTTGGATGGAAACTATTGGACATTTTTATAAAGCAGTGAATGTAACATTTAACAAACATTTGCCTCGGGTCATCATATTCCCTGACAGCATTAGCAGAAAACTGACTGATTCAGTCCTTGCAAGGAATTAAATGTTAAGGTCCTATTCACACAGGGAGTACATAACTGTACAGCCATGGAGGGCCGTGTTTACCCACAGGGGGATGCACAGGTGTTCCGTGCATCCCCATGCAGGCAATCCCATTGCTGTCAATTTGGATGCAGTTACTGTACAGACACAGTTGCTGCTCCCAATCTGTCATCTGTGTGGGTGCCCCTGCATGGATGTTTTGGGAGCAGTGATTGTGTCTGTGCAGCCACTGTGTCCCATTTTGACAGCAATAGGACAGCTTTCACGGGGATACATCAGTAAGAAAAAACTATGGCACTGCTGTAGCTAGACCAGTAATGCAGCGGGGTGAATGTGAGGGATGAAAAGAGGGGTAAACAGTTTAAAAAGATCAACATTTGGAGGGAAGAGGCAGCTCCCCTATATAGGTCCTGAATAAACCTAGTGTGTGGAAACATAAAAAAAGCAGGGGGCGCCTCTATCTGAGTGTGAAGTATTGGAAAAAGCTATTTGGTAGTGATAAATAAATATAGCACTCACATTTTATTGAGGAAGTATCAGTGGAAGTCTTAACATCTCTAACAGAGATTAGCAGGCAAGTAGCTGGTGTTGTGCAGAGATCTGCCTGGAAGCTGCTGGGTGGTGAGAAGGGATTGCTTTAGAAAAGAGGGGCCAGCAGTGTGGTGTGCATCAGCGTCTAGGTGTCCCAACTTGTTGACACTCTTCTGCAATGCCGAGTTCAGCCAGGGAGTGGCTTGGCAGAATCAGGCAGGAGCTCTGTGGCTGGGGAAGCTAAACCATGGGCAACGCTGTAGAGCAGCAACTTCTCTGTGTCCTCGGTTGGCTCCGCAATCTCCGTTGGGATGAGGTCTCTACATCAGGGGGCAGAGTTATGCGTTTCGTGGCTCCACCTCTTTGTCAAACCATAGGGAAAGGGTGAGTGCTCTCTGATGCACTGTTTTTATAGGGAAAATGGGCAGGAGTGCGGGCGGTGGCTCCTCCCACGTAGTCAAATTAGCTGACATCTTATGAGGCCAAGTTAAATGAGAGATGTGGGTAGATGGCTTTGTGCCAAAAACTGGGCACATATGAAAAAATGCAAGGGAGGCTGGGCAAATTTTTCTTTTTGGTAAAATAAGTCTCCGGAAGTTAAAGTGTTTTATATAAAAATCAGTTTAAAAAGGCATTTTATTTAAAATGTTCAAAGAGAGAAAGAGAGTTTATAAAAAAATAAAAATAAAAACAAAAAACTGAAACAACAAAAACACAAAAACAAAAATATGTATCAGTATATTGAACATAAACGCATGCACTCTGACGTACCTTTCTCTACTGGATCGATTTACATAGCAGTACCAGCCCTCTGTGAGATCTACTGAGAGCAGAGTAAGTTAGCGAGTAAAAAAACAATTGGATGCATATGTTTGGATGAAATGAATATATATATATACAGTATCTCACAAAAGTGAGTACACCCCTCACATTTTTGTAAATTGTTCATTATATCTTTTTATTTGACAACACTGTAGAAATGACATTTTGCTACAATGTAAAGGAGTGTACAGCTTGTATAACAGTGTAAATTTGCCGTCCCCTCAAAATAACTCAACACGCAGCTGTTAATGTCTAAACCATTGGCAACAAAAGTGAGTACACTCCTAAGTAAAAATGTCCAAACTGGGCCCAATTAGCCATTTCCCTCCCCTTTGTCATGTGATTCATTACTGTTACAAGGTCTCAGGTGTGAATGGGGAGCAGGTGTGTTAAATTTGGTGTTATCACTCTCACTCTCTCATACTAGTCACTGGAAGTTTAACATGGTACCTCATGGCAAAGAATCCTCTGAGGATCTGAAAAATGAATTGTAGCTCTCCATCTAGGGTACAAGAAGATTGCCAAGACCCTGAAACTGAGTTGCAGCACGGAGGCCAAGACGGTTTAACAGAACAGGTTCCACTCAGAACAAGCCTCGCCATGGTCGACCAGAAGTTGGGTGCACATGCTCAGCGTCCTATACAGAGGTTGTCTTTGGGAAATAGACATCTGAGTGCTGCCAGCATTATTGCAAAGGTTGAAGGGGTGGGGGAGGGGGGAGGTCAGCCTGTCAGTGCTCATACCATATGTCTCACACTGCATCAAATTGGTCGGCATGGCTGTTCAAGTGTGTGTGGTGGCAACCAGGTGAGGAGTACAAAGACAAGTGTGTCTTGCCTACACTCAAGCATGGTGATGGGAGTGTCATGGTCTGGGGCTGCATGAGTGCTGCCTGCACTGGGGAGCTGCAGTTTATTGAGGGAACCATGAATGCCAACATGTACTGTGACATACTGACATACTGAAGCAGAGCATGATCCCTTCCCTTTGGAAACTGGGCCACAGGGCAGTATTCCAACATGATAAGGACCCCAAACACACCTCCAAGATGACCACTGCCTTGCTAAAGAAGCTGAGGGTAAAGGTGATGGACTGGCCAAGCATGTCTCCAGACCTAAACCCTATTGAGCATCTGTGGGGCATCCTCAAATGGAAGGTGGAGGAGCGCAAGGTCTCTAACATCCACCAGCTCTGTGATGTCATCATGGAGGAGTGGAAGAGGACTCCAGTGGCATCCTGTGATGCTCTGGTGAACTCCATGCTCAAGAGGGTTAAGGCAGTGCCAGAAAATAATAGTGGCCACACAAAATATTGACACTTTGGCCCCAATTTGGACATTTTAACTTAGTACTCACTTTTGTTGCCAGCGGTTTAGACATTAATGGATGTGTGTTGAGTTATTTTGAGGGGACAGCAAATGGACACTGTTATACAAGCTGTACACTCACTACATTACATTGTAGCAAAGTTTAATTTCTTCAGCGTTGTCACATGAAAAGATATAATAAAATATTTACAAAAATGTAAGGGTGTACTTACTTTTGTGAGATACTGTATATATATATATATATATATATATATATATTTTTTTTTTTTTTTTTTTTTTTCAAGAAATAGTAGGGGGACCACAGAGACACAGTTCTAATTAAGGGGGATCCAATAAGTGTATTTAATTCCAGCTTCTCATAGAGGTCATGTGGAACTAGAGTGTTGAGAGAGAAAATCCAAAAAGTTTCTCTCTCACACAGCCTTTTGAATCGCTGTGCCCTTTTGTAATCAGATGAGATAGTTTCAATGATCCAGATGGAGAGATTTTTTGTGAACTGTCCATGTTTATCTTTAAGCACTTGCCTACTGGGCACTTAAATCCCCTTCCTGCTCAGGCCAATTCTCAGCTTTCAGCGCTGTCGCATTTTGAACGACATTTGCGCAGTCATGCAACACTGTATCCAAATGACATTGTTATAATTTTTTTCAAGCAAATAGAGCTTTCTTTTGGTGGTATTTAATCTCTACTGGGTTTTTTTTTTCTTTTTTTTGCTGAACAAACAAAAAAATACAGAAATTAAAAAAAAAAACAAAAAAAAAAAACAGTTTTTATAGTTTGTTATAAAAATTTGCAAACAAGTAATTTTCTGCTTCATTTATATGTGCTGATGAGGTGGCACTGATGGGCCCTGATAGGCACTAACAGGCTGCATTGATTTGGCACTGATAGACTGCACTGATGGGCACTGATAGGTGACACTGATAGGCACTGATAAGGTGACACTGATGGGCACTGATAGGGTGGCACTGATAAGGCAGCACTGGTGGGCACTGATAGGTGGCACTGATGGGTGGCACTGGTAGGTGGCACTGATAGGTGGCACTCATGGGTACTAATAGGTGGCACTGATGGGCACTGATAGGTGACACTGATGGGTGGCACTGATGGGCAATGATAGGCACTGGAAGGTGACACTGATTCAGCACTGATGATGTGGCATTGGTAGGTGGCACTGGTGGGCATTAATAGGTGGCACTGGTGGGCACTGATAGGTGGCACTGGTGGGCACTGGCAGGTGGCATTGACCTGCACTGGTAGGTGGCGCTGGTGGGCACTGGTAGGCACTGCTAGGTGGCACTGGGGCACAGATTATCCTCTCCTCTTCGGGACCAATGTCCCTCTAACAGCAGCCGGTGATCGGCTTTTTTTTCTCCTCACACTGATAGTGTGAGGAGAAAAAAAAGCTGATCTCTGGCTGCTGTTTACATCACGTGATCATCTATCATTGGCTGACAGCTAATCACATGGTAAGGGGCCAGGATAGGCCCCTTACTCAGATCTGTGATCAGCCAAGTCTCATGGACTCGCTGATCACAGAGCGAGTCGCACGCTCTTCGTAGGGAGTGCGCAGCCAGCTTATGCACGGGAGGACGTACATGGGCGCCCTCCCGGCAATTAAGGTCCGCGCTGTAGACGTCTTTTGGCTATAGGGCAGATGGGAATTGGTTAAAATGTCTGGGTACACTATAGTATGTGCTTCCTTGCTCAATGGCCCGGCGGCACTTGCTGAATCTTGCTCTGAGGGTCCTGACGGTGCGCTCAACGTAGAGTAGGCAACAAGGACAATTTAAGCAATAAATACCATACTTAGTGGAGCATGTAAAGATTATGGGAATGGGGTAAAGCTTTTGATTGGCTGTAAAAGATCACTGGCTGTGGTTTATAAAGGGGCAGGTAAGACATTTCATTTTTCAGCACTGAAACATGCCAACTAAATTGCAGAAGGAGGGTATAGTACTCTTGGAGAATTTATTTGTTTTGAGCTTGCTTTGAGCTATGCAAAAAACTATTGCGGGCACAGCGATAGGTTGCTATGGGTCTTGATGGAATTGTTAGCATCAATATAGGATCTTGCAGGAGTATCTTCCAAGGTTTCCAGAATATCTTTTCCATATGGCAAAATTTTGAGTGAAATTGAATTATGAACCTGATGAGAGCAGGCTCAGCATTTGGGTTTTGGATTTTGACCTTTGTAGGTGTGTGGTATGGGCCTCCTCATTAGGCCTCAGCTGGTATATATTCTAAAGAAATTTACATTTAAGTTTTTCGCTCTGTTGTATATAGGCCTTGTTCAATGAACAATTTCTGCGTAAACACTGGAATTGGCTATTGGTAATGTTCTTTATCCACCTCGGATGGTGTCAACTGTTTGAATGGACATATGAGTTCCTGGGCTGTAGTCTTAAAGTGATTTTTGGATGTGATAGTGGTGTCCATATGACCTAGTTCAAGATCTAGAAAGATCAGAGTGTCAGGGTCCACCACAAACGTGAAGGAAAGGCCAACTTCATTGTTGTTACAAAAAGCCACAAATTCAGAGATGGCAGAGGAAGGACTATTCCGAATGATGATTATATCATCTATGTATTTGCCAAAGAAAGTGATGTATTGGGCAAATAGATTGTGATAATGGATGTGTTTGTGTTCCCACAACCCCATGGTGAGGTTGGCATAGCTGGTGGCAAAGCATCCCCCCATAGCTGTGCCCTTAGTCTGTAGTTAAAATTGACCATCAACTGTAAAGAAATTGTGTTCAAGACAGAATTTGGTAGCTTCTAGAATGAATTCTGCTTGTTTGCGATTGAGCTGGGACTGGTGTGATAAAAATAATTCAGCTGATTTTAGACCAATGGAATATGCAATGGAGGTGTAAAGAGAGGAAACATCGAGTGAAAGTCAGCTGTAAGTTGATTCCAAAAAATATCCAAAAGATAGGAAGAATACTAAATAAATGAGGGCAATTTCTAGACTATGGACTGCAAAAATGTGTCTATATATTGAAATAGGCCATAAGTAATATGTCTATATATGAGGATAGGCCAGGGCACTATCCATTGAGGACACTATGGGTCTGCCAGGTGGCTTGGATGGGTTCTTGTGGATTTTGGATAAAAAACAAAAATAAGGGATTTGATAGAAATCTTTTGGAAAAAGGCCCTTTCCTTTTTATTTAGGATATCTTCTGACCCAGCATGGTCTATCAGAGACTGTAGTTCTGAACTGAAATTGGAAAGGTATCTCTGGATAATTTGGCATATGTTTCTTCATTGATATTAGCCTATATACTTCCTTCATGTATTCGATTCTGTCTACAACGCCTTTACCTTTATCAGCTGGCTTACTGATCAAGTTGTGATTCTGTTCAAGTGATTTTAGAGAAGGATATTCTTGTTTGTTGCATAGTTTGTGTGTTTCTTTGCACATCTGAATCAAGTCAGTGCATACCAGGCTGTAGAATAGGGATGAACTTTGATTTTGAGTCGAACATTGGCTGTTTGCTCATTTATTGAATGACGAACAAATGGGCTTCTTTGAGTTCCCGCATTATCACGGACTCTGACCACTGATTCCATTCAAACCCACAACCATCTCAATTGCAAGCCTGGTATTCTCGCACCTACGCCACCGTCACGCCTGCACTGAACACAATATCCCTAACTTCTATCTCATTCACTGTGTGTAGGGTGAGATAAAAGTTAGTTAATTAGGCAGGGAGAGTGTGTTCAGCCTAAGCATGCTTGACCGTGGCGTAGGTGGTAGTTTACCAGACTTGCAATTGTGAGCTTGTGGGTTTGAACCCCTTGGCCAGCGGGTGATTTATAAGTGGAATTCTATAGTTAATAATACATTGCTGGCAGGGAGAGAGATTTTTGCTTTTATACAGTTTGTTGAGTGCAGTGAGACATGTCTACTTGGTTGGTGGCAGACTGGAGGGTGAGTACATCAGACTGGGGGCTGGCTGGCTTCCATGCACCTCTTTTAATCCTTTTCAACCTTCATTTTCTCTGATACAGGGATGGAGACACTGGGCATTACCTGCTGGAGTCTCACCTAGAGTCCCACATAGCCTACATTGTTTATGTAACCAGGCATGGAGGCGCCTTGCCTACAGGCTGGTGCTTCATTTAATGTCCCACCGTGCGATTTTCATGTGTTTTTTGGTGGATGCAGTCTGAACAGTTTTTTCTGTTCAATTTGTTTTTATTAATTTCAAACAAGGTAAGTAAAAGCTTAAAAACATTCAAAGAGTCCAACAAGCGGACAATGTTAAAACAAGAAAACATAGCAGTGTTCATACACTAGTAGAGACATCTGTACAGCGCAGATAATATACATAACACAAGAACTATAAGGAAGTAGTGTGATATATATGCCGTTCGTTTCGTTTGAGGTGAGGGTCGGACTCGGACACCCCCAATGGGAACAATAACTGTGTCCTTGTCCAGGTCCGACCCAGTTGCCAGGGAGTATTACCAATGGGGAGGTGACATCCCAAGGGTGGCCATGGGTTAAAAGTGTGAACACCTAGGTCAGTAGTTGACCATTGGGGTAGATGGGGGACAAAAACAACAATATGAAGTATGGTGAAAAAGGTTGAGACAGACAATAAAAAACTAAAAAAATACAAAAAACCCCCAAAAATGTCGAAGATATATCGTCATCAAGAGAGACAGTAATAACCTGGGCTACACCCTATTCAGGGTGTGGTTTTGGGAAATGTGCATACCAGGCTGACCATACATTTGAAAATCGTTTAAGAGAACCATTGTATGATGCAAAGAATTCCTTATAGGAGCAATGGGCCTGCACCCTTTTAATAACATCTGTAATATTTGGTGCATCAAGATACTTCCATTTTGACGTGATAGCTAGCCGTGCTGCCACTAAAATATGGGTTATAATCACTCTGTATTGTTTGGGAAAATGATCAATCCCTAAGTTCAGAACCGCAAGATCTGCTTTAAAGGAGAAGATCAGACATGTGACTTGGGCTATCAGCCTGGCCACAGTGTTCCAGAAGCTACGAAGGCATCTGCAGCCAAACATTATGTGCAGCAAGGTGCCCGTGCCGCCACAGCCCCTCCAGCACAAGTCAGAGGACTGGTCAAATATGCAGTTCGTGCGTGCAGGGGATAAGTATCTCCTATGAAGAAGTTTCATGACCAGTTCCCAATGGTTCGTACAGTGGGATGCTTTGAGGATTGAAAGTGAGGCTAATCCCCACTCTTTAAGGGTATAGAGAGCCTGAAGATCCTTTTCCCAGTTAAGCATACTCGTGGTTTTATTGGGTTTAGAACAGGATTGTAAGTAGGTAGAAAACCACGATATGCCTTTCTGTTTGCGTTAGTCATGAGGACAGGTATTGCCATACTTCAGACTGCAAGGTGCAGTTAGTCTCAGGGTGTCTAACGTGGTAATATTTAAGTTGGGCAGTTGTATAGTAGTGGTACCGGTTAACTTGTGTAAGGTAGAGTTGGTAGGAGGTGTTTTTAGGGTCAATCCCCATGGGAATTTTTAAGGAAGGAATAAGGAATTCATACGTAGCAAGGGAAATTTCCACACTGTGGGTAGGGATGTGACACTGGAGGCGGGAGGAAACAGCCCTCCAGGCCTCCAGAGTAGCATCAATGGATGGGAAATGGGGATAAACAGCGGCCCATTTAGGGCGGTAGCCATTAGTAAGGAAGGGAGGTCCCTACCCAAGAGGATCGCCTTTTCGAAAGAAACTCACAGCTTTTCTGTGCAGGGTTTGACCCAAGCTTGTAACTGATCTAGAAGGGCTGCATAGTAGTAATTGCGCAAATTGGGAAGGCCAGGGCCCCCCATTGCCTTTGATCTAAGCATTATTGAAAATGGTATTTTGGCCATCCTGCCCTTCCATAGGAAGTGTCGAAGCATACTGTTCAGGACATGGGGATATGGACTGGCACTGTGCGGAAATAATAAAGGAGTTTTGGCAAGGTTTGCATCTTGAAAGCAGCTACCCTACCTAGCCAGCTAAGTTTGTGGTTAGCAATATGGTCCAGATCTGATTTGATCGTGTTCAAAAGAGTAAGATAGTTCTGTTTAAATGTGTCTTTTGATGGGGAAATGAGAGTGATCCAGAGGTAAGTTAGTGTTTTTTTAACCCAGTTAAAAGGGAACAAGGTTTTCAGCAAACGTAAAGTGGAGGCGGATACATGTAGGCAGGAGGATTTGGCGACGTTAAGCTTATAATAGGAGATGCGCCTGAAGGTTTATAAAAGCTCAGATGCAAATTTGAGTGAAGTGGCCGGGGAGGTAAGAGCGAGGACCACGTCATCAGCAAACAACCCCACTTGTGCACTTTGTCACCCACAGAGATACCTTTGATATCCTTGTGTTGTCTAATGGCCTCCACCAGGGGCTCCATCATCAATGTAAAGATGATGGGAGAAAGGGGACACCCCTGACGTGTGCCATTTGTTATATAGAATTTCTTGGACAATGCTGCAGAGGTGTAGACATAAGCTGAGGGGTTGTGTAAAGAGCTGTAATCGCTGACAAGATAGGGCCAGCAAAGCCAAACTGCTGGAAAGTAGTCTTTAAATAACACCAATGTATGCGGTTTAAAAGCCTTTTCGGCGTCAAGCGTCAAAAAGGCTGTTGGTGTCTCCCTCTGTTCAGCAATTTTGAGTAAGCTAAGCATTCTACGGGTGCCGTCAGGGGCCTGACGGCCCCTCACAAATCCGACCTGGTCTGGGTTGATTAAATTGGGAGTGATATGGGCTAGTCTGTTGGCAAGAATTTTCGCATAGATTTTAATATCGCCATTTAATAACGAGGTGGGGCGGAAATTGGCAGGGGCATCCGGCTTTTTACCTGGTTTTGGCAGGGCAACTATAACTGCTTCTAGCATTTCTTCAGGAAATGGCGTGGAAGAAAAAATAAAAATACAAGTGTGAATTGGTCCAGGTGAGTGATCCCAATCACATCTAGTAAAAACAATGAACTTTAAAGGATGTGAGGATGCAATATTTGTTGTCAGGCAGTCAACACAAGCATATATAAAAAATATAATATTTTATTAATTAAACATTAAAAAATTCACTGATCAAATGATCAGGCAATATAGACATACATACAATCATTTTATTACAGATAGTAAATCCTCTGTTAACAAAGTCAGTCGGGTTTAATCAAATAGAAAAAGGGCTGACGCGTTTCGCTTGAACATTTGAGTTCAGAGATCTGCTTCCTCAGAGACCCTTTTCAAAGGACCAGACGACTTTAACATACAAAGAAAACATAAAACATTGTTTATATAAAAACATTTTTGCATCATACAGTGAATAATGACAAATTAATTAACATATGTATATATATATAAATATTTTATGCTCACCAATGTAATATAAATGTATTGATACACTCATGCAGGTCAAGCCGGCAACTGCCCCTATGGATCACTGCAGATGGTCACAGGCAACCAAAAATTAGAGGATTCCCAGGAGTTCAAGGTACCTAAAAATGGGGGGGGGGGGTGCTGAGTCCCCTTCACATAAATTGGGATAACTGCGTCAACACTTGCAACAAAATGGCTGAAGAACTAGGCACGGGCCACTATCATATACAATGACCAAAAAAGGTCACTTGATGGAATCTATAATAAAGAAGTATATGTTCACAATAATGAACAGGCATAATAAACTGAGTGAAATGAAAGGGATAGAGAGTTGAACGTAGTGATGGATACACCCTTGATAGATAGTAAAAGCTTCCATATATCCATGTGGTAAATGGATCAGAGCATAAAGTAGTATAGCCCCACCTCATAGAAAGAAGCACATAAGAGGTTCACCTGGTATAGAAGAAAAATGGTGAAATAAGTAGACTTAAGTAGATATAAGTCTACTAAGGATGTAGATATAAGTCTAGTAAGGATAGTAGACTTATAGTAGACCTATATATATATATATAAGGAACAAGATCATGTTGCCTATATATGTCTAAATATACGAAAGGAAGGTATTATATATGGAGAGCAGGGTACCAAGCTGGCAGCCCCTTGCGGCAATAAAATGAAATGAAACACACTTTCCATACGCCAATATCAAAATATAGCCATGAGACAAGGCAGAGTAAAAAGAAATTGTAACTCATAACCAAAGGGGGGAAGGCCAGTTAGGAGGCAAGTTTACACCCAAAGTGATCAGAAATAAAGCAGAGCAATACAGATAAGTATAAGTATCCCTTATAACACTACAGAGAAGTAACCACATATACATAGTGCATAATATATGGTGATTCCCATCCAGTATGATCACTTGCCTTGATGTGTGCCTCTGTGAGAAAACCAGCGTTGCAGCATCTCCCCAGGGATCGGCGACCGCGTTTGAAACGCCAGCCGCTTCCACTATATGAAGGGACTCCACCTGAAGTGATCCGGCGGAAGAACCTTCCCGCCTTTCACTTCCGGTGTGGGCGCAAATGGGTGGGGCCCTACCCATAGACGTCAGCCCGCTATGCGAGCAATCCGAAATGGCATTGGCTCCGCCTCGATAGTCCGACCAAAGGGGGCAGACAAGGAGACAGGAAGAAGCCTAAGCCCTTCAGACTCCTGCTGGGCACCCGAACACTCCCCCAAGATGGGACCGGAGAGCATTCAGCAGCATCCCACTAGCGAGCTGCAGGTCCACCATCGCAAAAGGGGCGGGGCCACAACCATAAGCGTCAGAAGAAATAACCTTGTTGAACATAGGGAGCATATGTGGGACTAAGACATCTTCAAACGTTTTGTAATACTCGGCTAACATGCCATCTGCCCCTGGGGATTTGTGCGAGGGCAACGAACGGATCACCGTGGAGACTTCTGCCATGGTAACCGCCTCGTTCAACCCTCGCAGAACCTCCTCTGAAAGAACTGGGAGGTTCAGAGGTCTCAGAAACTCCAAAATGGAGCCCTCCCAGGGTTGGGTTGTATCAGGGTCTGTATGCAG
Source organism: Pelophylax lessonae (assembly GCF_965119305.1). Classification (NCBI taxonomy): domain Eukaryota; kingdom Metazoa; phylum Chordata; class Amphibia; order Anura; family Ranidae; genus Pelophylax; species Pelophylax lessonae. Next base: position 498,463,400 of record NC_138769.1, on the reverse strand, counting down.
ATTATAAAGATTAGTGTAATATTTACTAAACGCATTGGCAATTTCATTGGGGTGATAAACTAATTGGTTTGCGGAAGGGTCTTTGATGTTAGCCAGTCTAGCGCTCGCCTGTTTTTTACGTAGGTAATTGGCCAGGAATTTCCCTGCCTTGTTACCGTGGGAGTAATAAGTAGCCTGTGTCTTCCTAAGATGAAGTTGGTGCTCTTCCATAAGGTGTAGTCTAAGGTTTTGTATACATTGTAGTAATTCCAATGCATTCACAAGGGTAGGGTCTATTTTAGTTTGTCGCTCTAAGGCTTTAAGTGTCGACAACATTGTGTTGAGGGCCTGGAGCTTACGTTCTTTTTCCCTAGCTGCCATTTGCAATTGTACCCCCCTGCTGAAGGCCTTGTGGGCATTCCACAGTGACACTGAGAACACATCAGTGTCAGGTAGGTCATTCAGGGAGAAATAATCCACCAGATGATGATGCAGATGGTCTTTCAGGTCAGGTTTAGAGAATAAGGACGTGTTGTTGCTCCAAATGTGAACAGGTGTAGCTTTAACACGCTCCTCCAATTGAAGAGAGATCGGAGCATGGTCAGACCATGTTATGGTATGAACATTCACCGAAAGTGCATGTGGAACCAAGGTAACATCAGATAAAAATAAGTCGATTCTGGAGTATGACCTGTGGCGGGCCGAGAAATAAGTATAGTCCCGGTCTGTGGGATTTAGACATCTCTACAGGTCATACAAGTCATACTCATGAAGCAATGGGCGAAGTTCAGGTCTAGGGCGTTTCTGCGGAAAAGAACAGTCTAGGACAGAGTCCACTATGCAATTAAAGTCCCCCCCCCAATAGTACTGAACCCAATTTGCATGCATTAACTTTTTTCATGAAGGAGCGTATGAATGAAATTTTCCCCCGAATTTGGGGTATACACATTGACTAAAGTGTATTTAGCATTGTTTAAAGTACAGTTTAGGATCAAGAATCTTCCTTTAGGGTCTTCATAGGAGTCCTGCAACTGAAATGCAACTGAGCTAATAATAGCTATAAGTACCCCTCCTTTCTTTTTAGTTCCTGAAGCTGTAAAGACATGGGGGAAACGCTTATCTGCACAGTGGGGGTGTTTAGTGGCAATGAAATGTGTCTCCTGAATAAAGAGAACGTCCGCTTTCATAGTCCTAGCATCTCGCCACATAGCTCCTCTGTGAAAGGGGCTGTTCAGTCCATGATCATTCAGAGAGACAAAGTTAAGTACCATATGGGCTAAGTATGAGAGAGATGGGTATTAGTGGCCACGACCTGTATAGACAGCAATAGGGTACAAACAGTATACTTGCGGTGTCAGTTCCAAGTGGGAATCGTAGACATCGACGGTCAGTCCGACATAGCAGCCAGGAGTAATGCGGAGCTCTGGTAGCGACATCATTTCTAATGGTGTAGAAAGGTGGTGGTAAAAAAAGGCAGAAAAAAAAGACAACAAAAATAGGTAAACAGTTAAAAAGTTGGTAGAGGTAAACCTCTGTATGCAAAACAGTCCGCATATCGGTGGTGGGGGTAAATTCTCCACAGCCAATCCTGCAATCACTGCAGGGAAAAGGTATCCACGCGGCCTTGAGGGCCTAGAGCAAGGCAGCAAAGTAGATTCAGTCTGGCTTAACTTGTCGCTATTCAGGGGTAACATGGCTAGGTCTCGCTGGTTCTGTAGGAAGGTTGCCATCCGGGGGGAGGAGGCCCCATTTTCTAGCCAGAAGGAGATCATCCTCCATTGATTTAATCGCATATGTTCAGCTGTCTTTGGTCACCAGGAGTTTGGTCGGGAAGCCCCAGGAGTATGTCAACTGGTTGTTGCGCAATAGCTTGGTCAAGGAAAGGAGTTTCTTGCGGGCTTGCATTGCATGTTGCGACAGGTCAGCATAAACAGTGATGCCCGTGTAGGGTTCAGGGAGGGAAGGAGTCTGTCTGGCAAAGCGCATTAGATTATCCTTGACATGAAAGAAGTGAATTCTTGCGATCACGTCTCGGGGTACCTTGTCAGGGAGGAAGCTTGGCTTCCGGAGCCTATGGGCATGGTCCACCATGACTTCCCCAGCCGGGGTGTCAGGCAAGAGGTCTTGGATGAATCGTTGGACATAGTGTCGCAATTCTGATGGTGGGATTGACTCCGCCACCCCTCGCAGCTTGACGTTATTCCTGCGGGACCTGTCCTCTAGGTCCGCAAGTTTACTTTTAAGAATATCAATCTCCTCATACCTATCATTGTGAGCATCCACAAGTTCATTATGGGCAGTAGTGAATTCCGCCATCTTATGTTCCACCTGGTCCTCCCAACTCCCCAGCTCCCCAATTTCCAGCTTCATGCGGGATACACACTCCAGCAGAGCCCTCTGCATGGAGCCCTGGAAGGTAATTAACGTATCCTTCATGACAGTGTCTTTCAGCGGTTGGCCTGTAGTTGGGAAGTCTTGAATACTTTCATGAAACTCCAGGGTGCTGTCTGAGAGGTTGAGGCCTACTCTATTCCCCGGCGTAGGTGTGGGCCGCAGAGCGTTTAGGTGCTGATTTATGGGGGTTTTGGTGGGGAGAGCGGCTCATCTGGGAACATGGGCTGCCATGCTGGGACCCATAGTCCGTGCAGTTATCATCCCTTCTTATTTGGGAGCCTGGGCTGGTGGGATCGCGGCACCGCGGTGAGGCGGTGTAAAAGAACTCCATCAGTTTGCGGGGGCCGCCTCCCGTTTTTCTCTTCCCCATGATCCGTGGAGGTGTAGGGGTTAAAGAGCTGCCTCACCAGGGTGTGGATCGATGTCCGCTGTCGCTGATGGTCTGGATTGCAGGCGGATGGCGTGGATCTCAACTCTCAAGCGGCCATCTCCGTCAGCCACCGGCCACGCCCCCCCCCCCAACCCCAGTTTTTTCATATACAGGGATGGAGACCAATAGCATGACCTGCTTGTCTCATGTAAAGTCCCAAATATTTTATGAAATTAGGGATGGAGGCACTGTGCTTTACAGGCCATTGCCTCATATAAAGTCCCAATCTGTGTTTTACACTGCATCCGCCAAGGGGTTGGAGGTGTATGCTTTTCAGCTGGTCGTTTTCAGTTTGTACCATCGCAACAACATCGCTATTAGAGTTTTGAGATGCTAGACCAGTCATGGATGAGGGTGGGTTGGGGGAGGTTTGGGCTGCTCCCTCCCACCTGCCTCCTATCCATCCATTAGCAGCCATGTGCTCCCATTGTGGAGACACTCAAATTAAAAGTGTTAGGACTGCAGGTAAAACAGGGTGCCGTGTAGTGGCCCTGCAGCTTACACATGCATTTGCAAATGCGTGTCAACTAAACCCCTGTCCTTTATTTATATCATGAGACAGGTCTACTTGGTTGGTGGTAGACTGGAGGGTAAGTAAATCAGACTGGGGGCTGGCTGGCTTCCATGCACCTCTTTTAATCCTTTTCAACCTTCGTTTTTGTGTTGAGCGCAGTGTATGCCACAAAGTTTTATATATATATATATATATATATATATATATATATATATATATATTAGTGAGCGACCGATATATTGATATTGCCGAAAGAAAGGTGCAGTTAAGCAAAAAAGTCATTTTTGAAAGTTTGGCATGTTATAATTCTGGTTCTGGACATGCTACAGAGCTGAAACTTCACAGGTACACTTTTTAGACCCCCCAGACACTAAATCCAAAGAAATCTCTTTTTTTTTTTTCAATAATTATTTCAATAATTGGCTCTCTATCAAAAATGACAATTTTTAAGAACTTTTTTTTGCCTGATTCATAGTTCCTGGGGCATGACCCAGAACCCTAGGCACTTTTTAGGGGCATTTATTAGGTTTTAGGGCTTCAAAATGGTGTTTTTTGATTCCTGAAGTTCGGGTCCCATTGATTTCAATGGGGTTCGGAAATCCAAACCGAACTTTCGGAAAATTTGGGTGTTCTGGTCGAACCAAACGTTTCAAAAGGTCGATCATCCCTATTTAAGACCAGGCCTATTTTTGACACTTGGTGTTTACAAGCTAAAATCTGTTTTTTTTTTTTTGCTATAAAACTACTTAGAATCCCCAAAAATTATATATTTTATTTAGCAGAGACCCTAGAAAATAAAATGGAGATTGTTGCAATATTTTTTTATCACACTGTATTTGCACAGCGGTCTTCCAAACGCAATGTTTTTTGAAAAAAAAATCACTTTTTTTAAATTAAAAAATAAGCAAGAGTAAAGTTAGCCCAATTTTTTTCATAATGTGAAAGATAATGTTACGCCGAGTAAATAGATACCCAACATGTCATGCTTCAAAATTTTGCACGCTCGCGGAATGGCGACAAACTTTGGTACTTAAAATCCCCATAGGCGACATTTTAAAAATTTCTACAGGTTACCAACTTAGAGTTACAAAGGGGGTCTGGGGCTCAAATTATTGCTCTCGCTCTAACGATTGCGGCGATACCTCACATGTGTGGTTTGAACACCGTTTACATATGTGGGCGGGATTTCCGTATGCGTTCGCTTCTGCGCACAAGCTAACAGGAACAGGGCGCTTTAATTTTAAAATTAATTTTAAAATTTTAATTTTTTTCCTATTTATTTTATTTATTATTTTTTATTTTTACACAGTTTTAAAAAAACATTTTTGATCATTTTTATTCCTATTACAAGGAATGTAAACATCCCTTGTAATAGAAATAGGCATGACAGATCCTCTTTATTGTGAGATGTGGGGTCAAAAAGACCTCAGATCTCACAACTACACTAAAAAAGAAAAAAAAAAAAGTTGAAAAAAAATCGGCCCTTTAAAGTTCTAAAGTGCCAGGCAACGACGTTTGATGTCGCTCCAGTCCTCCAAGACCATAGAGTCGAGTGAGGGCCATCTTGCCCTCACTCGACTTCCTGTCTCAGAGGAGCCGGGACCGGATAGTTTTCCCCGCTGCCGGCGGGTCCAGTAAGCAGGGAAAACGGCCGGGACGTGGCGGAAGGGGGGCACCTCTTTTGCCGCACAGTAAGGGTGATCCCACAGAAAATCCACCACTGGGACCACCCTTACCTGAAAGCCGGTTGCCCGTCGTTTTCAAATATACTGAGGTTATGACAGCAATCTGCTGTCATAACCCCATTATTTAGCTTCAAAGAACTGACATAAAATTGCGACAGGCGGTCAGTAAGTGGTTTGATGTAGGAAAATATCGGCCAATATCGGCCGATACCGATATGCAATGGCCAAAATATCGGTATCGGTATTGGCAATGAAAAGCCAAAATCGGTTGATCACTAATATATATATATATATATATATATATATATATATATATATATATATATATATATATATAGGCACTTCAGTTTATATGAGTTTATGTCAGTATTGCTGAAAAAAACGGCGTGGGGTCCTTCCTAAAATCCATACCAGACCGTTATCCAAGCACACAGCCTGGCTGGCCATTATGGGGGTGGGGGCGAGCGAGCGCCCCCCCCCCCTCCTAAACTATACCAGGCCACATGCCCTCAACACGGGGGAGTAGGTGCTTTGTGGCAGGGACAGGTTCTTTGATGGGGACAGGGGTCTCTTCCCCACAACCTTGGGCTGTGGTTGTGGGGGTCTTCGGGGGGAGGCTTATCAGAATCTGGAACCCCTCTTTGACAGATCCCGCCCCCCCTATGTGAATGGATATTGAGTACATTGTACCCCTACCCATTCACCAGAAAAGTGTACAAAAAAATAATGACAAAAGCCGGTTTTGGAAAAGTTTGTTATTAAAAAATAAAAAAATATTGTCCCCCGATGATCAGTCGCACGTCCCCCCAAAAAATAGAAAGAAAAAAAAAAGTTCCTGCTTCTTTGGATGCTTCCCAGGCTATGAGCTGTTTTGAGTTTGACAGCTCTTTTATAGGAATCTGACGTCACGAGTCACCCCACAATGCACTGCTCAGGTGCAGTGAATAAATTACATGATGTCAGGGAAACTATTTTTTTATTTTTTAATAAAGGACTTGTCCAAAACTGGCTTTTGTCTTTATTTTTTTTTACACTTTTTTTGGTGAATGGGTAGGCGTACGATGATATCCATTCACATGGGGGGGCAGGATCTGGGGACCCCCTTGTTAAAGGGAGCTTCCAGATTCCGATAAGCCTTCCCCACCCCCCCCGCAGACCCCCACAACCAAAGCCCAGGGCTGTGGGGAGGAAACCCCTGTCCCCATCAACATGGGGTCAATGTGCTTTGGGGTAGGGGGGGCAGAGCCAAACCGTTTTTTCTTATTTTGGCGTGGGGTTCCCCTTAAAATCCATACCAGACCCAAGGGCCCTGGTATGGATTTTTTGGCGGGACCTCATGCTGTTTTTTTTCATATTTTTATCTGTATTGCCGGGAGCGGACAATACATTACAGCTGCGAGCAAGTTTAAATTACATTTTTTCCTTTTTCCTTTTTTCCTTTTCCTTTTTTCCTAGAAATATCAGTATTGCTGCAGCAGGCTACATACATCGTACAAATGTGCCACTTTACATGCACATTAGGGCCCCCCCCCCCCCCCCCCAGGCACGATATTTAAAGGAATTTTTCATTTTTATTGTTTCACTTTAAACATTATTAAAATCACTGCTCCTGTAAAAATGATTGTTTTAAAAAAATAATTTTGCATTGATTCATGTCCCCCAGGGCAGTATACAGGTCCCCATACACTTTTTTGGGCCAATAACTTGCATTTAAGCCTTTAAAATTAGGACTTTTGATTTTTCATATTCGTGTCCCATAGACTTTATTAGAGCCCGCATGTTCGCAAGAACATTTCCCTTGTTCGAGATGTTCTGGTGAGAACCGAACAGGAGGGTGTTCGGCTCATGACTACTGTAGAATGTGTCTAGATAAAGGCCCTTCACATGGGTGGGGTAAAAGGTGGATTTAGGTATGAAATTGGTGTGGACCATGGGAAAATCTTGGCAGACAAAGTTTTCGGGGTCTGAAATATGTAATTGCCAGAGTAATTCTTCCAAATCTTCTATGGTATGCCACTCTTGGGATTCAGATGAGAGTTCCTCTATATGGGGAGGTTCCAGTTTCTGCTGGGGATGGTTGGAATTTTAATACTTTTTCACTGTGAGATTGCAAACAAACCAATTGAGATCCTTGAAAAGGAAAAAAGGGTTTGGTGTATTGTGGGGGGCACAATTTAGCCCTTTCCATATTAGGGAGATATGGGATTCTTCTAGGATTGAAAGAGGACAAGTTAAATATTTTGATAGTGTTGTATTCTGTATCTTTTCTTTCTTGGGCAATCTTCCTTTTGTGTCTTCCTCCTCTCCACCATCTTCTTTAAATTTTCTTTTTATTCTGGGGGTGGAGGAGAGGGGAGACCCTAAAAAAGTAAAAGGTTTGATGGATGATATGTCTGGTTCATCATCGGAATGGGTTTGTCTCTTGGTTGGAAACTGAAAAAGTGGAAGAATGTACATTGTTCTGGGTGGGGACCTTGTGAAGTGAGTAGTCTCATGAATGGGATGGACTAAGAGGTCTACGAAGGGAGATGGGATGGGAGATGGCTTCTATAACAACCTGGAATTACAGGCAAGAACGAGCAAGGAAGATGTGGGTGTAAAATTCTGATGCAGACTGTCAGTGGTAGATGGCAGTACATCTTCTTTTTTGGGAATTGGTTAAGGGTGAATGTACTGTGAAAATGGTTTCCTCTGTGTTCTCAAGTCTTTCCTCTGGTAGACCGGTTCTAGATGAAGCTAGGTCTACAACAGAAGGGGTATCAGTTTGAATGGCCCGTGCGTCCCCAGATATGATAAGGTTTGCTTCGGGATGATTCTCTAGAGGGGGAATGCATGGAGCTGTTTGTATCTTTGCATATTGCCTACCTCAATGTTCAGTATAGGATGTAAGCTCATGAGGGGAGGGGGCACGCTATGGGGGTTACCATAGGAAATACAGTTATTTACACCAGTGTAAATGAAGCCTAAATATGTGAAAAAGGAAAAAAATCTGCACAAATCAAAATCCAACATCTACATATGAAAGGTTAGCCAGCTAGGGTGAATAGAACATATGAGGCATATATATATACAGTATATATATATATATATATATATATATATATATATATATATATATAAAGCAATGACTGTGACATTCACCAAATTACAAGGTAATTATATCCCCCAATAGCATTAGCAGGAAAATTACTGATTTCACACCTTGCAAAGAATTGCATTTTAAAGATGTGTCTAATGCATAAATCTGCACAAATCAAAACCCAGCACATAGACTTGAAGGATTTTCCAACTGGGTTAAGAGACACTATGCAGTATTGCCAACCTCCCACAGCATTTTTTACTGACAAAACATGGAACATTTACTGACATGACTCTGCATTTACCCTTGTGAGTAATATTTTAATGGTTTTGTTTTTACTAAATAAACGGTGTTATGCTAGGGCGGTTGTTCGCTCTGTCCTTTGTTTTTTCTAAACATAATATGGAAACACCTATACCAAGTAATTTGCCGTGTTTACACTTAAAAAGTCAACACAGCATGACAAATCATCAGCGCCTAATAATTTACAGACAATTGAAAAATCACAGATTGACAACCCTGACACTATGGGGCATATACTGCATACAGAGAAGTGATTGTGACATTCATCAACATTTGCTGCAGATTTATCATATTTTCTGATAGCATTAGCATCAAACTGACTGCTTTTACTCCTTGCTAGGAATTACATTTGAAAGTTTCAATAAAAATAAAAATATGCACAAATCAAGATCCCACACAAACATATGAAAGGCTTGATAAGTGGGTTCTAAGGAAACAATATGGCATATTTTTAGGGCAGTGATTGTGCCATTCACCAAAAGTTCACTCCAGATGTATCTTCATGATGAATGTGTTGAAGAAAGTACAAATAAATGATTTGCCTTCAGTATATGTTACATTCACTGCATTATAATTTATAAATATGTTCTACATGACTTAAGGATTTATTTATTCTTGTCTTTTAGCTGAACTTGATGTTTTAAAGTGTTTTTTTTTTTTTTTTTTCAACCTGACTGGCTTAATAACTAGGTATGATCTTTCGTTTTTAGATTGAACATGATTTCCACCTAAACTCAGCCTATTTACATTTGACAACCCAAACTGGCTATTATTGGCCAATTCGCCATCCCAACACCATGCCTGTACATTAGCTTGTACATCTTTCATTTAGCTACTGCTTACAGTTCCCCCACTGGCTTCTGTTTAAAGTTGTAAACAAACCAGTGTTGATATCATTAACTAAATATGATTATCACTGTATTTGGTCAATGTCAACAGCCAGAATCCCCAGCATTGTTGTTTAAATTCCAGCAGCACTGGGGACCTGATATTTGAGACAGGAGTAGAGTCAAGGTGGCATCTCTGTGGTGGGGGGTCATCCTGGCAGCAGTTCAACCTTGACGTGATGATTGTGTTGGACCTACTGCACTGGACACTGTGATTGATGTTGAATTTACAAGAGGGACATTATTTTTTTTTTTAATTTACTTTTTCTACAGTGTGGGTATTTTTATTTACTCTTTACTTTTTACATGGGGGCAAGGTACCATGCAACATGGGATGTTTTGCCGATGGTAGTACTACCACCTCTAAATGACAGATCACCTGGTTTGTTTTAAAAATAAAGTCACCTTTAAAGAAATACATCCTACTGCACCACAGCTTCATGTAAAGGTTTCCCCAAAGCATGTTATTTATAGGATTTGTGTATTTTAATGTTACTCTTGAAGCCACATTAAAGAACCTATCCCCAATGAACAATATTTCGATTTTTTTTGAACTTTTACTTCATGGTAGTCTATTTTACTTAAAAAATGCTTGTGAATTGTTCTTACCTACTAAACATCAACTTTGTCTGGTTTGCTCATACTTATATGTAAGCAACCAGTGTGGACAGTGCTATCCAGATATAGATGATGTAAATAAAGCCTTTAAATGATAAAAAGCCAGTGAAAGGTATGAAAGTGTTAATTGAATAAACAGTTATTGGTATAAGGTGAAAGTAAAATATGACACCAAGCCGACTTGGCCAGGTGGAGATGGGTCAATATCTGCTAAGTCCGGTGCATGGGATGGAAAAGTACTGTCATACATACTGAGTAAAGTCACAGACGTTTGGGGGCCGGGCTGGGTCTGCTGGCGCTCCTATTGGACATCACCCTGACCAGAAAATCAAAAGCGGAAAAAACAATAACCAGATGCAGGAGGTCGTTGTGACCAGCCTGTTGCTGCTTATTCCGTGACTTGACAAAGCTCATGCGCGTGAAATGCGTTGTCACGATAAGGGTCCCCCTTGCGGTCCAGGCTGGTCACAATGACTTTTTTTCCAGCATCAAGTTATTGGCACTTCCACTTTTGAGTTTCTGGTCGTGGTGAAGTCAGGTAGGAGAGCCAGCAGGCCCGGCCCAGCTTCCAAACACCTGTGAGTTTACTCAGTGGTATGACAACACGCCACAGAGGCCTTTTCCATCCCATCCAATAGACTTGGCCGATATTGACTCAGCTAAATCCTGGCCAGGTCGGCCTGGTATTGTATTTTACTTTCACCTTATACCAATAACTGTTTGTTCAATAAACACTTTCAGACCTTTCGCTGGCTTTTTATCATTTGGAGGCTTTATTTACATCACCTATATCTGTATAGCGCTGTCCACACTGGTTGCTTGCTTGATGGTAATTTTGTACTATTTTCTGATGGCTGCACCAGATAAGTTGGGGACAGTATACAGTGGAGATTGTCAGAGAGATTAGCGATTGGGACCATTTGTTGTTTTCATACCTATATGTAACAATGTAACCAGTACCCTACATTGCAAGCTGTACTGCTAACATATATAGCATACCATTTCAATTTTTTCTAACTAACAAGATTAAGGTACAATTTAACAATTCAACTGAGGAAAGCTAAAGTCATTTTACTATGTGCAAAAGGAATAGATTATATTTTATTCATACATCTACTTTCTCATGTGATTTATATAGATTTGCTATAATTTTGATCCTTTTGACACCTTAATAATTAATATTTGATCCTCTTAATATTGCATTCACATATAAATTATCCAATTCCATTATTGTATATACAGCATAAATGTTTTAGTTAGCTTTTTAAGTGTGATTTTTTTTTTTTTTCATTTAGCTGGATAAAAGTGAACGCTGCAATTTAAGAAGACAATCTTCAAAGTTTAAAACAATATTTTTTCTTTTAGTTTTTGTATTGAAAGAAATCGAATGGCAGCAGAGGCGTAACTAGAACCTTCAGGGCCCTGATGCAAGAAACCATGAAGGGCCCCCCAGACCCCTGGCCGGGGCCCTTACCTTCAAGCCCAGGGCTCTTCCCACTAATCCTGGGGCTCTTTACACTCGTTGCATGGCCTTTTATTACGGTCCCACAGCAGGATTCTTTCACAAGTTCTGCAGTGGGCCCCCTTCCTGCAATCTTGGGGCCTCCCCACAGTGGTGCAATGCCAGGGTCCAGTCGCAAGTGTGACCTTTGCGATCCTGGAAGTTCACCCACTGGTTTGCTACCGGGCCCCCTGGAGCATGGGGCCCGGTAGCGATTGCAACCCCTGCAACCCCTGTAGTTACGCCCCTGAATGGCAGCATGCATGTCACATAATAGAGCATATTTGGTACAGAAATTAGTAAAAAAACATTTCTCCTAAAATAGGTACATTATATTTTTGAAGAATGTGAGTATCATAAAGTTTTCCTAAGCACATTCACTGATTTATTACCACTTCCCTGTGTTTTTCAGAAACTGGTTTATTTGAAAAAGATAGAATGATTTTGCTGGATCCCAGCAATAAAATTAAAGTGGACCTTTAAATATCTTTAAAGTCTGATTGAACAAATTGCCTACATTTTCAGTATAAAGCAATAGTACAGTTTTTGAAAAAAAAAAACTGTATCATGCTTGAACTTCAGTAAAGTGACTTTGCCAAGGAAAAAATGATGTAATCAGTCTGCTGCATCACAACTTTTGTAGTCAGGTTTAAAGGCTTCAGCTCGGGGCTCTTCTGTGTCAGACATTTATGAATCCAGCCAAAAAACGCACATACACCAGGGTTTACAATGCTGTCATATCTGGCTGAAATTACAGTCCAAAAAGTTTATGCTGACCCTAGATAATGCTCGCACAAAGATGGCTCCTTCCTTACAGATCACTGTAATCTCCATGAGAGGTATAGGTACAAATAACACTTACTTACATAATATTTAGCATACATACACTTAAAATGAATGTACAGTATCTCACAAAAGTGAGTACATGCCTCACATTTTTGTAAATATTTTATTATATCTTTTCACGTGACAACACTGAAGAAATTACATTTTACTACAGCTGAAGCACGGTGGCCAAGACCATACACTGGTTTAACAGGACAGGTTCCACTCAGAACAGGCCTCGCTGTGGTCGACTAAAGAAGTTGAGTGCACGTGCTCAGCGTCATATCCAAAGGTTGTCTTTGGGAAATAGACGTATGAGTGCTGACAGCATTGCTGCAGAGGTTGAAGGGGTGGGGGGTCAGCCTGTAAGTGCTCAGACCACATGCTGCACACTGCATCAAATTGGTCTACATTGCTGTCATCCCAGAAGGAAGCCTCTTCTAAAGATGATGCACAAGAAAGCCTGCAAACAGTTTGCTGAAGACAAGCAGACTAAGGACATGGAATACTGGAACCATGTCTTGTGGTCTGACGAGACCAAGATAAACTTATTAGGTTCAGGTGGTGTCAAGCGTGTGTGGCAGCAACCAGGTGAGGAGTACAAAGACAAGTGTGTCTCGCCTACAGTCAAGCATGGTGGTGGGAGTGTCATGGTCTGGGGCTGCATGAGTGCTGCTGGCACTGGGGAGCTACAGTTCATTGAGGGAACCATGAATGCCAACATGTACTGTGACATACTGAAGCAGGGCATGATCCCCTCCTTTTGGAGACTGGGCCCCAGGGCAGTATACCAACATGATAATGACCCCAAACACATCTCCAAGATGACCACTGCCTTGCAAAGAAGCTGAGGGTAAAGGTGATTTACTGGCCAAGCATGTTTCCAGAACCTAAACCCTATTGAGCATCTGTGGGGCATCCTCAAATGGGAGATGAAGTGTGCAAGGTCTCTAACATCCACCATCTTAATGATGTCATCATGGAGTAATGGAAGAGGACTCCAGAGGCAACCTGTAAAGCTCTGGTGAACTACATGCCCAAGAGGGTTAAGGCAGTGCCGGAAAATAATGGTGGCCACACAAAATATTGACACTTTGGGCCCAATTTGGACATTTCGAATTAGGGGTGTACTCACTTTTGCTGCCAGCGGTTTAGACATTCATGGCTGTGTGTTGAGTTATTTTGAGGGGACAGCAAATTTACACTGTTATACAAGCTGTACACTCACTACTTTACATTGTAGCAGAGTGTCTTCAGTGTTGTCACATGAAAAGATATAATAAAATATTTACAAATATGTGAGGGGTGTACTAATTTTTCTGAGATATTGTATATATGATGTGAGGTCCACTTCAGGATCTAGCCCCAAATTCTGAATTTAAAGCACTGCACTAATTTATCTGGTAATTACGCGGCCATGCAAAGCTGTACCCAAATAAAATTTACATAATTTGTTTTCCACACAAACAGGGCTTTCTTTTGGTGGGGTTTGTTTCCTACTGGGTTTTTTATTTTATTTTTTTTCTTATATAAACGAAAAAGACCACACGTTAAAAAGAAAAAAATACAGTATTTTTTATTTTCCTATAAAATATATCCAAAGGAAAAATTGAAAAATTGAAAATTCTTTATAAATTTTGGGCAAAATGTATTCTGCTGCATATCCTTGATTAAAAAAATCCTAAAAAATGTATATTGATTGGTTTGCACAAAAGTTATAGCATCTAAAACCTATGGTATATGTACACTTGCATTTTTTTTATACAATTATTGGTGATAATCAATGATTTATAATGGGACTGCATTAGTGCAGAGGACAATATGACATTAACTGACACTGAGTGGGAATTAACTAATTGTCAATGACATCACCAGTGACACTAACAGGGCTTTTTTTCAGCCTCTGGCTCAGGACCTCTGCTCCCAGCTCACCACTATCACTTGTAAACACAGAAATCCGGCTTCTGTGTTTACAAGTGACAGCTTGCCTCCCAACAGCAGAGTGCAGGATGGGGACAAGAGAGATGCAGATTCCTGGGGTGCAGTGCAGATGCCGACACCCCCCACTGGATGATCTCCCTAAAAGTGAAAGAGGCCAACCACAGTGTGCAAGGAGGGTACAAGAGACTGAGTGCTTCAGCTTATTACAGCAACAAATGTATGACATGTAGTAGATGGTGGAGCTTTTGAGGAGGTGAGGAGAAGATGGGGGCAGTGAAGGGGGGGTTGCATGCAGAGGTCAGAGCTGGAGAGGGGTGAAAGTGAAATGTGGATGGGGAATGCAGAGGTAAGCAGCTGTGGAAGAAGGCTAAACTCTGCACTCTGTGTAGCACATCTGAACTCTGCACTCTGTGTAGCACATCTGAACTCTGCACTCTGAATTCAGAGCACCCCCGGACACTTCACTCTGTGTGCAATCTCTCCCAAACTCTGCACTCTGTACATAATGCACTCCTGGTATTATATACCCCTTTGAGACCCTCCCACTGTTAGTGAAATTTTGCCACACCCACTATTTGATAGGGTTTGGAGGGTGCATGTGTGTGTGTGTGTGGGGGGGGGGGTTCTGGGGGGTCATGGTTGAGTTCCTGTACTTATTTTCTGAGAAACGAAGCCCTGGACACTAATAATACTATACATCATCACTGAACTAATGACATTGGCTTGGAATGGGTTAACATCTCGGGTAATCAAGCGCTTAAATGTGTGCCTAACAAGTGTTAATGTGTGTAATGTATGCTGCTTTTTTACTGAAGATCTCTTTGTTTCTTGTCCCTGCGAGAAAAAAACAGATAGATTGTTTCCTCTGTACAGAGCCTTGTGTTGATTGTCAACACAAGGCTCTGGGCTGTGAATGGACGCAGCCGATCAGCTGGTCCTGGTCATGAATCATTGGCCAGGACCTGCTGACAAACCCCCACTGTGTACAACACCCACGTGTCCTGTATCCAAAAGAGGAAGAGACATACAGGTACATCGCTGTGCCTGTACGGGCCGCCTGTCCGCAGTACTTTGCAAGCGGGTGGTCCAGAAGTGGTTAAAAGAGACCTAATATCATGTTATAGGGTGATAAAAGATAACGAGGCTAATCTACTAAAGGATTAGGGAATGTTCATACAATAAATCATAAAAGATTATTCATTTTAATTATCCAGTTATGTGCAAAGTTTAAAGGCTGGGTTCACATATATGTGGCGGCTGTTTGCAGTCCGGAGTTTGGTGCGCTTCTGTTCACTGGTTCAGGTGCGATTTAGGTGTGAATTTTTCCCTGAATTCATACATGAACTGGACCAATAAATGCACAGGACCCTTTTCAAAATCGTACCGAGCCTGCCCCACACATGTGTGAACCAGTTCCATTGAAAGCTGGTCAGACTCACATGTTATGCAAATCTTCCCCCTCAGGACAGACGTATACAAACAGCCTACTGTCAAAGCCCTTTATGATAAATAATGGCACAAGACAAGGATGCCCATTATCCCCCTCGATATTTAACTTGATGTTAGAGCCCCTTGCTGAAAACATTTGATTCCACCCGCAAATTAGGGGCTTCAAATTTAAAGAAAGACCCCACGTAATCAACCTCTTTGTGGATGATGTCATTCTGATGTTGACAAACCCCCAGACCTCGCTTTCCCACGCTCATGAAACATTTAATGACTTCAATAGTGTCTCCTATTACAAGCTCAATCACTCAAAATCTCTTATAATGGGCATGAATATTCCGTCACCACTCAGATCCAAGCTTCAGAGGGCCTTTCCATACACCTGGGCTGGGAGCGATATTCCTTACCTGGGTATTACTCTCACCCCCTCCTATTCCAATATTTGTGATGAGAAATATAAACCACTGGTCACTAAAATTGATTCCCAGTTGAAAAACATAGCTAAAGAAGAGCTGTCATGGATGGGCAGATTGGCAGCATATAAAATGCAGATTCTCCCCCAGGTCTTATATGTATTAGGCTCCCTACCATCTACAGTTAAACAAACTTACCTACATACCTTAATGACACAACTCCAATGGTTTATATGGCAAGGCAAAAGGGCCTGTAGTTCTCACATATCCTTAATTAAATATAAATCCATTGGGGGAATGGGTATGGTTGATGTACGAGATTATCTTACGGCAGAACATTTAGATTGACTTAAGTATTGGTTTGATTCCTCTAACACACCTAACTATGGTTGGACATTGAAAAAAGTATCCTCAAAACTGATTCTCTTAGCTCCCTATTGTATGCAGATACATGGAAAACCTTTAACCTTATCAACTTCTGGCCTCCATAGCTTCAATATCAGCATGGCGACAACTTAATAAGCTCCCCCTTATCCCTTCGGCCCTGGTTGTAGAATTCCCGTTAACCACCTTAGAACATCTCATATCGGATATCAAAGTAGCAGGATTAGAAAAACAAGGTATTCGACTCCTAAAAGACCTTTGGAAGGCTAATACCTTACAATCACTCAATTCCCTTCTCAACTAATTCCCCCTCCCTTCCTCGACCCACTTCACCCTACTCCGTATACTACAGTTTCTTAAAACACCCCCCCCCTCCTCGACTTGCACTACCTCCAAAGGTGTGGAAATTTTTTCTAGGACAGCCAAAATTCAACAAAGGCACATCCCTCTTCTACAATACCCTACAAGAGAAAACTAAGTTTACCAAAACTAAGCAAATGCTACAATGGGAAACAGATCTTAAGACTTCTTTCTCAGACTCCCAATGGTTACAAGCCATACAATACTCTCACTCCGTCTCTCATTGTGCTAACCATTGGGAATTGGCCTTGAAGGTAACTTTACATTGTACCTTACCCCACAGATACTGGACAAAATATATACTACGATTTCTCCACTTTATTGGTGAGGTTGTGGTTCCGCGGGTAATCAAATGCATGTACTATGGTCATGTAATAATATTCGTAGCTTTTGGCGGAAGATGTTCCGAATAATCTCAGAAATTATGGGTATACTTACCCCAGCAGACCTGGCCCTAGCTCTACTCAATGTGGGTATAGATAGATTCCCAGTCATTTACCGTGGTATAGTGACTAACATTCTCATCTCTGCTAAGCTTACTATAACTAGACACTGGAAGCAAAATCTATCCCCTAATCCCTCAGGAGGTGATCACCACCACCTATCAACACTACATATGGGAAAGGTCGATAGCCTTGCAGAACAAAAATCTTCTCAAATTTGATATCATCTGGAAACCATGGTCCATATGGCACTCTGCATAACCTATTCTCCTTGATATGTTGGGTACACACTGATAAATTACCTGGTGACAACAATTCATGGTTATATTGCACGATTGAGCCTTACTAGCCTCACCTCATAACATTTTATTTTCTGCCTACTCCTTCCTCTCTTCTCTGCTCTTCTTCCCCCTTTTCTGGTTGCTATATGCTATGATAGGAACATTCCTGTATTAGTAATCTCAATGGTCATAAACTTGTTATATTGAAACGTTTTGTATTATATCTTCTGTTATGGCGGCTGCATCCGGATACTGTTGTTAACTTTTCAAAACAACCAAATAAACATATTTTAAAAAAATAAAATAAAAAATAAAAACAATTATTTAAGTGCCGGTTCACACTACCGCGGCACGACTTCGGGGGCGACCTGTGAAGTCACGTGCACCGCGACTTCCGCGCGACTTGCACGGACTTCATATAATGAATGTCGGCCATTTCATATTCTGCTTTTTGTCAGCGAAGGGAGAGGTCTGCTGTGTTCATGAGGGAGAGATTGCCAGACACAAATAGCTCTGTTAAGATCCACAAAAGTCCTTTTGTTGGTATTTCGGTATAAGTCTACTACAGTATCTCTTCAGGTTAGGGGCAGGTATCCAGTCGGTGCTTTAGGGGCAGTTAGAGATTGGCAGCAGTGACACAAATCGTTTTGTTAATGTCCACAAAAGTCATTTAAAGGGCTGCATTTTTTTGGTATTGCTGTGCAGTGCACTATATGGGGGGGGGGGAGGATCCATGATATAATATACTTTGTAAAAAGCATATTATAGTGGATCAGTAGTATTATTGTGCACTGTGCAGCATTGTGACAGGTGTGGTGACTGAGCGTTGCTGTAGCAATACTACAAACAGTGACAAAAGCACTTATAATGTATTATAACTGGTGTGATAGACAAATGCCCCCCCCCCCCCAACACCACATATTGAAGTTGGGTGTTATCTGAGTATACTTTTACAAGTGTATTTGTGTCCTGCAACAATATTGCCTCTTTTACTGGGTTAACTCTGATACACACAGTGCCAAACTCCCTGGCCAATTTTTTGAACAACTGTGATAGACCAGTGGCCCCCCAATACAACATATTGAAGTGGGGTGTTATTTAACAATATACTTTTATAAGAATGTATTTTAGTCCTGCAAAAATTTGGCCTATCTTGCTGTGTTAACTGTGCTACACACAGTGACAACAGTTACTGGCCAATTATTTGTAGAACTGTTGTGATAAAATTGTGGCCCCCAATACCACAGAATCCAAAGTGTGAAGTTTACAAATCCGCGTGCAATTATGTCAAAGGACGCACCAAACTTGTTGGCTCACTCAGCCTTCCCCTTCTGCACCCTCCTTACCCTCTCTATCTGCACCCTCTTCACTCTCTGCCGTGTGCACCCCCAAAGACACCACCACAAACACCACCACCACATACCCTCCGCTTGAGTCACTGGAATTATTTTCCAATCCATCACAATACATTTGCGATGCACAGCCATTGTTGGCATCAGATCAGGAAGAGGAGATAGCAACAGCCACCACACAGCAGTCTGACGACAGTACCCAGATCAGCCCAAAGAGGTTGGTCCCCGCTGTTGCTGCCTACTCCGAGATCTCAAATGTTAATGGTTTGGAAGGTGACGTGGATGATGACGTGTCTATGGACGTCACGTGGGTGGCCACAAGAGAGGAAGAGGAGGGGAGTTCAGAGGGACAGACTGACCGGCAGATAGGGAGGAGAGGCAGGCAGAACTTGCATTGCACAAGAGGTACAAAGCAGACTGCAAATGTATCAGGAGCGAGCCATCAACCATGTACAGTCACATCTGGCGCTCCCAGGACGCCGGCACATGGCTCCGCAGTGTGGGCTTTTTTTAATGTGTTCGTTGCTGACAACAGTGTTGCCATCTGCAGCCTTTGCAGTCATATGTTGCGGTAAGCCCAACCTAGGGACAACCGCCTTAAGAAGGCACCTGAAATCCCATCACCGAGCCCAGTGGGAGCAACACTGTCAGAACCCACAAAGCCACACTCCAGGCTCTCACCGTCCAGCCTCTTCTCATCTCCTTCTCCTCTCTCCTCACATTTGTCCTCCACTCCACCTTCCATGATGCCGTCGTCACGTTGTTCTGGAAAAAGGCAGGCTTCTGTGGCCTAAATGTTGGAGCGTAAAAAAAGGTGTCCGACAGGTGTTCGACTATATCGGGTTAACGGCCGATGTGGACGCTCTGAGGAGTGATGAACCCCTGGACTACTGGGTGGGCAGGCTTGACCTCTGGCCAGAGCTTGCACAATTTGCAATACAAATGTTGGCTTGCCCCCCGTCCAGTGTCCTGTCCGAAAGGATGTTCAGCGCAGCAGGGGGGATTGTGACCGATAACCGCACTTGCCTAGCTCATGACAGTGTAGACTACCTCACATTTATAAAAATGAATGAGGCATGGATCTCTGAGGAATTCAACACATATGACAAGTAGACCATGTTTCATTGAAATTCCTCATGCCAGGCCACAAATATCCGCCAGACCGCCATCCACCCACAGCAATTCTTGGTCCTTGGCTTCGCTACATACAGCGGCATGAAAGGCAAATTTTTCAAGGCTGACAATTATTTTGTCTGTGAATGCCTAATGTACCTCCAGCCATCAAATACTACGTTCTTATCTGTCAGTTAAAACCATGTGGGCAAATTTTTGGGGCCTATACAGGCCGACGCTTACTTCTGTATACTGTGAATGCCTAATGTACCTCCAGCCATCAAATACTATGTTCTTAGCTGTCAGTTAAACCCATGTGGGCTAATTTTTAGGGCCTATACAGGCTGACACTTACTTCTGTATCCTGCGAATGCCTGATGTACCACCAGCCATCAAATACTACGTTCTTAGCTGTCAGTTAAACCCATGTGGGCTAATTTTTGGGGCCTATACAGGCCGACACTTACTTCTGTATACTGTGAATGCCTAATGTACCTCCAGCCACAGAATACTACGTTCTTAGCTGTCAGGTAAACCCATGTGGGCTCATTTTTGGGGCCTATACTGGCCGACACTTACTTCTGTTACCTGTGAATGCCTAATGTACCTTCAGCCACAGAATACTACGTTCTTAGCTGTCAGGTAAACCCATGTGGGCTCATTTTTGGGGCCTATACTGGCCGACACTTACTTCTGTATCCTGTGAATGCCTAATGTACCTTCAGCCACAGAATACTACGTTCTTAGCTGTCAGGTAAACCCATGTGGGCTAATTTTTGGGGCCAATACTGGCCGACACTTACTTCTGTATCCTGTGAATGCCTAATGTACATTCAGCCACAGAATACTACATTCTTAGCTGTCAGGTAAACCCATGTGGGCTAATTTTTGGGGCCAATACTAGCCGAAACTTCTGTTTCCTGTGAATGCCTAATTTTTCAGACTGGAATTGAAAATCAATGGGTCTGTAAAGGTTCCCCCAAATTTTGGAATGGATGCGGACCCATTTTACAGATGTGTGAATGGACCCTATATATATTAGACATGTATTTACCGGCTGCTGTCAGTTCTGGCTGATTTATGAAAAAAAATAATAATCATTTTTTGCTGTAAAAAAAAATAAAAAATCAGGGCAACTTTTCCAATTGCAATACTTCTGTTATGACATTGTCCATGTGCTGGGACTATTTGTGCACAGCTAGTACATCTTTTGTGGCTGCAAATATGACCTAAAGGTTTTTAAAGTTCGCCTCCCATTAAAGTCAATGGGGCCTGCCGCGAACTTGCGGTTCGCGGACTTTTGAGAAGATTTGTGGCTGAGGTTCGCGAACCGCCCCAGCCGATGTTCGTCCATCACTAGTCACATCGCCAGAAACAGCAATGGTAGCAAAGGGAGGAATTCAGGTATGGTTTTGAGAGGCAATGGAGGACCAGGTACCATCTTGTTAGGACCTTAAAGTGATATTAAAGTCTTGTTTTTTTTTGTTTAAAAATAAAAACATGTTATACTTACCTACTCTGTGCAGTGGTTTAGTCCAGAGCAGCCCAAATCCTCCTCTTCTTGGGTTCTTCGTCAGCACTCCTGGCCCCTCCCTCCTGCCAAGTGCTCCCACAGCAAGCAGCTGTGTGTCCATTCAGACACAGAGCCATGGCTCGGCCCTGTCCCTCTCTCACTTTCCTCATTGGCTCACTGACTTTGATTGACAGCAATGGGAGCCAATTGCCCCTGCTGCTGTCTTAGCCAATAAGAAGGGAAAGTCCTGGACAGCTGAGGCTACCATGCAACATCGCTGGATTGTGATTTAGGAACACCTAAACCATTGATCTACTTCCCTATCAACTGAGAGGTCCTAATAGGCCATATATTGTGGATATGCCTCCAATTTCATCCAGGTCCTGTGTACGCCATTTATAAGGTGTGAGAAGTGGCATTTCAGATTGATCAGTCCAAAGGAAATGTATATAGTGAGATATTTGGTAGAAAATAAATTTTTCAGATGAAGGCTTCTCCAATTTATCATGACAGTGCTGCAGCGTAAAAGGTCCTTTAGGGGTAAAATAATGGCCTATTCTATATAACTCCTTGTCTAGCCATCAATGAAAGGTTTTGCATCTAGACCTGGGGGAAATTTGGGGTTATTAAAAAGATGTGGTAATGGAAAAAAATGTGCAGAAGAATTCTCATTGGGTCACAATCTATCCCACAAAGCTAGCGAGTGTGAAAGCATTGGGAATAATATATGTGGCCTCTGTTTAGATGGATTCCATTTTAAGAAATCTGTGGTAAAGACTTGTTTGTCTTTCCATTGCAACCCAGCTAGGTTTCTCTTGACTAGAATATACCACTGACAATGGGATATTTTGGTTGCTTGATAATATATAATAACTCAAATAGTGCAGCACAAACAGAAAATTAATAATATAAGATAAAATATATTCATCAATAAAAACATAAATTGATAATTAAGGAGTCCATGTAATTCTGAAAATACACACATTGATTGCCACTGTGAGGAAGTGCTTCCAATTCAGGTATGCAGATGTCAATGTGAATCAAATTCCTTCCACCACAGACATAAGCACATAAGCAGCTGCTCACCTCCTTACTATGACCAATAGGTCTCAATACGCCTTTCCCAATAAGGGAACGCAATTCCTCCAGTGGGCACTCAGCAGCAGTGGTATAAATCCATCCGTGGCATATACGCAAAAATAAAATGAAGCAACATCTAGTTCCCTCTGCTTAATAACACGATTTATTAAAATGAGTAAAAGAACTTACAAGTCCGGCACTTGTAACAAGCTCCTCCCGTGCATGTTACGTCCTGGACACCTGCATGCCTGAAATGGGAGCACTTCCTCAAAGTGGTCATCAATGTGTGGATTTTCAGAATTATATGGGCTGATTTTTATCAATTTATGCTTTTATTGATGAATATATTTTATCTTATATTATTAATTTTCTGTTTGTGCTGCACTATTTGAGTTAATATATTTTTGAGGTGTTTTGTTTTGGCCTTGGAGTGTTCAGCTTGCAGTGTACTACGTCACATATCAGGATTTGTGATGAATATATATTCTAAGCTTGATAATATTCCCTTAGATTTGGAAGCTCGAGGCCTCAGCGAGATCTAAAGAGAAACATTATTTTTTTCAATAGCCTGTGCCCTTTGCCTCCCCAAACAATTAATTATTTTAGACTAGAATTTAAACAGATCAATGTTATTGATTACAGTAGGTAAAGAGCAGAACAAGTAGAGTATCCTCTGCGATAGGGTCATCTTAATTGTATTGATCCTGTCTATCCAGAATAGATCTTATATGGACCACATTGGAAGAGCCTCTGCTAATTTTTCATATAGAGAAGAGTAAGTAAACCAATATACTGTAGATTTGCAAATGAAGATGCGCGTTGAATACCTAAACAAGGAATATAAGCATCTTTCCATTTAAATGTGAAAAAATCCTTAAGTCAGGGTAGTAGAGGTGTTGGTAGCAGCATGCTCAGTGCTAGAGATTTTGACTCATTAACCCTGAGACCGGATATTTCACCAAATTCCCTCAAAATGAAAATTACAATAGAAAAACAAGTGAGTGGGATAGCAAAAACAAAAGGTCATCCGCAAAAAAAAATAAAAAAAACATTTATGAATTTCAGCCCCATCAGACAATCCTTTTATGATGGAATTATCTCTGATTACTAATGATTGAGTCTGAATTTCTATATAAAGAAATAAAAGGTGCTAGTAGGCAGCCCTGCCTATTACCTCTAGATAGTGTAATAGGCTGTCTATGCAGTTTGGTTTTAGCTTAAAGTTGAGAGTACAGCACTTTAAACTTATTAAATAAATTTTGTATTGAATCTCCACTTTTCCAGGAGGGTACACAAACAATTCCATGGGACAGAATCAAACACGTTGTTCAAATCTATAGATAATGAAAAGCTAATATGTGTTTGTTCACCAACCCACTGGGATCAAAGAAAATAAATAGTGTTTACAGCTCTCATTTTTTGTTAGCTCCTTGTCTTTCAGGTATAAACTCTACCTGATTTTTATGAATCTAAGTACTAAATTAACAGGAGAGTCTGTTTGCCATGGTGCTTTTGCAGGTTTTTTGATGCCATTATTGCCTTGCATACACAATAAATTGTGAAATGCATAATGTGGAGAAACACAAAATGGCTTCCTCCAGGAACCACAAGCAGTACTACATCTGTAATACCATCTTCCAGACTGTGCTTACAGGCTGCACAAGGTAAATACCATGTTTTAAGTAGTAGTATATTTACTTTTATTTAGATTATTCTTTAAACTCACAACATTTTGGGATTCCACTTCAACTCCTGTTACATTATCCATGTATAACATGAGCTTTTTATAATAAATGCCTATGAAGAATTTGGCAATATGCTTATCCCTTGACACATGTTCAGCTATGGTGTTTTGGCTTCTTGGGAGACATGGTTGGTGTGTCTCCGCCTCCTCAGTCAGCTGCTCGGAATCATGCCACACAATGCAGATGTAATTTAGTACACAGCAGGCCAGAACAACCCTGGAAGCCTTCTGAAGAAAGAAGAACACCCACAGACCTGGCCAGATAGAAAAACTGTGTTTTCTGAAAGGTGTTGTTGCAGAGAAGTTCAGCTTCAGGCCAGAGTGCCTGATGGGAGCCTTGAGCAATGCCAGTTGTGAGTAAACTACAGCCTCTAGAACAGGAAAGAAAATCGTTGATTATGTTTAACATACTTATGAGGCATAATAGCCCCCCACAACAAAAATGGCTTTAGATTTTTAGGAAAGGTGACACTGGGATGGGTGTGGTTAAGATAAATATGACATTTACATATATTTGTCAAAACAATGCTTTCATCGTCTTCCTTGCATAATGCAACACCCATTTTTCTGCACATTTTTACTGGTGGACTTTATAAAAACTGCCCCCCCCAGTCAACAAGCTGTGTAAACAGCTTAATATCCTCATTACCCCCAAAAATTGTCAACTAGAGCATCACTATTACCTGTACTGAGAATAGACGAGGAGCTCAGATCATTCACATTTTGATGGCAGTCTTCTGCTTCAGGAGCAGTCTGCTGTGGATGCAGTGCTGATGCTTGCTTCTGAGAAACATGTGTCCCTTCTTGGAATGATTGACTTGTTTTGCAGATTATGAGACAAGCTGATGTTACTACACAAAACATACAGACAAAATCATTCTCTTGTAACGTTCATGCGTTTTTGTTAGTGGATGGATTTACAGCTGCAGAATTATTACACTCAGTAGCCTTGTAGAGAATCTGTTGAACAAACATATCCAACTCTCAGGACTTCATCACCGTGTACAGCCTGTTATATACCATATATATATTAATAGATATTAATGGAGGGATAGAATATATGAGGATATATAGATGAGAGACAGGCTATTGTATGGTGAGCACTAGAAGTAGTATTAGGAGAGTTGCAGGTGATGGTAAAGCAGATAGGTTCTGATGTCAAGTATAGTGCAGATGGTAAGAGGACACAGATGGAGTATACTTAGACAGAGTAACCTAGTGCAAGGATAGTTGAAGGTAGTCCCAAGAGCTAACAGTCTTATGCAGATGATAGTGAAATAGATAGATACAGATAGTCTTGGTAATTGCAGTAGATGACAGTAGGAGATTGGTTAGTAAGAATCCCCTGCGGGGTACTTATCACTTAGATAGGTTTAGGAGTAACAGTGTCCATTGGAGAGGGGTGATCCCGTAGCGAGATACGGATCACCAGCGAGGTTTCCGGCTTCAGTTCAGCAAGGGAGAATGTCAGCAGCTCCGACTTCACAGGAGTAGGTGCGGTGAACATGCGGTTTGAACGAGCGATGAGTGAGAGCAAACCGGCGATTGAAATAGCCGCTCATAGCGGCGCTCGGCAATGATGTCATCCGGTCTTAAAGGTATATGCGTCCCTTGTTACACAAGATGGGACGCAATTAGGAAAGGAGAAATATGGAGACAAGGGTACCAGAGGTACCAGAACATTAAAGTACCCCCCCCTTAAGGCCGGCTCCGGAAGGCCTCTAGAACTGTTTTTTCCTGGATATTTCGAGTGGAAATTGCGAATCAGTCTAGGGGCATGTATATCGGAGGTATCCAGCCAGGTGTCATCTTGGGGCCCATAGTTCTTCCATCGTACAAGATACTAGAGTCTTCTTCTATTGAAACGGGAATCCAAAATTTCTTTTATCTCAAATTCTTCTCCGCCTTCCACTTGTACAGGAGGTGGAGGTGAGATAGTAGGCCTTATTCCTTGGTTAGGAACATGGGGCTTCAGTAGAGACACATGGAAGACAGGATGTATCTTGAGGTCTACTGGCAATGTGAGTTGTACTGCAGCTTTTCCAATAAGCTTCTCTATTGGAAAAGGTCCCAGAAATAGAGGTCCAAGTTTTTTACTAGGGATTTTTAGTCTCAGATTTTTTGTAGAAAGCCAAACAAGATCCCCAATGGCATATTGGGGAGAGGGTTTCCTACGGAGGTCGTAGTACTTTTTTTGTTGGCTATGAGCATGGGATATGGTATTGTTGAGTAATCCCAGAGAATCCTTTATCTGGGCAAGATAATCAGATGCCACTGGATTACTTGATGGCAAGATACGTGGAGGAAGGAGTGTGGGATGAAACCCATAATTCAGGTAAAACGGACTTTGCTTAGTAGTGCTATGAGTAGCGTTGTTATAGGCGAATTCCGCCAGCGGGAGGAGATCTGCCCAATCGTCCTGTAGATACGAAGTATAGCAACGCAGGTACTGTTCAATGCACTGGTTAACTCTCTCTGTCTGTCCGTTGGTCTGAGGGTGGTAGGGAGAAGTAAGGTTACGCTCTATTCGCAGTATCTGACATAGAGCTAGCCAAAACTTTGAGATGAATTGTGAACCACGGTCAGACAGTAGTGTTTTTGGAATACCATGTAACTTAAAGACATGTTTCACAAGTAATTCCGCTGTTTGTTTGGATGAAGGTAGTTTTCGGATAGGAGTGAAATGTACCATCTTGGTCAGATGGTCCACTGACACCAAGATGGTGTTGAATCCTTTGGAAGGTGGTAGTTCCACTATGAAGTCTAAGGATACCACTTCCCACTGAACCTGGGGTATCGGTAAACTACAAAGTAACCCCGATGGTTTCGTGTTGTCAATTTTAGACCTTGCACAGATATCACAAGATGAAACAAACTTTTTTACGGTTGTCTTCATGTCTGGCCACCAAAATTGCCTAGTGAGTAGACTGAGAGTTTTAGTCATACCCATATGTCCTGCCATAGGTACATCATGCGACAATTCTAAGATCTTGGTTCGCATAGTAGGGGGTATGTATAATTTATCGTTGTAGTAGAGGAAGCCTTCTGCGTCAGTAGTTAGTTGTGGTGGAGGTGAATCCAATCCTATGCTGTGCAAAATCTCCTCCTTCAGGGAGTGAATGACACCGATAATACGTTCAAGTGGTATTATAGGAACTGAGGGAACCTCAGTACAATCTTTCTCGGCTAGTCGTGAGAGTGCATCCGCTTTTTTATTTTTGTCTGCGGGCGTGTAAGTCACTAAAAAATTAAATCTCAGAAAGAATAACGACCACCGTACCTGCTGGTGGGAAAGAGTTCTATTAGTCTGAAGGTATTGAAGGTTTTTGTGATCAGTATATATCAGAATTGGCAATTGAGTGCCCTCAAGTAGATGTCGCCAATTCTCTAACGCCAGTTTTATTGCTAATAACTCCTTCTCACCTACTGGGTAGTTCACCTCGGGACTACTTAATGACTTTGAAAAGAAAGCAACTGGGTGAAGAGGTGAGGTGTTTGTTGGTCGTTGTGAGAGAACTGCTCCTACTGCCATATTAGATGCATCTACCTCCAAGATGTATTGAAGGGATGGGTCTGGATGGCATAGTATAGGGGCAGTAGTAAAGCTTGATTTCAGCAGAGAGAATGCTCCATTTGCTTCTTTTGACCAATTAAATGGTTTCTTCGTGCTTGTAAGTTGTGTGAGAGGTTTCACAATCGCAGAGAAGTTCTTAATGAATTTCCTATAGTAATTAGAGAATCCTAGGAACCTTTGTAGTGCTTTGCAAGTGGTTGGCACAGGCCAATCCAGAATGCAGGATATTTTGCTCATGTCCATTTTGATTCCACTTTTAGATATAATATACCCTAGGAATAGTACTTCCTCTTTATGAAACAAACATTTCTTTGATTTAACATATAAGTTATGTGCAAGTAGTCTTGACAACACAAGTCTCACATGTTTTATGTGTTCAGGTAAGGAATGAGAATAGATAAGTATATCGTCCAAATATACTACCACACAAACATCAAGCAAGTCTCGGAATATCTCATTTATAAACCGTTGGAAGGCTGCGGGGGCATTACATAGCCCAAATGGCATTACAAGGTACTCAAACAGTCCGTATCTGGTTCTGAATGCCGTCTTCCATTCATCCCCTTTACGGATTCGAATTAAATTGTATGCCCCTTTTAGGTCCAATTTTGAAAAGAAAGAAGCCCCACGCACCTGTTCGATAAGTTCAGGAATAAGGGGTAAAGGATAACGATCCTTTATTGTGATGGCATTTAATTGTCTGAAATCAATGATAGGCCTAAGGCTAGAGTCCTTATTGCGGACGAAGAAGAGCCCAGCAGCAGTGGAGGAAGTAGAAGGTCGGATGAATCCTTTTGCCAAGTTCTCATCCAGATACTCCTTAAGATGAGAGAGTTCATCCTGTGAGAGTGGATAAACATGTCCGAAAGGCAACTTGCTATTAGGGAGTAGATCGATACAACAATCATAGTCCCTATGGGGAGGTAGCATTTGAGCGTTTTTCTCAAGGAAAACCTCCGATAAATCCTGATAACACTTAGGAATAATGTCATCCGGCAGTACAGACAGGATCCTATCATGTGTGGGGAGGTTACACGTCGTCTCACAATAGTGAGAAGAGAAGGCTAACGTTCTTGTTTTCCAATCGATGATTGGTTGATGTATGTGTAACCAGGGAAGTCCCAAAATGATTGGAAAATGTGGTGAAGTTAATACATCAAAGGTGGTGGTCTCCACATGAGACTCGTCAGCAGTTACAAGAAGTGCCTGTGTCTGACTGGTGATAGGACCAGAGGATAAAGGGGTACCGTTAATAAAACTAACGGAGACAGGTTTGGGTTTTGAAACAATAGGTATTTTATTAAGGGAGACAAAACAAATGTCAATGTAGTTTCCACAAGATCCGGTGTCAATCATAGCCTTGGTGGTGATCCTAGTTTGGTCCCACTGCAATGTTAATTGAACGAAAAGATAGGGATTAGAAAAGGAAGTTGTGAGTCCCCCTAGCAAGACATTTGAACACTCACCCTCTTTTCTGCGGACAAGAGGACAGCCGTTTACCAAATGATTCGGGGATGCGCAGTACATGCAAAGATGTTCGGTTTTCCTCCTGGCACGTTCAGAAAGGGTCAGAGGTGGACGTATCATTCCTACTTCCATAGGAGTAGGGTCAGCAGGCAACATCCGAGAAGGACTGGAAAATGGTGAGCCCATCTTCTCAGCCTTTCTTTCTCGTAGTCGTCTGTCAATATTGATACTGGTCTGTATCAGTCCCTCTAAAATGCCAGGTAAATCCGCTCGGGCGAGCTCGTCTTTAACGGCCTCAGATAGGCCGAGTCTAAACTGCGTTCGCAAAGATGTGTCGTTCCACCCTGAATCAGGGGACCATCTTTTAAAATTCGCCACAAAATCTTCAACAGGTCTCCTTCCTTGTTTTAAGGCCCGTAATTGGGTGTCAGCGGTACTCTGCTTGTTGGGGTCTTTATATAAACTAGCAAGTTGTGCTAGAAATAAGGGATAAGAATTAAGGAGTGGATCATCCTTTTCAAAGAGAGCATCTGCCCAGGCCCGGGGTTCACCCGTTAAATAGGAGATGATGGTACAAACCTTAATTTGGTCAGTGGTGTAGGTTAGAGGTTTTAACAAAAAAAACAATCAACATGCGTTTTTAAATTCACGGAATTTGCTCCGATCACCAGAAAACACTACAGGAGGGTTTATCTTAGGCTCACGGGGCTGAGCAGCAGGAGGCTGTGTGAGACGGCCAAGCTGCTGTCTCAAGGTCTGATTTTCATTTTGTACCTCTGTAAGCGCAAGGATCAATGCATCTACTTGCTGTTTTAATTGTAGTACATGAGTGGATAATTCTGCTGAATCCATATTTTTTTTAAAGGCTCGTTCAATCTGTAACGTTCATGCGTTTTTGTTAGTGGATGGATTTACAGCTGCAGAATTATTACACTCAGTAGCCTTGTAGAGAATCTGTTGAACAAACATATCCAACTCTCAGGACTTCATCACCGTGTACAGCCTGTTATATACCATATATATATTAATAGATATTAATGGAGGGATAGAATATATGAGGATATATAGATGAGAGACAGGCTATTGTATGGTGAGCACTAGAAGTAGTATTAGGAGAGTTGCAGGTGATGGTTCTGATGTCAAGTATAGTGCAGATGGTAAGAGGACACAGATGGAGTATACTTAGACAGAGTAACCTAGTGCAAGGATAGTTGAAGGTAGTCCCAAGAGCTAACAGTCTTATGCAGATGATAGTGAAATAGATAGATACAGATAGTCTTGGTAATTGCAGTAGATGACAGTAGGAGATTGGTTAGTAAGAATCCCCTGCGGGGTACTTATCACTTAGATAGGTTTAGGAGTAACAGTGTCCATTGGAGAGGGGTGATCCCGTAGCGAGATACGGATCACCAGCGAGGTTTCCGGCTTCAGTTCAGCAAGGGAGAATGTCAGCAGCTCCGACTTCACAGGAGTAGGTGCGGTGAACATGCGGTTTGAACGAGCGATGAGTGAGAGCAAACCGGCGATTGAAATAGCCGCTCATAGCGGCGCTCGGCAATGATGTCACCCGGTCTTAAAGGTATATGCGTCCCTTGTTACACAAGATGGGACACAATTAGGAAAGGAGAAATATGGAGACAAGGGTACCAGAGGTACCAGAACATTACATCTCTTCATTCACAACTGAACTTCAGCAGGGGGAGGAGGATAGTGGCAGCCCACTGCACAGAAGCCTAGTGGAGAATATAGGTATGGTATTGATGATTTGTTGTCTTAAACAAATTATTTGATATATAGATAATGTGGATAATATATTCCTTCATATATATGCAGTACATAAACTCCCACTCGCCTTTCTGCTGGGCCCATGACTGTATCTAGTGCTAGGGTATTCAAAATCAATTTAATGACCAGCATTATTTCCCACCAACTAAAGAAGAGTTACCTGCAAGTTCTGTAATTTTTTTTTTAGATTCAGGTATGCTGGTAATGTTTTCTTCACTTGCATTGATTTCATTTTGACTTTTTCATTTTTGTTCAGTTTTTATTTTATGTGGGCATCAAAAGTTTTTTTTTCCAAAAGCTCATGTACCTGCATGGTAAACTGATTCTAATCTGTTTTTCACCACAGTACAGCTGGCATAGGTAGACTTGCCTTAAACACAATCTGAACCAGATTTAGAATTTTAGTGCTACTGCCCAGAATTCCACTGCGAATATACACCAGTTATCTTAAAATTGATAAATGTGAGGAAGAGCAGATGTGCAAATAAGCGCAGTTTTGGTGCATTCGTCAAAGCTTTAGTAAATGAGCCATATTATGATTGGTATGTCTGATTATGTTAACAGTGGAACTGCATATTTTTTATTCTTAAGACCTGTTGAAGTAAAAAAAAAAACAAAAAAAAAAACATTATTATGAGCTATTTCGTAGAACCCAGGAGATACAATTTCAGAAAAAGACTGGCAAATAGCCAGTCACACTGCTTTTGGTAATGCAGAGTGTAATAGTAAAAATATTTGCTGATCGGTAAAAGCTTACCTTGTATAAAGCAAAGTACAATATAATAGTCTCTGCTTTTAGAAAGCAGATTGATGACTGCCAGGATTTAGGATTTTCTTGCAAAGATAGTGTTACTGAAAGATATCAGTTGTGACTATATGAAATAAAAAAACTAGTACATAAATATTGTTGATGCAGTTAAAGCTAAAATCTAATGCTGAGTAAAAAAACACTGACACCTCCAGACCATGAAGCTTTTCAGATACTTTGTCATCCTCTTCCTGCTTTTGTTCAGATAGAGTGGTGTAACCATTCTAAGCACTGTGTGCAAAAATGTTCTGTAGAGCCATGGAACATAGATACTGTATATGATTGTGTTCATGATGTTGCTGTTGCTAAGGAAAAAAATGTGGCACAGGCAACTGGAACAATGTCATCATATACACAGTGTCTGAATGCAACCTCTGACTTCGATGAATTTCTCATTGGTAATCATAATGTTAAGCTCAGAAAACACCTGAACAAATTCTACAATTTCATGCCAATGTCTGTACCTTCCTTTGATCTAATACTGGCCATTGTCAAACCATGGTTGGATCAAAAGAACACACATACAAGAAAGAGTTTAACACCAAAGGAACTTCTAGGTTTTTTTTTTTTTCATTTTGTTTTTCCAAATTGTGTATATTCTGTAAGGTACTATTATTTTTATTTGTATTGAAATCATAAAAATCGGTGCTAAACCTTTTAAAGTAAATGAAGCCAGCAGCTGACACTATTCTTTAATACAAAGTATAAACAAAATGAAAAAGACCAAAGTGCAGCGCTTTAAAAAATGCATGTGATCTACTAGAGTTTCTACAACCTAACAATCTTATCCTACTGAAAACATGCAAATATGCAAAAAATGATGTGCAATATATGCACTGTCACTTACATCAATCAAGCTTATTAATATACATAATCCTGTACACGTATCTGAATTAGTGAGCAAGTAAGCAAAAAAGTGCAAGAATCATCAACATGCAAGAAAGTGCTAATGTGCAAATGTGCAAATCCAAAAACGCTAATGCAGCAGTCTACAATAGGGAATTTAAACACCGCTGGTTACCCTCAATTGAAACATATACTAAAGCCATGCCAAAGCAGTAAATGCAAAGAGAGCTAGTCCCCTTTAAATCTGTGAAGCCCAGTAGAAAGACATCCAGCTCCAAAGTTTCAAGTGTCACACACCACCGATTTTTTGTAAGTGAGGCTTACCCAATTCATATGATCCCCAATATAGAGTGCTCATATATTGCTTATTGTGTATCAGAATGTCTCGGGTTTCCTAATGGCATCACTCAGGACTCCTAGGCGAATGGAGTGTATGACTTCAGCAGCCTGTCTGCAGATCCTGAAAATGGAACTCCATAAATCTTTCTCAGTATCAACATGACCAACAGCTCATGTTATGGTAAGAGATAGGAAACACAGCTCCCATAGTGTAAATCCACATAAGAAAATAATTTTATTCTGTAACTGCACGAACAATATACTGCATTGCAGAGCATACAGCTCTTGTATCATCACAGAACTCCACAATGTCAGTAACCATGATCCGTGGTAGCATGTATCCTGGTATTTTGTCATAAATTATATCATCAGGGGCATGGGATACACACTGCTACCAAGCCAACAGTATATAAGGAGAGAGCACCTAAGGAAAATCGGATGACCATAGGTCACTGCATCAATTGAAGGAGGCGCTATGAGCTCATTGGGATATGCTACCACCACATACTGGAAACATTTTCAGCCACACAATAAAAAAGCCTATGTTGCCCCTACATTGTTAAAAATCATAGGACAACTAAAAAACCTTAGACTAAAATAATTCCAAAAAATCTCCTAAAAACTGTGTCATTTATTAAGAGTTAAAAAAACTGCTATCTATAAAAATTTTAAAAATCCCTAAACTCCCCGAAAAATTTTATTTTGATATCCATAGAAAAACTTTATACAAAATAAAAAGTAAAATTAAAAAAAAAAGTAATAAAAATAATTTAAGATAATACATAAAAACACATAAAAATGGAAAGAGCTCATAAGAAACAGAATCAATCATCCATATGTGTCATTCCATACAGTAAGTAAGAAATCTAAATCTCACTATTTATCTATTTTGCTCACAAAAAGGTAAAATAAAATAAATGATGAACTTGTTACCACTACAGTACCAAAGAAAAACTATAAAAACAAAACTCTAAATTTGAAAATAATAAATAAACAAAAGTCACCAAAAATGTTTACCCCAATATCTACAAGACATGGAATATCCTATCACAAAGGGGATCTATCAAAGCAACTTAACTGTTATTAATAAACCAATGTATGTCCCACTCTCAATTGAGACCTAATGACACAAAGGCTTCCAATTCATATATCCATCTGGTCCCAGAGCGAGATATCTCTCTCCTGGTATTGCTGCCCCTCCAATTTGAATTGTGTTTTTCTATGGCCAAAAAAAGGATTCAAGCTGGGTTCTTGTTGTGGTACAAAGCATAATGTTTACATACAGTAAGGTTGATTTACTAAAACTGGTGCACTCAGAATCTGGTGCAGCTATGCATGGTAGCCAATCAGCTTCTAATTTCAGCTTGTTCAATTTATCACTTTCCATCTGAGCCAATTCTGACATTTCTCTCATATATGTAAAAATCTGTGTTTTTTTTTGCTAGAAACTTACTTAAACCCCTAATCATTATTTATATATTTTTTACCACATACTCTAGGGAATAAAATGGCGGTCGATGCAATTTTTTTTTATCACACGGTATTTGTGTAGCAGTTGTTCAAATGGGATTTTTTGTGGGAAAAAAACACTTTCATGAATAAAAAAAAAAAACTAAATTAGCCCATTTTTTTTTTTTATAATGTGAAAGATGAAACTACGCTGAATAACTAGATACCTAAATGATCACATTTTAAAATTGCACACATTAGTGGAATGGCATCAAACTTACATTGGAGGTCTTCCACTAGAATTATTGTTCTCACTTTAACATTCAGGGCGATACCTAACGTGTGTGGTTTTAATGTCGTTTACATATGCGGGCATGACCTACGTATGCGCTTGCTTCTGCAAGCGAGCACGAGGGGATGGGGGGCTCTTTAATAATTTTTATTTTTTTTATTGTTTATTTTATTATATCTTTTTTATTTTTACATGTTTTCTTTAACCACTTGCCAACCTGCCACCGTCGATATACAGCGGCAGGCCGTCAGGCTCCCGCGAATCGCCGTACCTGTATGGCGATTCACAGGAGCGCTCCAAGTGGAGACCTCTCAAACACCTTCTCTGCTTCTTGGATGCAGAGAAGGCATTTAACAGGATCCACTGGAGTTTTTTTACATGAGGTGTTATGGAAATTTGGCTTTCAAGGATGGGTTTTCACAGCAATCCTTGCTCTCTACACATCCCCTTTAGCCAGAGTATACACTGCAAACATGTTATAAAAACCCTTCCAAATATCCAATGGTACCAAGCAGGGATGGCCTTTATTGCCTTTGATTTTTAATCTTCTCATGGAACCATTGGCAGACCACATTCGATCCAACACCCGCGTTTCAGGCTTTTATTATAGACAAGGAGTCCCATAAGGTCAGTTTATTTGCAGATGACGTGATCTTAAAGCTAACAAACCCTATCTCCTCCCTAGTCAGAGTATACAGATGGTTCCAAGGTACAGAGGTATCCAATGGTTCAGCAGAGTATAGTACTACAATTATACTTGGTTTCAACTTAGTGTAAGGTTCTGGCACTCTCAGTGCCTTCTATCCCATTTATTCCGGGTGATTTCCATCTACCTAGACAGAAGAAACACATATAGGTGTGTTTCCCTTTAAGGCTGAAGCTGTCATCACCCAGCGCCGGACTAGATGGCTATTTTGGGCGTCGGTTCTCACTCACATGTGTTCGTTCAAACACCAGTACCTGGATACTAATCTTGCTTGAAGCTTCCATGCTTGCAAGCTCTCCTCGCTGATGAACCTCGCTGCGCTGATCCCTGCATCCTGCTACTGGATCATCCGCATCTCCTGAGCGATCCTTCGGCTATCGCTATTAGTGCTAAGTACCCCACAGGGGAAATCTCTATAGACTTGTACTAGGCTTACACTATTTAGCTCTGCATAGCAAGGACTGTCTTTTACATCTGCATAACTAGATTGCTAGCTCTTGAGGCTACTGCTACTATTTCCTTCACTGGGTTGATCTCTCCTGTATGCACCTGCTACTCTGTCATCTGTTATCATACATGATCGCTAACCCTTCCTGCATCCATCTGCACTGTCTCACCTCAAGTGTCTGTCACCTACCACTTCCACTCAAACCTATCCCTAAGACCTTTATCATTGTCTTACCACATGTATATAAAGTCACACTAGGAACCAGCTTAATTACTGTGTGTATTTACTTGCTGAAATAAGACCTTCCATACATGATGAGTCATTGAGGTTGGGATTGGTATCTCAGCATATCTCCTACATGACTGCTGATGTGGAACTACTTCTGCAGCTGAAAATCCACACCTTATAAGAAACGCAAGGAGCGTTACAGATTGAACGAACCCAAAAAATGGATTCAGCAGAAGTAGCCTATATGATGACCCCAATAGGCAGAGTACTGCCGATCTTCAGTTAAGATCCTTGAAACAAGGAAAAAGGCCTGTAGAAGACTTTGTCGCAAAATTCAAGACATGGACCCTTGATTCAGGATGGAATGATGCATCTCTGAAAACCCAATTTAGGCTTGGCCTATCAGAAGCCGTCAAGGACGAGCTCGCCCGAGCAGAGATGCCAAAAACCCTGGATACATTGATACAACTCAGTATCACCATAGATAGAAGACTACGAGAAAGGAAGTCTGAAAAAATGGAAATGCCATTATCCAGTTCTTCTCAGAATTCAGCTATTGACCCCACTCCTAAACCCGCTCCAGGTAACCACAGACCCCGACTACCTAAGGAAAAAAGGAGAACTAGTAGATATGGTGATCCTGCCTGGTCATGGTCCGAGCCTGCCTCAAACAGTCGACCTTGTCACTCTGACACATCCCATTTGGACCCTGATCCTACAGAGATGGATGAGGAGCCTATGGAGATTGGTGCCATACATGCTAGGTTGTCCTCACAAGAAAAAAGAGATCACAGGAGAATCTGTGGCCTTTGTTTTTATTGTGGAGAAGGGGGACATTTCATTACATTCTGCCAACCAGACCCCATAGGCCTAAGGCTCTCCCAATGGAGGCCAGGCGAATCCGAAGGGTCTTCCCTGAAAAACAGCCTGGAAATTATCAAGGCTGTTGCCAGCCCTGTCCCCGTTCTATATCAGTGAAGGACACCCAGAAATTAACAAATATTGGAATAGATATTCCTTCAACTCCAGTGAACTTTATACCACGTTCAAAAAACCCTCCTGTACCACCTCCTGAGGATACTCCTATTTTTGCAAGCACATTTCTGGCTTCCGATGAAAATACAGAGATTCTTGCACCTGACTGCGTACGTGCTTCTAATGGCACGGTGGTATGTAGGAAGGATCTGAGGATGTTTGAAGAAGCATTGGTTGCTAGGTCTACTAGGATTACTTCGGATGGTTATGCGTCCGATTCTAGTGAGGGGTCCATGTAGCAGACACCCTAACAACAAGTGATCCGATTCTCATTGGTTACCAACCTGATCCGATTTTTATATCGGCAACAAGGGATCCGATTCTCATCGGCTACCAACCTGATCCGATTTTCATATCGGCAACCAGTATTATCCGATTCTCATATTGGCAACCAATTTTTTTTTTCTTCCCGATTTTCATATCGGCAACCAGTCTTATCCGATTCTCGCATCGGAGACCAGTCTCATTCCGATTCTCATATCGGCAACAAAAAAAAAAGAGAATTTTTTTTTTTTCCTTCCGATTTTCGCATCGGCAACCAGTCTCATGTGATTCTTATATCAACAACCAGCCTTAGAGGCCTTCCGGAGCCGGCCTTACGGGGGGGGGTAATGTAAGGTTCTGGCACTCTCAGTGCCTCCTATCCCATTTATTCCGGGTGATTTCCATCTACCTAGACAGAAGAAACACATATAGGTGTGTTTCCCTTTAAGGCTGAAGCTGTCATCACCCAGCGCCGGACTAGATGGCTATTTAGGGCGTCGGTTCTCACTCACATGTGTTCGTTCAAACACCAGTACCTGGATACTAATCTTGCTTGAAGCTTCCATGCTTGCAAGCTCTCCTCGCTGACGAACCTCGCTGCGCTGATCCCTGCATCCTGCTACTGGATCATCCGCATCTCCTGAGCGATCCTTCGGCTATCGCTATTAGTGCTAAGTACCCCACAGGGGAAATCTCTATAGACTTGTACTAGGCTTACACTATTTAGCTCTGCATAGCAAGGACTGTCTTTTACATCTGCATAACTAGATTGCTAGCTCTTGAGGCTACTGCTACTATTTCCTGCACTGGGTTGATCTCTCCTGTATGCACCTGCTACTCTGTCATCTGTTATCATACATGATCGCTAACCCTTCCTGCATCCATCTGCACTGTCTCACCTCAAGTGTCTGTCACCTACCACTTCCACTCAAACCTATCCCTAAGACCTTTATCATTGTCTTACCACATGTATATAAAGTCACACTAGGAACCAGCTTAATTACTGTGTGTATTTACTTGCTGAAATAAGACCTTCCATACATGATGAGTCATTGAGGTTGGGATTGGTATCTCAGCATATCTCCTACATGACTGCTGACGTGGAACTACTTCTGCAGCTGAAAATCCACACCTTATAAGAAACGCAAGGAGCGTTACACTTAGATGGCATCAATAGGTCCATTCTACAACAGCAATTCCCCTTTGATTGAGAGGAATCTAATATCTCATACCTGGGCATCCAACTAACTAAATCAGTAAACAGATTGTTCAAAGCCAACTACATCCCGTTCTCACTAAAATACAACAAGACCTACTCACACTTCAAAAACTCAAATTCTCCAGGTCTGGTAGACTCTCAACTTTTAAAATGAATATTTTGCCCAAATTTCCTTACCTATTCAGGACCCTTTCAATTCTTATTCTGCAGTCATACTTCAAGTTACTACAGACCGCCCTTAACACCTTTATATGGCAAGGCAAAAAACCCGCTGTGCCCATTACAAATTGATAAAACATAGATTGGCTGGAGGATCCGGCTTTATTGATTTCAAAGATTACTACCTAGCAGCTTTGCTTTCAGTGAATTGTTCCGTTCCCCACTGTCCACCAAATGGGGCCAAATAGAAGAGAAACTTAAAAACGTGGATACTGTGTTCTCCCCTCAGACTCACGCTCTCTTTGGCTCTTTCCCCTCCTAAACTTGTTTTGGCTTCAGCTTGGAAAATGTTACTTAATGAAACAATACCCATCCACACAACTCATCTCCCCAGACATACCCCTAGGAGTACTCACCCTCCTAACTTCTGACATTGCACTGTACCAATGGCAATGGTAGGACATCTCCAACCTCCAAGATTTATACTCTGGGTCCACTATCAAAACCTTTCCTACACTACAACAAGAATTTACATTACCCTCCAACACACTTTTCACCTATTTTCGCTACCTCTCCAGGCTTTGTAACCCTCTATACTCTATACCTCAACAAGTCTGGCAAAACCTTACTGGCATCCATTCTACTATTACTCTGAACACCAGTGGATGAGAGCACTCCAGTACATTTAAAAAATCTACAGCCAGTACATTACTCTGGGGGTTATCCCAGAAAATAAATCTCAGATGGTATCTAACTCCCACCAGGCTAGCTAACTTCCAACACTAAACGTCCCCTTTATGTTGGAGACTTTGCAAAGCTGTAGGGGACATGTTATATGCTATGGCTCTGTCCCACGCTTAAATTATACTGGCGGGAGATTTTCAAAATCCTCTCTATGGTAACACACACTCAAATCCCTCCTTTCCCCGACCTAGCCCTTCTGAACTTAAACATAGAGACCATCCCCTCACGTGCCAGACACTAAGCTACTCATACAAAGTACTTCTGGCAGCTAAGTTGAGCATCAGGGAACCTTGGAAAAGCCCACAGCTCCCAAGGTAATCAACACACTAGACTTGATCCACCAACACTGTACTTATGAACTCAAACTAGCCTCCAGTAGGGGATCTTATGAGAAATTACATTCCCTCTGCTAACCTTGGATACATTCGTACTACTTCCATCAACATCTATACCCGCTACACCTTTAGTATATGCATGGAGAACTTTGCCACTTCCTCTTCTCACTCTTTCTCTTGATATGGGAGACCCACCAGGGAATACATTTCCCTGTCCATAGACCACCACACTTGATATAGGGCTAACCCCCTAGCACACCTACGAGACTTTGATTATGGTTTTAGAATAATCATAATTGAGTTTCTGCAGCCAACTTTTTATGGATTCAAACTGTGCATTGTTTATGTACACAACTTGAATGTACTCTTGTTCTGTTATACTTGTTGTCAGTTATTCTGCATGCTTTTGACTTCTGAACCTTGTATTATGTCATAAAAACATAAATAAACAATAAAACATAAAAAATAAATACATAAACAAATAAATAAATAAATCCACATCACAGAGGCACAACACAAAAAAAAAACCTTTGAAAAATGGTAAATCAATGCACAGATGCTGAAACAAAGCACAAACACCATACATGCATATTTTTCACTCACCTCTTTTACCTTTTTCTCCTGTGAAAAGGATGTCCAATTGTGGGGCAATGACTGAGAACACCTTCTTCCACTTAAGGCCCTTTTTTATGTGGTATGAGTAGCCCAGACATTTAATGTCCTATATCTCTGGCCTGTCCTGCACAAGAGCTATAAGAGTCTCACGACTAAGAACTCTGGAAGGCATACTTCCCCACTAGACATGTGTGTAGC
Organism: Pelophylax lessonae; assembly: GCF_965119305.1. Classification (NCBI taxonomy): domain Eukaryota; kingdom Metazoa; phylum Chordata; class Amphibia; order Anura; family Ranidae; genus Pelophylax; species Pelophylax lessonae. The sequence goes on along the minus strand of NC_138769.1, from coordinate 498,422,604 downwards.
ACCAGAGATCATTCAAATGGGCCAGAGGCACATTTCCTGTTTGTTTTTCCCACAAACCCAGCCTTTTTTTGGAATGACATATTCAGGAAAAATCGCACATAGGCGAGCGTACATAATCGCATGTAAATGCATAATGTGGTTAGCCATAATTTCCACCACTCATGTCTGAAAAAGTCCTGATGGGACACAGCTCAATCCTATCTATCCTAAATGCAGCAAATTGTATTGCAAGAAATCAAAGCTAATCCCACAGTGTGAACTGTCTCATAGAAATACTGTACATACTGTGGGTAAAATTCATTATATTCACGTCTGATCACACAAATACAATCAAAGCTGTGAATCTGGCCTAAAGAGTACTGAAGCAAAGGCTAGATTAGCCACTTCCTGACTGTGATTCTGCACTTCTGTGTAGGGGGCTATGATTAGTCACAGCAGAAGCTGATCAGCGGGTGCAAGCCAATGGATGCATATTTTTAGCAATGATCACTGTATTAGTGTCACTGGTTCCCAAAAAGTGTTGAAAGTGTTAGTTTGTGTCAGATTGGCAGCTGCACTATCACAGTCCCATTATAAGTTGCTGATTGCCACCATTACTAATATACAAAAAAAAATTCCAGTATATATACCATTGTTTTTAGACTATATACCTTTTGTGCAAACCAATCAATACATGCCTTTTTGGATTTTTTTTTTTTTACCAAAATATGTAGCAGAATATTTATTGGCCTACTATTATGAAGAAATTTTATTTTTATTATTTTTTTTTATTGGATAGGTTGTATAGAAGAAAGTAAAAAATATTGTTTTTTTTCACAATTGTCAGCCTTTTTCTGTGTATAGTGCAAGAAATAAAAACCCAGTGGTAATCAAATACCACCAAAAGAAAGCTCTATTTGTGGGAAAAAAAAGGACATAATGTACATTTCATTTATGTACAGTGTTGCATGGTTGCACAATGATCAGTTAAAGTAACAAAGAGCTGCATAGCAAAAACTGTCTTGATCGTGAATGGGGGTAAATCTTCCAGAGGTCAAGTGGTTAGTTTATGCTGTGCTGTAAACAAAATGCATAATTCACACATATTGTAAAAAAGAAAGCAAGGCTCACAGACAACCAATGCATATGTCAGTAAATGCAACATTAATAGAACCATGCACTGACCAAAATATTGTTTGCTTTACTAACACTTATACCAGATAAGAATTCCTTTGAAAAATATTATGTTGGGAAGATTTGTATTAATGTATGGCCATGAAGCAAATGAGTAGAAAAAGGAACAAAAGCAACAACAATAAAATATATTTTATTTGTAGAATGCAGCGTCTGCTGGGTTTTTTCCCTCCTGCTAACCTTTCCTATCTGTGAAAAAAAAAACACACACAAACACACACACACACACACTTGGTAATATTCTAGTTATTCAAATTTAAATGCTCATCTTTTAGCTCTGTAATGTGTGTTGGTGAGTGCCATGGTGGCGGTCAGCTCATGAGAAACTTAGGCTATAAGGGAATTCCAGTACAACGCATAGCATCACTCACAGAAATGAGCGTGGCCGCATTGATAATAGAAATGAGCATGGCTGCATTGCTTATACAAATGTGCATGCGCTCACGCATGTGCCAACAGTTTCTGGTGCGAGAAGGGCTATTTAAGAAATGCTCTTGCTCACTGGCTGGTCTTCAGCTTTCCCTGTGTCCTGAGTGTATCCTGTATCTTACTTCCGTTGATGACCCATCTTATTACTGACCTGATCCTTGATTCTGTTTGTGCCTGTGCCTACCTGTTCCCAATCTCGGCTTCCTTCCTGACCACGCTTCTACCTATGCTTCTGTACCTCATGACCCACTTGCTACTGACCTCATCTACTTCTGTGACTTCACTCCTGTTTCTGACTTGGCTTCATTCTACTTCAGATTGTCTTATTAGGCTGTCCTTCATAACCGTTGCTCCAGTCATCGCAGTGTGTTTCTGCCTAAAGCCTGCTGAGAGAACGCTTTTAGAACCTGCAGTTCATGCAGAGTGCCCATTTATCCTGTGCTGGTCCAGTGTGCATCACATCTGCTCCTGGCTTGATGTCCTGCCTGACCTCTCAAGCCTGCATCTCATGCTGTAAGTGTTGCTATCAACACCTGGCAGCACTTCAGCTCCTCCTGTCTTTTGTTCAACCTTCAATGGGGCCTGGGCTTGATATACAAGAGATGCCAACCTCTCCAATTCAGTCTCCTACCAGGTATGGGACATAAGCATTGCAAGGGGGTGGTTGGCTATAGGTGACAATTTAGACTGTGCCACATGTTTGATGTAAAGTACTTTGTATGGCATATCAAACTCACATGACACTTTCATAGTTCATGGTGGTGATGAGCAGAAATCAGGAAGGAAAAAAATGTCTGACTTAGAAAAAGAGTTCATCACCTCTGTGAAAGAAATTGTAACTGTATGTGCTAACAGCCAAACAAGATTAAAACTCAGACCATGTTTTGGTAATCAAACCTCAAAAACGAAAAAATAATAGTGTTTTTTCTGTCTCATTTTTTTTTACCCTTGGACATTTGTAAATGCACTCTTTTTTTTTTTTTTCAAAAAATATTTTATTGAAATTAAAGAACAGTATATAAAGTTTTAGTACATAAAATTGAGCTTTGAATAGTACCTCGCCAATAGCGAGGGGCATATTATACATGTAACACACACTCCTAGTCGCCATTATATTTGCACATTGATCCACAATATCATTTGTGTTGCATTATATGATGATTTTTTCTGTGTTTATATTAATTAGAATTTTCTTATCAATTGCTATACTCCACCTTTTATGTTACCCAATTTAACATTCCACTAACATCTGGTCTTTTTTCTAATCTAAATACTTAATTTTTTTCTGTTTTGCCATAATCTATTCAACCTTGAGGGATAAGTTCACCTTTAGTAACATGTTTTATGTCACACCCATATCCAGGGTATAACATGTAAAATGTTACAAAGCAGCAGCTCTGCACCTCCCTCTCCCCCTCGATCCCTCATTGTGAGAGTGGGCAGGGGTTCCTCTCCCCACACCTACTGTCACAATTTAAAAAACGTTTGACTGTGCAGAGCTATACCCACACAGCCGTGTCATTCATTAATAGAGTTCTGTGAATGAATAAACTATAAGTCCCATTTGCCACTGCCGCAGACAGCTTGTAGTTCTCAATGAACTGCGAGAGTGCTCTAGTGCCCTTGTAGTTCATTGATTTTTCCTGTTCTTCAGTAACTGTCTGCCCATATAGGTATATATGCAGACAGCTGTGAGTCTACAGGAGCCTATTATTGCACCCACAATCTGCTGATAGTTGCTGAAAAGCTCTGTGCCCCCCCCCCCCCCCCAAAAAAAAAAATTGTAAATGCACATTTTTTTTTTTTTACCAGAAAAAAATTGCATTTGTTTATTTATTTTTTACAAAAGTGAAATTAGCCTTTAACCACTTTCCCTATGGATACTTCCCCCCTTCCTAACCAGACCAATTTTCAGCTTTCAGAGCTCTCACATTTTCAATGACAATTACTCAGTCGTGCAAACATTTTTGTCCTTTTCTTCACACAGAGCTTTCTTTTGTTGCTATTTAATCACCATTGTTTTTTTTTTTTTTTTTGTGTGCTATAAATGAAAAAAGACTGAGCATTTTGTAAAAAAAAGTGCATTTTTCTTCGTTTTCAATTTAAAAATTTTGCAAATTTTGCAAATTTAGTAATTTTTCTTCAGAAATGTTGGCCAAAATTTATACTGCTACATATCTTTTGTAAAAAATAACCCAAATAAGTATATATTATTTGATCTTTGTGAAGGTTATAAAGTCTCCATGCTATGGTGCCAATCATTGAAAATTGATCACACCTGATGTACTGATGGCCTTTCTCATTTCTTGAGACCGTAACAAGCTAGGACAGTACAAATACCCCCCAACTGACCCCTTTTTGGAAAGTAGACATTCAAGGGTATTTAGTAAGAGGGATGGTGAGTTTTTTGAAGTTGTAATTTTTTCCACAATTCTTTGCAAATTTATTATTTTTTTCACAAAATGGTCATATTACCAAGTTATTTCTCTCACACTGAATAGGCATACTTGCAACTACACCCCAAAATCCATTCTACTGCTCCTCCTGAGTATGGCGATACCACATGTGTGGGACTTTTTCACAGCCTGACCACATACAGAGGCCCAAATGCAAGTAGCACCTCCAGGTGTTCTAGGAGCAAAAATTACACATATCATTTCCTGACAAGTGACAGCCTATCACAGTTTTGAAGGCCCAGGAGCACCAGGACAATGGAAACACCAACAAAATTACCCCATTTTGGAAACCAAACATCCCAAAGCATAATCAAACATCCCAACACATAATCTAGGAGCCATAATGCGTCTTTTGAACATGTCATTTTTTTCCACACGTTTTTGGAAAATGTGTAAAGAAAATAAAAATGCATTTTTTTACACAAAGTTGTTCATTTATAAGATATTTCTAACACATAGCATGTACATAGCAAAAACGACACCTCAAAATACATTCTGCTACTCGCCTTGAGTATGGGGATACCCCATGTGTGAGACTTTTATAGAGCCTACTCACATACAGAGGCCCAACATTCAAGAAGCACCGTCATTTCCTGACTACCCATTACAATTTTGTGAGACACTGTAGAGCACTGATAAGCACTGTAGTGGCACAGATGTGGCATGGATGTGGCACGGATGAGCAATGATGTGGCATGGATGTGGCATGGATGATCACTGATGTGGCATGAATGTGGCATGGATGAGCACTGATGTGGCACGGATGAGCACTGATGAGTGTGTAGGAGCACTGAGAGAATGCCTTGCATGAACAGACAGTTGCAATATGCTTGTTATTTGGGCTTTCCAAGTGGCAGTGGAAAGATGTCACAAAGGTGTCTTAGTTGTAACACGTTGTGCTCCCCTGGTGCAGGAGTTTAGAATCACAGAATGGAGTATGCTGTCCAGTTCTGGGCACCGGTCCTCGGGAAGGATGTGCTGGAACTGGAGAGAGTCCAGAGAAGGGTAACAAAAATAGTTAGGGGAATGGAGGGCATCGGCTATGAGGAAAGACTACAAGCACTGAACTTATTCTCTCTGGAGAAGAGACAATTGAGAGGGGATATGATATCAATGTACAAATTCTGTACTGGCGACCCTAGCATAAGGAACAAACTTTTTAGAGAAAGGGAATACAATAAGACACGTGGCCACTCACTAAAACTAGAGGAAAAACGGTTTAACCTTTAAATACGTAGGGGGTTCTTCACTGTCAGAGCAGTAAGGACGTGAAATTGTCTTCCACAAGTAGTTGTATCAGCAGGGAGCATCGATAGTTTCAAAAAACTATTAGATGGGCACCTTAAAGACCACAACATAACAGGGGTATACAATGTACGGTTAACAGCAAACACACACACACACATCGGTTGAACTGGATGGACTGGTGTCTTTTTTCGACCTCACTAACTATGTAACTATGTAGCACTGATGTGGCACGAATGGGACATTGATGTGGCATGGATGAGCACTGCCGTGGCATGGATTGGCACAGAAGAGCACTGGCGTGGCATGGATGTGCCACAGATGAACACTGATGTGGCACAGATGAGCTCTGATGTGGCATGGATGTGGCATGGATGAACACTGGCATGGCATGGATGAGGCATGGATGACCACTGACGTGGCATAATGTGGCACAGATGAGCATTGACATGGCATGTATGTGGCATGGATGAGCACTGACGTGGCGTGGATGTGGTCCAGGTGAGCACTGACGTGGCCTGGATGAGCACTGACGTGCCAAGAATGTGGCATGGATGAGCACTGATGTGGCATGGATGAACACTGATGTGGCATGGATGTGGCACAGATGAGCACTGATGTGGCATTGATGAGAACTGACGTGGCATGGATGTGGCACAGATGAGCACTGATGTGGCATTGATGAGCACTGACGTGGCATGGATGTGGCACAGATGAGAACTGACGTGGCCTTGTTGAGCACTGACGTGGCATGGATGAGCCACGGATGAGCACTGAGGTGGCATGGGTGGGCACAGATGAGGCATGGATGTGGCACGGAAGAGGCATGTATGTGGCACAGATGAGGCATGAATGTGGCATGGATGTGACATGGATGAGGCATGGATGGGCATAGTTTCGGTATAGAGGATGCAGAGGATGGGTGCAGCTGCAGTCTCTCTCCTCTCCTTGCACACTGTACCGATCGTTGTGTACAGTGTGCAAGGAGAGGAGAGAACTGAACTGGACATGCGTTGGTTTGTTAACAAGTGATCGCTCCATTATTGGACGGAGCAATCACGTGGTAAAGGGTCGATGTCATTGGCCCTTTACCACGATCCGTGATTCCCCGGGTCCCCGGGACACGACGAGCATGGACACTTCCCTGTGAGCGCCCCAGGGGGTGCGCGGGAAGCGCGGTTCTGGGAGGACGTCATAGTACGCCCTCCCAAAAAAAGCTGACTGTGCTGTAGCCGTCATTCGGCTATGGCCCATGCGGCAAGTGGTTAAGAAGCATCCAAACATCCTAGTAATGTTTTTCTAAAAAAATGTCTATTATTTCAAGCATAAATCTTCTTGGGGATACAGGTTGTGCTCAAATCACAAATTAGTCTGTAGAAACCCAAGAACTAATCAATTAAAATCTCCCTTAAGTCAGCCCACAGATAAGTCATTTTTTTCATTCAACTAGCAGGTTGAATGAAAAAAATTACTTGATTCACCCATCCACACACTGGTTGGATGGATGGATGGATGCAGGAAAACCTCCCTCGTTTTCTGGTCGGAAGATCCACTTTTTTTACAACCAGCCTTTAAGATTTTCCCCACTTAATTAGCGCCCTCCATCAGAATCCAATAGCACGATCTATGTTGGTAGATAGACTTCTGTACAACCAGCCTGCCCATACATGGATCAAAATGTGTCCGGTCCCTTCTGAACCAGATGGATTTGTATCTATATGTGGATAGCTCAAGGTTCCACTGTATTGCTGCTTTATTCTTTGGCACCAATGTATTCCAATGGAATGTTGGTGGTGCTTTGCTTCACCTTACAGTCTAAAACAGTTGCTGTTGTTCTTACACCTTGTGTATATTCTGTCATTTATTCATTCTTTTAACTACTGAAAGTCTGCTCAGTGAGCAAGAAACTTCTTCCAAAGTTGTCAATTTGATCCCAGTATGGCCTTTTGTTATTCCATATCTCTAATTTAACTTTCCACAGAGGGACATCTACCACTTACATATTCGTGCATGACCTAATGCTTCCATTATATCCACAGTATATACGACATACTGTGAGGAATTCATTAAAATTGTTAGGACGCTTTTTTAGAGGTATAGTTCCCTTAAAATTACCTGCACCTAATTCAGGAAAGTCTTTTAACACATGTGCTAGGTTCAGGTAGTTACTTTAACCCCACTTTTAGAATCTGTTGGTATGGCTGCAATAGAATCCAAAAGAAGTGGCACCAGTTCACAGATAAGCAAACTGGTGGTAACTAAGACCAACTCTGAGTTGGTGTACAGAGAGACACTAGTGCTCAGAGTTGGGAATGTTGTGCTCAGAAGCTGAATATGACATGAATATGACAGCCTCCCCCACAGGACTTCTGGTTTCTTTGAAGCCAGAAGCTGCAACAGCTAATTGTGGACAATAATGTCCCATGCACCCCTCTTTTGTTTACTTTCAGCTGTTGGTTGGGGATTCACCTGACCAGCTGCTGAATGGGGCCAGGGATAGGTCTCCTGTTGCTATGATGTTGTTGGCACAGCTGACAGCGTCCTTGCTGGCACTAGACATGTACAGAATGAAAAAAAAAAATTTGTTTCGTTTAATTTTTAACATAAATTAATTTAGTTAAATTTGTTTAATTTGTTTTTGGAATTTGGAAAATTTTATAGTGGATTATGTCTGTTTTGTGATGTCTGATGGAACGTAATCTATTCTGGATTTTCCTTTGTTTTAATTGGTTCACCAGGAGTTTACTAGCTTTATTACCCTGAGAATAATATGACATTTTTAATCTTTTAAGAAATTTGTCATGATCAGAGATTAGTGCTTCTCTCAGTTCCTCTCTGCAAGTGTTTAGTCTCATCAGAGTAGATAAGGGTATTGGGTGTATTCTTTTATGAAGACCTTCCAAGTCCGCAATTTCTTTTTATAGGTGTAACGGGGTTTTGAGGGCGCCCCCTAGTGTCTTTGGGGTCCCTAACCCTAGTTAACTCACTATGCCTGACAGGCGGATCCTGAGCCTCCGCTATCTGGGAGCTGGGGTACATGTCTGCGGCAGTGCCTCCACCCAGTGGGGCATCCGGGGTAGGGATGTGGGGTTCCACTGGGAACATACTTGGTGCAATGAGACTGACACAGCCTAACTGGAACTAACTTTATATAGTAAGTAGCAAATGAATCAACATACATGGGAAAATACAATAGAGTAACACGGATAACAATGCAATGTGGATTTTCCTCACCCACCCACTAGCACACCTGCGTCCCACCCCCTTATCTTCACCCTAATGACCGTTGGTGCACATAGGAGAGTTGGGGCCCTTATAAGTCCTGCTCCGCACTGTCACTGAAGCAGCCTGAGCTGTGCAATGTCCACTCTGGACCTCAGAGTCTTTACTGTGAGTTAGGAGACAGGTGCCCTGTGGTGATACAGGGAGAGGCTTAGCTTACCCTCACAACGCCATTAACCCGATCAGTCCGCTGCAGTCTCCTCTCACTGGATTCACCAGACGTCTGGACTCAGTGCTTGTCTTTGCCAGGGGTTCCTCTCTCAGCTGGTGTGGTCTTGGGTGAAGTAGTTCTCTCAGCAGGGTTCTATCTCTGTGCTGCAGTCTTTCACAGCTAGTCGCATGTCCTTTCTCTGGCTGAGCATGTGGTAACTTCTAGAAGTCTTCCATGACCTCCTTCCTCAGAGCTGTGCAGGAAGTCCTCCCAGGACATTAATAGGTGATAAAACCTGAGCAGAAGGATAAGAAGTCATCCAGAGCTGGTGTCTATCTCCCTCAGTCTTTTCATCACCTCACACACCACTTCCTGGTCACACTGTGATGATGCCACAATCATGTGACTGAAAAGGCCAAGTCCTGTGTTCAATGCTCAATGTTTTATTAACTGCATACTGAGTCCATCTGCCATCTACTGGGCATTTCAGATAATACTGCCTGTGTAACTCTATTAGGGTTACATGCTTCCCCTTGAAAATACTTGCCTTCCACTGGCAAGTCCTAGCCAGGGGGCTTAACAAAAATTCAACAGAAAAAGGTTTAGCAGAAGGAGATTAGGGAAGTTAACAAGTGGCTGAGGAATTGGTGTAGGAAGGAGGGGTTTGGGTTCCTTGAGAACTGGGCTGACTTCTCAGTCGGCTACCGGCTCTTTAGTAAGGATGGACTGCACCTTAATGGGGACGGTACAGCTCTTTTGGGGAGAAAGATGGCCACCAAGTTGGAGGGGCTTTTAAACTAGGAGACGGGGGGAGGGCTCAGAAGTAGATTCAGTCAGGAGGGAGCAGAGGACTGAAGGCAGTTGTAGGGTCAGCAGAGACAGTAGGTCCACAACGTCAATCGGTAGGTCTGTGCGGGAAAACCTCAGACCAAACAGGAATAAACATAACCACCAATTGCGCTCAACTTCCGTAAAACTAAGAGGGGTATATGCTAATGCCAGGAGCCTAGCTAATAAAATGGATGAGTATATTAGTACATGAGGAGGACATAGACCTTGTGGGAATAACAGAGACTTGGTTCGACCCCTCACATGACTGGCTGGCCAATATCCAAGGGTATTCGGTGTACCGGAAGGACAGGGTAGGAAAAAGAGGGGGAGGGGTATGTCTCTATGTCAAGAACAATATAAAGGTGATAGAAAGGAGTGACATTACGGAAGGGATGAGTATGGAGTTATAATCTGTGTGGGTTGAACTCCATAGGGAAGGAGAAAAGGGGAAAGTAATTGTGGAGGTTTGCTATAGGCCACCTAACCAAGGGGAGGAGTGTCACGGAACCATGAACCAGACGTACAACAACAGGTAAGTGAAAATAAGAAAGCTTTATTGAAAAACAAGCTGTAAAGCAAAAGTCCAAACGGATGGCGAAACTGATGCAGAGTCTTTTGCGAAGCCAGGGGTCAGGAACCAGCAGGGTAGTCAGACGAAGCCAGGATCAGGAACCAGCAGGGTAGTCAGACGAAGCCAGGATCAGGAACCAGCAGGGTAGTCAGATGAAGCCAGGAACAGGAACCAGAAGCAGCAGCAGTCTTAGAAGCATGTGAACACAGGAGGACCAAGCAGGGAACTGAAGCCACAGACCTCCTATATATATATGAGCTAGGCATCCAGCTCCTCCCAGTGGGAAGGAGGAGCCGCAGGGTGGGAGGCTACAAGAAACCCAGAAACCAAGATGGCCGCCAGCACATGTCAAATGAAGGAGAACAGCAAGAAGGTAAGACCATGACAGTACCTCCCCCTCAAGGGCCCCTCCTCCGCGGAGTAAAGAACGGTTTCTGAGGGAAGCGTGCGTGGAAGGCTCGGAGCAAGGCAGGAGCATGGACATCTGCGGAGGGAACCCAGGAACGCTCCTCTGGACCATAACCACGCCAATGAACCAAAAACTGCACCCGACCGCGGACCAGGCGTGAGTCCAGGATATTGCTCACCTCATACTCCTCATGATTGCCCACTCGGACCGGACGAGGCCGAGGAACCGAGGAAGAGAAACGATTACACACCAGTGGCTTCAACAGGGAGACATGAAACACGTTGGAGATCCGCATGCCAGGAGGAAGCGCAAGGGCATAGGCTACCGGGTTTACCCTGCGAAGCACTCGGAAGGGACCAACAAAGCGAGGCGCCAGCTTGGGAGTGGGCACTCGAAGGTTGAGGTTGCGGGTGGACAACCATACACGGTCTCCGACCTGGTAGGAAGGAGCAGGCGCTCGTCTGCGATCAGCCTGGAGTCTCTGGCGCTGCGCAGAGACCTCAAGGGACCTCTGGATCTGTACCCAAGAAGCACGTAGGACGGAAAGGTGATCCTCCACAGCCGGAATATCCTGGGGAGAGAATACCTCCGGTAACACGGCAGGTTGGAACCCATAGTTGGCCATGAAGGGAGACGTCCCAGAGGAAGAGTTCACCGCCGTGTTCCTGGCAAACTCAGCCCAAGGCAGGAGGTCAACCCAATTGTCTTGGTGATCGGAGACATAGCAACGAAGGAATTGCTCCAAGGCCTGATTGGATCGTTCTGCGGCCCCATTGGACTGAGGGTGGTAGGCCGAGGAGAAGGAGAGATGAATCCCCAACTGGGAGCAAAAGGCGCGCCAGAACCTGGACACAAACTTACTCCCCCGATCCGACACAATCTCCTTGGGCAAACCGTGCAACCGGAAGACCTCCCTGGCAAAAATCGTGGCCAACTCCTGTGCAGAGGGTAACTTCTTGAGAGGAACACAGTGGCACATTTTGGAAAACCGATCCACAATCATGAGAATGACCGTATGGCCTCAGGATGCAGGGAGGTCCACAATGAAATCCATCCCCAGGTGTGACCATGGGCGCTCCCCGGTGGCTAAGGGTTGCAGAAGGCCCAACGGAAGGTGCCGATGAGACTTACTCTGGGCACAAACGGAGCATGCCGCTACATATGCGGCGATGTCGGAACGTAGGGAAGGCCACCAGAACAGACGTGAAACAGCCCAGGACAGCTGATTCTTTCCAGGATGCCCCGTGGTCTTGGAGTTATGGTAGGTTCGCAACAACCGAGTGCGCAACTCCTCAGGCACAAAACATCTGCCGTTGGGTCTCCCAGAGGGAGCACCAGATTGAGCCGCCAAAATCTGCTCACCCAGGGGAGAGGTCAGGCTGGTGCGAATGGCGGTCAGGATCTGATTCGGAGGTATGACCGAAGTCGGAATCGACTCCTCCCTGGACAGGTCGGAGTACTGCCGTGATAAGGCATCCGCCCTGATGTTCTTGGAACCGGGTAGGTAGGAGACCACGTAATTAAAACGTGACAAGAACAGAGCCCATCTGGCCTGACGTGGTGTCAATCTCTTGGCCTCAGAGAGGTAGGTCAGATTCTTGTGGTCCGTCAGGATGAGGACCGGAACCACCGAACCCTCGAGCAAGTGCCTCCATTCTTTAAGAGCCTGCACGATGGCCAATAACTCCTTGTCACCAATCTGGTAGTTGCACTCCGCGGAAGACAGTTTCCGGGAGTAAAACCCACAAGGAAGCAGAGGACCCTCTGGTGTTCTACGCTGAGACAGAAGGGCGCCTACTCCCGTCTCAGACGCGTCCACCTCGAGGACAAAGGGCAACCCAGGGTTGGGATGCGACAAAATCGGAGCTGACACAAAGGCGGACTTTAGAGCCTCAAAAGCTCGGATGGCCTCAGGCGGCCAGACCTGGGAATTACTGCCCTTCCTGGTCAGATCCGTGAGAGGCTTGGCTAGCATGGAAAAGTCCCTGATGAACTTCCGATAATAATTGGCGAAGCCCAAAAAGCGCTGCAGGGAGCGAAGACCACTGGGCTGGGGCCACTGTAAGACAGCCGAAACCTACTCAGGATCCATGGAGAACCCCTCAGCGGAAATGATGTAACCTAAGAAGGTTACCTGGGATCGGTGAAATTCGCATTTCTCAAGCTTACCGAACAGCTTGTTCTCTCGTAACCGTTGCAACACTCGTTTGACATCCAGAATGTGGGTCTCCATGGACTCAGAATATACCAAGATGTCATCCAAATAGACCACCACACACTGCTGCAACAGGTCACGGAAAACATCGTTGATGAATTCCTGAAAGACTGCGGGCGCATTGCACAGCCCAAAGGGCATAACCAAGGATTCATAATGACCGGTCCTGGTGTTAAACGCGGTCTTCCACTCATCGCCCGCCTTGATCCTTACGAGGTTATATGCCGCCCTCAGGTCGAGTTTGGTAAAGACCGTGGCCCCTTTAAGGCGATCGAACAGCTCGGAAATCAAGGGTATCGGGTAAGCGTTCTTGATCGTGATGCGATTGAGGCCCCTGTAATCGATGCAAGGCCTCAACTCACCGCCCTTCTTTTTCACAAAGAAAAATCCAGCCCCTGCCGGGGACGAGGATTTGCGAATGTGTCCGCGTGAAAGCGCCTCCCTCACGTACTCCTCCATGGCCTCATTCTCCGCTACCGACAATGGATAGACTTTGCCACGAGGAGGAACGGCACCAGATTGTAACTCGATGGCACAATCGTATGGACGGTGCGGAGGTAGGGCAACCGCGCGCACCTTATCGAATACATCCCGGTACTCCTCGTATTCAGGGGGCAACAGAGAGTCCGAGGAAGTACACAGCAACTTGACAGGCCCATGGATGCAACTAGCCCCACACTGCGGTGACCACGAGAGGATCTCGGCCGATCTCCAATCGAAAATCGGATTATGCTTCTGGAGCCAGGGGTACCCCAAGACCACCGAGTAGTGTGGAGACGAAATAACCTGGAAGCAGACCGACTCTCTGTGGACGGCACCAATGGCTAACCCCACTGGAAGGGTCTCATGAGTCACGTGTGGCGGCAGAAGGGGTCTGCCGTCTATCGCCTCAAGGGCCAGAGGAGAACCTCGAGCCTGCAGAGGAATGGAATTGGCGGCAGCGAACACACTATCAATGAACAAACCACCAGCACCAGAGTCCACCAACGCCTGGGTCGTCACCAAGCCCCCGACCCAGAAGAGGACAACAGTGATCAGTGGTTTGTCAACGCGGGAAACCGGGGACGAGGAGACTCCACCCAAGATCTGCCCCCGACAGGATCTCAGGTGCGAGCGTTTCCCGGACGGTTCGGACATGCCAACCGAAAATGCCCACCGAGACCACAGTACATGCATCGGCCCTCGCGTCTCCGGAGTACCCTCTCCCCCTCGGACAGGCGAGCAAACCCCAGCTGCATGGGTTCACCCCCAGACAAGTCATCCCCAGGAGGCGTGGGAGGAGAGGGAGGCACGGGTGGGACAACAAAGGTAGGCGCCAATCTGTTAGGAGGCCTCCGCAGACTCTCCTTAAAGGAAGGTCTCTCCCTGAGTCTGGTGTCAATCAAAATCAGGAAAGAAATAAGAGACTTGAGCTCCACTGGTAGGTCCTTAGCTGCAACCTCATCCTTCAAGGCATCCGAGAGACCATGAGAGAAAGCAGCGACCAGAGCCTCATTATTCCAGCCCACCTCTGCTGCTAGGGTACGAAACTCAATGGCGTATTCAGCTACGGATCGTGAACCCTGTCTGATGGACATAAGGAGCTTTGCAGCAGAGGCAGCACGAGCCGGCACATCGAATACCTTCCGAAGAGAAGCAACAAAACCGGAAAACTCGGCAACCACCGGATTGTTGTTCTCCCATAAAGGGCTGGCCCAGGCCAAGGCCTTGTCCGAGAGCAGCGAGATTAAGAAGCCCACCTTTGATCTCTCAGTAGGAAAGGCATGTGGCAGCAACTCGAAATAAATGCCCACCTGGTTAAGGAAACCTCGGCACTGAGTTGGCTCTCCCCCAAAGCGCTGTGGAAGGGGGGCAGAACCGGACATACCCCGAAACACCGCAGGCGCAACAACAGGTGTCGGGGTAGACTCTGGCGCAACAACCGGAGCGGCAGTAGGAGCGGGCCCAGGAGCGACAACCGACCCATCGGCAACGGGAGCGAAATGAGCCGTGCGTTCAAGCAGGGTTTGCAACGCCACGGCGAACTGACCCAACAGGTGGTCCTGCTGATCAAGTCTGGCAACCAGCGAGGGTAGTGAGGATGGCCCTGTACCGTCAGAATTCATGGCCTGTGGTACCGTGCGTTCAAGCAGGGTTTGCAACGCCACGGCGAACCGACCCAACAGGTGATCCTGCTGATCAAGTCTGGCAACCAGCGTGGGTAGCGAGGATGGCCCTGTACCGTCAGAATTCATGGCTTGGTCCTAATGTCACGGAACCATGAACCAGACGTACAACAACAGGTAAGTGAAAATAAGAAAGCTTTATTGAAAAACAAGCTGTAAAGCAAAAGTCCAAACAGATGGAGAAACTGATGCAGAGTCTTTTGCGAAGCCAGGGGTCAGGAACCAGCAGGGTAGTCAGACGAAGCCAGGATCAGGAACCAGCAGGGTAGTCAGACGAAGCCAGGATCAGGAACCAGCAGGGTAGTCAGACGAAGCCAGGAACAGGAACCAGAAGCAGCAGCAGTCTTAGAAGCATGTGAACACAGGAGGACCAAGCAGGGAACTGAAGCCACAGACCTCCTATATATATAAGAGCTAGGCATCCAGCTCCTCCCAGTGGGAAGGAGGAGCCGCAGGGTGGGAGGCTACAAGAAACCCAGAAACCAAGATGGCCGCCAGCACATGTCAAACGAAGGAGAACAGCAAGAAGGTAAGACCATGACAAGGAGGTAGAGCTGGAATCCTTAGCACTAATGAGTAAAGTGGCAAAATTGGGATCAGTCATCATATTGGGGGACTTCAATTATCCTGACATTGACTGGGATGAGGGGACTGCACACTCACAGAAGGCCCGCCTATTCACAGAAACCTTACTGGATAATTACATGTCACAGTTGGTGGATTCTCTGACTAGAGAAAATGCAGTCCTGGATCTACTGATCACTAATGACCCAGACATAATCTCAGAGGTAGTAGTTCAGGACAACCTGGGCTCTAGCGATCACAGGATGATCACATTTAGTATAAATAACAATATAACAAGGCAAGTGGGGAATATAAGAACCCTAAACTTCAGAAGGGCAAACTTTCCAAAATTGTACTCATTGATGGAAAGGGTAAACTGGGACCAAACCCTGGGATCCCTGACCACAGAGGAAAAATGGGAATGCTTTAGGAACATATTAGGCAAAGGCATCTTGCAGTGCATTCCTATGGGAAATAAATTTAGAAGAGACAAAGCCAAACCTGGCTGGCTAAACCGTAGCGTTAAAAAACTTATTAGGGGAAAAAAATTGGCCTTCAAGAAATATAAATCAGAGGGCACTGTATTGGCTTTCGAGCAATACAAGGAGGCAAATAAGAAAAGTAAACACGAAATCAAAATGGCTAAAATCAACTTTGAGAGACAAATAGCGGAGGATAGTAAAAAAAAACCCAAAGAAATTCTTTAAATATATCAACAGCAAAAAAACTAGGGCAGAGCATATTGCACACATAATTAGCGATGATGGGGGGATGGTTACAGAGGACACTGAAAAAGCAACCGTGCTGAATGCTTTTTTCTCGTCAGTCTTTACACAGGAAACGGAGGGGTACACTGACCATGACTGTATGGTTAGTAGTAATACACAGGACTTGCCACTATGGCAAGAGGGTGAAATCAGGGAAAGGCTGGATAAACTTAACACAAACAAATCACCAGGCCCGGATGGCGTACATCCGAGAGTACTCAAGGAACTCAGTAAGGTTATATCCAGACCACTGTTCCTGATCTTTGCTGACAGTATTAGGACAGGAGATGTACCAGGGGATTGGAGGAAGGCTAACGTGATTCCAATATTCAAAAAGGGCCAGAGGCATATCCCGGGAAATTATAGGCCTGTCAGTTTGACATCAATAGTATGTAAACTTCTGGAGGGGATGATAAGGGACTATATCGTAGAGTTTGCTAAAGACAACAACATCATCAGCAGTAATCAGCACGGGTTTACAAATTGGCCTTCTTGTCAAACCAATCTCTTAGCATTCTACGAGGAGGTAAGCTGTGAGCTAGATAGGGGGAGACCAGTGGATGTGGTGTACTTGGATTTCGCTAAGGCGTTTGATACAGTTCCCCACAAGCGCTTAATTTATAAAATAAGGTCTGCAGGTATCGACAGCAGAGTTTGCTCTTGGATACGGAATTGGCTTAAATGGCGTGTCCAAAGGGTGGTAATAAACAGCGCATACTCAGACTGGTCTGAGGTTGTAAGCGGGGTGCCCCAGGGCTCAGTCCTGGGACCAACCTTGTTCAATTTATTCATAAACAGCATTGAGGACGGGATCAGTAGTGCGTTATCAGTTTTTGCAGATGACACAAAATTGTCCAGGGCAATAACTGCACAGCATGAAGCAGATATCCTACAGAATGACCTGGACAAAATTACAGAGTGGGCAACGACATGGCAAATGAGGTTTAACGTGGAGAAATGTAAGGTTTTGCACTTGGGGACTAAAAACATAAAAACACAATACACGTTAGGAGGGGAACCCTTGGGGGGATCAAAAATGGAGAAGGATCTGGGAGTCTTGGTTGATGATAGATTAGGCAACAGCATGCAATGTCAAGCGGCAGCTGCCAAAGCCAGCAGAATATTAGCATGCATAAAGAAAGGGATGTATTCCAGAGATAAGACTATAATCCTTCCACTTTATAAAACTCTGGTCCGACCGCATCTGGAGTATTCTGTCCAGTTCTGGTCGCCAGTCCTCAGGAGGGATGTGTTGGACCTGGAGAGAGTCCAGAGAAGGGCAACTAAACTAAGTAGGGGATTGGAGGACCTTGACTATGAAGAGCGTCTACAATCGCTCGATTTATTCTCCCTGGAGAAGAGACGTCTGAGGGGGGACATGATAGCAATTTATAAATATCTTAATGGGGATCCCAGCTTAGAAAAAAAGCTGTTCATTCGAAGGGATTGCATGAGGACTCGAGGGCATACAATGCGATTAGAGGAGAAGCGTTTTAACCACAGGCAACGTTGGGGGTTTTTTACTGTTAGGGCTACAAGATTGTGGAATTCTCTACCACAAGGGGTGGTTTCTGCGGGTAGTATGGTGGCTTTCAAAAGACTCTTAGACTTACATCTCAAGGATCAGAACATTCAGGGGTATGTGAGATGAGTACAGCCACACACACCTACACAGGTTGAACTGGATGGACTGTTGTCTTTATTCAACCTCACCTACTATGTAACTATGTAACTATGTAATACATATAGTACAGTTAGCACAGTAACATCCTAGCTAGCTAGTTATCTAGGGTAAAGAGTCACTAACATTTACCACTTCAGCTAGTGCATGTAGGAAAGTGGCCATTTTAGATGTCGCTTGTGTCAGCGGGGCATAACTGGGCTCTCCTATATTATCATAAACTAGGGCCCTAGGGGGTTGCCGCACTCTGGTGCTGTGTCTCAGTTCTCGCTGTGGAAGAGTATCTTGGGACATCAACTGTGGAACTTCGACTCCGGCCCTCGAACTAGAGTCTCTAAGGGAAGTTCCAGGCACAAAACATGGACTTTCTGGATTTAACCTTGGAGAACTTTGTGAACCCACAGGAGTTAAAGGAGGCAATTGCTGTGTTTCTTCAGCGGGTGATGACCACCACTGATCCTCTGCACTGGGAGTTCCCGGGGTCTCCTCTGCCCCATTTCCAGGACTCTCTGCTGGATTTTCCCTCAGTTCTTCACCACTCTCCTCCTCTTCATCAGCATACACAACTGGAAGCAGATGGTTTCTATGCCAAGCCTTTATTCGGCCCTCCGGGCCCCTAATGTTGTACACTGGTAGTCCTTCCAGTTTGGACACAACCTCAAACAGGGTATCTTTCCATCTGTCAGCCAGTTTGTGTTTTCCAGGCACACCTAGATTCCGGAGAAGAACTTTATCCCCTGCTTGAATCTCCCGATATCTCACCTTAGCATCATACCTTCTTTTGTTCCGTTCTTCCATTTTTGCTGCAGCTTGGGTGGCCAACTCATAGGCCCGATGAAGGTTTTGTTTGAGGTTCCTCACATATTGAAAGTGTGAAGTTGAATCTGTTCCATCAGGAGACACTCCCAAACGGACATCTATCGGCAATCGAGCTTCTCTTCCGAACATTAGGAAATAGGGTGAAAACCCTGTAGATTCATGCCTTGTACAGTTGTATGCGTGGACCATGGCTTCCACGTGTTTACTCCAAGACCGCTTCTCGACTTGCTTGAGAGTCCCCAGCATATCTAGGAGGGTCCTATTGAACCGTTCTGGCTGTGCGTCGCCCTCCGGGTGATAAGGTGTGGTTCTGGACTTCTGCACCTGCAACATGTCCAACAGCTCCTTGATCAACTTACTCTCAAAGTCTCTACCTTGATCAGAGTGTATCCGATTGGGTAGTCCATAGTGAATAAAATACTTCCGCCAAAGGACTTTGGCTACAGTCACAGCCTTTTGATCTTTAGTGGGGAAGGCTTGAGCATATCTGGTGAAGTGGTCCATTACCACCAGCACATTTCCAATTCCTGCTGTATCGTTCTCAATGCAGAGATAGTCCATGCACACAAGATCCATGGGTCCCGTACTTTTCAGATGACCCATAGGGGCAGCTCTCACAGGCAGGGTCTTCCTCTGGATACACCTCCTGCATGTCTGTACGTGTTGCTCGACATGTTCCCTCATGCGAGGCCAATAGAACCGATCTTGTACTAGGCCATAGGTCTTGTCCACCCCGAGATGCCCATGTTGATCGTGGAGAGCTCTCAGGACCATGCCACGGTATCTGTGCGGTAGTACCAATTGTTTTCTGTCAGGGTGATCATGATACTTCACGACCCTATAGAGTACTCCATCTTCGAGATGTAGTCGGCTCCATTCTCTTCGGTATAATTCTCTTTGACTCACAGGTAGAGAAGTCAGCAGTTTAGGATTCTTTGTCTTTATTGCTCTGATAACTATCCCAATATACCAGTCCTGCGCTTGAGCCTTCCTCTTGTCTTCTGTGGTTATACTGGACCACTGTTGAAGCATGACTGGAGCATGGAACACCTCAGGCACAGCTTCCGGAGAGTGGCTAATGGAGTCTATCCCTCTTAGCTCGGCAAATTCTTCTTGACTCTCGGCCACCACATACATCTGACAAAAGGCTCCTACCCCCGGCCCAGGGATCTCTTCCCACTCCTCTTCTTCTCGGTGAGGAGGGAGTCTAGGTCTGCGGGACAGGGCATCTGCGCTGACATTCTTGGGCCCAGGCTTGTACTTCAGGCTGAAACTGTAGCTTGACAAGGCAGCCAACCACCTATGTCCTGTGGCATCCAGCTTAGCTGTAGTCTGTATGTAGGTAAGTGGATTGTTGTCAGTCCTTACTTCGAATGTTGCTCCATACAAATAGTCATGCAGCTTATCCACGATGGCCCACTTGAGTGCCAGAAATTCCAGTTTATGAACTGGATAGTTCTTCTCTGCACCTGTAAGACCTCTACTTATGTAAGCCACCGGCCTCAATCCTTCTGGATAACTTTGGTGCAGTACACCCCCTAGGCCTTTCATACTGGCATCCACATGGAGGATATATGGTTTCTCAGGGTCTGCATAGGCTAAGACAGGAGCTTCTGTAAGTCTCTTCTTCAATGTCAGAAAGGCGTCTTCACATCCTGAAGTCCATTTTTCTCCAAAGGGGTCTTTAGGATATGGTGCCTTAGCACCCCTTACCTCAGAGGTAATCTTCAGCAGGTCATGTAACTCTCGAGCAATCTTTGAGTAGTCTTTCACGAACCTTCGGTAGTAACCACAGAATCCGAGAAAGGACTGCAACTCACTGATGTTATTTGGTCTTGGCCACTTCAACACTGCTTTAATTTTAGCAGGATCTGTGGCTACTCCTTCAGCGGAGACTATGTGCCCCACATAAGTGACAGAGTTTTGGGCAAATCGGCATTTGTCCACTGATAGCTTCAGGCCTTCAGCTTGAAGTCGATCCAACACCTTTAGCAACCTTTGTTCATGCTCCTCTGGCGTCTTCCCGAAAACAATTAGATCATCTAGATACACTAGACACTCTTTGGGATTCATATCCCCCACAGTTTTCTCCATCAGCCTCTGAAAAGTAGCAGGAGCTCCTGTGACTCCCTGTGGCATTCTGGTAAACTGGAAGAACCCCAAAGGGCAGATGAAAGCTGTATTTTCCTGATCCTCCTTCTTCATGGGTACCTGATAATATCCAGACCTCAAGTCAAGCACACTGAACCACTGGCTGCCAGATAGGGCGTTCAGGAGATCCTCTATCCGGGGCAAAGTGTACTGATCTGGCACAGTCCTCTTGTTCAGAGTACGGTAGTCCACACATAGCCGAACTGAACCATTTTTTTCCTCACTACCACAATAGGTGAGGCATAGGGGCTCCGGGACTCTGTGATGATGCCTGCTCCTTTCATCTGCTGGAGTATGTCCCGG
The DNA here is from genome assembly GCF_965119305.1 of Pelophylax lessonae. Lineage (NCBI taxonomy): Eukaryota > Metazoa > Chordata > Amphibia > Anura > Ranidae > Pelophylax > Pelophylax lessonae. The sequence goes on along the minus strand of NC_138769.1, from coordinate 498,401,392 downwards.
ACATCTTCCACATCTCGATCTCGAGGGGGTATTCTTCTTGACCTTTCTCTGAAAGGAGTAGAATCAGCAAGTCTTATAGCATGGGTGGCACTCTTAGAACACCCCACGTCCATCTCTGCTCTGGAGAACACTCCCTCTCGGGTGGCCAGTTTTGAATGAAGGCTGTCTTTCCACTGCTGTGGTAGAGGAGAATCTTCTAGATCGAAATCGAAAGGTGTTTTCACATGATCCTTCTGTTCTGCACTCACAGACATGATGGACAAAACTTGATCTAAAAGGTGTATCACACCAATCTTCTGATGACGATCAATCCGGATTTCTGTGGGGGTTAAATTCTGTACCATCACAGGAAAGCTCCGACACCACCTTTTTCGCCAATCTTTTACCTCAGGTATGAGAGTCCAGCCCTTCTTCTGATCCTCTTCAGGCAGAGACTCAATAAGGTATTGTCCAGTTCCCCCCAACATTTCATGGTGCATTGAGGCTATGGCTCGTAAAGTTTTGGTCTCACCAGGCTTCACAAGGTTCTGTTCCTAAATAGTGGCACAATCCTGGTTTTGTTTCAAGGGCTAGTCGTTGACACTCTTTTCCTAGGACAGGGCTGACCTCCATCAATCGGTCTAAAGAGACATCTCCCACTTCTGTCAGATATGCCCTGAATACATCCTGTACCATCTTTGCATTAGTACCCAATATTATTGGGGCACACACTTTCTTGGCTGCAGGGCATATCAAAGCTTCCAGCTCCATAGGATATATCATCCCGGTGTTTAACTGGGGAATAGTTATGGTCACTTTTATGCATCCCTCCACAGGTTGAGCTTGAGACCCAACACCCCATAGCTGAAACTCTCCTGCAGGTTCCATAGGAATGTGTTTCAAATGACGTTCATAGAAGTCTCTGTAGATAATGGTGACTTGAGAACCTGTATCTAGCAACGCTGAAGCATGAATTCCTTCTACTTGTACGTGTATCAAAGATTTAGGCCCAATCTTGGCCCCAACAGATGGACTATATGTAGGCCGGGTCTTCCTTCGCTTGTAAGACCTGGTCATTTGAGTCTCCTCGAGCTCGGTTGCCAGCACCTCCACATCCACCTCTATGGAATTCACAGGGCACTCCCGCTGAAAATGCCCTGACTTTCCACATTTAAAGCAGGGAAACAGCTTTTTCTGAGTCTTCCTGTGTTGCCCCCCACTTTCAGGGGGAGGATCTGCTCTCTCTGGTGGTGATTTGCATAAGAGCTCTGTAGCGGCCGCCCCCATAGAAAGAGGGGTTTCGCCACCAGAGATGTTCTCTTCCCCCTAGTGTGAGGGATGCTGTGGAGTAGAGCAGGAATCACTCTCACCATAGCTAGTGATTGAGCGATCCAAGCGAGATAAAGCTGGTATAGCTTTCTCCCACAAACATGAGATGACACTCTATGCTGTGAGTCTAACCAAGAACTGTTTATTACATTCCCAGACATACAGTTACACACAGCTAAGGGGCACTCCCCTTAGCCCTGCAGGGGGGGGGGAGGGGGGAATGAGACAAGGACCAACCAATGAGAACTGAACATTTGTACATTTGAAACATGCAGTCTTAATACACACCCCCTGCGGAGAGATGTCTCCAACTCAGACCATTGTCTTCAGGAATCCACACACTTAGACACAGGAACAGGGGGGGGGGGGATGGGCTGTAACATTACATTACATTAACTCAATGCCATCTTCAGTTGTTCAGAGGATGAATAAAGGGAAAATAAAATGCAATAAAAGTGCAATGTCCCAAACTCATAGGAAAATGACACGAAGGGGTTTACAATCCAGGGACAGGGTGATCCGTCACCCATAGTGACGGTTAGTACCGTCACATCTCTTCCCCCCAAAGGTAGACTAATTCCAGGTACCGGACCTCCAACTGGTCTGTGCCTGAGTAAGTCAGGTAACAGGTCCCAAAGAGTCAATCCAGGGAGTTCCAAGTAAATCTGCCATGGCCCTCCCCTCCCAAACCAAAACCTATCCCATATGACCGCACTCCATCCAAACATTCAAGCGTCTGGACCTCAGAATGTAAGTAGGTCTCCGTGATGTGGGCCTGGGATCTGGACGGGCAGGAACGCTGAAGTCAAGTGGCCTAGGTCGTTCCCCAGTAAGACATCGGTGGGGAGCTCCTGTATCAACCCCACATCAATCAGACCTGACCCAGCACCCCAATTCAAGTGGACCCTCGCAGTGGGTATCTGGTGCACCCCTCCCCCTGCTACCCGTACCACTACTGAACCTCCAGTTCGGGCGGCATCTGGGACCAAATGTCGCTTGACCAAAGTGAGAGTGGCTCCCGTGTCTCGGAGACCTCGCACAGGCTTTCCGTTTAACTGGACAGATTGGCAATGGTGCTGGCGGTTCTCTGTAGCGGCTTTCACTTGGTCAGCTTCGCGAAGGGTACCCAATTGCACCTCGGTGGGTTTGAATATTGGTATGACTGGGGAAGCCTCTGCGTGATAGTAGGGGACCGTTGTCTTTACTGGAGGGGGTGACCCTGGTCGGATCCATGCAGCTTGGTCCCTGCTCTGGGTACAGTCTCGTTGGTAGTGCCCAACCTGCTTGCACCTGTAGCACTGTACCCCACTGCGGGATTGGTATCTGCGTGCCTGCGAGTTGGAGGAGTCCCCCCCTCTCTGTGGTAGGGGTGGTCCAAGATTGGTAATCCGGGGCTTGAGCATTGGTCTGAGGCTAGGTTGTTGCTGCCTGTGGCCATGGTAGTAGTGGATGGCTGTCCGTGCTGGGGAAGGTGGCCCTGCTTGAAGCCATGAATCGTGGTTCCTTCTCTGGTCACAGTTTCTCTGGTAGTGTCTGAACTGTTTGCACCGATGGCGCTGTACCTGGCGTTGCTGTTGGAAGCGTGGTGGTGGGGGATTGCAGGTACCTGGGCTTCGGGTTGGTGCCACGGGTCCTGGAGCAGGTCTTTAGGCTCTTCTCCTGTAGAGATGTATAGAACTGTTCGCCGGCGAACAGTTCCCGGCGAACTTAGCATGTTCGCGTTCGCCGCTGCCGGCGAACATATGCGATGTTCGGTCCGCCCCCCATAAGACATCATTGAGGCAAACTTTGACCCTGAACTTTACAGTCAGCAGACACATTTCCAGCCAATCAGCGTACCTCCCTCCCACACCCTCCCACCTCCTATAAATAAGCAAGGGCAGCATCCATCTTAGATCATTCTGAAGCAGTGTGTGTAGTGAGAATAGGGAGAGAGCTGCTGCTGCTGCTGCTGCTGTTAAGCTAGGGACAGTTAGTCAGTGTTCCTGGTCTTGCAGTGTTCTTGGTCCACTACTGCTGTAATATCAGCACCCCAAAAAGCCCTTCTAAGGGCTGGTATTTGTGTTTTTTTTTTTTTTTATATATATATATATATATATACCTAGCGTCCCCAAAAGCCCTTTTAAGGGCTGGTAATTGAGTTGTTTCTTCATATATATATATATCTATATCTATCTAGTGTCCCCAAAAGCCCTTTTAAGGGCTGGTAATTGAGGATTTTTTTATTTTTATATATATACATATATATATATATATATAGTGTCCCCAAAAGCCCTTTCAAGGGCTGGTAAGGTAATAGATTTTTTTCTTTATATATATATATATATATATATATATCTATTGTACACTGCAGTTGCCTGCCCGCTGTGTGTGAGAGGCCACAGACCTACCACAGACTGTACTGTGTGCACACCACACTCATTTCGGGTGGCACAGGCACAGTACCTGGCATTTTAAAAAATATTTTTTTTTTCTCTGTCATAATTGCAGTGAGTGCTGTGTCAGGTCCACAGAGTGCACTGTACCCACTGCAGTGCACTGCCCACCACTGATATATATACGTTGGCACAGCATCTTGTTGCAATAAATTGAAAAAAAAAATATTTTTTATTATTGCAGTTGCCTGGGCTGCCAGTGACTGTCAGGTCCACAGAGTGTACTGTGCCCACTGCAGTGCCACTGTGTGCCCACCCACCACTGATATATAAGGTGGCACAGCAGCTTGCAAAGTAAAAAAAAAATATATATTTTTTTAAATTGCAGTTGCCTGGGTGCCAGTGACTGCTGTCAGGTCCACAGAGAGTGTACTGTGCCACTGCCCACCCACCACTGATATATAAGGTGGCACAGCAGCTTGCAAAGTAAAAAAAATATATATATTTTTTTAAATTGCAGTTGCCTGGGTGCCAGTGACTGCTGTCAGGTCCACAGAGAGTGTACTGTGCCACTGCCCACCCACCCACCACTGATATATAAGGTGGCACAGCAGCTTGCAAAGTAAAAAATATATATATATTTTTTTAAATTGCAGTTGCCTGGGTGCCAGTGACTGCTGTCAGGTCCACAGAGAGTGTACTGTGCCACTGCCCACCCACCACTGATATATAAGGTGGCACAGCAGCTTGCAAAGTAAAAAAATATATATATATTTTTTAAATTGCAGTTGTCTGGGTGCCAGTGACTGCTGTCAGGTCCACAGAGAGTGTACTGTGCCACTGCCCACCCACCACTGATATATAAGGTGGCACAGCAGCTTGCAAAGTAAAAAAAATATATATATTTTTTAAATTGCAGTTGCCTGGGTGCCAGTGACTGCTGTCAGGTCCACAGAGAGTGTACTGTGCCACTGCCCACCCACCACTGATATATAAGGTGGCACAGCAGCTTGCACTCATAGTACAACAGTAACAACACATTAAAAAAAAAATGACAGGCAGAGGCAGGCCACCCCGCAAGGGCCGTCGTGGTCGTGGTGCTGTGATTTCCTTAGGCTCTAGAATAATGCCCAGTGTTCAGAGGCCACCACAGCCCCTGAACTCAAAAAATTCTGAGGCCATAGTTGACTGGCTTACACAGGACACCCAATCGTCTACAGCTTCCGCTCGGAACCTTAATGCACCATCCTCCTCCAGCTCAGCTTCGGGCACCTCTCAATTTACCACTCGCCAGCCCGCCGGCACCACCACCAACACTAGCACCACAGCCGCTTCACTTGATCCGTCAGAGGAGTTATTTTCACATCAGTTTGAAGAAATAAGTGATGCGCAACTATTAGTGCCAGAGGATGTAGATAACGGGGATATGTCTCAGTCAGGCAGCATTATACACATGGACGTACATTGTGATGATGATGATGTTGTACCTGCTGCTGCTGCCTTTGCTGAGTTGTCAAGTGAAGCGGCTGATGATGACGATGTGTCTGTGGATGTCACCTGGGTGCCTGCTCGAAGAGCAGAAGAAGAGGGGGAAAGTTCAGATGGGGAGACAGAGAGGAGGAGGAGACGAGTTGGAAGCAGGGGGAGGAGGTCATCGCAAGGAGCTAGTGGCGCAGTCAGACAGCATGTAGATTCGGCACCCGGGGTCAGCCAGACAGCACGCCAATCAACGCAAGCTGTTGCCACCACCAGAATGCCGTCCTTGCAAAGCTCAGCAGTGTGGCATTTTTTTTGTGTGTCTGCCTCTGATATCAGCGATGCCATTTGTAACCTGTGCCAAAAGAAACTGAGTCGTGGGAAGTCCAACACCCACCTAGGTACAACTGCTTTGCGAAGGCACATGATCTCACATCACAAACGCCTATGGGATCAACACATGAGTAAAAGCAGCACACAAACTGAAAGCCACCATCCTCCTCCTGGTCCAGCATCTTCAGCCACGTCAACCACTGCTGTCCTCCATGCCCCCTATCAACAACCCGCCCCTCCGCCTCTCACCTTCAGCAGTTCCTGCTCGTCACCTGCCCACAGTCAGGTGTCTGTGAAGGAAATGTTTGAGCGCAAAAAGCCAATCTCGCAGAGTCACCCCCTTGCCCGGCGTCTGACAGCTGGCTTGTCGGAACTCTTAGCCCGCCAGCTTTTACCATACAAGCTGGTGGAGTCTGAGGCCTTCAAAAAATTTGTCGCTATTGGGACACCGCAGTGGAAGGTACCCGGCCGAAATTATTTTTCACAAAAGGCAATCCCCAACCTGTACTCTATTGTGGAAAAAGAAATCATGTCACGTCTGGCACACAGTGTTGGGGCAAGGGTCCATCTGACCACTGATAGCTGGTCTGCAAAGCACGGTCAGGGCAGGTATATAACGTACACTGCGCATTGGGTAAACCTGCTGGCGGCTGCCAAGCATGGAATGCGTGGCTCTGCTGCAGAGGAGTTGGTGACACCGCCACGACTTGCAGGCAGGCCTGCTGCCACCTCCTCTACTCCTCCTACTCCATCCTCTATGCTAACCTCCTCGGCTGAGTCCTCTTCTGCTGTTGCGTCTTGCTCCACACCAACTGCACCCCCCCAGCTCCCCAGGGGCTATTCCACATGCCGGATACGACAGTGTCACGCTGTCTTGGGGTTGACTTGCCTGAAAGCAGAGAGTCACACCGGACCAGCACTACTGTCCGCCCTGAATGCACAGGTGGATCAGTGGCTGACCCCGCACCAACTGGAGATCGGCAAAGTGGTGTGTGACAACGGGAGCAATTTGTTGGCGGCATTGAATTTGGGCAAGTTGACACATGTGCCGTGCATGGCACATGTGTTGAATCTGATTGTGCAACGTTTTGTGCAGAAGTACCCAGGCTTACAGGACGTCCTCAAGCAGGCCAGGAAGGTGTGTGGCCATTTCAGGCGTTCCTACACGGCCATGGCGCACTTTGCAGATATTCAGCGGCGAAACAACATGCCAGTGAGGCGCTTGATTTGCGACAGCCCGACACGTTGGAATTCAACACTGCTAATGTTCGACCGCCTGCTCCAACAAGAAAAAGCGGTCAACGAGTATTTGTATGACCGGGGTGCTAGGACAGCCTCTGCGGAGCTGGGTATTTTTTTGCCACGCTACTGGACGCTCATGCGCAATGCCTGTAGGCTCATGCGTCCTTTTGAGGAGGTGACAAACCTAGTGAGTCGCACTGAAGGCACCATCAGCGACATCATCCCATATGTTTTTTTCCTGGAGCGTGCCCTGCGAAGAGTGCTGGATCAGGCCGTAGATGAGCGTGAAGAGGAAGAGGAAGAGTTGTGGTCACCATCACCACCACCAGAAACAGCCTTACCATCGATTGCTGGACCTGCGGCAACACTGGAAGAGGAGTGTGAGGAAGAGGAGTCAGAGGAGGAATGTGGCTTTGAGGAGGAGGAACACCAACCACAGCAGGCATCCCAGGGTGCTCGTTGTCACCTATCTGGTACCCGTGGTGTTGTACGTGGCTGGGGGGAAGAACACACCTTCAATGACATCAGTGAGGACGAGGAATTGGACATGAGTAGCTCGGCATCCAACCTTGTCCAAATGGGGTCTTTCATGCTGTCATGCCTGTTGAGAGACCCTCGTATAAAAAGGCTGAAGGAGAACGACCTGTACTGGGTGGCCACGCTACTAGACCCCCGGTATAAGCAGAAAGTCTGTGACATGTTACCCAATTACCGGCAGTCGCAAAGGATGCAGCAGCTACAAAATAAGTTAAAAACTATGCTCTACACAGCGTATAAGGGTGATGTCACAGCACAACGGGAATCCAACAGGGGAAGAGGTGAAAGTAATCCTCCTCCTACCGCCACAACCACGCCGGCAAGGACAGGACGCTTTACAGACGTCTTGTTGATGGAGGACATGCGGAGCTTTTTTAGTCCTATGCATCGCCACAGCCCTTCGGGGTCCACCCTCAGAGAACGACTCGACCGACAGGTAGCAGACTACCTTGCCTTAACTGCAGATATCGACACTCTGAGGAGCGATGAACCCCTTGACTACTGGGTGTGCAGGCTTGACCTGTGGCCTGAGCTATCCCAGTTTGCCATTGAACTTCTGGCCTGCCCCGCTTCAAGTGTGCTGTCAGAAAGGACCTTCAGCGCAGCAGGAGGTATTGTCACTGAGAAGAGAAGTCGCCTAGGTCAAAAAAGTCTTGATTACCTCACGTTTATTAAGATGAATGAGGCATGGATCCCGAAGGGACTGACAGTGGGGGATGCATTTGACTAAAAAAGGCCTGGTGATGACTGAGATGCCTTGGCCTAAAAATGGTCCACACGCTGCTGTATATAATCATTCTCTGCATGCCGGATGACTTACGTGACGTCTCCGCCACCAACTACGGTTCAAGCAGCAATGTTTTAGTGCACTTTCTGCCTTAAAACCTCAATTTTTCAGGCCGCTGCTACAGCAGCGGCTGCAACAATACCTACTTTTTCATGCATGTGTACATGCCTAATTTTTCTGGCCTCTGGTGCTACACTGTGGCTGCAAAAAAACAAAAAACAAAAAAAAAGGCACATACATGTGTCAATTCCCCTTCGTGATCGTTACCTTGTCGTGGTGAAGGGGCTTGCGTATCACAATGAAGCGATCACCTCTAGGATTGTGTTGGCACACCCCAGATGATAAGGTCGTTGCTTCATTGTGTACAGACCAAAAGCGATCCGCAGGATAATTTTTCATAAAAAAAAACATTCATTTTCTTTCATTCTTTCTGCGGAGCTGGGTATTTTTTGGCCGCGTTACTGAATGCTCATGAACAATGGCTGTAGGCTCATGCGTCCTTTTGCGGAGATGACAACCCTGGTGGTCAGTCGAACCCAAGGCAACATCATCGACCTCATCCCATATGCGTTTTTTCTGGAGCGTGCCCTGCGAAGAGTACTGGATCAGGCTGTAGATGAGCATGAAGAGGAAGAGTTGTGGTCCTCATCACCACCAGAAGCAGCCTTGTCGTTGTCAATTGCTGGACCTGTGGCAACGCAGAGAGAGGAGTCTGAAGAAGAGAAGTCAGAGGAGGAAGGTGGCTTTGAGGAGGTGGAATACCAGCCACAGCAGGCGTCCCAGGGGGCTTGTTCTCACCTTTCGGGGACCCTTGGTGTTGTATGTGGCTGGGTGGAGGAAGAGACCTTCAATGATGTCAGTGAGGACAAGGAACGGGACATGGCTAGCTTGGTATCCAACCTTGTGCAAATTGGGAGTTTGCGGTTGTGCAAATGGACTGACTGACTGTTAAACGGGGAGTTTGGTCTGTCAGAGTTTGGTCTGTCACTGTGAAGCGGGCAACGGGCGTAACCCTTACACTACTTGACCGATAAAACATCATACCTGATCGTATTCACACACTGGATGTTTTAGTGCTGGTTTACACTGCCGCTACCACTAAAGTAGCGTCGCTTCCAGTGCGACTTTGGCGCGACTTAGCGCGACTTTGGCGCGACCTCATCGCGAGGTGACTTTTTATTTGGCCAATCACAATATCATGTTTTGTTACCGTCACCTAATTTCCTTTTCCTGTTTTTTGTTTTACATATTTCCCCATGTGTGCAGTGTTGTCTGTGTCATAGCTCAACTGATAGGCATGTTTGCCTTGGCATATCATATTTCAGCTTGCCAGAAAGAAAAAAAGACAGCTGGAAAGACACTGCATTAGTTTTCTACTAAAAATCATAAGAAAAATGCTGTTTTTTTTGGGTTGTGGACATACTACAGAGCTGAAACTTGACAGGTACACTTTTTAGACCCCCCAGACACTAAATACAAAAAATGACATGCCTGCCTAAAAAAATGCCTGATAAATGCCTGCAAGAGAAAAAGACAGCCGCAGAGAAGCCGTATTCCTGAAAATATAAGAAAAATGCTGTTTTTTAGGGGTTCTGGACATGCTACAGATCTGAAACTTGACAGGTACACTTTTGTGACCCCCCAGACACTAAATACAAAAAATGACATGCCTGCCTAAAAAAATGCCCGATAAATGCCTGCAAGAGAAAAAGACAGCCGCAGAGAAGCCGTATTCCTGAAAATATAAGAAAAATGCTGTTTTTTAGGGGTTCTGGACATGCTACAGATCTGAAACTTGACAGGTACACTTTTGTGACCCCCCAGACACTAAATACAAAAAATGACATGCCTGCCTAAAAAAATGCCCGATAAATGCCTGCAAGAGAAAAAGACAGCCGCAGAGAAGCCGTATTCCTGAAAATATAAGAAAAATGCTGTTTTTTAGGGGTTCTGGACATGCTACAGAGCTGAAACTTGACAGGTACACTTTTGTGACCCCCCAGACACTAAATACAAAAAATGACATGCCTGCCTAAAAAAATGCCCGATAAATGCCTGCAAGAGAAAAAGACAGCCGCAGAGAAGCCGTATTCCTGAAAATATAAGAAAAATGCTGTTTTTTAGGGGTTCTGGACATGCTACAGATCTGAAACTTGACAGGTACACTTTTGTGACCCCCCAGACACTAAATACAAAAAATGACATGCCTGCCTAAAAAAATGCCCGATAAATGCCTGCAAGAGAAAAAGACAGCCGCAGAGAAGCCGTATTCCTGAAAATATGAGAAAAATGCTGTTTTTTAGGGGTTCTGGACATGCTACAGAGCTGAAACTTGACAGGTACACTTTTGTGACCCCCCAGACACTAAATACAAAAAATGACATGCCTGCCTAAAAAAATGCCCGATAAATGCCTGCAAGAGAAAAAGCCAGCCGCAGAGAAGCCGTATTCCTGAAAATATAAGAAAAATGCTGTTTTTTAGGGGTTCTGGACATGCTACAGAGCTGAAACTTGACAGGTACACTTTTGTGACCCCCCAGACACTAAATACAAAAAATGACATGCCTGCCTAAAAAAATGCCCGATAAATGCCTGCAAGAGAAAAAGCCAGCCGCAGAGAAGCCGTATTCCTGAAAATATAAGAAAAATGCTGTTTTTTAGGGGTTCTGGACATGCTACAGAGCTGAAACTTGACAGGTACACTTTTTAGACCCCCCAGACACTAAATACAAAAAATGACATGCCTGCCTATAAAAATGCCCGATAAATGCCTGCAAGAGAAAAAGCCAGCCGCAGAGAAGCCGTATTCCTGAAAATATAAGAAAAATGCTGTTTTTTAGGGGTTCTGGACATGCTACAGAGCTGAAACTTGACAGGTACACTTTTGTGACCCCCCAGACACTAAATACAAAAAATGACATGCCTGCCTAAAAAAATGCCCGATAAATGCCTGCAAGAGAAAAAGCCAGCCGCAGAGAAGCCGTATTCCTGAAAATTTAAGAAAAATGCTGTTTTTTAGGGGTTCTGGACATGCTACAGAGCTGAAACTTGACAGGTACACTTTTGTGACCCCCCAGACACTAAATACAAAAAATGACATGCCTGCCTAAAAAAATGCCCGATAAATGCCTGCAAGAGAAAAAGCCAGCCGCAGAGAAGCCATATTCCTGAAAATATAAGAAAAATGCTGTTTTTTAGGGGTTCTGGACATGCTACAGAGCTGAAACTTCACAGGTACACTTTTTAGACCCCCCAGATGCTAAATCCAAAGAAATTTTTTATTTTTATTTTTTTTTAATTTTTCCAATAATTGGCTCTCTATCAAAAAATTATAATTTTTAAGAACTTTTTTTTGCGTGATCCCTCTCCGGCATGCCACAGTCCAGGTGTTAGTCCCCTTGAAACAACTTTTCCATCACTATTGTGGCCAGAAAGAGTCCCTGTGTGTTTTAAAATTCGCCTGCCTATTGAAGTCTATGGCGGTTCGCCCGGTTCGCCGAACCGCGAATTTTAGGTTCGCGACATCACTATTCTCCTGCAGGAACAGGCTGATTCCCAGAAAACACCTTTAGTTTGGTGTGGTTTTCCGTCACTATGGCTTCTGAGAGTTTCTGTAGTATGTCCGATACATCACTACCTCCTGTAGGCAGGGTGCGTACTTCAGGGTTGTCTGGTTTCAGTAATGCTGTAGATGGATGAGATTCTGCTTTAGGAGTAATCATCCCCTGTCCTGTAATAGGATGGGCAGCTTGTTTAGGAATGGCTCCGGTCTTTCCTGAGATGGGAGTCAGGAGCTTAGAATAATTTTCTGTGACATAGTCTTTCTGTTCTAATTTAAAGGGTGGTTGCAGTGAGACCCTTTCTTCCTTATCAAGGAAAGCGTACGATAAGGAGCATCCTTCATCCGGGGCTCCATATAAATGAACGTTGGTAGGCATCTCATGGTCTCCCAAGTCCGTATGACAATATATTAACATGTAAGTTTGGCCTTCAGAATCCTGCAGGATATCCCTGATGGTCGCCATTTCTATTCCCAGTCGAACTTCTATACACAAGATGATGTGATTCATCTCACAGCAGGAGGGGACTTTGCATAACATCACAGCTTGCTGTAATGGTACATTTCTTTGCTGGGCCCACTCTTTTGCAAAGGAGGGAGTGGCCTGAGGACTTAACCTATTCTCACTGGTTGTACCCCAATAGATCTCAGCAGTGCCTCCATATGTAACAGGGTTTTGAGGGCGCCCCCTAGTGTCTTTGGGGTCCCTAACCCTAGTTAACTCACTATGCCTGACAGGCGGATCCTGAGCCTCCGCTATCTGGGAGCTGGGGTACATGTCTGCGGCAGTGCCTCCACCCAGTGGGGCATCCGGGGTAGGGATGTGGGGTCCCACTGGGAACATACTTGGTGCAATGAGACTGACACAGCCTAACTGGAACTAACTTTATATAGTAAGTAGCAAATGAATCAACATACATGGGAAAATACAATAGAGTAACACGGATAACAATGCAATGTGGATTTTCCTCACCCACCCACTAGCACACCTGCGTCCGACCCCCTTATCTTCACCCTAATGGCCGTTGGTGCACATAGGAGAGTTGGGGCCCTTATAAGTCCTGCTCCACAGGGTCACTGAAGCAGCCTGAGCTGTGCAATGTCCCCTCTGGACCTCAGAGTCTTTACTGTGAGTTAGGAGACAGGTGCCCTGTGGTTATACAGGGAGAGGCTTCGCTTACCCTCACAACGCCATTAGTCCGCTGCAGTCTCCTCTCACTGGATTCACCAGACGTCTGGACTCAGTGCTTGTCTTTGCCAGGGGTTCCTCTCTCAGCTGGTGTGGTCTTGGGTGAAGTAGTTCTCTCAGCAGGGTTCTATCTCTGTGCTGCAGTCTTTCACAGCTAGTCGCATGTCCTTTCTCTGGCTGAGCATGTGGTAACTTCTAGAAGTCTTCCATGACCTCCTTCCTCAGAGCTGTGCAGGAAGTCCTCCCAGGACATTAATAGGTGATAAAACCTGAGCAGAAGGATAAGAAGTCATCCAGAGCTGGTGTCTATCTCCCTCAGTCTTTTCATCACCTCACACACCACTTCCTGGTCCTGTGATGATGCCACAATCATGTGACTGAAAAGGCCAAGTCCTGTGTTCAATGCTCAATGTTTTATTAACTGCATACTGAGTCCACCTGCCATCTACTGGGCATTTCAGATAATACAGCCTGTGTAACTCTATTAGGGTTACATAGGGATGATATAACCTGCATTTTTTTCCTCTCTTTGGATGCTAGTTGTATAAGGATGCCTCTCATAAAGTGATGCCGACATGTCTGAATTCTTGTTAATGTCAAAAAACTTGTTTAAAATCAAATTTCATTTTAGTTGCATTTGAATCAAATTCCATTTGAAATCAAATTTATTCTATTCAAAATTCAAATTTTAACAGATGGTTATATTCTTTCTATTCCAATCTAATTTTTTTTCTTTTCTATTCTATTTTTTTTTTTATCTAGTCAATTTTTTTCTATTATATTCTAGTCTTTTCTATTCTATTTAAATTCAAATTTATTCTGTTCGATATTGGAATTTCAGAAAACAGTTATATTGCTATATTCTTTCTATTCTCGTCTATTCTTTTCTATTAATTATTCTATTCTGTTCTATTCTTTTCTGTTCTATTCAAATTTGAATTTATTCTATTTGAAATTCAAATTTCAGAAGAAGGTTACATTATTTCTATTTTATTCTATTCTACAATTGTTTCTATTCTATTCTTGTCTATTCTATTCTATTCTTTTTTAAATTCTATTCTTTTCTATTGTATTCAAATTTATTCTATTTGAACTTAAAATTTCAGAAGATGGTTATATTCTTTCTATTTTATTCTATATTCTATGCTATTCATTTATTTCCTATTCTATTTTATTCTGTAATTTTATTTTGTATTCTGTTCTGTTTTACTCTATTTTTTTATATTCTATTTTGTTATTTCCTTTTCTATCCCTCTATTTTATTTTATTTTTTCTATTCTTTTATTTTTTATTCTGTTCTGTTTTACTCTATTATGTTCTTTTATTTTCTACTCTATTCTTTTCTTTTATATGCTTTTCTATTCTACTCCTTTATTTTCAATTTTATTTTATTCTCTGCGGAAATTCAAATTCAATTTGAAAACAATTCAAATAAAAAACTATTAAAATTTCAAAAACAGCTTAAATTTAAAAACTATTTGAATTAGATTTGAAAAATATTTGAATTTTGTCCAAAATTTTGTTATGTTATTTCGGATTCATTTATATTTTTTACTATTGCATCCAAATTTCCAAATAACGTAAAATGTGTCCAAATTTCGAATCGAAATGAAACAAACTGCACATGTCTAGCTGTCACCAACATTTTAAGGAACCACAGAATTCTTAACAGTGTCTATGATTCTCTTTATAAATTCTGATGACTTCGCTCTGAAGATTGAAGATCTTCAATCCTCATGCTGCTTATTATCCCAGTTACATTATCAAATAGCCAATTTCACAACATAGTTACTTTAAGTTAAGTAGAGCCTGTGCAACTCCAGTAATTTGAAACTCCTGCTGTTTGAGCTCTGATGGTTTTAATGCCACTCATACTACAAGCCACTTGAAAAAGCAAGCTACTTGTAATGAGCAAGGTCAGAAATGAGCTATGTGCTTTAACTTATAGCAAATGAAACCATCTCTTATTAATTAGTTATGCAGAGCAGAGAGACAGAAAAAATGTGGCTTCAAATTAGCGAGAGTGAAAGAGCGAGATAGAGCAAACAAGAAAAAAGCTAGAAAAAAATGCTTTTTAGGGAGAATAAGGGAATTATGAAAAGTGTTCTTAACTCATTCAAAAATGATAAGGTGTCAACCACAAACAACAAAGCAAGCTATGTCAAAGGTAGCTTCATATGATGTATCTATTTTTAATGACAATTATTGTTAGTTAGTGAGTTTTAACATAGACAATGGCAAGACATAATATTTCATCTCTCATTTAAAATCTATTTGCTGTTGCTTCAGTTGGTAGCATAGACATAAGCAGTGGAGAGGAGCCTCATTCTAAAAAAAGAGACTCATTTCTGTTTGTCCCACCAAAGTGGCAAAAAGCATGATGCATATCACAGCTTGAAAATATTTTTATTTCATGTTATAATCAAATAATACAAATCAGCTAGTCACACATTTTTGTATGTTGAACTTGCCTGAGGAGAATTACATTCAGAAATCCAGGCAACTGTCAGTAATACATTGTTACACTTTCCGAAAATTAAAGAGATTTTCCTACTAGCATGATTTTTAATGGATTTGTTTTTCACCTCTCAGTTTGAAATGTTAAAAAATGCCATCCATCACTTCCTATAAATCATATGCCATTATTCATTGCCTTGGTGCATCACAGAATAGGCATGTATTATCACTCTGGACCACACCTCCCTCATATACCACCTTTCCATCCACTTTACTACTTCTTCCCTTAAGGTGACCATACACATTACATTCTGATTGTACAATCTTCTTTAGATCTACCATCAGGTAAGTAGTGCAAGGACCTGTTTGATTTGAAACAAATTTAATAGATTTTTCAGGTGGGCCCTCCAATTCCAAAATTTTGGTAAATCAAAAAGAGATTTCATCTTTATATATATATATATATATATATATATATATATTTATATATATATATATATATATATATGAGTGTGTATGAATAAAATATATAAATTACAATATATATCAGGTGATGAACTTGATAAAGTGACTAGTGCAAATATTAAATATCAAAACACAAATAGTGCATACTTAAAGGTGAATATCAAATAAAGTGCTTATCAAATAAAGTGCTATCGTGCACGTGAAGAATTCCCAAATATATCATACACTGTGATATAGGTGCTATAAGGTGCTAATTATATAGAAAATCAAATAAATTAGTACTAATATGCAGCGGATATATATATGTACACAGTCCAGATTGACACTGGTATAAAGCAGGTATGTATATAGACAGTCCAATATGGTGAAGTCTCTTAAGTCCAGTGACTGAGTATAATGTGAAAGATATCCACAAACAAATGGGTGAATGATGAGGTGACAACACTCTACCAATAACTTTAAGGAGTGACCCCATGCTGGGCGGTGATGTGCTGGGTGATCCTGTCTGGTAAAAAAACTCACTCACCAGAAGCACCCACCCCACACAGGGGTATAAGGCGGGTGTATAAAGATCAGAGATCTCAGTGTCTCCCCTCCTCCTGGATCGATAGGTCCTGGAAGTGGTCTTGAAGATCCTAAATGGAGGTATCCCTGGGATAATGGCGGGTCCTAGTACACTCCTATGGGCCGGGGATGGTCCGAGGTGTCCACCAGGAATAGCTCATAACCGTATACCAAGGGATGATAGATAGACAAAGCACATAGCGTAATAACGTCTAGATAGTTTATTAGTGCAAAAAACAGAGAGGTACTCACATAACAAGCAAGTATAGAGGCACAGGTACGAGTGTGGAGCGCGATGCAGTCCAGGCCTCGCTCTCAATCGTGCAGGAACCGGAAGTGACGCGACATTTTACACTTGTTTTTTCATGTGGCAAAACGTGTGTTTGCTCCTGCTTTTGGGGTGCTGTTAACAATAATTGGCACTGAAAGCATGACTGATTCATTTTAAATGTATAAAGTTGGCCATACACTATGCAATCTGATTGTAAAATCTCTGTACAGTCTCCTTTGGATTTACCAAAACGATATAATAGAAGGACACACCCATCTATCCAATCACTCTGTATCCAATCAGGCAGGACCTTGCACTAAATAGTTGATGGTAGATCTTAAGGAGAATGTACAATCAGATTTTATAAAGTATGATGAGCTTTTCAGACTTCCAGGGACATACTTGTTTTCAATACTACTGCTATACTATGCGATTGCTCAGCTCCTGTACACTCTGCCGAATGAACAATCTATGCAAGAAGAACGTACACAACTATTTATGGTTGTGTAAAGTGGGAGAGGCTCACTTACAATGTCTGTAGAGCATGTAACTGCAAAGGAGGGAGGAAGCAATCTCCTTGAGAAGGAGGGCAGGTGCAAGGCATGTTTATGAATTCAGTTGGTGACCAAATTCCTTGTAACGGTTTTTCCATCCCAAATATCAAATTTCAGGTTAAGCCTGTCCTAAAAGATAGAGAAAGCTTTTTATTTTCTGCAAAAGATGTACAATATTGGTATATTGGTACATAGGGGATCAGGAATTTAGAAAAAAAAAGTGAAAAATACACAATTCCCTTAAATAACATGGTTACGGGATGCCTTTAACCTGCCTGTGAAGTATACTAAAGATAAGTGGAATTTAGAACAAAAAAATACCATTTGCTTCTAGATGACATTTCCTGATCAGGTAGTTGTGGATGCTACACTTGATTTCTATAACTGGTCCGCAAGCAGTCACAACAGATTTTAAATTGTATAAGGAATTGTATTCTTCACAAAAATAAAATTTAAACCTTTAAAGTGTTACTAAACTCACAACAGTAAAATCAGTCTGTATATGCAGTAAAGCATGCTTGTTATACTGACTGTGGAACCTAATGAGTTAATCATTTGCATTGTGTAAAAAAGCTGTTTGATCCTGTCTTTTCTGATCCTCCCCTTTTTACATCATCCTCCTCAATCCATCTCCTGATAAGACAGAGCCTTTGGAGTCACTCTGCACATGCTTAGTTTGGTGTGTTTTGCTAGTTTTTGCATTGTGTTGTATTAAGATTTGTTTTTTCTTAGGAGGGTGCATTTGACCAGCACAGGGCCAATCAGCACTGTCCAGACAGAAAGTCAGAGGTCCTGCAGCCTCATAGGACAGTCAGAGGAGAATGAAAAGTCATCTTACAAGTCTTAACAAAGGCTAACCTGGACACTGATAGAAGGTGATGAGAAAAGATATTTAGCAGTTTATATTTACTAAAACAATTGCATCCCCATGTTCTGTGTACTGTGAGAGACCAGATACTGTATAGTGAATGCAGGGTTCTGGGTTTAGTAACACTTTAACTTTGTACAAACAGACCAACAGTTTAATAATATATTTGGTGAGCTTCTTTTTTTTATACTAACACTGTATTTTATTGAAGGCTTTATTTCCTTTACTTTAACCTGTAATCTTGCCAGTAATATATGTCTGTCCTGTCCTAGATATAGAATGTTCACTCACTGTATTGTATCTATGAAAGACCAGCATTGTGAACCTAGTTCTGGAACAATGGTAGCACTACACTCTCCATAACTCCATAACACGTGAGTAGGTTTTCTGTAGTTAATTTATAGGTAAAGTTGATCCAGCGAATATCAGATTTTATCTTAGGGGATCAGAAAGAATTCTGGAGCAAATTGGACCATGCTTTATTGGGGTTTTTTGCTTTCCTCTGGATCAACTGTGGGTATAAGATTGTGTATGGAGGTTTTTTTTATTTGTTTGTTTTCTTTTCTTTTTTTTTTTCTCTGTGAGTTGAACTGGATAGACTTGTCTTTTTTTTTCAACTAGATTAACTATGTAACAGAGGTAACCTTGACAGGAAGACAAAGCTGCTTTACATTAAAAACTTTGCAGAGTACAAAGGATGCAATACAGCACTTGATTTCTGGGAAGAAGAAAAGTAATTCTTCTGTAATTAATGAATGAAATATGTCTAATATATCTAATGAAATATTTTCGATGGCAGATTTAACAGACTAAAAGAAAGCAAACAAGAGGCGATCATTGTTAGGGTTTACATAAGTATAGCCATTATGTCAATGGGGTTAATTTAGTAAAGGAGTAGAACATTTTTACCATGACTACAATGAAGCTGTGCTCACTTTGAATAAACAATTATGTGCAAAGAATTCATAAGGAAAATTATGATTAGGATAGAAGATAGAATGACGAAAATTAACACTGCTTTAATTTATTTATACTTTAACAAATCAAACTTAGCCAGGATCTAGGTCCGAGGTATCTAACTACTTCAACTCACATGCCTATGCACCATTACTTTAGAAAGAAAAGTAATACTTTATAACAAACAATGCTTTATTTTTGTGTTTTTGTCTTGCAAATGTTCTTATGCAATCCACAGACAAAAACCTTGACAAAACAAAAAAATGCACTTTTTATACTTTAATCAGTGTTATTTGAAAAAAATAACATTTTGTTACTATAGATATAAAGAATACTTCTTATTCTATATTTGCCCTGTTTAATCAGGTTGAGGTGTGTAGCATGTCCAGTGTCTGCCCTGCTGCCACACTCTTTTTGTGCTGGCTATTCCCAGCTCTAAAAGTGAATGCTGGGAGTTATTGTGTAAATACGGCAGCTCTAGAAACTGCTGCTGTCAAAAGGACTGTCTGACACAGTGTTTATCAACACTGTTCAGATGAGAAATTGAAATATACAAAGTAACATTGTTATGTACTCTGTTTCATTCATCTGGAGATCAAAGGGAGGAGCTTGAAACTGCATGTGATGTCAGTTAAAGCAACCTTATAAAGTCTGAATAGAAGCTGCATGCTTCAAAGTACACATCTTTCTAATGATAGGTTCTCAAAGTTAATGTGACAAATAGTGCTAAATATGAAATCCTGCTGTAACCCCTAATAACCTGTGTAACGCCCTCTTATGATTCCATACTGATGTCATAATACGAACAGACATAACCAGAAAAAATGGATTTTTAATTCATACTTACCTGTAAAATCCATTTCTTGAAGTGCATCATGGGACACAGAGCCATAAAAATCATAACATATGGGTTATATTGCCACCTATAGGTTAAGGACATTGGCAATCAATCAGAATTGATGACCCCCCCCCTATATAACACCTTCCACGTAGGCAGTACTTCCGTTTTGTAGCAAGCAATAAAAGACCCCATAGAAGAGGGGAGGGATTTTACAGGTAAGTATGAATTAAAAATTTATTTTTCTTTTCGTACATCACAGGACACAGAGTCATAAATCATAACATATTTGACGTCCCAAAGTAATGCATCTGAAGGGAGGGGGGTACACCAAATAAATACTGCCATCTGAACCTAAAAGAAGGATTACACTGCCTCCTTCAGCAGACTGCGGCCAAAAGCAGACTCCTCCTGGGACCCAATATCCACTCTATAGAAACGAGTGAAAGTATGCACTGATGAACAGGACGCGGCCTTGCAAATCTTAGCCATAGAGGCTTGATGGCAATGTGCCCAAGAGGCACCTACTCCACTGGTAGAATGTGCCCTTACAGGTAAATGTGGAACCTTTGCTACTAAACTATACACCTGGGTAATAACCTGGCAAATCCAAGAAGAAATCATAGATTTAGATGCTGCCAATCCCTTTCTGGGTCTTACGAATCTGAGCTGTTTCCTGTAAATAAAACTTAAGTGCATGCATTACATCAAGAGAATGCAATAACCTTTCCTTCTCTGAGTGAGGATCTGGAAAAAAATAAGGTCGTTTAATGTCCTGATTCAAATGAAAGGTGGACACTACCTTGGGCAAAATATCTGGGTGAGGATGTAAAATCACCCTATCTTGATAAAATATCAAGAACGGCTCTTTACAAGAAATAGCTGCTATTTTCAATACCCTTCTAGCAAAAGTTATCACAATCAAAAAGACCAGTTTTCTGGTCAAAATAACCAGGGGAACCTGCCCCAGAGGTTCAAAAGGTTGTTTCTGCAAAACTGCCAACACCAAATTTAAGTCCCAAGGACACAGTGGTGGCTTCTTTGATGGAAGCAAACACAATATTCCCTGGATGAAGGCTTGGAACAACGAATGGAAAGTGACCGGTTCCTGGAAAAAACCTGATAGAGCTGAAATCTGCCCTTTAATCATGTTCATGGCTAATTTCATATCTACCCCTGCTTACCAGAAGGATAGAACTCTTCTGATAATATATATGTGCAAAGATGCCATTACCTGGCTTCACACCAGGCAAATGTAGGATTTCCAGACCCTGTAATAAATATTTCTAGAGACTGGCTTCTTGGCATATCTGGCTCCGCAGTGTATGAACTGCGGAGCCAGATACACCCTGCTCTTCCAAGATTAGGGATTCATTAGCCAAGCTGTCAAATTTAGAGACCGTACAGCAGGGTGAAATATTGGACCTTGAGAGAGCAAGTTTGGACACAGTGGAAGAACCCAAGGCCTCATCATTGCCAACCTCTGGATTTGTGCATACCAAATCCTCCTCAGCCAAGCTGGAACTACCAGAATTACTGGTTTCCCCTCTGGCTGGATCCTGCACAACAAATGCAATATCAACTGTACCAGAGGGAAGGCATAGATCAGGGAATACTCCTCCCAAGGAGCCATCAAAGCATCCACTCCGATTGCGAGTGGATCCCTGGTCCTGGACACAAATCTCTCCAACTTGTTGTTGAACCTGGATGCCAACAGATCTGTGTCTGGGACCCCCAGCATAGGCAGATCAATT
The DNA here is from genome assembly GCF_965119305.1 of Pelophylax lessonae. Taxonomy (NCBI): domain Eukaryota; kingdom Metazoa; phylum Chordata; class Amphibia; order Anura; family Ranidae; genus Pelophylax; species Pelophylax lessonae. Next base: position 498,379,858 of record NC_138769.1, on the reverse strand, counting down.
TAAAAAATCCTGGGATGTAAGGACCACTCCCCTGGAAACATCTGTTGATGGCTCAAAAAATCTGCCTGCCAGTTCTCTATTCCTGGAATGAACACTGCTGTTAAGCATGGCACAAACTTCTCTGCCCAGGACAGGATAATATCCACCTCTTTCTGGGCTGATTGACTCCTTGTGCCTCCTTGATGACATAAGCCACGGCTGTGGCATTATCGGATTGCACCCTGACAGGGTGACCCTGAAGTCTGGGCGTCCAGAATTTCAGAGTCTGACTGACTGCACAAATTTCCAAAATGTTGATGGGGAGATGACTCTCTACCCAAGACCATTTACCCTGGACAGTAGCTTCCTCCAGAACCGCTCCCCAGCCGGAAAGACTGGCATCTTTAGTCACTACCTTCCAGGTCACTGGAAGAAAGGATTTCCCCTTCTCCAGATTTTTGGTCAACAACCACCAATTCTTTTTTTTTTTTTTCAAATATTATCTTTTATTCAGGAATTAAAAAGTAAGCATAAAAAATTGTTTGATACATAATACATCTCCAATTTAACAAGTAATATAACATCTCTTTTACAATATTATGAAAGGGGGGGGGGGAGAGCATTTTATTACTTCATTTCTTTCTCTCTATTTTCTCTGTCTTCTACTTCTTAATTACTCTTCCCCGATCCCCACATATCCAATATCTCTGTATCTACCATTTTATTTACATTCCTTTTTTTTTATTATTTATATATAAAAGAAAACAAAACCCCACTATATCCAACCCTCCCCCCCCAAAAAAAATATAATTCTTAACACTTTCCTACCTTGGTATCTCTTATTTTCTTACTATCCTTATGTTCTCTTATTATCCTGCTATAAGTTTTTTCCCTTCTTCAGAGGTAATAAAGTGGTTCCATAAATCCCATGTTTTTTTTATGTTTTCCATGTTTATTTTGTGAGGAGGCAATTCATTCTTCCATTCTCCTATTGTCCTCTATCCTGTGTATCCAATCAGATACTGAGGGAGGTTGTGTTTTTTTCCCAATAACCTGGAATGCATGCCTTTGCAGCATTTACCAAATAAGGGATAATAGATTTCTCATAACTACCTGCTGGTATATCTGACACATGCAACAGAAAAAAAATCGGATTCTCCCCAATTTCATAGTCTGTGAATTTCTGAATTATAGACTTCACTCCCAGCCGGTATGGCTTTATACTAGCACAGGTCCAGAAGATATGGTACAATGTACCTACTTCATCTCTACATCTCCAACATAGATCTGTTTCACGCGGATACCAGCTATGTATTTTCTTGGGCGTAGTATACCATCTCGTTATAAGCTTATAATTCATCTCCTGGATTTTAGTACAGCTTGATGGTTTAAAGGCAAACTTCAATATCTTCTGGATCTGTTCATTTGTCAAGTCACACTTCAGATCTAATCCCCACTTTCTCACCCACAGTAATTCCGGTTGATCTTCCGGGTTCGTCAGTAAACCATATGCGATTGATAGGGTACGTGATAAACTCCCTGGTGTTACACAAAATTGTTCAAATTTCGTTAATATTCTACCGAAACCTTCCGGATTCGGTATTGAGGCCAGGTAATGATGTAATTGGATTGCTTGCCAAAAAGGCACATTGTATGGTCCATCTCTATCAATCAATTTGGTGACTGAGGGCCACTTTTTATGTATCAAAAATGATGAAGCTTGTTCCTGTTCTTTTTCCCTCAGTATTGTAAACTGTTGTACATCTAAACCTGCGAGGAACTGGGGATTACCTAATATTGGGAACAAAGATGATTCATTTGTTTTCTGTTTAGAGTATATATTTAATTGCGTACAGATGCGTAATGTATTTCCTATTATTAAGTGGGATTTCAGATTCTTGGGTAGGGACTGATAGCACCATATAGCTCTCTTCAAGTTTACTTCCGTTTGTGCTTGTTCAATTTGTACCCATAATTTGGACTTAGAGTGATGCCACCAATCCAATATTCTACTCACATGAGTGATTGATAATATGCCCGTATATCCGGGAACGCTAAACCTCCCTTTTTTTTTGGCAAGGTTAAGATTCCACGTGTTATACGTGGTCTTTTATGGGACCAAATTTATTTCACAAACAAAGAGTGTACTGCCTTAAAAAAATCGCTAGGAATCCTAACAGGTAACGCTCACAAGAGATATAAGAATTTTGGCAATACTGTCATCTTCAATAGGTTACATTTACCAAACCATGACTGCATCCCTCCATTCCACTGTTCAAGAAGTCTCCTAGTTGTTGCTATCGAGGGCAGAAAGTTAAGCTCATAGACCCGCGTCAACTTCGCCGGTATATATGTCCCTAGGTATCTCAGTGCCGAATCGTTCCATTTGAAGCCAAAGCTGTTTTTCAGTATAGTTACTTGGGCAGCGGGTATCCCTACTCCCATTGCCTCTGACTTCCCGAAATTAATTTTTAGGTTAGACATAATTCCATATCTTTTAAATTCTTTTTTTTTTTCCATAAGAAATTTTATTGAGTTTTAAATAGAAAACATACATAATATACATTGTACATAAGTACAGAAGCATGAAATGTATACAAAAATAAAGAAGAGTGATTGGTAAGTTAACACAGACTCGACATAACATGGCAAAAATTAAGTGGAATAAACATCTTCATTATAACAGTGGGTTCGTGGAGAGTAGTCATACAGATAGCATGGCCATGTGTCCGTCTAGCCTGAATATCGGGGTCACAAGAGGCAGGAAGCCAGACTAGTGAAGGATATGCGTGGGGAAGGAATCATGTGCCACAGCGGCACATCTTTTAAATTCTTGTATCAAATTCAGCAGTGAGATACCCGGGTTAGACAGGAAAAATAATAAGTCATCTGCGTAAGCAGCAATCTTATATTGCTTTTCCTTTATCCTTACTCCCTCAATATCTTGGTTCAGACGGACTCTACATAGAAAAGGCTCCAATGTCAAGGCTAACAGGAGGGGTGACAGTGGAGACCCCTGTCTTGTGCCATTTCTTATTGGGAAAGCGTCTGATAATATCCCGTTAGCTTTCACTCTGGCTATTGGATCTGTATACACTCTGGTTATTTTATGTAGCATCGAGTTCCCCAATCTGATGTACTTGAGCAACAGAAAAGGCCATCCAACCCGATCAAACGCCTTCTCTGCGTCTGTGCTCAGCACTACGCAGGGGGACTTCTTTTCGTTTACTATTTGTATCAGATTAAGGATTCTTGTAGTGTTGTCTCTTGCTTCTCTTGATGTCATAAAACCCACTTGATCTTGTACTAAACTTGGTAGTAGTCTTGCCAGTCTATTTGCTAAGATTTTAGTGAATATCTTTAAATCTACATTTAATAAGGATATTGGTCTGTAGCTGCTACATGAAGATGGATCCTTAACCTCCTTTAATATTAATGAGATATGGGCGGTGAGTGTATCTCTAGGTCTTTGAAAACGCTGTGATTGATGGCAAAACGCGTTGACGTATTTCCGGTTGCGGACAGGACGGAACATCACTTCCGGTCAGGAACTTCCTGCTCGTGGAATGCACGCCGAGGGCTGCGAACACGAGTTCCTTTCTGTATATGCCATAACGTTCTTTTTGTTTGTAAGTATCCATTTGGCTATATGGTTGAAATAAAAATAGTTCATACTTACTTCACCATGTCCGGCCTTTCTTTTATCTAATGGTGGAAGCGGAAGCGGACCCATTTATTTATCGAAGGTTATATGGAGAAATTTCCTTAAAAGATCCTGGCAACAAGGGCTACTGTGCAATACTATTCAAGGCTTCTATTTATTGGCAATTTGGTGAGTGGGGAACCGAGAGGGGCACCTATCACTTTGAAGCACTTTATATATCTTGGCACCTCAGCACCTTATTTTGGATCACGATTAAGGACTTTTTTTACATTCACGTGGCAGTATATTGTTTATATGGACTTATATGATAATCCACAGCACTTGAGCACTTTGATCACCTATAGAGTTTATTCATATAATTTGTGTGTGATGAATTGATCATTTATCATTATTTATTTTCACTTGAATATTAACACTGATGCTAGCGCTGCATACATTTGATTTTTATTGCTTTTACATAAGGTTTGCTTAGTGTTGCAGCAGCTGCATACACCTTTTATATATTTCACATATATATATTATATATTATTTATCTAGTCACTTATTTATTCTGTAGCGCGGGTTTAAATTCGTTTTTTCACATTGAATAAAATGTATATTCTTTTTCAGAGGGGTGTTGTAGGCGCCAGAGGTCAATCAATTGAGCTTTATGTAATGCTTTTAATATCCGTTTACTAATTCCGGGCGTAAGTGCAGTAGTCCCAGAGGAAGTATCTGCTGCAGGTATTAGTGGCACGTTAAAGTCCCCTTCTAATATTAATTGGCCCTCTGAGAAGCTCACAAGATCTGCCAAAGTTTTTTAAATAAATGCATCTTGCCGACTATTAGGTGCATATAATGTAGCTAGCGTTACCTGTATTTCACCTATCAGTCCCTTCACAAATAGAAATCTTCCATCCTGATAATATCTAACATCTTGGCAAGTCCATGGGACACTATTTGCTATGAGTATAGAAACCCCTCGAGATTTTGCTTGTGTGTTAGCAGAATGATATGTGTATGGGAAAAATTTATTTTTAAGGAAAGGCAATTTATCTGTCCTAAAGTGCGTTTCCTGTATTAATGCTATGCTAGTTTTTAAACGTTTCAAATCAGCTAATAGCATATGTCTCTTTTCTGGTACATTTAATCCTTTAACATTATAGGAAATTATTTTTAAGTCCTCCATCGCTGGTCACACAAAAAAAAAAAAATATATATATATATATATAACCCCACTAACTGACGGGAGAGAGAGACCGCCACCTAATAGGTTTCGGCTCTTTCTCCCGTATCTTCGGATAGTGTTTCTATCCTTATCTCACACGGCACTTTTAGGTGCCACTTGTGTGTATTTCTAAATAGGGCGTGGCCCCCTGCGTACTCTCAAACACCTCTTCCCTTCTCAACTTACATTAAATATATTCTTACAATGCAATATCTTAAGACGCAATCAATCCCCCCCGGCCCTTCAAGAAGAACCTCAACTTGCTTTTTACCCTCCTCTCTCATAAACATGAGGGGGTAAACGAGGCTAAAGACCCACAGTCAATACTAGAAGAGGAAAGAGAAGAGGAAAGAAAAAAAAAGGGGGGGGGGGGGACTCGCGTCTTTAATTTAAAGGGGAGGAATAAAAAAAGGGTAAAATCATCCCTATAGTGATAGAAAAAAAAAGGGGGGGGTGGGGACTCGCATGCTCAATTTAAAGGGGAGGAATAGAAAAAAAGAAAAAAAAATCCTCCCTGTAGTGAAGGAAAAAAAAAAAACATTATTCCTTCCCCTTTCCCTTTCCTCTCCTTCATAGAGTAAACCCAGTGGAAAAGAACAAACATTTCTCCATCTCATATACTATCATATACTTATACATAATTTTACATAGTATCCAACATCTACATTAAACCCAATAAGAGAGAGAGAAAGAAGAGAATTTAAGGGGGAAGAGAGAGTATCTTCCCTTTAGTGATAAAAATAAGTGACTTAATTATAAGGGGGGGGGGAAGGGGAAAAAAAATAGATTGCGGGGGGCGTGCCCGGAAGTGGTCATGTGAAGACACGCTCTGCGAGGCTCTCCGCCGCAGATTACACCTCTCCCGCCTGAGTGATTTGAGACACAGAGGAAAGGAGTGAGAGACCTGGGGACCAGATGGTCGGCTGCAGGGTAAAGGAGTGAGCCTATTCCCCACCGAGTGCCCAGGGTGAAGCACGGAGGACCGGAGGTAAACGGATAGACGCCGCATCGGATACACATCAGCGGTAAACGAACGGTTCCGGCTGGAGAATATACGGCTAACACAGCACATAGCATACCGCACGGCAAGATCAAACAGCCCGCCCCTCCTTCTCTGCCCTCTATACTGGCTGCTCTCATTGCGGAGACACTAGGGCTATGCAGGAGCCAGGAGCAACACAGCTGGTTGAAATAGAGATGTGGGTGAGAGGACATGCTTTTCTTTTGCACTACCCACTATTTATACAGGTTGGTGGAAGAAATGAATTGTCTGGTAAACTAATAAGAACAAAAACGGGAGAAAGCCCTCTTTTTTGAGATATCAGGGGGGCGAGTAAGACCTGGACGGTGGAGAGGAAGTTTACCTCTTTAAGGCCTAATAGAAGGGAACTTCGGAGATAAAAGGGCTTGTTATCTGGAGGATAAGGGAGGTCATGTGAATATATTGAACACAGACAAGTGGAAGATATAAATATAAAACAGGACAGGAGGCAGGGGAGGATGACTCTTACCAAAAAAACGAAAAGGAAGGAAGAGTACAGGAAAGGCACAGACAAGCAAATTGGAAGGAGAAATTGGCCGATTTTTTACCAATAGTCAGAAACCGCCTAAAGGGGCAAAAATGGCAACTTGCAGTGCCTTGACAAGCCCAGAGTCTAGTGACATACCTAATTCATTGGTTACCTTGCCTATTTCAGAAGGTGGCTCTAACAGTCCAGTGAATGGACAAAGAGAGAACCCTGCACCCTGCATGCATACACAGACTTCTATACAGAACTCTGAGCTTAAAATCCTGCTACAGGCTTTACCAACAAAAGCAGATATAGAACAAATGATCAGCAGAATAGAGGAAAAACATCAAAAAGAAATGCAAGGAGTATAAAAGGACATACAAAATATCACAACTCGCCTAGCAGAAGAGGAGGCATCTATTAATATGATAAAAGAGAGATTGACAGCCTTAGAACTAACAAGAGATACACAGAGAGAAACAGAAGATGTAATACAATTACAGCTGGAAGAGAAAGAAAATAGAAGTCGCCATAATAATTGCGACTACGTGGAGTGACCGAAGCCATAAATAGCGAAAAACTGGTAGAGGTGGCAAAGGAGATCTTCAAGCAGGTTCTAAAGGATAAATACCCGGATCACTTAGAAATAGAGAGGATACATAGAGCTTCTGGTCCCAGAAGCAAGGAAGAGATGAGACCAAGGGATGTGATCTGTAGAATTCATCACTACACACATAAGGAATCTATCCTAAGAATGGCTTGGGAAGCTCAAGATATCAAGGTGGAGGGAATACCGGTCAAAATATATTCAGATATCTCTAGAGGAACATTGAGGAGAAGAGCTCTTTTAAGACCATTATTGGATTTAGCCAAGAAGGCGGGATGTACATATAGATGGGGATTCCCCTTCTCTATAACATTTCGCAGAAACGGTAGATACTTTAGTCTCAGAACATACCAAGACAGAATGGCCTTTTTTTCGTTTATAGAGACAGATCCCATACATGTTACAAATTGGCTGGGTCGAATACCTAAAGAAAAATTTCTTGTGCACCCCCAAGAGCAAGAGAGAGGAGCAGACACAGCAGTAGATGAAGAGATAAGAGATAGATGAATATTCCCTGAAGGACTCCTGTATCTGTGGGGCCCCTCTCTCTTCCCCCTTTTTTTTTTCTCCTGTATTTTTCTCTTTGGGCCAATTAAAAAATTGTAACTTTTTTCTTTTTTTTTTTCCTTACACTATAGAGAAGATAATCTTGTCTTATCCCTTAAGGGATGCACCCCTTTTTGTTTTTTTTTGTTTTTTTTCTTACTTAGGGGAGGGAACAACCACCAATTCAGACTCTGTCGTACTCTTTGTAACAGAGATATGGACCAGTCCAAGGGCGGAATTTTTCCATTCCCCGCAGAAAGAATGTTGTTCTGCGAGGGTCTGGCATGGAATTGAGCATAGAGAATTGCCTCAAATGTGGACACCATGTTCCCCAGTAACATCATGCAAAGACTTATAGAAGGATATCTCAGCCTTACTATAGACCGAACCTGACCCTTCAGGTCTGAGACCCTTCTTGCTGGCAAGAATATCTTTGCCTGAACCTTGTCGAGAAAAAGCCTCAGGTATTCCAGACGCTGGACTGGCTGTAATGCTGACTTTGCTAAGTTCAGTATCCAACCCAGACGCTCCAAAAAGTGTAGTGTCTGAAGGATATTTCATGCCGATTGATCTATTAGTAATTTGTGATGAGCCGAACACCCCCCTGTTCGGTTCGCACCAGAACATCTCGAACAGGGGAAATGTTCTAGCAAACATGCGAACTCCATTAAAGTCTATGGGACACAAACATGAAAAATCAAAAGTCCTAATTTTAAAGGCTTAAAGAGGTTGTAAACCCGTTTAAAAATTATTATTTTTTTTACATCCTGCAAGAGAAACACATAATGAGCTAGTATGCATCGCATACTAGCTCATTATGAAATACTTACCTTAGAACGAGCCCCCGCCGTGCCGCTCACTCACCTGTATGACGAGCGACATGTTCAGTCGCCCGTCTTCCAGGATCGCGGCATCCGGCCATCTGATTGGCCGGAGCCGCGGTGACGTCACTCCCGCGCACGCGCGCGGGAGCCGACGGTCACGGCACGGGGCTCTGAAGGAACGGCACGATCAGCCTTTCCTTCAGAGCGCATGCGCCAGTGACGTCACTGGCTGCATTAAAGGTAAATATCTCCTAAACGGTACATGTTTAGGAGATATTTACAGTACCTATAGGTAAGCCTTATCATAGGCTTACCTATAGGTATAACTTCCCGAGGAGGGTTTACTTCCTCTTTAAATGCAAGCCATTGGCCTAAAAAAGTGTATGGGGACCTGGGTACTGCTCTGGGGGACATGAATCAATGCAAAAAAAAAAAATTAAAACGACTGTTTTTACAGGAGCAGTGATTTTAATAATGCTTAAAGTGAAACAATAAAAATGAAAAATCCCTTTAAATATTATGCCTGGGGGGCCCCCTTAATGTGCCTGTAAAGTGGCACATTTGTGTGATGTATGTAGCCTGCTGCAGCAATACTGACATTTCTAAAGGAAGAAATGTCATTTAAACTTGCTCGCGGCTGTAATGTATTGTCGGCTCCCGGCAATACAGATAAAAAAATTACCCCCCACCCCAAAGCACCTTGTCCTCATGTTGATGGGTACAGGGGTGTCTTCCCCACAGCCCTGGGCTGTGGTTGTGGGGGTCTGCATGGGGGGAGGATTATCAGAATCTGGAAGTACCCTTTAACAAGGGGTCCCCCAGATCCAGCCCCCCCATGTGAATGGATATGGGGTACATCATACCCCTACCCATTCACCAAAAAAAGTGTACAAAAAAATAACGACAAAAGACAGTTTTGGACAAGTCCTTTATTAAAAAAAATAGTGTCCCCCGATGATGCCCAAAAGCACCCACTCCCCATGTTGAGGGCATGTGGCCTGGTATGGTTCAGGAGGGGGGTGCTCGCTCACCCCCACCCCCATCCTGGTTCTGGTATGGAATTTAGGGGGAACTCCACACCATTTTTTTTTTAATTCTTGGCGTGGGGTTTCCTTTAAAATCCATACCAGACCCGACGGGCATGATATGGACTGGGGGTGAGCCCACACCGTTTTTTTCACCAATACTAACATAAACTGATATAAACTGAAGTGTATATATATATATATATAACTTTGTGGTATACAGGGCCGTTTTTAATATGGATTGGGCCCTGGGCAAACATTTTCTTGGGGCCCCCTATGCAATTTTGCTCTCCACCCCAACATCCTAAAAAACAAACACACACACTTGTCTAAAAAACTTAAATAATGTAAACCTAAAGAAATGGTCCAGAAACAAGTCCTTAGCTTGAGCTGTAACAGTGCGTGCTCACAAACTATAGTAACTCTTATAAGTGACTGACTGTGTAACTGTGAAACATTCCTGAACTAGTGAGCAGAGTTAGGGCTCTTTCACACTCATGGTAGACTGCCATGATCAATGAAGAACGATCCATGTTTAAAATTCTTTTTAGAGGGCATTATCATTACATTGCCTCTCACCATTTTTTTCTAAACTTTACAAACTGATGGAAGGGTAACTGGACTCTGCATAGCATTACTGCCAGTTATGATGTCTACACATTACAGGAACAGCAAAGATGTCCTAACATGGAATTAAGCATAGTCCTAAAGTCTTCATGCACACAGTACATTTTTATTGCCTCTAAACGCCCCTCCATGTTAGCCTATGTGTCCATGCACATATAAACTTTCAGAGGCGTTTGGAGACATGGGCGTTTAGGGGGCAGTAGCAAAAAACAGCCTGTTTTCTGCCTCTTTCTAAGGTCCTCTGTATGCCTCTAAACCTCTCCTATTCCCTCTAAAGTTAGTTGCGGCCATGTACACTGATCTATGCACACTACACATCCAATAGCCCTCAGGAGGGAGCAAGAGAGGGTGGCTACATCCCTACTTACAGTAGAACTATGAAGAAGGAACTTAGCCACCCTCTAACGGGAAGTCAGATCACAGCAGCAAAGAAGGTGCATTCTATGCATTAAAGTAGAGTTCCACCCTGAATATTTTTCTTAGATAAAAATACCCCCGGGACTGTCAGGGCTAGTACATTTAAGTGAAGATAGCCTCTGAACTGTCCCGGGGTTCACTTACCGGGGGTGACATCACCGCAGCCTAGCCATTCGAGTGGTCAAAGATCGAGAACCCAGAAAGAAGACCACGAGAACAGGGATGCACTGAGGGCCAAGGGGAACCATGACTGCACAGCGTGAAGGGCTCAGTTTGCAGGTAAGTCTGTCATAATGTGCTAGTATGCAATGCATGCTAATGCATTATGAATTAAACCTGCAGGGGGACCAGTGTTTTTTTTTTTTTAAATGACTTTACTATCACTTTAGGCCTGGTTCACATCTATGTGGGTTTACAGCCCACATAAGCCCATTTCAATGGGCTGCCATGCCTGCGTTTCCTGCAGAAAAAAGCTGCGTGCAGCATTTTAAAAACGCAGTGGCTTTGAAATCATCTTTTACACTATGCGATTTTCCTGCTGTTCCCACACCCGTGCTGCATTTATAGATGCGTGGGCCATGCAACTAAAAAGGCAGTGCATTTGCAGGTGCAAAAACCACAAGGAAAATCGCATTGGTGCAAAAGCACTGCCTTTTTAATTGCCTGGCCCACGCATCTATAAATGCAGCACAGGCGTGGGAACAGCAGGAAAATCGCATAGTGTAAAAGATGATTTCAAAGCCACTGCATTTTTAAAATGCTGCATGCACCTTTTTTCTTTGGGAAAGACAGGCACAGATGCCCATTCAAATGAATGTATTTCAGTAAAAGAGAAAAATAATAAGGCAGGGCAATGACTTTGTGAAAAATATAAAAACCCACATCAGGCCATTTACTAAACTGAAATTTGGTGGCCATTAGTTACAACACTTTGCATATTGTGATTGCAGTTTGCATTTCTTTAATGTATACGGTATCTCTGTCCACACAGTTCATGCACTAAAGCAAAAACCCTCATGTGTATAGAATATTGCATTGACAATATCCACAGCAATCTCATACCTATTATTGCATGTTCTGGGTGATGGTGTACTAGTCTGCCTGTCTGCCATGTGGTTGGAATCTTAATTAGTTAAAACTTTTCCCTTTCAGGGCAAGGTAACATTTTTTATTTAATTCTCCCATCCCTGGCATAGAGTTGCCTTTCCTTCTCTCCCCCCCCCCTTCTCCATTTAGAGTGCCAAAAAAATACACAGTACTTCCATGAGAAGCATGTGACTCACTCCAGGGAACGCTGCTGAGCTTATCAGTGCTGTTGTGTAGACTTCTAAGCCAAGTCAGGAAAGGAGATTAACCTACCTGGTCCTGGCCAGCCAAGTTCCGCTGACAATTGCTGCCATCCCCTCCAACCCGGCGGCCTCCTGAGTGCCAATGTACAGGCAGCATGGCATGGGGCGCGGTCAGAGCATCAGTGTAGCTCACAGCCCCGCCCACTCTTTACTTCCTGGACATGACTTACAGCACAGCGCGCCGCTGCCTGTCTCCTGCTCACGTGTTTCTGGTCATTCTTTAGTGCCGATGGGGCTCCCAGTTTGCTGGCAGCGTGGGATCTAGCGGCAACTGCTTTGGGCCCCAAAACAATGACGGGGCCCTGGGCAGCTGCCCCTTTTGCCCCGCGTTAAAGACGGCCCTGGTGGTATACCTTCACTATCTGATCTCAACAAACTATGAAAAGCAAAAATCTCTCTTCCTGACAGCAATCTATTATTAACTATAGAATTCAGCTTGTAAATCACCCGCTGGCCAAGGGATTCAAACCCACAACCGCAAGCCTGGTATTGTACCACCTACACCACCGTCAAGCAGGTTTAGGCTGAACACACTCTCCCTGCCTAACTAACTAACTAACTAACTAACTAACTTCTATCTCACTCTACACACAGTGGATGAGATAGAAGTTAGGGAGAGTATGTTCAGCCTAAGCAGGCTTGATGGTGGCATAGGTGGTAGAATACCTTGATGTCTATGGATGCTATAAATTCCTCTCCCCGCAGGGAGGCTATGATTGAATGAATTGATTCCATGCGGAAAGAACAAACGTTCAGAAACTGATTCAGCACCATGAGATCCAAAATAGGTCTCACATCCCTGTTTGGTTTGGGTATTATGAATAGGTTTGAGTAAAAACTCTGGAACCTCGGTTATCACCCTCTGAGCTCTCAGCTGGTCCAATGCCTGAAAGAGAGATCTTTCTTTTAGGGGATCTGTTTGTATACATGACCTCACAAACTCAGGATTTGGGAAATCCCGAAATTCCAGCTTGTGTCCCTGTGAAATGGTGGAGACGACTCAGTTGTCCTGAATCTACTCCTTCCATGCCCCTAAGAACTGCAGGAGCCTTACCCCCACCCAGGCAAGTGGGGGCACCCCTTCCCTGAGAGGGCTTAGAGGAAGACTTGGCTGATCTCTGGGCCCAGGGCTTTTTCTGACCCTCCCCTGAAGGCTTTGGTCTGCATGCAGACGGTTGAGGCCGTCGCCACTACCTGGAATTGGAAGCACTGGTATTATGAGTGCTGGGGATTTTAAAGGAAGGACCCCTGCTCTTCCTCTTTACAGGTAGCAACTTACTCTTCCCTCCCGAGATCTTTTGGATATACCTATCCAGATCATCACCAAAAAGGCATTCTCCCAGAAATGTTTTACATGGTAATTCTGCAGACCAGCTCTTTACCAAAGGATTCTGCGCATATGCACTGTCATCAGAGCAAACTGTGACATTTGCCTTATGCAGTCCGTAAGAGCATCTACTGCGAAACACTAAGTGTGAGGTAGATATGACAGATCTTTCACAGACTCTCCTTGAGAAGGAACTGTCTTGGACACTCACTTTATGTGGTCTTTCAAAGACTGACACACTCCTATGGCTGCTACTGCTGGTTGTACTGCAGAAACTGCAACCGCACAGGAGGCATTCAATACATTTTCCAACCTTTTATCCACTGGATCTTTAAAAACCTGAGCATTATCCACAGGACAGGTTAAATTATTGTAAACCGAAGAAATGGCTGCATCCACAGTGGGAATTTTCCATCTCTTAGAAAACGTATCCTCTGTAGGATATAACAATGAAAAACTTTTAGGAGGAACAAACATTCTATCAGGATGATCCCAATATGTATACACTTCTTGCTCCAATAGCAGATGTATGGGAAATGTCAGGAGGGCGCAATAAGCCCAGGGAGGAAAAATAGGTTTCAGTTGTCTCTAAGGGCGGAAGTTTAAACTCAGCCCGGACCTTCTCAGCAAGAGACTGAATAAACAATCTACTTGAGGGAGAGTCTGATAGAGATTCCTCTGACTCCCCGGAAGTGGAAATTTCAGCTTGACCTTCCATAGGATCACTCTCTGTTACATCTTCTGAACTGATTCAGGGGCGGCTCAGGAGAGGGGGATCAAACCTGCTTCTTTCCTCCATGTGGTGCTGCAATCATGTCAGCAATCCTACCCTCTAGGCTGGCTAATGCCGATGCCAAATTGTCCTTGGTAACATAGGCTGTAGCAGAAGAACACGGAGTAGCTACTGTAGTTGACAACTGTAATGGCTCAGATTGGCTAGATGCCTCTTGCTTATCAGAAGGAGTAGACACAGTGGAAGCACGACTAGGACCTTCAAGGCCTGACGGTGGCATTATGTTGCCCTTTCCAACTGTGCTCCCTCCAGCCCTTTTTTGGGCAGACATTGCTTTATAGCAAGACAAACTTGAGGTACTACCTTTAAAGTGTACTCAAGACTTGTGCCAAGCTTATATAGCCTAATGCACACAGCATTGATTATCCTAAGATACAGGACCTGTTTTTGCCAATAACATACACCCACAGTGACTCACGCAACCCAGCTGCTGCTGTTCTCTGTCCCCTTCAGCCTCTGCTAGCACATTGGATACAGTTCCTTTAGCGCCTTTTTATGCTTATTTGCGCATGTGCAGCGTGTACTTGGCATCCACGTGCATGCCATTGTGTTTGAACCAGCCTTTCTATGCGGTGTGCGGCTGTTTATAAAAAGCTAAGATTCCCGCACGCACAGACAATCCTTCACCACAGACATACCAGGAAGCGGGAGACGAACATGCGGACGCTAAAACACCAAGGCAAAAACAGCAAACATGGGGTGAGAGCAGCTTAGGCTGAATCTTGTTTGTCACAGCTGATACCTTTCAGGTGATCAGCTCAGGGTAAGAAACAGCGTAACAATATGCTTACTTTAAACATACTTTGCATAAACCTGCTACAATAAATGTAATTACAAGCAGAAATACACTTGGCACAAGTCTCTGTAATCTTATTAAAGGGAACAGTGCATAATATTTTTACAATTTTTCAATTTTAACCTTTTAAGGTTTGTTTGCTGTGTAAATATTTAAAAAGGACTCACTAGTCCTGCCGCAGGAATCTTCCTTTAAGCAAGAATCCAATCTTCACCCATCACGGCGAGCATTGTCTTGCAGACCTTCAAGGACTGGGTCCCCTATATAAGAGGGGCCACAACCTTGGACCTGTAGAGCACCCTGCACAGAGTGCCTTTGGAGTTTTGCATTCCATCGGTCCAGATCCCAGGGTCCAGAGCCTCAAAAGGTCAGTATTACAGGCAAAACCTTGTATCTGCTTCCCGCGGCTCGGGTACCATCTTTTTAGTCAATTGACTGTTTTAGATGGATCCGATAACTAACCCCTTAGATCCAATGATCTTTGTTTGAGGTATGTTAGCATAATCTTCTTTCTTTTTCTTTGAAACATAACAAACATGTGGAGCACCTCTCCGCAGCGACCTTCACCTTTTAGACACCAGCGAAAAAACTGAGGTACTTCCTGTGTGGGAGGGGTTATATAGGGGGTCATCAATTCTGACTGGTTGCCAGTATCCTTCACCTATTGGTGGCTATATAACCCATATGTTATGATTTATGGTACTGTGTCCCCTGATGTACAAAAAGAAACATGGATAAGCATAAACAGTGAACAGGCGCATGCGGTGTGTACACCCAATATATGTGAGAGAGAGATAGAGATAGAGATAGAGATTGAGATAGAGTGAGTATACCCCTCACATTTTTGTAAATATTTTATTATATCTTTTCATGTGACAACACTGAAGAAATTACACTTTGCTACAATGTAAAGTAGTGAGTGTACAGCTTGTATAACAGTGTAAATTAGCTGTCCCCTCAAAATAACTCAACATACAGCCATTAATGTCTAAACCGCTAGAAACAAATGTGAGTACACCACTAAGTGAAGATGTCCAAATTGGGCCCAAAGTGTCAATATTTTGTGTGACCACCATGATTTTCCAGTACTGCCTTAACCCTCTTCGGCATGGAGTTCACCAGAGCTTCACAGGTTGCCACTGGAGTCCTCTTCCACTCCTCCATGGCGAAATCATGAAGCTGGTGGATGTTAGAGACCTTGCACTCCTCCACCTTCCATTTGAGAACACCCCACAGATGCTCAATAGGGTTTAGGTCTGGAGACATGGTTGGCCTCAGCTTCTTTAGCAAGGCAGTGGTCATCTCAAAGGTGTGTTTGGGGTCATTATCATGTTGGAATACTGCCCTGCACCCCAGTCTCTGAAGGGGTGGGATCATGCTCTGCTTCAGTATGTCACATTACATGTTGGCATTCATGGTTCCCTCAATGAGCTGTAGCTCCCCAGTGCTGGCAGTACTCATGCAGCCCCAGACCATGACACTCCCACCACCATGCTTGACTGTAGGCAAGACACTCTTTGTACTCCTCACCTGGTTGCCACCACACACGCTTGACACCATCTGAACCAAATAAGTTTATCTTGGTCTCATCAGACC
Organism: Pelophylax lessonae; assembly: GCF_965119305.1. Classification (NCBI taxonomy): domain Eukaryota; kingdom Metazoa; phylum Chordata; class Amphibia; order Anura; family Ranidae; genus Pelophylax; species Pelophylax lessonae. The sequence continues at coordinate 498,363,590 of NC_138769.1, read as the reverse complement.
ACAGGACATGGTTCCAGTAATCCATGTCTTTAGTCTGCTTGTCTTCAGCAAACTGTTTGTGGGCTTTCTTGTGCATCATCCTTAGAAGAGGCTTACTTCTGGGACGACAGCCATGCAGACCAATTTGATACAGTGTGCGCACTGACAGGCTGATCCCCCACCCCTTCAATCACTGCAGCAATGCTGGCAGCACTCATACATTTATTTCCCAAAGACAACCTCTGTATATGACCCTGAGCACGTGCACTCAACTTCTTTGGTCGACCATGGCGAGGCCTGTTCCAAGTGGAACCTGTCCTGTTAAACCACTGTATGGTCTTGGCCACTGTGCTGGAGCTTAGTTTCAGGGTCTTTGCAATCTTCTTATAGCCTAGGAAATCTTTATGTAGAGCATCAATTCTTTTTGTCAGATCCTCAGAGAGTTTGTTGCCATGAATTGCCATGTTGAACTTCCAGTGACCAGTATGAGAGAGTGTGAGCGATAACACCAAATTTAGCACAAATTTAGTACACCTGCTCCCTATTCACACCTGAGACCTTGTAACACTAACGAGTCACATGGGAAAATGGCTAAGTAGGCCAAATTTGGACATCTTGACTTAGGGGTGTACTCACTTTTGTTGCCAGCAGTTTAGACATTAATGGCTTTGTGTTGAGTTTTTTTTACATCAAATTTACACTGTTATACAATTTTGTACACTCGCTTCTTTACATTGTAGCAAAGTGTCATTTTTCAGTGTTGTCACATGAAAAGATATAATAAAATATTTACAAAAATGTGAGGGGTGTACTCACTTTTGTTAAATACTGTATATACAGGTGCATCTCAGAAATTAGAATATCATCAAAAAGGTAATTTATTTCAGTAATTAAATTAAAAAAGTGAAACTCATATATTTTATATAGACTTGTTACACACAGAGTGACATATTTCAAGCATTTCTTTCTTTTAATTTTAAAGATTATGGCTTACAGCTAGTGACAACCCAAAATTCAGTATCACAAGAAAATTAATTATTACTGAAGTCCAATAAAAAAAAAAAAAAAAAGATTTTTAATACAGAAATGTTGGCCTACTGAAAAGTATGTCCATGTACAGTATAGTATGCACTTAATACTTGGTCGGGGCTCCTTTTTCATGAATTACTGGATCAATGCATCGTGGCATGGAGGCGATCAGCCTGTGACACTGCTGAGGTGTCATAGAAACTTAGGTTTCTTTGATAACAGTGTTCAGCTCGTCTGCATTGTTCGGTCTTGTGTCTCTCATCTTTCTCTTGACAATATCCCACAAATTCCCCTGTGGGGATTAGGTCAGGCGAGTTTGCTGGCCAATAGAGCACAGTAATATCATGATCAATTAACCAAGTATTGGTACTTTCGGCAGTGTGGGAAGGTGGCAAGTCCTGCTGGAAAAGGAAATCAGCATCTCCATACAGTTGCTCAGCAGAGGGAAGTCTGAAGTACTCTAGAATTTCCTGGTAGAGAGCTGTCCTCACTTTGGACTTGATAAAACACAGTGGACCTACACCAGCAGATGACTTGGTTTCCCAAATGATCACAGACTGGAACATTTTGCATTTCATTTGGAAATCAAGGTCCTAGGGTCTGGAGGAAGAGTGGAGAGGCACAGAATCCAAGTTGCATGAGGTTCAGTGTGACGTTTTCACAGTCTATGATGAATTTGGGAGCCATGTCATCTGCTGGTGTTGGTCCACTGTGTTTTATCAAGTCCAAAGTCAGCACTCTTCATGCTTCCCTCCCCTTTAATTGTCCAGCATGACTTAGCACCTGCCCACACTGCCAAAACTACCAATAGCTAGTCACATGATCATGGTATCACTGTGCTTGATTGGCCAGAAAACTTGCCTGACCTAAACCCCATTGAGAATCTGTGGAGTATTGTCAAGACCAAGATAAGAGACACCAGACCCAACAATGCAGATGAGCTGAAGGCTGCTATCAAAGCAACCTGGGCTTCCATAACACCTCAACAGTGCCACAGGTTGATCACCTCCACGCCACGCCTCATTGATGCATTAATTCATGCAAAAGTAGCCCAGACCAAATATTTGTATAGTGCATTTTATAAAGAACATAGACATACTTTTCAGTAAGCCAACATTTCTGTAAAAAAATCATAATTTTTATTGGTCTTATTTAATATTCTAATGTTCTAAGATACTAAATTTTGGGTTCTCACTGGCTGTAAGCCATATTCATCAAAATTAAGAAAAAGAAATGCTTGAAATATATCACTCTGTGTGTAACGCATCTATATAAAATATATATGTTTCATTTTTTCTATTGAATTACTGAAATAAATTAACTTATTGATGCACTTGTGTCTATCTATCTATCTATCTATCTATCTATCTATCTATCTATCTATCTATCTATCTATCTATCTATCTATCTATCTATCTATCTATCTATCTATCTATCTATCTATCTATCTATCTATCTATCTATCTATCTATCTATCTATCTATCTATCTATCTATCTATACAGTATCTCACAAAAGTGAGTACACCCCTCACATTTTTGTAAATATTTTATTCTATCTTTTCTAGTGACAACACTGAAGAAATGAATCTTTACTACAGTGTAAAGTAGTGAGCGTACAGCTTGTTTAACGGTGTAAATTTGCTGTCCCCTCAAAATAACTTAACACACAGCCATAAATGTCTAAACCACTGGCAACAAATGTGAGTACACCCCTATGTGACAATGTCCAAATTGGGCCCAATTAGCCATTTTCCCTCCCCCCGATGTCGTGTGACTCATTAGTGTTGCAAGGTCTAAGGTGTGAATGGGGAGCAGGTGTGTTAAATTTGGTGTTATCGCTCTCACTCTCTCATACTGGTCACCGAAAGTTCAACATGGCACCTCATGGCAACGTACTCTCTAAAGATCTGAAAAAAAAAGAATTGTTGCTCTACATAAAGATGGCCTAGGCTAAAATAAGATTGTCAAGACCCTAAAACTGAGCTGCAGCATGGTGGCCAAGACCATTCAGCGGTTTAACAGGACAGGTTCCACTCAGACCAGGCCTCACCATGGTCGACCAAAGAAGTTGAGTGGACATGCTCAGCATAGTATCCATAAATTGTCTTTGGGAAATATACATATGAATGCTGCCAGCATTGCTGCAGAGGTTGAAGGGGTGGGGGGGTCAGCCTGTCAGTGCTCAGACCATATGCCACACACTGCATCAAATTGGTCTGCATGGCTGTCATCCCAGAAGGAAGCCTCTTCTAAAGATGATGCAGACTAAGACAAGACAAGCAGACTAAGGACTTGGATTACTGGAACCATGTCCTGTGGTCTGATGAGACAAAGATAAACTTATTTGGTTCAGATGGTGTCAAGCATGTGTGGCAGCAACCAGGTGAGGAGTACAAAGACAAGTGTGTCTTGCCTACAGTCAAGCATGGTGGTGGGAGTGTCATGGTCTGGGGCTGCATGAGTACTGCCAGCACTGGGGAGCTACAGTTCATTGAGGGAACCATGAATGCCAACATGTATTGTGACATATTGAAGCAGAGCATGATCCCATCCCTTCAGAGACTGGGCAGCAGGGCAGTATTCCAACATGATAACGACCCCAAGCACACCTCCAAGATGATTACTGCCTTGCTAAAGTAGCTGAGGGTAAAGGTGATGGACTGGCCAAGCATGTCTCCAGACCTAAACCCTATTGAGCATCTGTGGGGCATCCTCAAACAGAAGTTGGAGGAGGGCAAGTTCTCTAACATCCACCAGCCCTGTAATGCTGTCATGAAGGAGTGGAAGAGGACTCCAGTGGCAACCTGTGAAGCTCTTGTGAACTCCATGCCCAAGAGGGTTAAGGCAGTGCCGGAAAATAATGGTGGCCACACACAATATTGACACTTTGAGCCCAATTATATATATGTGATTTGCATGATGCAATAAATATATTAAATTCATATATCATGCAAATCTATCATAAAAAGTCAGAGGATGACAAAGAACACAATTGTTGGATTCCTGGCATTACAATTGCCTCAGTGATTGATAGAAACATGTTAGTGTTTCTTGACTTGGAGCTATACGAAAGTATGGCCCTGGAGTAATTCTTTCTTGGACTCATTTCAAAACTTGGTATTTGCTAGTTGCACAAAAACAGTTGCCTCCTGCCATGTTAGAAAGAAAATATATTGTACAGTCAATTTTCTCAGTTACAACACAACTGCTCCTCTTTGGAGTATTTTGAAGTGCAAAGTGAAGACTTGATCTGAAAGTTCCTTGAAAAAGGGTACCATCATGAATCTACTGAACTGGCAAGGACCAAAAATCAACCAAATCTCAGAACAAAGGACAACTCAGAGAAAAAGGAACAGGGTGTTAAGAGACCTCTATTCATTACATGATTTATTGGTCACCACAAGGCCATAAAAAAACATGTTTTTCAATTATTTATCTATTTATTTTATCCACACTACTTTGAAAAGTTTTTATTAGGATACTCACTGGGCATGTGCAGACTATGACCAATGGCAAGAAAGGGCTTGGCTGTTTACATATACGGTGTTAGAGACTGGATAGAGTGGTGCTGGCAGTAGAAAAGTAGAGACAGATAGGACACATCTTGGAAATAATTTCTAGACAATTTAGGGGACTGTGAAACAAAGGCCAAGGGTAGCTTGACACGTGTTTCAACTTTTTTTTAAAGTACTATTCAATGAGGGGCAGGTTTTTAATAAGGCTTAAAGTGAAAACATTAAAATGCACATTTCCTTCTAATAATATGCTTGGGGGTTGACTGTGAAGTGGTGCATCTGTAGGATGTACTAACAAAAAAAGTTACATTAAAAAAAAAAAAAACAATTTGCTCCTTAACCATTTGCCAACCAGCCACCATACTTATACCGCGGCAAGTCGGCTCTGTCCCACGAAACAATGTACCTGTATGCCGTTTCATGGGATAGCTAATGGGAGCCGCAGGGGAAGCCAATCAGCGGGTCTACCAGGCACCCACGATCGCTCTCCATGGAGACAGAACAGCAGTCTGCCGTTGTAAACACGGCAGACCAGTGTTCTGTCAGTAATTAACACAGGGATCCTGTGTGACTCCTATTTAGGAACACAGGTCTCTGTGTTAATCCAGCAAGCCCACCACCCACGCAGTTAGAAAGCACCCCCTAGGGACACATTAAACCCTCTGATTGCCCCTGGTGTTAACCCCTTCCCTGCCAGTGTCATTAGTACAGTAACAGTGCATATTTTTAGCACTGATTACTGTAGTAATGTCAATGGTCAAATAAAAAATAAAACCTGCATGGGGTACCACACTATCCATACCAGAACTGTATCCAAACATGCAGCCTGGATAGCCAGAAAATGGTAGGAGCAGGGTCTCCCCATGAACAATAGCAGGCCACATGTCCTCACCAGGGGCGTTGCCTTGCAAGGCTCCAAGACCCCATGCTGATGGGGGCAAGGCCCTCTTTAGAGGGGCTTTTCAGAATGTAGAATCTCTCTTTAAAAAGGAGGCTTAGATATCTACCCACCCCTGTACATTATTAAGGGGTACATCGTACTCCAAATGCTCATTCACAAGAAAAATACAATAGTAAATAAACACACACACAGCATGATAATGTCTTTTATAAAAAAAAAAAAAAAAAAATAACAGAGAAGTTCCATGAATAAATCCACTATTAACCAGTGACTGGCTGACACAAGAATGGCAATCCATGCAAGATAATTTTCTCCTGACAGACTCTCACCATAACTGACAGCTAGGCAGCCGCTGCTGAATGTCAACAAACTGTCCGTTGATGCTGCCTAACATTATTGACCACATATATTATTGACCATATTTAGTCAATGCCATCTCCTAGTGTCTGCTGGCTTGTTTACAATTTGAAACAAGCCAGCAGGCATTGATAAACAATGGCATTGTATGCCTGCTTGTGTCCTAGCAACCAATGATGCCTGTGCCAACAGAACAGAAAGTTGTCCTTCAGTAGCAGAAGTTACAGTATCTCTCAAAAGTGAGTACACCCCTCACGTTTTTGTAAATATTTTATTATATCTTTTCATGTGACAACACTGAAGAAATTACACTTTGCTACAATGTAAAGTAGTGAGTGTACAGCTTGTATAACAGTGTAAATTTGCTCTCCCCCTCAACATAATTCAACACACAGCCATTAATGTCTAAACCAGTGGCAACAAAAGTGAGTACACCCCTTAGTGCAAATGTCCAAATTGGGTCCAAAGTGTCAATATTTTGTGTGGCCACCATTATTTTCCAGCACTGACTTAATCCTCTTGGGCATGGAGTTCATCAGAGCTTCACAGGTTGCCACTGGAGTCCTCTTACACTCCTCCATGACGACATCACGGAGCTGGTGGATGTTAGACACCTAGCGCTTCTACACCTTCCATTTGAGGATGCCCCACAGATGTTTAATAGGGTTTAGGTCTGGGGACATGCTTGGCCAATTCATCGCCTTTACCCTCAGCTTCTTTAGCAAAGCAGTGGTTGTCTTGGAGGTGTATTTGGGGTCGTTATCATGTTGGAATACTGCCCGGCGGCCCAGTCTCCTATGGGATGGGATCATTCTCTACTTCAGTATGTCACAGTACATGTTGGCATTCATGGTTCCTTCAATAAACTGTAGCTCCCCAGGGTCGGCAGCAGTCATGCCACCCCAGATCATGACACTCCCACCACCATGCTTGACTTTAGGCAAGACACACTTGTCTTTGTCCTCACCTGGTTGCTGCCCAAAATAGCTTGAAACCACCTGAACCAAATAAGTTTATTTTGGTCTCCATGTCCACGTCCATGTCCTTAGTCTGCTTATCATCAGAAAACTGTTTGCAGGCTTTTTTTGTGCATCATCTTTAGAAGAGGCTTCCTTCTGGGACAACAGCCATGCAGACCAATTTGATGCAGTGTGCAGCGTATGGTCTGAGCACTGACAGGCTGACCCCCTCCTCTTTATCCTCTGCAGCAATGCTAACAGAACCCATATGTCTATTTCCCAAAGACAACCTCTGGATATGATGCTGAGCATGTGCACTCAACCTCTTTTGTCGACCATGGCGAGGCCTGTTCTGAGTGGAACCTGTCCTATTAAACCGCTGTATGGTCTTGGCCACCTTGCTGCAGCTCAGTTTCAGGGTCTTGGCAATCTTCTTATAGCCTAGGCCATCTTTATGTAGAGCAACAATTCTTTTTTTTCAGATTCTTTTCCATGAGGTGTCATGTTGAACTTCCAGTGACCAGTATGAGAGCATGAGAGCGATAACACCAAATTTAGCCCACCTGCTCCCCATTCACACTGGAGACTTTGTAACACTTTGTCACATGACATTGGGGAGGGAAAATGGCTAATTTGGCCCAATTTTGACAATTTCACTTAGGGTTGTACTCACTTTTGTTTGTAGACATTAAAAGCTGGGTGTTAAGTTATTTTGAGGGGACAGCAAATTTACACTGCTATACAAGCTGTACACTCACTACTTTATATTGTAGCAAAGTGTCATTTCTTCAGCATTGTCACAAGAAAATATATAATAAAATATTTACAAAAATGTGAGGGGTGTACTCACTTTTGTGAGATACTATATACTCCCAGTAAATTATTGGAGTTAGCTTGGCTGGTCTGCCAACTGTGAAGAACAAGAGTTTCATTACAAACTCACAATCACCCCAAAGTTGAATCTCATTCCTAATAGAGAAAACATGAATGTACATTTCGTTTTCTTTTTTTACTTGCAGGGTATTTTAACTGATATCATCACACTGTTTGAAGCTCATCCCTTTGATCTGCAGATTAATATAAAAAAGTTAATACAAAGTAACAATGTTACTTTTATTGCTTTATCTGTCTGAATAGTCTTTTTAAATACCGTGACCTTTACACAGCAACTCCCAGTTTTCATTTTAAGAGCCAGAAATTGCCTTCAAGTGTGTGTGTTTGGGGGTGGGGGTGCTCAAAACAAAGCAGAAGGACTAGGCAAAATATACACACCCTTTGCATACTAATGAGGTATTTTTTTGGACATGTGTAGCATGCACAGTGTTCCCAGCTGGCTACTTATGAAGTTTAATGAAATAAGGTGAAGAGTGGGGCCCTTAAGTGATCATAAATTAGATTTACCAAAGAATAGTACAAATGGGGTCAAAACACTCACCTCAAGTATTTGATCATGTGAAGTTCAAATTCATCTGCAATTGATTGGATGCTTGAAGTGGGTTAATGTTTAACAGTGCAATGATCAACTCTAACTAACAATATTATCCCATACAATTGTCCTAAATGTAAAGAATTATTCTGTAACTTTGTATTTACTAAAAAAAAAAAAACGACAAAGAAGACACAAACAAGAAAGACTAAAAAAATCAAAAGTTTCTAAAATTCTGCACAAGGATAAAAGACAAACCTCAAGGGAATAACATATATCATTTGTTGAATCTTCACAACAAGAAACATGGCAATTTCTTAGTAGTTTTGTGTAAATTGAAAGAAAAGTGGCAGACTGCAACTTAAATGATTTCCTCTCCAGGTACTGAAAGTGCATTATTACCTTATTTTCAGCGAGAATCAGCTAAATAAAAGGAGAAGTCAGCACTGACAATGTTTAGATTGATTTACATCAGTTAAAAACATTGATTTACTTTTACTGCAAACCTAACTTGCATTGCAATAAGAAAAATGTAACACATTTTCATAAATTGCATTTAATTAGTCAAAAGACTTTATGCATACAGTACAAACTTCAAAGTTATCACAAACACAAACAAAACACACTTGTGGTTCACTGTACAAAAATGTAAACTCAATAAGTAGAAATGGCCAACAGTCTAAAGCATGGAGAGTAGAAAAACTGAAAAATTTAATTTCACCTAATGTACTCAACAAAATGCAAGAGTTGGTTTTTTGTCTCCTAAGTAAAAATAATTTATTAGACTCTAGATCCAGATATGAAGGTAGGAAGATTGGTTATTTTTTAGATGAAATACCAAAAATGTCAACTAAATTCTAGAAAATTGGGGGGTATGGCCAGGCTGGGCATTTGAGTGGAACTGCCTCACAGAGCTCACGATTAATATCCTGCAACCGATCCTGACTCCAGCCATTCTCTTCAGCGCAGCCAGAGGAATCCACCCACATCACTCCTGACCGAATCTGAGCTATGAGGACCCGAGGAGGCCAGGGAGAAGAGACAAGCCTGGGGATTAAACATGCACTGCCAGAAGGAACACCACAAGACTCTGAGAACCACAAAGACACAGGCAGCAAAGTAGGTAAGGGTCATAAAAAAGATGCCCCCAGAGACATGCTCAACTACACACAAAAAAATGCAGAAGTGCAGGGGGAAGGCTCCTCTGTAACCCAGGAGGAAAAAGCTGAACCAGCCCAGTATATAGAGACAGAGCATAGGACTAAGCTTGACACTATGTCTCTCCCTGACAGTAATCAGCAGATAGGCATAGAAGATATGATAGAGGGAGAAGTTCTGAATGCTAAATGAGGCGCTACTACTAAATATCACACACCCAAAATATAACAAACTGTTAAATATGAAGTGCTAGTACAAATATTTGTGCTTAAATAATTTGAAATATAAAGTGCATTTGTATATCAATTTTCTTGAAATATTTGTGCTTAAATATTATAAATATAAAGTGCATTTAAATACAAGTATTCTCAAAATAAAGTGCAAAAAATGCTTCATGCACAAATTAGTGCTGATTAAAAATAAAATAAAAAAAATGGTGCATATATGTCTCTTTAAATAAATATTTGAAATCCAACATATAGTGGTTAGTTCAAAAGTCCCATCCAGACGACTCTTCCCAAGTGATAAGTGCGCCTATTCATAAGACTCTGTGCTCTGTGTTGTTTATTCCACCACCTAGTGCAAAAATGGCCACACACCAAATGCACTCCGGCAACTAGGACCTATAGTGCTTGTAGTATCCCTCTAGTTGGAAGGTATCTCCACTATTGGTAACCGGGATCCCATACAGGGGGTTCACGATCCCGAGAATGTATTCTCTCAAAACAATTCATAAAAAACTCCATTGCGCAATGCTCTTTATTAAAACATCAATTGAGGGCTAAAATTTAATAAACACACATTTTCGAGTGCCTCCAGTGGCACTCTCTGCACTCTTTTCTTGATAAAATTGTAAAATTGCTGCTCCGCAATGGCGTTCCACCCCACCAGGACCTGCTGCGAGCCGGAAATGATGTCACTAGAATACCTACCCTAAGTCAAATGTTACAATCTGTACAGCATTACACTGCTTCAGTTAACTCAGTCAAGGAGCGCTTAGGGGGGCTGACAGAGGAGGTGTCGCTGCTGCAACAAGACCTCCAGAAGATAAGAGAAAGAACAACTGCTGCTGAAGGCCGCATCAGTGATCTTGAGGACAAAATACCTCCATTGATTGCTGAAACCTGCACAGCCACCCGCATAGCCACTGACAAATGGGACAAAACAGATGATATTGAAAATCATCTTGTACGAAACATTTTTCGCATAGTGGAGATGCCAGAAAAAGGTGGAGGGTCGTGACACCACAGAATTCATCGAGAAATGGCTACTGGATCTATTCAGGAAAGAAGCCCTTAATGTTTAAAGGGCGCATCATGTTCCTGCTAGGGCTCTCCCAGGCAACGCACCTAGGCAACTCCTGGCACAGATACTACACTACCGCGACAGAGAGAAAATCTTATGGCTAGCAAGGGAGAAATCCACCATACACTACAATGGCACCAGAGTCTCATTTTATCCAGATTTCTCGGTTGAGGTGCAGAAGAAGCGGGCCATATTCCAGGATGTCAAGCAACGTCTTCAATGTCCTACCCTGTACGGATGTGGATTACAGCCAGAGGTCAGGCAACATTTTTCATCTCAGCTGGGGAAGCTGCAGACTGGCATGATGCCAGGCACCGAGACAACGCTGAAACCTGAGACCATTTTCTTTCTCAACAAACGGGCACATACCTTTGATTCGGTGGTTCTAAAGGGCGCTGCACTAAATTGTTGCTATTTTTACCAGTAAGCTCAAATGGAGGCAGCCCCTCATAAAGGATCCTGAAAAGCTCTCTGCAAGATGCCTCACCACCAAATGAGAAAGCAGCTGATAAGTGTTATCTGTTGGAAAGCTTTGCCTGAAAAGCACCACTAAAAGTTATGGTTTTGTTTAATTAATAGCTGGGAAGAACGGTCTCTCAGTTAATCTTTAAATTTTTCATGAGACTTTTTGTTTTCTGTACTTCCAGAGCTATCTTGTGCACTTATAATATCTTATAGGCCTAGGCAGGTACTTTAGTAGTATGAGATGCAGATGCTTCTCACTTGCCACATTGCATAAGATCCTTTCATTAGTCACATGACGGACATACCTCTGGTTACCTGGAATGTTAGGGGACCACATTATCCTTTAAAGAGGGTGATGGTAAGTACAGTTCGTCGTAAGTACCATCCTGCAATATTAGGCCTCCAAGAGACCCATTTCACACCAGAGACTCTTAGCTGTGTAAAGTATTCCTGGGCACAAAAGATATATCATGCCACGCATACTTCATACTCCAGAGAGATGTGTGTCCTTTACACGAATCTCTGGATTTTCATTAACTAGCTTCAATACCTGATTCTGAGGGGAGATACGTATTTTATAGTGTAAAATGTTCTCTTTAATATGTATCATAGCTGTGGTATACATACCTCCACCCTTTTCCATTTAAGTGCTGGTCTTCACTTTAGATAAGCCTGATATTCCAATCTTTGTCCTAGGTGATTTTAATAATGTCCTAATATAAAGTAGTTCTCTATAAAATGCCACATCCAGTTAATTGTATGCAAAAAATTGACAGAACCCCAGCTCTACCTTTCGTAAGGCGGACTTTTCTGGCACGACCAAGAGACCAAATAGTAAAAAAATATGTGTAAATTTTATTATTCAATACTTTTTTAAAAAAGGACAAAACACATATATTGACATATAGAAAATATTTCCACAATGAACATATGACAAGAACATCACAATATACAGAATATAAAACCAGTGAAACAGGACATGTGAAAAAGAACTGGAACAAAGGACACTTGCTCCTGGTGGGGAGACAGGGATGATCCTATATCCCCTACTTGATTACCATGAGGTGATGCCGTTCCAGTGACCTTAGCTTTATCAAGACCAGGCTGTAGATTAGTCTTTGTTTAAATTTGTCATTTGAGAACACGTGCAGGGGCAAATTTCACAGACCCACCCAGGGGAGCCATTGTCATCATGGATATCAACCAGATAATTTCCTGAATAACATATTTTTACAAGCGCCACCCTGAATTTTCTGTATCCTGTTGGAGCTGCACTAGGACATGCATGGATGATACATTTTTCCTGAAAAGAGGGTGTATAAGCACAGGAGATACCATATTTTTCGCCGTATAAGACGCTCCGGAATATAAGATACACCCAATTTTAAAGGAGGAAAATCTAGAAAAAAAAGATTCTGAACCAAATACTGTAGTAAAATATTTTATATCAACTGTATAAAGTTAACAGCAGTTTAAGAACAATTTTATGTCAACCATGTAACATATTAAGAACTATCTTTACTCTCATTAATAGTCAGTAAAGTCAGTAAAGTCAGTAAACAGTGAAAGTAACACGGGCATCAAATCAAGTAGGAGCGGGGCGGAGCAGAGCACGGACAGCACACAGTAAACATTGGCCTGGAGGAGGCGGAATGTATGGAGCAGGAGGGGCAGACGTGCGGACATTTCAGGGCAGCATAGATTTTTTTTTTTTATGTAAATATTTTTTATTGAAAAATTAAATGCATACATTGCAAATGAACAACCGTACAAATACAGTGATATATTGACATGGTACAGGCTTAACGAAACACAACAGTACAAGCCGAACAGTGCCTGTTCCATGGGTGGAGGGGGGGAAAAGGGAGGGAGGGAAGGAAAGGTGCAGGGTGGGTGGGGTAGGGTGGAGTAAGGATGCAGTAAAGAGCATTGATAACATTACACTTCATTATAACTTCTCTATGTTGTTGTTGCCCAGAAATTCCATTGAGAATTGAAAGACTGCAGTTTCAATTGGTTGATGGCGATAGCCTTTTCAAATTGATAATTTGCTTTTAGTAAAGATACCACATCTGACAGGTTCGGGGCGTCGGGTGTTCTCCATTTACGTAGAACAACCGTCCTGGCCGCAAGGAGTACATGAGTCACCCAAGGTCTATACATGAAGGGAATTTTATCTATACCCAAATTTAGTAAAGCCAGAGCTGGAGACGGTGAAGTCAGACAGCCCGTGTGAGATGATATATAAGAGAACACTTGGTTCCAAAAGCTGCGCAGGGAGGGGCATGACCATAGTATGTGAAGCAGAGTGCCCACTTGGGAGCACTCCCTCCAGCACAGTTGTAAGTATTTCGGTGAGAAGCCCGCCAATCGAAAGGGGGTGTAATACCACCGATTCGTTATCTTGAGAGCCATTTCCCAGTGATTGGCACAGTGGGAGTATTTGTGAATCGCCTTGAGTGCTGCCCTCCACTCGGTAATAGAAAAGGTCGTAGTCAGGTCCCTGTCCCATCTGAACATGTGTGTAGTCTTGTGAAACGCTACATTGTCCAGCAATATATTATAGTAGGTTGACAGTTTGGGGGAGTGTCCCGAGGTGTCTGTGAGTGTGTCCCATATTTTCCCGTCCACTATTATTTTGCATAAGGGGTGAGACAGGAGAAAGTGCGTTACCCTGAGCACTTGGTAAAAGGAGTGGTGTGGAAGTGCATATTTGCGAATGAGGTCGGAAGTCGAGAGCAAGGAACCATTATCATAGAAGGAGTGAAGTGAACCAAGGCCCCAACTGGTCAGTAAGCGTGCGGGGAGATCAGGTATATGTGACTGGAGAATAGAGATCGGTAGTGAGGTTTCGGGTAAAATGTCTCTTCCATTGAGCGAGACTGGAGAGCGACGCCACACCCTCAGCAAAGCTTGCATGGTAGGAGGCATTGAGTGAAGGTCCCAAGCCTTCAATTTATCACTCAGAAGCAGCGCTTTGAGGTCCGAGATGGGTGCAATGTCCCTCTCCAGGTCCACCCAAATCGGATGTTCAGCAGGGTTCAACCAATGCCGTAGCTGAGCCAAAACAGTGGCCCAGTAGTACGTCGGTATGTCCGGAATAGATGCCCCCCCAAACTGCTTCCTCCGAACTAGAGTCGCGAAAGCACAGCGTGGGTGCTTGCCCTCCCACACGTAGGTCGTCAGTGTCCTGGATAGTTTGAGGAGGTGCGTCATGGGGAAGTGTATAGGGAGTGCTCTGAATAAGTACAGTAGTTGGGGCAAGATAAACATTTTGTACGCCGCCACCCTGCCGCTCCATGAGAACCACAGGGGGCGCATGCGAGATATGTCAGCATTGATCTTTGCCTGTATTCTGGACATATTTGTCGAGAGCAATTTGGCAGGGTTTGCTGGAAGATCTATGCCTAGATAGTGTATTTTATCCGACGACCATGGAATAGGGACATTACCTGCAAGGGATTCCTGGGATTTGGAGGGGACCCCCATGTTAAGAACCGTGGACTTAGATGCCTTTAATTTATAGTACGATACTTTGCTGTATGCCTGAAGTGTATCATAAGCTGCCGGGAGGGACGTGTGCGGTTGAGTAAGCATTAAGATAATATCGTCCGCAAATAGATTTATCTTATGGTGATAGGAAGGGAGGGAGAACCCCATTATACGGGGATTAGATCGAATGGTCTCCGCCAGGGGCTCAATGACCAAGTTAAAGATTGATGGAGAGAGAGGGCATCCCTGGCGGGTGCCATTCGATATTTGGAATTGTTTGGACAATGTGCCAGCGGTGTATACTTGTGCCGTCGGGGAAGAGTACAGCGCTGTAACAGCTGACAGTATAGGACCCTGAAATCCAAACTTCAACAATGTGGCTCGCATGTACCCCCAGTGGACCCTATCAAATGCCTTTTCGGCGTCCAAGGTAAGTAGCACCGATGGGGTTTTGGATGCATGAGCTAGATGCATGATCCCTAGGACCCTTCTAGTCGCGTCCGATGTCTGCCTGCCAGCCGTGAATCCCATCTGGTCTTTGTGAATAAAGGACGGCAGTATGTCCTGTAAGCGTTTGGCAAGTATACGGGCGTATATTTTGGCGTCGGAATTAAGTAAAGAGATGGGGCGAAAGTTATTTGGAGTGGTGGGGTCTTTCCCTGGTTTGGGTAGTGTGACAATGTGGGCTCCTAATATGTCAGGTGGAAGTGAAGACACCTCCATGGCCTTATTAAACACTTCTGTTAAAGTGGGGCTCGTGAGGTGGGACGTGAGCTGGAAGAATTCGTTGGAGAATCCATCCGGCCCTGGTGATTTACCCTTGGGCAAGGAAGAGATGCTGGTTTGGACTTCAGACAGTAGAATCGGTGAGTTCAACGATTCCAATTGGTCAGTAGTAAGAGATGGCAGAGACACGGCCAAAAGAAATTGATCAATTTCTGCCTCCGTAGGTTGGTGTTCGCTTGGGTCGGTCTGTAGGTTATACAGGGCACTGTAGAAGTTGGCAAATTCGTCAGCTATGGCCTGCGGGTGTGTGATTTTCCTTTTGGTCGAGGGTTGCAACAGATGTGCAATCCTAGACTTAGCCTGTTTATGTTTAACCAGATTAGCCATATATTTCCCCGCTTTGTTAGCTTGAAAATATTGTTGTTGTTTAAGGTACTGGAGATGTTTGTCTGACTGTTCTAAGAGTAGGAGTCAAAGGTCCTGTCTCAGCTTAATCAGAGCCGTTGAGTCGGCGTCGTTCGGTCGTGCTTTGTTGGTTATTTCCAGTTTGTGAATGTCAGTCGTTCACAGAGGAAGTCGCCCTATTCAGTAAAAACAAATCTACAAAAAACAAGTCTATCCTAGAATAGGATTTATGCCTAGATGAGAAAAAGGAATAGTACAGTTTCTCTCTATGAAGAAGGGGTCCCAGGGACTGCCGTCGATCCCGGGGGGACGCCGAGGCGTCCAACCCAGGATCGACGACAGTATTGAAGTCCCCACATAGTAATAAATGGCCATATTTAACATCATATACTTGCGGGAGAACCCTCTTCAGGAACCGAAGTTGGTGCGAGTTTGGTGCGTAGAGCACGCATAGAGTCATTGGCATGCCATTGATGTCACAGGTGGTTGTGATAAACCTGCCTTCAGGATCCAGTACAGTTTTGTGGATTGTGACCGCCAAAGAGTCTCTGAACGCCAGCATCACACCCCGCTTCTTTTCGTCACAGGAAGCAAACAGGATCTGTGGAAAGTTCTTGTGGGCACAGCGAGGTTGGCTGTTAGCTTGAAAGTGAGTTTCCTGCACGGCTAGTATGTCAGCCTTCCGTGAAGTGGCTTCTTTCCACAGGGAGCGCCTTTTAGCGGGGTGATTGAGGCCGTTTGCATTAATGGATATCACTTTAATGGTCATGGGAAGTCATATGGATCCTTAGAGCTGATCTTCGGGCATACAAAGCAGAACAAAAATGTACAAGTTGCGTACCATCCTTACTGTCCAAGGAGGTGGGAGCAGGAGAAGGAGAGACAGGGATAGGGGCAAAAAAAACCAAAAAGCATAAGAAATGGACTGTCTCAGCAGTCCGAGGGCGGAACTTTCCGCCAAAAAAACAACAGGAGGCCAGATAGAGGCACTATCCATGGCCTAGGACAAAGAATGTGGATCCTCAGTTGACGTTGGGGCTGGAATGTGCCGATGGTGACCTGGAAGATCTTTTGCGTGATGCCACTTGCCACTCAGCTTCCAATGGGCGCAAAGGTGGAGAGAAGGGCGGCATAGCCTGTTCCGCCGGCAGTATGTTCCACCTACGGAGTGCTGAGAGCCCTTCTTCCAGGGATCTAATAGACACAGATGAGCCTTCATGTGTGACCAGAAGGGTCGCAGGGTAACGCCACTTGTGTTGCACCTGATGGTTGCGCAGAGCCTTAGTGATCGTGGATAAGTTGCGCCTAGCCTGCAGTGTGTGCTTAGACAAGTCCGGCAGCAATTGTACAGCACTATAGGGATCGGGTAGCTGACTGTTCTGTCTGGATGCAAGCATGATGCGATCTTTAGCATGGAAAAAATTCACCCTCATGAGAGCATCCCTGGGAACATCAGTCGCTAGGAAGGAGGGTTTGGGTAGGCGGTGAATTCTGTCTATTAAAAGTTCCGAGTCCGGGATAGCGGGGACGAGCATTTTAAACAGATCCGTCGCATATTGCAGTAGTTGTGTGGGAGGTACCGATTCCGGGACTCCTCTCATCTTTATATTGTTGCGCCGACTCCGATCTTCCTGATCGGCGACTTTGTTTTTCAGCCAGGCGATTTCCTCGGATTGAGAATTCGTCCTGTCTATGACCATATTGATGGATTCAGCATGGGTATTAACAGTTCGTTCCACCAGGTCAATCCTTGAGCCCAGGGAGGAGATTTCTTTAGTGATCTGCTTGGTTTGCTGCTGCATGTCAGCTTGCATGGATGCTCGCAGGGAGTACAGCATATTTTTCATGGAGGATTCCGAGATAGGGTTCCCTCCCGAAGGATAGGATGCAAAGGGATCCCCATGGTTGGGGCTGAAGGCCGCAGAGGCCTGGTTGTTAAAGGTAAGTTCCATACCTGGGTCATGCACCGCCGGAGGAGGAGAGTCCCTGCGCTGTCTGTGGGCTCCGGGACGATGGAGAAGGTGGCGATGGGGATCCTGAAGATTGTCCGCTATCCGGGTTGGCAATCATGCGGCGCTGAGGTGGTGTAGTCTGGAGCTGTGGAAGCTTGGGGATCTGCGCCGGTCCTGGCTTCCCGCGCTGCCCTCCGCTCGCAGGCCCGCCGCCATTTTGGCGGAGCCCGGGGGCTTGGGAGATGAAGAAACCCGTCAACTTGCCGGATTGTCCGGTATCCTTCTTTCGCCTGGTCATGGCGGACGGTCTCCCGCAGGTCACGGATCTTGTCCGGGGTGTGTAGGAGCTGTGTGAGCCCTTGTAGCGGCGTTTGTCCTGGGTGGCCGTGCGGAGCTGACTCAATAAGCAGCCATCTTCCGCGCCGGCAGCCACGCCCCCCCAGGGCAGCATAGATTGATACAGTGCCTGGGAGATATGCACAGAAGCAGCGCGATTGTGCCCACACTGCCCAGCAAGGAGTGAGACTGCCCGGGGAGACATGAGGAGGCACAGCCCGCACTGATGGAGGGAACGGTACCGGTAAGCTCAGCAGAGCATGGTGCCCGGGCAGAACGTGGTTAGACTGTCGGGAGGAGGGGGGACAAGGCGCGCTGTAGGAGGGAGAGGGAAGCCCGAACACACACAGCCTGGCCATGCAGGGAGAGTCAGAGAAGTCTCCACAGCCCACAGTAAATGCGAGCAAGCACCACACAAAGTTAGGGGCAGTTTTAATGCAGGCAAAATGTGTATTTGTTTTATAAGACACACCAACTTCCCCTCCCCCCCCAGTTTTGGGGAAGAAAAAGTGCATCTTATACAGCGAAAAATACGGTATATATTTCTTTGTTTGCATCTCTGTATCCCTTTGGATGGGATGCTCATAGATGAGCGCCTATGGCAGGTTGACCCCAATACAGGTGGTCCCTAGATTGCAATATATTTTTTTTGACACACCCATCTAGCAGCCCCCCCTTCTTGTTGAATACAGAAAATTCAGGGTGGCGGTTGTAAAAATATGTTATTCAGGAAACTATCTGGTTGATATCCATGATGACAATGGCTCCCCCGGTTGGTCTGTGAAATTTGCCCCATGCACGTGTTCTCAAATGAGAAATTTAAACAAAGACTAAACTACAGTCTGGTCTTGATAAAGCTAAGGTCTGCAAAACGCATCAACCCATTGGCTGCATCAGCTTTCTGTCACTGGAACGGGGGTCACCTCATGGTAATCAAGTAGGGGAAATAGACAGAACCAGGAGCAAGTGTCCTTTGTTCCAGTTCTTTTTCACATGTCCTGTTTCACTGGTTTTATATTCTGTACATTGTGATGTTCTTGCCATATGTTCCTTGTGGAAATATTTTCTATATGTCGATATATGTGTTTTGTCCTTTTTTTAAAAAGTAGTGAATAATAAAATTTACACATTTTTTTTACTATTTGGTCTCTTGGTCGTGCCAGTAAAGTCCGCCTTGCGAAAGACAGAGCTGGGGTTCTGCCAATTTTTTGCGTGCTAATAATGTCCTAAATCCTGCCCTAGACAGACATCCTCCCCCCAAATTTAGGTTCCTCACAACGAGACAGACCACTGCTACAATTTATGGTAATATGGTGGATGTATGGAGATAAAAGTACCCTGTAATCGTCCAATGCTCCTATTATTCTAAGACATATGGGTCACTGTCCCATATAGATCTTTGTCTTGGGTCAGCTCGATCGATTGGGCTGGTTTAGAAAATACTGTATGCTCCTAGAGGGGTGTCTGACCACTCGCCTTTGATATGCTGGATTACAGCTAGACCTATCCTGACCCTTCCTAGAGCTCCGTGGGGTCTAAATTCTTTTTGGCTGAAACTGATACCTGAGAATGCTGGGACTGAACAAAACATGGTTAGTTTCTTTGAGGATAATGCCCTCTATACTGATAACCTGCTGAAGTGGGACTAAATTTAAATGCTATACGTGGAGTCTTCATATCTGCAATTAATAGTATATAAATACTAATATTCACTCAGCATGTCCAGGAAAGGGAGAGGGTGAATATTTCACAACCTACAGACGAGTCCCAGTCAGCTTGTCTCGCTGCATAGGATTCCCTAACACAACTGATAAACTCCAAAGCCGAAAAAAAAATAGCTTTTTTTCCAAGGGAACCTTTTATGAAGAGGGGGAACCGACTGGTCGTCTGCTTGCAAAAATAGTTAATGTACGCCCAGAGGTTCAGGTGATTGGTGTACTAAAGCTCCCTACAGGGGGCTTTGCCAATTCCCCAGAAAAGGTTATGGCGAAACTAGTAAAATTCTACTCGGATCTCTATACCTCTAAGGTCTCCCATAGCCCAGAGGCCCTATCAAGTTATTTACAGTCTATTAATATACCCACCCTGTCAGATGCTCATAGAGCAAGTCTGGATGCTCCTCTTACGCTGATATCCTTTTACCTAAGCTTTTGAAAGTATTCAATAAGGCCCATGAGCATGGACGGTTACTGCCTTGCATCAACAGGGCTGAGAGAAAGGGGTAATGGTCTGACACTGGCAATTGTGTGCACCTCCATCCCTATTTAAATACAAAGAAAGGAGTGCCCAGGTGGGACTTTAAATGAAGTGCATGCAATAGTCACTACTATAGAATGATAAATGTATTTATTTTTATGAAAGCATAACTAATAGTAAACAAGTATCGACAAATCACAAATGTCAAATATTGATACAAAACATGATACACATGACAGGATTACAGAGCAACATGTATAAAAAACAATAGACTAAGTATATGGCTTATATGGATTAAAAACATTTACTAAAAGTATAATAATTATTACACAGGCCAATGGTCTTCAGTGCAAGGTCAATGGTCTTCAGTGCAAGGAAAATGTAACAGTAATACATGAGTAGAACATCTTGGATTGAAACTCAGTTTCTGTTAACCCACTACTTACACGGTTCAGATATCACATTTTCTTTCAGTTTTTTGGTCCCTCTTGGGTTCTGACTGGACCATACTTTTACATACATACGTATATTTTTTATATACTAATATACTTTATATCCTTTATCTTTCTGTAACTGTTATGTTACAGCTCATACACTTTGTATACTCTGTTACATCAGTATGTAAGCCCAGTCAGTGTCAGTTATCCAAGATGGATTACACACACAGCTCTATCTATCTTGACATTTTGTATTATTCCTTTCACTCTTGTGTCTATTAGATCAGCACCAGGTGGTGTGATCTCAATCCTTTCACTCTTTCTCTTTTGGTTGTGTGATCTCAGTCCTTTCACTCTTTCTCCTTTGTTTTTTTGCATCTGATTTTTTGCAACATTTTTTCACACTACTACTCTTTTCTGCTATCATCATGTGATACCATATATATATATATATATATATATATATATATATATATATATATATTTATATATATATATATATATATATTTACTTGCATACCGTTACTTCTTTCTGTTATCACTATGTGATACAGTTTACTTACCCCCCCCCTTTTTTTTTTTAACACTGCGTCTTTTATCCATGCATTTTTCAGTTGGTGTCAAAATACCATCATCATACTTTCACACCACATACTTTCTCGCCTGGCTCTCCATTCCTGTGCCGCCAATCCTAGTCCCCTCAGCTCCCAGGTCAGACATATGGTACCTCCACCACATGACAGCATCCAGCACTAGTCATATTTAGCTGTATGTAAGTATGGTTTTCCCCACTTGGGTCATAAATTTGTTAACATTCCATATTTGCTGGCTATTTTACAAGACATATACTATTGTCTTTGACAGGCTTACATATTTATTCACTCCTGATGAGTGGGCTAACAGACCAATGAAACGCGTCGAGCTTATACAAGATATTCTGTTGAGTTTCAATCCAAGATGTTCTACTCATGTATTAATGTTACATATGCCTTGCACTGTCGCCCATTGGCCTGTGTATTAATTATTATACTTTTATTGTATGTTTTTACTCCATTTAAGCCATATACTTAGTCTAAATGGCAGACGCCATTTCCTGGGAGATAAGAGAGGGATCTGAGGCTGGAGGAGGCTGCAGACACTCAGACTCATGCTTGAGCTGATATTATCCTGAGTTTACATCCGGAACCATCTGAAGTATACCCGTTCCTTTTTGAACATCATGCCTAACATCTGAGTGTCTGGACATGTGTACAATCTAAATTGGATCTGGTAATGAGCGCTTAGATCGGTGGTGGATATAATTAGCCCCTATCTGTCAGCACTACCTAGGCACACCTGAGGATATACACCTATCTTTAGCGGTGGTCTTTACAATTTGATTTCTGGTAAGAAGTACCTGCACGTGTATGACACACTTATTGGTGTTTATTTACACTGTCACCAGTTAAGGTGTTACACTTTTATTTGTGAGTGCACCTTCCTGTTTTCACCCACACCATTCTTTGTTTTTTGGTTTTACGCTATGGCGTTTATTTCATGAATTTCAATGCACCTCGGTTTCCTGAGAGACTTCATTGCAAGTATTAAAGACTTCCAGGCGGTTACTGACATTGAGATATCCTTATCTTGATTTGATTGATTTACTGGCACTTTATTCACAGTTTTCTGGTAAGCATATTACCATTAGTGATGTCGCGAACCTAAATTTCGCTGTTCGCGAACGGCGAACGCGAACATCGGCAAATGTTCGCGAACCGGCGAACCGGGCGAACCGCCATAGACTTCAATAGGCGGGCGAATTTTAAAACACACAGGGACTCTTTCTGGCCACAATAGTGATGGAAAAGTTGTTTCAAGGGGACTAACACCTGGACTGTGGCATGCAGGAGGGGGATCCATGGCAAAACTCCCATGAAAAATTACGTAGTTGACGCAGAGTCGGGTTTTGATCCATAAAGGGCATAAATCACCTAACATTCCTAAATTGTTTGGAATAACGTGCTTTAAAACATCCAGTGTGTGAATACGATCAGGTATGATGTTGTATCGGTCAAGTAGTGTAAGGGTTACGCCCGCTTCACAGTGACAGACCAAACTCTGACAGACCAAACTCCCCGTTTAACAGTCAGTCAGTCCATTTGCACAACCGCAAACTCCCCATTTGCACAAGGTTGGATACCAAGCTAGCCATGTCCCGTTCCTTGTCCTCACTGACATCATTGAAGGTCTCTTCCTCCACCCAGCCACGTACAACACCAAGGGTCCCCGAAAGGTGACAACAAGCCCCCTGGGATGCCTGCTGTGGCTGGTATTCCACCTCCTCAAAGCCACCTTCCTCCTCTGACTTCTCATCTTCAGACTCCTCTCTCTGCGTTGCCACAGGTCCAGAAATTGACAACGACAAGGCTGCTTCTGGTGGTGATGGGGACCACAACTCTTCCTCTTCATGCTCATCTACAGCCTGATCCAGTACTCTTCGCAGGGCACGCTCCAGAAAAAACGCATATGGGATGAGGTCGATGATGTT
Organism: Pelophylax lessonae; assembly: GCF_965119305.1. NCBI lineage: Eukaryota > Metazoa > Chordata > Amphibia > Anura > Ranidae > Pelophylax > Pelophylax lessonae. The sequence continues at coordinate 498,340,424 of NC_138769.1, read as the reverse complement.
GCCTTGGGTTCGACTGACCACCAGGTTTGTCACCTCCGCAAAAGGACGCATGAGCCTACAGCCATTGTTCATGAGCATTCAGTAACACGGCCAAAAAATACCCAGCTCCGCAGAAAGAATGAAAGAAAATTAATGGTTTTTCTATGAAAAATTATCCAGCGGATCGCTTTTGGTCTGTTCACAATGAAGCAACGACCTTATCATCTGGGGTGTGCCAACACACTCCTAGAGGTGATCGCTTCATTGTGATACGCAAGCCCCTTCACCACGACAAGGTAACAATCACAAAGGGGAATTGACACATGTATGTGCCTTTTTTTTTGTTTTTTTGCAGCCACAGTGTAGCACCAGAGGCCAGAAAAATTAGGCATGTACACATGCATGAAAAAGTAGGTATTGTTGCAGCCGCTGCTTTAGCAGCGGCCTGAAAAATTGAGGTTTTCAAGGCAGAAAGTGCACTAAAACATTGCGGCTTGAACGGTAGTTGGTGGCGGAGACGTCACGTAAGTCATCCGGCATGCAGAGAATGATTAAATACAGCAGCGTGTGGACCATTTTTAGCCCAAGGCATCTCAGTCATCACCAGGCCTTTTTTAGTCAAATGCATCCCCCACTGTCAGTCCCTTCGGGATCCATGCCTCATTCATCTTAATAAACGTGAGGTAATCAAGACTTTTTTGACCTAGGGGACTTCTCTTCTCTGTGACAATACCTCCTGCTGCGCTGAAGTTCCTTTCTGACAGCACACTTGAAGCGGGGCAGGCCAGAAGTTCAATGGCAAATTGGGATAGCTCAGGCCACAGGTCAAGCCTGCACACCCAGTAGTCAAGGAGTTCATCGCTCCTCAGAGTGTCGATATCTGCAGTTAAGACAAGGTAGTCTGCTACCTGTCGGTTGAGTCGTTCTCTGAGGGTGGACCCCGAAGGGCTGTGGCGATGCGTAGGACTAAAAAAGCTCCGCATGTCCTCCATCAACAAGACGTCTGTAAAGCGTCCTGTCCTTGCCGGAGTGGTTGTGGTGGTAGGAGGAGGATTACTTTCACCTCTTCCCCTGTTAGATTCCCGTTGTGCTGTGACATCACCCTTATATGCTGTGTAAAGCATACTTTTCAACTTATTTTGTAGCTGCTGCATCCTTTGCGCCTGCCGGTAATTAGGTAACATATCAGAGACTTTCTGCTTATACCGGGGGTCTAGTAGCGTGGCCACCCAGTACAGGTCGTTCTCCTTCAGCCTTTTTATACGAGGGTCCCTCAACAGGCATGACAGCATGAAAGAGACCATTTGCACAAGGTTGGATGCCGAGCTACTCATGTCCAATTCCTCGTCCTCACTGATGTCATTAAAGGTGTGTTCTTCCCCCCAGCCACGTACAAAACCACGGGTACCAGATAGGTGACAACGAGCACCCTGGGATGCCTGCTGTGGTTGGTGTTCCTCCTCCTCAAAGCCACATTCCTCCTCTGACTCCTCTTCCTCAGACTCCTCTTCCAGTGTTGCCGCAGGTCCAGCAAGCGATGGTAAGGCTGTTTCTGGTGGTGATGGTGACCACAACTCTTCCTCTTCACGCTCATCTACGGCCTGATCCAGCACCCTTCGCAGGGCACGCTCCAGGAAGAAAACATATGGGATGATGTCGCTGATGGTGCCTTCGGTGCGACTGACTAGGTTTGTGACCTCCTCAAAAGGACGCATGAGCCTACAGGCATTGCGCATGAGCGTCCAGTAACGTGGCAAAAAAATACCCAGCTCCGCAGAGGTTGTCCTAGCACCCCGGTCATACAAATACTCGTTGACCGCTTTTTCTTGTTGGAGCAGGCGGTCGAACATTAGCAGTGTTGAATTCCAACGTGTCGGGCTGTCGCAAATCAAGCGCCTCACTGGCATGTTGTTTCGCCGCTGAATATCTGCAAAGTGCGCCATGGCCGTGTAGGAACGCCTGAAATGGCCACACACCTTCCTGGCCTGCTTGAGGACGTCCTGTAAGCCTGGGTACTTCTGCACAAAGCATTGTACAATCAGATTCAACACATGTGCCATGCACGGCACATGTGTCAACTTACCCAAATTCAATGCCGCCAACAAATTGCTTCCGTTGTCACACACCACTTTGCCGATCTCCAGTTGGTGCGGGGTCAGCCACTGATCCACCTGTGTGTTCAGGGCGGACAGTAGTGCTGGTCCGGTGTGACTCTCTGCTTTCAGGCAAGTCAACCCCAAGACAGCGTGACACTGTCGTATCCGGCATGTGGAATAGCCCCTGGGGAGCTGGGGGGGTGCAGTTGGTGTGGAGCAAGACGCAACAGCAGAAGAGGACTCAGCCGAGGAGGTTAGCAAAGAGGATGGAGTAGGAGGAGTAGAGGATGTGGCAGCAGGCCTGCCTGCAAGTCGTGGCGGTGTCACCAACTCCTCTGCAGCAGAGCCACGCATTCCATGCTTGGCAGCCGCCAGCAGGTTTACCCAATGCGCAGTGTAAGTGATATACCTGCCCTGACCGTGCTTTGCAGACCAGCTATCAGTGGTCAGATGGACCCTTGCCCCAACACTGTGTGCCAGACGTGACATGATTTCATTTTCCACAATAGAGTACAGGTTGGGGATTGCCTTTTGTGAAAAATAATTTCTGCCGGGTACCTTCCACTGCGGTGTCCCAATAGCGACAAATTTTTTGAAGGCCTCAGACTCCACCAGCTTGTATGGTAAAAGCTGGCGGGCTAAGAGTTCCGACAAGCCAGCTGTCAGACGCCGGGCAAGGGGGTGACTCTGTGAGATTGGCTTCTTACGCTCAAACATTTCCTTGACAGACACCTGACTGTGGGCAGATGAGCAGGAACTGCTGAAGGGGCGGGTTGTTGATAGGGGGCATGGAGGACAGCAGTGGTTGACGTGGCTGAAGATGCTGGACCAGGAGGAGGATGGTGGCTTTCAGTTTGTGTGCTGCTTTTACTCATGTGTTGATCCCATAGGCGTTTGTGATGTGAGATCATGTGCCTTCGCAAAGCAGTTGTACCTAGGTGGGTGTTGGACTTCCCACGACTCAGTTTCTTTTGGCACAGGTTACAAATGGCATCGCTGATATCAGAGGCAGACACACAAAAAAAATGCCACACTGCTGAGCTTTGCAAGGACGGCATTCTGGTGGTGGCAACAGCTTGCGTTGATTGGCGTGCTGTCTGGCTGACCCCGGGTGCCGAATCTACATGCTGTCTGACTGCGCCACTAGCTCCTTGCGATGACCTCCTCCCCCTGCTTCCAACTCGTCTCCTCCTCCTCCTCCTCTCTGTCTCCCCATCTGAACTTTCCCCCTCTTCTTCTGCTCTTCGAGCAGGCACCCAGGTGACATCCACAGACACATCGTCATCATCAGCCGCTTCACTTGACAACTCAGCAAAGGCAGCAGCAGCAGGTACAACATCATCATCATCATCACAATGTACGTCCATGTGTATAATGCTGCCTGACTGAGACATATCCCCGTTATCTACATCCTCTGGCACTAATAGTTGCGCATCACTTATTTCTTCCAACTGATGTGAAAATAACTCCTCTGACGGATCAAGTGAAGCGGCTGTGGTGCTAGTGTTGGTGGTGGTACCGGCGGGCTGGCGAGTGGTAAATTGAGAGGTGCCGAAGCTGAGCTGGAGGAGGATGGTGCATTAAGGTTCCGAGCGGAAGCTGTAGACGATTGGGTGTCCTGTGTAAGCCAGTCAACTATGTCCTCAGAATTTTTTGAGTTCAGGGTCTGTGGTGGCCTCTGAACACTGGGCATTATTCTAGGGCCTAAGGAAATCACAGCACCACGACCACGACGGCCCTTGCGGGGTGGCCTGCCTCTGCCTGTCATTTTTTTTTTAATGTGTTGTACTATGAGTGCAAGGTGCTGTGCCACCCTATAGGAGTGTTGGGCAGTGGGTACAGTACACTCTGTGGACCTGACAGTCACTGGCAGCCCAGGCAACTGCAATTATAAAAAAATATATATTTTTTTAATTTGCAAGCTGCTGTGCGACCGTATATATCAGTGGTGGGTGGGCAGTGGCACAGTACACTCTCTGTGGACCTGACAGTCACTGGCAGCCCAGGCAACTGCAATTATAAAAAAATATATATATTTTTAATTTGCAAGCTGCTGTGCGACCGTATATATCAGTGGTGGGTGGGCAGTGGCACAGTACTCTCTCTGTGGACCTGACAGTCACTGGCAGCCCAGGCAACTGCAATTATAAAAAAAATATATATTTTTTTACTTTGCAAGCTGCTGTGCCACCGTATATATCAGTGGTGGGTGGGCAGTGGCACAGTACACTCTCTGTGGACCTGAAAGTCACTGGCAGCCCAGACAACTGCAATTATAAAAATATATATATATTTTTAATTTGCAAGCTGCTGTGCCACCGTATATATCAGTGGTGGGTGGGCACGCAGTGGCACTGCAGTGGGCACAGTACACTCTGTGGACCTGACAGTCACTGGCACCCAGGCAACTGCAATTATAAAAAAAAAATATATATTTTTACTTTGCAAGCTGCTGTGCCACCGTATATATATATCAGTGGTGGGTGGGCACGCAGTGGCACTACAGTGGGCACAGTACACTCTGTGGACCTGACAGTCACTGGCAGCCCAGGCAACTGCAATAATAAAAAATATATATATTTTTTTAATTTGCAACAAGATGCTGTGCCACCGTATATATATCAGTGGTGGGCAGTGCACTGCAGTGGGTACAGTACACTCTGTGGACCTGACACAGCACTCACTGCAATTATGACAGAGGAAAAAAATAAATATTTTTTAAAATGCACGGTACTGTGCCTGTGCCACCCGAAATGAGTGTGGTGTGCACACAGTACAGTCTGTGGTGGGTCTGTGGCCTCTCGCACACAGCGGGCAGGCAACTGCAGTGTACAATATATATATATATATATATATATATATATATATATATATATATATATATATATATATATATATATATATATATATAAAGAAAAAACTCAATTACCAGCCCTTAAAAGGGCTTTTGGGGACACTATATATATATATATATATATGTATATATATAAAAAAAGAAAAAACTCAATTACCAGCCCTTAAAAGGGCTTTTGGGGACACTATATATATATATATATATATATATATATATATATAAAAAATTACACAAATACCAGCCCTTAGAAGGGCTTTTTGGGGTGCTGTCAGGAATAGGATGCTGTCCTTAAGCAGTAGTGGACCAAGAACACTGACTAGCAAGACCAGGAACACTGACAACTGTCCCTAGCTATTAACAGCAGCAGCAGCAGCAGCTCTCCCTGCTCTCACTAACACACACTGCTTCAGAATGATCTAAGATGGATGCTGCCCTTGCTTATTTATAGGAGGTGGGAGGGTGTGGGAGGGAGGTATGCTGATTGGCTGGAAATGTGCCTGCTGACTGTGAAGTTCAGGGTCAAAGTTTGCCTCAATGATGTATTATAGGGGGCGGACCGAACATCGCATATGTTCGCCCGCAGCGGCGAACGCGAACATGCTAAGTTCGCCGGGAACTGTCCGCCGGCGAACAGTTCGGTACACCTCTAATTACCATAAGGATCTTCATTGTGGATACCTTCACTTAAGCTCAATATTTATGGACTTATTTATGGACATTTAATTTTGCCTTTACTTATTTCTTGTAATAGTTTGGTAAATTTTTAGCGTGACTTATATTTTATTTATTTGTTTTTTATACATGTTGCTCTGTATTCCTGTCATGTGTATCATGTTTTGTATCAATATATGACATTTGTGATTTGTCAATACTTGTTTACTATTAGTTATGCTTTCATAACAATAAATACATTTATCATTCTATAGTAGTGACTATTGCGTGCACTTCATTTAAAGTCCCACCTGTGCACTCCTTTCCATAAACAGGGCTAGTATTAGTTTGCTTTTGAAGCCTGGTAAGCCAGCTACAGAATCTAATTCCTATAGACCTATTTCCTTGTTACAAACTGACATAAAAATTTTGGCTAAAGTACTGGCTCAGAGGCTTAACAAAGTAATTGCTGATATCGTTCATGCAGACCAAGCTGGCTTCATGCCTAACAAATCCACTGCTTTCTACCTCAGATGACTTTATATAAAAATGCAACCACCAACTAATATTGAAGGGGCGAGAGCGCTTTTGTCGCTGGATACAAACAAAGCCTTTGATAGCGTGGGGTGGTGCTCTTTGTGGGCAGTGCTGGAAAGATTTGGCTTCGGATGCTGCTTTTGATGGAAAACACAGGCCCCTCTTTGCAAGATGTAATGCACATAGTCACGGAATTTAAAATGTTTTCAGGCTTGACTATTAACTTTATCAAGTCAGCCCTGTTGCCGCTGGATGGAGTTCTTGACCGCCAGTTATCTTCTTTCTGCCCACTGCCTGTAGTGGGGTAGTTCAGATATTTGGGAATCATAGTCTTGGCTGAGATTGTGGACTTTTGCCATTTGAACATATTTCCCCTGCTGTCACCGTTTAGGAATAAGGAGAAATTGTGGTCTACTGCTGTCAGTGGCAGGTAGAGCTAGTTTAGCAAAAATTATCCTAATGCCCCAGCTGCTCTATTTCCCCACAATACACCTGTGGTTATACCCCTTAAAATTTTTTGAGTGGAAAATTCCATATTTCGTTCACTACTATGGAAATCGGGTCCTGCTAGAGTCAGGCTGGAGAAACTCCAGAGGTCTAAGGATACTGGGGGCCTAACTTTCCCGAACCCCTGTACTATCTGTCTGCCCAGCTGCAGCAGCTGCTAAACAGCATGAATGATGTATCGGCCGAGGAGGAAACACACACTTATTCCACATTAGCTGTGGGGTTACATTGTGTAGAAGCTCAGACTCTCCCGAAGCCCTTGAGGCCCAGCTCTTCTTAAAGTCCAACAAAAGGTACCCCACATATAGGCTACTACAAAGGGTGTCAGGATTTACTAGGTACAGCCCCAACTGGAATAACAATACTTACCTGGAACCGGCAAAGCTGCAATTTGCAGCCCAGTGGCTAACATATGGTGTTACTCACCTCCGTTCCATTTTAAGAAATGGCAGGTTGCTCCCATTTGCCCAGATGCAAGCCAGATATGGATTGTCAAAAAAAAATGTACTTCCCCTACCTTCAATTGCAGCATGCCATTAAAGCGCAAGCATCCTTAGAGTAGGCGGTGTTATCTCCCATTCCTCTTTTCAAAATTATGCAGCAATCCACATCCACTAAATGGTTCATCTCCAGGTGTTATGTGATTCTTCTTCCAGAGTACCTGGAGAATTTTGCCGACATGGCTATGAAAAAATAGGTGGAGGATGTAGGTGATATAGATGGGGATCAGTGGAATATGTCCATTGTTATATGTTCTCTAAATGTAACCCAAAGACTGTCCTAACTATATATATTTTTGTGTGTTGGTCATATCCACCTAAATTATTTACTCTTGGACTCTGCCGAGATTCATTGTGTATGAGATGCTAGGGAGCTACCTGATACATCTCTTTTGGTGGTGCCCAAAGTTGCACCGCTTTTGGACTGGCATAGTAAACACCATTAACAATACTTTTCAAGTAACCCTCTCTCTTGACCCCAAACCTTGCTTATTGGGTATACTGGATGAGGTTATAATGGACATATATGTCAGAGAGGCGGTGTCTAGAGCACTGTTTTAAACTCAAAAGCTGATCTTGCAACATTGGATCTCTCAAACCTCGCCAACTGTAGAGATGTGATTACTGATTAGCCAACATTGGATTAACTTTGAGATATGAGTGTTTGATATATCAACATAGAGGCAACCTGACCCGGTTCAATGAGATCTGGGGATGCTGACCTGACTTGGCTGCATCGGACCTAATTCTTGATAGACTATTAACTTAAAGTGGGAACCCAACCGCTCTGTTTGTCCCCTTGGAGTGAGTTTAATTTAAAGTACTGGGGAAGAGATATGATGAGAATGTCTTCTTAAACCATACCTAGGGATGCATACACTGTGAGATATAATGATCAAAGACACCTCAGGTTCAATTGGTATTATAAACCTGCTTTATCTTTGTACAAGAACATTATTCTACTTTGTATTCTGCAAAAGTATTGTATAATGTAAGCCCCCGTTCACACTAAGGCGACCTGTGAGGCGACCTGGTCGGAGGTCGCCACCCGAAGTCGGATCGCCCCTATGTGAACGGGGCCTAATACTCCGGAATGTGCCTTGTTTATTGTACTATTAAAAGTTGTTGACAAACTTTAATCTGATTTAAAAAAAAAAAAAAAATCAAAGAAAATTGAGGGATTATTTATAATCCACATTATATATACCTTGAAAATGGAAAATAATATACAATTAAATTAAGGATATTCACAATAAAAAAAATAATAATAATAATTGGAAAAAAGCTTATCTTTTGAGTTTTCTCTTATATACTTGTTCGGTTATTTATAAAAGAAGCATAAAAGAAGCATAAAAGCCACATGTTAATGTGATTGTAGCCTTGGAACCATCAGTCACTAGCCCTCCCCCCCTCAAAAAAATATATATTTTTGTTTATAACAGTAGGCCGCAGCGATCTCCATGACTGCCGACTTTAATCCCGGAAGTATTGTTTTGGGGAGGGGACCTCCACCTCCTTGCCTTCTGCCATGGGAGAGATATTTTTGGCCCATGGCTTGGATTACATGGAGCACATTGCACACTATAGACACCACTTTTTAAAAGGAACATATTAGTTAGGCTTCATTATTTTCAGTACTGGGCTCTGGTCCCAAATGTAGTGATTAGGGATGATCGAACTTTTGAAAAGTTCGGTTCGACCAGAACACCCAAACTTCCCGAAAGTCCAGGTCCGGATTCCAGAACCCCATTGAAATCAATGGGACCCGAACTTCAGTGATCAAAAAACACCATTTTGATGCCCTAAAACCCAATAAATGCCCATAAAAGTGCCTAGGGTTCTGGGTCATGCCCCAGGGACTATTAATCACACAAAAAAAGTTCTAAAAAATTGTCGTTTTTAATAGAGAGCCAATTATTGAAAAAATTATTGAAAAAAAAAATTGATTTCTTTGGATTTAGTGTCTGGGGGGTCTAAAAAGTGTACCTGGAGAGAGCATGCGCGGTAGCTCCCTGGATGGCCGCTTAGTCCGGAAGCTCCGTCCCGCTGTGACCACACGGACATCCCCACAGCACTAACCGCCATACCACCGCCGCCTCGGGACGCCGATCCACCGCGGAACACCCGGTCCACATCACGGGACACCCGATGTCCGGCTCCCAGGTCTGCAGGGACCTCTCTAGGCAACTGGATTCGGCGGCCTCCCACCCTGGCAGCCCCAAGATGGCGGCCGCTCCACCTCACAGCACGGGACCCGTGGGAGAGGTGGACATAACAGATGTCCCGACGCCTGCCATGACTATCAGGTCAGTTACTGACAGCCCGGCCACCCCCCTGGGCTTGCCTCAACTCCTGTCCCCAGCCTCCACAGTCTCCCTTCTTGACAGAACCCTGGAGGAATTAACCCAGTCCCCAGCTGCGGCCTACCCAGCTGTCCAGAACATCTCACAGGGCCCCCTGCCTTTTCCTCAACCTCACCAGCAAGATCTTTCCTACCTCATGCATACCTTCTCCCAGATGCTTTCACAGGGTCTGGCACAGACTGCTTCCCAAATAACCTCTGCCATCCACAATGATCTCCAGAACCTGGGATCCAGACCAGACTGTCCTTAAAGTTAACCAAAATTCAGCCAGGATGCAAGAATTACATGACCAGCTGGACACTGCTTTATCCAAAATTGACAAGCTTGAGAATCGCTCCAGGCGATACAATTTTAGGATCAGGGGATTATCTGAAAATATTAAAGATGTTGAAGATGCCGTTACCGCTTTCATCCGGGACTTGATCCCTGACATACCGCCTCACCGGCTGGAACTGGAAAGAGCTCATAGGGCTCTCAGAGCCCCCCTCCCTGACGGATCCCCAAGGGATATTATCGTCAAGCCACACTTTTACAAAGTAAAAGAGGCGGTCATGAGGATCGCACGACGCTCCGACCATCTGGCTATCCAAGGTCACCCCATTAAAATTTTTGCAGATTTATCGCCTACTACTATTCAGAAAAGGCGATCCCTCAAACCACTCCTTCAAGTTTTGCAGCAGAAGGCGATCAAGTATTGGTGGTCCTTTCCCTTCCGCCTTACTTTTCTTCACCAACAACGTACCTATAGCTTCTCGGCTCTTCCTGATGGCGAACAGCTCCTCCTGAAACTTGGTCTCATCACTCAAGACCCCACCTCCTCCGCTCATAACAGAAGCTCTGGCTCTTACAAACGCCCTTCTCCTCAGAGCCCCCTGGTTCCAGCTTGGCAGAAGCAGAAGTTCAAGAGGGCCAAAGATACTAAACCACCCTAGACATTCTCCACATCCGGGTTGTCTCTCCACATTTTTCTTGCAGGACTCGTTCCTGTTTTTTCTTGCCCTGTGAGGGGCTCGGCCCCACGGTTACTTTTCTACATTGACCCCATTACATAATATTTTTCCCCCCTTTTTTTTTTTTCTTCTTCCTTATTTGTTGCTCAAAGGTGTTGGACATATTCTAATACTGTTTTTTCTTATATAATATACTGATTTGGTTATATTGTTGGGGGTTACGCCCCCGATGACAGTTAATACTATTGGACTTTTCAGGTGGTAAACACTGGCTTCTTGGAATTTTTTTAAAAAAACATGTCATTTTTATTGTTTGCTTTTTTCTTTTAATTGGGGTGTCTGGTCATGGCGGGATTCCTGCTGCGCCTCGCTCCGTCTCTTCCTGGGACTTTTTCCCCCAGTTGAGTGGAGCTGATGCCTTCGCTCCTCGAAGACATCTATGGGATTCAGGGGTTGGTAGGATCTGGCCTACCTCTCCTGAATTGGGTGGGGATTATTTCTTGCAATGAATGTTGGCTAACGTTGCAGTGTGTGTTCTTTTTTTGTCTTTTTATTTTGTTTCCTCTTTTCTCTCCCCTTTTCTTTCCTCCCCCCCCTCTGGTCACCGGGGGTCTCTCTAATTCTTCCCTACAGGGATTACGTCTTCCAGGACCGTCGCCATGTTTGAGCTTCGCTGCCCACCTTGACAGGCTCCGGACTTGTTGCTTTGCTCCACCCTCAGCTCCTCAAGTTCTGCTGAACCGATGACGACACCGAATACCGCCTCCCGACCTTGGAAGATTGCTTCTCACAATATCCAAGGGATTAATTCCCCGTCGAAGAGACGTAAGCTTTTTAATCTGTACCACTCTCACCACATTGACATTGCATTCACTCAGGAGACTCACTTCCCAGCATCTTACAGACCTTTGTTTGTTCACCCAAAGTATCCTCAATTTTATTTGGCCAATGCTACCGATAAAACCAGGGGAGTTGCAATATTCTTTGGGCGCCACGTTCACTTTGAACTGACCCGGAAAATAGAGGACCAGGAGGGGAGGTATTTATTACTCATAGGCTTACTGGGGGGTTTAAAATACTCTCTCCTATCTTACTACGCCCCGAATAAACATCAAGATCTGTTTTTTCGCCACTTGGCCACCCACATCATTCCCCAGGCAGAAAGCACATTAATCATGGGGGGGACTGTAATGTAGCCTTAGACCAAAGTCTGGACAAATCCCGCCCGGGTAACCCCTCTCTTTGCCGTCCTCCCAGGCAGAGTACCAGGATAGCTAAGCTGCTCTTTTCGGAAGGGTTAGTGGACATTTGGAGGGAACATAATCCCCATGCCAAAGACTACACTCATTTCTCTGCCCCACACAACCTCTTATCAAGGATAGATCATATTTTTATCTCTGCGTGGGCGGTCCCATACACGCTTAAGTCCTTCATTAAGGACTCGCCTATCTCTGACCATGCCATGGTTGTCTTACTGCTACATCGCACTCACGCCTCTGAGGGTACGTTTCGGTGGCATCTTAATGAGGCGCTTTTAAGCAATCCGACTCACTGCACAATTATATCTAAAGCTCTTGAGGAGTACTTCTCTTCCAATGTCACTCCAGAGGTCTCCCCCGAGACTATCTGGGCTGCTCCCAAGGCGGTTATCCGGGGCAAGTTGATTCAAATTTCCGCCAACCTCAAGCGTCAGAGGCGGGTGGACCTGCTTAAACTGGAATCATACTTTCTTGCTCTTAGTAAGGACCACAAACGGAACCCTACCCCAACTTCAAAAACTCGCCTGGAGGAATCCAGGCTTCAATTGAATCTCGCATTGACGACTGAGGCAGAGAAACAACTACGTTGGTCGGGGGCAAAATTTTATGCTTCCACCGACAAGATTGGCCCCAGACTCGCAGCTAAATTGACCCCCAGACAGCGTTCGCTCACAATTCCTAAAATTAGAACGTCTCAGGACACACTCTCCCAAGATCTCCAACAGGCTTTGCAGTCTTTTCACTCTTTTTATTCTAAATTATACGACTTTGAATCCCGATCCCCCTCCCGGGAAACGCTTTCCTTTCTAGACGGACTTTCGCTCCCCTGTCTCAGTCGAGAACATAGGGATATTTTGGAGGACCCTATTTCCGAATCGGAAGTCTTGTTGGTAATCAAGCACTTGAAGACAGGGTCCACCCCTGGGCCCGATGGGTTCTCCTCGCTCTATTATAAAACTTTCGGGCTTAATTTAGCGCCTCACCTCTGCAGATTTTACAACGGGCTGCAAAAGGGGGAGCCTATTGAGAGGGCCTTAAATTCGGCATATATTTCGGTCATCCCCAAACCGGGCAAGGACCACAGCGACGTTAGCAACTATAGACCTATTTCTCTCATTAACGTGGACCTTAAAATATTGAGGAAGGTCCTCGCTAACAGGCTGTCAAGCTTCATTAGTACATATGTACACAAAGACCAATCGGGTTTTATCCCGGGGAGACAGGGATCCGACCAAATTAGGAGAGCTGTAGACCTTATCTCTTTGACCAACTCCAGATGGGATGGCGGCCCTCACCAAGATACTTTACTCCTTTCCCTCGACTTACATAAGGCGTTTGACTCCCTCTCCTGGCCTTATCTCTTTGAGACCCTCCAAAGGTGGGGTTTTGGCACCAAATTCCTCAATATCTTACGAGCACTCAATTCGCTGCCCTCTGCCCAGGTCCGGTTACTGGGACACTATTCTGATTCTATCCCCATTAAGAGGGGCACGCGACAGGGTTGCCCCCTCTCACCCCTTATATTTGCAATTGCCATAGAATCCTTGGCGGTCACGATCCGCCACCACCCCGACATCCACGGCGTTCGCTGTGGTCCGACAGAGCACAAATGCGCTCTTTTTGCGGATGATGTCTTACTCTTCCTGACGTCCCCTGTTGTTTCGCTCCCTACTGTTATGCGCTTACTCCAGACGTTCTCTCTCGCCTCCGGCCTCACGGTAAATTTCTCCAAATCAATGGCTCTCAACATCACGGTTCCCACACCTGCTCTCGAGGCTCTGAAACCTTCCTTTCCATTTATATGGTGTCGTGCCTCGCTCCCTTACTTGGGGGTACACCTTTCTCCATCCATCGCCACTTTATACCAGACTAATTATCCCCCCTTATACAGAAAGTTGAAAGCTGACCTGTCAGACTGGGATTTTCACAATCTCTCCTGGCTGGGTAGGATAAACTCGGTCAAAATGACCTTGTTACCGAGGTTGCTGTACTTCTTCCGTTCCCTTCCCATTCCCCTTCGTAAAAGCCATCTGAATGCCCTACAATCCAGCGTAGTGAAATTTGTTTGGGGCAAGAAGGGTTACCGTTGCTCACGCTCAGTGCTATTCCGACAAAGGACACAAGGCGGATTGGCCTTGCCCAATCTGTGGAAATATTATCAGGCAGCTCAGCTTGCCCAGTTTTCGGTGATCTATACTCGCGTTCCTAAACCTGACTGGATCCATATTGAGAGGCAGGCCATCCCTAATTACACACTGGACTATGTCGCCTGGTGCCCACCTAGGCTTCAACCTGCGATCTTGGCACCCACCCTGTCGCACTCTATCAGCCTATGTAGACAGCTCTATAGACTCCCTAGTCTGGTCTCACCCATGAGGCCATTAACTCATTTATTCCATCATCCCCAATTCTTGCCTGGACATGACGTCAAAGCTTTTCACTGGTGGACAAACAAAGGTCTGTACCGCATAGGACATTTCCTATCGCTCTCTGGCCCACTCTCCCTCTCCCATTGCATTAACAAACTTAAGATGCCGGAGTCGGAAAAGTTCAGTTTTTTTCAAATTTCACATTTTCTGCATGCAATGTGGTCGGACAAACAGGTACCTCCAAGATTGACCTCCTACGAGCAGTGGTGTTCTGAATCCTCGGAGTTGAGGGGGGGCATATCAACCATATACGCAGCCCTGATGGATCCCTTGGATAAGCCCTCATATGCCCTCAAATGGGAAAGTGATTTACAGACAGTTTACTCGCTAGCCGAATGGCACCGTATGTTTCATAGATCCTTCAAGGGCGTCATTAACACGACTCTCATTGAAGCAAACATTAAAATTTTGACTCGGTGGTACCTGGTACCGACCCGCCTAGCACTTATGTTCCCCGGCACATCACCTTTGTGTTTCAGGGGTTGTGAACACCAGGGGTCCTTCATTCACATTTGGTGGTCATGCCCTAGAATCCGTTCCTTTTGGAATAAATTCTTCCATCTGCTCCGACAAGTCACGAATCTCCAGGTCCCCCAAACACCACATGTCACCTTCCTCCATGACTTCCCACGGACATACCCTAAGAGCTTGTCCGCCCTATTGTTTTTCATGTTCCTGGGAGCGAAGCTCACTTTGGCTAAGTCCTGGAAACAACCTTTGGTCTCCCTTAACGCTGCTAAACGTAAGATCTCTTGGATCATGGCCCAGGAAAAAATGGTGGCAATCCTCCAGGACCGATTAGCTAAATACGAAGCTGTTTGGGATCCATGGGCTCAATATCTGCATATAACCCTGTACACTTCCCTGACTTACCACACCTACTGTACCCCCGGTGACTTACCCTCCCTTCTTTACTCCTCTTCCTGATTTCCTTCCCCATCTCCCTTCTGTTTTCCTTACCCCTATCTTTCTACTCTTTTCGTCTGTTTTTTTGTATTACCTTTTTTTTTTTTATGTATGTTGTTTCAAGGCTTGGGGCTCCCCCCCCCCCTTCTCCTTGTGGAGCCTCTCCCTATTGCCTTTGTCTCCGTACCTGCTCAGGGATTCTTTTGCTGAGATCCCTGTTGCATACTGGTGAGAGACCTGGTCCCCAAATGTGTCGCAACCCTCCTGGGTGCTTGGGGCCTGGGTTTCACTCGCCAATTAATTGTATTTTGACTCCTCATCCCCACATGGTTCCACTTGGCTCCCGGGAGGTTGTGGGGAAGTCTTTCCACCACTGGTCCCTGGTTTTTGGTATACATAACAGGCCTTTTCTTTGGTCGTTGCTCCTAGTGGGCCAGTACAAGCTCTCCTGCATATTTCATTGCTGCTCTGCACTGTTAAGCTTGATCTCTTGTTTCATTGTTTATTGCTAGTGGCTGCATTTGACGGTTTGTATTGCTTTTATTTTCTTCAATAAAAATATTTGAAAGATAAAAGTGTACCTGTGAAGTTTCAGCTCTGTAGCATGTCCAGAACCAAAAAAAAAAAAGATTGTTTGTCTTAGAATTGCAGTAGAGCAGGGATAGGGCTCTGCTACTTTCACACCTGGCCGTTTTGGTTGCAGGCGTTTATTGTGCTTTTTTGTGGATGTCTTTGGAGGCAGGCATGACATCTGAACTTCTGTGTAGGGGTATATATACATACACACACATATATGTATATATACACATATAGGTGTGAAAGTAGCAGAACCCTATGCCTGCGCTAATGAAATTATTTGCAGGCATGTGGCTCCGCTCCCATCACACCTATATGTGTGTATGTGTATATATACATATATGTGTGTGTGTATATATACCCCTATACAGAAGTTCAGATGTTATGCCTGCCTCCAAAGACGCCCAAAAAATGCCCAAAAAAACGCCTGCAACAACACACCTGGGCGTTTTTGTTGCAGGCGTTTATTGTGCATTTTTTGGGCGTCTTTGGAGGCAGGCATAACATCTGAACTTCTGTATAGGGCTATATATACACACACATATATATGTATATATACACATACACACATATAGGTGTGAAAGTAGCGGAACCCTATGCCTGCGCTAATGAAATTATTTGCAGGGATGTGGCACCGCTCCTATCACACCAGTATGTGTGTATGTGTATATATACATATATGTGTGTGTGTATATATACCCGTATACAGAAGTTCAGATGTTATGCCTGCCTCCAAAGACGCCCAAAAAATGCCCAAAAAAACGCCTGCAACAACACACCTGGGCGTTTTTGTTGCAGGCGTTTATTGTGCATTTTTTGGGCGTCTTTGGAGGCAGGCATAACATCTGAACTTCTGTGTAGGGGTATATATACACAGACACATATATGTATATATACACATACACACATATAGGTGTGAAAGTAATGGAACCCTATGCCTGCGCTAATGAAATTATTTGCAGGGATGTGGCTCCGCTCCTATCACACCTGTATGTGTGTATGTGTATATATACATATATGTGTGTGTGTATATATACCCCTATAAAGAAGTTCAGATGTTATGCCTGCCTCCCAAGACGCCCAAAAAATGCCCAAACAAAAACGCCCAGGTGTTTTGCTGCAGGCGTTTTTTTGGGCGTCTTTGGAGGCAGGCATAACATCTGAACTTACCTTTTTTAAAATTTTATTTGGAAAAAGATTGCACTTACATTTGCATGAATGGTTCAGGCAGAAAAATCTTAAGTTACAGGCAGAG
Source organism: Pelophylax lessonae (assembly GCF_965119305.1). Lineage (NCBI taxonomy): Eukaryota > Metazoa > Chordata > Amphibia > Anura > Ranidae > Pelophylax > Pelophylax lessonae. Next base: position 498,323,562 of record NC_138769.1, on the reverse strand, counting down.
GATCTCTGTTGCACCTAGGATCCGGCTGCAGCACGGACTCCGAGTGACGTAATGACGGCACGCCTCCCTCCTCAGCCGGATCCGAGGTGCAACAGCCCCTGTATTACAGTGCTAGAGATTTGGCCGGGCTATGTTATATACTGGGGGGCGTATTCACTACTGATTGGCCTCTGGGCCCCCTAGTCACTCCAATCACATTCCTAGCATCCTCCTGCCCCCTCAATTGGCTTTTACTAATGTTTCTGGTACAATCACGGGCTTTTAAAGCCCAGTTCCTGTCCCATTGCATTTTGGTCGGTTCCGGTTGCCGAATTCCGAACTTTTTCCGCAAAAAGTTCGGAATTCGGCCGAATTTCGAACAGTCAATGTTTGGGTCGAACCGGTGGTCGTCCCAAACCGTTCGATCATCCCTAGTAGTGATTTTCTTCCCTCCTTCTGTAGGTAAGGGGGTTCACCCTCCATAAGGGTGTGTTTCTATTTATGAATTTCTTTGTTATTTTTCATTTTATCAGATTATGGAAACCCCTCACAAAAGCTCAAGGTTGGAGACCATCTTGGGGTTGCCAGTGCATGATATCTACAGCTAGGGCAGCTTGATATTTTTAGATTATACTTTAAAGGTATTACAATCTTTTATTGTTACAATTCCTTAGATATAATATGCCAGTCTCATCCCTGTTACATATTTTTACTTATTTTTCTCTTTTTACTTCTACAGCATTAAAGAGAACCCCATTTTTTTTTTAGCTTATAACTATTTTACACATCTTTTCCTTCTGGGTGTCCTCCCATTGCCTGGGCGGGGGGACCTGTTGGGAGGACAATTTGTATCTTGGTTTGGTTATATTACTATAATTGTTTTTATTTTGGTTTATTTGTCATTGTCAGGTAGGTGTTATATCATTTTATGTTTATTTGCTTTTGCATTTCTTTTTTTCTCACCCCCTTCAGTTGAGTCCGTACAGCATCATTATGGCTTAATGTGATTATTGTTATTATAAATAGTGTCTTCTCATGTTTTGGATATGGAAACAGCTCTAGAAAATATCCTGAGGAAGCAAAATGTGTAGACAAAAGCTGACATGCCCAGTTTACATTTACTATTTATTTTATACTATTTTTCTGATTATTTTAATGGTGGATTTTATACTGTTTATGAATAAAAATGTATACATTTTATGATTGGGTGTTGCCACACTGTTAGGCCCCGTTCACACTGGGGCAACGCTACTTCCCGGGGCGACCTCCGAGGTCGCGGTGCAAGCAGCTTGCATTGAAGTCTATGCAGGTCGCTCCGGGTCGCCCCAAAGAAGCTCCGGACCCTTTTTCTAAGTCGGAGCGACTTGTGTCGCTCCTATTAGAATGGGTCCATAGCTTCTCAATGCAAGGCGACCTACGGCGACCTGTCAGGCGACCAGGTCGCCTGACAGGTCGCCCCAGTGTGAACGGGGGCTTAATATGACACTGGCAAGGTATATTCAAAGTTCCATCTTTTTCTTTTTTGGATTTTGAAAAATAGATGGGGAGAGCGTGCTGCCCTGGTATGGGCTATCTGAAATCTCAAACATCTTCAACAGAAGGCCAGAAGTGTACACCTGAGCTGTCTACCCCAAATAAAGAGCTAAGATAGCCAACAATATCATACCACTAAAGCCAAATTTCTCTAACATCATTTGTATATATCACCAATGAACCTTGTCAAATGCCTTCTCTGCATCTATGGAAAGCAGCAGAGAAAGTGTGACTCAATTCTGCTTGGTGGAGAAAGAATTTTGTATTGTAGCATCAGCTGCTTGTCTGCCCTTTGTGAACCCCATTTTGTCTGGTTTAACCAATGTAGGGAGAATATTGAGTAGGCATTTGCTAACAGTTTGGCAAAAATCTTCACATCAGAGTTTAGTAATGAAATATGGCGAAAAATTGCAAGTAGTTGGATCTTTGCCAAATTTGAGAAGAATAACTACATATACTTTCATCATCTCCCCGGGAAATGACTCCCCAGAGGCAGCAGCATGGAAAATATTTACCAAGTGTTAGTGGATGCTAAATAGCTTTGCATAACTTAATACTAAACCCATTCAGGTCTTGAGATTTACCAGTGGGTAAGGAGTCGATAATTTAGCAGATCTCAGTAATGGTGAAAGGAGAGTTCAAAATTCCCAACTGTGAAACAGATAGACTAGGGAGCTGCAGGTGGACTAAAAAAGACTGTATTGAAGCATTAGATGGTTGTGGTGTAGAACTGTTAGTGGTTTGCAAAGGCATCTGCTATGGCCTGTGGCTTCCGAAGCATTTTGTTATCAATGGAATGAAAGAGAAGTGTTATGCTAGCTTTAGCTTTTGATTCTTAATCCTTAAATCATAAAGCCTTAAAATTGTGAGCATAAAAGTTTTGTTTGAGGAGGTTAAAATGTTTATAGTGATGCTCATTTACCAACACCCTGAATTCTTTCCACTGGTTCAGTAAAGAGGCAGCCATGGTATTCGAAACTGAGTGTTTGTTTTGAAGATCCAAAGCATGGATTTCAGAAAGAAGATTATTGAGCAGTACGTTGAATTATTTTAAAATTCTGGAGCCTAATCGGATTAGTATGCCTCAGACAAAAGCCTTATGGGCATTCCACAGAGTGAAGGTCTTAAAATCTGGGGACTTGTTTTACCGAAAAAATCAGGGAGATGTTGGTTAATAATTTTTTGATGATTTTGGGATTGTATAATATAATTGTTACAGTGTCACAAACAAATAGGGGAGCATGGGTCCTTGTTGTCCACAGTAATAGATATGGCAGCATGGTCTGACTGGGTGATTTCATAAATGGAGGATGAGGATACCTGTTGTAATAGCCATTTATCCATGATAAACATGTTGATACGGGAGTATGTACTGTGCCTGGTAGAGTAAAATGGGAAATCTTTCTCATTGGCATGTTGGCAGTGCCACATGTCATAGAAGTCTTTGTTGTGTAAGAACTCACCCAAGGAAGGACATCCTTCTGTTGGCCAAGGAGGTAGAGGCCAGTTTCTAAGATATGTCTAAACAATGTTTAAATAGATCTCAATTGGTATGTATTGGGCACATGAACAGATATAACGGTATACAGTTTGTCATTTAAAGTACATTGCAAACTTATGAACTGGCCATTAGAGTCAGAGATCATATCTTTGAACACAAGGGATATTGAGTCTGTGGTAAGATGCCATCCTGTGGTGGATGGCATCTTACCACAAAGAATAAAGGCCATGGATCAGGTTGGATCGACTGATGCAAAGCAGAATGGGATAGAGTTTACGTGATGCTGGAGGATACAGGTAGGTAGGGATTGGCAGAACACAGCATAATATGGAGCACTGAACTAACAACAACCATGCAGAGACAAGTAGTCAATGGAAAAACAACATGTTCTGAAGGGGAAAAGGCTATGGAATAGGAAACAGCACAAACTTTAAAGGGGTAGGTCTCTGAGGGGAATGAAGAGCAACATGCACTGCAGTAAGGCAAGGAGGTATTGAATTGCGTTGGTCAGTACTTCCTTTGCAACTGGGGGACATGAAAATGATGGTGGTAGGTTTTCCATGTCACAAGCTTCCAAGCATATTGAGGCACTGAGGATGAAGGTCTGGTCAAAACCTGGGATAAAGAAGTTTACCTCTCGGAGAACCTGGAGACCCTCATACAGCATGTTAATTTTAGTGCTGGATCCCTGGTGTGTCACTAGTTGTGTGGCAGGGTATCATTATTGGTACACCAGTTTGTGATTCCTGAGAACCTAAGTAATAGACTGCAAATTTCTATGTTTTTGGAGCACGTGTTGAAAGAGGAGGAGTTGCAAATTTGCAATTTTCTCTGGTAGCTGAGCCATAAGCAACTTTTCTTTGACTTGATAGAAGTGAAACCAGGGAAATACCTCCTATGGTATATTGGAAGCTAAGGTGGGTGGATTAAAGGACCCTATGGATTTGGTCTATGATTAAGTTTGCCGATGTCATAGATAGTAGTTCTGTAAGAAGACATTGCAGACATAGTGTGGTAGCTAAGCAGGCTGGACGGTCTTTGGGATACCTTGTATTTTTGAAATTATTACACCTGGACCGGTCTTCTAAATCTGCAACTTTAGCTTTTAGCCAGGAAATGTCATGAAAGATTATGCAAATTCACTTTTATCTTCCACATTGCTTACTCTGTCTCCCAAAGCACTTCAGATTTGAATTGATTCAGACACACCAGAAAATCAGGTTGTAGCAAAGCCCTCAATAATAAATATTAAATATATTTTTAACCATGGTATCAGAAACAGGATGACCAGATGTGGAGAAAGAAGCTATGGGGTCAGAGGAGGTTGTTTCCATGTTCTGTTGGCATGTAATTCACTCACCCAGAGGCCATACCACTATCTTCTCCAGAATTTCTCTGAGGCTTAGATTTGACTAGACTCTGGGTTGTGGGGGGAGAATGATTCATAACCACCCAGAGAGTGTGTATTGCCAGTGGCAGAAGCAGCCACATCTAGCTCTAAAGGAGTCAGCAGACAATAGAGCGTCAGCAGCATTTGGTGGCTGGAGGTGCATGCCATCATTTTGTTAAAGTGTCCTGGTGTATGGTGTCTGGGAAAAGTGCCATAATTTTCTGTGGCTGGGTCTTTTCTCTGCAGCGTCTGGGCATACCGCCTGATGGAGCATATGGAAAGGTGTAGCTAGAAGCTCATGATAACCATTATCCCTTGGGAGTAGAGCTCCTCTCTCACATCGCAATATTCCTAAATGGTCACTCCCCCCCCCCCCCCCCATGAACATTCTTAGAACAAAAACAAATTAAGCAAAAATGTACTAGTGTATACCCAGCTTAAGCAAATCATGTGAATAAAACAAAGAAAGCTTTCCAACAAGAGGGAGGAGTTGCTGCTCAGGATCAAAATTCAGATGGTTTAGCAGCAACAAACCTAATGTCAAACCATCTATGGCAAGTGCTGTTTATGAGAAGTCAATCTATTGACTGAATACTCATGAACAGGTCTGCTGAAAAATTTATATTTTCTCAGCACTGCAGGGAATTGGTGGGTAACGCTTTCAGGATACAATGACAAAGAGTGGAAAGTTCCCACATCTACAACAAATGTGTGGATGGGAAAATCTGATCAGTTTTTTTTTCGTTCAGCCTGTGGGTTGAACTAAAAGTCCTGAACAATGTATGACCAGTTGAAGTGATGTTTTGAGTTGTGCAAGGTTCGTTATTATAAGTGCATTGTTGTTTTACATTCAAAGTGTCTCACAAGTTACAGGAAAAAGTGGTATATTGGTATGACAAGAACTTTAAATTTAAAAAAAAAACTTCAACAAGCTGTGATCCTTACTATATGACACATGGAACCAAGTATTTGCAGCAAAGAGCACAAAAGGAAATCGGGCAATTGAGAGTAATTTAAAGACATATTAGCCATCATTCCACTAGGTAACAAACATAAAAAAAATACAATTAAAACCTAAATGGCTAAACTCTAGTGTAAAAAAGGAATACTTGAAAAAAAATAGTCATTTAAAAAGTACAGTATATAGAAGAAGGGACACTATCAGCATTTCAGATTTACAAGAAATATAACAAGAAACGCAAGCAATCAATTAAGGTGGCTAAAAAAATATTAGGAACGCATTGCTTTAGCAAGTAAAACAAATTCAAAACATTTTTTTAAAAATACATCAATAGTAAAAATGTTATCACAAACAGATAGGCCCCATAACAGATGAAGAAGGGGAGTTGGTCATAAATAATAGGGAGAAAAACATCTATGATCACTGCTTATACATTCATTTTATAACATTAGAATTGTATTATCAATACAAACAAAATTGTATCTGATAATCCAATATAGGGAAAAATATCCCTTTATATGGTGAGTGCTGCCTGTTTGCTGGCCATCTCTTTCTACAACTTGAATTTCCCTGCATGCTTTGCAGCTTCTCCTCTGATGTGTATTTTTAATTTCAAAGGACTTTATATCCCATGGTACCTATCTGCCTGCAATCAGTGATCCCTGTACTGACTCCACCTCCAGAAACTCCTCTTCTCAGCACCCCTGTAGTCCAGAAGGCAGGCACAGTTAAATGTGTGACACCAGCAGTGCCTAATCACAGAGCATACATTTTAAATCATTTAAGGAAGTAAATGTGTAGAGGTCTACACAAAATATATATATATATTTTTGCAGGTTGACCATAATTTACTAATTAAAATAATAGGTAAATAATAATTACAATAATAAGTGAAACCAGACATAATAATATTAAATAATAATAAAACAAATTAATTGTAACACAATACAGCAGCTGGTACCTGCACAAACCAACCAGGATCATACATATAGTTCTAGGTGTGACAAGGAATGTGAGTGTGGTGGCCCCCAACGCTGTACAGAGCTCAGTGTGTCATAATTAAGCATTGCTCAATGTTCTATCACAGCTGTGGAGTCACATGGAATGTGAAAGTGGTGGCCCCTGGTGCAGTACAGAGCTCCATGCTCATATTTTAGAACTGCTTGGTGTTGTATCACGGCTGAGATATGGACTGTGAGTATGGTGGCTCCAGTGCTGTACAGAGCTCTGTGTTGAATACACAAAATAATTTTATAAACTTCAAGATCATTTGTATTAAAAGGAGTAGGTTAGCTATAATGTAAATACAACGTGGAATATATAATTTTACATTTCAACCATAGATTCGCTTTAAATATTTTTTTCTATTAATATTTATAGATGAAAAACACAGGTAATGATGGAAAAGTAGTACTAATGATGTTTTACCAACAGAACCTCCGTGGCTGAAATAAAGTAGTGATAAATGACTCATTCTCTAAATGGCCTTGTAGCCAATGATTTTCAGTTTGTTTATTTATGATATAGGGGTTAAAACAATAAAGTTTCAGTGTTTGCAGAACATGCCAAAATATACAGGGAAAAACATTTGGGACAGGATGTAGCATCATAACAGGAAGACCGTAATAAAACAGGGGAACCCACAACTATAAGGCAAATGAGGTTCAATACTGAGAAATGTAAAGTTATAAACTTGAGCGCAAAAAATTTATTTGCATGTTAAATGACCACAATGCCCTGCGCCACCGCACAGTGCATTGGAAGCCCTTATGGGCTGAATCAATAAAAGCTTTGTTTAATCAGGGCACATAGTACTGTCAGAGCCATGTTTGGACACTGTCATGATGACTCTATGAATGAATGAATCTAATCATGGCTATTTTTCCCATTTCAGTCATTTACAGTGTGATATTGGTGTGGAGAGAGATAGAACAGAGCTCTGTTCAGTGCTACTAGCCAGTTAGTGTGCTATAATGTACTATTGAGATTCTATTGTCAGTGTAAAGTATCAGTTTAGTGTGAATCTAGTGATAGTGCTGTGTGAGTATAGTGCGACCATTCATTTTTACTTTGGTGTTAATTTAATGTGAATCTAGTGATAGTACAGTGTGAGAGTGGTGCGACCATTTATTTTTACTTTAGTGTAATTTTATTTTGTCAGGACAGGTTTCCTGCATTATATTTGAATGCATTACTGCATGTTTACTGCAGTATATTGCAGTACGTTATTGCAGGTTTACCGCAGTATATTTTAGTGCGTTATTGCACATTTACCGCAGAATATTGCAGTGTGTTACTGCACACATGCCTCGAGGCAGGCGGTTGAGCATATGACCATACAGAGGGCTTGGATAGCCCAGGACTGCGGGTCCATATAATTGGGATAGATGTGCGTATAGGCCCTATTTACCTGCCTGAAGTACCCTTCAGTCCGAGGAGAGGTCAACTCTGCTATCATTTAGGACAAGTTTGGGGATATACCTCCTACAAACTACACAGAAAAAGGTCCCTTGAGCCTGGCTTAAGTTTTTGCAATATAAACACTAGATTGATTGGATCTGGGGGTGAACGCACATATGGATGAACAAACCAGGAAGAGGATACCTATTTGCTGAGGGGTGACTATACCCCAAGATGCTCAAGTGGAGCCATATTTAGCAGCCTTGACCTTGATGACACAGCTGGGACCTAATATATCGGATTTTATGCAAGAGATTTCTTTTTGATGCCTATATAGATTATGTATGGTGAATACGGAGGTATTATCTTCCGAACAGCCTATGCATCGCTATAGCCCTGTCGCCTAACACAAGTCACTGTTCAAAAAGGAAACATCGGTCTGTTATGGTCTCTCAGGCCCTGAGGAAGCCTTAAGCGAAACGCGTCGGCTTGCTGGGGACCTACCGTGACCGAATTCAGCTTGAGACCCATCATCCACCTACACAGGCTTTGTTTTTCGCTCTAATCCCTTGTGGGATATGTTTCTATACAAACAGTGATGTTAGAATTTGTTTTTAACAATTTTGTATGTTATTTTGTTGCTATCATACATGCATGGTAATCCATGCTTGTTTTTTACTTGCTACAATAATAAAATGTATTTTTGATTTTACAATTGGTTTTGGTTCTGATCCTTCTACTCCCACTGGCCCGCAAAGCCCCGCCTTTTTCTATCCCAATGTTTTTCACTAATCTTCAACAGGGGTAAGGGCCTATCTTACACGGCAATTTTTTGTCTACTTACTGCACATTTAATGCAGTATATTTCAGTGAGTTATTGCAAGTTTACCACAGTAAATTGAACTGTGTTAGTGATTGCAGTGCAATACTGTACATTTAATGCAATATATTTCAGTGCATTATTGCAGGTTTACCACAGTATATTGCAGTGCTTTAGTGCACATTTAACGCTGTATATTTCAGTGCATTATTGCAGCCTTAACACAGTATATTTCAGTGCAATACTGCACACTTAACGCAGTATATTTCAGTGTGTTGTTGCAGGTTTACTGCAGTATATTGCAGTGCGTTACTGCACATTTAATGCAGTATATTTCATTGTACGTTATTGCAACCTTACCGCAGTATATTTCAGTGCAATACTGCACATTTAGTGCAGTATATTTCAGTGTGTTTACTGCAGTATATTGCAGTGCACTACTGCATATTTAATGCAGTATATGTCAGTGTATTATTGCAGGTTTACCGCAGTATATTGCAGTGCATTACTGCACATTTAACACACTATATTTCAGTGCATTATTGCAGGTTTACCTCAGTATATTGCAGTGCTTTAGTGCACGTTTAACGTTATACATTTCAGTGCGTTATTGCACATTTAATGCAAGAGAAATGAGGGCGCTCTGGTGGGGTGGATGGCCGGTCCTGAGTAGCGTTGAAGGGATGGCACTTCAGTCAGCACTTATAAGAGAAGAAGCAACTCTGCAAGATCATGTGAAAGAAAGAAAGGCGCCTCTAAGTTCAAAATGAAAAGGTTTATTGTGGAGCACAAGGGGTTAAAAACACTTACAGGATTGTGGTTAAAAGAAGGCATATCATATCACGTTTACCGCAGTATATTACAGTGCATCAGTGCAGTTTTACTGCAGTATATTGTTGTGTGGCAGAGGGTGCCTCTGTAGTGAGAACTCAAGTTAAAATGCACCAAACACCACTTTCCATTGATTAAAGTGCATCCACGTACACATTTCCCCATCTTTATTACATTTTGTTATTAAGCCCCCCCCCCCCCCCGCATCATGTGTGGAAGGCAAACAGGGAGAGGCGGACATTCCCATGTGTCACAGCAGTGTCTGTGTCCACAGGTAAAGGTGGATATGGTCTGTCCTCAGGCAGGGCATCATTTCCTCTGTTTAGTGATGTTGCCCATGCTATTCAGCCACAGCATGCAGAGGAGGTGGTGGATTGGTTTACAAAACCATCCTCATCCTCCATTACCCAAGCAGAGACTAGTGCACAGTCCACTGTAGCTGGCAGAGTGGCTAAATCTGCCTTCTTGTTCACAGCTATTCCTGCCATAGCCCCAGCATCAGGCATGGAGGAGTCAGCTGAGTTATTTGAACACAGTGCCAGCCACTTGCTCCTTGATAATGCATAACCATTACTTCAGATCATGGTTCTGAGGTTGAGGAGGATAGGAACATGAGCCTGCAGAGAGGGGAGAACACTGGTACACAACGAATTGGCAGTCGTGTTCCCCCAGCCACAAAGTATTGCCAAGTTGGCTCCAGTGATGTTGAGAATGGAGGGGATGATGATGATGATGAAGTCACTGACACAAACTGGGTGCTGGATAGAGCAAAGGAGGAAAATGAGGGTGAGACACAACCCCAATGAGACAGCCATCACGAAAGAGTAAAGAACAGCCACCCTATTCCACCAGGTTGTGGAGCTGTTATCTTCCGACTCAATTCCAAAAGCTCAGCTGTCTAGGTCTTTTTGTAGCACATGTGCAGCAAATCGCACTGTTTCAAACTTTGCCTCAAGCAGATCAAGCATGGCAAAAACACCAGCCATTTGGGTACCAAATACTTGACAAGGCATTTAACCTCCCACCGCTCAGCCATTGGCAAGAGCACCTGAAAGCCACACAAAAGGGACACAATTATGTTCCTCTTCACTCCTCAACTTTCCGGTCTACCACCACTATAAAAAGATATAAAACAACTGCGCTATGCACCACTATGTAAACAATCAAGTGTTACAGATGATTAAATGAATTACATAAAATGCATAAAAAGCAGCTACACAAAGAGATCCTGAAACAATCACATAAGTATAAAAGTTTAAAAATTGTAGCGCTTAAAATGATAAAAAGTCCACATAAATTATTAAAAGGAAATGTCCTTTAAAATCCATATGACAGCAGATATCCACGTGTGTATTAGCAATGGCATCCACCAACTCTCCCACGGAAGACCAAGTGACATAAAACCACAACCAAGAGAGACATCTTTTTTTTTCAAATAATTTTTATTGATTTTAAACAACATGTACAAGAAATGCAGTCAGCGTTACAAAGTATAACATGAGGGAAGTTATAAAGACAACAAGTGATATATGAGAAAACATATCGAAAGAGAGAGGGGAATGTCAACTTGAAACATACAATTATTTATCATTCCATTTGGTCCATAGTTCCCACTGTTTGTTAAGTAATGGTAAGGACTGGGATCTCATCGCCAGTGACTTTTCAAATTCAAAGGTGGTCCGCACTGAAGCCACGACTTCCGATAGATTCGGAGCTTCTGTGTTTTTCCATCTCCTGGTTTTGGTGGCCCTAGCGGCCAGTAGTATATGTGACACCACCCATCTAGCCTTATTGGGGATGAGATCAATGTCCAGTGTAAGGAGTGCCATAGCTGGGTTTGGCGAGATGTGTGTTTGCGCTACAGAGGAGATAAGGCCGAAGGTTTGGTTCCAGAAGCTGGATAGGTTTTTGCATGTCCACAGAATATGGTATAGATTGCCTACTTGACCACAATCCCGCCAGCAGAGCGGGGAATGGGTTTTGTAGAATTAGGACAGCCTATACGGAGTAAAGTACCAGCGGGACAGGATTTTCTGTGACAGCTCCCAGTGGTTGGTGCATTTCGACACTCCATAGGAGTGCCGGAAGGCTCGCATCCACTGTTGAGAGGAGAAGGTCCTTTGGAGATCAGTTTCCCACTTGATCATGGGGTTGGTTTTAAGGAAGGAAGTTTTGGCGTTAAACATATTATAGAAAAAGGTTATGCCTTTGGTGGACCCGTTGGGATCGGTGAAGAACCGGTATACTTTATATGGAATGGTAATGGCAGGTGGTGGATTCCTGGTCAGGAACGAGGATATGCGATTGTAGTTATAGAGCTCCGTTTTTGGCAGGTGGTATTGTTGGGTGAGGGAAGGAAATGTTTTCAGATGGTTGTCTATATAGAGATCATCAATCCAGTGTATGTCCCTGTCTCTCCACTTAGAGGTGGACATACAGGGGATCAAGATATCTAGTAATCGTATGGGTAGTTTTGGTTTATAGTGGGCTTCCTTGACATCCGTGTGTTTACATAGTTCTTTCCATGCAGCAAGGGATGTTTTAGTTGAGATTAGTAAGTCTGGCCCATTTTGAGGTTTCCAGCTGTCTGCTAGTAATAGGAGGTAAAGGCGGTCCACTTTGCTAAATGAGGCTTCTATGTGGGACCAATGTATGTCGGGGTTTTCGGGGAACCACGAAGGCAGTTGCGTGAGTTGTGATGCTAAAAAGTAGTCTTGTAGCTGTATCATGCCTGTCCCCCCTACCCGTTTGTGTTTAGTAAGATGGGTCCACGCGCACCTGGGGTGCTTCCCTTGCCAAATGTATTGTTTAAGTACCCGATTAAGGGACTTGAGTATTGTTGGCGGAATGGGGACAGGAAGGGTGCGGAATATGTAAAGGATTTTGGGAAGGGTCATCATTTTAAATGCCGCCAATTTCCCTAGCCAGGAGAGATCCTGATAGGGTTTTTTGGCCAGGTCTGTTTGAATGTCCGACAGTAGGGGTTTATAGTTAGCTTCCGCTAGCGATGCAACAGAAGGGGTCAGCTTCAGACCTAGATAGGATATATCCCGGTCGGTCCATATATATGGGAAGTTTGATTCCATATGTTGTCTAGCATGTGGTTGCACCCCCAGATTAAGAATGAGTGATTTGGTGAAATTCACCTTGTAATATGAAATGGAAGAGAAATCCGCAAGTAGTCTGTGTAAGAAGGGCATGGACACTGTGGGGTTTGTAACGGATAAAATGACATTGTCAGCAAAAAGGGTTATCTTATGGGAGACTCCTTTAATACGAAACCCCGAAATGTGGGGGTGGGATCTGATCCGTTCTGCTAATGGTTCCATCATCAGATTAAATATGCTTGGAGATAGCGGGCAGCCTTGGTGTGTGCCGTTAGTGATGGAGAATGGCTTGGAAATCATGCCCGAGACAAAAACTTGGGCAGATGGGTGAGAATACAGAGCCATAATGGCTGATAGTATCAGGCCTGAGAATCCAAACCTCTCCAGCACCAAGTGCATGTATCTCCAATAGACCCTATCAAACGCCTTTTCGGCATCGATGGATAGGAGAAAGGAGGGTGTTTTCGTCAGTTCTGCATAGTGAATTAAGTTGATAACTCGGCGTGTGGCATCTGCCGCCTGTCTGTTGGTCATGAAGCCTAATTGGTCGGGATTTATTAAGGAGGGAAGAATTGCGGAGAGACGGATTGCAATAATTTTAGCGTAAATTTTCAAGTCTGCATTTAGCAGGGATATCGGGCGGAAATTCGCTGGTGTGTCCGGGGTTTTGCCAGGTTTAGGTAGGGCTACTATGTGTGCTTGAAGCATTTCCGGGGGGAAGGAGCCTGACTGGGAAATTGATTGGTATAAGCGAAGCATGAACGGGGACAGGATGTCTTGGAATTGTACTCGTTAGTAAAACCGTCTGGTCCGGGGGATTTGTCATTGGGAAGTTTGCCAATAGTGTGGGAAATTTCATCGAGGGAAACGGGCGAGTTTAGTGTCATAAGTTGTGCATCAGTCAGTGAGGGGAGTTTTATCTCTGACAGGAAAGACAGTATATCTGAGTCGGAGGGGGTGGTGCACGTGGGGTCCTCTTTCAGGTTATACAATGCTCCGTAATAATCCGAGAAAGCGTCCGCTATTTCTTGGGGTTTTAATAATTTTTGTTTGGTAAACGGGTGGATGATGTGAGGAATTCTACTCTTGGCTTTCCGTGCTTTCAGGCGATTAGCCAAGAATTTCCCGGCTTTGTTATGTTGGGAGTAAAACAGCAGTTTAAGGGACCTCATGGCTTTGTCATGGTCTCGGATCAAAAGGAGACGTAGATCGTGACGAAGTCTGGTGAGGGTGGCTAAAATTGCGTCTGTAGGAGAGGCCTTATTGGAGGCCTCCAGTTTGCGGATTTCAACCAACAAGGAGTCTATGGACGACTTATGTGTCCTCCCGTCCCTGGCCTTAAGTTGGATTAACATACCTCTAATAAAGGCTTTGTGGGCATTCCATAATATTTGAGGTGAGATATTTGGATCGTCATTGGTCTGGAAGAAGGTTTGCAGGTGGTCTTGGATCGTGGAGGAATATTGTTGGAGCTGGAGCAATCTATTGTCACATCTCCAAGTGGAGAATCCCGAACCAGGCTTCCCCAGTTGGAGTGTTATGGAAATGGCCGCATGGTCCGACCAGGAGATATCATGGATGTTAGTCTCTGATGTGTGGTGTAACAACCAAGAGTCCAATATAAAGAGATCAATACGGGAATAAGATCTATGGCGGGTCGAGAAAAAGGTAAAATCTTTCTCTTCCGCATGGAAGCATCTCCAGGCGTCAAATAGCCCCTCACGGTGCAGCAGACTACCCAAGCCAGTCGGGCGTCTGCTACACCCTGAGGTGGTATCGACCCGGGGGTCTGGGGGTAAGTTAAAGTCCCCACACAGGAGGAGGTGACCTTCCCTTAACGCCAGAGCCTTTTTGAGGAGCTTGCGTATAAAGAGCATCTGTTTAGAATTAGGCGCATACAAACATACCAATGTCAAGAGCACATTATCAATAACACAGATCAGGATGATATATCTACCCTCCGGGTCGAGATGGGACGACTTGAGGGTAAACACCACTGAGTCTCTAACTGCCACCAGGATACCGTTCTTCTTAACAGAGGCAGAGGCAAGGAAGATGTGGGGAAAGTTCCGGTGTTGACAGTAGGGAGATGCGTCCGCCTGAAAGTGCGTTTCCTGAGCTACTAAAATGTCAGCTTTCTGGGAGATGGCTTCCTTCCACAAAGTCCTTCTTTTGGCCGGGTGGTTGAGTCCATTGGAGTTAATGGATAAAATCTTCAATCCCATGGGAGAGGGATCAGAGGAGATGTGGTCAGCAGGCGGGATGTGTTAAGAGCTGAGAATTGTACTGGATACAGGTGACATTTCAAGATGGGAGGCGATGAGGTCCAGGTCTGGGAGAAAGGATAAGCAAGATAGGAGAGTCGTTCCTGAATGAAGTACACTGGGAAGTGGAAATACAGGTGTAATATGTTGTCATAAGAGTCAGGGAAATCGAAAGATGAACGCTGCATGTTAATCGAAACAAGCTCCAACGAGAGCAACCAAAAGGCCCATAGGAGGGCGTAAAAAATATAATTCCTGAGAAGGGATTCGAGCAGGGTAACCTGCAACATGTAACAGGGTAAGGTACGGTGGTGAGTACCAGTGCATCGGACCAGGGAAGGTCGTTGAGTATGATAAAGTCATGGTGATGTCTTCATGGTTTGTTGCCGTGATCCATAGGGGGTCTGGACCAGCCCAGCGAGGTGTTCGCTTTTTGAGGTGGCGCGGTCACAGGGCGTTGAGGAGGGATGATATCCCAGGTGCGCAGGAGCTCTAGTCCGGCTTCCAAGGTGTGCACTATTTTGGTAGTGTTATCTTTAGTGATAAGCAGACTTGCCGGATATTTCCACTTGTAGGGGATGTCATGGTTGCGCAGGGCCTTGGTGACGGTCATTAGGTTGTTTTTGCGGCGTTGCATTGTGAAGCGGGAGAAGTCGGGAAAAACTTGAAAGTTCTTCGCTTGTTCGGGCAGTTGGTCTTTTAGTTTAAATGCATGAACAATGCCTTCTTTTGCTTGATAGTAGTGCATTTTAAGCAGCACATCTCTTGGAACATCTGTAGGCAGATGGGGAGGTTTGGGGATGCGGTGTTTACGGTCAATAGTGACATCCGCAGGGGTAAATCCTGGTACAGCAGCCAGAAACAGGTCTTTTGCGAAGTGCGGGAGTTGATTCGAGAAAACTGTTTCTGGGATGCCGCGAATTTTCAGGTTACTTCGGCGTGACCGGTCCTCAAGGTCTGCTAACTTGGACTTAATCCAGGAAATATCATCGGCCTGGGACGTATGTGCATCTACCATTGTGTTAAACGATGTGGCAAAATCTGTCATCTGCTCTTCCACTTGATCCACTCTAGATTCCACCACGTGTATGTTCCTCCTGCAATCCCTCAATCCTGCAACTAGGTCAGCCTGTAGGGAAGATCGCAGCAGCATCACAATGTCCTTTAAGGCTGTGTCTGTTATAGGCTGTCCCGTGGTTGGGAATGCTGCTATAGGATCTGGGATCTGTGTGTCCATTGCAGGCAGGTCTTCTGCCCATCCCCCGCCATGTGCCTGATCCCCTGTTAGGGGTGAAGTGGATCATCTCTGCTTACTTTTAGCAGGACTTTGAGTGGATGGGGTGGACTGACCTGAGCGGTGATCGGGATCCTCATCCGCAGTGTGCTGGGAGTCCTTGAGCAGAGCTGCTGCAGCCAGGGCGCTGGCAGCGTCCCTGTGAAGAGAGGAGTGGGCGCCATATTGGCTGGATCGACCCGCCGCTGGAGGGAAGAATGTGGTAAGCTTTTTAAGTTTAGGGGGATCGCGCTGCCTCCGGGACATTGCCGCTGTATTCACGGGGCCACCGCCGATCTGTCGGTGTGTTTTAGCGGTAGTAGGCGACTCCGTAGATGAGATTTCCCTGGTCCTGTGCAGGAGCTCTCAGATCATGCGGCCATACACGTCCGCGGTAGCTCCGCCCCCCCCAAGAGAGACATCTTAAACACCCTTACCAGATCTCAAAATCTTATAGGCAGTGTGTATCAATTGATATCAACAGGCATAAGACATTCTCCCAGCGGATATCCACCACTATACCTCATGACCTCTCAGCAGCCTCCACTGACAGGGATGATGGTATAGTGAAGGGTGTAACAGGTCCTTGCAGCACGTCTGCCAGTAGCACACCACCAGCTGTAGACTATAGCAGACAAATTTCTCTGCCCCATATCTGCTGCAGTGAAAAAAATACAGTCACTGCCACCCACTTGCCTAGCGTCTAAATGCAGGCTTGTCAAAGCTGCTGGCTTTAAAACTCCTGAATTTGCATCTGGTGGATTCTGCCCCCTTCAGTGATTTTGCAGAATATGCTGTACCACAATGACAGGTTCCCAGTCGCTATTTCTTTTCGCGTAATGCTATTCCAGCTCTGTACCATCGCATGGAAGGCAATGTTGTGACATCATTGGCAAGGCAGTCAGTTGCAAGGTCCACATTACTGCTGACACGTGGTCCAGCAAGCATGGTCAGTGATGCTATATTTCGTTCACAGCACACTGGGTAACTCTGCTAACAACTCTGAAGGATGCAGGACAGGGCTCAGTGCTGCAGCTTGTTGTGCTACCACATCTCCATACAGCTAGGGGTGATGATGCAAGATTTGTACGCTCCACCCCCTCCTCCTCCTCCTCAATGCCCTCCTCTGCTGAATCATCCTATGAACCACCAGTACCCCTTAAGCGTTCAGGGGGCTATTCCATAAGTCAGACTAAAAGGTGCCAGGCAGTGCTTCAGCTGGTATGTGTAGGGGGCAGGAGCCACACCAGAGCAGAGGCAAGCCCAGAGGTGGTTCACGCCACAATTAATTTTAGTGACGCCAGCGGCGCATGTGTGTAATTCTGCAATTCTTGGCCCCCTCATTGTGCCGTGAATCCATTCATTAATACACAGTAGCTCCATCATCCCCTCTGTGCCGCACTGCATGAGATCCCACGAGATTTGTGGGACTTTCAATGTCACATAGCATGACACACAGGAGCAGAGATAAGCTGTATCAGACAGCAGACTGCACTTGCGCGAGATTAAAGCAAGGAAAGACAGACAGGGGGGAAGCAGGGGGCACTGCGGACTTTGGAAGGCAATACTTAGCATGGCACCGGCTAAGCAACAATTTTAAAAAATCTGGAAAATCATTAAGAAACATCTAAAGAGGGTTATTAACAATGCAGAATGAGCTGGAATGCTTTATTACACTGGCATTATTAGGAAGCACCATTTGAGGGACAGAGTTTACTTCCGCTTTAAAGACAGTGTAAAGGTTTGCAATCTTGCCTTTGACATATGACTCATAGGCTTTTGGCGTTGTGGTTTTGCATAACTCTGCTAGCTTTTGGTATGCCTCATCTCACAACTGTCTATTGGAATAGTCCTTTGATGTCACATTCCAGAGGCATGAATTTTCCCGGTACATATCAATAAATTGTGATAGAAAATGCGGGAAGGTGCTGTATATTAGGTTGCCATTTCTGTAGGTAACAAAAAAAAAAGTAAAAATAATTCTAGTCAAGACATATACTGTAAGAGCATAACACAAAAACACTATATGACAGAATGCAAAGAAATAATATGTCTAGTCGGTAAACACATCTAAATTTACAGCAAGTGGATTATAGTATTTAACCTCCCTGGCGGTATTCCAAAGTGTGGTTCGGGGTTAACTTTTAGTACCAAAGCCGTAAACCCCGAGCCACACTCGGGATTACCCCAGAATCACACTCACCTTCCCTGCGATCACCCGCCGTCCTCCCCGGCATCCTCACACTCTCTTCCGCTCTGTGCATGGCCGATTGTCGGCACTTGCCTTCCGGTTCCCTTCCCTTGTGGAATTTGGGAAGTATATCAAATAATTCTTCAGAATTTCCAACAGAGCTATGTGCCAGAAAGAGACATCAGAATTGTCGCTGTCGTCACTTTCTGTACCTAATGACGAATTTTCCCATGAATCGCTATCGCTCAGTTCTTCAAGTAACTCCGTTTCAGTGTCGCTGTTTTCCAGTTCGTCTAAAAGCGCTTTTGCGCAAAAAGAACACTTTTTGGACACCATGGTCGTTCTCAATTTTCCAGGCACAAAGAACTGTAAAAGTACAGGCAGGGCACTGGAAGTTACCAGGTGAAATCCTGTGGTGAAATGGCATGATACAGTGTATTCCGTTAGGACCACAGCTTTGTATAATGTCATTTAGTGTATTTACATATTTGAAATTGCCGGCCGGTTCGGCGGAGCACACAGCGGGAGGACTTCGGGGGAGGACGGCGGGGGATCGCAGGGGAATGTGATTTTTAAAATATAAAACAACAGATTTTCATGCAAAACAATCTTCACTTAAAAAGTTGGTAGTAAACTGAACACAAAATAGGCAAATTACCTACCGATTAATTTCCGGAAGTCCAATAGCGACACGAACAACACAAAGTTTCTTCCTCATAAAAGGGTGACAATGTTGTACACCTGCGATATATGGCCTGCCCCTTCTCTCCTGGTGTGCAGAAGGAAGATGGCGGAGATGGTGCAGGACAGACATGTGTCCGGCAGGAAGCAGCGCCTCTGACAGGGAGACAGGAAGAAGAAAAAGGCAACAAACGTGTCCTTCGATGAGATGATGGAGACGGTGGACATGCTGATCAGAGAAGATTATGATGGAAGAATTGGATCCTATCTGGGGCCTAATGCTAGAAAGAAAAAATAATGGAAGAAGATGGTCCGTGTCCTGCGAAAGAAGTTTTGGGTGAGGAGGACAAAGGAACCACTCTGAAAATGTTGGTCGGATCTGAAATTGCGAAAGGAGGATGAGTTTGCAAAGATCAGGAGAGTTATAAAGAAAAGTATGTATATTTGATGTCTTCATGTCCCTTTCTTTTTGTGCCATTTTCTTTTTCTATAGTTCTACACTGTGCCTTCTTACTGTGCCATGTGCTTTGCACACTATTCTGCAGTGTGTTTTCTAATTGTATTATGTGCCATGTGATACCCTTTATAACCTGTAGTGTGCTTTGTTGTCTCTGCTGTCACAATCGTTCGTTCGTAACAATGAATCAATTGTATATCATATCGTCAAATTGTAATCTGTTTATTATTTTTGGGGGTGCTTAGTACAGTGCAAAGGGTAGTTGCACAGAAGGTAGGGGACAGGAGTGCCAACCCTGGAATTGAATTGGCCCTGCTCTGTGCAGAAATCCTTGCAGTAACCTGATGTTTTTTAGTTAACTTTAAAAAGAAAACAGGCTATTTAAAGTTTTAATATAGCTTAGTAAACATATATGCTAGTTGTTCTAAACTTTAAAAAATTTACTTTTCATATACTGTAGATACTTCCAAATCCTGTTTTCTAAGAAGTTTTTATTTATTTTTCTACTTTCTACTAGAGATAAAAGAAGAAGAGCTGCTGAGCAATCGACTAACACGAATGTCATGGCAACTGACGATACACAGCAGAGCAGCCAGACAGAGAATCCTGAAGAAAAGGAGGTGGTTTTGCAGCTTATTGGAAATGTCACAAGCATCGGTAAGTTGGTAATACCATCAATGTTTTTGAATCATGCATGCATTAAATCCCTAATGTCTTTTTTTTTTTATGGTTGTAGGAGAAATGGAGCTCTATGGTGAAGAACATTTTACAAGTACGAGCTCACGACTGCTCATCAATGAGCTTATAGCCTGCAAGGTTGAGATACAAAAAATGACGATACAATGGCAAGTTGTACAGAACAGAATCAATACAGTAATCGACCTGTAAGGGAAAGTGTACTTTTTTGTTTGTGGAAACTTCCTCATGTGCCAAGAACCTGTTGTGCAATAAAATAAATAAATACATTGCTAATACTTTGCACTTTTTGAAAATTTGTATATTAACCACTTGTGGACCTCCCACCATGCATTTACCGTGGCAGGGCGGCCGCTCTGTGTCAGATCATGTACCTAGTACATGATTTGACACTTTTGGGACTGGGGCGCGCGCCAACGCTGACCCACTCCTGCTGTGATCACAAATAGCAGGAGCCCAGCCGCAGGTGCCGCTGACTCGATGTCCATCTGCACCCACTGATTACACAGGACACAGGCAGAATGACAATTTGTAAACAACGTAGATTGTTATTCTGTCAGAAGGGAAGGTTACTGCAAAGCAGTAACACGAATCTCTACCTTCCCCTAGTCAAAGTACCCCCCCACAATGAGTAGGCACAGGCTAGGCACATAGTTAACCCTTTGATCGTCCCTGATGTTAACCCCTTCCAAGCCAGTGTCATTAGTACAGTGACATATTTTTTAGCACTGGTCACTGAAATAGTGTCACTGGTCCCCAAAAAGTGTCATAAAAGTCAGTTAGGTGTCCAATTTGTCCGCTGCAATATCACAGTCCCACTATAGTCGCTAATTACCACCATTACTAGTAAACGTGATTTTTTTTTTAACCAAAAATATGTAGCAAACTATACAGTATATTGGCCTAAATTGATGAAGAAATTAGATTTTTTTTACATTTTTTTATTGGGTATGTTTTATAGCAGAAAGTAAAAAATAGTTTTTTTTTTTTAAACTGTCTTTTCTTGTTTATAGCGCAAAAAATAAAAACCACAGAGCTGATCAAATACCACCAAAAGAAATCTCTATGGTAAAAAAATTACATTGATTTTATTTGGGAGGCACATGTGTGGCAGCGCCTAAAATGGTAGTTTAACTGGGTAGCTCATTCCTGCTCCAGCCACCTGAAACTCCCTTCCGCCATCCACACCTTTCCTTTACAGCCCAATCTATTGCCAGAAGGTGGGGAGAATCTGCTGGTCTCCCC
This sequence comes from Pelophylax lessonae, assembly GCF_965119305.1. Lineage (NCBI taxonomy): Eukaryota > Metazoa > Chordata > Amphibia > Anura > Ranidae > Pelophylax > Pelophylax lessonae. Next base: position 498,302,233 of record NC_138769.1, on the reverse strand, counting down.
CATGTCAGTGGGGACAGCCAAGCCATGATCTGCAGGGTCAGTTTTTCGCGAGAGAGCTCTGAGGCGTGGCCTCCATGATGGCGACCGCTACACAACCACAAATGAAGGTTCCTCTCTCCAACCACCAGCTGGTCTCCCCTGCGCTGATACAAACCTTGGGATCACATGTGAGTACCCCCTACGTGGGGCCAGTGTCCCCCGCGTCCATGAAATATGTTATTGGGCATACTCTGGAGGAGTTGGCATTCTCCCCTGTGGAAGTGGGCCCTCCCCAGTCACAGCACTTATTACACCTTGGTGGTCTGGGCCCTGAGCAGCCAGAGGCTGTTTCAGCTATGTTTGCCAAGTTTGCCTACCTACTTGACCGTGGGCTGACCAATACAGCTACTAAGATCACCAGTGACATTAAAGCTTATATTGAGAATTTGGGATCCCATATGGAAGCTATAGAGCTTAAACAGAACTCAACTGTAGCTAAAATCAACCAGAGCATCGATCGTATTCAAGACCTTCAAAACCAACTTGAGACAGCCCTATCTAAAATAGATGACCTTAAAAACAGAAATAGGAGATAACAATTTAGGAACCAGGGCCTTCATTTAATAAAGATGTTCCTGATGTCGTGCACTCTTTCATAAAATACATTATACCAGACAGTCAGCTGCATAGACTGGAACTTGATCGTGCCCATAGGGCACTCAGACCCCCACGTTCGGATGGCCTCCCAAGGTAAGCCATTTTTAAACCACATTTTTCTGCTGTCATGAAGGAAGTTATCCATAGAGCCTGTTAAATACCACAGTTGTCATTTCAAGGCCACAATATCCAGACTTTTCACCTTCCACAATCCAGAAGCGGAGGTCCCTCAAGCCCCTTCTCTCAGTACTGGCGCAGAAGGGCATCAAATTTTGATGGCTTTTTCAGTTCAACCCTGCAAAAATAAAGTTCACACTTTTTTTATGTTTGCTGAGGAGGAAAAACTTCTGGGAACTTCCAGGAACCCTATTTTATGCCTTCTGGATCAACTATGGGCACCTTCAAATGTCAGCTTTCCTCTAGTCCTCTGACACCAATGTGGCAAAAATTAAAATCCAAGAAATTGAAGAACGCTCTACCTTCTTGAACAGATTTGACTATGGACTTCCTCCACTTTATCTTTTTTTCCTGGAAGGCCATCTCCTTCCAGTGTTACTCCGTAGAACTGTTATTTTGACCATGTTTGTCTTTAATTTTAGGGCCTTTCCAGGTCTACTGATCTGTTGGCCCTGTCTGACTATTTTAGGTCAATGTGTAGGTTGTTATTTTGTAACATACAAAGGGCTAAGCTGTTTTTCCCCCTGGGATAGTTCCTCTGCCCACACAGGACACTGATTACCAGGTTGGTGAGTCCTTATGACCCCACCCCCTTTGACACACTTAGCTCTTTATGTGTTCTATTTTTACATTGCATTTGTTCTGCTTTTTTTTTTGTTGCTTTAAGGTTGAGTCAAATATACTCTTTCCACCTCAATAGTTATTCATCGAAGATTAAAAGGTTTCTGGGGCTCTGGACCCTATGATGGGTGCCAGAACCAGGCTGTTTTTTGCCCTTCTTACCCACTTCCCTATCCTGATTCCTGCACCCTTCCCCCTTTACCTTACCCCCAAGATTCCCTTTCCCTGTTCCTCCTCTATTCCCCTACCTAACATTTCCCTTTTGCAGCCCTATCCATGCTCTATTTTTAATTATACTATATATGGTTCATTATTATTTAAGAGTGCCTTGAAGTTTAGCCTGTGATTTATATATTTTGCTTAAGGGAGTGCATCGTGGCTAAAGCAGTACTCATGCTCCTCTTCCTGTCTTTGAGACGTGATTTTTTTCCCTCCCCTAGGCAGGATTGCTCCCTCTCTGGCAGAGGAGACAACTAAGTTTGATTTTGAATGTATTGAGGAAATGAAATTCCTCTCACTGTCAGGGGTGGTTTTTGACCCCCCGTTGCTCTATTTCATTTTTTTATTTTTCTGTTTCTTCTTCTATACTAACCTTTTTCTCTTCTAGTGACCAGTTTGGACATGTTGGCCTGGTAAATTGTGATAGTAGAGGACACTCCTCCTGACTACTCTTCGGTGGTTTGGGGTAAGTGCTACTTCGATTCTTGCTTTCCCTTCCCTCATGGTCCATGGCTAGTGGTGACTAGGGATGATCGAACGGTTCGGGTCGACCATCGGTTCGACCCGAACATTGGCTGTTCGAGGTTCGGCCGAATTTAGAACTTTTTGCCCAAAAAGTTCGGAATTCGGCAACCAGAACCGACCAAAATGCAATGGTTCAGGAAATGGGCTTTAAAAGCCCGTGATTGGACCAGAACCATCAGTAAAAGCCAATTGAGGGGGCAGGAGAATGCTAGGAATGTGATTGGAGTGACTAGGGGGTCCATAGTCCAATCATTAGTAAATACGCCCCCAAGTATATAAGATAGCCCCCGCCAAATTCCTAGCATTCTTATACAGGGACATGGAAGAGAGTGGAATGCTGTTCTGTGACTTCTGCTACAAACTGTTACAAAGTGTCATTTAGCAATTTTTAGTGTGAGGAAAGGGATATCTAGTGTAGTTTGGGTGCTATTTTCCACTATAGTTAGCTTTAATTTATTCAGTTTCTGTAGGGAAAGTGTTAAGTGTAAGGGGACCGTAGTGTAGTGTAGGGTTAACTGACTGTGACTGCTATGGAAGGGTGACAAAACCCTTCCATATCAGGGTGACCGCTATAGAGAAAAGATAGTTTCTCTTGTGTAACTTTCAGAGCAGGGATATGGCTCCGCTCCTGTCAGCATTCTTTTTGCTGCAGGCGTTGCTAGTGCTTTTTTGAGGACATGTTTGGAGTCAGGCATGACATCTGAACATGTCTATAGGGGTATATATACACACACATGTCTGTATATATACACCTGCACATATATAGGTGTGAAAGGAGCAGAATACTATACTTTCGCTAATGAAATAATTTGCACTAATATGGCTCCGCTCCCGACACACCTATATATGTGTAAGTGTAATATACATATAAGTGTGTGTGTATATATATATATATATATATATATATATATATATATACCCCTATACAGAAGTTCAGATGTTTTGCCTGCCTCCAAAGAACCCAAAAAAATGCCCAAAAAAAAACGCCTGCAAGAACAAACCTGGGCATTTTTTTTTGGCGCTGGCATTTTTTTGAGCATTTTTTGGGTTCTTTGGAGGCAGGCAAAACATCTGAACTTCTGTATAGGGGTATATATATACACACACACACTGATATGTATTTTACACTTACACATATATAGGTGTGTTAGGAGCGGAGCCATATTAGTGCAAATTATTTCATTAGAAAAGTATAGTGTTTTGCTACTTTCACACCTATATATGTGTAGGTGTGTATATATACCCCTATACAGAAGTTCAGATGTCATGCCTGCCTCCAAAGAACCCAAAAAAATGCCCAAAAAAACGCCTGCAAGAACAAACCTGGGCATTTTTTTTTGGCGCTGGCATTTTTTGGGCATTTTTTGGGGGTTCTTTGGAGGCAGGCAAACCATCTGAACTTCTGTATAGGGGTATATAAAAACACACACTTATATGTATATATACCCATACACATATATAGGTGTGAAAGGAGCAGAACACTATACTTTTGCTAATGAAATAATTTGCACTAATATGGCTCCGCTCCCAACACACATATATATATGTGTAAGTGTAAAATACATATAAGTGTGTGTGTATATATATACCCCTATACAGAAGTTCAGATGTTTTGCCTGCCTCCAAGTACACTTTTTAGACCCCCAGACACTAAATCCGAAGTAAAAAAAAAATCTCATTTTTTTTTTAATTTTTTCAATAATTGGCTCTCTATCAAAAATGACAATTTTTAAGAACTTTTTTTGTGTGATTAATAGTCCCTGGGGCATGACCCAGAACTTTAGGGCTTTGTGTTTTTTGATTACCGAAGTTCGGGACCAATTGATTTCAATGGGGTTCTGAAATCCGGGCCGAACTTTCGGGAAGTTCGGATGTTCTGGCCGAACCGAACTTTTCAAAAGTTCGATCATCCCTAGTGGTGACTATCATAAGGCTCCTTTGCAGGTGGTATCCCTTAATGTTCAAGGCCTAAATTCACCAGTTAAACAGAGGAAATCTCTACAGTACTATCACATGCAACATATTGGCATAGTCCTCCGTCAGGAGATACATTTTCCTAGGCATTATTGCCCTTCATTCATCCACGTCAAATTTTCTACTTTCTTCCTTGCCAACACGGAAGACAAAACCGGGGGGGGGGGGGTGGCAATTCTCTTTTCCCACAAATTTAAATTTATGCTCCTACTGGATCATAAGGACCCAGAAGGGAGGTATATTCTGATTAAAGGAGTCATTGAGGAACAAATTTACACTCTATATTTCAGACCTTAAACCCTCTATTGAGGGGCACTGAAATCTTTAGTGGGGACTCTAACCTTTTGAGGCATTTTACCAGGTTTTAGATAAGACACGTCCTTTTGGTGATCGCCTTACCGGCCCTTCTAAACAGAACCTTCGTATTTGCAAAATTATTTTCCACCATGGGCTGGTAGATGTTTGGAGACAAATTATTCTGACAATGTGGGACTAGACACACTTCTCATGCTCCCCATAAATTGTTTGCTACAATCGATCACATATTTATTTCTGCGGCTCATGTCCCCTTGGCTACAAAATCCTTTGTCAGGGATTCTGCCTGCTCAAACCACTCCTCTGCATTCTTGACCCATTTGGGCCAGAAAAGCAGGGGACATTGAAGGCTTAATTAATCCATCCTTAGTGAACCCGTAAGGGTCCGTGAGATTGAAGGGGCTACCTGAGAATAGTTTATTCTAAACAACGTTCCGGGCGTCTCCCAGGAAACTCTTTGGGCTCTTTGGGCAGCCCATAAGGCTACGATAAGAGAGAAACTCATGCAAATCGCTTCTCAGATCCACCAAGCTAAATATGTGGAACTTGACAGAATGGAGACAGAGTTTCTGGCCCTAAGCAGAAAACATAAGCATGACCCTAATTCTGTTCCAATTGATAAAATATTTGCTGCTTGCAATGCTCTCAACCTGGCCCTCATCTCCAAAGCAGAGAATCCTCAATTTCCTCCAGCCTTAAAAAATACAGGCCTTTAAATGGTGGTTGGATGAAGGGCTTTACAGGTTTGGCCACGTTTTTCTTCCCTTGGGCCCAATTACCAAAGCATATTATGTCAGCAAATTAGACATGCCTCCATCTGAATATCATAAGGAAATAATTCCGGACGGCTACACTTCCAAAAAAATTTAGTATGATCTGGAAGATCACAGGTCTTCCAGTAATGAAAGCCTCGCACATTGCCCTCCTCAACTACCCAGTGGACTCTGCCTCTAAAATCATGCAACATCTCATTTTCTTTATTCTCACTGGGGCCAAACTGACCATCGCCAGGGCTTGTAAACAACCCTCTGTTTATATCCGGAGGTTGAAGAGGAAAATAACCTGGATTATGGCTCAGGAGAAGTTGGTCAGTGCTTTTAGATTCCGCACAGAAATTTGAGGCCGCCTGGGAACCTTGGGCACTTACATGCACATCCCTTTAGTCCTATATGTACAACATCAACTTTCCTCCCCATGCTAGAAGGCTCTGAACTAGTCACTAGACTCCCTGATCTCTCTTTCTCTCTTTGACCTCCTCCTTCTTTCTACTCCTTTCTACCTTTTTTTTCCTTATTTTTTTTTCCCTATCCCACTTCGGAATCTTTATATGGTTACTCAGGTTATTCTGTTAATTGAACCATATCCTTGATTGCCGTTAGGGCCTTGCATTTCTGTGCCTCTTCGGCCCTAGGATCTGATTCTCAAATAACCTTTCTGCAGTGAAAAGCCATTAGGTAGCACTATCTATTTAAAAAAAAACAAGATGACACAGATAAACGCATAAAACAATCTTTTTCTTTATTTTCAGAACACTGTATCCAGCAGTGTTTCTTTTTTTTTTTTTTTTGTTTCTTATTTTATAAAACTAGAAAAAAAAACTGTTACCAAATAAAACATTTTCTTTCAATACATTTTTATTGATAACAGCAAAAATGCAAAGGTTACAAAATCAGTTGAGTCTTAGAGCTACTAAGGATAAGCTTAATAGTAAACTAAAGGACAGGAGATGCTTGTAGTTTGTGGTGCCTCAAGTCAAAGGTGGGATTTTAAGGGCAGGAGTAACAGAAGTAAACGGTAGTAATGCAATAAGTAAAATTTATTAACAAATAATATTATGTACAAACTTTCAAGGTGAAAAATGGGTAAAGGCCCATTGTGCCAGTGAAAGAGGAAAGGTTGAGATGTGATAACAAGTGACAATTAAGTGACTTGATTTCGTTATAGGTGGTCCTGCTCTGTTGGTTCTCGCGTCAAACGACCGGAATACATGCAGAGGAGGTATCCTATCGGTTATCCGACATGTTTCGGCCAAATGCGGCCTTTATCAAGGATGTCACCGATTCTAAAATAATCAAAAAGTAGTATCAAGTAATGGCAGTTAAACTGAACCATAATTGTAGTGCCAAAAAAAGCACAATATATAGGTTACATACATGTTGTATATGTCCACTTCCTAAGGTTGAGCCTCCCCGAGGTTTCTCCAGGAGCTACGGGAACAGGATGCTGTGAGGGCGAAATAGGTGGGTAGTTGAGTGTAGGGAAGGGAGGGATACGTTACTAGTAGTATACTGGGTAATAATTACTTGCTGGGCAGAAAGATCTGGTCCAGGAGTCCAATGTGAACTTGGATATTCATCAAAAATTCCACATGGTTAAGGATTGTCCTGTAATCTGGTGGGATACAGCATATAGAATTGCCAAGGGGGCAACGTGTAAATAGTATGAAGTATGGTGTATATAATGAACATAGTAAAGGTTAGGACTAAAAATAATGATAGTCCTTGGAGATTAGGTAGGAGAGATATCTGAAACTCTCCTCCAAGTCTAACTTACATTTAAGGAGATCGTTGGTAGGGTCACAGCATGAGGGCTCTGGGTCTGCCTTCTCCCTCGGTCAGAGAGAGACTGACAGGCTCAGAGTGTTCCCCGGCCTATAAAGGCAGTCACGCATGCGCAGTAGTGTGCGGCGTGATGCTATCTGGTATCATCCATGGCACAGTGTAGAGTGTGCCTGCATGCAGCAAGGCGCATCCCTAGAGACCGTGCGGATGTGCCAGTGAGGCCGCCGACACAGTGTGAGAAGCCAAGTCATCCCCGAGGAGATGGAGGAAGGTGCAGAACCAACCATATGGCTTCGAGTGCCCCGATCCAAAAGGATTCGGGGCTTGCTGTGCCGGGAGTTCATGGAGTTTGGGGTTGGGGCTGAAGGAAGTGGACAGTAATATAGACAAGGCAAAATTAGTGATACATAGAAAACCAGTGTGGTCATGAAAATTGATAAAGTAAATAACAATTATTAATTAGCAGCAATCATTTGAAGAAGAATTTCTATGAGAGAAGAAGGAAGGGGGGCAAGGGGGAGATACAGTCAGGCATCGATGGTTGATTAAGTAATGGTGATACGGGGAACCGATTTGGTATATCGAATATGAGGTCCATACAATATGGTTGGCTCACAGTCTGTCAATCTGTATTGGATCGAAGATTGTAAAGTTTGTGCAATCTGATTGGATCAAGATTGTACAATCAAGTTGGGTCAAGTATTAGAAAAGATGGATGGAGAGAATCTGAGGGTAGAGAGTTTAGTCTGTTTGGTCTTAGAGGGATGGGCGGGAGCTTTTTCTTCCTCCGGTTCCTTCTCTGGTGGGTTCTGTTTTTTTAAAGGTTTGGTGTTCGTTTTTCCAAAGGGAACCCCCTGTTGTTTGGGGCCGGACAGGAGATGCTATTACAAACATCCATAAACGTTAAATGTGATCAGCAGGAGTGTACAGTTGCATTGTGCAAATAACACATATAAATGATTAATTAAGAGAATAACATCTCAAACTATATAAAAGCCAATGAAAAGAAATGCAAAACCCACCAGCAAACCCTGGAAGAGGGCCGAAACCTCTGACCTTATTAACCACTTGCTGAACAGCCGCCGTAGTTATAAGGTGGCAGGTCGGCTCTGTTACACAAAATGACGTACATGTATGCCGCTTTGTGTAGCAGTTAGTGTGGGGGGTGCTTTCTGCTGGAGATGCGCGCAAGCACCAATTGGCTTGAAGGGAGGGCCAATCAGCAGGTCCAGCAGCCGCGATGTCCGCAGGGCACCCACGATCGCTTCCCGTGGAGACAGAACTGCGGTCTGGCGATGTAAACACGGCAGACCGCTGTTCTGTCAGTGATAAACACTGGGATCTTGTGTTCCTCCTATTTAGGAAAACAGGTCTCTGTTTTCATCCAGTGAGCCCTTCCCCCGCACAGTTAGAAAGCATCCCCTAGGCACACATTTAACCCTTTGATCGCCCCTGGTGTTAACCCCTTCCCCGCTGTGTCATTAGTATAGTAACAGTGAATATTTTTTGCACATATTATTGTAGTAATGTCACTGGTTCCCCCCAAAAGTGTCAGTTAGGTATTCGATCTGTGCGCCGCAATGTCGCAGTTCCGCTAAAGAATCGTGGATTGACGCTATTACTAGTAAGAAAAAAATTAAATAAATAAAAATGACATAAATCTTTCCCCTAGTTTTGCACAAACCAATCAATATACACTTATTGGGATTTTTTTCTACCAAAAATATGTGGCAGAATACATATTGGCCTAAAATGATGAAAACATTTTATTTTTTACATTTTTTTATTGGGAATGTTTTATAGCAGAAAGTAAAAAATATCGTTTTTTTTTTCAGAATTTTCGCTCTTTTTTTGTTTATAGCGCAAAAAATTTAAATTGCAGAGGTGATCAAATACCACAAAAAAAACTCTATTTGTGGGAAAAAAGGACATCAATTGTATTTGGGTACAGCATTGCATGATTGCGCAATTGTCAGTTAAAGTAACGCAGTGCCGTATTGGAAAAAATGAGCTGGTCTTAAGGGGGTAAATCCTTCCGGTCCAAAAGTGGTTAAAGACCCACCAAACCATACATTTTCTAAAAGCATAGGACCAGTAGAATAAAAGGATGGTGCTACCAATTTTTAGTCCGCACGATACTTGTGCAAATGTTTACCAAAGCAATATTTTCGCTAAAAATACACTAAAATCATTATTAGCATTATTATTTTACAAAATTCCTGCTAAACTCCTACTTAGTATAAAAGCTTATTCTGTATTGAGTTATTAAATAACAAATACTTGTATATTTTAAGTTTCACCTTTTCGCGAAATAGTAAAAAATTAAATGTACACAAAACTATAAATAACCAAATTTTTTTAAAAAATCTTGAGGTTTTCATTTTCACTTACAACTTTTAGAGTTTATAAAAGACTCCCCAAATGATATATTTTCTGAAGCACATGGCCAGTAGAATAAAAGGAAGGTGTTACTGATTTTTGAGGCACTGCAATATTTGCGCAAATTAAAACAATATTATTGCTAAATATACACTAAAATCATTATTAGTTTACACCCGCCTGCATACAATCTGATCCGGTCCACTAAAAACATATGGATGTTGATCCCTTTCCTCATCCATTCAGCAGATCGGATCAGATGGCATTGGACCACCCCATAGAGTACAGCAGGCTGTGTCCACTCTGCATCAGTGGAGCGGACAGGGACTTGTCATACGCCTGCCACCTGTCATCAGTGCACAGATCCCCCGTTGAGCAGACGGATCTGCTTGACAGAGTCTGCTCCATGTTAAAGGGGCCTTACTGTGTTTTTTTTTTAACTTTTTACATCTTTTTACATTCTATTTTTTTATTTTTATTTTTTTTTCCTTGGGGGGTACTTTGGTGAGATATCAGAGGTCTAAACACATCCTGATATCTCTTTTTTGAGACAGACAAAGGGACTAAAGACAGTCTCTTTCTCTGCAGCCTGAGCTGCAGATTACATTAATGAATAAGAAATCTGTTGAGACTCCTTATTAATTTATAAACTGACACATAGTAAACTCAGTTTACTATGCTCAGTTATTAGTGGACACAGGAGTGATCTGTACAGATGGCTGCCTGCGTCCATTGTAGTACAGGGAGGGGGCTAGTAAACACCCCCAAGCCCCAACCTCACCACCTCACCCACCACCACACAGCCCCTTCCCCGCTCTCCAGCCTGTCAGCTAGCTGGAGCCGATTGTCGTGCAGCAGCTGCAACAAGCAGCAGGAGGGGAAGGAGGGATGCCGCTGAGAGCAGGGATGGATCAGTGACGCAGGGGTCATTGTGGGTCATTGTGGGGTGATCAGAGTGGTTGGGGGGACATATCTCGGTCCCCTCTAAGCCCCGACAGCACCTGAAGCCAGCAGAAGTGGCAGAGTAGAGAAGCCAGCTTCTGGGAGTAGCTGCGGGGTTTGCGGAAGGGGGTTGATCGGGTGTGGGGGAGGAAATCAGTGCTGGGAGGAGGAAGGGGAAATTAGGAGATGCAAAAGAAGAGCAGGGGAGATGTTTTAGAGGAAGGGGTGCTGCGGTGGGTGGAGAGGCTGGGGAAAGGGAAGAGGTGACATGGGGGGGGGGGTCACATTTGAGCTGAATTACTCTGATCAGTGTATTTTATTCTGCTGATTAGAGTTATAGGATTGTTCAGCAGAGTCTGTTGAACACTCCTGCTATAAGTTTATGGTCACTGAAGTGATCATGAGCTTATAGCAGAAGGAGGAATAAGGTCAGTACAGTGTACAGACCTGGCCAGCTAGGAGCAGTGCTGTAGGTCCATATGCCATATGGACCTGACAGTAAAAGGGTTACAGTCTTTATGTCACCATGTCTCTCTGCAAAGGTGACAATCATAGTGTCTAAGCCCACAAAATACATATCTAATTTACAAACATCCTTGTGTCTCCACACCTTTGTTGCCTGGTCTGCCAATATGGCAACAATAATTTTTTTCAGGTGTTACCTTATATTTTTTGAAAAAAGCATTTTGAAAATCACATGGTTCAATATGTGCTATATTTTCTATTTTCTTATGTAAACGAAAAGTCGGCAACTAGATTGATTTTTCTTTTCGTTGCTTGTTGCATTGACTTCCGGGGTTACATTTTAACATGTGCATGCATTGTCTATTTTTCAAACTCCTTTTGATTGATTACACTGCTAATCTTTCAAAAATCAATAATTTAGACTAAAAAAATATGACATGGTTTGTTTTTCGGTATAAAAATTGGCATTTCGAGAATCAAAATTAGCCCATAAACATTTTGAAAGTTGAACGATCGAGTGAATTCTAATGCTTTTTTAAATGATTTTCAAACAGTGTATGGTCAGCATTAAAGCGGAGTTCCGGCCACAAAATCAACATAGTCAATTTTGGGCCATCAGCTTGCTCTAGCTCACCTGAAAAAGAAATGGGTAGTTAGTATTTTTTTTTTTACTTACCTTGTAATTGCAGAAAGAAAATACTCACCTCTCTTCCACTTCCTCCCTCGGCCGCACGGCCCGCGCCGTCACTTCCACTTTGCAATGATTCCTGGGAGCTGAACGTCATCGCTCCCAGGAATCAATGCGCCTGCACCGGCCCCGACGTCAGTTCTGGTGCAGGTGCGTCATACCTTGCTAAACAGCTTCTGGGCATGCCCAGAAGCTGTGCAGGGATGACGCTGCAGACCGGTGCCGGAGCAGTGCATCGTGGGACCAAAGAGGACGGAAGAGGACGCGGAAGAGGATCACGCTGGCTTCAAGCTGCCCACACCTGAGATGGCAGCGCTGGAGAAGAAATTATAAAAGTAAGTGCGAACCAGGACAGATCAGAGGCTAGCCATTGTGGAATGCACTAGCCCTGACTGTCCGGGGGGTATGTTCATTGAAACATTTTTTTTGTGGCCGGAACCCTGCTTTAAAGACCTGACAGGGTCCCACTAATGTTTCGGAATTTTTTTTTTTTAATTTACATGGAGTTATCATATTTCCTCTTACATTTACAGTCTTTGCTTCTTTCTGTGCTTCATTACAGTCTTATACAAAATGTGGAGATTGTTTCACTATAGATGGAATGAATGTTAAACTGAAGTATCAGAATTTACATAAATTTATAAAAAAAAATACAAATACCTTTTTCTTGCAGTCTTCTGGTTCCTGGAGACATTACGGTAAAATGTGTAAGCACTGCTTAGTCATGGAGTACTGAGAATCTAACCTGCATGATAAAGGTAAAAGACAGACTGGGCTCATATGAAATGTGAAGAAATACATGACTACCCAAAGTGGACTGCTGGCATTTGATTGAGGAGGAAGCTGAGAGCTGGGAGCTGGAGGATGAAGAAAGTAAGCAGATATTCTGTATATTTTTCTTTGTCTTAGCAAACTAATATTAAATTAGCTTAGTGAATGAAATGAGCAAGTTTTCACTGTGTACCCATTAATTTAAAGGAAAAAAGAATTCTGGATTCCATAGGAGTGAACAATTAATTTAAATGCTAATTTATTTCACTTTGCCAAATGAACATTCTCTACTCCTTAATAATGGCTGATCTACAATTCTCTCTATTTATCGCAGTAGGAAAAACATGTACAGTAAGAACAAACTAACAAAAAAGTGAGATCATTCTAAGAAAATACTGCAATATACCAATAAAAAAAAGAAACAATTATGAATTCACTGAAAATGCACTACATTTTTAATTTAAGAGGAGTGTAGCTGCTTCTCTAACTTTTGTTAAAGATGAAAGATCTAGTAAAATAGATGCAGTATATAAAAATACCTTCCACATGTCCGAATGTTTTGCTACTCTAAGGAGAGGCACCAACACCATGTTTGGAGACCTACTGTACTACATTTCTACTACAGTTTTTTGATCTCCCCCCCAAAAAAATGTATCTGCAATATACCAACCACTGAACGAACCTGAGCCCTCCTACAAAACATCAACTATGGAGACATGGGAACGTACTCTTAATTTTTCTGCCTCCCCCTCAGAATGGCATTTACCAATTCAAAGACCCCTAAGGCTGTCCAAATGTATCTCTCACTGAGAATACTCCCAAAAAAATCTTCATAAGTGGTATTATATGCCAGACATACAGTATTGGTAATGATTTTTCCTAATCAATCCCTCTTTTTGTTGGAAGGGTGTTGGCTCAACAGAAACACTTGGTAACATATGGTGGAGTTGTCCGGTATGTAAACAGATATGATTAAAACTTGAAGGGAGCTCGAATCCGTGAATAGGCTCCACTAAGGAACAGACCGTGGCTGAGAAAAAGCCAAATTTTATTCAAACATCTAAATTACAAAAATGAAAACATGTCAAACCCTTTACCACACCATTAATAAAAGCAGTTGTGACAACCTTGTCAAGAACTTAAAAACACAACCCTGGTTCACAGGCACATCTCCATTCACACTGTAGTGCTGGAAGTAAGGTAGTACATCAGCGATCCATGCATGACCATGGGTGAATTACAGGCAGGTCTGGGCAATATCTTCAATGTGTCATGGAATAAAGTTAAATCATAGCTATTGCACTGTATCCAGTGATGTCTGGAGTAGTGACACTCAATGGATGGTTTAGACAATCCAGCTGAGGATGGCTTAGCCTGATAGTTTCATAAGTAAATAATCAATAGCCACTAAAGCACAAGCATGAATCAAAATGCAAATCAGCACATATAAAGTAAGTGAGGAGTTCATGCAGAGCATAGCTGGCAAGGAGGTAATGCATACAATCAGCCGGAGTAGTGAGGAGAGGGGAGAGGGGAGAGGGGAGAGGGGAGAGGGGAGAGAGCAGCAAGCAGACAGACAAAGCATAAAGCAGGTGTTTCAAGAGGCGATGGAAAGTTCAGATGGGTAGTATATAATCCAGGGAGCTATGTCCCATGCAACAATATCACCTGTATATGGCTAAATCAACACTCCGATCTGCCCACATCAGTCCTTGTATTCTGTATCTCCGGCTGTCACAGGTGTCAGTGCACTGGCTGACTGTGTGCAATTCCAAGTTAGTCAAGGAGCGCTGCCAGGTAAACAATCCACTGGTATGGAGCGGCTGATGTACAAGCCACGATGGTATGCACAGGAAGCCGGGTCACATGACTTGATGGAGTTGTCTGGTACTCATTGATTATTGGAAAAGTCATTTCTTGCCATTTATCACTTGGATTTATACACGCTGACTATTCGCAGATGTTTGTAAGTGTTTTTACCATTAGAATAACTTTCTTTAAAGCAGTTTTACGCTATGTTTGTGTACTCTGGCTTATTTGCTATATCTGTGTGCAATCCGGAGATTAAGACAACCTAATCCAGAACCTTACGGGTTTATTCGATCAACTACCATCTATAATCAATTTTTTTCTCCTTGGGAAGGAGTCTTTAGCCTGTATGACCCATCTACTGTAAGATATCTGGGTCCATACCATCTGGTGAGCGCGTTTCCCTCTTTAGTTTGGTGCTGGGTCTGTTTTCACTGATGAGTTTGGACACTTGGATATTTCAGCTTCACTTTGTGGTTTTTAATGTCTTTTCACCATGTTATTTGAACTATGGACTCATTTTTCATGACATTGTATGATTTTTATGTTTTTATTACAGTTATATGTATTCACTCTACATTTAGCGCTGCACTTTTCTGTATGTTATCTATGGACAATATTATGTCAATTGTAGTGCTGGCAGCTTTATATATTACCGTTAGCGTGGTGCATCTCCATATATATTGGAAATGTGTTTAGTTAGCCCTACTGGGTAAAGGCATGGATACTTGGTCCACAGAATACCATACCTTCCTTACCCATCTAATAATAGCAGCTAGATTATCCATAGCCAGAAGTTGGAAACAACTAGCAACCCTGGTTCTTCTCTTGACTATTCAAATTATTAATGACCATGCACATATATAATTTATGTTCGTCAAAGCCCACTTTACTCAAAAAAACTATGGTCTTCTTGGCTTCAAAACCCTGGTTGTTCTATTTCATCCTAACTCAACTCCATCATCAACCTTACCCATACCCCCACTCTAATAAAAAACAAAACTGCTCACATGTCAGTACCTACTACTCACAGAGTAACTTCAGATACAGACTTCTCTTTACCTACTTTACTGAAGCCCACCCTTTGATTACTTATGGTTCAGAAGGGGGGATAGGTGGGACTTTAACTGAGGCAATGACTGAGTAGAGTCATATGCCTCCATCCCTGGTACAGATAAAGGAGAGGTAAATTTGGCACTTTAAATGAAGCACACGGCTATAGGGGGTTACAAATCATTGAATAATATCATGTTTATTAGTACATATACACAATGAGTCATAGCAGAATACAGTGAATAAACAGTATTGCTCATTAATACCACATAGTACATGTATATACTTGTACATATCGCCGCACCACAGTGGTATTGGTGGTTTTAAATGATGACCTAGACCTTTCTATAAAACTATATTGATGGATCATAATTGTAAAAGAGTGTAATTGATCAGATGGTATTAATGATGTAGCCTAAAAAAAGGGCTCTACACTTTTGTGGGTTCTTTCCACTCATCAGGAGCAGATGCAGGGTACATATGCTTGTATCTGCAATAAAATGCATATATATGTATTCTAATGTTTTATATAAAGAAAAGGAGGAGGAATAAAAAAAGGGGGGAGATCATTTCCCCTGGGTACTCACAGATCAACTAAAGGTTCACAATTATGTGCTGGAAACCGAGGACATGGTGGGGGACTCATCTCCGGGAGCTGTGGCAGTGGCAAGCGGCATGAAGACAACACAAACAATGATGAATGGACTACCATGGGAGTGGGGTCCCCACTGGAAATCAAAAGTGGTGCAATGTGTGTCTCAATGGACACTCTGTGGAGAGTAATACAATATTTAAATGTAAAACGTGCATTTGTGATGCTATAGTGAGGACTGAAGCCCAAAAGCATGGTGCCAGTAGGAGTAAGCCCAGGTGAAAAATCGAAGTAGATAATGACATGCAATGGAAACATGTAGCTCTCACCAAAGGAGTCAATGATAGGAAAAAGCACCAAGAAAGACCAGTGCAAAAAAAAACCAGCCAGAATAAACAATGTAATCAAGTGATACCTGAATCCTAAGCGAGAGAGCATGATCCAAACAGGTGTGTGGTATAACAAACAAAGCAAGAAACAGGAAGTGAGGGCTCAACCTGGAAGTGATATTTGTAGTGAGGTCAGGCCACTCGACCACTCCCTAATGCCAAGCTATTGATGTGGTTCAGCAAGGGGGGGGGGGCGGCGCCAGTTCCCTAAGCAGCCATAACCTATTTGATTAATTATGTGCTTCCATCAGCTTATCCCCTTTTCTGTTTTCTTTTCCTATATCTCTGTTTAAGTTCTTACTGTGTTTTGTACTCTTTTTATACAATGTGCATTACAATATAATACTTTCTATCCTTGGTTTTGTGGCAATATACCTCTTTTTTTTTTTTTTAAATACCCATCCTCGTGAATTTTGTAAGCCAATTTTTACTACGTTTTAGCTTTGTCACTTCATCTAATATATAAAATAACTATTGAAATTCAAATAGATGCAGTAGAAATTCAGAATAGAACAATCATTTATGTTTCAGACTTTTTCCTACCACACAGTTTGAATAATTGTTGCTTTTATCATATCTATTATTTTTTTTTAAGACTGATGGAAACTTTGCTATTGACAGGCAATGCCCAAGGAGTAAATAGATTTTAATGTAAAAATATAAATATATATATATCCACACTATGAACATTATAGTAAACGTTCCTAAAGGTATTGGTAGGCAGTACCATCACTACAAGTATGGTGTTTTTGGGCAGTGATACAGATTTGTGGTGCTTATGACATTGGCTTGGCTGGATGGCTCAATTTCCAATGTGGCTATTAAGTGAGCGGGTTGCCCTATCTACCAAGCAGACATGATAGCAGACATAATCGGTGTCTGTATGTATGTAAACAATAACTGGTACAAAGCTACTGTTATTGTTAAGACT
Organism: Pelophylax lessonae; assembly: GCF_965119305.1. NCBI lineage: Eukaryota > Metazoa > Chordata > Amphibia > Anura > Ranidae > Pelophylax > Pelophylax lessonae. Next base: position 498,285,186 of record NC_138769.1, on the reverse strand, counting down.
CATTGCTCACTTGCATTAAAATACCTTGTGTGAAATTTAGATAATTTCTGTATACCGAGGAGGTACACTACAGACATAATCACTGCTGTGTGTATACCCCTACAAGCTAGTGCTGGGAAATTATACAATGATATTAACATCAAGTGAAATCTGTATCCAGAGGGGGTTGTGATTGTGGACAGATAATTTAATCACACAAGATAAGGATAAGGATGGTACATTTTATAAAAATGCAAGTTTCCCAATAGGAAAAATAACATCTTGGACCAAGATAGCAGGAACATACAAAATTGCTTTGTTATCACATCTTGAGCTATCAAATCATGTTTTACTTATGAGAATTCCATATTTAGAAACCTCTAATCTGTAGAACAAGACCAGTTATTCAAACTGTGTAAGGCTGGGTTCACACATTTGTGAACTGGATGCCGTTTCCCCACATCCAATTCACATGGCAGGAGAGTGTGACTGGCTCTGAATGGAGCCGATTCACACAGCTCAAGGGCAGCCGTGGTTCGCACTGGAAAGGGGTTTTGTGTGTCTACAGGCAACAATTCAGACCTGATTCGCACCTGAAACTGAGAACAGGGACGCACCGGACCCCTGCTGCCAGCCGTGGCCGCATCTACTGTGATCCCGGCCTAAGTCTGGCCTAAGTCTGGAATGAGGAAGCCACCTTGTTCTTGCAGGATTGCTCTGAAATCACAGACTGAAACACAGGAGAAGGAAGGTGACCGCACACCACAGCAGAATACTTACCAGTAACACAGATGGGTTTAAATTACTAAAGGTAAATAGTTTGTGCACTGCAAGTGCACTCCCACGTGCACCTACAAGTGCACTTCAAGTGCAGTTGCTGTAGATCTGAGGGGAACATGCAAGGAAAATAAAAACGAAATAAATAAATAAAACTGCATTTTTGCTTGCACATGACTGGATGATAGAAATCAGCAGAGCTTTCCCTCATTTCAGATTTTCCCCTCAGATCTACAGCAATTGCACTTTCGGAGCACTTTTAGTGCATTGTAGTGCACAGTATATTTGCCTTTAGTAAATGAACCCCATTGTTTCTTCCAATGATATTGACATGACATGCAGCACAAGATACAGGAGATGTTGATGCATTTCACACAACACAGTGCTTAACTGGCCATCCTCCTTCTTTCTCCTATGTCTACAGTAGCAAGCTGGGCAGTAGACCCACAAGTGAGGACTGTGAAGAGAATTTAGCCCCGTACACACGTACCGATCATCGGCCGCCGAACGATCGACCGATTGTAGGCTTGTTAGTATGATGCTTCCGACAGCCGACAGCGCATTTTCGGCCGAACAGAATCTGTCGTGTAGACTTTAAAATATTTGTTGGCCGTCACCAGAATGGCCGATTGTTCGCCAGTCAGTACAGATTTCGGCCGACAGACAGCAGATTAGCAAGACAGGGCATGCTCAGAAAAGAAAAAAGTCAAGGAAAGTTAACCATCACATGACATCACTTCTGCAGTCGGCTGTTGTTGGCCGACAAAATTCGTGTGCAGTCTTTTGCAGTTTTCAACAGACACGACAGCCCTGGACAAAAGACGGCCGATCGTTCGGCCGACGATCAGTATGTGTGTACGGGGTTTTAGTTACTCATCTGGAGCAGTGCTTCTTCCTATTTGGATTCCACAGACTGGGAGGAATATGCCTCATCTTAATTTCCCTAGATACAATTCTGTACTGAGACTGTACTAACAACCAAACCATCAAGGTGTTTCCAAATCAAAAGCCATGGCTAAATAGAAAAGTATGGAATCTGCTCACATGCTTACATTTTTAAGTATGTTAAGTATATTGGAGTGTATGTATGTATATATGTATGTATGTATGTATGTATGTAAGTGTTAATACAGTATATCTGTATATATTTAATGCTCTTAACAGAGAGCTACAGTGTAAAATGTCATTGGATTGAACACAACGATAACAAAATATTTATTTTAATCTAATCATGCTTATTGTGGTTAAGAAATTAAAGAAAGGTAAACCACTACCATGGCTACATCTCAGAGCCTTTTCATCAACACCTTATTATTTCCAGGTAATCACCAATTTATTACACGTTTTGATACAATCCATACTAGCCAAGCTCTCAATGAATTAAAACATAAATTAATTAAAACATAACATTTATTGGCAACAAAATAAAATGTGCTTAAAACCAACAATGGATGTTTGATTGACAAGCTTGTGTGTTGTGTTAGTCAACATGTTGATGATTTGTTTTTTGTTTTTGTTTTTTACTGTTTATTGGGTACATTCTGATTATCTAGCATCTTCTATCTAACACTAGGTTCTAGCGACAGTAGTTCATGATGTTAGATACTGGGTAAAAATACTGCTTTAATTACAGCATGCTTCTCTAAATAAACAGTTTTAAGTAGTGAATGAAGGAAACATAATACAAAATAAGAAAACTTATATTTTTGTGGTACATTTTAAACTGAACCTTTGTCGTACCCTTAGTATAAATGCATCACTACCCCCTGTCCCATTGGTAAAGTGGTATTACCCCAAAACCAAAAATGTATTATATTGCAGCTTATCAATGTGTTTTCTTTTGAGATAAAGGTTTTGCATGAGGGGGGCGTGTCCTGAACATGGCAGAGTGAGGAAGCACATTTCATGAGCTCCGGCCATCTCTCCATGTCCACTACGTTCTGACTGCCAAATTCTGCCCTGGAAAGAGCACCAGCCACAGGAGATGACCCAGGAAACCTCTCCGCACATCACCCGGTTCTGAGCTGCACCGGTACTTTCCCGAGACCCGCTCCTCCTCAGCCCGCGCGGGACAGCACCGGACACGTGCAGCCTACTCAGCACCCATGGCGTCTGCACCGGTATCCCCAACCGCGCCTCTACTCTTTGACCTGGGGTCACAACCCCCGACTCCCGCAATTCCCCCCACAAACTCCATCCCAGCGAACCTGTCTCGAGGGGATGCGGGGGACCTCCGGGCCCTGATACAGGCCTTACCCACGAAGCAGGACTTTGAGGCCTTGGCCCTATGTCTAGAGGCGGCCCATGCAAAGGACATACAGGCGGTTTGTTCGGATGTACAACTTATTACCGACAGGGTGACTGTGGGCGAATCATCTGTCCTTTCTCTGGAGGCACGGGTTGCCCAGCTGGTGGCTGCCCAGACGGCACAGGGGACCCACATCACCAAATTGCAGTTACGCCTGGAGGAGATGGAGGACCGCAGCCGCAGAAACTACCTGCAGCTGTGTGGGATTCCGGAGGCCACGGACCAGGAGTCGCTGCAACACACGGTCCAAGCCATTTGTCAATGCCTGGCCCTGGACTTCCCCCCTGCCTCCCTGGAGTTCGATCTAGTGCATAGAGCACTGGGGCCCCCGTCCCCTTATGCGGATCGGCCACGCAATGTAATCTGCAGGCTACATCGGTATACACATAAGGACACCATCATCAGGCAAGCCTGGGAAGCCGGAGAGGTGGATTTTGATGGGGCCAGAATCCGAATGCTACCCGATCTCTCAGGGGCCACCCTTCAACGCAGAGCTCTGCTGAGACCCTTACTGGAGCGGATCCGGCAGCTGGGCTGCACGTATCCGTGGGGCTTTCCTATCTCCTTGACAGTCCGTAAAGGGTCCTCCTCGTTTCCAGTACGCCATCCGGAGGACCTCCCAGCCCTCTTCACCTTCCTGGACGTCCCACCGATTGATGTCCCCAACTGGCTGCAGCATCTCCCGGGCCCAGGACACAGAGTACCTTCCACAACCGGACGGGAACAGAACCTCCCGCCTCACACTCCCAGAGGCCGCCGCCGACTGCTGCCTGAACCGGCGACGGCAGTGAGAGAAGACTGATGGGCCCTTCAATGGTTCTGCTGAGCCTGACCCTGAGGTGAGATCTTGCCCCCTGTGTGATCTGCTGCACCCCCCCTGACATTGCGGGCTTATGTGCGGCCTCGGACGTTGGTGTTGTTCTGCACGCCCCACGGTCACAGGACTCTCAGCCTGCCCCTGCCCCCCACTCCCCGGACTTTTGTGCTGACCTCCAGGTCCTGTGCCCACTTCCTCTCCTGGGTACCCGCTCCGTGTGGACACCACTGCGGATGGAGCAGGGACGGCCTCCCCTTCCCCTCCACTTGCCACTATCTACGGGCACCATGCTGCTGAACTGCGACCATGCCCGCCCCCCTCCGGAATCATCGGGTGATCCTAGTGGCCTGCAAGTTTTCCCCTGCCGCCACCAAACTGCACCCCCCTGTTGGGGTTGTTCTATGAGGGGGTCACTGTGTTCTCCACTTATCAGGTGCCTTTTTGGTTGTACGGCTTAGGTTATGGTGTTGCGGGTTCTTGAATGCCATGTTTTCTTTAACTTTTTCTCATCGGGCACATCCTCAGTGAAAATGTATGCAGTGGTGTGCGGGTGGCTGGGTGGGGAGGTGGGGGAGAGGATAGAAATGATTGGGAATGTGTAATTGCCTTGTATTGCTTGGTTTTTGGGGGTGGGGGGACTGCGGGGGGGATGCCTGGGCCGCTCCCTGGATTTTTGCTCGCCCTCCCTCCTCCCAGACCTCGTACCACCCTGCGTGCTATCCTGGGGGGAAGGGGGGGTGGCTAAGGGGGGGTGCGTTGGACGACTGCAACGGGCCATGGCTGTGGTCCTTGGCAGTGGCTGGGGGTCGGGCTTGCAGCGGATTATGTTAGCGTATTACTTTCATTGTTGATTTATGTATATCACTCGGGGAAGGCGAACAATCAGCAGTCCTGTGCCCCTGGGCTCGATATGCTGGCGGTCTCCGCCCCCCTTTGGGCGCCGGAGCATACCGTGACTACCCGGCATGGGTTCACCCCCCTGTTCTGGAGCTCGGAGGGCATGGTTCCCTATGGTTGAGACCCTATGCTGCGGCGGCAGCCTGCATCCTCACCCTTTCCTGGTAATCCTGGAAGGATGGAGGTTTCGGCTGTATGTGCTCTTTAGTACAGGTTATGTTTCTGCACTACGTTTTTGGCAGTCATTTTCTTTATGGACGGGGAGAGCTCTGGTCCGCAGGCTCACCTCTCCCTGTGCGGTTTACATCTTCAGGCCTTATCCCCCACTATACATCTCCCGTCCTTCCTTTTCCTCAGTCCCTCCTTTCTGTTCCTCATGGATCCCGTGCGGGTGACTTCACTCAATGCCTTATGTGCCCGAGAAACGGCGTATCTTGCTGGGTGAACTGCGGCGCCTTCATGTGGATGTCGCCTTCATCCAAGAAACTCACTTCAGAGAGGGAAGTTTTCCCCTCCTCCAGAACAAATTCTACCCGTGCTTGTATCATGCTCCCAACTCTGAATCCAAATGTAGGGGGGTATCTATACTGATCTCGAGTCGGCTTCCCTGGACCCTGCTCGACCACAGGGTAGACCCGCAGGGCAGATTTTTGTTTCTGAAGGGTCTCCTGGGAGAGGTTAAGGTCACCCTCGCCATGGTCTATGCCCCAAATGTCCATCAGGAGGCTTTCCTCCCCAAATCGTTGACCTCTTCTGCCAGACTTTGCGGAGGGCAAACTCCTCTTGGGAGGAGACTGCAATATCCCGCTGGATCCATCTTTGGATACCTCTACGGGCTTTTCGTCAGTCCCCTGTGGCACGTGTCGCCAGGTCCAAACCCTGTTGCATGACCTCCAACTGGTGGATGTGTGGCGTATACTGCACGCAGGCGAGCGGGACTATTCATATTTCTCCACTCCGCACTAGGTGTACTCCCGCATCGACCTGTTTCTTCTCCCCCACCACCTTCTTCAATCTGTCGTGGAGGTGGAAGTGGGCTCTATAACGTGGTCAAACCATGCTCCGGTGACCCTGACGGTCAACCTCAGTGGCACGAGCAGGGCCTCAGACTGGCACTGGCGGCTGCATGAGAGACTTCTTCAGGATCCTGAGGTGTTGGCTGATGTTACCCAACAACTACAGACATACTTTCAGACAAATTCCACCCCTGACAGTGATCCGGGTGGGATCTGGGAGGCCCACAAAGCTGTGCTCAGGGGGGTCCTCATCAGACATGGAGCGCTGTTTCTCTGCCGCGCCTCTCATCCCCGGACCAGGAAGAACTGGATTCTCCCTTTACCCAGGAGAAATTGGCCACGGTTATTACCTCAGCAAAAAAGGGCAAGGCTCCTGGCCTGGACGGCTTCACGGTATCTTACTACCAGACGCTCCACACCCTTCTAGTCCCTCCCTTACTACAGCTCTTTAATGCAGTAGGTCATACCTGTGCATTCCGTGAAGAAACATTGAGTGCCCACATCTCTGTCATCCCCAAAGAGGGGAAAGATCCCTCAGCGCGTGGAAGCTACTGTCCAATTTCGTTGCTCAACGCTGACCTCAAGTTTTTTAAAAAACTTTTAGCTCTCCACCTCCAATCACACCTACCCGGACTGGTTCACCTGGACCAGGTGGGTTTTGTCCCCACGCGCAAAGCTAGGGACAACATGACCAAGGTCATCAATCTAATTCATCTTGCACGTAGCGGTGCCACACCGTCCATTTTCTTGAGCACCAATGCCAAGAAGGCGTTCGATAGGGTCAGCTGACCCTATATGTTCGTGGTACTTCAACGTTTCGGTCTCGGCCAACAGATGATGACTAGGATTCTAAGTGTTTACACCAACCCGGGGCCAAGGGTGAAGGTGAACGGGGTCCTTTTGGACCCGATCCGTATCTTGAACGGGACCCGTCAGGGTTGCCCCCTCTCGCCTTTGCCCTTTGCGCTTTCCCTTGAGCCCTTCCTGGCTACGGTCTGCTTAAATCTGAATATCTCCGGGATCTGCGCAGGGACTTCTATCTACAAGGTCTCGGCCTACGCTGATGACCTTCTCTTCTCACTCTCCCAACCTTTGATTTCCTTACACTGCCTACTGAAAGAATTTGAGATATTTGGCGCACTGTCTAATCTGAAAATCAACTTCTCCAAGTCGGAGATAATGGGGGTGGCCCTGACACCGGGATGTTATATTAAAGGGAGTTACCAGGAAGTAGCCACAGAGACTGAACCTCATGACCTTATACACACAGGAACTGCTGTTACTGTTGTTTTTTACCCAGGCCAGAAGCAGAGATTATTTGGCACTTATTAATATGTTCTAATAGTTTAAATGCAGCTGCCCATAGCTTTTTGAGTGTTTATTTAAATCCTTGTGACGGACTTATCTCTGTCTTATTGTTATTATCTCACATGCAGAGTGCCAGACAGCTAGATCTGTGGTAGTATATGAGTATACTGGCCACCTTCCAGTATATAAGTAGGTTGGTAAACCAGAACATTTGACCCCTGGTAAAGGTCATAGATCACAGAAACCCAGGATAAGCAGTATCCCCAATGATGTCTGGCACCAGGTCCGTTACACTTGCTTTATAAGTTGTCTTAAATCGACATAAATTAACAACTCCTTATCTGGAATGGTAAAGGATGCCCAGGCAGTGAACACAGGAGAGCGCTGCTACCTATGGTATATATGGGGAGCTCTCATCTGCCTCTTGCCCGTTTGACCTTTCCTTAACCGGGGGTCAAATGTTCCGGTAAGGAGACTACTTTACTAGGACACGTGGTTCCTCCAAGATCTCCAAGATCTGGGATTTCAGTCATATGGTGTTGGAATTTTCTCATTACTGACCCTTAAGCACCTGGTCTCATGGACTTTTTGGACTTTAGTCTATTTTGAACTTCTGTTGCATGTCATTTATGAAGTTTCTGGCGCTGTACACCTCTTTTTTATTGCTTTTAGTCTGATAATACCTATGTACTGGCTGCCTTTTGCTAATTAAGCGCGGCTATCCTCCCCCCCCCTTTCTAGGTTGGTAAACCTGCATATGCAGTTCCTGTTATTTGAGTTAACCCTGTCCTTCTGGTTTCGAATTTTACAGCTAATTTTAGATTAGTATGCAATACCCAGCATAGGCGAGAGCCAGGTTAGTCATCCAACAGCCTCTTCTGATAGTTAGAGTTTCAGTTGCATGACAGATTAGAAACCACTAGGGACTAAGAGGCAAGGTAGATTTCCAGTGATTACACCACAGTTTCTGCCAGTGAGGAGCTGCGTTCCAGACTGGTTGCACAACAGTTACCAATGATTTTGTCTTCTGGTCTCTAACACAAAGACAGATGCTATCATCCTCACAGGCCCCTGCAAATGAACTTTGCTGCAAAATTCATCTGGGGGTATCTTTAGTTTTAACTAAAAATAGGGTATATGTGCACAATTGTACCAGGACTGTTTTTGGACTGGTTTCTTATATAAAGATTTTATTATTGATATACTGGTGTGCATCTATGGTTAATGTTAAATTCTGGCTGCAGTAGTTCCTGCGGTAGTTCCTCTGTACCCAATTACTTTGATTAGGTTACTGGTGGTTTCCCAGGAGGCCCTGTCCTGTAGCCAACTTTATTATATAACCCATTCTTTCAATTAAAGAAAGGTTCTACTTTCTCTATTTACCTGCAGGTTTAGCTCAAAATCCTGCTTGGGAAGGGGCCCTTTCCCATAACTCCCCCCCCCTAAAAAAAAAACAAATGCTACACAGTCTTGTCAAATCTCTAGCAGGTGTTTTTCTGTACTAGCAATGGTAGAACATAGGGTAACATGCATCTTTTGCAAAAATGTACTTAATATATTTCAGGAATTTACTTTATGCAAGGGGGAACAAAAAAGTTTATGTACTCTTAGATTGCTGTTGTGTAAAAGTGGTTCACTGGAAATTTAAGACAGCAACTAATTATAACAATGGGAGGAATGTCTTTTACTCAAAAAATGAACAAATTTACTTTTTTATTTCATGAAATGCAATCAATGCCTTTTGCATTGTTTGCCTAATACACTGCTCAACAATTTCAATATTACAAAGTTACATTAGATTAGGTGTATGCTGCATGGTGAAATAGTTATTGTACCAAGATAGGAGTTATACACTTGGGGTGGGGTAATTAAAATTACATAAAAGATTGTTAGTTCAACAGTAAATCTGTGAAAGCACTGAGTTTATAATGGAATAAAATTGAGAACATTTGATCATATGACAAGCTTAAAAGTTCAAAAGATGTACTTTTTAAAATACTCAAACCTAGGGAAACATTAGGAAATCATTTGAGTAACATTTGGAATGTCTAATAAAGGTTAGGCATTCAAAAACATTAAATATGTATGTAAGCTTAGATGTGTCATTTAAATTCCATAATGAGCATACACAGTAAATAGATTTCCTGAGGGATATAGCAATTTAGAAAATGCCAACACCACAGCCAATTTTTCTTTACCAATGGACATATTTAATGTGTGATTATTTTCAAGATCTATTGATCTCATTAAAACATAACTGAAGTTAACTGTTTCCTGTAAATATATTTTTATTAGGTTGCTTGTTAATTTCTAAAAATGAAAATAAGTAGTGCAAACAAACAGTCCTAACCTCAAAAGTGCTTTGGCAGTAGTGAGGGTAAGTGGTACCAAATATGTGCTTGCTACTTTACATCAATTAGGATGTATTACAGGATTATAACAGTTATCATAATAGGAGGCAGGCAGGTTTCATTTGGCAACACAAGATTTATGTCTATTATTTTGAGGCTGAAGACAAATCCAATATATTTACAGCACATATTTACTCCTTTTTTTTGTTAGAATGCAATTTTAGGGAGTAAGAGCAGGCAGATTTCACCTGGGAGTAAAAAAAAAAAATAACAGTAACCCTTTTTCTGCAGCTGGAAAAAAATTGTACAGAATTGCTGCACAGTATGTTCTGCTTTTTCATAAACATTCAATTTCAGAGGGAGAGAGCAGATGGCTTTTATCTGGAGAATAACAATTACACCGTCTTTTTTCAGAGACTAAAGACAGAAAGTAAAATGAGAAATAAAAATAAACAAAATAACTGTGTACTGTCTCTTTAACCACTTCTGGACCGGAAGGATTTGCTCCCTTAATGACCAGGCCATTTTTTGCAATTCGGCACTGCGTGACTTTAACTGACAATTGCATGGTCATGCAATGCTGTACCAAACAAAATTTACGTCCTTTTTTCCCACAAATAGAGTTTTCTTTAGGTGGTTATTGATCACCTCTGCAGTCTTTATTTTTTGTGAAATAAACAAAAAAAGAGCGAAAATTCTGAGAAGAAATTACATTTTCTACTTTTTATTATAAAAAAATATCCAATAAACTCAATTGTTGTCATACATTTAGGCCAAAATGTATTTAGCTACATGTCTTTGACAAAAAAAATCCCAATAAGCGTACTTTTATTGGTTTGCGCAAACGTTATGGTTAACCATGGTGTATATACTGGAATTTACGCAGCTTTTACTTTCTGACTGCCTATCTCATTTCTAGTGCTAAAATGGCAGGGCAGTACAACCCCCCCCCCCCTCAAATTACCCCTTTTTGGAAAGTAGACATCCCAAGGAATTTCCCAAGGGGCATGTTTAGCCCATTGAATATTTAATTTTTTTGTCACAGGTGTTTGAAAAATGACTAAAAACAAAATGTTTTTTTTTTTAAAAACAAAGTTGTTATTGAAATTATATATTGCTCACGCAAGCTATTTGCTGAGAGGCATGTTGATTCCATGGAATATTTTATATTTTGCCACAAGTTTTGGAAACATAGCAATTTGTTTTTTTTTTATTTTTGTTTGTTTTTTTACACAAAGTTGTCATTTAAATGATATATTGCTCACACATGCCATTTCTATATGTGAAATGACACCCAAAATACATTCTGCTTCTTCTCCTGGGTACAGGGATATCACATGTGAGAGACTTTTTGGCAGTCTAGCCACGTATAGGACCCCAAAAATCTATAACCGCCTTCAGGCTTTCTAAGGGCATAAAATATTGATTTCACTCCCCACTACATATCACAGTTTTGGAGGCAATTAAATGCCAAGACAGCACATTCCACCCCCCCCCAAATGACCCCTTTTCATAAAGTAGACACCCTATTTGCTGAGAGGCATGTTGAGTGTTTTGCAGATCTCACTTTTTGTCACAAAGTTTTGAAAATTGAAAAAAGGAAAAAAAAAATTTTCCTTTTTTTTCTTAATTTTCCAAAATAAATGAGAGCTGCAAAATACTCACCATGTATCTTAGCAAATACCCTGGGGTGAATACTTTCTGAAAAAGGGGTAATTTGGTGGGGGGGGGGAGGGGTTGTGCTATCTTGGCATTTCTTGGCCTCCAAAACTGTGATAGGTAGTGAGGAGTGAAATCAACAATTTACGCCCTTAGAAAGCCTGAAGGCGGTGATTAGTTTTCGGAGTCCTGTAAGTGACTAGACTGCCAAAAAGTCTCACACATGTGGTATTTCCATACTCAAGAGAAGCAGCAAAATGTATTTTGGGGTGTCATTTAAAAAATATTCATGGCATGTGTGAGCAATATATCATTTAGTGACAACTTTGTGTAACAAAAAATAAAAAATAAATTTCCCGAAATTTGTGGCAAAATGTAAAATATTCCATGGACTCGCCATGCCTCTCAGCAAAAAGCTTGAAATATCTACTTTGCAAAATGGGGTCATTTGGGGAAGTTTTGTGCTATATTGAAATTTCAGGGCTTCTGAAACTGTGATAGGTAGTGAGGAAGTAAAATAAGCAATTTATGCCCTTAGAAAACCTGAAGTTGGTGATTGGTTTTCGGGGTCCCGTTCACAGCTAGGCTCCCAAAAAGTCCCACACATGTGGTATCCCTGTTCTCAGAAGAAGCAGAGGAATGTATTTTGGGGTGTCATTTCACGTATACCCATGGAATATATCATTTAGTGACAACTTTGTGTAAAAAACAAAAAAACAAAAAAAAAAATTGTAATTTTCCCAAAACTTGTGTCAAAATTCCATGGACACAACATGCCTCTTTGCAAATAGCTTGGAGTGTCTACTTTCCAAAAAGGGGTCATTTAGGGGGTGTTTGAACTGTCCTGGCTTTTTATGCTCAATCTTAGAAGCTTATGCCACACATCAACCACTCTTCTAACCACTTGAAGACCAAGCCTTTTCTGTGACTTTTTGTTTACATGAAAAAAAATTTTTTTTACTAGAAAATAACTTTAAACCCCCAAACATTATATATTTTTTTAAAGCAGAAGCCCTACAGAACAAAATGGTGGGGGTTGTAATTTTTTTTGTCACATGGTATTTGTGCAGAGATTTTCAAAACACAATTTTTGCGTAAAAAAACACTTTAATGCACAAATACACTTTATATTTCCTAATTGTTTGGTAAAATGTAAAAGATGATCTTATGCTGAGTACATACATACCAAACATGACATGCTTTAAAATTGTGCACGCCCGTGCAGCGGCAACAAACTACATACATTTTTAAAAGCCTTTAAATGTCTTTACAGGTTACCACTTTAGACTTACAGAGGAGGTCTACTGCAAGAATTACTGCCCTCGACCTGACATTTGCAGCAATACCTCACGTGCATGCTGCAATTGCTGTTTACATATGTAACTAGACGAACACTTGTGTGCGCCTTTGCGCTCAAACACGGGGGGACAGGGGTGCGTGAAGTTTTTTTTATTATTATTTATTTTGCTTTTTTATGTTTTTTACTCTTTCCCTTTCATTTTTTTTTTAATATCATTTTTATTGTTATCACAGGGAATTTAAATATCCCCTATGATAGCAATCTGTAGTAACAGGTACTCTTTTAAAAAAATTGGGGTCTATTAGACTATTCATATGCATTTTTTGTACTTTTTTTATATACATTATTATTTATATATATTTTTTAGATCCTGCCATCATATTGCTTGGTCTCCACAAGTGGCGTTTTTCTTTCTCCCTCTCTTTTTGGCTGAACCAATATTCTTTCACCCGGAATTATAGGACTCAGCACCTCCCAGGAGAGGTATATCGGCACTGAGTGCTGGGGGTTTCCTTTTCAAGTTGCCACCATTGGATGTCCACAGCATATCTACAGGGCGCCTTACATCTTGACCCTTTATGCATGTTGTTCCTTTTACCTGTGGTGAGCATTAAAATGCATTAGTTTGAAGACAATCAATTAAATTTATATGTGGAAATGTTGATGTATTACAAATGTTTCTCCTTTTTTATCAAGTCTGCCAGGGATTGAAAGGGTCTCTGAGGAAGCACTTTTGTACATTTAGTTCAGTGAAACGCGTCAGTCTTGGTAGTGACTACTAACAGGCCACTTTCATCTATGGGCCGGAAATTCCTCTCTTGGCAGATATGATCAGTGGGTATCATATTTATGTATTTAAAGTTGTGTTATGTTTTTAATTAATTATTAATAAAATTAATTTTTTACTTACTATTTCTTTTCTTGGTTACTAATAGGGTTGAGCGAACACCTAGATGTCCGTGTTCGACGGGTTCGGCCGAACTTTAAAAAAAAGTCCGGGTCCGTGTCCCGGACTTTTACCGAACTTTTCCCGGACACCGAACCCCATTGAAGTCAATGGGGACCCGAACTTTAAGGCACTAAAATGGCTCTAAAACACCAAAGGAAAGGGCTAGAGTGCTGCAAATGGCAGCAAAACGTAATTAAGAGCATGGCAAGTGCTCTGCAAACAAATGTGGATAGGGAAATAACTTAAAACAACAAAAAAAAAACAGAAAAATAAAACAATGTTCTTCTTCATCTCTGAAGGACGAGGCCCATATGGAGTAGGAGGGAGGTTGAGGTGGTGGTGGATGTGGCGGTGACATAGGCGTGCGCACAGGGTGTGCTGGGTGTGCCTGGGCACACCCTAATCACCTAGGGCACATAGCATTGCCAGTGAGGAGATGGGAAAGATCTCCCTGGGACCTGCTCTGCTCTATTTCTCCTTGCCTGCAGGTACATGGCCCCGATACATTACTCTCCCTGCTGGCAAACACATGCATGTGTATTTCAACTTTGGGGTGCACACCTTAATGCAATAGGCTGCGCACACCTATGGGCGGTGTAGGTGGAAGCGGCGGTGGAGGAGGACCAGGGCCGGATTAACAGCATCATGGGCTTGGTGCTGAGGATTTTGAAGGGCCTTAAGGGCCGTGCCTTGCCATGCACCCAGAGGAGGAAGGGTGCAGCCATGCATGCCTAATTCAACATGGGATGCTGTCTCTGAAGCCCATAAACACATCCATGCATCGCCAACTGTCCCTCCTTGTCCGGCCTTCACGCTGTGTGGGGAGGTTCTGAGGGTGCTGCCTGGGGAAGCGAGCATAGAAGCCAGACTTCTGTGTTTACAAGTGACAGAAGAGCGGTAACAGTGAATATGGCCAACCCGGGGCCTATATAAAAGGTAGGGGCCTGGAGCTGCAGCTCCAATAGCCCCTACATTAATCTGGCCCTGAGGAGGAGGACGAGGTAGCCAACACTGCTTCTTTTCAAAAATTTTAAATGAGGGTACACCCCAAAAGAGTGAGAAAGAGCAAAAATGGAACAATGGGTGGGTAAGGTCGGTATCCATTGCTATTCTGCATAAGGTACGGAAAAGTCCCGTGGGATCCATGCCTGGTTCATTTTAATGAACGTGAGCTTGTCCACATTGTCTCTGGACAGGCGGCTGCGCTTGTCTGTTATAACGCCCCCAGCCGTGCTAAATACCCGTTCAGATAATACACTGGCTGCAGGGCACGCCAGCACCTCCAAGGCGTAAAGGGCAAGCTCAAGCCATGTGCCCAATTTGGAGACCCAGAAGTTGAAGGGGGCAGACCCGTCATTCACTACATGTAGGCGTGTGCACACATACTGCTCCACCATGTTGGTAAAATGCTGCCTCCTGCTAAGACGTTCCATCTGAGCTGCTGGTGCTGCTGTTTGTTGTGGCGTGCTGACAAAGCTTTTCCACATTTCGGCCATGCTAACCCTGCCTTCTGAGGTGCTGGCGGTGCCCTGGTTGCGTTGGCAACCTCCTCCTCCTCCTCCTCCTCCTCTGCCTTGTGCTTCCACTGCGGCCCCGCTGTCAGATGGGAATGCCAGCAGCATGGCGTCTACCAGCGTGCGCTTGTACTCGCGCATCTTGTGATCGCGCTCCAGTGAGTGAATTAAGGACGGTACGTTGTCCTTGTAACGGGGATCCAGCAGCGTGGCCACCCAGTAATCAGCACAAGTTAGAATGTGGGCAACTCGGCGGTCGTTGTGGAGACACTGCAGCATGTAATCGCTCATGTGTGCCAGGCTGCCCAGAGGCAACGAAAGGCTGTCCTCTGTGGGAGGTGTATCGTCCGTGTCCTCTGTATCCCCCCAGCCACGCACCAGTGATGGCCATGAGCTGGCCTGGGTGCCACCCTGCTGTGAACATGGTTCCATCTCCTCCTCCAGCTCCTCCTCCTCCTCATCCTCCTCATCCTCCAGAACTGTGCCCCTGCTTGACAATTGCGTCCCTGGCGTTTGCGTGTGCAGGAACCCACCCTCGGAGCCCCTTGCGAATGACTGCCCTGAAAGCCTTGGAAATGTTACCTCTTCATCCTCCTCCTCCTCCTCATCCTGTGCCACATCCTCTTCCATCATCGCCCGAATTGTTTTTTCAAGGAGGCATAGAAGTGGGATAGTTAAGCTGAGAACGGCGTCATTGCCACTGGCCATGTTGGTGGAGTACTCAAAACAGCGCAACAAGGCACACAGGTCTCGCATGGAGGCCCAGTTAAATTAAATAGCGGAATAGAAAATATGATCCAAAAAAAGTGTATGTATATCACACGTACACAACCACACTGGGCCCCAATTACTATTGTTTGTACCCCTAAAAGGCTAGATGAGGAGTAGGGGGAGTATGGAACAGGCAGCACCCTCAAACCTTCAGAAGTATGAGATGAACCCCAACAACTTGGAAAGGTGGATCTCTCTCACACGTACCGACACAGACTATCCCGCAATTCAATTGATCCTCAAAGGTTTTTATTGAATAGCGGAATAGGAAATATGATCAAAAAAAGTGTATGTATCTCGCACGTACACAACCACACTAGGCCCCAATTACTATTGTTTGTACCCCTAAAAGGCTAGATGAGGAGTAGGGGGAGTATGGAACAGGCAGCACCCTCAAACCTTCAGAAGTATGAGATGAACCCCAACAACTTGGAAAGGTGGATCTCTCTCACACGTACCGACACAGACTATCCCCCAATTTAACTGATCCCCAAAGGTTTTTGATTAAATAGCGGAATAGAAAATATGATCCAAAAAAAGTGTATGTATATCACACGTACACAACCACACTAGGCCCCAATTACTATTGTTTGTACCCCTAAAAGGCTAGATGAGGAGTAGGGGGGGTATGGAACAGGCAGCACCCTCAAACCTTCAGAAGTATGAGATGAACCCCAACAACTTGGAAAGGTGGATCTCTCTCACACGTACCAACACAGACTATCCCCCAATTTAACTGATCCCCAAAGGTTTTTGATTAAATAGCGGAATAGAAAATATGATCCCAAAAAAGTGTATGTATATCACACGTACACAACCACACTAGGCCCCAATTACTATTGTTTGTACCCCTAAAAGGCTAGGAGTAGGGGGAGTATGGAACAGGCAGCACCCTCAAACCTTCAGAAGTATGAGATGAACCCCAACAACTTGGAAAGGTGGATCTCTCTCACACGTACCAACACAGACTATCCCCCAATTTAACTGATCCCCAAAGGTTTTTGATTAAATAGCGGAATAGAAAATATGATCCAAAAAAAGTGTATGTATATCACACGTACACAACCACACTAGGCCCCAATTACTATTGTTTGTACCCCTAAAAGGCTAGGAGTAGGGGGAGTATGGAACAGGCAGCACCCTCAAACCTTCAGAAGTATGAGATGAACCCCAACAACTTGGAAAGGTGGATCTCTCTCACACGTACCAACACAGACTATCCCCCAATTTAACTGATCCCCAAAGGTTTTTGATTAAATAGCGGAATAGAAAATATGATCCCAAAAAAG
The DNA here is from genome assembly GCF_965119305.1 of Pelophylax lessonae. Lineage (NCBI taxonomy): Eukaryota > Metazoa > Chordata > Amphibia > Anura > Ranidae > Pelophylax > Pelophylax lessonae. The sequence continues at coordinate 498,268,251 of NC_138769.1, read as the reverse complement.
TGTATGTATATCACACGTACACAACCACACTAGGCCCCAATTACTATTGTTTGTACCCCTAAAAGGCTAGGAGTAGGGGGAGTATGGAACAGGCAGCACCCTCAAACCTTCAGAAGTATGAGATGAACCCCAACAACTTGGAAAGGTGGATCTCTCTCACACGTACCAACACAGACTATCCCCCAATTTAACTGATCCCCAAAGGTTTTTGATTAAATAGCGGAATAGAAAATATGATCCCAAAAAAGTGTATGTATATCACACGTACACAACCACACTAGGCCCCAATTACTATTGTTTGTACCCCTAAAAGGCTAGGAGTAGGGGGAGTATGGAACAGGCAGCACCCTCAAACCTTCAGAAGTATGAGATGAACCCCAACAACTTGGAAAGGTGGATCTCTCTCACACGTACCAACACAGACTATCCCCCAATTTAACTGATCCCCAAAGGTTTTTGATTAAATAGCGGAATAGAAAATATGATCCCAAAAAAGTGTATGTATATCACACGTACACAACCACACTAGGCCCCAATTACTATTGTTTGTACCCCTAAAAGGCTAGGAGTAGGGGGAGTATGGAACAGGCAGCACCCTCAAACCTTCAGAAGTATGAGATGAACCCCAACAACTTGGAAAGGTGGATCTCTCTCACACGTACCAACACAGACTATCCCCCAATTTAACTGATCCCCAAAGGTTTTTGATTAAATAGCGGAATAGAAAATATGATCCCAAAAAAGTGTATGTATATCACACGTACACAACCACACTAGGCCCCAATTACTATTGTTTGTACCCCTAAAAGGCTAGGAGTAGGGGGGAGTATGGAACAGGCAGCACCCTCAAACCTTCAGAAGTATGAGATGAACCCCAACAACTTGGAAAGGTGGATCTCTCTCACACGTACCAACACAGACTATCCCCCAATTTAACTGATCCCCAAAGGTTTTTGATTAAATAGCGGAATAGAAAATATGATCCCAAAAAAGTGTATGTATATCACACGTACACAACCACACTAGGCCCCAATTACTATTGTTTGTACCCCTAAAAGGCTAGGAGTAGGGGGAGTATGGAACAGGCAGCACCCTCAAACCTTCAGAAGTATGAGATGAACCCCAACAACTTGGAAAGGTGGATCTCTCTCACACGTACCAACACAGACTATCCCCCAATTTAACTGATCCCCAAAGGTTTTTGATTAAATAGCGGAATAGAAAATATGATCCCAAAAAAGTGTATGTATATCACACGTACACAACCACACTAGGCCCCAATTACTATTGTTTGTACCCCTAAAAGGCTAGGAGTAGGGGGAGTATGGAACAGGCAGCACCCTCAAACCTTCAGAAGTATGAGATGAACCCCAACAACTTGGAAAGGTGGATCTCTCTCACACGTACCAACACAGACTATCCCCCAATTTAACTGATCCCCAAAGGTTTTTGATTAAATAGCGGGATAGAAAATATGATCCAAAAAAAGTGTATGTATATCACACGTACACAACCACACTAGGCCCCAATTACTATTGTTTGTACCCCTAAAAGGCTAGGAGTAGGGGGAGTATGGAACAGGCAGCACCCTCAAACCTTCAGAAGTATGAGATGAACCCCAACAACTTGGAAAGGTGGATCTCTCTCACACGTACCAACACAGACTATCCCCCAATTTAACTGATCCCCAAAGGTTTTTGATTAAATAGCGGAATAGAAAATATGATCCAAAAAAAGTGTATGTATATCACACGTACACAACCACACTAGGCCCCAATTACTATTGTTTGTACCCCTAAAAGGCTAGATGAGGAGTAGGGGGAGTATGGAACAGGCAGCACCCTCAAACCTTCAGAAGTATGAGATGAACCCCAACAACTTGGAAAGGTGGATCTCTCTCACACGTACCGACACAGACTATCCCGCAATTCAATTGATCCTCAAAGGTTTTTATTGAATAGCGGAATAGGAAATATGATCAAAAAAAGTGTATGTATCTCGCACGTACACAACCACACTAGGCCCCAATTACTATTGTTTGTACCCCTAAAAGGCTAGATGAGGAGTAGGGGGAGTATGGAACAGGCAGCACCCTCAAACCTTCAGAAGTATGAGATGAACCCCAACAACTTGGAAAGGTGGATCTCTCTCACACGTACCGACACAGACTATCCCCCAATTTAACTGATCCCCAAAGGTTTTTGATTAAATAGCGGAATAGAAAATATGATCCAAAAAAAGTGTATGTATATCACACGTACACAACCACACTAGGCCCCAATTACTATTGTTTGTACCCCTAAAAGGCTAGATGAGGAGTAGGGGGGGTATGGAACAGGCAGCACCCTCAAACCTTCAGAAGTATGAGATGAACCCCAACAACTTGGAAAGGTGGATCTCTCTCACACGTACCAACACAGACTATCCCCCAATTTAACTGATCCCCAAAGGTTTTTGATTAAATAGCGGAATAGAAAATATGATCCCAAAAAAGTGTATGTATATCACACGTACACAACCACACTAGGCCCCAATTACTATTGTTTGTACCCCTAAAAGGCTAGGAGTAGGGGGAGTATGGAACAGGCAGCACCCTCAAACCTTCAGAAGTATGAGATGAACCCCAACAACTTGGAAAGGTGGATCTCTCTCACACGTACCAACACAGACTATCCCCCAATTTAACTGATCCCCAAAGGTTTTTGATTAAATAGCGGAATAGAAAATATGATCCAAAAAAAGTGTATGTATATCACACGTACACAACCACACTAGGCCCCAATTACTATTGTTTGTACCCCTAAAAGGCTAGGAGTAGGGGGAGTATGGAACAGGCAGCACCCTCAAACCTTCAGAAGTATGAGATGAACCCCAACAACTTGGAAAGGTGGATCTCTCTCACACGTACCAACACAGACTATCCCCCAATTTAACTGATCCCCAAAGGTTTTTGATTAAATAGCGGAATAGAAAATATGATCCCAAAAAAGTGTATGTATATCACACGTACACAACCACACTAGGCCCCAATTACTATTGTTTGTACCCCTAAAAGGCTAGGAGTAGGGGGAGTATGGAACAGGCAGCACCCTCAAACCTTCAGAAGTATGAGATGAACCCCAACAACTTGGAAAGGTGGATCTCTCTCACACGTACCAACACAGACTATCCCCCAATTTAACTGATCCCCAAAGGTTTTTGATTAAATAGCGGAATAGAAAATATGATCCCAAAAAAGTGTATGTATATCACACGTACACAACCACACTAGGCCCCAATTACTATTGTTTGTACCCCTAAAAGGCTAGGAGTAGGGGGAGTATGGAACAGGCAGCACCCTCAAACCTTCAGAAGTATGAGATGAACCCCAACAACTTGGAAAGGTGGATCTCTCTCACACGTACCAACACAGACTATCCCCCAATTTAACTGATCCCCAAAGGTTTTTGATTAAATAGCGGAATAGAAAATATGATCCCAAAAAAGTGTATGTATATCACACGTACACAACCACACTAGGCCCCAATTACTATTGTTTGTACCCCTAAAAGGCTAGGAGTAGGGGGAGTATGGAACAGGCAGCACCCTCAAACCTTCAGAAGTATGAGATGAACCCCAACAACTTGGAAAGGTGGATCTCTCTCACACGTACCAACACAGACTATCCCCCAATTTAACTGATCCCCAAAGGTTTTTGATTAAATAGCGGAATAGAAAATATGATCCCAAAAAAGTGTATGTATATCACACGTACACAACCACACTAGGCCCCAATTACTATTGTTTGTACCCCTAAAAGGCTAGATGAGGAGTAGGGGGAGTATGGAACAGGCAGCACCCTCAAACCTTCAGAAGTATGAGATTGTGTTCACTGTACCCCACAAAGATTGAGTTCACTGCACCCCACAATGATTGTGTTCACTGCACCCCACAAAGATTGTGTTCACTGCACCTCACAAAGATTGTGTTCACTGTACCCCCCAAAGATTGTGTTCACTGCACCCCACAAAGATTCTGTTCACTGTACCCCACAAAGATTGTGTTCACTGCACCCCAAAAAGATTGTGTTCACTGCACCCCAAAAAGGATGTTGTTCACTGCACCCCAAAAAGGATGTTGTTCACTCCACCCCAAAAAGATTGTGTTCACTGCACCCCACAAAGATTGTGTTCACTGCACCCCAAAAAGATTGTGTTCACTGCACCCCAAAAATGATTTTGTTCACTGCACCCCAAAAAGGATTTTGTTCACTGCACCCCAAAAAGGATGTTGTTCACTCCACCCCAAAAAGATTGTGTTCACTGCACCCCAAAAAGATTGTGTTCACTGCACCCCACAAAGGATTTTGTTCACTGCACCCCAAAAAGATTGTGTTCACTGCACCCCAAAAAGGATGTTGTTCACTGCACCCCAAAAAGGATTTTGTTCACTGCACCCCAAAAAGATTGTGTTCACTGCACCCCACAAAGGATTTTGTTCACTGCACCCCACAAAGATTGTGTTCACTGCACACCAAAAAGGATTGTGTTCACTGCACCCCAAAAAGATTTTGTTCACTGCACCCCAAAAAGATTGTGTTCACTGCAGCCCAAAAAGATTGTGTTCACTGCAGCCCAAAAAGATTGTGTTCACTGCAGCCCAAAAAGATTGTGTTCACTGCAGCCCAAAAAGATTGTGTTCACTGCAGCCCAAAAAGATTGTGTTCACTGCAGCTCACACACAGAAAAATGGATGTGGATCACTGACACCTGCCTATCTCCAATCCCACACCACACAGCAATATCGATTGTAGTTTGTAGAACACAGTTTCCCTAAAATTCAGCAGACTCTGTCCCTAACAGGATTGAGAAGAGATCGTAGATCAGGATTGAGTGCAGACCCCACCCCCCACACAGCAATATCGATTGTAGTTTGTAGAAGACACTGACCCTATAATTCAGCAGACTCTATCCCTAAAATGCCTACAACTCGCCCTGCCTAAACACTCCGACCTGTCCCTCAATTCTATCCGGACACAAATGTTTTTTTCCTGCCTATCTTTCCCTAATCAGCAGCCAGCACGTTGATGTGTGCTCTGTCCCTGAATCTAAGCAGCATAATGACGCCGCTGCGGCTGCCTCGAACTTATAAAGACCTGGTCACATGCTTCAGACGGCCAATCACAGCTACTGAGACATTTGCAGGCATGGCTGGGATGGCTTAAGGCACACCAGTTAAACGATTGTTGATTGGCTGTTGAAAGCCCGCCATGAAAAGAGCGCCAAAGCATGCAAAACCCGGAAATAAAACGACCGAACACGGATTTTTACCCGAACATACAGTAAAGTGTCCGTGTCCGTGTTCAGGTACAAAAAATCCAATTATTCGGTACGAACACGAATAATACAGTCCGTGTTCGCTCAACACTAGTTACTAATGCTCGCCATTGCACAATCCACACCCTTTAAAATCCCACATTTTTATTAGGTGGGGTGAGGCCCACTTAGTCTGCTCGACTCTGGGAATCAGCCCACACCCGTGTTTTATTAGTGCTCTCTGTTTTTGGGATATGGGTGCGGCTTAGTGCAGTCTTTTCTTAACACCCAATTAATTTATTCTCAATAAAACAACAACTATTTTTGGCTTTTTTTTTATTTTTGTAACTTTTTTTTACACTTTTTTTTGTAACTTTAAAATGTTCCAGGTTAGGGTCTCTCAAAATGCGATCACCATCTAACATCTTTTGAGACCCTGTGTAAGTGTACCCTTAGACTGTGCCATGCTGTTCCTTTTGCTAATATTCCACGAGCGTGGGGTAGCGATGGAAACAGTCCCCGATGCAGAGACCAGGTTAGCTAAGACAGGAGGGACAAAAAAAGCGGGTGTCATGCCTATATCCACGGTTTCTTTGGGTAGGGGTACTTGGGAGGACATCCGGAAAATGCCTCTCATGCAGAAAGCTCACTGCATCTGGATTGTGAATTTGGGCCACAGCACCTTCTGGATACAGAAGGGCTGTGATGATCTCTTCCTGGAATTTTAGGAAGGATCCACTTCGTCCTGACGCTTTGTATAGCACATAAGCATTCAGCAGAGCTAATTGAAATAAGTATACAGAAACTTTTTTGCACCACTGTCTGGCCTTACGGGCAATTAAGTATGGCGCCTTCATCTGGTCGTTGAAGTCAACCCCCTCCCATGTTAAGGTTGTATTCGTGGACACAGAGGGGCTTCTCAACAACACCAGTCACCATTGGAATTTGTACTGTCGTGTCTGCGTGAATGGAGGACAGAACAAAAACATTCCGTGTGTCCCTTCACTTCACTGCAAGCAATCTGTTAGACTTCAAGAAGTCTCTTTCCCCTCGTCTAAGTCGGGTATCTACAAGCAATTGGGGGCAGCCCTGGCAATTATACTGTATGGTGCCACATGCACCAATTGCAAATTCAGAAAGGTGAACAAAAAGTGGCACGCTTGTATAGAAGTTGTCCACGTATAAATGCTAACCCTTTCCAAATAAAGGTGACACCAAGTCCCAAACAACCTTGCCACTGCTCCCTATGTAGTCTGGGCAGGGGGGCTCCACATTGATATCTTTGGCCTTGTAAACATGGAAACTACATGTATAGCCTGTTGCCCTGTCACAGAGCTTATACATCTTGACCTTGTATCTGGCACACTTGCTGGGGATAAACTGAAAGCAAGGCGACCAGAAAACTTAATCAGGGACTCATCAACGCAGACAGCTTGTTGGGGCGTATAAAAGGCTGCAAACTTCTGGCTGAAGTGGTTTATGAGGGGCCGAATCTTGTGGAGCCGATCATATCCAAGGTCACCCCGAGGACAACAGAGTTCATTTTCACTGAAGTGTATGAACCGCAGGATTCGCTTGTATCTCGTCCTGGCCATGGCAGCAGAGAACACGGACATATGGTGAATTGGGTCAGTAGACCAATATGACCGCAACTCACTCTTTTTAGTAATGCCCATGAGGACTGATAGGCCCAGAAAGGTTTTTAAATTTGGAAACAGTGATACATTTCCATGCAAATTCTCTGGCAAGGGTCAAATTTGGATGTGCGGTGATGAATTGATCAGCATATAAATTGCTTTGGTCCACAATAGATCTGTACAGATCTTCCGTGTAAAAGTCAAGGGAAGTAAAATGGTCTGTTTCCACCTGAATTGTGGGTTGGCCAGTGAATGTGGAAAATATGGGCGCTGCAGAAGGAGTGGGCTCCCAAATAGGATTTGCCAGCGCACCAGGAAGGACACTATGGGCTCTAGGGGCCTGTCTTCGAATGCTTGGTGGCTACAAGACACTACTTGTGCTAGCCACCGCACCAGCTTGAACTGCACTTATGGGACTCACTGCGTCACCAAGTGATACTGCAGTGCTGGTTTGCCAGGATGTACTAGGCCGCTGGTGCTTGCCAGTTCACCAGAAAGTTGGGCTGCACTAGTACCGACACTCTGCTGCATGCGAGAACCCTGCGATTGTTGCACCTCAGCAACAGAAGAACCGGGTCAGGTATGCCTGATCATAGCAGGGACCACTACTACGTCATCAGAGCTGTCTGTCAGGGTTCCGCTGCTGTCTACAGGTTCATATACTGAGCCTGATTCTGTCTGTGAGGCTTCCCTATCGCTCTCATCAGTCATGCTCAGTATCCTGTAGGCCTCTTCACTACAGTACCTCTGACTTGACATTTTGGCCAATAAATTTACAGTTACATAGTGTGACTCACAGGTAAAAAAAGCACTTGGTTGTTGAGGACTGTTTGAATCACTATGAAAAAAACCTGATAGTGCTAGCAGAGATCAGGCCTGACTCTGCTAACGCTGCGGTTTTGTGTGTTGTGTATTGCAAGTGACAGTAATCTGTTGATTACTGCACTTTTGGAATAGGCAAATGGGCTAAATGCAGGTGCTGGCAGGTGTTGTGACCGATCCTGCTAATGCTGCATTTTGGGAACACTAAACTATTGGAGACACTAGTATAGTTCTGATCAGATCAAAGATATGGATCCGCTCAGACACTATACTAGTAATGGAGGTGTTTAGTGTGTGTATTTATGTGTCACTGGCAATCAAAGGGTTAAATTATATTACTAAATATGTGGCAGGTATCTGACGCTGTCCTAGATTGTGACCTAATATAGTGAAAAAAGATCTGTACACTATAAAAGTGACACTGTGACAGGGCAATGAAGGGGTTAACTGGGGGTAATCAGGGGGTTATATCTTTTTAGGAGGGGATGGTGGGTACCCTAAACCTTTTTGGGACAGAAACTAATGGTCTCTAACTCTAAATTAAGTCACAAGGCACACTATTACAGTAATCAGTAAAAAAGCTATATATAATGTATATAGCTTGCAATGTGACAGGGAGTGAAAGGGTTAACTAGGGGGTGATCAAGGGGTTAAATGTACCTATGTGTACTGGTGTCAGTGCAGTGATTGGTGTACTCACAGTTAGATGCTCTCTCCTCTCAAGCTGGAACCAGAAAGGGCTCCACGAGGGGAGAGAGCATCCTTTTCTGTGCCTGTGTTTACAAAACAGGTACAGGACGATCTGGCATTGGTCAGAACTGATCACCAGATCCAGGTCAAAAATCGTTGGCCTTGACCTGATGACTGATCGGTTCTGAACCGAATAAGACCATCGCGGGGACGGAGGGTGCACTCTCGCACGCCCCTGAGCCCCGCACGCGATCGCCGGTCCGCGCCAGAGAGGCTGCATGCCACAGTAAAACTGCGGTGGGCGGTCCAGAAAAGGGTTACATTCAGTACTGGGACATATCCCAATAAGTTGTGTCCCCTCTTGAGTTTTATTGTGACTCCAAAACCATAACATGAAAAAATAAAAAGGAAAAAAATCACATATCCTGTCTGTTTAAAAAGTGCTACATGCAAAAATTAACCATTACATCACCTATCACATATACATATATCTTAAATCCAACCACTACTGTTAATATAAAGTGCTGACATGCCCAAAGTGCAAAAATTCATATGTGCAAAGAAAATGTCATACTCAACAAACAATAAATATATAAAACATATCAGAAGTCCATATATGTGGTCCCAATTCAAAGTGACGTGTGCAGGGGTCAAAGGCACCACACATAAAGAGGTTCCAATCCGTGTGGGTAATCTCCAGTATCTTCTCCTCCTCCTCCTCACTGCATGTGGTTAGTGGATACGCTCACATGGGAATGTGTGAACAAAAAGGTATCTCCTAGTTTAAATCCGTAAGTACATTTTATTGTGACAAAAGTTAAAAACTCACTTACAAAAATCAAGATTAATCAAAGCATGTGGTAAGCCCTAGGTTCAGGATGCCTTGCCTTCCATGGACTGAAGAACCGAAAAATGGAAGTGACGCGATGATGCTCCAATCTCAGAGTGACATCATCAGGAGTGGTGCCATCTTACTTCACCCTTCAGTCTTTATACCATGTGGTCACCCAACAATGAATAGTAAACAAACCTACTTTTTTCAACTTGGCACTGCGTGAATTTAACTGACAATTGCGCAATTGGGTGCAATGATTTACCCAAACAAAATATATGTCCTTTTTTTCCCCACAAACAGAGATTTCTTTTGGTTGTATTTGATCATCTCTGCGCTTTTTATTTTTTGTAATATTAATAAAAAAGAGCGAAAATTTTGAGAAAAAAATGACTACGTCTACAATCTATGGTGTAAATACTGGAATTTATGCAGCTTTTTCTTTCTGGCTGCCTATCTAATTTCATGAAGTGCTAAAATGGCAGGGCAATACACCCCCCCCCCCCCAAATTACCACTTTTTGGAAAGTAGACATCCTAAGGAATTTCCTTAGAGGCATGTTTAGCTCATTGAATATTAAATTTTTTTGTCACAGGTGTTTAAAAAATGACTAAAACATTTTTTTTTTCTTACACAAAGTTGTCATTGACATTATATATTGCTCACGCATGCCATGGGTAAATGTGTAATTAAACCCCAAAATATATTCTGCTGCTTCTCCTGAGTACAGGGATACCACATGTGTGAGACTTTTTGGGAGCTTAGCTGTGTACGTGTCCCCGAAAACCAATCACCAACCTCAGAATTTCAAAGGGTGTAAATTTTTCATTGCCCTTTCTCACTAACTATCATGGTTTCAGAGGCCATGAAATGTCAAGATAGCACAACCCCCCCTCCCCCACCCCGAATGACCCAATTTTGGAAAGTAGACACCCCAAGATATTTGCTGAGAGGCATGTTGAATCCATGGAATATTTTATTTTTTGCCACAAGTTTTGGGAAAATTACATTTTTTTTTTCATTTTTTTTAACACAAAGTTGTCACTAAAAGATAAATTGCTCACACATGCCATGGGTAAATGTGAAATGACACCCCAAAATACATTCTGCTGCTTCTCCTGAGTATGGGGATACTGCATGTTGAGACTTTTTGACAGTCTAGCCGTGTACAGGACCCTGAAAACCAATCACCACCTTGAGGCTTTCCAAGGGCATAAATTGTTGATTTCACTCCTCACTACCACAGTTTCGGAGGCCATGAAATGCCAAGACAACAAAACCCCCAACCCTCTAATGACCCCTTTTCGGAAAGTAGACACCCTAAGCTATTTGCAGAGAGGCATGTTGAGTGTTTTCCAGATCTCACTTTTTGACACAAAGTTTTGAAAATTGAATAAAGAGGAAAAAAATGCATTTTCCGTTTTTTTCTTTATTTTCCAAAATAAATGAGACCTGCAAAATACTCACCATGCGTCTTAACAAATACCCTGGGGTGTCTACTTTTTGAAAAGTAATGGTAATTTGGGGGGGGGGGGTTGTGCTATCTTGGCATTTCATGGCCTTCAAAACTGTGATAGGTAGTGAGGAGTGAAATCAACAATTTACACCCTTAGAAAGCCTGAAGGTGATTGGATTTCGGGGTCCTGTACATGGCTAGACTGCCAAAAAGTCTCACACATGGGGTATCCCCATACTCAGGAGAAGCAGCAGAATGTATTTTGTGGTGTCATTTCACATATACCCATGGCATGTGTGAGGAATATATCATTTAGTGCCAACTTTGTGTAAAAAAAACAAAAAAAAATAATAATACATTTCCCAAAACTTTTGTCAAAATATAAAAAATTCCATGGACTCACCATGCCTCTCAGTAAATAGCTTGGAGTGTCTACTTTGCAAAACTGGGTCACTTGGGAGGGGGGTTGTGCTATCTTGAAATTTCAGGGCCTCTAAAACTGTGATAGGCAGTGAAGAAGTAAAATAGGCAATTTACGCTATTAGAAAACCTGAAGGTGGTGATTGGTTTTTGGGGTCCCGTACACAGCTAGGCTTCCAAAAAGTCTCACACATGTGGTATCCCTGTACTCAGAAGAAGCAGCAAAATGTATTTTGGGGTGTCATTTCACATATACCCATGGCATGCGTGAGCAATATATCATTTAGCGACAACTTTGTGTAAAAAAAAAAAAAAAAATGTCACCTTCCCGAATCTTAGGGCAAAATATAAAATACTCCATGGACTCAGTATGCCTCTCAGAAAATAGCTTTGGGTGTCTACTTTCCGAAAAGGGTCATTTGGGGGGTGTTTGACCTGTCCTGGTATTTTATGCTCAATCTTAGCCACACATTACCCACTCTTCTAACCACTTGAAAACCAAGCCTTTTCTGTGACTTTTTGTTTACATGAAAAAATATTTACAGGTTACCACTTTGGACTTACAGAGGAGGTCTACTGCAAGAATTACTGCCCTTGACCTGGCGTTCACAGCGATACCTAACATGCATGCTGCAATTGCGGTTTACATATGACCCTAGACCAATGCTTGTGTGCTCCTTTGCACTCAAGCACGGGTGGACAGGGGGGCTTGATTTTTTTATTATTATTTATTTTGCTTTTTTATGTTATTTTGACACCTTTCCTTTATATTTTTAATCATTTTTATTGTTATCACAGTGAATCTATATATCCCCTATGATAGCAATCTGTAGTGACAGGTACTCTTTTTTTTTTAAATTGGGGTCTTTCAGACTGTAGATCTCTCCTCTGACCTTAAAGCATCTAACCACACCAAGATTGGTGTGATAATATGCTTTTCCAAGTTCCCAATGGCGCTGTTTATTTCTGGTGAAACAGAAGTCATGAAATGCTCGTAGCTTCTGATATCTTCGGCCATAGAGATGATTGGAGCCATTCTCATCTCCAATCAGCTCTATGGTTAGATAACTGAACCACCAGCTGCACTCTCGGGTTAACCTGTGGGACAGGAGAGCCCGAGAAAAAACGCGGAAGGCTTGTAAAAGCAGTCTAGCGGCTAATTATCTGCTAGGATTGCTTTTACATGTAAGCTGACTGCTGGCTGTAAAAAACGATACCAAGATGATGTCTAAATCTGCAGGCATCATCCTGGTATAACCACTCAAAGTCCAGCAACGTACCAGAATATTGCTGGTCCTTGTTTGGCATATTTTGTAGGTTTTTTTTTCATGCAGCCTGTGGGCTGAATGAAAAAAAGAGAACCTAACAGAAATCTCCACCAGAAAATGTGTAGTACACCCATCATTAGCCACCCAAAACATCCAAACCCACTTTCTAATTATGGGTATACATGACAAATTCCATGTATCCCTATTGTTTTTTTAACTGCGGTGGCGCAAACGCTATTTGTGTCAGAATATATAAAATCAGTGTGGCAGCTGATGAGTGTACCTGCAAGGGAAACTGGTTAACAATATAATAGAAATAAAAGATTACATTGGTACCTGAAAAGTAAAAAATGGTTACCAATGAAAAACAGTAACAAAGTACAGTAAAAGTAAAGTAGGAAGAGTAGAAGTAGAAGAGCAGAGTAAGAACAGAAAAATAACTCAAACGACAACAATTTTTGGCTTTTTTATTTTATATTTTTTTTACACTTTTTTATGTAATTTTTCTTTGTAACTGTTTTTTTTTACACTTTTTTTTATTCAACTCAACCGTAACATTCCAGGTTAGGGTCTCTCAAAATGATGATAACCATCGAACATCTTTCTAGACCCTGTGTTAGTGTGCCCTAGACTGTGTTGTGCTGTATCCTACGCTAATACTCCACTAGTGTGTGGTAGCATTGGAAACATTCCCCGATGCAGAGACCAGGTTGGTCAGGACAAAAGGGACAATAAGTGCAGGTGTCATGCCTAAATTCGCGCCTGCTACAGACACAACATCTTCTTTGGGGGTTTCTTTTGGCGGGGGTACATGTGGAAAATGCCTCTCATGCAGCCGGCTCACTGCATCTGGTAGGGGAAGTTGGGCCAGAGCACCTCCTGGATATAGGTAGGTACTGATGATCTCTTCCTGGAATTCTAGGAAGGATCCAGTTGTATAGCACAAAAGCGTTGAGCATAGCCAATTGGAATAAATAAACAGACGCTTTTTTGTACCAGCGTCTGGCTTTACAGGCAACTAAGTACAGTGCCAAAAGCTGGTCGTTGGGGTCCACCCCTCCCATATTAAGGTTATATTTGTGGACACAGAGGGGCTTCTCCAAAACACCACTTGCCGTATAAATTTGGACCATCGTGTCTGCGTGAAGGGAGAACAGAATGAAAACATTCCGTGTATCCCTCCACTTCACTGCAAGCAATTTGACTCTCTCCCCCCGACTAAGACAGGAATCTGCAAGACGTTGGGGGAAGCCCCGTTGATTAGGTCGCATGGTGCCACATGTGCCAATGTGAAATTAAAGAAGATGACTAAAAAGTGGCACGTTTTAATAAAAATTGTCCACATCCAAATGATACCCCTTTCCGAATAAGGGTGACACCAAGTCCCAAACTATCTTGCCGCTGCTCCCTATGTAGTCTGGGCAGTTGGGGGGCTCCCCAGTGCTATTTTTTCATTTGTAAACATGGAAACTAACTGTATAGCCTGTGGCCCTGTCACACAGCTTATACAGCTTGACCCTGTATCTGGCACGCTTGCTGGGGAGATACTGTTTGATAGCAAGGCGGTCAGTATACATAATCAGGGATTCATCAAGAAGACAACTTGTTGGGGGGTAAACAAAGCTGCAAACCGCTGACTGAAGTGGTTTACGAGGGGGGCCGAATTTTGTGGAGTCGGTCATATCCAGGGTCTCCCCGAGGATGACAGAGTTCATTGTCGTTGCATAAACCGCAGAATTTGCTTGTATCTTGCCCTGGACATGGAAGCAGAGAACACGCGCATATGGTGAGATGGGTTAGTGGACCAATATAACCGCAACTCACTCCTTTTAGTTATGCCCATGTTAAGGGAAAGGCAGAGAAAAGTTCTAAACTTGAATAGGTTTCCAGCTGAATGGTCTGGCAAGGGAAGAATTTGGGTTGGTGACGATGAATTGACCAGCATATAAATTGCTTTGGTCCACAATAGATATGAAAAGATCTTCCGTGAAAAACATCTCAAAAAAATTAAGGGGAGTAAAATTGGCTGTTTTCACATGAATTCTGGGTTGGGCAGTGAATGGGGGAAGTACGGGCATTGTAGAATCAGGGGGCTGCCAATTAGGATATGCCAGTGCTTCAGGGAGGGCACTATGGGTTCTACGGGCCTGTCTTCGAATTTGCGGTGACTGTGGGCCACTACTCGTGCTAGCCACTGCACGAGCTTCAACTGCACTTATGGGACTCACCACGTCACCATGTGATACTGCAGTGGTGGTATGTCTAGGTCCAGGGTGTACTAGGCCGCTGGTGCTTGCCAGTTCACCAGAAGTGTGAGCGGCACTAGTACCGACACTCTGCTCCATACGAGCACCCTGCAATTCCTGCACCTCAGCAATTCCAGAATGGGTCAGGTATGCCTGACCTTAGCAGGGACCCATCCATCATCAGAGCTATCTGTCAGGGAGCCACTGCTGTCTACAGGCTCGTAAACTGACTCTGATTCTGCCAGTGAGGCTTCCCCATCGCTCGTATCTGACATGGTCAGTATGCTGTAGGCATCTTCACTACTGTACCACTTTATGGACATTTTAGCAACTAAATTTACAGGTACAGTAGTGTGACTCACATGTAAAAAAGCACCTGGTTGTCAAGGATTATTTCAACCACTACCAAAAAACTGCTAATGCTAGCAGGGATCGGGCCTGACTCTGCTAATGCAGCGGTTTTGTGTTTTTTGGAAGTGACAGTAATCTATTGATTACTGCATTTGCCTAAGTGGGGTGGGGTGGGCTGGGCAGAGGGGCTAAACGCAGGTGCTGGCAGGTGTCGTGACTGATCCTGCTAACGCTGTGTTTTGGGAACCCTAAACTATTGGGGACGCTAGTATAGTTCTGATCAGATCAAAGATATTGATCCGTTCAGATACTATACTAGTAATTGAGGTGTATGTGTGTGTGTGTATGTGTGTGTATGTGGTAATCAAGGGGTTGTCCTAGACTGACGCTAATGCTAACTAATGTCACCTGTGACACTAATAATAGTGATCAGAAAAAAAACTGTACACTATAAAAGTGACACTGTGACAGGGCAATGAAGGGGTTAACTGGGGGTGATCAGGGGATGATCAGGGGATTAAATCTTTATTGGGGGGGATGGCGGGTATCCTAAGCCTACTTGGGACAGAAACTAACTCGCTAGCGCTAACAAAGTAACAATCACACTAATACAGAAATACAGAAAAACGCTATATACTGTATATAGTGTGCAATGTGACAGGGGGTAGGGGTTAACTGGGGTAGATCAGGGGGGGATCAGGGGGTTAAATCTTTATTGGGCGGTTGGCGGGTATCCTAAGCCTAAAAGTAACGGTCGCTAGCGCTAAACCAAGTCACAAGTCATACTATTACAGAAATATAGACAAATGCTATATACTGTCTATAGTGGGCAATGTGGCAGGGGGTGTAGGGGTTAACTGGGGGTGATCAGGGGGTTAAATCTTTATTGGGGGGGGGGTTGGCGGGTATCCTAAGCCTAAAAGTAACGGTCGCTAAATGATGTCACAAGGCACACTAATAGAGAAATATAGAAAACTGCTATATACTGTATACCGTAAGCAATGTAACAGGGGGTGTAGGGGTTAACTGGAGGGGTTAAATGTGCCTATCTACTTATGTGTGGGTGTGCTTAGTGCAGTACTCATGTTTTGATCCTCTTTCTTCTCTCGATGAATCCAAAAAGGATTTTGGGAGGAGAGAGAGGGTCATTTCTATGCCTGTGTTTACAGTTCACAGGCACAGGTCAGTCTGTGATTGGTAAGGACCGATCAGCAGGTTCAGGCCAAAAATCATTGGCCTGGACCTGATGACTGATCGGTTCTGAACAGACCATCGGTGGGACCGGGGGCACGCAGGAGCACACCCCGGGGCCCTGGGAACGAGCGCCGTACATGTACAAGGGTTTGCCTGTATGAGCCAGCCTGCTGCAGTACATCTGTGGTGGCTGGTCATAAAGTGGTCAAGGAATTGCACAATTTATGGACAATTTTTTAGCACTATTGCACTTTTAAGAATTTTTTTGCACTATATTTTGCACATGAATAATTAATATTATATGATTGTGAATTGTATTATTGCAAGCGCTGTTTTATTGTTAGCCATTCATTGTATTAATGGTTAGACATTAAAGTTAGAAATAAAACGACACTTCCGGTTCCGGCGCCAGATGTGAGGGGACAGGAAGTAGCGGCTCCGGGCGCATCGGCTTACAAAACCGTTCCTACTGCCCGATCGGTGAGTCCGCAGCATCCCCCGCTACTCCGGTCCTCTAGGGGAACACCCCATGGACAAATTTCTGGTCCACGGACCTGTTACTGCTCATCCCCCGGACCGCACGGACTCTTCTCCCGCCGCCACACAGCAAGGCAAGATGGCGGAGGGCACAGCCCAGCTCCCCAGCCAGCATCCTCCTGGGACCAGCTACGCTGCTGTCACGGCCGCATCTCCCGTTCACAATGCGGTATCACCCGATCAGTACACAGGCATAGCCCAAGCTGTCGCAGCATTGCTGGCACCCACGATCACTGAGGCAGTGGACAAAGCTATGGCTGCTGGAATAGCTCAAATCAGAAAAGACCTTGGTGAACATGGAATGCGTCTCACTGATCTTGAGAGCAGGGTGACTGATATTGAGGAGGAAATTCAATCCTCTTTTCACCATGAGAAGCAATTTAGTCAAACACAGCAATACCTGTTAGAAAAAGTGGACGATTTGGAGAACAGGTCGCGTAGAAACAACTTACGCATAATAGGTCTCCCGGAATCTTTTGGCGCAGATGCCCTGGTGGATTTATGCTCTCAGCGTATACCCCAGATCCTGGGACTCTCCGCTCCTTGCATTGTCGAACGTGCACATAGAGTGGGACCCCCCTCTAATGAAAGGCGCACTCCACGCCCGGTCATAGTGAAATACTTGAATTTTGCTGACAGGAATAACCTGATGAAATCCTATCGCAACTCAAAAGCCTTGCAGGTTGACGGACACAAATTATTGCTGTTCGCAGACTATTCGCAAGAGGTTTCCCACCGCCGCAAGGCCCTACAGCCAATCTGTAATGCCCTCTACCAGCAGGGTATAAAATTCACGCTGGCGTATCCTGCTACACTGCGGTTTACAGACCCGTCCGGCCTCTCAAAATCATTCACCCACCCTGAAGAAGCCTGGGATTACCTCAACTCTACCATGAGACTGCCGATGGACACCTCGGCCCCACCTGCACGATTCTCCACCTGGCAACAACAACAACCCAGGGACCAACGGAGCCCTCGCAAGGACCCGGCTAAAAAACTGAGACTCACGGACTTATCCGGGAAAAACAACCCTGCGTGATCGCCACTTAGGTCACAACTTGGGCCTCAGTTTTGCAGGTACCTCTTCTACTGGCCACCGTTCCTCCGCTGTTGTTTCTCCTGCCCTCGTAAACCCTCCATAGCTGTCACCCAGGGTTACTTTCATCCGGATATCCTATACCTCCTGGAATTTCTACAGGTCATGTCTCTCACCTCGGGCGGCATTCCCCCGTTTAGTATCCTCTCAGTGACTCTATGATGCTGGCTATGCTCACCTGTTTTGGTTCCTAATTGAATGTTCAGTATTCTTTAACTAATTGTTTTCTCTTTACGTGTACTCACCTCCTCACAGGGTGCTACCGTGGTTTGTCTGCTCATGCATAAAATGATGTGGTCGCTCTGATGACGGAGATGTCTGTCTGGCATACACCCTCCTCTAACTGTAAGTGGGACTGCGGGCACGCTGCTCGGGCTTGAGCTCCGACCTTCCCCGGTAGCGCTACTGTAGGCGGTTGTCACATGTGGGAAGAAGCGAAGTTCATGCTTCCACGGGCACACCAGTGTCCTAAAGATGCTCTGTATTGTTTAGTTCTTCTTGTACAAGTTTTGCCAATTTGCCTCCCCCCACCCCCAATTTTCCTGCACCATCACTCAACACCTAATTTCCAATCCACACCCATATTGCTCTGTAGATTGGACAATATCACAGCAAACAAATTTAGACCTACAAAACCTTTACCGATAAGTTTCCCTTGTTACGAATATGGTTAGACTAATTTCTTGGAACGTGAAAGGCCTTCGTTCCCCTCATAAACGGATGGCGATTCTTCGCCACCTAAAAAGGCTCCGAACGGACATTGCGGTCCTGCAAGAGACCCATCTTCCTGAAAAAGATTTTATACGAATGAAGAAACTATGGGTCGGCCAAGTCCTAGGTTCACCCGCGATAAAAGGGAAAGCAGGCGTTCTTATCCTCATAAATAAATGCTTCCCCGGCACAATCGTTTCATCCCAGACAGACACAGATGGTAGGTTCATTGCTGTCACCATATCCTCCGGTCAACGGGAATGGGTCCTAGCTACTACGTATGCCCCCAACTCTCCATCAAAACAACACTTCCAAGATTTGGCTTCTCATTTGGCGCCGTTCCTCCATACTCCCCTAATTTTTGCGGGAGATTTAAACTCGGTCATGGACGAAGGGGAGGATAGGTCACGCCCTCTACCCTATCGTACACCTGATCGTTTTCCCCACTCCAGCCACCTGTCCGCTTTTGCAGACCATCTCCAGCTCACCGACATATGGCGCCTCATGCATCCCACGGGAAGGGACTTTACGTTTTTCTCCAATCCCCACAACTCCCTTTCCCGGATTGACTACTTCTTTGTTAACTCCCTGTCACAGCCTCTGATCACAGACTCCACAATCTACGACTTGGCAATTTCTGACCATGCCCCCATATCTGTAGACTTTTTCGAAGCATTCACCAAACCCCCCTCGAACAGTTGGCGGTTCCCTTCCTTCCTGGCACACGACACACGACTGGCGACAGTAATAGAGGAAACTTGGCAAGAATTTTCACACACCAACGCTTCACACGCCTCCAACCCTACCCTATTTTGGGAAACGGGAAAAGCCATATTGAGAGGTCGCATTCTCTCCTACGCCGTCGGTCGAAAACGGGCTATTAAGAAAGCATATGCTGAGGCTAGTATGCAGTTACGCAAAGCACATTTGGCACTGTCTCAATCCAACACGCAATCTAACAGACAACACTGGCAAGAGGCAAAGCTAGCTTTTGACACTTGGGCGGCGGCGCAGGAGAAATTATACTCCTCCATCCAGGATCTACAATACCACAAATATGGCAATAAACCGGGTAAATTGTTATCCAAATTGTGCAAAGGCTCATTCACCCCCACACATATCACAGCATTGAAATCAAATGCGGGAATCCTAACCACGTCACCAACAGAGATAGCTGCATCTCTTTCAAATTTCTTTGCTGACCTGTACACTCTAGAGAGCCATGACACCCAAGCGGCTGAATCCTGGCTAGCCTCTGTTACCCTTCCCACTATTGCAGAAGACTTACTTGCATCCCTGAATGCCCCAATTTCGTTAGAGGAAATTAAATCTACGATAACGCGACTGCCCCATGGTAAAGCCCCCGGACCTGATGGCTTCACCTCTGACTTCTATAAAGCGTCGGTAGACGTCATAGCACCGACTCTCCAATCCCTTTACCAACACGTACTGGAGGGTCACCCCTACTTCCCAACTGGTCTACGGGCGCACGTTAAATTAATACCGAAGCCTGGGAAGGACCCGACTGAACCTGGCTCATACCGCCCCATTTCACTCCTAAATTTAGATGGTAAAATTCTGTCCAAAATAGTTGCTAATAGGCTCGCCCCCATCATGCCCACCTTGATCCACCCTGCCCAGGCAGGCTTTACCTCTGGCATATCCGCCACAGCTAACATCAGAAAAGTTATAGCAGCACTGGAGGCATCTCAGGCTAACCCCCTAGCAGATATGGCGATCATCTCTCTGGACGCTGAAAAGGCATTTGATAGGGTGGACATAGATTGGCTCCATCTGGTCCTTCAACGTTTTGGGTTCAGGGGCCCCTTTGTCCACCTTATCAAAGCCATGTACACAAACCCCTCTGCCTGTGTAATAGCCAATGGCCATACTTCCGCACCGTTCTCTCTATGTAAAGGGACCAGACAAGGGTGTCCACTATCCCCTCTACTCTTCAACTTAGCTCTAGAGCCTCTTGCTAGGTACATACTAAGTCATCCCAACCTCCACGGTATTCCCATAGGCGACTCTGACCTACGCATAGCCCTATTTGCAGATGACATACTGATTTTCACATCTGACCCTGTTAGGGATTCCCAACTGGTACACGACATCTTTAATGACTTTCGTCTCTGCTCAGGACTGAAAATCAACTTTTCCAAAAGCGAACTCCTTCCCCTTCGTCACACTGCTCACAATCCCTGGCCCTTCACGCCCCTCTTCTCTATCGCTAAAACTTCTATCACATACTTGGGCATAAAAATTGGACGCACACCTTCGTCCATATACCATCTAAACATCCCCCCCACTATTTCAAAAATTGTTTCAGCATTAGACACGTGGATGGGTCTTCCCCTCTCCCTCTTCGGCAGATGTCATCTTTACAAGATGGTGGGTTTCCCTAAACTGTTGTATCCTCTCCAAACGATTCCACTTTTGGTGAAACATTCAGACATGCAGAAATTAACTAAAGCTGTCACCGCCTTCCTATGGCAAGGCAAGAGGCCCCGTATTGCCCTTCAGAAACTATATTTGCCGAGGAGGGAGGGTGGGGTGGCGCTCCCTAACGCCCGCCTCTACAATCTTGCATGCGTATTCAGAGTGGGGCTAGATTGGATTGGCAAAACTTCCAGGTACTCTAATCTCATACTTGAATCCCACCAATCCTCACCCTACGACTTAGCAGCCATCCTACATTGCCAACACAGCGCTCTGCCACCAGCAATGAAGCATAATATTCTTATCAGGGACACCAATATAGCCTGGAGGGAAATACATCGTAAGACCAATTGTTCTTCCAACATGTCCCGCCACCTGCCTATATGTGGACATCCTCTATTCACACAGGCACAACGTTACCTTCCATTCCGGGACTGGCACACCCGGAACCTCAACCGTTTTGCACAGCTGTTTGACACTGTACAGGGTACCCCACTGCCCACGTCAGAGATTGTGAACCGTTTTCAACTACCCAAAGGTCACACCCTTGGCATTTTACAGGCTATTAGCTTTGTGGTCAAAACATGCCCTAACCCTTTGCACAGGTTTCAACACACTCTGGTCGACAAGCTCCTAGAACAGGGTCTTCATAAAATATCGGATATCTATAAAATGCTTCTGTCTCTTCCCTCTATCAGCAAATCCTCTTTTCATACCTCTAACTGGAACAAAGATTTCCCTGACCCCAATGCACACGCATATATTTTAACGGGCTACCTGGCCATTCACAAGGCCATCACCAATGAATTTTGGAGGGAACAACAGTTCAAGATTATGCACCGCAGTTATGTACCGTATTCCAGGAACTCTCCAAACCCTCATTCAGCATGCTGCCCACTTTGTAAGGCCTCCACACCTAACCTCGCTCACAGACTCTGGTTTTGTCCGAGCATTTCTACCTTCTGGACCTCGGTTGAAGCCTACATCACCACTGTCTTAGGCCTGACCCCCCTAAACAACCCTTACCCACTCCTGTTTGGAAATTTAGACCTTCCTCTTGCCAACCTTACTAAGAGCCAACGTCTCATCATCAAGACACACAAAACATGGCTCCTAACCTGCTATATGATTGCTAAGAGGACTATCCTGGCCAAGTGGATACAAGACTCTCCTCCAACCTTAGCTGAAGTGATCTCAGGCTTGAAACTACTCTATACCAGGGAAGCCCTGGAGATCAAGACTTCCTCTTCCCCCAAGCTTGACAAATTCAACTGCAAATGGAACCTTTTTCTTGCGCACATCACCGACTGCAAACATACATTGGACAACCAGCAACTCCAACATTAGCCACAGATCTGCTACACTCTGACTCATGGCAAGCCTGCCTGCTACTAATGACCTTGTTAACTCTTGTGTTCCAATTAAATCTACACTGCTGCTTCTGGTAACATCTGGTTTCTCTTTCTTCCACCATGCTGGCAACCTGGTTAATTGACGAATCCGCAGATCGGACATCTCCCTATTTTTCATCTATTCACATGGTCTCAAGGGACTTGCGCCACAACACGTCTTCGTCCTCTGAGACACTTTACTGAACTCCTAAACTTGGTTTGCTGTTATCTAGGCTGTCCCTTATTATCGTATTGCTATGCTTTTCATGTGATGGTGCACCTCCTCCTCCCCCTTCTCTCCCCCCCTACCTAAACCCCCACACCCCCCTTACTCTACTATACTCTGTCCTACAGACTAACACTTCTAGATAGATCTATAACATTGTGGACTAAATGATTCCTAAGGGTATATACACCTAGCTTGCTGCTCCACTTCGGTGGGACATTTGAGGTAAGGCAGCAGTCATATTATAGGCCCATAGCACAAAATCAAATATTTTACCACTTTTTACAACTAGTGTTGGGTATTTTTAGTGGTGAAGCACCGTAATCCAGCACAAATATAGATGTGGTATGCAAGAATGACCCTGCAAAAACATAAACAAGTTTTTAGAATTGGTAAAAGCGTGTGGCAGCAATGGACTACAGCTGTGTAGAGACAGGATGAGATGTTATTGCTGGCAGGTCTACACTGGGGACCAGAGATGGTTATTGTGTCAGGTCAGCAGTAGAAGAAGAAGTTTTTAATGGTAGCATGATGTAGTCATGGTTGCAGGTGGTGTTACTTTTGCCTTTGATATTCTGCCTATCCTGATACACCCAGACCAGTCCAGCTTCACTAAAGACAGAGAGACCTCTGATGCCATGAGGAGACTTGTAAATATTATACATCATGCTGGTCAAGCTCAATCATCTCTGCTTTTGGTCTTGGATGCAGAGAAGGCATTCAATAAATTCACTGGATCTATCTTACCAAAGAACTTAGGAAATGTGGCTTCTACAAGCGTATTTTATCCGCTATCATGGTCCCACAGCACAAGCGTATACATCTAGTGTGCTGTCTAAGCCATTTCACATAACAAATGGTACCTATCAGG
Source organism: Pelophylax lessonae (assembly GCF_965119305.1). Lineage (NCBI taxonomy): Eukaryota > Metazoa > Chordata > Amphibia > Anura > Ranidae > Pelophylax > Pelophylax lessonae. The sequence continues at coordinate 498,244,770 of NC_138769.1, read as the reverse complement.
GATGTCCCTTGTTCCATTTAATTTTTAATCTCTTTATGGAACCTCAGCAGCTTATATTCGATCTCATCCAGACATTACCAGTTTCTGATTGGCTCGAGGGAGCATACTGTAAATAAATCCTAAGTTTGACACATGTAGATTCTTCCCTGACAGCGGTACATAGTACTCTTGAACTGTTTAGGCTCGGTTCCATTTAATTTTTAATCTCTTTATGGAACCTTAGCAGCTTATATTCAGAGATGTATAGTAACTAAGTAGAATTACTTCACTACTGTGCTTAAGTACCGAAAGGCGGTATCTGTACTTTCCTGGAGTAGAATTTTTTTCTCTTACTCACTTTTACTTCACTACATTTCAATACTTCTACTACGATATTTTTTTTTGGTGCTGCATAGTTACTCGTTACTATTATAAAAATTACCACTGCCAGAACAGTAGATGGCAGGTTTCATGAAGCTCAAAACATGTGTATTATCAGCACATACGAAAATAAATGCTACTGTGTGTGTCATGCCTCCAGCATAAGGAAATAATTAATTCTATTGGAACTTGTAATACAGGAAATGCTTGCTTGTTCCAATCTCAGGCTTCACAAGATTGCTTCTAACAGCAAAGAGGTAATGGAAGCTTTCCCCGCTCAAGACCATTCCAGTGATCTAAAGCAGTGTTTCTCAACTCCGGTCCTCAGGGCACACTAACAGGCCAGGTTTGCAAGATAACTGAAATACATCACAGGTGATATAATTTGCTGCTCAGTGATTGCAGTATTCTAGTCTGCATCTCCCCAAGGTAATACTTAAAATCTGGCCTGTTAGTGTGCCCTGAGGACCGGAGTTGAGAAACCCTGATCTAAAGGACTTAGATGTGGGTACAGACTCTTTACCTGTACTGCACAGTCTAGGTCTACTTTGGGACTTGAAATCCGATTCCTTTACCTTCCAAGTAAATGGAGAAGAAAGACCCTTCACTCGCAGAGGTGTCTTGTCTACAATCAATAAACAAAAGAGAAAACAGGCGTCTCTGAGTTAAGACTGCGATTTAATATGGCAAACAAGTAATAAAAACTTACATCAAAGTAAGTATAAGCAGACAAGATGGGTCCTTCCGGTGTCCATGTGGAGGCTGGGGCTTGGAGTCATCACTGTGGGTCTGTAATCATCTCCTCTCTTCCTCTTCCTGTCCAGCAGGAAGTGGAGGGTGTCACAGCAGTGAGATGGAGGCTTGGACAGCAGGGTGAAACCGCAGTGAGATGGAGGCTTGGGCCGCACAGTGGCTGTGATGCTTGTCCACAGGATCTTCGGGCGCAATGACTGACGCGTTTCCGAGCATGCGCACTGTGGTGGGAAACCAGCGCGCGCTCCTTTTTCAAAGTCAAATGTAAAAGGGAAAGAGAAGGACCAATTTATGTGTTCCGGGACAATGCCCTCTGGTGGTGAAGTTATAAAATTACTATCAAAGTAAACATGACTCTACATTATAGCTGTATGAGGAACAATGCCCTCTGGTGGTGAAGTTATTAAATTACTATCAAAGTAAACATGACTCTACGTTATGGCTGTATGAGGAACAAGGGTCCCTCTAGAGGTCAAACCAGTAAGAAATAAAAATAAACAATAATATACACGTGATATGATGCATAAAGAGAATAATGCCATAGACAATGAGAGGAAAATTAGAGGGAAAAAAAAAAAAACCATGGGATGAAATGAGAAAGAAATGATAAATGTGGAAATAAAATTAAATATTAATGAAAATAAAAATAAAATATAAAAATGAAATTCTTTAATTAGTCCCCTCTAGGGTTCACTTTAGGTAATCCATACATTATTCTCTTTATGCATCGTATCACATGTATATTATTGTTTATTTTTATTTCTTACTGGTTTGACCTCTAGAGGGACCCTTGTTCCTCATACAGCCATAACGTAGAGTCATGTTTACTTTGATAGTAATTTAATAACTTCACCACCAGAGGGCATTGTTCCTCATACAGCAATAATGTAGAGTCATGTTTACTTTGATAGTAATTTTATAACTTCACCACCAGAGGGCATTGTCCCGGAACACATAAATTGGTCCTTCTCTTTCCCTTTTACATTTGACTTTGAAAAAGGAGCGCGCGCTGGTTTCCCACCACAGTGCGCATGCTCGGAAACGCACTGTGACTCAAACAGCTGTGACCGCAAGGGATGGCACCATTGTCAAAGGATCAGTTCAGTATTAGAGCTACAGCAGTCTCAGGATCTTATCATCCACACTGTACAGCATGAAGCATATGCTAAGGAGATTGACTGTACCTCGAACGGAAAACCTATCCCTAGAGACAGTGCTCTGAGAAAACTTGACCCATTCCTTGATCAAAATGGACTACTTAGGGTAGGTGGTCGTCTAAGACAAGCCAACCTAGATTCAGATGAGAGAAATCCTCTAATAGTTCCTGGTCACCACCACATCGCTTATCTGATTGTGTCACATCATCACTCCCATGTAAAGTGAAAGTCAAGATCCAGAGAATCAAGGAGACAAAGTTGTTCCTCAGACCAGTTTCTGAACTAGTTCTGTTGTTATCATCTGAGGAATAAATAGTGGTATCTGATGATTCCAGACGGGGAGTGTCATGCCTCCAGCATAAGGAAATAATTAATTCTATTGGAACTTGTAATACCAATCTTGTCCACAAGATGCCACTGTGACATAGACTGTTATACAGCACTTTATGGTACTTCCTGTACTCTATTGCTGGACATTAGTTCCACCCCTCTCTGAGAGAATCTCCATTTTAGATCATCTTGTGACACAGCCAGACAGCATCTGAGGTTCCTGTGGGAAGATTCCTGAACCCCCCTTTGAAGCATCGTTGGTATGCTCAGAACTGTTGGTTATATACTCAATGCATATACTGTTTATGTTTGTATACTGATTATATGCCTTTATATGTTTATTTACAGTTTCACCTCATATTCACAATCCTATTCACATATCTATTCTGACTTGTAACCTGTTCATGTGACCACTATTCTATCTGTGGAATAAAGCCTTAAGTTACAAAAGGACTGGTTATTGCAGGATTAAAGGTTTAGCTGTATGTTGAGCTGCACACGCCTGGGGCATACGTGTAGTGAGAACAGAACAGTGAAACAGCGGCTATCCAGCAAGTGGGATTTAGGACAGCGACTATACAGAGGCCTGCTACTCTGCCAGCGCAGTCATCTGCATATGCAATACAGCAGTCTCTACACAGTCAAGCATTCCTGCAAGCATCATGTCACATAGCCAAACATCCTCACTCAAGACAAGGTCCCGAGTTTCATGCTCCTCTAGATCTTCCTCCGCAAGCAATGCACTCGCCATAGCATGTGCAAAAGCTGAAGCCGCCAAGGCGCGAGCAGCCTTTGCCGAGCAAGAAATGCAGATTAAAAAGGAGAAGGTGAGGCTAAAGGAAGAGGCCGAAGAAGCCCTCCTGGAAGTGAGGTTAAAGAAAGAGACAGAGGAAGCTCTCCTAAAAGCAAAGACAGAGGAAGCCCTCCTAAAAGCAAAGGCAGAGGAAGCCCGCCTAAAAAAGCAGAAAGAGGCAGAAGAGGTCCTCCTAGAAGTAGCCCTAGAGAAACTCACTGTAGAGAAGGAAGTAGCAGCAGCCATAGCTGAAGCAGAGGCCTTAGAATTAGCTGTATACCCAAGAAGTGAATGCAGCAGACGCAGTAATGTTCTCGACCCAGCAGCTGAAACTCCAAATTCTCTACAACAAACTTCAGATTACATCAATCAACATTTTAAAACAAGCAGTGTCAAAGATGACATCAAAGAGACAAGCCAAAGACACTCCACGGTACCGCCGCAAGTCAGTGACAAGCTTCAAGCCTGCAAACGGGAGAAATCCGCACAAAGTGACGTCTCCTACAACAGACTCCCCATAAGTGAGATAATAGAATCACCTTCTAATCGCCCTCCAGAACCAACGCTCAAGCCAGAACGGTACATCAGAGGACAGCTTGGTGCCAGAAAAAGGTATGACTACACACAGCCATCTTACCATGACAACACACAACAGGCTAACCAAGCCACCATAGACTTTGCAAGGTTCTTTGCACGACGCGAGTTAGTCACCAAAGGACTTGAAAAGTTTAATGACCGCCCTGAAAACTACAGAGCCTGGCGGTCATCCTTTCAAAACACTATCAGAGACTTAGGGCTATCTTGCAGCGAAGAGATAGACCTCCTGATCAAATGGCTTGGAAATGAGTCTGCCGAGCACGCCAGGCGAATCAGGACAATAAATATAAACTACCCAGACACTGGTCTTAGAACACTTTGGGATAGACTTGATGAGTGTTATGGTTCAGCAGAAGCAGTAGAAAATGCATTATTCAAAAGACTTGATAACTTTCCCAGAATACCTAGCAAGGCCTAACATAAACTTAGAGAGATAAGTGACTTGTTAATGGAACTTCAAGTAGCTAAATCCGAGGGAGACTTACAAGGACTTGCATTCCTTGACACAGCCAGAGGTGTCAACCCCATCGTGTAAAAGTTACCCTATAACTTGCAAGAGCAGTGGATTACACATGGATCCCGATATAAAAGACAGCATGATGTTCCATTCCCTCCTTTTTCTGTTTTTGTGGACTTTGTGTGCCAGCAAGCTAAAACAAGAAATGATCCAAGTTTTGATTTTACGCTGTTGTGTGCTGCTCCTGTGGGACTTAACCCTCGCAAACCTCCAGTAGCAGTACACAAAACTAATGTGTCTCCTCCAGGTTCCTTTCACAGGTCTGCCAACTTCTCTAACTCAGAGACAAAGGTCCAAGATCCTGGTAAGCAGTGTCCCTTGCATCAGAAGCCACATCCTCTCCTAAAATGCAGAGCCTTCAGAGAGAAAACCCTATAGGACCGCAAAGCCTTCCTCAAGAAGAACCACATCTGCTACAGGTGCTGCTCTTCAACATCTCATCTCGCCAAGGACTGTAAGGTCAGTTTAAAATTCACAGAATGTGACAGCTCAGATCACAACACAGGGTTGCATCCTTGGCCAGCTCCATGGACTTTACAAAACACCCTCAGCACTAGTGAGCACGGCGGGGAGGAGGAGCACACCACCACAACTACACCAGAGGTCACTTCACAATGTACAGAGATCTGCAAAGGAGCCATAGGTGGTAGGTCCTGCTCCAAAATCTGCCTAGTCGGAGTCTACCCAGCAAGCCAAAAAGACAAAGCTATTAAGCTTTACGTAATCCTGGATGACCAAAGTAACAAGTCATTAGCCAGCTCGACTTTCTTTGACATGTTCAGCGTTAAAGGCCCCAGCATTCCCTACTCCTTAAAAACTTGTGCAGGAATAGTGGAGAGGGCTGGTAGGAGAGCATCCGGCTACCAAATCGAGTCCATCGACGGGCGATCTTGCTTGTCTTTGCCAACTCTTATCGAATGCAATCAGATCCCTGATCATAGATCATAAATTCCTACACCAGATGTAGCTGCTCATCACCCACACTTGAAACGCATAGCACATGCGATACCAGAACTTGATCCTCAGGCTCAGATTATCCTACTCCTCGGGAGAGATATCTTACAAGCCCACAAATCAAGAGCTCAGATTAATGGTCCCAATAACGCTCCTTATGCTCAGAAGTTAGACCTCGGATGGGTCATCATAGGAGATGTCTGTCTAGGAAGCGTGCACAAACCTAACTCCGTTAGCAGCATGCTCACAAATACCCTAGAGAATGGACGTCCCTCTCTTTTCCAGCCATGCCACAACTATTTCCTTGTTAAGGAATCAGCCTACGCCACCCACTCATCTTGTCCCTTCACAAGCCCCACTAGTGACAACTTTGCCTGTGACAGTGACCAAGACCATTTAGGGTGCACAGTCTTTCAGAGAACTAAAGATGACAATCGTGTGGCAATGTCTATCGAAGACAAACTCTTCTTAGAAGTAATGGAGCAAGGACTAGTCAAAGACAGCACAAACAGCTGGGTTGCACCTCTTCCCTTCAGACCACAGAGACAACGCTTACCCAATAACAAAGAACAAGCTTTACAATGTTTTGCTTCCCTTAGACGTAATTTACAAAGAAAGCCAGAGATGAGGGAACATTTCTTTTCTTTCATGGGGAAGATCTTTGAGAACGGTCATGCCGAGGTGGCTCCCACCCCTAAAGACTCTGAAGAGTGTTGGTATCTCCCTATATTCGGAGTGTACCATCCTAAAAAGCCAGGTCAAATCAGAGTAGTGTTTGACTCTAGTGCCAAATACAAGGGTATCTCCTTGAACGATGTCCTCTTGACAGGCCCAGACCTCAACAACAAACTCCTGGGAGTGCTCTTACGCTTCTGCAAAGATTCTATTGCCTTCATAGCTGACATCCAGCAGATGTTCCATTGTTTCTTGGTCAGAGAGGAAGACAGGAACTTCCCAAGGTTCCTTTGGTTCCAAGACAATGATCCTTCAAAAGATATCTCAGAGTATCGCATGAGGGTACACATCTTTGGCAATAGCCCTTCACCTGCAGTCGCTATCTACGGACTCAGACATTCCGCCCAAGAAGGTGAACTTGAGTTTGGCTCAGATGCAAGACAATTCGTAGAGAAAGACTTTTATGTGGATGACTGTTTAAAATCCTTACCTTCCAGTGAGTCTGCAATCTGTCTTCTTAAAAGAGCACAGGAAATGCTTGCTTGTTCCAATCTCAGGCTTCACAAGATTGCTTCTAACAGCAAAGAGGTAATGGAAGCTTTCCCCGCTCAAGACCATTCCAGTGATCTAAAGCAGTGTTTCTCAACTCCGGTCCTCAGGGCACACTAACAGGCCAGGTTTGCAAGATAACTGAAATACATCACAGGTGATATAATTTGCTGCTCAGTGATTGCAGTATTCTAGTCTGCATCTCCCCAAGGTAATACTTAAAATCTGGCCTGTTAGTGTGCCCTGAGGACCGGAGTTGAGAAACCCTGATCTAAAGGACTTAGATGTGGGTACAGACTCTTTACCTGTACTGCACAGTCTAGGTCTACTTTGGGACTTGAAATCCGATTCCTTTACCTTCCAAGTAAATGGAGAAGAAAGACCCTTCACTCGCAGAGGTGTCTTGTCTACAATCAATAAACAAAAGAGAAAACAGGCGTCTCTGAGTTAAGACTGCGATTTAATATGGCAAACAAGTAATAAAAACTTACATCAAAGTAAGTATAAGCAGACAAGATGGGTCCTTCCGGTGTCCATGTGGAGGCTGGGGCTTGGAGTCATCACTGTGGGTCTGTAATCATCTCCTCTCTTCCTCTTCCTGTCCAGCAGGAAGTGGAGGGTGTCACAGCAGTGAGATGGAGGCTTGGACAGCAGGGTGAAACCGCAGTGAGATGGAGGCTTGGGCCGCACAGTGGCTGTGATGCTTGTCCACAGGATCTTCGGGCGCAATGACTGACGCGTTTCCGAGCATGCGCACTGTGGTGGGAAACCAGCGCGCGCTCCTTTTTCAAAGTCAAATGTAAAAGGGAAAGAGAAGGACCAATTTATGTGTTCCGGGACAATGCCCTCTGGTGGTGAAGTTATAAAATTACTATCAAAGTAAACATGACTCTACATTATAGCTGTATGAGGAACAATGCCCTCTGGTGGTGAAGTTATTAAATTACTATCAAAGTAAACATGACTCTACGTTATGGCTGTATGAGGAACAAGGGTCCCTCTAGAGGTCAAACCAGTAAGAAATAAAAATAAACAATAATATACACGTGATATGATGCATAAAGAGAATAATGCCATAGACAATGAGAGGAAAATTAGAGGGAAAAAAAAAAAAAACCATGGGATGAAATGAGAAAGAAATGATAAATGTGGAAATAAAATTAAATATTAATGAAAATAAAAATAAAATATAAAAATGAAATTCTTTAATTAGTCCCCTCTAGGGTTCACTTTAGGTAATCCATACATTATTCTCTTTATGCATCGTATCACATGTATATTATTGTTTATTTTTATTTCTTACTGGTTTGACCTCTAGAGGGACCCTTGTTCCTCATACAGCCATAACGTAGAGTCATGTTTACTTTGATAGTAATTTAATAACTTCACCACCAGAGGGCATTGTTCCTCATACAGCAATAATGTAGAGTCATGTTTACTTTGATAGTAATTTTATAACTTCACCACCAGAGGGCATTGTCCCGGAACACATAAATTGATCCTTCTCTTTCCCTTTTACATTTGACTTTGAAAAAGGAGCGCGCGCTGGTTTCCCACCACAGTGCGCATGCTCGGAAACGCGTCAGTCATTACGCCCGAAGATCCTGTGGACAAGCATCACAGCCACTGTGCGGCCCAAGCCTCCATCTCACTGCGGTTTCACCCTGCTGTCCAAGCCTCCATCTCACTGCTGTGACACCCTCCACTTCCTGCTGGACAGGAAGAGGAAGAGAGGAGATGATTACAGACCCACAGTGATGACTCCAAGCCCCAGCCTCCACATGGACACCGGAAGGACCCATCTTGTCTGCTTATACTTACTTTGATGTAAGTTTTTATTACTTGTTTGCCATATTAAATCGCAGTCTTAACTCAGAGGCGCCTGTTTTCTCTTTTGTTTGTTGCATGTTTGGAGATCGCTTCTGCTCCCCAACAGGCTGGCCCTGAGCATTCAGACTATTTCCTCATCTCACCTTAAGACTTTATCATAGCCTTGATGTGCTATTATATGGACTATCGTTTTTATGTAGTGCTAACAGCTTGCGCCACTTGTTCCATTTCTTGTCTACAATCAATAGCCTGTACGATCCATTAGGATTTGCGGCACCTGTTACAATTCAAGGCAAAGCCTTACTTAGAGACTTGATTTGTGAAACATCCGATTGGGATGCCCCACTACCCCTTGATAAGAGGAACTCTTGGGTAGAGTGGAGGGACTCTTTATCAGTCTTATCTGATCTCCATGTTTCACGCCCATATGCTCCTGTACCTTCTACAGAGATACAGAGTCAAAACCTTTGCATATTCTGTGATGCTTCTGTCAAGGCAATAGCTGCTGTGGCCTACTTAAGGACTGTTGACACTACAGCACGATGCCACGTAGGATTCATCATGGGCAAAGCAAAGCTTGCTCCACACCCTGAGCATATTATACCTAGGCTAGAACTTTGTGCTGCAGTACTAGCTGTTGAACTAGCAGAGCTAATAACCTCAGAGATGGACATTGACCTTAAAGATGTTCAGCTCTACACAGACAGCAAGGTAGTTCTAGGCTACATCTACAAACCAGACGTTTTTATGTCTATGTCAACAACAGAGTGTTGAGGATTAGGAGATCCACCATTCCAACACAATGGCACTATGTACCTACTGACTACAACCCTGCAGACCATGCTACAAGAGCTGTTGCTGCATGTAACCTTAAAGACACAACATGGTTTACTGGACCTGCATTCTTGTACGATGCAGAACAAACCTTTCCTAAAAGTGACACTATTGAACTAATAGATCCAGACTCAGATACTGACATCCGTCCTGAGATCTCAACATTTCATACTGCAACTTCAGGTTGTCAACTTAAATCTGACAGATTTACCAGAACCTCAAAATGGAAGACACTTGTTCGAGCTATTTCTTGTCTTATTCATATAGCTCGCTCCTTTAAAGGTGACTCAAACAGCTGTGACCGCAAGGGATGGCACCATTGTCAAAGGATCAGTTCAGTATTAGAGCTACAGCAGTCTCAGGATCTTATCATCCACACTGTACAGCATGAAGCATATGCTAAGGAGATTGACTGTACCTCGAACGGAAAACCTATCCCTAGAGACAGTGCTCTGAGAAAACTTGACCCATTCCTTGATCAAAATGGACTACTTAGGGTAGGTGGTCGTCTAAGACAAGCCAACCTAGATTCAGATGAGAGAAATCCTCTAATAGTTCCTGGTCACCACCACATCGCTTATCTGATTGTGTCACATCATCACTCCCATGTAAAGTGAAAGTCAAGATCCAGAGAATCAAGGAGACAAAGTTGTTCCTCAGACCAGTTTCTGAACTAGTTCTGTTGTTATCATCTGAGGAATAAATAGTGGTATCTGATGATTCCAGACGGGGAGTGTCATGCCTCCAGCATAAGGAAATAATTAATTCTATTGGAACTTGTAATACCAATCTTGTCCACAAGATGCCACTGTGACATAGACTGTTATACAGCACTTTATGGTACTTCCTGTACTCTATTGCTGGACATTAGTTCCACCCCTCTCTGAGAGAATCTCCATTTTAGATCATCTTGTGACACAGCCAGACAGCATCTGAGGTTCCTGTGGGAAGATTCCTGAACCCCCCTTTGAAGCATCGTTGGTATGCTCAGAACTGTTGGTTATATACTCAATGCATATACTGTTTATGTTTGTATACTGATTATATGCCTTTATATGTTTATTTACAGTTTCACCTCATATTCACAATCCTATTCACATATCTATTCTGACTTGTAACCTGTTCATGTGACCACTATTCTATCTGTGGAATAAAGCCTTAAGTTACAAAAGGACTGGTTATTGCAGGATTAAAGGTTTAGCTGTATGTTGAGCTGCACACGCCTGGGGCATACGTGTAGTGAGAACAGAACAGTGAAACAGCGGCTATCCAGCAAGTGGGATTTAGGACAGCGACTATACAGAGGCCTGCTACTCTGCCAGCGCAGTCATCTGCATATGCAATACAGCAGTCTCTACACAGTCAAGCATTCCTGCAAGCATCATGTCACATAGCCAAACATCCTCACTCAAGACAAGGTCCCGAGTTTCATGCTCCTCTAGATCTTCCTCCGCAAGCAATGCACTCGCCATAGCATGTGCAAAAGCTGAAGCCACCAAGGCGCGAGCAGCCTTTGCCGAGCAAGAAATGCAGATTAAAAAGGAGAAGGTGAGGCTAAAGGAAGAGGCCGAAGAAGCCCTCCTGGAAGTGAGGTTAAAGAAAGAGACAGAGGAAGCTCTCCTAAAAGCAAAGACAGAGGAAGCCCTCCTAAAAGCAAAGGCAGAGGAAGCCCGCCTAAAAAAGCAGAAAGAGGCAGAAGAGGTCCTCCTAGAAGTAGCCCTAGAGAAACTCACTGTAGAGAAGGAAGTAGCAGCAGCCATAGCTGAAGCAGAGGCCTTAGAATTAGCTGTATACCCAAGAAGTGAATGCAGCAGACGCAGTAATGTTCTCGACCCAGCAGCTGAAACTCCAAATTCTCTACAACAAACTTCAGATTACATCAATCAACATTTTAAAACAAGCAGTGTCAAAGATGACATCAAAGAGACAAGCCAAAGACACTCCACGGTACCGCCGCAAGTCAGTGACAAGCTTCAAGCCTGCAAACGGGAGAAATCCGCACAAAGTGACGTCTCCTACAACAGACTCCCCATAAGTGAGATAATAGAATCACCTTCTAATCGCCCTCCAGAACCAACGCTCAAGCCAGAACGGTACATCAGAGGACAGCTTGGTGCCAGAAAAAGGTATGACTACACACAGCCATCTTACCATGACAACACACAACAGGCTAACCAAGCCACCATAGACTTTGCAAGGTTCTTTGCACGACGCGAGTTAGTCACCAAAGGACTTGAAAAGTTTAATGACCGCCCTGAAAACTACAGAGCCTGGCGGTCATCCTTTCAAAACACTATCAGAGACTTAGGGCTATCTTGCAGCGAAGAGATAGACCTCCTGATCAAATGGCTTGGAAATGAGTCTGCCGAGCACGCCAGGCGAATCAGGACAATAAATATAAACTACCCAGACACTGGTCTTAGAACACTTTGGGATAGACTTGATGAGTGTTATGGTTCAGCAGAAGCAGTAGAAAATGCATTATTCAAAAGACTTGATAACTTTCCCAGAATACCTAGCAAGGCCTAACATAAACTTAGAGAGATAAGTGACTTGTTAATGGAACTTCAAGTAGCTAAATCCGAGGGAGACTTACAAGGACTTGCATTCCTTGACACAGCCAGAGGTGTCAACCCCATCGTGTAAAAGTTACCCTATAACTTGCAAGAGCAGTGGATTACACATGGATCCCGATATAAAAGACAGCATGATGTTCCATTCCCTCCTTTTTCTGTTTTTGTGGACTTTGTGTGCCAGCAAGCTAAAACAAGAAATGATCCAAGTTTTGATTTTACGCTGTTGTGTGCTGCTCCTGTGGGACTTAACCCTCGCAAACCTCCAGTAGCAGTACACAAAACTAATGTGTCTCCTCCAGGTTCCTTTCACAGGTCTGCCAACTTCTCTAACTCAGAGACAAAGGTCCAAGATCCTGGTAAGCAGTGTCCCTTGCATCAGAAGCCACATCCTCTCCTAAAATGCAGAGCCTTCAGAGAGAAAACCCTATAGGACCGCAAAGCCTTCCTCAAGGAGAACCACATCTGCTACAGGTGCTGCTCTTCAACATCTCATCTCGCCAAGGACTGTAAGGTCAGTTTAAAATTCACAGAATGTGACAGCTCAGATCACAACACAGGGTTGCATCCTTGGCCAGCTCCATGGACTTTACAAAACACCCTCAGCACTAGTGAGCACGGCGGGGAGGAGGAGCACACCACCACAACTACACCAGAGGTCACTTCACAATGTACAGAGATCTGCAAAGGAGCCATAGGTGGTAGGTCCTGCTCCAAAATCTGCCTAGTCGGAGTCTACCCAGCAAGCCAAAAAGACAAAGCTATTAAGCTTTACGTAATCCTGGATGACCAAAGTAACAAGTCATTAGCCAGCTCGACTTTCTTTGACATGTTCAGCGTTAAAGGCCCCAGCATTCCCTACTCCTTAAAAACTTGTGCAGGAATAGTGGAGAGGGCTGGTAGGAGAGCATCCGGCTACCAAATCGAGTCCATCGACGGGCGATCTTGCTTGTCTTTGCCAACTCTTATCGAATGCAATCAGATCCCTGATCATAGATCATAAATTCCTACACCAGATGTAGCTGCTCATCACCCACACTTGAAACGCATAGCACATGCGATACCAGAACTTGATCCTCAGGCTCAGATTATCCTACTCCTCGGGAGAGATATCTTACAAGCCCACAAATCAAGAGCTCAGATTAATGGTCCCAATAACGCTCCTTATGCTCAGAAGTTAGACCTCGGATGGGTCATCATAGGAGATGTCTGTCTAGGAAGCGTGCACAAACCTAACTCCGTTAGCAGCATGCTCACAAATACCCTAGAGAATGGACGTCCCTCTCTTTTCCAGCCATGCCACAACTATTTCCTTGTTAAGGAATCAGCCTACGCCACCCACTCATCTTGTCCCTTCACAAGCCCCACTAGTGACAACTTTGCCTGTGACAGTGACCAAGACCATTTAGGGTGCACAGTCTTTCAGAGAACTAAAGACGACAATCGTGTGGCAATGTCTATCAAAGACAAACTCTTCTTAGAAGTAATGGAGCAAGGACTAGTCAAAGACAGCACAAACAGCTGGGTTGCACCTCTTCCCTTCAGACCACAGAGACAACGCTTACCCAATAACAAAGAACAAGCTTTACAATGTTTTGCTTCCCTTAGACGTAATTTACAAAGAAAGCCAGAGATGAGGGAACATTTCTTTTCTTTCATGGGGAAGATCTTTGAGAACGGTCATGCCGAGGTGGCTCCCACCCCTAAAGACTCTGAAGAGTGTTGGTATCTCCCTATATTCGGAGTGTACCATCCTAAAAAGCCAGGTCAAATCAGAGTAGTGTTTGACTCTAGTGCCAAATACAAGGGTATCTCCTTGAACGATGTCCTCTTGACAGGCCCAGACCTCAACAACAAACTCCTGGGAGTGCTCTTACGCTTCTGCAAAGATTCTATTGCCTTCATAGCTGACATCCAGCAGATGTTCCATTGTTTCTTGGTCAGAGAGGAAGACAGGAACTTCCCAAGGTTCCTTTGGTTCCAAGACAATGATCCTTCAAAAGATATCTCAGAGTATCGCATGAGGGTACACATCTTTGGCAATAGCCCTTCACCTGCAGTCGCTATCTACGGACTCAGACATTCCGCCCAAGAAGGTGAACTTGAGTTTGGCTCAGATGCAAGACAATTCGTAGAGAAAGACTTTTATGTGGATGACTGTTTAAAATCCTTACCTTCCAGTGAGTCTGCAATCTGTCTTCTTAAAAGAGCACAGGAAATGCTTGCTTGTTCCAATCTCAGGCTTCACAAGATTGCTTCTAACAGCAAAGAGGTAATGGAAGCTTTCCCCGCTCAAGACCATTCCAGTGATCTAAAGCAGTGTTTCTCAACTCCGGTCCTCAGGGCACACTAACAGGCCAGGTTTGCAAGATAACTGAAATACATCACAGGTGATATAATTTGCTGCTCAGTGATTGCAGTATTCTAGTCTGCATCTCCCCAAGGTAATACTTAAAATCTGGCCTGTTAGTGTGCCCTGAGGACCGGAGTTGAGAAACCCTGATCTAAAGGACTTAGATGTGGGTACAGACTCTTTACCTGTACTGCACAGTCTAGGTCTACTTTGGGACTTGAAATCCGATTCCTTTACCTTCCAAGTAAATGGAGAAGAAAGACCCTTCACTCGCAGAGGTGTCTTGTCTACAATCAATAAACAAAAGAGAAAACAGGCGTCTCTGAGTTAAGACTGCGATTTAATATGGCAAACAAGTAATAAAAACTTACATCAAAGTAAGTATAAGCAGACAAGATGGGTCCTTCCGGTGTCCATGTGGAGGCTGGGGCTTGGAGTCATCACTGTGGGTCTGTAATCATCTCCTCTCTTCCTCTTCCTGTCCAGCAGGAAGTGGAGGGTGTCACAGCAGTGAGATGGAGGCTTGGACAGCAGGGTGAAACCGCAGTGAGATGGAGGCTTGGGCCGCACAGTGGCTGTGATGCTTGTCCACAGGATCTTCGGGCGCAATGACTGACGCGTTTCCGAGCATGCGCACTGTGGTGGGAAACCAGCGCGCGCTCCTTTTTCAAAGTCAAATGTAAAAGGGAAAGAGAAGGACCAATTTATGTGTTCCGGGACAATGCCCTCTGGTGGTGAAGTTATAAAATTACTATCAAAGTAAACATGACTCTACATTATAGCTGTATGAGGAACAATGCCCTCTGGTGGTGAAGTTATTAAATTACTATCAAAGTAAACATGACTCTACGTTATGGCTGTATGAGGAACAAGGGTCCCTCTAGAGGTCAAACCAGTAAGAAATAAAAATAAACAATAATATACACGTGATATGATGCATAAAGAGAATAATGCCATAGACAATGAGAGGAAAATTAGAGGGAAAAAAAAAAAAACCATGGGATGAAATGAGAAAGAAATGATAAATGTGGAAATAAAATTAAATATTAATGAAAATAAAAATAAAATATAAAAATGAAATTCTTTAATTAGTCCCCTCTAGGGTTCACTTTAGGTAATCCATACATTATTCTCTTTATGCATCGTATCACATGTATATTATTGTTTATTTTTATTTCTTACTGGTTTGACCTCTAGAGGGACCCTTGTTCCTCATACAGCCATAACGTAGAGTCATGTTTACTTTGATAGTAATTTAATAACTTCACCACCAGAGGGCATTGTTCCTCATACAGCAATAATGTAGAGTCATGTTTACTTTGATAGTAATTTTATAACTTCACCACCAGAGGGCATTGTCCCGGAACACATAAATTGATCCTTCTCTTTCCCTTTTACATTTGACTTTGAAAAAGGAGCGCGCGCTGGTTTCCCACCACAGTGCGCATGCTCGGAAACGCGTCAGTCATTACGCCCGAAGATCCTGTGGACAAGCATCACAGCCACTGTGCGGCCCAAGCCTCCATCTCACTGCGGTTTCACCCTGCTGTCCAAGCCTCCATCTCACTGCTGTGACACCCTCCACTTCCTGCTGGACAGGAAGAGGAAGAGAGGAGATGATTACAGACCCACAGTGATGACTCCAAGCCCCAGCCTCCACATGGACACCGGAAGGACCCATCTTGTCTGCTTATACTTACTTTGATGTAAGTTTTTATTACTTGTTTGCCATATTAAATCGCAGTCTTAACTCAGAGGCGCCTGTTTTCTCTTTTGTTTGTTGCATGTTTGGAGATCGCTTCTGCTCCCCAACAGGCTGGCCCTGAGCATTCAGACTATTTCCTCATCTCACCTTAAGACTTTATCATAGCCTTGATGTGCTATTATATGGACTATCGTTTTTATGTAGTGCTAACAGCTTGCGCCACTTGTTCCATTTCTTGTCTACAATCAATAGCCTGTACGATCCATTAGGATTTGCGGCACCTGTTACAATTCAAGGCAAAGCCTTACTTAGAGACTTGATTTGTGAAACATCCGATTGGGATGCCCCACTACCCCTTGATAAGAGGAACTCTTGGGTAGAGTGGAGGGACTCTTTATCAGTCTTATCTGATCTCCATGTTTCACGCCCATATGCTCCTGTACCTTCTACAGAGATACAGAGTCAAAACCTTTGCATATTCTGTGATGCTTCTGTCAAGGCAATAGCTGCTGTGGCCTACTTAAGGACTGTTGACACTACAGCACGATGCCACGTAGGATTCATCATGGGCAAAGCAAAGCTTGCTCCACACCCTGAGCATATTATACCTAGGCTAGAACTTTGTGCTGCAGTACTAGCTGTTGAACTAGCAGAGCTAATAACCTCAGAGATGGACATTGACCTTAAAGATGTTCAGCTCTACACAGACAGCAAGGTAGTTCTAGGCTACATCTACAAACCAGACGTTTTTATGTCTATGTCAACAACAGAGTGTTGAGGATTAGGAGATCCACCATTCCAACACAATGGCACTATGTACCTACTGACTACAACCCTGCAGACCATGCTACAAGAGCTGTTGCTGCATGTAACCTTAAAGACACAACATGGTTTACTGGACCTGCATTCTTGTACGATGCAGAACAAACCTTTCCTAAAAGTGACACTATTGAACTAATAGATCCAGACTCAGATACTGACATCCGTCCTGAGATCTCAACATTTCATACTGCAACTTCAGGTTGTCAACTTAAATCTGACAGATTTACCAGAACCTCAAAATGGAAGACACTTGTTCGAGCTATTTCTTGTCTTATTCATATAGCTCGCTCCTTTAAAGGTGACTCAAACAGCTGTGACCGCAAGGGATGGCACCATTGTCAAAGGATCAGTTCAGTATTAGAGCTACAGCAGTCTCAGGATCTTATCATCCACACTGTACAGCATGAAGCATATGCTAAGGAGATTGACTGTACCTCGAACGGAAAACCTATCCCTAGAGACAGTGCTCTGAGAAAACTTGACCCATTCCTTGATCAAAATGGACTACTTAGGGTAGGTGGTCGTCTAAGACAAGCCAACCTAGATTCAGATGAGAGAAATCCTCTAATAGTTCCTGGTCACCACCACATCGCTTATCTGATTGTGTCACATCATCACTCCCATGTAAAGTGAAAGTCAAGATCCAGAGAATCAAGGAGACAAAGTTGTTCCTCAGACCAGTTTCTGAACTAGTTCTGTTGTTATCATCTGAGGAATAAATAGTGGTATCTGATGATTCCAGACGGGGAGTGTCATGCCTCCAGCATAAGGAAATAATTAATTCTATTGGAACTTGTAATACCAATCTTGTCCACAAGATGCCACTGTGACATAGACTGTTATACAGCACTTTATGGTACTTCCTGTACTCTATTGCTGGACATTAGTTCCACCCCTCTCTGAGAGAATCTCCATTTTAGATCATCTTGTGACACAGCCAGACAGCATCTGAGGTTCCTGTGGGAAGATTCCTGAACCCCCCTTTGAAGCATCGCTGGTATGCTCAGAACTGTTGGTTATATACTCAATGCATATACTGTTTATGTTTGTATACTGATTATATGCCTTTATATGTTTATTTACAGTTTCACCTCATATTCACAATCCTATTCGCATATCCATTCTGACTTGTAACCTGTTCATGTGACCACTAGTCTATCTCTGGAATAAAGCCTTAAGTTACAAAAGGACTGGTTATTGCAGGATTAAAGGTTTAGCTGTATGTTGAGCTGCACACGCCTGGGGCATACGTGTAGTGAGAACAGAACAGTATGTATAAATAAAAGCTGCATTTGAAATAATAAAAAACAATATGATGTTCAAACTTTTGACGTCTTTCTTTAATAACTACATAACACAGTACTTGTACTTTTACTTTTAGTACTTGAGTAGCAATTTTTTTTCAAAACTACTGGTACTTTTACTTTCAGTACTTGAGTAGCAACATTTTTAAAAAAAACTACTTGCAATACTTAAGTACAAAAAATGTTGAATACTTTAGTACTTCTACTCAAGTCACTTTTTGATTGAGCACTTCCACCTCTACTCAAGTCACTTTTTGATCGAGCACTTGTACTTTTACTCAAGTATGGGTTTCAAGTACTTTATACAACTCTGCTTATATTAGATCTCATCCAGACATTACCAGTTTCTCATTGGCTCCAGGGAGCATACTGTAAATAAATCCTAATGTTAACACATGTAGATTCTTTGCTGACAGCGGTACATAGTACTCTTGAACTGTTTAGGCTCGGTTCACAACTATGCGTGTGGCTGCGGGTTCTGGAATTGCAACTATTCCCACACCTGCAACCACCCACAGTGAGAGAAAATGCGTGGGGCTGGAATTCATTCTGAATAGCAACCCCAAGAATGTAAAAATGCAGCGCATTTGTGGGAGTGGGAACCACAGGGAAATTGCATGGTAAAAATGGTTATGCAATTTCCCTGCAGGCTATGTTTTGTAACAGGTGCATGCACTTGTTTCTGCAGGAAATGCAGGCACAGCAGTCTCTTCAAATGAATGGGCTGCCATGCCCACACAATCACAGGCTGCAAAAATGCAAAGGTATGGACCTTGGCTTAATGCAGTTTCATATTACACAGTCAATAATGCTAAATCATACATTTTGAGTTTAGGCCTTAAACCCTATACACAACAATATCTTCAATCTTGATATTGTAAAAGAAATTAGCATCTAGGCTTGTTCTTTGACTGAAGGTGAAATAAACGTCCAGATGGAAACCAGTGTGTCAGCAGAAAACTGGTCTGTTTATTGATACAATATCCCCTTCTATTATATTGTTACGAATGGACGTATACAATAAATAATAATTACACATTGATAACATATGTTACATTTACATAAACAATCCATGGTAGATGTTCCTCCAAATAATCTTTAGCTATAACAGTACATACTTAGTATAGTAAACAAGCAGAATCAACCACGCTGTTGATTTAGAAAGGTATATTGTGTATATACTGAAGGTCAGGCTGACATGCAACTTGTTTGTGACTTTAACAATCTTACAGATGTAATTTCCTAGAGAATTCTAAGTTAAGAGGTTAAAAGGCTTTAGTAATTGACCATATAATAGTCATATATATTATTATTTTCTTTATCGTCCCCTCCTTTTTTTTTTTTTTTTTTAGTTTCAATAATTTGTATTTAATTTTAATAGAAAAAGTTACTATAAGATAAGAAAACAATAGAATTTTCCAGTCATACATTAGGACATATAACTGTGGGATGCTTACTTGAAAACAGGAATCACAACTGAACTTGGATACTGGATACCATGGGTGTATTAGGAGATGTATAAAGGTAACTGTCAATATGCCCTTTGACAAAAATGTAATGACCATCCCTATCTGTAATCATCAGAGAGTGGTAAAAGGAGACTTTCTTAGAAAAAAGTATAGCTACCCCCCATTTCTTAATGTCTGCCTCAGCCAAATAGAAAGTATGATATTTATGGTGGACAAACAAGGGTTTGCCTGGGGAATGGGTTTCCTGCAGCAGGAGGACATAAAGACCCTGAGAATGGTCATGCCGAAAGGCCTTATGTCTTTTTATTGGAGAGTTAAGGCCATGTGTGTTATGGGATGCCCCTTTGAGGGACTCACCTGTAAGTGCAACATTAATCATGGAAAAAAGAGGAGGAGAAAGCCCTCATAAGATAGTCAAATATCCAAGGATCCCATCAAGGTCCATGGAAAGTTGTGAGTCTCAAGGTTTCCGTTAGTTGTTGAGTTCTTAGCATAGGTATCTGAAAGAGGGAAGAAAACATAAGAATACAGAAAAGAGGATTACAAGGGGAAGAGAGTAGATAACCCAGGAGTAGGATAACCATGCATTCTGTAAGTGCAGGAACAGACCTGTTTGGTCCTGCACAACAACAAGAGGTGTAAATGTGACCTGTGCCAAGCAGGGCGCTTTTATGAAGTCACCAGAGAGAACTCTAACCTCTGTGTCACAACAAGATGAGGAGCACGAAGCCCGCTCCAGTCTAGAAGCCTTCACAAAAACAGAACAGGGTAGCAAAGGTATTTAGCCCCTAGTTAAATTCAAACACAGTAGTAATATACATTATATTATATTATATCATATTATATTATATTATATTATATTATATTATATTATATTATATTATATTATATTATATTATATTATATTATATTGGAAGAAGGTAAGCTTACATTCAAGATGTGATATATGGCTTCAGAAGACATTAGGGAGAAAATGCTGGTATCCACAGTAATGACTTGGACATTGAGCTAAATGTCTCCCCATTAAGGCCAAGTACAAACAAACCATAGACCAGTCAAAAGCCCCTTCAACAGCTTGTCCAAAAGGACATAATCTCTAATAAGAACGTATGAGAGAATGTGAATTAAGAACATTACAAACCAGATAAAAGGAGATACACTAGAAACATTGCAAAACAATAAATTGATACAGAAAATCTCAGAGGAGCCTTAGGAGGCAAGTTCCATTCGGAATAAAGATGTTCAAACCGTAAAAAGGAAGCCTGGAAGATGACCTTTCAACTGTAAGGGGTCTATCATAGACCAAATGGTATAACAAGTGTTGACAATATCCTCAGGGAGAGATGGAGTCTTGGTGTCTCTTTGACTTCTGTTTTTGCCAGATCATGGTGAGGGGGCAAACCGGAGGGGCTCCATTCGAGGAGCTTTGGTGGGAAGCTGCTGATTGAGAAGATTCCTAAATTATTTTATGCCAAGTTGTAATAACAATGCTCTGGGATTTGTTTCTGTATTGGAACTGTAGACAAAAATGTAAAGACCACCAATACTTCACTTACTTGTTGATTAGGGCCAGCAAGTTGGGTTTCAGTGCTCTTCACCGTTGAATAGTTGAGGGGGACAAATCTGCTAAAATTTGCACTTGATGACGTCTTGGTGAGGGTGTTGCAGGGCTCTGGGAGCTCTATCCAGCTCCATTCTGTGGTCAGGGATAAGGTCCTTGATTAGAGACTTAACAGGCCCCTGTACATCTAGGATTGATTCAGGAAGACCCCTAATGCTGAAATTGTATCTTCTGCTCCTATTTTCGAGATCATCGATTTTAGATAGAGCAACATCTAATTGGTCTTGTAAAGTCTGAATGCATGCAGTGTTTTAGTTTGCCCGCATCACTGTTTAGTCCACAGATAGCTCAATGGCCTCAATGCTGGAACCAAGGCTCTGCATGTCTGCTTTAACCACTTTAAGCCCGGAGGATTTGGCCAATGACCAGGCCCTATTTTGCGATTCGGCACTGCGTGATTTTAAGGGACAATTGCGTCGTGCGACGCTGTACCCAAACGAAATTCACGTCCTTTTTTTCCCCACAAATAGAGCGTTCTTTTGGTGATATTTGATCACCTGTGCGATTTTTATTTTTTGTGCTATAAACAAAAAAATAGCGACAATTTTGAAAAAATAACAATATTTTTCACATTCTTTTATATGAAATTCTCAAAAAAAATGTAAAAATCTAAATTTTTTAAAATTTTAGACCAATTTGTTTTCTGCTACATATTTTTGGTAAAAAAATTGCAATAAGCATATTTTGATTGGTTTGCGCAAAAGTTATTGCGTTTACTAAATACGGGAAAGATTTATGTCATTTTTATTGTTTTTTTTTTTTACTAGTAACGGCGGCGATCTGCAATTTTTTTGCTGGACTGTGACATTGCGGCGGACAGATCGGACCCTTAATTGACATTTTTTACACTTTTGGGGGTACCAGTGACATTACTACAGTAATCAGTGCTAAAAATATGCACTGTTACTGTAAAAATGACACTGGCAGGGAAGGGGTTAACAGTATGGGTGATCAAGGGGTTAAATGTGTCCCTAGGGGCGTGATTCTAACTGTGGGAGGGTGTGGCTTGTGAAGTCATACCCTCTGTGATCACTTCAGGGAGAATGACAGACAGCTGTGTTTACATCAGCCGCCTAGAGTCTCCTGAGCAAGCAACTTAGTACTACGCCGGTTTGCCCAGGAGCAACTGCCTGCCACAGTAAATCTGCGGTGGGCGATCGTCAAGTGGTTAATGGTATTTGAAGTTTGGGCTGCAGTTTGGGCCAGATTGTTGGCTAGCATTTCTGAGAATCTAACCAAAATTTGAGCAATGTCAGGGATGTGTCCCGGAGTGATGGGGAAATCCTCCTGGAGGATCGCAGGGCCCACAGGGCTGTTAATCATATAAGTGCCAAGCATGTCCTCCATGGTTCTTCCCAGGAGGGATTGCAGGGATAGAGGCAGATGCAGGGGTGGATGGAATTCCACCTGTATCCTGAGAGGTAGACAGGGGGTTTGCAATAGAGTCCGTGTCTCCTTGTGGAGGAGTTGCGGCTGCCATCTTGGAATGCTCCGGGGCCTTCTCTCTACAGCTTGGCAGGACATCTCTGTTCTGGGCTGCTGGAACGACATGCGGAAATGGTCATGTGTCGTTGGGGTGTGGGCTAATGGTAGGAGGAAGGACCTTGTTCATTAGCTGGCATGAAGGCTTTCAGGTTGGCTGGAGTGGGTCGAAGCTCATGGATCAAGACGCCATCGAGGTAGCCTCTGCGCATGCGTCTTCTTTTTTTTTATGACACACACAATCATATCATAATTGTTTGTCCAGTTTTTCTTTGTATGGAAGCATCTCTTTAAGTATAAAGTAGTCAGTATTAGATACAAACAGCATAATGTGGTTCTTAGGGGTGGTAACTTGGAGTATTAGATACATTGAAATCCCATATAGAAGATAAATCAATATTCCACATATATTAATCTTAATTATATATTCTCCCACCTTTTGTAACCAAGATCCTATGAAATATAGAAAGTCACCAAAACTACCTAAAATCCTTAAATGAGTTCCAACCATCCTTGGCTATACTTTTAGCCTTATTTATATTGTAACTCAGCTATTTTCTGTAGGTGTGCCTTGATAAGATCCTCCCAGTCTGAAATGCAGGTACAACATTCAGTACCAATGAATTTACAAAACCCTCCTTCTGAAGGTTAATCTAAAGCAAGCTTTTCTTGTAGAGCTAATTTGTTCAGTTATTTTACTTCTTTACTTAAAGACGTATAGCTTCTATAGTTTAGATAACTTTTTATCAAAAATATTAGAAAAGTTGTTTAATCTTGTCATCATCATTGCACCCCAGTCAGTTATTTCAGGGAAAAAAGTGCACACCATATCCCCCGTGTTGAATAATTTCCTTTTTTCCTTTCTCCATTTTAACTGAGTTTTATAAATAGCCTCTATTTTTTTTTTCAATAGCATAGGTAGCAGGTACAAGGGTGACTAGCATGCATGTACCAGTAGCATTTTTAGGGAGAAATTTATACACTTTATTATCTCCACATAAGAAGTAAAACGGCTCCGGAGGTCCTAAACAGGGCACTCTCATGGAAGGGATGCTCTAAATTATTTTATTTATAATAAAAAATGAAGTGTAAGTCAGGTTAGTCAGTAAAGGGCCACAACTGGATCCCTCACAGACTAAGGGATTTTCATCTGGATTACCTATATTATTTTTTGGAGGCACGTCTATGGTTATTCCAAAATGACAGACAGTGTTTCCTATCTTTTTACCCCCTTTCCTGTTTATTTTTTAACACACATTTGGGGTACCACACTTCCCTGCGACATAAATGAGTTGTCTTAATTTGTCACAAACCCTTTCAACCCAACTGCTGATGTTATATTTAAGTATACCTACAGTATATCCCACTAATCGCTATATAGTTATAAAGCAGGTGTCGACATTTCTATGGGGGGACTAGAACGCAACCAACAATTTGCATGATTGGCTATATTTGCATCCTTTACATGCATCTTCCATAATGTATTCAGGTGATTATCCTAATTATTAGTGCTCACATTTATGCCATTGTTTATCAGATGCAAAAAGAAAAGGAGATAGATACTTTTCATAGTTGTGACAACTTTTTGCACTGACTGGCGTGAATCCAAGTGGATTTTCCTTCCAGTTTCACACTGGTTGTTGTAGTCAGTAGTACTTGGAGAGGACCTTGGAAGTATGGTTCAAGCTTCCTTCTGGCATGATTTTTTTATCACCTCCTAATCACCAGGTTGCAAAATATGTAGATCTGTAATAGAACCAGGATCAGGCAATGAATCATATACTTTACTACTGCACTTTAGTTAACTCTTTTTGTAGTGCTTGTACATAACCAGTAAGATATGAGTGCAAAGTTTGTAGCTGCTGGGGGAAATAAAATCCCATTTTGGCTTTCCTCCAAACAGAATTTCATATGGTGATAGACCATGTGGCTTTTTTGGTGTAATTCTTACAGAATATAAAGAAATATATAAGCAATTAATCCATGGTTTCCCAATGTCAGATGAGATCTTAGAAATCCTATTTTGTAAAACGCCATTAAGCCCTTCTACTTTTCCACTGCTCTGCGGATGATATAGGGTGTGTAAGGCTTGTTTCATCTGAAGGGCTTGTGTTATTTCTGCAAAAACTTCTATAATAAAATGGCTCCCATTGTTACTTTCCATCACTTCAGGCACAGCCCATCTACACATTCATCACATTGAGTATCTTCTTGGCAGTAGTTTTTGCTGTGGCTTTACTGACTGGCCAGGCTTCTGGCCATCCTGAAAAGAGATCTACACACACTAGTGCATATTCATATGTGCCTACCCTGGGTATCTGTATGTAATCTTTTTGAATCCTTTGGAACAATTATTTAGCAAGAGGGGTGTGCTGTTGTGGTACTACCATTGGCTTTCCTGGATTTTACAGGGCACATGTAAGACAGGTAGCACAAAATTTGGTAACAAAATCCAGATCTAGTATCTGTCAACCAAAGCTGGTTGGCAACTGGAAAGCTATAAAGAATCTGTGTATTAGTTGTGCGTGTTTTACAGGTTTCCCTGCACTAGTCAGGGAGTTTCTGGCCTTCCAAATCTGGCTAAACTCATGACCGACCCCAAATGCATACCTGTTGAATGTGTAGATATTTATAACGTTTCATGATTTCACAGGCTGTAGTGAGAGTGTGTAGTTCTGCTTCTTGGGACGATACCTTTGGACTTAAGGATATTTGTTCTAAGATTTCCTGCTCAGTTGTCACTGCCAAACTTGTATGTGGCTTCCCATCCTCAGTAAAGAAATGAGAACCATCAACAAAAAGGTTATAATCAGCATTTGAGTTAGGCGTCTCATTAACAGGGCTTAATGCTTCAGTTTCTTGTTCCATTAACTGCACATAATCTTGTTCCTCAACCAAATGTTCAGTACTCTCTGAACTTTAACCATGATCTTCAATCCCATCATCCTCTGGCTGGATTGAGAACAGTGCACCTTCTGATAGTAAGATGTGAAAGAGAAAATAGGGCAACTTCATACTCAGTTAGCCGTGTAGCAGATAGGTGTTTAGTCTGGGCTTTGTTCAATACTTCTTGAACAGCATGTGGCACATAGAGTGTGAAAGGTGAGTTTAGTACAATGTCTGCTACCTTGTCTAAGAGTAGTGCACAAGCAGCAACTGCTCTGACACAGCTGGGTGAACCTTTAATGTCATTATGTAGTTGAGTAGAGACATTATAGGCCTGTGTTTGTTTCCATGTGTCTGTACAAGGGCCCTCTTGGCATGACCTCTGCATCCATGGCAGAAAAATACAAAGGGTAGCTCATAGTTGGGCAGGCCCAAAGCAGGCAATGACGTCCCTGCTTGCTTCAATATTTGCATATGTTCCTTGTGGGTAGATGTGAATTCAAAAAGTTGAGCAGCAGTGGATGAGAATAGAGGGGCCAGCAATTCAGATGCATTAGAAATCTAGTCTCTACAATAACTGACAAGTCCCAGGAATGCTCAGAGTTGTTTGACATTTCTGTGTTCCTTAAAATTAGTTATTGCTTGTTTTCTTTTCAACTGTTAGATGTCCAAAAAATGTGACCTTGGGTATGCAGAATTATAATTTAGCCTTGTTCACCTTATTGTTTGTTTCAGCCAGACAGATGGTTTCAGCTTGGTGGATTTGAAATAATCTATGTATTAAATCAGTCTGGTTCTTTTTATAGTGCCTTGCATCTACTTGCATAAAACCTTTCCTTTACCCGTGGGTTCAGTCCTTCTAGACTAGCTAGTGCTGTGGCAGGACTCCCTCTCTCTGCCTCATCATCTATTTCCATCTACTGCACATTACACTACATCTTCTGCAGCATCCTTAGCCCGTCTCCAACAAGCATTTCCTGGTTCTCCCCTCATCTGGGTCCCTGTCATAAAATCTGCATATCTGCTAGACCCATACATGGAGGGTAGCTTTTCTTTCAACAACTTACAAAAATCATTTCAACTCACTAATTCCTGGCCCTCTTCATCTTTAGTTTCACACTGATCCATGATAGTCTTAGCCACATTTTCTCCTACTGCTAATTTTAGTACGTTTATAGTCTTTTCCAGATGCACTATATGCTCACTGCATAATACTTACCCTTTTTGCAAATCCTCTTGGGTCCGTTCTTGGATCTGGTAGTCCTTCCAATATGGACCTGATCTCAGCTGGGGAGAAGGGGACATGCCACATAACACCTTCTCCTGTTTTCTTCATTTGCACACTTCCTTTGTTTTTTTTCCACTTACATTTTTTTATTGAAAGAGAGATGTAAAGTTAAACAAGCAAGCATTTAGTAGAACATTGTCAGTACAATAAAAGAGAAAGTTAATAAACTGTAACCAAAGGGTGCATATTATTGAGCCCGGGAGACCATTCTATGTGGGGGGGGGGGGGGTGGGAGGATAGGGGAGATAAGGTGGTATGGTAATGTGTTGGACTAATAGTTAAATTGGTGACTATAAGAGTAGAAGTCATCCAAGTAGACATTATTAGAGTTATTGCGGTAGTCGAGTCATTAATAAGGTAAAGAGGTTAGATCCAGGTTGCAGTATGTTAGCCATGGTGCTAGTGCTTCTTTTCTCTGAAAAAAAGGTGCAGGAACTCAGCCCCCTCCACTAGGCCATGCCTGTCAACTCCCTCCTAGAACTGCCCCTTGTCTCCACCCCTCCACACCTCCTACCACCGCACCCTTTAGAGAATAGGTATAATTAGAGAACAGGGGGATATACAAGCAATTTGTATGAAATTTGTTAATAAAACTTAATCTACTGACCTTGTCTTCTGCCCTGCTGGGAAAGCCCGCTGCCATACTGACACCATCCACTGCCCTTCTGATATGTCCACTGCTTTACTGGCACTCTCCACTGCTCTACTTACACCATCCACTGCCCTACTAACACCATCCACTGCCCTATTGACACTGTCAACACACCGTTCACTTCTCTACTGACCCTTTCCACACACTTCACTGCCCTACTGATTATGTCCATTGTTCTACTTACTGACACTGTACATGTAGACTAAGTTCATATGTATACAGTGTCATTTGTTTTATTATATTCTTTCTTTCTATTATAGTTTTCTTTTGCATCAGGGCTCACACGTTTCTAATTACACCATAGAGCCTTTTCCTTACATCCTAACTCTAGCTTTAACTACTATTTAAGAAAATGTACTTGTTCTACAGCATGAAAAATAAAAAGATCAGCTTTAGCCACAATACTCACCTTCTCCCTGGCTCTTTCCACTAACAGATGCTCAGTCCTTAAAGTGGAGTTCCACCCATTTTAGTAACTTTAGATGTATGTAATCCCCTTTAAAACTACTTTTACCAATGGAAACTTTTTTTTTTTTGCTGGGAAATACCTTATTTTCTTCTTTATTCATCCTCTCCTCACTTCCGGGTCCGGTCGCCGATCGGCGATTGCGTCATTCGGTGATTCGCAAATGCTGCTGGGATGTATCTCATGGGATGAAATCTCGCATTATTACACAGGTGTCCTGAGCTGTACTGTATGTATTGGATTGAGTCCGTGCTCCGCCCCTCCTCCTCTCAGTGAGCTCAGTGAGGATATAATGCTTTCAGTCCTTGCTCACTGAGAGGAGGCGGGGCAGAGCACGGACTCAATCCAATACATCCGAGTACAGCTCACTGAGAGGAGGCGGGGCGAAGCACAGCCTCAATCCAATACATACGAGTACAGCTTAGGACTCCTGTGTAATAATGCGAGATTTCATCCCATGAGATACATCCCAGCAGCCCTTGTGAATCGCCGAATGACGTAATCGCCAATCGGCGTCCGGACCTGGAAGTGAGGAGAGGATGAATAAAGAAGAAAATAAGGTATTTCCTAGCAAAAACAAGTAGTTTTAAAGGGGATTATATACATTTATGTAATCCAAGTTATTAAAATGGGTGAAACTCCACTTTAAAGTTAAATAATGCCAGCACACAGGTAAAGACACATAAAGTACACACAGCTATTTTTGGTAATGTAGTACTATGTGTTGTGGTGGCCTGCAATGCATGTTATATGCAGATACATTGCTGTAGTGCCTTGGGGTGACATGCAAAATGATGGGAAAGTGTAAATGGGCCCAAAAACTTTTCTCTCAATCTACTCCTGCTACTAAACCTAAAACATAAACACTCCCAACATTTAGTAGTACTAAAACAAATGACCCAAAAAGTAAAAAAGTAGGTACATCTCATTTTACTTCCATTTTGGTCAATTTAATTTAATTTATATTTATTTTAACACTTCTTATTAGTTGTCACTGACAATATTATGATACAACAATAAAGTCCATCAGTCAGCTAAAATTACACTGTGAGTGATGCACATTTTAAATGACTTTCTGATCAGCATGTTAACAGCTAAAATGTATTTTAAATAAAATAAAAGTTGTTTGAGAAAAAATATTTTTATGATAATTTTTGTCATTAATAAAAACCTTAAAATCATTTTCTGGAAATTAAAACTGAAAATGTGAGAAGCGTAATTAACACACAATACCCTTTCTAGTATACACACATATACTACAGATGTTCAGCCAAAATCCATTTCTTCTTTAAATTGTATGGGTTTGATATATTAGCTTGTCATGCATCACATCTGCTTGCATTAGTCATTTTGCCATATGTTACTTTTTTATAATTAGTATAGGAGTTTACTTTCTATCTCTAGGAATAAAATAACAAAGAAATAACTATGTACATAGTTTCAGCATTGTTGATATTTTGTTTTTATGCAGCTAAATTTCCTTTGGTGTTTTGCTCCATCTATATTTAAAACACTATAGTTATTCCCAAAGATGACTTGTGACATGTGCGCTGTTGCAGACTAGGAAAGGAGTGTTGTGCCGGTCCTTCTGATTTAATAATAAAACATGATATAGTCACCTAGGTGTGGTTGAAATGCATCCCTTCAAATTCAGCCCTAGCTAAACATCAATTATGTAAACCAAAGTTATACATAAAATATAAAGCATGATTATTAATTTGTAAGTTTCACAGTCTCAAGTTTTAATATTAACAATACACTTGGTAAAGATTAAGGTTAAGGTTAAGCCAGAAAATCAGTAACATTATCTGTTAAAACTCATAGAAATAAATCTATAATTACCAAGCTTTTTTGTTAGGGCTACATATCAGCTTTAAAGGAAACCTGTTTTAATAGAAAAGGCCGCCGTTGCTAACTTCTGTCTAAAAATGCTATTTATCTCTTGGCCAAATGGACCCTGCAACTTCAAAAGTCAGCGAGTAAGTGACCCAAAACTAGTGGGAAGCCAATAAAGTCAAAGTGCCTGATCTGTATGCTTGTTATGGGTCAATGACTCTGTGGGTATTGAAGCCAGCAGTGCATTATCAACATTTATCCCACAATAGTTATTCTTAAATCATATAGTAAGAATTTGTTAGTGAGATATTTAAGCCTAGAAATTAATTTCTTTACAAATACATAAGTTAAATTTGTTAAATATGTTATTGAGAAATTATTAAAATTGTAAATTTGAGTATGTTTATCTAAAGGACACAAAGGTCCCACTGGCACCTATCGTTTGGGGTGCAGTAATGCACATGCTAATGTGTGTTACCGCAACACGCCATACATATAGTAGATTAGCCCATTGTGGTATATTTAATTTCAATGACCTCAAACAAATAACTTCTGATGCACACACACCACAGCACACTGCAGTGCACTACATGGTAACACACTGCCATGTATTGTGGTGGTATGCATTAGGAAAAATTATGCTTTTCCATTTTTTGGTCCAATTTGGTGCTTTAGTAGACCATTCAAATGAATGCCTGCCTTAATGCAATGCCTACTAATTTGTGACAAAATGCATGGGCCTGAGCACTATAATTGGTAAGCTAGATGTGAATGGGCCTTAAGCAAAGCAGACATTCACTGCTACTTTAGTAAATCAGTCTTGTAGTCTCAGTCTTGAACTAGATTCGTAAGATTATTAAAAAACTTGACAACTGTACTTCAGTATATATTTATGTCTCATGGGGTCATGCAAGTGTCATAACAACTCTTTTTACACTTTTTAGAGGATGATCCCTGAAGAGTGTTGTACTTCTGCAAATATTTCTACAACATCCCAAGTTACTGACATGAATTAAAATGTCAAAAAGTATGCTGGAACAAGATTTTTTTTCTCTCTGTTGGGGCCATTCCATAAGATGTATATGTCACAAGAAAATAGAACTGATGCCTGGGGCAACAGATTTGCATATCTACATAAATCAGATAAATCTTCACCTGTGGATACATTTTAGACCAAATTAATTTGACAAGTTAGTTTTTTTACTATGCACCAAGAGCATAGTACACCAAATCTTTTTTTTCTTAGTTTTGAATAAAGTTGCCAAGGGTTAAAACTGTTGTTAGTTTTTTCCTGCTGTCTAGTGCTCTTTCAGAGAGATTTCCCTTCACTCTCTGTGCTGCTGATACCATTTTCCCAAAGAGGAAGTGAGAAAATCTGTAAAAAAACAAAAAAAAAAAAGTTAGAAGTTAGAAGGGGAATGATAGAACCGCTGTCAGATTTTTATTTCCGTCTGTGTCCTTGTTTCAGACCAGAGTGGGCTGGATGTGGTGGAGAAATAGAGGTGTGAGGGCTGGGTAAAAAATCTTGGGAATGTGGATCGAGCTGGGGGAAGAATCAGCTACTAGAAAAAAGGGACAAGATGGCAGGACATGCTGTGTTACGGTTGCATTTGATATATATATATATATATATATATATATATATATATATATATATATATATATATATACACATACAGTAGTGAGTGTACAGCTTTTACAGTGTAAGTTTGCTGCCCCCTCAAAATAACTCAACACACAGCCATTCATTATTGTCAAAACTTCTGGCAAAAAAAGTGAGTACCCCCCTAGGTCAAAATGTCCAAATTGGGCCCAAAGTGTCAATATTTTTTGTGGCCACTATTATTTTCCAACACTGCCTTAACCGTCTTGGGCATGGAGCTCACCAGAGCTTCACAGGTTGCCACTGGAGTCCTCTTTCTCTCCTCCATGATGACATCACAGAGCTGGTGGATGTTAGAGAACTTGCACTCCTCCACCTTCCATTTGAGGATGCCTCACAGATGCTTAATAGGATTTAGGTCTGGAGACATGCTTGGCCAGTCCATCACCTTTACCCTCTGCTTCTTTAGCAAGGCGTGGTTGTCTTGGAGGTGTGTTTGTGGTCGTTATCATGTTGGAATACTGCCCTGGGGCACAGTCTCAAAATGGAGGGGATCATGCTCTGCTTCAGTATGTCACAGTACATGTTGGCATTCATGGTTCCCTCAATGAACTGTAGCTCCCCAGTGCCGGAAGCACTCATGCAGCCCTAGACCATGACACTCCCACCACCATGCTTGACTGTAGGCAAGACACACTTGTCTTTGTACTCCTCACCTGGTTGCCGCTACACACGCTTGACACCATCTGAACCAAAGAAGTTGATCTTGGTCTCGTCAGACCACAGGACATGGTTCCAGTAATCCATGTCCTTAGTCTGCTTATTTTCAGCAAACAGGTTGCGGGCTTTCTTTTGCATCATCTTTAGAAGAGGCTTCCTTCTGGGATGACAGCCATGCAGACCAATTTGATGCAATGTGCTGCGTATGGTCTGAGCACTGACAGGCTGACCCGCCACCCCTTCAATCTCTGCAGCAATGCTGGCAGCACTCATATGTCTATTTCCCAAAGACAACCTCTGGATATGATGCTGAGCACGTGCACTAAACTTCTTTGGTCGACCATGGCGAGGCCTGTTCTGAGTGGAACCTGTCCTGTTAAACTACTGTGGTCTTGGCCACCATGCTGCAGCTCATTTTCAGGGTCTTGGCAATCTTCTTATAGCCTAGCTTTATGTAGAGCAACAATTCTTTTTTTCAGATCCTCAGAGGGTTCTTTGCCATGAGGTGTCATGGTAAACTTCCAGTGACCAGTATGAGACAGTCAGAGCGATCACACCAAATTTAACATACCTGCTCCCCATTCACACCTGAGACCTTGTAACACTAATGAGTCACATGACACCGGGGAGGGAAAATGGCTAATTGGGCCCAATCTTGACATTGTCACTTAGGGGTGTACTCACTTTTGTTGCCAATGGTTTAGACATTAATGGCTGTGTGTTGAGTTATTTTGAGGGGAAAGCAAATTTACACTGTTATACAAGCTGAACACTCACTAATTTACATTGTAGCAAAGTGTCATTTCTTCAGTGTTGTCACATGAAAAAATATATAATAATAATAATATTTTATATAATAAAATATTTACAAAAATGTGAGGGGTGTACTCAGTTTTGTGAGATACTGTATATATATATATATATATATATATATATATATATTTACAATAAATTAAGGATTTTCTCCATCAGACTACTTTTCACAGAAACAGAAATCAGGTTGTGTTTGAGGATGCGTCCCAAACTAAAGCCTTTGTAACAAGTACACAGGCTGTCCGCAAACAATGGCAACTTACGTAGATACCATTGTTGTATTTTGGTTGACTGTTGTTCAGTGTATTGTTGTGTAGCTGTCGTAAACAATACCTGAATATATAACCAATGGCATGTATGATACCAGAGTGCCAATGTGAGGGAGAATTTGGGAATACCTCTGTAATTGAAAACTACAATTGACTAGTTTGTTGTTAAGGTAAACAAGTTGGTAACCGTTGTGAACAAAAGCTTGATAAACTGACATATAAAAGGTGGTCAGGCATAAGCTGGAGGACTCATCATGCCCTATTCACCAAGGACAGTCTGCAACCAGCCAGAAGATACCTAAAGACACTTTTGCCTGATTTCCAGCAACTGCTTAAGATAAGAAGCCTGGGTCCTTGTTGTCAACGGAGATAAACACACATTAACCAGAGTTAAGTAACTTTTAAGCATATTTCTACTGTTACAGGCCATAGTTTCTGCTTGTATAAAAAAGAAAAGTGCGCTGGTCTGTGATAAAGCTGCTCCCAGAAAAAGTATGAATGTAGTGTAAATATGAATGGTGCGCTAAATCCAAATAAATATGAACAAATCAATGTGAATAAATCAATGTAACCAAAATCGTATGTGTAAAAGTCACAAACACAACGTGATGTAACTCCTCAAATTATATATTCTGGTGATACAAAAATGTTGACAAATGGTGATAGATTCAAATGGTGACTTTGAAATCCCTCCACCTGGTGGAATTCCTCCTTACCGGACGGATATGAAGTAAGTGCAAATCATGAAATATTTCAAAAACCGATTTCTTGTGCCCACCGTGCATGCAATAGCCAAAATGGCCTCTTACCAGAACGGTATATAAACAGCACTCTGCTAACTCATGGGGATGATCCAACTGCCTCTTTCCAAGTAGATCAATGCGGTCAGTTGACAGGGTTCAGCAGGGTTAATATCATCATCTCCAGCATAGACCTGTTAAAATTATTTAATGATGCTGGACGAAGACCAATTTTCTGCAGAGATACATTGAGAGCACATATTACGGTTTTACCTGGCTCTCGTGCAGTTTTCCTCAGCAATACCTCTGCACTTTATGGTGGTCCCCAGACCATGGGCTAACCGCTTCACTGTGGCCTTGGTCCTCAGGCCGTCTCCTTTCTCTTCAGACACGCACACCCACACACATGTGCTCCGGCTGCCACCTGCAGCCACTGACTCCCGGAGAGTATCGGAGTCCTCCTGACTCCCCACGAACAGACCTCCTGTCTGCTGGCTGGAACACTCCATGGTGCACGGTGAAGAGCACTATTTCTTTTGTGTGGGCACAAGCAATCGGTTTTTGAAATATTTCATGATTTGCACTTACTTCATATCCGTCCGGTAAGGAGGAATTCCACCAGGTGGAGGGATTTCAAAGTCACCATTTGAATCTATCACCATTTGTCAACATTTTTGTATCACCAGAATATATAATTTGAGGAGTTACATCACGTTGTGTTTGGAACTTTTACACATATGATTTTGGTTACATTGATATATGCACATTGATTTGTTCATATTTATTTGGATTTAGCGCACCATTCATATTTACACATAGTTTCTGCTTATTTGCTGGGCATCTTGATTGATATATCTGCCATTTTGTATTGTATTCCTACTATTGTAATGTACAGCATTTTTGTATAGTAAACGCACATTTATACACCGCAGAGGTCTCAGCGTCCTTACTTATACCGCAAAGTAACCTTGTTAGATAGATGCAAGCAAAACACATGCACATGCAACATTTGGATGCTAAGTACCACACTGTGAGAGAAGTACTGTTTGCTATGAGCGAGAGGAGTTGCTGGCTCTTTGCTGCAGGCAGGAAAGTGCTGTATGTACTGCGTGTACTGTGAAAGGCCGGGACTACTATTTACTAGTGCTGGTTTTGTGTCCTGTTTAGCCACCTGCCTTGCCCCCAACTTAGTGTGCCCTGTGTGTCCTGCCAGGAGCCTCGCCAGAGATTCAACACTTTGAGGAGCATGCTTATGCTGCTACTGATGCCATGACAGCTTCTGCAGTGCTGAGAGAAATACAAAACAGGCAGTAGAGGTGAAGCAAACAAAAATCTTCCAATGAGCTTGGTTGAGCTGCTGCTGTTTCAACTGGGGTGGCTGTGGGAGCAACTGAAGTTTTGGCAGAGGAACAAGCTAAACAGTAGAGGTTGCAGCACACAAAAACATCCTTCGAAGATCTCATGTATAGCTAAGTTTGCTGGGGCTGCTTCTATAGTGTCCGAAGGTACTGTAGGAGATGCTTCTGTTCCTTAGGAAGACAATGGAGGAAACAGAGGTATATGAAACAGAAATGGGTTAAGCAAGCAGATAAAGGATTGGGACTGGAAGGTCACCCATACAGACCTGTGTTGCCAAGCCTTTTGTCAAGCCTGTGTTGCCAAGTTTTTGCCAATCTCCCTTAAACAAGATGGATGAACTAAGGTTGATGTTTACTACACACAGTTTGAATACCTGTGTGATTGTTCTTACAGAGACATGGCTGGATGGCTCAATTCCTGATGAGGCCATTGAACTGGCGGGCTGCAATGTCTATTGAGCAGATAGGACTGTGGACTCTGGAAAGACTAAAGGAGTTGGTCTGTGTATATACTGTATATTAAAGCGGAGTTCCGGGCACAGAAGTCATTTTTTAATAGACATACCCCCGGGACAGTCAGGGCTAGCACATTCCACAATGGCTAGCCTCTGATCTGTCCCAGTTAGCACTTACCTTTTAGAAGAAATACTTACTTATAAAATTTCTTCCACAGCGTTTCCATCTCTCTTGTGGGCAGGTGAAGCCGGCGCGGTCCTCTTCATGCCCAGAAGCTGTTTAGCAGGGGAATGCGGCGTCGCCCGGAAGTGACGAGCGGAGCCGGTGCCGTCACATTGATTCCTGGGAGCGATGACGTTCAGCTCCCAGGAATCATCGCGAGACAGGAAGTGACGGGGTGAGCCGCGGCGCTGAGGGAGGAAGTACTCTGAGGTGAGTATTTACGATCTTCAATTACAAGGTGAGTAAACAAAAAAAAATAACTATCCAATTCCTTTTCAGGTACTGTCGAACTAGCGGAGGTGCACAAAAAAAAATATCGTTTGTGCCCGGAACTCCACTTTAACAAAAAATGTAGCACAGCTATCAACATTGTTGAGACATTCTGTTTACCTGATTTAAAATATTTTATGCTCAAATGTAGACCATTTTGTATACCAAGAGCATTTACTAATGTTATAATAGTGGCTATGTATCTGCCACCACAGGCAAATTCTAAGCTGACTCTGGAGGAAATATATGACACTATTAATACTCAGCTGAATGTGCATCCATTGTGGGTTGCGATTGTGGCTGGAGATTTCAATTAATTAGAGCTAAGAGCAGTTCTTCCTAAATTTGATAAGAATGTGCACTTTCCAGCAAGGGAGAACAATATTTTAGATCAGGTATGTGTTTCCAGAGCATATAAAGATACTTTGTTGCCACATCTTGGTGTATCAGAGTTTGCCTTTGTAATGATGATGCCAGGTTATAAGCCTTTTGTTTGTAGATCAAGGCTAGATACTGTAGGCTTGGAGTGAGGAGACACATTCATTCTTGCAATAGTACTTTGAATCAATAGATTGGAATGTATTTGCACAGGATGCAGACTTAGAGGAACATTCTTAATCTGTTCTAGCTTAACCCCCCTGGCGGAATGATTCTTTCCAATTTTAGGTGCTGAAAGCGGTACCATTATTTTGCATGTAATTCTTAAGAATGAGCAGCCCAAACCAGCTATTTACATATGATTTTTTTTTTTTTTTTTTTACTGTGTGTTCTTCTGTATAAAATCTCGGGCATGATAAAGTTTGAAACACAAAATCATAAATTATAATATAATAAATAACTATAAATAAGTTAAAGTATGTATATATATATATATATATATATATATACTGCATATATACACATATATTATATATATATCTATAGATATATATACATAAAAAGTACAGTAAAACTGCAGGAAAGGGCACTGGGGGGCAAACTAATGTGAATGTATTTTATTTTGCAATGTATCAGTGTGTTTGGTGTGTTTTACTCTTTGAACTTTCCACCGGTTCCACCCCCCTGCGAGCATCACGTCACAGGAGACAGAAGCCGGGGCACACAGAGCATCGGGAGGAAGATCCGCCGCCGCACACTGCCGGCATACATCGCTGGATCCCAGGGACAAGGTGAATACCCTCTCTTACAGGATCCAGCGATCTTCCAAGCGGTACCCCGAGTGTGGCTCGGGGTTACCGCTTTTGGCACTGAAATTTAACCCCGAGCCACTCTCGGGAATACCGCTAGGAAGGTTAAATTCATTTGTTGATGGAGATATTACTGATTACAAAAACTATTAATGTTTTCCCAAACCAAAAGCCATGGCTGGATGGTAAAATGAGGGCTCAGTTAAGAATAAGAGATGTGACCTTTCGGTCCGGCGACCCTATAGCCTAAAGAAAAACTTGGAATGATTTAAAGAAAGGCATTAAAAAGGCTAAGTAGAGATACAATATATTGCCAAAAGTATTGAGACCCCTGCCTTTACATACACATGAAATTTTTTTTTGAAATTATATTTTTATTTGCGTAAAAAAGAATAAAAAACACAACATAGGAATGTCATAACAGCAAAAGGAACATTCAGTACAGGGAGTGGTTCCCCCAGAATACAGAAGTAAAACAGAAAACAACATAGTGACAAATCAGTCAAATAGTCAGTACATAACTGCAGAGAATGAGAGAAAATTCAGTAAAAACATAGTAAAATGTCCTCGTACACAATTTACACTTTAAGAAAAGAGCAATGGGATCAAGGGGAGCTTAGGGCATAGGAATCCCAAGCATCCCAGACAGCATTGAATTTGGGCAGCTCATCATGCACCTTGGCCGTCAGGGACTCCAATTCCCGGATGTCAGAAACTAGCTTCCAAAAAAGAGCCCTGTCCGGAAGGGTCTGCTGCAACCAGCACAGAGGAATGGCCCTCCTAGCAGCCAAAAGGAGAAAGGATATCAGCTTGGATGCCGGCTTGGAGAGCCTGGGAAATGGCAGGCCGAGTAGACAATAAAAGGGGTCTAATGGCAAATCTAATCCCACCACGGCCTGAAGCGTGTCCAAAACCATTGGCACAACTGGAAGAGTGGAGGTCCAAGCCCATAACCTACCCACCCGAAGACCATCTGGAAGCAAGGGGTTAAATAGAATTGTGGTGGGGGGGGGCATGGCGAAGAGAGAGAGTACAGACCAAGGCACCTATGCCAATCTCCCATGGTGACCAGCATTGAATCCAAACACATTCCCTTCAGGACGCCGTTCGTATGCAAGGCCGGTGACCACACCATCGAGCAGGGATGCACGGGATAAATAACCCCCCTCTCAATCTCCGACCACTGATTGGGGGCCAACCAGGAAGACCAGGAGGCCACCACCCTTAGGTGGGAGGCATAATAGTATTTCACTATGTCCGGAGCACCCAATCCCCCCCCGCCTCCGAGGGGCAAACACCACCGAGGAGGCCACTCTATGCGCCTTATTGTTCCAGATAAACCTCAGAAAGGAGCGTTGAAGGAGTTTGAGTTGTGAAAGTGGGACCGCTACAGGCAGGGTATCAAACAGATAAAGCAATTTTGGCAAAATAGACATGTTTAAAACATTAATACAGCCCAATAAAGACAGGGGAGGGCGGTCCACTGCTGTAGGGACATATCTCGCGGACCAGGGGAGTATAATTGGCCGCATAAAGCACGGAGTGGGAAGGGGTCAGGTTCACCCCCAAATACTTGAGCGACCGCATGCACCACCGATAAGGGTATGCATGCTGCAGTCGAAACAAAAGATCCGGGGAAACATGAAGGGGCATGGCCTCCGTCTTAGATGTATTGACTTTATACCCAGAGATAGCGCCAAAGGAATCCAGGAGAGCATGTAACGATGGCAAAGAAACTAGTGGGTTTGTCAAAGTCAACAATATGTCGTCTGCAAATAAGGAAAGTCTATATTCTCTATGTCGCATAGTGACCCAAGCAATATCAGGATGGGAGCGAATGGCTTCTAATGCTCTATAGAAGGGACCCCCGAAACCGAACTTCTGAAGCGTGGAAAAAAGATAGGGCCAATTCAACCTATCAAAGGCCTTCTGGGCATCCAAGCTGAGAACCAGAGCTGGGCGGGGGAATCTGTTCAGAAGGGAAATCAAATCCACAGTACGTCTATTATTATACCCAGCATGTCTAGAAAGAACAAACGCGACTTGATCCCTATCTATCAATTTTGGAAGAAGACCGGCCAGCCTATTGGCCAAAATCTTAGTGAAAATCTTGTAGTCAGAATTAAGAAGTGCGATTGGTCTGTAGTTATCTGGGAGGGAGGCGTCTTTACCCGGTTTGGGAATAACGGAGATATAGGAATGGAGAAAATGAGAATGAGGTGTCCTGCCCTCCAGCAAAGAAGCGTAGAGATCCAGGAGACGGGGGGCCAGGGCGGCCAGGAAAGTTTTGTAGTAGATATATGGGAGTCCATCCGGCCCCGGAGCCTTGCGAGAGGGCAGATCCTTA
Source organism: Pelophylax lessonae (assembly GCF_965119305.1). Taxonomy (NCBI): domain Eukaryota; kingdom Metazoa; phylum Chordata; class Amphibia; order Anura; family Ranidae; genus Pelophylax; species Pelophylax lessonae. Next base: position 498,204,979 of record NC_138769.1, on the reverse strand, counting down.
ATCGTAGCAGCCAACCCATCCATGGAAATATCAGCGTTTAATTTATCTAAATCAGCTTTAGAAAGACTGGGAATGTCCAGGTCCTGAAAAAAGCTCTCAAACCTATCAGCAGAGAAGTGAAAGCGATTCTCAGGAGTCAAACAGTTATAAAGGTTGCTTTAAAATTTACCAAATACCTTGGCCATGGCATAGGGACAATGAGTGGGGTTACCATCGGGCTTGAGCGACCGCATGCACCACCGATAAGGGTATGCATGCTGCAGTCGAAACAAAAGATCCGGGGAAACATGAAGGGGCATGGCCTCCGTCTTAGATGTATTGACTTTATACCCAGAGATAGCGCCAAAGGAATCCAGGAGAGCATGTAACAATGGCAAAGAAACTAGTGGGTTTGTCAAAGTCAACAATATGTCGTCTGCAAATAAGGAAAGTCTATATTCTCTATGTCGCATAGTGACCCAAGCAATATCAGGATGGGAGCGAATGGCTTCTAATGCTCTATAGAAGGGACCCCCGAAACCGAACTTCTGAAGCGTGGAAAAAAGATAGGGCCAATTCAACCTATCAAAGGCCTTCTGGGCATCCAAGCTGAGAACCAGAGCTGGGCGGGGGAATCTGTTCAGAAGGGAAATCAAATCCACAGTACATCTATTATTATACCCAGCATGTCTAGAAAGAACAAACGCGACTTGATCCCTATCTATCAATTTTGGAAGAAGACCGGCCAGCCTATTGGCCAAAATCTTAGTGAAAATCTTGTAGTCAGAATTAAGAAGTGCGATTGGTCTGTAGTTATCTGGGAGGGAGGCGTCTTTACCCGGTTTGGGAATAACGGAGATATAGGAATGGAGAAAATGAGAATGAGGTGTCCTGCCCTCCAGCAAAGAAGCGTAGAGATCCAGGAGACGGGGGGCCAGGGCGGCCAGGAAAGTTTTGTAGTAGATATATGGGAGTCCATCCGGCCCCGGAGCCTTGCGAGAGGGCAGATCCTTAATCGTAGCAGCCAACCCATCCATGGAAATATCAGCGTTTAATTTATCTAAATCAGCTTTAGAAAGACTGGGAATGTCCAGGTCCTGAAAAAAGCTCTCAAACCTATCAGCAGAGAAGTGAAAGCGATTCTCAGGAGTCAAACAGTTATAAAGGTTGCTTTAAAATTTACCAAATACCTTGGCCATGGCATAGGGACAATGAGTGGGGTTACCATCGGGCTTGAGCAGGAGATCGGGAACCGATTGGAAAGGTTTGGGTTTAAGCCTATTAACTAACATTCTGTGAGGTTTATTAGAATATTCATAAAATCGCTGCCGAGCCTACATCAAGGCTTTAACCATCTTGGACATATCCAGAGCCTTGATATGGTCTCGGAGATTGACCACCTCCCTAAGTCCCGTCAGGGACGGGGAAGCCTGCAGACGCTCCTCAGCCACCCTAAGATCAGCCAGGAGGGAGCCGCGCTCTCTCTCTGCGTCCCTCTTCAGGCGAGAGCCCTCTGCAATGCATGTACCCCTGAAGAAGGCTTTATGAGCCTCCCATACAGTAAATACCTCAGACGCAGAACCCTCATTAAGCTCGAAATATTCCCGCAGACCGTCCTCCAACCGATTCCGGACATCCGGGATCTGAAGGAGTCTATCATTCAAGCTCCAGTGGCAGGTCTTAGGTGTGGCCCCCGCCATGGAGACATCAAAAATAATGGGAGCATGGTCAGACCAGGAGATGGGAAGGATCTCCGACTGAACCATGCATTAAATGAGCGGAGCTGAAATGAAAAAATTATCCAACCGCGAATGCATTTTGTGGGCGGCTGAGTAAAAAGAATATTGCCTATGTGTAGGGTGTTTAATACGCCAGGAGTCAAAAAGCCTGAACGAACGGATACACCTGCGAAAATATTTAGCCTGACTCAATTGTCTACGGGAGGGGGTGTCTTGAATTATGGACTGCCTGTCCCTATATGGGGACATGATGAGATTGAAATCACCCCCAACCTCCATAAAGGGCTGGGAGAGATGAGAGACGGTCGAGAGGGTCTTATCCAAAAAAGCCAGTTGTCCCTTGTTAGGGCCATACATGTTAATAAGGGTAAAGGACGTGGACAGGTAATCACAGACCAAGGCTATGTATCTCCCATGAGGATCCAGGAGCGAATCGCGGACCCTGATGGGACAAGACTTCCGAATTAAAATGGCAACCCCAGCTTTACCTGTCCTTTCAGAGGCCACATAGGCTGTGGGGAAATACAGCGCTGCAAACTTGAACGATCCGCCAGGGCAGAAGTGCGTCTCCTGCACTAAAATCACGTCCGCCCCGGAGGACCGAAAAACCTTTAATGCCAGCCACCGCTTCTGAACCGAGTTCAAACCTTTAACATTATACGACATAAACCTTAAAGCCATGGCATAACAAGTCCCAAACATATATCATATGCATGTGTAAAACTACCTCCCACTGTGTCATAACCCTTCATAACTACCTCAGAAGAACACATCGATGAAGTCTGTACTCCATCCAAAGATAGAACACAGAGACACCATTCCATGCGTGCGACATAAAAACGTCGGACCAAGGACAAAAAAGGTCCAACACAATAGAATGAAAACATATAAAAGTATAAAAGGGAAAAAAAAAGGCAGAGTAGGCTGGAAGCGGACTGGAGAGGAGCGCCGCCGATGGCATAGCTAATCCGCGGCAATCCTCTCTAAATACGGACCTGAGCAGCACATCTTTGCCCCATCCAGCCTCTCAGGACCCTGGGGGACACAATCATCCAATTATTTTCAAAATCGAGCCACCGGGAGCAGATTTACAATCGCGGCCTAGTTAGGCCTAAGAGGCAATCCACCATAATCTTGCTGCCGGACATCATCCTGAGCCCCATCACTCACCCCAGCTGTCCTATGGGAGCATAGGTATCGGCCGATGCCTATATTTTGCGGGGTTGATTACAAAAAAGGGGTTTGAGCAGGATCGGCAAGAGAGGAGCATCGCCTACCTTACTCCCCAATCTGCAGCCATCCGGCTCCCAGGATCACCTGGGTGGAGAGTCGGTGTACCCACAGCTAATCTGATCCTCCCTGGAACCTTCATCCTGCTTTTTGGTCCGAAATACACGCTGCAGGGAGGCAGACAGGTTTGAGGCCTAGCAGACACTGCATCCAGGACTTTTCCTAAAGGGACGATCCATATATCACGGTGGACTGGGTAGGCACTGAATTCTTCACTTTTTGCCATCCTTCACTTGCTCAAGCCCAGCCTATCCTGCTTTCTGCCTCAGCTACAATCTATCCTCAACAGTGGATCCCTCTCTCCTCAATCCACCTTTACAATTTGCCTTCCTGATCTCATTCAATATCATTTCTGAGCAAGCAGAAATTCTGACAAGCTTCACCCTGAGAGATCATAACGTCCTCACAGACTTACCTATGCCTCTAAATTGCATTCCAAATTAATGAATTACAGTCAATGAAACATTTAAGTGATATCTTCTCAGTGCGCATGCGCGGAGCAGCGGAGATGGCCGCTTAGCTCCGAGGCTCCGTCTCGCCCCAGACCATCCGGCCCCATACAGCCACATTGAGCAGCGCAGCCGACACAGGACCCCACCATCCAACTCGGGCACACCAAGGATCAGTTCTATGGCCTCGGGGACGGTCCGCAGGGATCTCTCCCGCAACCCGGGCTTCGGAGCGGAGGCTCCAGGCCTACACAAGATGGCGCCGCCCGCGCCGGAGGATCAAGATCCCGGGACGGAGGGGATGGAGGACAGCGACGGAGGGGGTCTCCCAACCCCCCATGCACTCCCGGAAGGCGCAGTGAGTACCAGCATCATCGCGGTCCCATCCCCTACCTCCACAGAGTCGCTCATCAGGCACACCCTAGGGGATTTACTCCACACCCCAGTCCCAGGCCTACAGTGCAGCCCCTCAGTATCCAACCTCTCTGAGCTTACTCCCCCTTTGGACTTTCATGCTATGATGTCGGCCTTCTCTAAGATGCTGTCTGATGGCTTAGCGCAGACAGCAAGCCAAATCACACACACCATTCAAGCAGACCTACAAAACCTGGGTTCCAGAATTGAAATCATGGAGTCCAAGATGGACCAAACAGTCTCCAGGACGAACCAAAACACTGACCGCATTCAGGATCTAACAGATCGCCTGGAAACCGCCATTTCCAAAATTGATGACCTTGAAAATCGCTCACGGCGTTACAACTTTCGCATTAGAGGATTGCCTGAAGCAGTTCAGGATGTCCATAATGCTGTTCAAGGATTTATTGCCTCCCTGATTCCCAACATCCCAGCACATAGGCTGGAGTTAGACAGGGCACACAGGGCCCTTCAAGCACCCCGGAAGGATAATCTCCCCAGGGACATTGTGGTAAAGCCACACTTTTATAAAGTGAAGGAAGAAGTCATGCGACTGGCCAGGTCCTCTGATCGTCTGGAAATTCAAGCACACCCGGTCCAAATATTCGTGGACTTATCGCCCCTGACGATCCAGAAAAGGCGTTCTCTTAAACCGCTTCTACATGCTTTAACCCAAAAGGCAATCAAGTACTGGTGGTCGTTCCCATTTCGTCTTTCTTTCGCCTACAAGAGTAAGACACTTGGTTTCTCTAGCTTTCAGGAAGGCGAAAAACTCCTTCTACAATTGGGCATCATCTCCCTGGAACTTTCACGTTCTACATCCCCGGCTCCAGCTGGCCCATCCAAAAGGCCTTCTCCAGCCAGCCCCATTGCCCAGGCGTGGGTGAAGAAGCAATCTAAGCGATCCAAGGACTCGCATGTCACCTGAACTGCTTTCCAGCCCCTTTTTTTTTGTGTTCCAAATTTTTCTTCCACCTCCTCTCTCTGAGAAATGTTTTCATTTTTTTTTTTTTTCTCAGATAGGGGACTCCTTGGACTCTTTTTTGAACTCTGTTCCCGGTTAATTTCAGGCCTGGGATCAGGCCGGGTGTGTTAAGTTGATAAAATTCTTGCTATCTGTTGCTATTTTTTTTTTTTTTTTTTACAGGTTGGCCGTACATTGAAATCTTGCTGTACGGCTCTTTTCTTGCTCGATATCCCCCATACCTCATCCTTGCGGTGGGAGTCACATTTTTGCTTTGGGGGGTTGGTGGACGACCTAGGGGTCGCATGGTTTTGTTGGCTGACGCCCGTTGGGTTGGTATAGCCTCTGCCCGGGTCCTTCCACCACCTCCCAGAGGAAGTAGAGGGATTCATCACTCCTTGATTCATCATCCGGAATGACATACATGTTTGGAGGGTGGAGGGTTTGGGTCGGATGGTTGGCCCTGGTTCTCACCACAATGTTGTATTTAAGTTTATGTTCGTTATCATAGCATTTGGGTTGGGGCCGGGTAGGTCTGGGGCGCGAGCTTTGCGCCTCCCTCTGACCCCGTCCAGTGTAATATGCCCTGGGCGGCGTCAGACGTCTGTCTGCAACTTTCGCGGACAGGTAACTTTTGCTTGTCTCATGGTCTGGGCCTAGGCGGGCCTGGCCCGGACCTGGGGGGGGAGGGGGCTCCCCTGGCTTACATGCCTCAGGGGCCTCTGGGTTGGTCTTCCTCTTCCCCATCTCTTTCTCTTCTTCTTTGCCTTTCTCTCTCTTATCTGTCTGCTTTCTCTTCAGATGCTGGAGTGGACTCTGTCTCCTCTTCAGACGGTGGGTGGACTGCTGTGATGGTGCTCCGATTCCTCCGACTTCCCGAACTCCTCGGAACTTCAGGTGGGTCCTTCATTGGCGTTATAGCTCCTCTCTGGATTTATGGCGGTTAGTAAACCATCTCTGGCTCCTCTAAAAATTGCATCGCACAATGTTCAGGGGATGAATTCCCCAGTTAAGAGACGGAAATATTTTCAACATGCACACTCCCAAAAATTTGAAGTGCTCCTGCTCCAGGAAACCCACTTCCCTGATACTTATTTGCCTAAATTCATACACTCCAAATTTCCACAGTTCTTCCTGGCTAACGCAGCTAATAAGACAAAAGGGGTTGGCATTTTCTTTTCTAAACACTTGGGCTTCTCCCCCACATCAGAAGTTAGAGACCCGGAAGGGAGATACATTCTGGTGTCAGGGACAATGGAGGGGATTTCCTAGACGTTTGTGTCCTACTATGCCCCCAATCAGGGACAGGCTAGGTTTTTCACCAGAATGTGGGCGAAGCTTGAACCGTATTTAACGGGTACCTTGATAGTTGGGGGTGACTCCAACACGTCTTTTGATAAGATGTTGGACAAGTCCAGCCCTAGGCGCCCTAGGGTCTTGGGGCCACCCAAACGTGGTCTCACCATCGCTAGGCAACTTAACTCACTGGGTCTGATAGACATATGGCGGGAACTCAACCCTTCCTCCAGGGAATACACACATTTCTCTGCCCCTCATGGCACATTTGCCAGGATTGACCACATTTTCTTGTCATCGGCTGAGGTCCCTCTGGCCGTTAAAGTGAATATTAGGGAATCACCTCTTTCGGATCACTCCGTGGTCATCTTTGACCTCCTGTCCCCTAGATCACGGGATGGGGTGCGCAGGTGGCGTCTGAACGAATCTTTGCTCAGTAATCCCTCTCTCTGCAATATGCTGGAAAAAGACATTACTGAATACTTTCATTTGAACGCTCAAAGCGGGGTCTCACCAGAAACCGTGTGGGCTGCTCATAAGGCTGTCATGCGGGGTAAGCTTATCCAGCTGGCGGCAAAACTTAAGCGGGAAAATCAAATTGATATAGCTAAACTGGAGAAGGAATTCCGGGAAGTGTCTAGGGCACATAAGAAAAAACCAACTCTAGCGTCGCGACAGTGTTTGGAAGCGGGTCGTCTGGCCCTGAACATGGCTCTTACCACCCGGGCAGAGAAAAGTTTACGTTGGTCCTCTGCACAGTTCTATTACCAAACCGACAAAATAGGACCCCGGCTAGCTGCTAAACTTTCCCCCAGGCCCAGATCCTATGCTTTTCCCAAAATTAAGACTTCGGATGGATCCATGACTCAGAACCCACAAAAAATTATGACCGCTTTTTACAAATTCTACTCTCAGTTGTACACTCCTAGTGAGGGAGCGACCATCCAGGGCAGGACGGCCTTCCTGGATGGCCTGGCATTACCTAGTATTTCCGAGGCTCATATGAAATCCATGGAATCCCCCATCTCGGAGCTAGAAATCTTAGAGGTAATTAAGCATTTGAAAAAAGGTTCGGCCCCCGGGCCTGATGGGTTTTCCTCGGGTTATTATAAAGCGTTTGGTCCAGTGCTTGCCCCGCATTTGGCGCGTTTTTTTAATTCCCTTAGGCAGGGACAGCAATTAGAGGCTTCGGCCAATACCGCATACATTTCGGTTATCCCGAAGCCGGGCAAGGATACTTCTGACGTTAAAAATTATAGACCAATCTCACTGATTAATAACGATTTAAAAATTATGACGAAAATATTGGCCAATAGGTTGGCGGATTTTATAGGCCGCTATATTCACAAAGATCAGGTGGGGTTCATGTCGGGGAGGCAGGGACCTGACCAGATCCGAAGGGCTGTGGACATCATTTCTCTTCTGGGGGCCCCCTGGGATGGAGGGAGACCCCAACAGGGTTTCCTCCTTTCCTTGGACCTCCAGAAGGCCTTTGACACGGTTGAATGGCCGTATGTGTTTGATGTCTTGAGCAGGTGGGGTTTTGGCCCCTCTTTCCTAAACGCCTTAAGAGCCCTCTACTCTTCTCCTATTGCACACGTGAAACTGCAGGGCCACTATTCGGACACGTTTCCGATACACAGGGGGACCAGACAGGGCTGTCCACTGTCCCCCCTCATTTTTGCGGTGGCCATCGAAACGCTGGCTATAGCAATCAGAAGCCATCCTGATATTAAAGGGATTTCGTGCGGGGGTAGAGAACACAAGTGCGCATTGTTCGCTGATGACCTTCTTCTTTTCCTCTCGAGACCGCTCATTACTAGTCCCAATCTTCTCCCACTGTTGGATGAGTTTGGGAAAATCTCAGGCCTCCAGGTAAATCTCTCTAAGTCAATAGCCTTGAACGTCAGTCTCCCGCAATCAATGTTGCAGACCCTCCGGGAAAATTTTCCGTTCTCCTGGGCCACCACCTCTATCCCGTACCTGGGGGTCAATTTGACCGCCTCCATCTCCTCTTTGTACCAAGCCAACTACCCGCCTCTGTTCGCTAAATTGTCTACCGATATGGAACTTTGGGCCAGAGGGAACATTTCCTGGTTGGGAAGAGTTCATTCTGTTAAAATGAACCTTCTCCCCAGGATATTGTACCTTTTTAGATCACTCCCGATACAGGTAACTAAAGGGAAATTGCAGAGTCTTCAATCCAAGATGGTTCAGTTTATTTGGGGCACCAGAGGTCCCCGACTCCCGCGGAGGGTCCTCTTCAGAAGCCGCTTACAGGGGGGCCTAGGGGTCCCCCTGCTTTGGAGATACTACCAGGCAGCCCAACTGGCACAATTCTCGGTGGTATATGCTATGGGGGGCAGACCGGATTGGGTTGATATGGAACGACAATCGGTCCCTAATCACACCATAGATTACTTGGTTTGGGCTCCTCCAAGTAGGAGACCTCCTGTATTGGCACCTTCCCTCTCTCACTCATTAGCGCTGTGCGATAGCCTATATACACATCCTACACTTATCTCGGCTCACAAACCCCTGACACATATTTTTAACAATCCGGACTTTGTTCCGGGACTAAACATAAGGGCTTTTCGATGGTGGACCAACAAGGGACTATTCAGGATAGGACACTTCCTCTCACCTCAGGGCCCCTTGTCAGTCGCACACTGTACGAGTAAGCTTGATATGCCTTCCTCAGAAAAATTTAGGTTGCACCAGATTAGACATTTCCTAATATCTATGGTCGCAGGTTCAGATGTTGAACCCCGGGCCACTTCATATGAATGCTGGTGTGCACAAGCTCAAGTCCAGAGGGGAGGTATTTCGTTGATTTACAGGGCTTTGATCGACTCACCTGACAAGCCCGGTTACGCCCTTTCCTGGGAAAGGGATCTGGAGCTATCGTGGGAACCGGACACCTGGAACTCCATTTTCCGGAGGGCTTTTAAAGGTATCTTGAATATGTCTCTAGTTGAAGCCAATGTTAAGATTATTACGCGTTGGTACCTTGTTCCCACCCGTCTAGCCAGAATGTACCCGGGGACTGATCCTCTTTGCTTTCGCGAGTGCGGACATCAGGGTTCCTTGCTCCATATTTGGTGGGAATGCCCGCGTATCCGTAGTTTTTGGAATAAATTGTTTAGTCTGATCCGCAAAGTTACTGGGCTTCCGGCTCCCAGGACCCCGGAAGTAGCACTGCTTCTTGGCTCTGGTGTAAAAGGGCCCAGAACCAGTTTGAAGCTCATGCATTTCATGTTGTTGGGGGGGAAGCTTACCTTGGCTCGGGCTTGGAAGTCCCCTTCGGTCTCAATGGGGGCGACCAAACGCAAAATCTCTTGGATCATGACCCAGGAGAAGATGGTCAGCATCTTCCGTGACAAGCAAGCGGAATTTGAAGCAGTATGGGAACCCTGGCGTCTGTACATCTCACCTCCCTCATCCTAATTGTCTGTGTTTTGTATTTCTCCACCCGATCCCTTCTTGCATCCACTCCAGCATCTCCATCCTTTCTCCTATCCCCTTTCTCTTCTTGTGTTCTTTCCTTCTTTTCCTTTCCTTTTCTTCCTTTCGGATATTCCATACTTCCTCCTTTCTTGTGGCTTATAGGGTATCTACCTCTCTCAGGACCTATATCTTCAGAGGGTGATTATATGCAACCCCAGTTCATAAGATTCAGGGGGGGGGGGGGTTCCCCTTCCTGGTTTACAGAGGGCGTTTGTAACTTACATGGAGGTCCACGGTTATATTTTTCTGTGCTTTGCTTGCGGGCTGGGATTCTGGTCTGATCCTCAGATGTTTTAGTAATACTGTTTTAGTAACCATGCCTATCTCGTATTGCATTGTTGCCATTGTTATCATTACAAAGTCCCTTCCTGAGTGGGCTCTGTATATGACACATTGTATACCTTTCTTATGCAATATTTCCTGAGATTGTATGTTATTAATCTACATATGTCTTACAAAATAAAAAACTTTTGCAAGTAAAAATAAAAAAAAAACATAGGAATAGAAAAACAGTATCTATTCAAAATCTTCAGAAGGAACCCTGAAGGATTATGAAATCCCAGGGAGCCCAGGGCAAGACCCACGGGCAATACGGGCGACACGGGAGCCTCCAGGATACAGTACTCCAACAGGGGTGGGCAACCTGTCGACTCTCCAGCAAAAGTAGAAATAAAAACCAATTAGGCTTCAAAAACTGAGAAAACAAATGCCCCATGGGGGGGAAAAACTCAAACGGCCCAGCCGGACCGGTCCAGGAAAGTTACCAGCATGGCAGCCAGCTTCCGATCAGTCCGTCCTCAGGAAACCGGAGACCAGAAAAAACAGAACATCATGTAGAACCGTCATGGACATCAGGGTGGAAATCTGGAGGGCTTCTTGCGCTGAGGAGTGGCGTAGGGCCTGCGTTGCGGCGTCTTGGCCGGGGTCCAGATGCGAGCAGGAGTGGCTGGAAGCGGACGGCTTGGGGGGTGTTGTTGGGCTAGCAGGTCTTCTTCTGGAAGCGGTGGAAGCCCTAGGCCTCTAATAAAAGACTCTGCCTCATGCATTTCCCGCATAGCATGTTGAACGCCATCTTTGGTGACCACCAGGCGGAACGGAAAGCCCCAGTAATAAGGAACCCTGTGTTTCTGCAGGTGTAGAGTCACCCTGCGGAGGGCCCCCCTGTTTATTCAGAGTGATGGGGGAGAGGTCATTAAAAATTTGGATTTTAGCTCCCTAATACTCCACCTGGGTCTTGTTGCGGGTCTCCAAATTGAGGGCCTCCTTACTATCATAATATTGGAACCGGACAATCACATCACGGGGTCTTCCTCCAGAGGGTGGTTTGGGGCCTAGGGATCTGTGTGCCCTATCCAGTCTCCAATCAATGTCCACAATGTTGGGGGCCAAATGATTAAAGAGGCCCAGCAGAAAACAGTGCAGATTATTATCCCCCACTGTTTCAGGGATGCCCCTTAAGCGCAAGTTCTGACGCCTCTCCCGATTCTCAAGATCTTCCTGCTGCAGCTGCAGTTGAGAGACCGAGTGCTTTAAATAGGAATGTTCCTCCTCTAATACATGCACATAGTCCACCAGTTCATCAAATTTGGTCTCCAAGGTGTCCGTGCGTTCCCCTATATGCGCTATCTCCCCTCTTAACTCCACTGACAACTTGCCCACCTCAGCAGCTATGTTGCGGGTAATCTGTACCAAAAGAACTTGCAATTTGGCATCCAGAATGTCAGGGGTTAAGATCTGCTGAGAGGCAGGGGGGATAGGGGTAGATCGATCCAGTACCTGTGGCGGTGGAGGGTCTGCCTCATTGTTCGCTTCCAATAGGGGGTCCATCGTGGAGAACGGGTCCGCCTGTGAAATTGAGGCTGGGGATTGCGGCCTAGTAAGAAAGCGATCCATGGCGGCCTGGGTCCGGGACTCCTGGGGAACGGAGTAGTCTTTTTTTTGCTGCCCGATCTTGCCCATGGGGACCCCAGGGATGTCCGGAGTGCTGGCAGCCTGCTCCGGTGCAAGAGATTGTGGATAGACAAAAAAGAAATAAAATATGTAGCGCTAAAACATTATGAACAAAGTCCATAAATAAAGTCCATTTCCACCAGTGATATTGCACGGCACCAATTTGCAGTAAAGTGAAAGGAATCCACCACCAAAAGGAGTGTTCAAAACACGCTTACCAGATAGTTATATGCATTGGGCCTTGAACTATCATAGAACTGCAACACACTCGGTGACGAATTGGACCGGACCTCTTCACAAAGATGAATCCCAGAATTGATACCTTGACAGTATACCTTAAGGGAGCCACTCAAAAGAAGGAAATAAAACCCCTCATAGTGCAGTAATTTCCATAAACTTTATTGGATGTAAAGCAAAGATATATAGCACTCACATTTGAGAAGGGTATAGTGTGCGAATCCACCCTTGCTGGACGCCTACATGCAATAGAGGACATTGGCTGCTACCTTGCTAACCGATTTGGAACCACGCAGGTCGGCGTGTGATTCGCACACTATACCCTTCTCAAATGTGAGTGCTATATATCTTTGCTTTACATCCAATAAAGTTTATGGAAATTACTGCACTATGAGGGGTTTTATTTCCTTCTTTTGAGTGGCTCCCTTAAGGTATACTGTCAAGGTATCAATTCTGGGATTCATCTTTGTGAAGAGGTCCGGTCCAATTCGTCACCGAGTGTGTTGCAGTTCTATGATAGTTCAAGGCCCAATGCATATAACTATCTGGTAAGCGTGTTTTGAACACTCCTTTTGGTGGTGGATTCCTTTCACTTTACTGCAAATTGGTGCCGTGCAATATCACTGGTGGAAATGGACTTTATTTATGGACTTTGTTCATAATGTTTTAGCGCTACATATTTTATTTCTTTTTTGTTATATACATATGCTCAGTGTATGATTTGAGTGTAGCTGCTTTGTTAATTATTTTATTGTGCGTTCAATCGCTTACCTTTTAAGTTTTTTAGCGCAACTATACCCATATTTTATGATTGTGGATAGACGCTTAAACAGAGCGGCGGAGAGTCAGTGGTGCCCGGAGCTCACCTAAGATGCGTTCTCCATGTCCGGAAGCCTCGCATGCGCCCATACACATGAAATTTAATGGCATCCCAGTCTTAGTCCGTATGGTTCATTATTGAGTTGGCCCAACCATTTGCAGCTATTACAGCTTTAACTCTTCTAGGAAGGCTGTCCACAAGGTTTAGAAGTGTGTCTATAGGAATGTTTGACCATTCTTTCAGAAGTGCATTAGCGAAGTCAGGCACTGATGTTGGACAAAAGGCCTGGCTCGTGGTCTCCGCTCTAATTCATCCCAAAGGTGTTCTATTGGGTTAGCTTGTGTTTGGAGTAAGTATGGGTGGTTATGTTGAGAAATGTTGTTATTAAGAGTACCTTGATACATTTTGTTATATGCATACATTGACAATAAAGTATTATCTTATATTATCTTAGCTCACCTTATCTTATTGTATCATATCATATTGCATCTTATCATATCTTTTCTTCTCTTGTCTTATCGTATCTTACCTTATCTTATGCAGTATCTCATACCATATTATCCCATCTTATTGTATTAGGGTATAGAATGGCGCTAATACAGTGGAGCAAGACTTTGACAAAGGGTGTAAATGAAAGATCAGGGAAAAAGAAAATCACAGTGGAGAAGGTGGAAGAGAGAAGTATAGATAGCTGGTATGTGCTTGTTAGTAGCATTTTTCTGGTATTTCCCCATGCAGCAAACATCTGTGGTCTTCCGAGTGTTAAATGCAGATGTGTGTGGCAAAGGTAGGTTATTGAAGACTGATAGGGACAGGGAGCAAGATCAAGAATTTGAACTACATTATTTTTCTACTTTATTTTACTTCCACTTTATCAATATTATTCAGCCCCACATCTACCCTACCAATGATGCCAACTACTGCAGCCAAACACAGTCACATCCAGCTTAACCTGTCATTTCACCAGTTCTCCTGTCACCGTTGGTACAACAACCTTCACCATAATATGATCTTGGCTCTCCTCATTTAGCACTTCACATATTTTATCTATAGCACACTGTTTTATGTTTTGGTGCAACACCAGCTTATTGATCGTTGATTGATTGCATGTAATGCATGTAAGGCATGGAAAAATGCATAGGTGTTAATGTAATGCACCAGGACACAATATTTGAATAGGCCCAATATCCATACTACTTATAGATGCATCTATAAATTGAATAAATAAATAAAGACAGGGTAATGGTCTATCCCCTAAAAAAAACGCATATAATATTGTGCAAACTAAATAAAGTGACACAAAAAACTCCATTCATAGAAATGTAGAATAAATACTTAAATAGGTGAAAGAAAGTCCACTCCCCTGGTGCAAGTAGTGATCTTCACATCAAATGTGTTACCTTCTTCCACCACACAAGTGTTATAAAGCAGCTTACCGAAAAGTCAGACCCCAATGACATGTAGGCCTGAATGCACCAATGAAGGATCTCTGTCTATTCAGGTAATATTGCACCTCCAAAGGCATATTACACAAACTCCCATCCCACAATGGCAAGCATTAGAGAGAAACAGAGAGGAAACTCCATGGTGTAATACTAAAATACATGTGTTTATTGCATCAAATAGAAGTGCGCTCACAAGAAACAAAGGCAAACAAAACAGTGCTTTGCTCCAGCTGATGAGCGAATATAAAAGCGTCACCAAAATAGCTTTACCTGACATGCGTTTCAACAGCACAGATGTCAACCAGGAGCACAGTCATCATGACTAGTGTTGAGCGAACACGGACTGTATTATTCGTGTTCGTACCGAATAATTGGATTTTTGTTACCCGAACACGGACACGGACACTTTACTGTATGTTCGGGTAAAAAATCCGTGTTCGGTCGTTTTATTTCCGGGTTTTGCATGTTTTGGCGCTCTTTTCATGGCGGGCTTTCAACAGCCAATCAACAATCGTTTAAATGGTGTGCCTTAAGCTATCCCAGCCATGCCTGCAAATGTATGAGTAGCTGTGATTGGCCGTCTGCAGCATGTGACCAAGTCTTTATAAGTTCGAGGCAGCCGCAGCGGCGTCATTCTGCTGCTTAGCTCAAGGACAGAGCACACATACGTGCTGGCTGCTGATTAGGGAAAGACAGGCAGGGAAAACAAATTGGTGTCCGGATAGAATTTAGGGTCAGGTCGGAGTGTTTAGGCAGGGCGAGTTGTAGGCATTTTAGGGATAGAGTCTGCTGAATTATAGGGTCAGTGTGTTCTACAAACTACAATCGATATTGCTGTGTGGGGTGGGGTCTGCACTTAATCCTGATCTACGATCTCTTCTCAATCCTGTTAGGGAGAGGCTGCTGCTGAATTATAGGGTCAGTGTGTTCTACAAACTACAATCGATATTGCTGTGTGGGGTGGGGTCTGCACTTAGTCCCGATCTACGATCTCTTCTCAATCCTGTTAGGGAGAGGCTGCTGCTGAATTTTAGAGAAAGTGTGTTCTACAAACTACAATCAATATTGCTGTGTGGTGTGGGATAGGAGATAGGCAGGTGTCAGTGATCCACATCCATTTTTCTGTGTGTGGGCTGCAGTGAACACAATCTTTTTGGGGTGCAGTGAACACAATCCTTTTGGGGTGCAGTGAACAAAATCTTTGTGGGGTACAGTGAACACAATCTTTGTGGGGTGCAGTGAACAAAATCTTTGGGGGGTACAGTGAACACAATCTTTGTGGGGTACAGTGAACACAATCTTTGTGGGGTGCAGTGAAGACAATCCTTTTGGGGTGCAGTGAACACAATCTTTGTGGGGTACAGTGAACAAAATATTTGTGGGGTACAGTGAACACAATCTTTGTGGGGTACAGTGAACACAATCTTTGTGGGGTGCAGTGAACAAAATCTTTGGGGGGTACAGTGAACACAATCTTTGTGGGGTACAGTGAACACAATCTTTGTGGGGTGCAGTGAAGACAATCCTTTTGGGGTGCAGTGAACACAATCTTTGTGGGGTGCAGTGAACAAAATCTTTGTGGGGTACAGTGAACACAATCTTTGTGGGGTACAGTGAACACAATCTTTGTGGGTTGCAGTGAACAAAATCTTTGGGGGGTACAGTGAACACAATCTTTGTGGGGTACAGTAAACACAATCTTTGTGGGGTGCAGTGAAGACAATCCTTTTGGGGTGCAGTGAACACAATCTTTGTGGGGTACAGTGAACACAATCTTTGTGGGGTGCAGTGAACAAAATCTTTGTGGGGTACAGTGAACACAATCTTTGTGGGGTGCAGTGAAGACAATCCTTTTGGGGTGCAGTGAACACAATCTTTGTGGGGTACAGTGAATACAATCTTTGTGGGGTGCAGTGAACAAAATCTTTGTGGGGTACAGTGAACACAATCTTTGTGGGGTGCAGTGAAGACAATCCTTTTGGGGTGCAGTGAACACAATCTTTGTGGGGTACAGTGAACACAATCTTTGTGGGGTGCAGTGAAGACAATCCTTGTGGGGTGCAGTGAAGACAATCCTTTTGGGGTGCAGTGAACACAATCTTTGTGGGGTACAGTGAACAAAATATTTGTGGGGTACAGTGAACACAATCTTTGTGGGGTACAGTGAACAAAATATTTGTGGGGTACAGTGAACACAATCTTTGTGGGGTACAGTGAACACAATCTTTGTGGGGTGCAGTGAACAAAATCTTTGGGGGGTACAGTGAACACAATCTTTGTGGGGTACAGTGAACACAATCTTTGTGGGGTGCAGTGAAGACAATCCTTTTGGGGTGCAGTGAACAAAATCTTTGTGGGGTGCAGTGAACAAAATCTTTGTGGGGTACAGTGAACACAATCTTTGTGGGTTGCAGTGAACAAAATCTTTGGGGGGTACAGTGAACACAATCTTTGTGGGGTACAGTGAACACAATCTTTGTGGGGTGCAGTGAAGACAATCCTTTTGGGGTGCAGTGAACACAATCTTTGTGGGGTACAGTGAACAAAATCTTTGTGGGGTACAGTGAACACAATCTTTGTGGGGTGCAGTGAAGACAATCCTTGTGGGGTGCAGTGAAGACAATCCTTGTGGGGTACAGTGAACAAAATCTTTGTGGGGTACAGTGAACACAATCTTTGTGGGGTGCAGTGAAGACAATCCTTGTGGGGTGCAGTGAAGACAATCCTTGTGGGGTACAGTGAACAAAATCTTTGTGGGGTACAGTGAACACAATATTTGTGGGGTGCAGTGAACAAAATCTTTGGGGGGTACAGTGAACACAATCTTTGTGGATTACAGTGAACACAATCTTTGTGGGGTGCAGTGAAGACAATCCTTTTGGGGTGCAGTGAACACAATCTTTGTGGGGTACAGTGAACACAATCTTTGTGGGGTGCAGTGAACAAAATCTTTGGGGGGTACAGCGAACACAATCTTTGTGGGGTACAGTGAACACAATCTTTGTGGGGTGCAGTGAAGACAATCCTTTTGGGGTGCAGTGAACACAATCTTTGTGGGGTACAGTGAACACAATCTTTGTGGGGTGCAGTGAAGACAATCCTTGTGGGGTGCAGTGAAGACAATCCTTGTGGGGTGCAGTGAACAAAATCTTTGGGGGGTACAGTGAACACAATCTTTGTGGGGTACAGTGAACACAATCTTTGTGGGGTGCAGTGAAGACAATCCTTTTGGGGTGCAGTGAACACAATCTTTGTGGGGTACAGTGAACACAATCTTTGTGGGGTGCAGTGAAGACAATCCTTTTGGGGTGCAGTGAACACAATCTTTGTGGGGTACAGTGAACACAATCTCATACTTCTGAAGATTTGAGGGTGCTGCCTGTTTCATCTTCCTCCTCCTCATCCATCCTTTTAGGGGTACAAACAATAGTAATTGGGGCCTAGTGTGCTTCTGTACGTGTGAAAAACATACACTTTTTTTTGATCATATTTCCTATTCCGCTATTCAATAAAAACCTTTGGGGATCAATTAAATTGCGGGATAGTCTGTGTCGGTACGTGTGAGATCCACCTTTCCAAGTTTTTGGGGTTCATCTCATACTTCTGAAGCTTTGAGGGTGCTGCCTGTTCCATACTCCTCCTCCTCCTCATCCATCCTTTTAGGTGTACAAACAATAGTAATTGGGGCCTAGTGTGCTTCTGTACGTGTGAGATACATACACTTTTTTTGATCATATTTCCTATTCCGCTATTCAATAAAAACCTTTGGGGATCAATTAAATTGCGGGATAGTCTGTGTCGGTACGTGTGAGATCCACCTTTCCAAGTTTTTGGGGTTCATCTCATACTTCTGAAGCTTTGAGGGTGCTGCCTGTTCCATACTCCTCCTCCTCCTCATCCATCCTTTTAGGTGTACAAACAATAGTAATTGGGGCCTAGTGTGCTTCTGTACGTGTGAGATACATACACTTTTTTTGATCATATTTCCTATTCCGCTATTCAATAAAAACCTTTGGGGATCAATTAAATTGCGGGATAGTCTGTGTCGGTACGTGTGAGATCCACCTTTCCAAGTTTTTGGGGTTCATCTCATACTTCTGAAGCTTTGAGGGTGCTGCCTGTTCCATACTCCTCCTCCTCCTCATCAATCCTTTTAGGTGTACAAACAATAGTAATTGGGGCCTAGTGTGCTTCTGTACGTGTGAGATACATACACTTTTTTTGATCATATTTCCTATTCCGCTATTCAATAAAAACCTTTGGGGATCAATTAAATTGCGGAATAGTCTGTGTCGGTACGTGTGAGATCCACCTTTCCAAGTTTTTGGGGTTCATCTCATACTTCTGAAGCTTTGAGGGTGCTGCCTGTTCCATACTCCTCCTCCTCCTCATCCATCCTTTTAGGTGTACAAACAATAGTAATTGGGGCCTAGTGTGCTTCTGTACGTGTGAGATACATACACTTTTTTTGATCATATTTCCTATTCCGCTATTCAATAAAAACCTTTGGGGATCAATTAAATTGCGGGATAGTCTGTGTCGGTACGTGTGAGATCCACCTTTCCAAGTTTTTGGGGTTCATCTCATACTTCTGAAGCTTTGAGGGTGCTGCCTGTTCCATACTCCTCCTCCTCCTCATCCATCCTTTTAGGTGTACAAACAATAGTAATTGGGGCCTAGTGTGCTTCTGTACGTGTGAGATACATACACTTTTTTTGATCATATTTCCTATTCCGCTATTCAATAAAAACCTTTGGGGATCAATTAAATTGCGGGATAGTCTGTGTCGGTACGTGTGAGATCCACCTTTCCAAGTTTTTGGGGTTCATCTCATACTTCTGAAGCTTTGAGGATGCTGCCTGTTCCATACTCCTCCTTCTCCTCCTCATCCATCCTTTTAGGTGTACAAACAATAGTAATTGGGGCCTAGTGTGCTTCTGTACGTGTGAGATACATACACTTTTTTTGATCATATTTCCTATTCCGCTATTCAATAAAAACCTTTGGGGATCAATTAAATTGCGGGATAGTCTGTGTCGGTACGTGTGAGATCCACCTTTCCAAGTTTTTGGGGTTCATCTCATACTTCTGAAGCTTTGAGGGTGCTGCCTGTTCCATACTCCTCCTCCTCCTCATCCATCCTTTTAGGTGTACAAACAATAGTAATTGGGGCCTAATGTGCTTCTGTACGTGTGAGATACATACACTTTTTTTTGATCATATTTCCTATTCCGCTATTCAATAAAAACCTTTGGGGATCAATTAAATTGCGGAATAGTCTGTGTCGGTACGTGTGAGATCCACCTTTCCAAGTTTTTGGGGTTCATCTCATACTTCTGAAGCTTTGAGGGTTCTGACTGTTCCATACTCCTCCTCCTCCTCATCCATCCTTTTAGGTGTACAAACAATAGTAATTGGGGCCTAGTGTGCTTCTGTATGTGTAAGATACATACACTTTTTTTGATCATATTTCCTATTCCGCTATTCAATAAAAACCTTTGGGGATCAATTAAATTGCGGAATAGTCTGTGTCGGTACGTGTAAGATCCACCTTTCCAAGTTTTTGGGGTTTTTTTCACACTGATTGCTTATACAGTCATGATTAGGGTTGAGCGGACACCTAGATGTCCGTGTTCGACGGGTTCGGCCGAACTTTAAAAAAAAGTCCGGGTCCGTGTCCCGGACTTTTACCGAACCTTTCCCAGACACCGAACCCCATTGAAGTCAATGGGGACTCGAACTTTAAGGCACTAAAAATGGCTCTAAAACACCAATGGAAAGGGCTAGAGTGCTGCAAATGGCAGCAAAACGTAGTTAAGAGCATGGCAAGTGCTCTGCAAACAAATGTGGATAGGGAAATAACTTAAAACAACAAAAAAAAAACAGAAAAATAAAACAATGTTCTTCATCTCTGAAGGACGAGGCCCATATGGAGTAAGAGGGAGGTTGAGGTGGTGGTGGATGTGGCGGTGTCATCCACGAATCGCCGTAGGGATATAAAGGCCCCTGGTGACAACTTTAAATATTGTATATTCCATAACAGAGAGTACTTCTCAGGGGGAAATTATCCTGCCAAAAGATCTTTATATGGGTTGTTGCACACACATTGACTACTTTATTGCTTATTCTGACAATGTAATTCTATATGTCCACAGACCCTCTAATAAATGCTCTTTCTATGTGGCTAACAGTTGATGATCATATCATGACTGCAGCAGAGGCGTAACTAGAATCTTCAGGGCCCCGGTGCAAGAAACCATGAAGGGTCCCCTGGACCCCTGGCTGGAGCCCTTTGCTTCAAGCCTGGGGCTCTTCCCACTGATCCTGGGGCCCTTTACTCTCATTGCAGGACCCTTTTACAAGTTCTGCAGTGGGCCCCCTTCCTGCCATCTTGGGGCCTCCCCATGGTGGTGGAATGCCAGGGCCCGGTC
Organism: Pelophylax lessonae; assembly: GCF_965119305.1. Lineage (NCBI taxonomy): Eukaryota > Metazoa > Chordata > Amphibia > Anura > Ranidae > Pelophylax > Pelophylax lessonae. The sequence continues at coordinate 498,184,458 of NC_138769.1, read as the reverse complement.
GCAAGTGTAACCTTTGCAATCCTGGAAGTTCACCCACTGGTGTCAGTAGTTTTTATTTTTTATCATTTTATTTTATTTTTTTACAATGTCACTGACTGTGACTCTGTCCATTCAGAAAAGGAAGGAGCTGGTAAATTACATATTTACCGACCCCTTCCTGGTTCTCTATTGTGACACATCCCCTGCAGCAGCCGGCAGGAGAGGGGAGTGAGCACAGTGGGGGGGGGGGGGGTTGACCAGGGGAGCACACAGGGGCCCAGAGACAGCAGAACGTAAGTGAACTGGAGAGGAGGAGTGGCGGGGCCAGCATACAGAGGAACCAATCTCCTCCATTTTCCTCCTGCAGCTCCAGGAGGAAAAAGGAGGACAGTGATTTCTCTACATGCTGCCCCTGCTGTCCCTCCTATCCAGGTGTACAGGGGAGCCGCACAGGCCCCCTGGAGCATAGGGCCCGGTTGCAATTGCAACCCCTGCAACCCCTGTAGTTACGCCCCTGGACTGCAGTTTAAAGATGTGCATTGCTTATTGGTTAATTTGCAAATCTGCATATTAAATACAATAAAAATGGAAGAGTAAACAGGTACACATCCAAAAGTAACAGCAAAAATGAAGGCCAGTTTTGCAATATTAGCTATGGTAAATGTATGCTGTCACTGAAAGTACTTTATACTTTTCCTACAGGAAACATGATCTCCATATGTCCTACAGACTGCTTAAGCCATGAGTTAAATGTATTACCTATACTGTGGTACTTCCACAAACCAGAAAAAAACTTTTATGAAAAATGTATTATGTAGTCATTCTATATTACCAGCCACCCTGCCTTCCTGTTGTTTTAAAACCCAGAATGTTTCTGCTCTGCTTTGTTTTTGTGGTCTGCTCTCCCAGAGAAAAAAGTGCATTAAAATGGTAACCTTTCTTAAATCTTGTTAATTTTTCTTGTAATGGATTCTTTGATTTATAGGCCTTCAAATTTTTCCTGGCTCAGAAACATCATAAAATAACTCTGTACAGCATACACATACATTGATGCTCCAGGCTTTTACATTAAATTATAAGATTCTGTATTAAACTTGCTGAGCACTGATCTCTCTATATTTATTTTAGGTTTTATTTGAGCACTATTTCTGCACAACAGTTTCTTCAAGTTCTTAATTTCAGATGATTGTACTCAGCAATTGTAAAAAAAAAGAATGCCTAGTTATAAAAGTACAAATCTATTTTTTTGTTTTGAACAATTTTCTAGATGTAATAATAGCCAATTTAACATGCAGTTCCCCTAAAGCATAGAGACCTATAGTAATTACAGTGTGGTTATCAAAAAAATAACAAGGTTGTTTATTTATTTTTTGTGTTCTTTTAGTGCTAGGTTGTTGGTGTCCTTCCTGGGTCTATGTTATAAACATATTAATGACATTTTAATCAGGAAAATATAAAACAGGTGCTCAACCCCAGTGCCGCTTAAATGCCACTACTCATATAGTCACCAAGGCCTGCAATAATGCTTCCTAATGCACAAAAAATACATTGACAAAAATGTACTGTTTGAAAGTCCTACTAATTAGTCATGTAATTATTAAGCACACATCTTAGTGTGTGAAACACGTCTACCTTGCCACTTTTTTGCCACATTGGGATGTCCAATAAACCTGGATTTTGACCAAATCTGAGTGCAGCCATTTCTTTTCATTATTATCTACTAATTAGTCAGCCATAAACCTATGAAAAATGTGTGTGCTAGTGAGCTTCCCTGTGTATGCAAATGAGGTGTAATATATGCAAATTAGGTATAATATATGCAAATATACCTGATTTTCTGCTTCTCCAGGGAACAGGATGAGGTGACAAAAATACTAAAAAATATTTAATATTCAAAAATAATAACAAATACGTGCTCCTGCTCTCTTACCAGAGATGGTACCAGATATGTGCAGGCTACATAATTGCATATGATAAACAAAACATATTAGTATAATGAATATATAAAGTGCACAGTGCTAAGTAAAAATGATAACATTGAATCAAAAAATGAATCAATCTTGAAACACAGTCCTAAAGTGCATATGATGAACAAAGCATCACAAATAATGACAATATTACAAAAAGTGCACAGTGCTTTGTGCAAAAAATATTGTAAACTCTGAGAACTGGCAGTGATGACAAAGGATCATAGGCACCCTAACCAAACAGGGGAGGGGGATGCCAGACCTAAATATGCGCCCAAGAAAAGAAAAGTGCATGTAAAAATGAGCCCAATATTCTTTATAGTAAATAGTCCTTTTAGACTTGAGGGGGTTGAAACAGTATTCTAGAGCTTCCACCAGTGCTGCATGCAGTCCCACGGTGTTCACACACATTCAATAGATGGCAGCTTACCAGACATAACTTTAAACCAGCCAAAAGTATAAGGAAAAGGTTCCTCTCTTTCTCCTCTGGGACCCTCACAGCCTTACTCAGAAGGAACAGTGGCTCTTAGGGGTATGTGACAGGGTTAAAAAGCCAAGGACCTTAATGAATCTTTATGTGGCTTTCCACTCCACTTCCATAGCAACCTGGTAACCATATGGATAAAAGAAGGCTAGTGCATTATTTTCACAGATGTTTATTATAAAAGAAAAATTGCACTTACATTAAAAATGAAACAACCCTACTGATGGTACTCCCCCCTGACCATGGGGAGCGATTGGGAGACCGTTGGGGGGCATCCCCCCCGCGCATCGGATACCGAGCCATGTGTTTGATGCCGGTGGTGCCGAGGGATTGCCCCACAGTGGCCCTTAAGCTCCTGGCTATGCAATTGGTTCCATGTCTCTTTTTGTACTGGGTTCTGGGGGGTAGATATGGTCTGCTCGTGTTTAAGTGTCGGGGGATATTCGCCCCCAGGTTCCACTATGTTGTTATCCTATTATTGCATGCTGGCTACGTGGATCGAGAGCTATGTTTCCTACTTTTGTACTGTTCAATGCTTACTGTATGTATCCGGTGACTTGTATTATGCCTTATTGCTGTTTAAATAAACAAATTTACAAAAAAAAAAATGAAACAACCCAGCTTAGAGCATGCACGGCCGTCTGCAGTGCGGACCGTGCTGAAGTGATGATGCAGTTTTTCCACCCGACGCATGTTTCCCCTCAACAGGCATTCACTGGGATTGAAGGTGACATTTTCCAATCCCAGTGGACGCATGTTGAGGAGAAACGTGCGTCGGGTGAAGAAGCCGCATCGTCACTTCAGTGCGGTCTGCACTGCAGACGGCCATGCATGCTCTAAGCTGGGTTGTTTCGTTTTTAATGTAAGTGCAATTTTTCTTTTATATAAAATAAAATCAAAACCTGCATCTCTTGTAAGGTAAAAAGATCCAATGATGCTGAATGGCCAGAGGGGGGAAGCTATGAGATCATGTAGACTAGGGATCTTCAAACTACGGCCCTCCAGCTGTTGTGGAACTACACATCCCATAAGGCATTGTAAAACTCTGACATTCACAGGCATGATGGGAATTGTAGTTCCTGAACAAGTGGAGGGCCATAGTTTGAAGACCCTTGCTGTAGACAATCAAAAAGAAAGAAAAATCCTGTGCAAAGAGATCATAGCTGCAGCGTGCATCCCATCCAGCCCGGCCGGGCTTCCCTAACACTCCTGAGCCTCAGAGCGGACCTGTGGTTACATCAGCTGCCAGTATACCACACTAAATGCTTTTTCCTTCATCATGTTTGAATACCTCCCAACTTTAGAACATGTGAATGAGAGACACTTCAGAGAGGGAATGACAGTGTGCCGCGGCAGGGGCGGACTGACAACTCATGGGGCCCCCGGGCATTAGGAGATCATGGGGCCCCCTAGGTTTAAAGATGGCCACAATTCGGCAGCCATCTTAACGACGCAACATTAATGTGGCAGGGCCGTGTGGAGGGCACCAAGCTCCGTGACATACAGAGTGGCAGGAGACTTAAAGCTGGCGACACAATAAAGGGACCAGGAGCCTCTTACGGAAAGTGCCACCTTAACAGCATCATGAGCCCCTGGGCAAAGTAATGCACTGGGGCCCCTACCAAGGAGATGGTGACCTGCGATGTGCATAGTGCACTGCGGCACACAGTGGCTATTATGCTGCATATTGGGTGTGTTTTTTTAATCCAATTAGAAATTTTAGTTAGATTTTTTACAAAGTTTTTTTTTTTTTTTTTAATTTTTCCTTTTTTTTCTATTTTAATGTTCAAGTTGTTTTAAAATAATATAATTTTTTTACATTCTTTTCAGAATCCTGTTTGGGGGTGGGGGGGATTTTAGGCGCTTTGATGAAGTATCAGGGGTCTACATAGATTCCTGAAGTCTTATTTTCTCATTCTCAAGTCTCATTCTCTCAGACAGAGAAAGGGACTAATGGCAAATCCCCATTCCCTTTCTCTGTAGCCTTAGCTGCACTGCAGATGAATAAACAGGAGATATAGGCTCCTCCCCATTCATGAACTGAAGCATAGGAAACACAAATACCTGCGGCTGCTGCTGACGGGAGAGGAAAAAAGGGGCACTCTGGTGGTTATAACCTACAGAATCCTCCTTACATCCTCCAGATTGCCCCCTTAGTAATACTATACTAAGGGGGTACTCTAGAAGCACTAAAGGAAACTCTAGAGGAGTTAGTACCTTTAGAGTGCCTCCTTACATTCTCCTGTAGAGTGCCTCTTTTGTTCTGCTCCTCCAGGGTGCCCTTATTTAACCTATTTAACCACTTGCCTACTGTGCACTTGCTGAGCCCAATTTTCAGCTTTCAGCACTGTTGCACTTTGAATGACAATTGCGCAGTTATGCAACACTGCAACCAAACATACTTTTTATCCTTTTTTTCCACACAAATAGAGCTTTATTTTGGTGGTATTTAATCACCACTGCGGTTTTGATTTCTTGCTAAATAAACAAAAAAAAATGCAGAAAACTAAAAGAAAAAAAAAACTTTTTCATAGTTTGTTATAAAATTTAGCAAATGGGTAATTTTTCTCCTTCACTTTTGTGTGCTGATGGGGCTACAGTGATAGGCTGCACTGATGGGCACTGAAGAGGCTGCACTGATGAGGAGGCACTGATGGGCACTGGTAGGTGGCACAGATTAAGCAAATAAATAGTGCGCTTGCTTATTCTTCATTATTTAAACCCATCTAGTGCTGCTTTCCAATTTTTTATTTTTCTTTTGCGCACCTTTCACTTTCACTATTAGGTGGCACAGATTGCAAGCACTGTTGGGACTTCACTGATGATCAGTGCCCTGATTATCAGTGTAGATGTCCCTTTTACAGAAGCCGGTTATCAGTTCTCTTCTCCCTTCTCTTACTCTGTCAGCATGAGGAAAGAAAATCTGATAACCGGCTTCTGTTTACATTGTGGTCAGCTGCGATTGGACACAGTTGGTCATGAGGTAAAAAAACGCTGATTGGCTCTTTATCTCAATCTGTGATCAGTAGTATCCGGAGAACACTGCGGTCACATGGTGTGGTGGGTGTGATCATGGAAGGACTTCATATGACGGCCTCCCAGAACTGGCCACCTGTGCTGGAACCAATCATTTGGCTATAGTGAGGTTCACAAGTGGTTTAGTACCTCCTGGCCTGTTTAAAACTCATGAGCGGCTGCTGATAAAATACTTTAGAAAAACAGATCGTTGTCTTTGATTCTGAAGAATACATGCGCAGTCTGGAGCCAGGCGATTGGTGAACTGCCGAGCCTGATCTCTACTTGTGTGGCAGGAATGTGTGTGTGAGTTTAACTGCTTGCCAACCACTGCTGTACTTATACGACGGCAGGTTGGCTCTGTTATGCCAAACGAAGTACCTGTATGTCGTTTTGTGTAGCAGTTAGTTAGTTGAGGCGTGCACACGCGACGATTGGCTAGAGAGGGAGCCAATTAGCGGGTCTGGTGGACGCAATGTCTGCTAGGCACCCGTGATCGCTCCCCATGGAGACAGAACGGCGGTCTTCCTAAGTAAAAATGACACACAGCTGTTCTGTCAGTGATGAACACAGGGATCCTCCTATTTAGGAACACAGATTTCTGTGCTCATCCAGCAAGTTCACCCCCCCCACAGTTAGAAAGCATCCCCTAGGGACACATTTAACCCTTTGACCGCCCCTGGTGTTAACCTCTTTCCTGCCACTGTCATTAGTAAAGTGACAGTTGCATATTTTTAGCACTGATTGCTGTAGTAATGTCACTGGTCCCCCAAAAGTGTCAAAAATGTCAGTTAGGTGTCCGATCTGTCCAGCGCAATGTCACAGTCCCGCTAAAAATCGCAGATCGCCGCCATTAGTAGTAAAAAAAAATAAAAAATGACATAAATCTTTCCCCTAGTTTGTAGACGCGACAACTTTTGGGCAAACCAATCAAAATACACTTATTTTTTTTACCAAACATATGTTGCAGAATACAAATTGGACTAAAATGATGAAAAAAATAGATTTTTTTAATTTTGTTTTATTGGGAATGTTTTATAGCAGAAAGTAGATTTTTTTTATTTTTGTTTATATTGCAAAAAAATAAAAACCACACAGGTGATCAAATACCACCAAAAGAAAGCTCTATTTGTGGGGGGGGGGGGGAAAGGACATCAATTTTATTTGGGTACAGCATTGCACGACCGCACAATTGTCAATTAAAATAACGCAGTGCCAAATCGCAAAAAAATGGCCTGGTCATTGAGGGGGTAAAACCTATCCAGTCCTTAAGTGGTTAAGCCACATCCCACTACCTGATCTGAGGCTGAGCCCATCAGTTCTCTAATCGCCTGGCTCCAGACTGCGCATGCACAATTCACAGTAACCAAGAAGGATTTTGTTTTTCTAAAGTGTTTCACTGCCAGCTACTAATGAGTTGTGGGTGCTAGGTGGCCAAGCCAGCAAAGGATCCAGATGTATTTGTGTTTGCTTCCCTTTTGTTTTGCCCGCAGAAATCGCAGGTGCAGCAGAGTGCGGGTAGCAGGGACAGTATTTGTAATGACAAGCCAGGATACTGCTGAGTAAGACAGGTATATGCTGACAGGCAGCCGAGCTCTCTCACCATGTGTCTGCTCCGGATGTATAACAACAGTCAGGGGCAGGCCCCCTAGTGGCCTTGGGCCCTCGAAATGCCCGAATGGTCAGTCCGCCCCTGTGCGGCGACAAAAGTGGATATTGCTAAACAGTTACTTATGGGAGGGGCTTAAGGTACATGGTTAAGCAAAACTCAGGCTTCCTTATACCAACAAAATATGCTTTGATTGCAAAGTAAAAGTCTCACAGAGACATATAAACCTTTAGCGCAATCATTAAAAAGAAACAAAAAAACTCTTCCATCACATACAGTTTTGGACACACTAAAAACAAACAGAATGCTAGCACTTTTTCTGAGCCTGCCTTACAGAAGAACTTCATTACAATTGTCAGGGACTGCTTAGCAACCAGCAACTGTTGGGACAATGAACGTTTTGGTGAGAAGTATACTGTATAATGTACAGTATTGTGTATATAGTGCAGGAGTCTGTAAGGCAGAGTGCAGGGGTTGGGGAGTGCTGCAGTCAGTGCTAGGTTTAAGACACATAACACAGAGTGCAGGGGCCCAGGGTGTGCAATCAATGTTTTCAAGGATTAGAAATATGTAATACACAGAGGGCTGTAGTCAGTGCCAGGTTTAAGAGGACATGACTCACAGAGCAGGGTTCAGGAGCATGTAATGCACATAATACAGAGGAAAGGAGTGTGTAATGCATAGTAGAAGTCAGAAGTACAAAGCAAAAAGAATGAAGGAGTCCGAGGTGTGTAACACACAGTGCAGGGGTCAGGAGAGTGAAAAATTCCTCTTGCAAGCAATTCTCTACCCCACTTACCCTTTCACCCTTTCAGCAGAAACCCCCTCAGGCACTAATCACCCCTCCCAGAACAAATCCTCTTGCCAAAATCCCTTCTTCCAGCACAACCTTCCCCAGCCCATAACAAATCCTCCTCCCGCTCAATCCTCTCCAGCAAAAATCCTCCTACACTCCCAAATACTCCTCCTAGCAAACCCCCCATCCCAGCACAAATTTTCCCCTCCCCTCTCCTCCCCTCCCCGAATCATCTTTAGCACAGATCCTTTTATTGTCACTCCAGATCACCCTCCCAGCAAAAATCCTCTTCTCCTAAACACAAATCATCTGTAGCACAAATCTTTGTTACACTGAGCCCCTGACCCCCCAACAGCCCCCCCCCCCACCTTGTGTCCTGCCCAGTGTAAATCCTGGTCCCCACCTCCATTACAGCACCCCCTTCTCAATATAGTTCCCAGTCACTGAAATTCTTACTTAATGCTGTTGGATGTGCTTTCTCCTAGGCTCCTCCTCCTGTTATGTCATAAAACACTTCAGAACTGAGTAGGCGCTTGGGAGACAATGTCCTGGTGTGTTATTGATAACTGTGAAAGACAGCCAACAGGGAGAGATGCCGGCTGTTGTAGTAGTAGGGGGGTCACAGTATTGGGGGACCAGGGCATTCCCCCCTCAATCCCAACACCCCCTCTTCATATACATCACAGTATGCCTTCTTTTCCTCCATCACAGCACCCCCCTCTTCACTTACATCACAGTACCCCTTCTTTACCTCCATCACAGCAACCCCTCTTCACCTATGTCACAGTACTTCTTCTTTACCTCCATCACAGCACCCCCTCTTCACCTAAATCAAAGTACCCCTTCTTTACCTCCATCACAACACTCCCACTTCACATAAATCACAGTACCCCTTCTTTACCTCCATCATAGCACCCCCTCTTCATCTGCATCACAGTACCCCTTCTTTACCTCCATCACATCACCCCCACTTCACATACATCACAGTACCCCTTCTTTACCTACATCACAGCACCCCCTCTTCACATACATCACAGTACCCCTTCTTTACCTACATCACAGCACCCCCTCTTCACATATATCACAGTACCCCTTCTTTACCTCCATCACAGCAACCCCTCTTCATCTACTTCACACTACCCCTTCTTTACCTCAATTACTGCACCCCCTCTTCACCTACATCACAGTACCCCTTCTTTACCTCAATCACAGCACCCCCTCTTTACCTCCATCACATCACCCTTCTATTTGAAGCACCCCTTTTCAATTCTGTGTTACTAAACAGAACAGTCACAAAATTATTAGAAGTTGAATCTTCTTCTTGCTTCAAAAAGGCAGAATTGATAGCCCAAGATAGCTGCCATCCACATGACTGGAAAGTTTCAATGTTTCACTGACATTTCACATGCATCCCTGCTGCTCAGGACGGCTGTAGTATAATCCTTATTTGTCTTCAGCTCTGTATAGTAACCAGGTGAAGAGAGAGTCAGTAGTCCAGATGAATGGATAGGGTGAGCTGATACTTAGTTGCTCTGGGGCTGGTGAGCAGATTCCCCCCGGGTCAATGGCAGAAGGTAGCATTGTTGGTCCCTGCCATTACATGTGCTTCCATCTAGGCTTCTCCTTCTGGTGTCTATGTCAGAAATCACATCAGAGCCTAGGAGGGGACAGTGTCTTGGGCTCTGAAGTTCTAGTGAAATGTAATTAATGACTTTGAAAGGCAGCCCACAGGGAGAGATGCCAGCTGCTTTAGTTGTAGGCAGTTGTGGCTAGCGCTAAAAACTAAATTAGAGGAGCCAAGTTCCAGAACTTTATCCCAGCATTGGGATCTGGGACCCAGCTTGGATCCTTGGGACACTGGGACTTGTTTGAAATCTCTGGATGGTCCACAGCATCAGGGACTGTTGAAAGATCCTGTATGTGTTTGTGAGTGCACTCATACATTTTAATTAATAAATAGTTACATATACTTCTTGCACTATGATTTATTTGTGCTAGATGTTTCTGTATTTTTGTTTATGACATTGTAATCACCCTCATTCAATGAACATCATAAGGAGAAAGGGCCAAGTTACAGTAAATAAATATGTTGTTGTATGAGAGGCCTCCAGTTTTTAAAGGGTAACTCCACTTTCATGGAAAAAAATAGCAAAAAAATAATGTACTATAGCCTATACAATTGCTACAAAAGCCATGTTGGAATTTAATGTAATTAAAAAGAGTCTTTCCCTATCAATCTGAGTTGTGATTTCCTGTAAAATTCATTGAAAAATTGCAAGCTGGAATGGTTTGTACACTTTTGGTATACAGAATGCCCCCAAAAGTGAACTTTCCTGCTTGTGTAATTGGCTCACTGATTTCCTCAGAAGCCTGCGCTAAGATACAAGTCAAATTATAGGCATCTCTTGCACTAGGAATTTCAGGTTTAGTGAGATGCTCCTCATCACATCAAATAATTCTATTTCAGCTTTGCATTTTTAAGTGTTTAAATAATCTTTTTGATCCTAAGTTCACTATTTTATGAAAAAATATCAAGCAGTATGTCATCCTTTATGACTTAGGCCTTACCCCTTGTAGTGAAGGAATTTAAAGGATATGTGGCAGAAACAATAGGCACCACCCTACAATAATCCCACCTATTCCAAAAATGAGGGCTTCAGACAAAGCAGAGCGTGCTTGAAGCAAATAAAAGGAAACAAGGTATCGCCCCCTCCTCAATGTCTTTAAATTAGGCCTATGCCTTAAGGGGTGTTCCCAAGTTTATCATTCCAAACACAAGTAGTAGTGTAATAAATATTATATATATATATATAAATATACAAAACACAAGGGTGTTGCCACCAGTGAGCATAATTCATTCCTCTGTAAATAATCCAGCAATGCTTCAGGCTTCCTTACTCTTTTAGTCCCTGACCTGCATTACACAACTGAAATGGAGACATATATGTGGCTCATATCCAAACAACTTACGGATATGTAACAAATGAGATGCCAAGGGGGTGTGGCTACCTGTTAGCACGTACAATTCTTAATTCACCCTCTGCACACCACAATACACCCTTCCTTAATGTTCACTGCAAATGTTTGCATAAAAAACAGGGAGTGTTAGTTTGCATATATTGCAATACATACTAAAGTTAGCCATGCAATAGGCTATCACATTTAAGAACATCAAACAGTCTCTTAAAAGGATATACCCCTTTAATGACAAAATGCATGTACAAAAACATTACATATCACAAAACAATTGTCAATCACTAAAAAAAAAACACACATTAGGCAACTGATTAAATGTCAAGATTACGTGTCAAAACCAGGTACCCACTGCCACTGGTAAGATCGCAGCGGCAATCTATGAAAGTTCTGGCCCCTCCTCCTTTCCCCCTGCTGCCTTCTCGGAAACACAGGTCCCAGAATACAGCGGAACCATTCAGAAAGTGCAGCGTGGCCCAGTAGGAAACAGGCTGTGAAGCCGCAAGGCTTTACTTCCTTTTTCCCTTGGTGAAGATGACAGCGCCTGCACTTGGAGCTGATGAACGGATCAGCTTGGGGTGCCGATGCCGTGGGATCCCTGGACAGGTTAGTGTCCTTATATTAAAAGTCAGCAGCTACAATATTTGTAGCTGCTGAATTTTATTTATTTATTTATTTTTTTTTTTACAGGCTGGAACTCCTCTTTAAATTTAAATCAGAAACAAAAGAGAAAAACTGTGCTGGATTACTAAAAAAACATAAACAAAATAAATAAATAGCAGCTGTCACAATACCCTAATACAAGGCATATACCATATAAAAACAGTGCAGCACTTAATGTATTTCACAATTATGGTGCATTATGATGAAACCATATAAAAAGTGTAGAAAATTGTGTCACAATAGTAAATATTGTTCCATGTAAAAGCTGGATTTAAAAAGTCCCAGTAAAAAAAGTTGCAAGTGAATGGTGTTTTGTTAACCCTGTAAAGAGTTGTATCTCAGAAGGAACAGATTTCCAAATCCCAAAGGGTCACTACAGTGGATGTAAGATAGATAATATTGACCCTCATTAAAGAGAAGTACTGAAAGGCATTTGTGGCTATGCAGCGGCTTTACAGGACCTTTGGTTCAGTAACTCCAATACATCAGAGTGAAGTGCATCACAATGTGTCACTACATACGTTAGATACTGGGGCACCATGTGTCAGCATTCCCAAAAATGGAAAGTGCTCTCCATAGCGTAAATTGATTATAACACCTTTGTTTATTAAAAGAGTTGAACTTGTGTTCTGTGTTAGCTGGAGCATGTTACTTCAAAAAATATGGAACGATTCAAAAAAAAAAAAATATATATAAAAGAGTTGAACTTATATTGTTCATAGTGTAAACAAACATACAAAGCAAAGCATGCTCCAATCTTTCCCGCTAGAAAAATGGCTGTGGCTGGTTGGCGCATGCACACTGGTGTGTAATCTGGCTCCACCCTATGCATTTCGTCATCAGGGGTACAGAGAGGGAATGAATCTCAAATCCATTACTTGGAATAAACGCTATGTGACTCAGTTGAGGACAGATGGGTATATGTACAGATTTATCAGAAGCCAGTTTTTAGAAATTCTCTTCTTAGAAATTCTTTGTGGATAATTAGTTATTGTACTAATAAAATGTGTGATATAATTTTGGCACCTAAATATTCCCATTGAAATTGAATGTGTGGATTGTAACATTGCGGGTCATACACTAATGGGTCATTGGTACAATTTAACAGCTAGTAAACTGTCATTCCAGATAAGTGGTGAATAACATGTCCTGTACAACCTGGTACAGACAATATGTTGAGATGAAGGTACACCTATGTAATTGTGTTAGAGATCCTCTTTTGAACTACAAAACTACCAAGAAGATAGATGTTGTAGGACATTTTTTAGATTACCATAATGATGATCTGGCATCATTTAAAGTACAGATAACAGAAAGAGTGGATCACCCCATTAGAAAATGCACTCTTCTAAGCAAAAGGGAGGTCTGTTGAATCTTCAAGATAGACACTAAGATCCCAGGAAGGATGAACTTTGAGTGTGATGTGACACACAATCAAAGTTCCAGTCTTGGAGATTACCTTTGCCTCCTATGTCCTGGTCCACTACTTATTTTATGTTTCTTTTCCTTCCTCACTTGTTCCTCCCCATTCCTTCCCCTTTTCCCTTTCCTCTTATTGCCAATCTTCTGTCCCCCTTCACACCTTACTGTTATATCATTCATTTTTTTGCATTGTATGACATAAAGTATCCATCATACTTGAGAACATACTTAATTTGACAGTGGGAAAGATCGGAGCTCACTTTGCTTTGCATGCTTGTTTACACTACGAATACAATTTATGATGCTTACTTTTTTGTACATGTATGTGGGTGTATGAAGGGTATATTGCATTAAGAGACAATCTGATGTTCCTAATTGTGAGCCTATTGAGTATATTTTCCCATTGTGGAACTGCACCACTTAATATTAGTCTGTAGCTCTCCCCCAACTGTATCTATCTGACCTTTATTGACACTAGAGGGTCTATGTATAACATGTTATTAGAGGAAATACGGCAATTTTTTCCTTATTGTGCATCACAATAAGGAAAAAATCACATCCTCCTAATGAACATTGTATACATAGACTCCATTATGTTAATTAATATGTTTTTATTAAGTAAGTATTTGCAAACTGCAAAATAGAGTAGAGACTGGCCAGAGAGTGATCACTTCAACACAGTTGGCCAGTTTATTCAGTGTTCCGGAAAAACACCACATGTGATGAAACGCGTAGGGCGGAGCGACATGCTGATGTCATTGCACGTCCCTGGAAGGGCGGGTTGATCTAGCTGTATGTGTCATAGTCTTACCTTCTTGCTGTTCTCCTTCGTTTGACATGTGCTGGCGGCCATCTTGGTTTCTGGGTTTCTTGTAGCCTCCCACCCTGCGGCTCCTCCTTCCCACTGGGAGGAGCTGGATGCCTAGCTCATATATATAGGAGGTCTGTGGCTTCAGTTCCCTGCTTGGTCCTCCTGTGTTCACATGCTACTAAGACTGCTGCTACTTCTGGTTCCTGTTCCTGGCTTCGTCTGACTACCCTGTTGGTTCCTGATCCTGGCTTCGTCTGACTACCCTGTTGGTTCCTGATCCTGGCTTCGTCTGACTACCCTGCTGGTTCCTGACCCCTGGCTTCGCAAAGACTCTGCATCGGTTTCGCCATCCGTTTGGACTTTTGCTTTATAGCTTGTTTTTCAATAAAGCTGTCTTATTTTCACTTATCTGTTGTTGTACGTCTGGTTCATGGTTCCGTGACATTAGGACCAAGCCATGAATTCTGACGGTACAGGGCCATCCTCGCTACCCACGCTGGTTGCCAGACTTGATCAGCAGGATCACCTGTTGGGTCGGTTCGCCGTGGCGTTGCAAACCCTGCTTGAACGCACGGTACCACAGGCCACGAATTCTGACGGTACAGGGCCATCCTCACTACCCACGCTGGTTGCCAGACTTGATCAGCAGGATCACCTGTTGGGTCAGTTCGCCGTGGCGTTGCAAACCCTGCTTGAACGCACGGTTCATTTCGCTCCCGTTGCCGATGGGTCGGTTGTCGCTCCTGGGTCCGCTCCTACTGCCGCTCCGGTTGTTGCGCCAGAGTCTACCCCGACACCTGTTGTTGCGCCCGCGGTGTTTCGGGGTATGTCCGGTTCTGCCCCCCTTCCACAGCGCTTTGGGGGAGAGCCAACTCAGTGCCGAGGTTTCCTTAACCAGGTGGGCATTTATTTCGAGTTGCTGCCACATGCCTTTCCTACTGAGAGATCAAAGGTGGGCTTCTTAATCTCGCTGCTCTCGGACAAGGCCTTGGCCTGGGCCAGCCCTTTATGGGAGAACAACAATCCGGTGGTTGCCGAGTTTTCCGGTTTTGTTGCTTCTCTTCAGAAGGTATTCGATGTGCCGGCTCGTGCTGCCTCTGCTGCGAAGCTCCTTATGTCCATCAGACAGGGTTCACGATCCGTAGCTGAATACGCCATTGAGTTTCGTACCCTGGCAGCAGAGGTGGGCTGGAATAATGAGGCTCTGGTCGCTGCTTTCTCTCATGGTCTCTCGGATGCCTTGAAGGATGAGGTTGCAGCTAAGGACCTACCAGTGGAGCTCGAGTCTCTTATTTCTTTCCTGATTTTGATTGACACCAGACTCAGGGAGAGACCTTCCTTTAAGGAGAGTCTGCGGAGGCCTCCTAACAGATTGGCGCCTACCTTTGTTGTCCCACCCGTGCCTCCCTCTCCTCCCACGCCTCCTGGGGATGACTTGTCTGGGGGTGAACCCATGCAGCTGGGGTTTGCTCGCCTGTCCGAGGGGGAGAGGGTACTCCGGAGACGCGAGGGCCGATGCATGTACTGTGGTCTCGGTGGGCATTTTCGGTTGGCATGTCCGAACCGTCCAGGGAAACGCTCGCACCTGAGATCCTGTCGGGGGCAGATCTTGGGTGGAGTCTCCTCGTCCCCGGTTTCCCGTGTTGACAAACCACTGATCACTGTTGTCCTTTCCTGGGTCGGGGGCTCGGTGACGACCCAGGCGTTGGTGGACTCTGGTGCTGGTGGTTTGTTCATTGATAGTGTGTTCGCTGCCGCCAATTCCATTCCTCTGCAGGCTCGAGGTTCTCCTCTGGCTCTTGAGGCGATAGACGGCAGACCCCTTCTGCCGCCACACGTGACTCATGAGACCCTTCCAGTGGGGTTAGCCATTGGTGCCGTCCACAGAGAGTCGGTCTGCTTCCAGGTTATTTCGTCTCCACACTACTCGGTGGTCTTGGGGTACCCCTGGCTCCAGAAGCATAATCCGATTTTCGATTGGAGATCGGCCGAGATCCTCTCGTGGTCACCGCAGTGTGGGACTAGTTGCATCCATGGGCCTGTCAAGTTGCTGTGTACTTCCTCGGACTCTCTGTTGCCCCCTGAATACGAGGAGTACCGGGATGTATTCGATAAGGTGCGCGCGGTTGCCCTACCTCCGCACCGCCCATACGATTGTGCCATCGAGTTACAATCTGGTGCCGTTCCTCCTCGTGGCAAAGTCTATCCACTGTCGGTAGCGGAGAATGAGGCCATGGAGGAGTACGTGAGGGAGGCGCTTTCACGTGGACACATTCGCAAATCCTCGTCCCCGGCAGGGGCTGGATTTTTCTTTGTGAAAAAGAAGGGCGGTGAGTTGAGGCCTTGCATCGATTACAGGGGTCTCAATCGCATCACGATCAAGAACGCTTACCCGATACCCTTGATTTCCGAGCTGTTCGATCGCCTTAAAGGGGCCACGGTCTTTACCAAACTCGACCTGAGGGCGGCATATAACCTCGTAAGGATCAAGGCGGGCGATGAGTGGAAGACCGCGTTTAACACCAGGACCGGTCATTATGAATCCTTGGTTATGCCCTTTGGGCTGTGCAATGCGCCCGCAGTCTTTCAGGAATTCATCAACGATGTTTTCCGTGACCTGTTGCAGCAGTGTGTGGTGGTCTACCTGGATGACATCTTGGTATATTCTGAGTCCATGGAGACCCACATTCTGGATGTCAAACGAGTGTTGCAACGGTTACGAGAGAACAAGCTGTTCGGTAAGCTTGAGAAATGCGAATTTCACCGATCCCAGGTAACCTTCTTAGGTTACATCATTTCCGCTGAGGGGTTCTCCATGGATCCTGAGAAGGTTTCGGCTGTCTTACAGTGGCCCCAGCCCAGTGGTCTTCGCTCCCTGCAGCGCTTTTTGGGCTTCGCCAATTATTATCGGAAGTTCATCAGGGACTTTTCCATGCTAGCCAAGCCTCTCACGGATCTGACCAGGAAGGGCAGTAATTCCCAGGTCTGGCCGCCCGAGGCCATCCGAGCTTTTGAGGCTCTAAAGTCCGCCTTTGTGTCGGCTCCGATTCTGTCGCATCCTAACCCTGGGTTGCCCTTTGTCCTCGAGGTGGACGCGTCTGAGACGGGAGTAGGCGCCCTTCTGTCTCAGCGTAGAACACCAGAGGGTCCTCTGCTTCCTTGTGGGTTTTACTCCCGGAAACTGTCTTCCGCGGAGTGCAACTACCAGATTGGTGACAGGGAGTTATTGGCCATCGTGCAGGCTCTTAAAGAATGGAGGCACTTGCTCGAGGGTTCGGTGGTTCCGGTCCTCATCCTGACGGACCACAAGAATCTGACCTACCTCTCTGAGGCCAAGAGATTGACACCACGTCAGGCCAGATGGGCTCTGTTCTTGTCACGTTTTAATTACGTGGTCTCCTACCTACCCGGTTCCAAGAACATCAGGGCTGATGCCTTATCACGGCAGTACTCCGACCTGTCCAGGGAGGAGTCGATTCCGACTTCGGTCATACCTCCGAATCAGATCCTGGCTGCCATTCGCACCAGCCTGACCTCTCCCCTGGGTGAGCAGATTTTGGCGGCTCAATCTGGTGCTCCCTCTGGGAGACCCAACGGCAGATGTTTTGTGCCTGAGGAGTTGCGCACTCGGTTGTTGCGAACCTACCATAACTCCAAGACCACGGGGCATCCTGGAAAGAATCAGCTGTCCTGGGCTGTTTCACGTCTGTTCTGGTGGCCTTCCCTACGTTCCGACATCGCCGCATATGTAGCGGCATGCTCCGTTTGTGCCCAGAGTAAGTCCCCTCGGCACCTTCCGTTGGGCCTTCTGCAACCCTTAGCCACCGGGTAGCGCCCATGGTCACACCTGGGGATGGATTTCATTGTGGACCTCCCTGCATCCCGAGGCCATACGGTCATTCTCATGATTGTGGATCGGTTTTCCAAAATGTGTCACTGTGTTCCTCTCAAGAAGTTACCCTCTGCACAGGAGTTGGCCACGATTTTTGCCAGGGAGGTCTTCCGGTTGCACGGTTTGCCCAAGGAGATTGTGTCGGATCGGGGGAGTCAGTTTGTGCCCAGGTTCTGGCGCGCCTTTTGCTCCCAGTTGGGGATTCATCTCTCCTTCTCCTCGGCCTACCACCCTCAGTCCAATGGGGCCGCAGAACGATCCAATCAGGCCTTGGAGCAATTCCTTCGTTGCTATGTCTCCGATCACCAAGACAATTGGGTTGACCTCCTGCCTTGGGCTGAGTTTGCCAGGAACACGGCGGTGAACTCTTCCTCTGGGACGTCTCCCTTCATGGCCAATTATGGGTTCCAACCTGCCGTGTTACCGGAGGTATTCTCTCCCCAGGATATTCCGGCTGTGGAGGATCACCTTTCCGTCCTACGTGCTTCTTGGGTACAGATCCAGAAGTCCCTTGAGGTCTCTGCGCAGCGCCAGAGACTCCAGGCTGATCGCAGACGAGCGCCTGCTCCTTCCTACCAGGCCGGAGACCGTGTATGGTTGTCCACCCGCAACCTCAACCTTCGTGTGCCCACTCCCAAGCTGGCGCCTCGCTTTGTTGGTCCCTTCCGAGTGCTTCGCAGGGTAAACCCGGTAGCCTATGCCCTTGCGCTTCCTCCTGGCATGCGGATCTCCAACGTGTTTCATGTCTCCCTGTTGAAGCCTCTGGTGTGTAATCGTTTCACTTCCTCGGTTCCTCGGCCTCGTCCGGTCCGAGTGGGCAATCGTGAGGAGTATGAGGTGAGCAATATCCTGGACTCACGCCTGGTCCGCGGTCGGGTGCAGTTTTTGGTTCATTGGCGTGGTTATGGTCCAGAGGAGCGTTCCTGGGTTCCCTCCGCAGATGTCCATGCTCCTGCCTTGCTCCGAGCCTTCCACGCACGCTTCCCTCAGAAACCGTTCTTTACTCCGCGGAGGAGGGGCCCTTGAGGGGGAGGTACTGTCATGGTCTTACCTTCTTGCTGTTCTCCTTCGTTTGACATGTGCTGGCGGCCATCTTGGTTTCTGGGTTTCTTGTAGCCTCCCACCCTGCGGCTCCTCCTTCCCACTGGGAGGAGCTGGATGCCTAGCTCATATATATAGGAGGTCTGTGGCTTCAGTTCCCTGCTTGGTCCTCCTGTGTTCACATGCTACTAAGACTGCTGCTACTTCTGGTTCCTGTTCCTGGCTTCGTCTGACTACCCTGTTGGTTCCTGATCCTGGCTTCGTCTGACTACCCTGTTGGTTCCTGATCCTGGCTTCGTCTGACTACCCTGCTGGTTCCTGACCCCTGGCTTCGCAAAGACTCTGCATCGGTTTCGCCATCCGTTTGGACTTTTGCTTTATAGCTTGTTTTTCAATAAAGCTGTCTTATTTTCACTTATCTGTTGTTGTACGTCTGGTTCATGGTTCCGTGACAGTATGCTGGCTAGTGAGGAATTTCAATACACTAAACCTTTTTTTCTTGATGTAAGTGCAACTTTTATTATTCAATAATGTCTGCTAAAGGATTTTTACACTATTTGGAACTTTCCCCTTTATCCCTGTGATGACTCCATGGAGATGATGCTGAGATTACAGCCTTAGCCTCTGTCCTCTAAGAAACATCTAAGAGAAATACAATGGCCAGGTTGTTTGGCCACAAGCTCAGCTGACCTCTCTTAGATTAGAGGGTCCTGGGAAATCAGTAAGCCTGCACTCTTTATTTAGGTGGTTATGTCACAGCTAAAAGGCTGCAATGGTGGTGTTAGAGGTTCACTGTTTCTGAATATTTATGAAGAGACCACAACTTTGCAATTTTTTTTTACTTTTCTGCATTTGGACTTTACTTTATATGGTTATCCCTAAATAGGGAAAATGTATGGACACTTGGATTCATTTTAATTCATTTTTTAATTTTCACTATTTTGTAGCGCTGCTCTTTTTGACATATATTTCATCTTATTATGTATTGCAACATATGCTAACTAAGTATCCCTGTTTTTATGCAATTCTGATGGGAATATGTGCAGCGTATAGTGATGTGTATTATAGTTGTGCATACAAGGAGTGTTATTTTATTAATTGTTATGGTTTCCAGGGACCCTCCTGGTTGAGTATACAGATTACCATTTTTTCCTGCTGTTGCTCTCTGTCCTCAGAATCTCTCTCTCTCATTTTTGAGATGATAACTAAAGTGTGTATGTGAATACAGTATATACACTGCTTTTTGGTTGTCTTTTCAAAAATTAATTTTAGCCAGAGATATTTGATGTGAATGGTTTAGACAAGAATAGACAGGATGAGTTTATCAGAGTAATCTTACATACATTTGTGTAAACATTGTTAGTTTATTAGTTAGTTAGTTGGTTAGTATGTTAGTTAGGTAGGATTAGTGTGTGATAGTATATTCTCAGTTATAATTAACTATATCCATGCATTTATTTAAAAACTTAATCGTATGAAAAAAATAATATATATATATATACAGGGGGTACGGAAAGTATTCAGACCCCCTTAAATTTTTCACTCTTTGTTATATTGCAGCCATTTGCTAAAATCATTTAAGTTCATTCTTCTTCCTCATGAATGTACACATAGCACCCCATACTGACAGAAAAACACAGAATTGTTGACATTGTTGCAGATTTATTTAAAAAGAAAAACTGAAATATCACATGGTATGAAATATCACAAGTATTCAGACCCTTTGCTCAGTATTTAGTAGAAGCCCCCTTTTGATCTAATACAGCCAGGAGTCTTTTTGGGAAAGATGCAACAAGTCTTTCACACCTGGATTTGGGGATCCTCTGCCATTCCTCCTTGCAGATCCTCTCCAGTTCTGTCAGGTTGGATGGTAAACGTTGGTGGACAGCCATTTTTAGGTCTCTCCAGAGATGCTCAATTGGGTTTAAGTCAGGGCTCTGGCTGGGCCATTCAAGAACAGTCACGGAGTTGTTGTGAAGCCACTCCTTCGTTATTTTAGCTGTGTGCTTAGGGTCATTGTCTTGTTGGAAGGTAAACCTTCGGCCCAGTCTGAGGTCCAGAGCACTCTGGAGAAGGTTTTTGTCCATGATATCCCTGTACTTGGCCGCATTCATCTTTCCCTCGATTGCAACCAGTCGTCCTGTCCCTGCAGCTGAAAAACACCCCCACAGCATGATGCTGCCACCACCATGCTTCACTGTTGGGACTGTATTGGACAGGTGATGAGCAGTGCCTGGTTTTCTCCACACATACCGCTTAGAATTAAGGCCAAAAAGTTCTATTTTGGTCTCATCAGACCAGAGAATCTTATTTCTCACCATCTTGGAGTCCTTCAGGTGTTTTTATAGAAAACTCCATGCGGGCTTTCATGTGTCTTACACTGAGGAGAGGCTTCCGTCGGGCCACTCTGCCATAAAGCCCCGACTGGTGGAGGGCTGCAGTGATGGTTGACTTTCTACAACTTTCTCCCATCTCCTGACTGCATCTCTGGAGCTCAGCCACAGTGATCTTTGGGTTCTTCTTTACCTCTCTCACCAAGGCTCTTCTCCCCCGATAGGTCAGTTTGGCCGGACGGCCAGCTCTAGGAAGGGTTCTGGTCGTCCCAAACGTCTTCCATTTGAGGATTATGGAGGCCACTGTGCTCTCAGAAACCTTAAGTGCAGCAGAAATCTTTTTGTAACCTTGGCCAGATCTGTGCCTTGCCACAATTCTGTCTCTGAGCTCTTCAGGCAGTTCCTTTGACCTCATGATTCTCATTTGCTCTGACATGCATTGTGATCTGGAAGGTCTTATATAGACAGGTGTGTGGCTTTCCTAATCAAGTCCAATCAGTATAATCAAACACAGCTGGACTCAAATGAAGGTGTAGAACCATCTCAAGGATGATCAGAAGAAATGGAAAGCACCTGAGTTAAATATATGAGTGTCACAGCAAAGGGTCTGAATACTTAGGACCATGTGATATTTTAGTTTTTCTTTTTTAATAAATCTGCAACAATGTCAACAATTCTGTGTTTTTCTGTCAGTATGGGGTGCTATGTGTACATTCATGAGGAAGAAGAATGAACCTAAATGATTTTAGCAAATGGCTGCAATATAACAAAGAGTGAAAAATTTAAGGATCTGAATACTGAATACTTTCCGTACCCACTGTATATATATATATATATATATATATATATATATATATATATATATATATATATATATATATATATATAATATATATATATATATATATATATATATATATATATATATATATACCATATATTTATATATATATACCATATATTTATATATATATACCATATATTTATATATATATATATATATATATATATATATATATATATATATATATATATATATATATAGTGTCCATGATATATTCTTTGGAAATATAAGTTTGATACATAGATGCACAGCTACATGGCCTATGACCTGTGAGATAACTTTTCAAAAAGATAGGGTGCTAACATTTGTGTTGTCAGTCTAAATGACCTTTAGTAACTGTGTGAACCTTCTCCGATCTTTGAAAAGATAGTTGGGGCAACCAATTTTTTTCATTTTTGTATAAGTCTCAGTCTCATAAGTGTTGAAGTTATGATGATATTGAAGTTTTCCAAGTAGGGACGTAATTGGAATCTTAAAATTTGTTTTCAATATAAATATGAGAAGAGACACATCATATTACATTCACATACACACAGTGATGAACACTCTTTCATACAGCTGTCACTCTGTGCCACCCTATTTTAGAAGATGTTATTTTCAATTCCTTTAGAAGACACGCTGCAGGGACTAGACATGCTACAACAGACATGCGATCATCTTTCTAACTTTTATTAAATTTCTTGTATTTTTATTTTACTTACTCTGAACTGCTACATTTGTTTCCCTTTCATATTGTATTTTGTATGCCATTGTGTGATACAATACAGTGACACTTAGATTTATGTTGCTGGTTATTTAATCAAACTTATTATCCAGAATTGTCTAAGACAGTAAAAATATTATTTTAGCAAAATTCTACACCACACTGCACACCTTGGGGTTAATGGTTTACTACATGCCCAGCTAAGGATAAAAAGGCAGAAATTAGGTATAGTTTTAACAGTAAAAAGTAGCAGAACAGATTTTTTCAGTTTAGTGATAAACTGAAACAAAAGAGCTAAAAAAAAAAACAGTTAAAAAAATGCCTGCCAGACCAGATCATTACAAAATACCCAGAAAAAAGTATCAAAGCTTCTAGATTTCTAGTTGTTATCCACAATATAGGATCTGAAAAGAAATTACGAAACTGTAAAATAAAATTCTTAAAATGGCCCTCCAAAATTCATAAACTGCACTTCAGAGTAATAGGTTGCTATCTGCTCAGATAGTGAATAAATTAGACAAATGTGTATTTTTTTAACATGGCAAACAGAAGAATACATTTTGTGCTTCATAGAAAAGAAAACTGTTTTCTGAAAAATCATCAGCAACAAACTGAAACAAACATTATAAAAATATAATTTATACATATTTACAACAATTTTTGAAAAACTGCAACAAAATTCCAGGAGTTTGAAACTTGAAAATGACCATAGAATTTTTGTAAATGGTGAAGTTTGAGGTTTTTTTTTTTTAATGATCAGCCACTTTATTGACTGTGTGAAGCAACTGTGAAACTGTAAAATTAAAACTGGGAAATGATCCTTCAGAATGCACAATGTGTACCACAGTGTAATGGTCTGCTATGTGGACAAGCTAGTGATCATATAAGACATACTTTATATAGTACTTTGTTACCAAAACAAGTGGCAAAATAGGTGTTTTGATGTTTTCTAGTATAGGCACCTGTCTCTTGAGACATTTTTAGTAGGAAACTGAGCCCAAAAAATAATAATTCCAATTTATATTGCATGTGTAAATTTGAACTTTTTTTTGCAAAAAATAAATAAAACAATGTAAAAACACATATGTAAATTAATAGCTTGAAGAATTTACTGTTAAAATATCACTTTTATTTGAAACCATTAGGAACATTAAATTACTGATGCACTGTGAGGAAAATGCATTATAATATTACTGCAAATTATATTACAAATTGCAAAATTATATTAAATATTATATAAAATTAAAAAAAACCCATAAAATTGTCTGTACATAACTTACACATACATGTCCTATTGGACGAAACATGTTGGGGAAGAGACACTAGTGCTGACGTCAGGCCACTGTCTGATACCATTATTAGAAAAGAAAAGAAATTTACTTCATTTTCAGAGGTCCTCACACTGTACCTTACGAACCATCCAGCCTACATTGTATGCTGGTGTCCGTCGGGTTCAAGTGCCATTGAATAGATGGTGTATTTTTTCAATATATGCATGGTTGCTATCAATTGTTGATTTTAATTGTTGTCTTGTAACACCATGGTTCAACGCCTTTTTGTTTTTGTCTTGAATTTGCACTTTTAAGGCATACGTGCCTAATAAATTTATACCTTTTAATTAGAACACACGCCTATGGTGCCCTTAGTTGGTGGCTGGGGGAGTGGGTAACAGACTTGTGTTTGTATTCTCACGGTCCCCCAACCCCCTTTTTTCCTTTTGTTCACTGTCTGATACCGGGTCTGTAGTGGCACTCATTGTCATATGGTTTTATGATTCATTTTATTTTGGCTAACTTACACATCCAATAAATACTACACTATGAATACTTCATCTGGCTCGCAGGGAGCTCTATTTACCACAGCTACATCTGGATGGTGCAAGTTGCTGAACAGCCTTCCCCACAACAGATGGTGGATTTACACTGAGTGCATGTTTGCTGCTGTAATGGCAGTCAGCTTTTCCGGTGAGTCTATTCCACACGAATGTGGTGGATGATTGTGGAGAACTGTACTGGATCACTTCAATTTCAAGTCACTGCCAATTTTTTGTGAACAACTGTGCACTGAACTTTGTGCTTTCACCAATAAGTTTATATTGCTGATCCTATCATGGGACTATGCATTTAAATCTATATTCTTCACTATATATTTTTTTATTGTTTATTTTCATTCAAGATTACACATATACAGTATATATATATATATATATATATATATATATTTTTTCACTTTAGCACTTTTATGGACTTTGTTTCAATGTGTTGTCCATTTATAACACACTATTCGCATTTCATTGTTGTTCATTTACTTTGGGGTCCCTTTAGTATACCTGTAAATTGGCACATCTGTACTGTGTATTGAACCTGCTGCAGCAAAACTGACATATATAAAGAAAAAAAAATTACATTTAAATTGATTTTCCCTGTAAGCTATCTTTTTTTGTAAATTGTAAACAACTGCTTGGTGAGCCAGTCTGTATGATAAGGCCACAATTTATAGCACTCAGAACAAGATTAGAAATTTTTGGGATACATTCCGGTGTTTCTTTGGCAGACTTTGGATAGACATAACAAATTCTTGAACCACAGTAAGCAAGCCTTATATAAAGAAGCCAAATTATATTACACTCAAGCTTATCAGGTTAAGTTTATCAGTGTTCTCCCAACGGTAGGCTCATGTTACTCCCTTCCTTAACCTCAGAACCAACATCTGAATCAAGTAATGCCTGTGCCTCATCAAGGAGTAAGTGGCTGATGCAGTGTTCCAATAATTCAGCTGACTCCTCCATGCATAATGCTAGGGCTATGGCAGGAGAAGCTGTGGAGAAAAAGCCAGAATAAGCAGCTCTGGCAGTTGCAGTGTCTGCGCACTTGTGTCTACTTGGGTGATGGAGAATCAGGATAAATAACTAAGTCAGTCCACCACCTCCTCTGCATGCTGTGGCTAGATAGCATAGGCAACACCACTAAACAGAGGAAATGGTGCCCTGCCTGGGGACGGACCATGTCCACCTTTGCCTGTGGACGCATACAACGCTGGCCCCCTCACAGTGCCATTGGAACATCTGCCTCTCCTTACTAGCCTCCCAGAAATGATGGGGGAGGGGGCTTATTAACCAAATGTAATAGAGATGTGGAAATGTGTACATGGATGCACTTTAATCATTGAAAAGTGGTGTTTGGTGCACTTTAAGTTCAGTACTCATTACACAGACACACTGATGCACTTCAAAATACTGCAATAAACATGCACTACTGCACTGAAATATACTGCTGTAAATGTGCACTAATGTACTGCAGTATACTGCCATAAATGTGCACTAATGCTATGCAATATACTGAAGTAAATGTGCACTAACGCACTTCACTATACTGCAGTAAACGTGCACTAACACACTTCACTATACTGCAGTAAACGTGCACTAATTCAATTTACTATACTGCAGTAACTGTGCACTAATGCACTGCAATTTACTGCAGTATATGTGCACTAATGCACTGCAAAACACTGCATTAAAGTACCCTGATGCACTACAATATATTGCAGTATCACTGCCCTGACACACTACACTAATGCACTGCATTATACTGCAGTAAACCTGCCCTGACCCACTAAACTGAAACTAAAGTAAAAATAACGGTCGCACTGCACTTACACTGCATTATCACTAGATTCACACTAAATTGTACTTTACGCTCACAATAGAATTACAATAGCACACTAGTTCACTAGTAGCAATGAACAGAGCCCTGTTCTACCTCTCTCCACACCAATATCACACTGCACATGGCTGCTGTAATGGTCTGCAGATAGGTACTCGGGTACTCTGGGCTACAGAGAGGTACTCGGGTACTATGATGGGCTGCAGAGAGGTATTCGGTTACTCTGATGGGCTGGAGACAGGTACTCGGGTACTCTGATAGGATGGAGACAAGTACTCGGGTACTCCGATGGGCTGGAGACAAGTACTCTGGTACCCTGATGGGCTGGAGATAGGTACTCAGGTACTCTGATGGGCTGGAGACACATACTTGGGTACTCTGATGGGCTAGAGACAAGTACTCAGGTACCCTGATGGGCTGGAGAATGGTACTCAGGTACTCTAATGGGCTGCAGATAGGTACTCAGGTACCCTGAAGGGCTGGAGTACTCAGGTACTCTGATGACAGGTACACAGGTACCCTGATGACAGGTACTTAGGTACTCTAATGGGCTGGTGACAGCTACTCGGGTACTCTGATGGGCTGGTGACAGGTACTCAGGTACTCTGATGACAGGTATTCGGGTACTCCAATGACAGGTACTCAGGTACTCTGATGACAGGTACTAGGTTCCCTGATGACAGGTACTCGGGTACTCTGATGGGCTGGTGACAGGCACTTGGGTACTCTGATGGGCTGGTGACAAGTACTCGGGTACTCCAATGACAAGTACTCGGGTACTCCGATGACAGGTACTCCGAGGGGTTGTGACAGGTACTCAGGTACTCTGATGGGCTGGTGACAGGTACTTTGATGGGATGGTGACAGGTCTTCTTTATTGATGGGCAATCAGTGTGTTTTACTGTACACTGTAAGCGGTAACTAGCTATTACTGCAATATCCTCTTCACACAGGATAGGTGTGTGAGGAGGAGAGCCCAGTAACAGCTACTGTAGTTACCGCAGCTTGTTTACATTCTGTGACCGACTGTGATTGGCTCTTTACCCTGACCGGGGCTGGGCTGTGTCAGAGTGACTCTCTCTATACCCGATCGCCGCTCTGCACACCGTGCACAAGGACAGTGATTGGACACAGCCGGTCACATGGTAAAGAGCCATTTTTATTGGCTCTTTACACTGATCGGGGATGAGCTGTTGTCCCGAGGGGCACACGTCATCCCTGATAGCCACGCTGCATGCCCCTGGTGGTGTGGGAGTGCGCCGAGAATGGGCGGACAACATATGACGTCTGCCTGGAGGGACAAAGCATTCCTACCAGCGTCATTTTACAATGCACCAGTAGGGAAGTGGTTAAAGAAGCAGTGTCTTTAATGATGCTTAAAGTGAAACAAGGGTGTTCCCCTTAGTCTGTTTGTGGTGCATTTGTACCATGTATAGAACTTGCTGCAGCAAAACTTGCATTTCTAAAGAAAATAATGACATTTAAAAGGACTTTGCAGCTGCAAGCTATTGCTGGCAATATACTGTACAAAAAAAATGTAAAAAACAGTGTGAGGGTCTGGGGGGCAGGGGGCTTATCTGTGGTTGTGAGGGTCTGGGGGCAGGGGGCTTATCAGAATCTGGAATCCCCCATTAACAAGGGGGCCCCCAGATCCTGCCCCCCATGTGAATGAATATGGGGTACATTGAGTGGTGTGATACTAATTCACCAAACAAAGGTGTCAAAAATAAATAATGACAAGAGGCAGTTTTTTACAATTCCTTTATTTAAAAAACTAAAATAATTGTCCCCCCCACTGTAGCTCCATCGTCATTCATAATGCCCGCCACATCACTGGACCCGAAAAATAGAAAAAAAAAACACTCAGAGAAAGGCAGACCGCTGAGTGCCTGCTCCTATGGGTCACAGTTCTTAAATAGGTAAGGGGCGGGGCCACCTTGTACATTTGGGTTCTTTGTTTGGGTCCGTTGGTGCAGCGGATGTCGTGATTGATGATAGATCTACTGCACATTGGGGGACATTGTTTTTGTTTTTTTAAGTAAAGGAATTGTCAAAACAATTGTGTTTGTGTTTTTTTTTCTCATTTTGACTCTTTTGGCACTAACTGTTGAGAAGCATGCCTTGCCCCTATTTACACAATAAAAATACCTAAACTTTTAGTTGCAAGGACAAGGCCACAGCTTTATTAATTTCCAGTGTCAAATTAATCATACATACTGTATATTAAACAGTAATAAGCCATAGGTCAAATACATCCCACTAAGGGCAATAAAGAATTATAATTTGTTTGATGGCAAGGTAGACCCAACAAAACTAGAAGCATCATGCCTGAGACCTTTCTTACCTCTCTTTAAACAATCCTGTTTTATTTAATGACCAGATAGAATAACAGCATTGTAATTTGTACCTCCCCTAAGTTTCTTACCCTCAACAGTTTTATTTCCTCAACTGCTTAGTGTCTAGACAGGAACAACAATTGTGCAAAGAAAAGCTCACCTGGCCAAGAGGTTAGTGACTCTTTTTTGGAAATGTCTCAGGCACATGAAACCCTGATAAATGATAAATATTTACCGTGATTTTGCTACCAACGCTGTCCCTGTCCTTACAGTATGCCTAAAGGCAAACTTTTGTTTTAGCTTTGGATAGAGTTTAGAGGGATTAGAACACCAGTTGGGTTTTTATTACTGTCTCGGCCCCCCTTAGTGAAATTCACCCTCTCTTTTTGTCATGCTTACCGTTATCACCCAAAGTGAAAATGAAAGAAAAGCCCACATTTTAGATTGCCCAAGAACAGTAAGAGAGGGAAATCCTTTAAATGGGGACACTAGTTCTGGTGACTAGTGTGACAACCAAGAATTTCCACAGTTTGGAGAAATTTCCTTTCACTTCCTGTTTTGGCTATGGGACAGTACATGAAGGGATATCTACTCAATGGGAAACAGGTGGCAAAGAAATCTGACAAGGAGTAAAACCTTTAGATACTCTACACAAAATGAAAAGAGTTTTGTCTTTAGCTCTACCTTAATACTAAAATAAAATGGAATGTTGCATGCTAACTGGGCAACTCAATGCATAGTCAAGGGCACTGCACAGCACAGCCCAGCACAACTGATTCATTGTGGAGCAGCCACCGTCGAGAACATAAATGACTGTCATGACCTATTTGATAAATTTGGAATCCAGCAATAATAATGTACTGAATTTACAAAGGGATAAAGGGGTACTAGTAAATCCAGATGTCAATTATTTGCTCTTCTGACAGGAGTATTCCTCTTCGCCAACATTAACATGAAAAACAACTGCTTGTCTCCTTTTTGTGATAAGTATATAAAGTAAAGAACTGTGTGCTATATTGCATCTCATGTTCTTGGAGGAGAGAAGATAAAAAGCTAATGAGATTCTGGCATGTGTTCAATAGCAATCATCCTGCTGCTTTCCCTCTGTTTTCACCAAAAAAGCAGTTTGGTCAGCAAATTTCCAATAAATTAAAATGTGCTTAGGAAAACCTAGGCTTCTTTTTTCTATCATGTCTTAAATTAAGCTATACATAAACTGCTGAAAAACTATCCAGGGTTGGGATAGCTGTAAGAATTGCCAGAAGAATTTGTGCCCATACTGGTAGGTCCAGTTTCAAATGGTGCTTTCCCAGTGCTAAAAAGACAGATATATCTTCTGCTTCACAGACTGTTCTGTAAGAGTCCCACATAATCAGTTTCCACCTTTTGAATGCTCAACTGCATCTACAATAAACAGAAAAGCTGCCAGGGATTAAATTATGCAGCACAGCACCAAAGCAGAGAACTTGGGATTTTGTGATCACAGCCTACTAGTAGTATCTGAACATGTCAAGCTGATCATATCAAGCATGTTATTTGATGAAACCCTTATGAAAGTTGACACGATTTTTCTGTAGGAAAAACTGTAGCATGAACAAAATCATCCTCTCATCTTAACATTATACTGAATGCTTGCAGCAACATAATATAAAAGCGCAATATTCAACTACAATGTGGTCAGCTGCCAGCTTGTCTACACTTTACACTGTATTTTCATTCCACTGCCTCTACCACCATGACTTCTGCCACCATGCAAAAAAAAAAACAGGAATGCCAGCAGTAACAGAATTAGCCATAACCCCAACAAATCAACCTAACCTAATATTATTTTTTCCAGTTAAAGTATTACACTGAGCCACCAAAAGAAAAATAGAAAAAGACAATAATCTGCATATAGAACTAATACTAAGAGCCTGCTTTGCCTGTTTCTTGGTCCTTAGAAAGCTGAACCATGCCCCTGTGAACTAATTTGGTGGTAAACTGTAACAAATCCAACAGTTGACCTTCTAGATGTTCACTTCCCCATTGTTTTTATTGTTACATAAATATTACGTATGGGAGTATGGGAGAGGCAACACAGAAATTACAAAATTGCATTTTTCAAGTGTGGAAAACTATCCAAAACAAGTGAAACTTTTTGACCAACAGTGTACAAATGAAGGGATCTGCCACCTCCAGTATTTAAAATTGTTTCCTTTCTACTGACTAGTACTACCTCAGCAAGCATTGATGTTCCAATTGCTTCTTCTGCTTAACTAGATATTTCACAAAAAAAATGTAACCCTTCAAAAAGTATATACTGTAGACATATAAGTAGCACACTAATAGTCCTGGTGTAAATATACCCAAAAAATTGATATTCATTACTTGAATGCTCCCAAACACCAACAGTGCTTTCCACCACACTATACATACCCATAATACAAAAAGATGTAGAAAAAACAATTTAAAAAAATAAAATAAACAAAATTAATAAATGAAAGTCCAAAGTTCCAATAATCAATAGCCTATCACCATTGAATTACATATGTGATGATTTCTATACACTTTTCAAGTTTTCGTGCTGTGTCTCCAGCCACCCAGTGCAATATATCTGCTCACTTCCAGATGTGGACCACAGTTATAAAAATCAAGATCATAAAGGCTTATATCATCAAAACTGAGGGAATGTCTCCTCCAATATACTTCCATGTTCTCCTCCTTCTCCATCAGCTATAAACTCACAGATAAGGATACATGCAAAAACAAAATGGAAATAATAGTGTGATCTGCATAGATTTCATTCATAAAATTGTCAATCAGGCACTCACAATGAAAACTTTAAATGCATATAACTGGGAAACACAGCTCGGCAGGAGGGCTCTGTGAAAGGCCCTCCTGATCAAATGACGGCTGTGTCCAATCACAGTCGTCATGTAACATCAACATAGCCATTGTAACGGTGATCGGCTGTGCTTCTCCTCACACGGTGGGGAGAAGGAGAGAGGATCTGTGCTGCCAGCCAGGGATGAGTGAGTATTGAGATTTTTACTGCTTTTTACTCACTGATCATCCAGCTAGTGTCCCCAAAAGTGTGTCCCCAACACAGTGTCTCCAACACAGTGAAAACACCTGTCACACATCTGCCCCAGTAAAATAATCTGTTAGAGTGAGCATCTGGCACATCTGTCTGTGATCATCTGGCATATCTGTATGTGATCATTTGGCACATCTGTCCGTGATCATCTGCCACACCTGTCTGTGATCCTTTGCCACATCTGTCCGTGATAATCTGTCACATCTGTTCGTGATCACCTGGCGCACATCTGGTGCAAATTATTTGCCACATCCGCCAGTGATTATCTGCCACACCTGTCTGTAATCATCTGCCACATCTGTCCGTGATAATCTGGTGCACATCATCTGCCACATCTGCCATTGATCATCTGCCACACTTGTCTGTAATCATCTGCCACATCTGTCCGTGATCATCTGCCACATCTGTACGTGATCATCTGGCGCACATCATCTGCCACATCTGTCTGTGATCATCTGCCACATCTGTCTATGATCATCTGCCACATCTGTCTACAAACCCGATTCCAAAAAAGTTGGGACACTGTACAAATTGTGAATAAAAACAGAATGCAATGATGTGGAAGTTTCAAATTTCAATATTTTATTCAGAATACAACATAGATGACATATCAAATGTTTAAACTGAGAAAGTGTATCATTTTAAGGGAAAAATATGTTGATTTTAAATTTCATGGCATCAACGCATCTCAAAAAAGTTGGGACAAGGCTATGTTTACCACTGTGTGGCATCCCCTCTTCTTTTTATAACAGTCTGCAAATGTCTGGGGACTGAGGAGACAAGTTGCTCAAGTTTAGGAATAGGAATGTTGTCCCATTCTTGCCTAATACAGGCTTCTAGTTACTCTTCCTCTTTATGATACGCAAAATGTTTTCTATGGGTGAAAGATCTGAACTGCAGGCTGGCAATTTCAGTACCCAGATCCTTCTTCTACGCAGCCATGATGTTGTAATTGATGCAGTATGTGGTCTGGCATTGTCATGTTGGAAAATACAAGGTCTTCCCTAAAAGAGACAACGTCTGGATGGGAGCATATGTTGTTCCAGAGCATTGATGGTGCCTTTCCAGATGTGTAAGCTGCCCATGCCACACGCACTCATGCAACCCCATACCATCAGAGATGCAGGCTTCTGAACTGAGCGCTGAGAACAACTTGGGTTGTCCTTGTCCTCTTTAGTTTGGATGACATGGCGTCGCAGTTTTCCAAAAAGAACTTCAAATTTTGATTCGTCTGACCACAGAACAGTTTTCGACCTTGCCACAGTCCATTTTAAATGAGCCTTGGCCCAGAGAAAATGCCTGCGCTTCTGGATCATGTTTAGAGTTGGCTTCTTTTTTGGCCTATAGAGTTTTAGCCAGCAGCGGAGAATGGCACGGACAATGTTTTCTGGAAATATTCCTGAGCCCATGTTGTGATTTCCATTACAGTAGCATCCCTGTATGTGATGCAGTGCCGTCTAAAGGCCCGAAGATCACCGCCATCCAGTATGGTTTTCTGGCCTTGACCCTTACGCACAGAGATTGTTCCAGATTCTCTGACTCTTTGGATGATATTATGCACTGTAGATGATGAGAACTTCAAACTCTTTGCAATTTTTGTCTGAGAAACTCCTTTCTGATATTGTTTCACTATTTTTTGTCGCAGCATTGGGGGAATTGGTGATCCTCTGACCATCTTGACTTCTGAGAGACACTGCCACTATGAGAGGCTCTTTTTATACCCAATCATTTTGCCAATTGACCTAATAAGTTGCAAATTGGTCCTCCAGCTGTTCCTTACATGTACATTTAACTTTTTCGGCCTCTTATTGCTACCTGTCCCAACATTTGTGGAATGTGTAGCTCTCATGAAATTCACAATGAGCCAATATTTGGCATGACATTTCAAAATGTCTCACTTTCAACATTTGATATGTTATCTATATGATATTATGAATAAAATATAAGTTTATGAGATTTGTAAATTAATCCATTCCTTTTTTACTCACAATTTGTACAGTGTCCCAACTTTTTTGCAATCGGGTTTGTATTATCATTTGCCACATCTGTCCGTGATGTGCCACATCTGTCCGTCATCTAATACATCTGTCCCAGTCAACATCTGCCACATCCATCCGTGATCTGTTCCATTAAACATCTGCCACATCCCAGTGATCAACATCTGTCACAGTGATAGTTACTCAGGAAATTAAATGTGTAATTTATGCCTTTAGAATGCCTGACGGTGCTACTTGGATGTTGGGTCTCTGTATGTGGCCAGGCTGTGGAAAAGTCTCACACATGTGGTATTGCCATACTTAGAATGAGTATCAGATTGTATTGTGGGGTGTAATTTTTGCTATGTACATGCTATGTGCTAGAAATATCCTATAAATTGACAACTTTGTGAAAAAAAAGTGTTTTATTATTTTTCCACATTTTTCAAAAACATGTGGAAAAAAAAGACATGTTCAAAAGACTCATTATGCCTTGTAGAATATACATTGAAGTGTTTTCTTTTCAAAATTAGGTCATTTTATTGGTAATTCTATTTTCCTGGTGCTCTAGGACCTCCAAAAATGTGATAGGTACTCAGGAAATTAAATGTGTAATTTACACATTTGGAACGCCTGACGGTGCTACTTGGATGTTGGGCCTCTGTATGTGGCCAGGCTGTAAAAAAGTTTCACAAATATGGTATCGCCATACTCAGGAGGAGTAGCAGAATATATTTTGGGGTGTAATTGCAAGTTTATCTATGCCATGTGTAAGAAATATCCTGTTAATATGACAATTTTGCGGGAAAAAAATCTTCATTACCCAAACTATTGTGGGCAAAAAATTGCAACTTCAAAAAACTCACTATGGCTTTTACTTAATACTTGGACTGTCATATTTACAAAAAAGGGTAATTTAGGGGGTAATTGTATTGTCCTGACATGAAGGGGCCTCAAGAAATGAGATAGGTTGTCAGTACTTCAGGATTGATCAATTTTCAATGATACATAGCCTAGCTTGTACGCTCTAGAACTTTCACACTAACCTATTATCATACACTTATCAGGATTTTTTTTTTTACCAAAAACATGTAACAGAATACATTCTGGCCTAAATGTATGATGAAATTAGATTTTATTGGAATTTTTAAACAGAAAGTAGAAAATATTGTTTTTTTTTTTCAAGATTTTCACTCTTTTTCTGCTTATATCTCAAAAAATAAAAAATCTCAGTGGTGAATAATTACCACCGAACGAAAGCTCTATTTGTGTGAGCAAAATTATAAAAATGTAATTTGGGTACAGTGTAGCATGACTGAGTAATTGCCATTCAGAATGCGAGAGCATTGAAAGCTTAAAATAGGTCTGGGAAGGAAGGGGGTGAAAGTGCCCAGTATTGAGGTGGTTAAAATCCATACCAGACCCCTAGTAAAGATTATGGGGGGGACCCCAGGTCGTTTTTTTGTTCTTAATTCTGTCATGGGTTACCCCTTAAAAGCCATACCAGACCCAAAGGGTCCCCTGAAGCAGTTTTTACCCCAATTTTTTTTAATTTACATTTTTTTTTTTTTTTTACAATTATTATTTTTCAATTCATCTCTCAGGAGGGAAGCCTTAACAACCTATTGACTGTGCGCTCGGCAGGCAAACATCCCTCTAAATGCAGAGAAAGTTTAGGTGTTAGGGGAGTACCTGAATGGGCAATGTTCAGGCCAAACTTATGCTCAGCCCAAACCGTTTGCCCATCCAAAAAAATTGAAATTATATGCACCTGTCAAACAGGTGCAGAAAAATTGGGCCTTGGGTGTTGGTGAAGCCTGAACACCGTAACCTGTTTTATAATTTTTTGTTTTTTTTTTGGGGGGGGGGGGTTTATAATGTTTTATTATAGAGTATGGGAGGGAAATATGGTGCTTGGGTGCAATACTTTTATGCTTGGTGCACTATAAACTGTTTTATTATTGTTTTTTATTTTTTTGGGGGGATTTTTATATCTTTTTATTATAGAGTGTGGGAGGGGAATATGGTGCTTGGACACAATACTTTTGTGTTTAGTGCACTAAAAACCTTTTATTAATTTTATTTTATTTTTTAATAAAGAAAAAATTAAGAAAGCCCCAAAAAAGGGGGAACTACTGCTGATGCAGAGGAGGAATGCCTGCAATGCAGGATGGAGGAACAGAAATTATGCCCTAAATATTTTTAGTGCTGCTGTGGAAAAAAAAAGAAGGAAACCACTGCTGACACAGAAAGAGGATCACCTACGATGCTGAAGGGGGACAGCAATTATTCCCTAAATATGATTAGTGCTGCTACATCACAAAAAAAAGAAAACCACTGCTGGCGCAGAAGGAATAGCACCCATGACACAGAAGGGGGACATCAATTATGCCCTAAATATTATTAGTGTTGCTGCACCACAATTTTTTTTTTAAAGAACACAACTGCTGATGAAGAAGGAATAGCACCTGCGACAGAAGGGGGGGCAGCAATTATGCCTTAAATAATATTAGTGCTGCTGCGGAAAAAAAAAGAGGAAACCACTGCTGATGCAGAAAGAGGAACACCTACAATGCAGAAGGGGGAACAGCAATTATTTCCTAAATAGTTTTATTGCTGCTGCACCTCAAAAAAATAAATAATAAATAAATAAAACTACTGCTGATGCAGAAGGAATAACACCTGCGACACAGAAGGGGGGATAGCAATTATGCCCTAAATATTATTAGTGCTGCTGCACCACAAAATTGTTTTTTAAAGAAAACCACTACTGAAGCAGAAGGAATAGCACCTGCAATGCAGAAGGGGGACAGCAATATGCCCTAAATATTATTAGTGCTGCTGCACCTCAAAAAAAAAGAAAAGAAAAAAAAAAACACTACTGACGTAGAAGTAATAGCACCTGCGACACTGAAGGGGTAGTATTAATAATGAAGCAACAGAACCTGTATAGAAAATATTATTGAAAAAAAAGAAACGGGATCAGTGGGGTGACACAGACGTGTTGTATATACCAACACTTCAGTGGCACCACTACACTGTGTTATTTACAAGATTCACAACACTACACTACACTGACTGCAGTAAACTGACTGAACACAGGATCCACTAACTACCCTGCCTAATCTCTACTAACACACACTATACACGGCTTCCGTGTAAGTAGTTTTAAAAAGTGTGGGTTGTGGAGTTGCCTTTGGCCAATTATGGCTCTTACAATACATTGTGCTGTGTTTGGCCAAATCATACAGGTCAGGTGCATGCTTTGGCCAAAAATCAACATCCAATGCACTGCAAGATCGCAGTGCATTATAAAGGGCACTTGTCGAGGGGCAAATTTCCCACTGGGTGCCCCGTTTTTTTCATGTGTTCAGCGAGCACACGAACGGCCAATGTTCAGGTTGAACTTACGTTTGACTCGAACATCGAACCCATCCCCAGACCCAACAAACTGTATTTAAAGAAAAAGTGGATCAATACTGACACAAGATGGTGATTCTTTTTCCAACTCAGTAGTTTTGTTTTTTATTTTTTCTGACATGTTG
The DNA here is from genome assembly GCF_965119305.1 of Pelophylax lessonae. Taxonomy (NCBI): domain Eukaryota; kingdom Metazoa; phylum Chordata; class Amphibia; order Anura; family Ranidae; genus Pelophylax; species Pelophylax lessonae. Next base: position 498,147,331 of record NC_138769.1, on the reverse strand, counting down.
TTGTTATTTTTTTTTCATTCTGATGTTATAAGTTGCACGAGTAAAAAACAGCTGGATAAAGCAAAAACTCTGTCTGTCTTCATTTCATGCTGCAAAGCAAAAACAAGTGATTATTTTAAAGGGGGTGATTATTTTCTATACCCACTGTAAAGAGATATTTTATTACTAGTCCTACTTGCAATAGTACTCAAATAGGAGGAACTACTTCTATTACAATGGAAATAGCCAAGAGTCTTTTATACATGCTAGACTATTCAATGCTTCTCTTAATCCACCTGGTGTTTTAGTTCCATCCATTTCAATATTTATAGATTTAGTTTTGAATGATTTGGAGGCTCTCACAATTAAACCTCCACACTCTGATAGACAATTCAAGGAAGAGCTTAAGTCTTTGTGTGCACGGTGGGACATCATTAGATGCCCCACTGACAAAAGCGACTATGTCAAGGAGATGAAACGACTCTTGTTGGACCATGATACCTATGTCATTTTAGGTGATAATCCTACTATTAAGTATAAACAGACTTTGCAAGAACTTGTGAATAAAGGTATTGTTCAACACATATTAACTAAAAATTAAAGAGTTTTAAAATACCGGTTGCACCTAGAGTGCCTATCATGTATTATCTATCTAAGGTGCACAAAAATTTAATAAATCCACCTGCACATCCTATAGTTAGTGGTATCAATTCAGAAACAGCTCGCATTGGTAAATACAGTGCATCCGGAAAGTATTCACAGCACTTCACTTTTTCCACATTTTATGTTATAGCCGTTTTCCAAAATGAATTCAGTTCATTATTTTCCTCAAAATTCTACAAACAATACCTCATAATGGTAATGTGAAAGAAGTTTGTTTGAAATCTTTTCAAATTTATTAAAAATAAAAAATGAAAAAAAAAACCACATGTATACAGTATAACAATTTACAGCCTTTGCCATGACACTTAAAATTGAGCTCATGTGCATCCTGTTTCCACTGATCATCCTTCAGATGTTTCTACAACTTGATTGGAGTCCACCTATCATGTATTATCTATCTAAGGTGCACAAAAATTTAATAAATCCACCTGCACATCCTATAGTTAGTGGTATCAATTCAGAAACAGCTCGCATTGGTAAATACAGTGCATCCGGAAAGTATTCACAGCACTTCACTTTTTCCACATTTTATGTTATAGCCGTTTTCCAAAATGAATTCAGTTCATTATTTTCCTCAAAATTCTACAAACAATACCTCATAATGGTAATGTGAAAGAAGTTTGTTTGAAATCTTTTCAAATTTATTAAAAATAAAAAATGAAAAAAAAAACCCACATGTATACAGTATAACTATTTACAGCCTTTGCCATGACACTTAAAATTGAGCTCATGTGCATCCTGTTTCCACTGATCATCCTTCAGATGTTTCTACAACTTGATTTGAGTCCACCTGTGGTAAATTCAGTTGATTGAACATGATTTGGAAAGGCACACACCCGTCTATATAAGGTTCCACTGTCAGAGCATAAACCAAGCCATGAAGTCCAAAGAGTTGTCTGTAGACCTCCAAGACAGGATTGTATCGAGGCACAGATCTGGGAAAGGGTACAAAAAATTTCTACAGCATTGAAGGTCCCAGTGAGCACAGTGACCTCCATCATCCATAAATGTACAAAGTTTGGAACCACCAGGACTCTTCCTAGATCAGGCCTCCTGGCCAAACTGAGCGATTGGGGGTGAAGGACCCTAGTCAGGGAGGTGAACAAGAACCCAATGGTTACTCTGACAGAGCTCTAACATTTCTCTGTGGAGAGAGGAGAACCTTCAAGAAGAACCACCATCTCTGCAGCACTTCACCAATTAGGCCTGTATGGTAGGGTGGCCAGACAGAAGCCACTCCTTAGAAAAAGGCACATGACAGTCCACCTGGAGAACTCTCAGACCTTGAGAAACCAAATTCTCTGGTCTGATGAAACCAAGATTAAACTATTTGGCCTGTGGTGGAAGAATCATGCTGTAGAAAGTTTTTCAGCAGCAGTAAATGGGAGACTAGTCAGGATCCAGGGAAAGATGAATGCAGCAATATACAGAAACATCCTTGGTGAAAACCTTCTCCAGAGCACTCTGGACCTCAGACTGGGGCGAAGGTTCATCTTCCAACAGGACAACAACCCTAAGCACACAGCCAAGATAACAAGTAAGGAGTGGCTATGGGACAACTCTATGAATGTCCTTAAGTGGCCCAGCCAGAGCCCAGAGTTGAACTTGATTGAACATCTCTAGAGAGATCTGAAAATGGCTGTGCACCAATGCTCCCCATTCAACTTTATGGAGCTTGAGAGGTCCTACAAGGAATAATGGGAGAAACTGTCCAAAAATAGGTGTTCCAAGCTTGTAGCATTATATTCAAAAAGACTTGAGGCTGTAATTTGTGCCAAAGGTGCTTCAACAAAGTATTGAGCAAAGGATGTGAATAATTATGTATAAGGGATTTTATTTTATTGTTTTTATTTTTTAATACATTTGTGAAGATTTCAAACAAACTTCTTTCACATGGTCATTATGGGGTATTGTTTGTAAAATTTTGAGGAAAAAAATTGAATTTAATCAATTTTGAAATAATGCTGTAACATAACAAAATGTGGAAAAAGTGAAGTGATGTGAATACTTTCCGGATGCACTGTATATTAACAAATTTCTACAGCTTTCTACAGCATGAACACGGGTATGCAGCTGTCAAACATTTTTTGGACCAATACGATGGGCTCCCAGATAGTCAAAAACAGTGTGTCAGGTCACCTGTGGCCCAGGTGACAACTGCACCCTGTTGGAGGCAGGGGTGCAGCGCAAGGTAGTGAACCCGATAGCTGACTGCTGCAGATGGACCAGAACATGAGCCCAAGATTCCCCAGGGCGCGGAGTCTAAGACCCAGCAGGTGTTCACCAGAGCCTCTAGTGGTGAGGATGGCCTTTGCTGCAGCTGGGCCCAGGTCGTGGCCCCTGGGGTCCCCCGGGTCACGCTTCGTAGGGAGAGAGGGGAAGCAGCCACTCAGGACACAAGGAATGGTGATGGGTAAGCTGAGGTTGGGGCAACAGGCACACAAGGGTAACCAAGGGAAAGGCCAAAGGTCAGGGTAACAGGCAAACAGGAATAGTCAGAGACAAGCCAAAGTCGGTACAGAGAAAGATAGATCAAGCACATGGCAGACAGGAAGACAACTAACAAGCACTGTTGAACAGCAAAACAGACCTGCAGTGTGCTGGTTAATATAGACTTCCTGTGATGGCCTGGGGTGGGGTTGAACAGGAAGGAGAGATGATAAAAAGAAACCAGAAAGGGAATCTGGCCTCTATTGCAGACGTGAAGGAATAGGTAAGCTTCCAAACGCTATTGCAAGTTCATGACAGTACCCCCCCCCCCCCTTACTAGGCCTCCCCCTTCCCCGCCTAGGCCCGGGTTTAGAGGGAAACTTCAGACGAAACCTTTTTAACAGACGAGGTGCAAAGACCTCTGAAACAGGGACCCAAGACCTCTCCTCAGGACCAAAGCCTTTCCAATGAACAAGGTACTCAAGAATGCCTCTACAGAGTCGGGAATCTAGAACTTGACTGACCTTGCAGTCCTTAGGAATGGGCAAAGGCATGAGGAGACCAGTAGGAGCTTGTGTGGAGGATTTAGACTGAGCACAGACGTGACAAGCCTTGACATAGTCTTTGACCTCCGAGCGGAGATTAGGCCACCAGTAGTGACGGCTGATGAGAAAAAAGGACTGGAGAAAACCCGCGTGGCCCGCCACCTTGGAATCATGTCCCCAACGGAGAATCTTAGCTCTTAGCTCAGTGGGGACAAAGGTCTTACCAGGAGGAATTTTTGAGTCCAGGGTGGTAGAATGGGCAACATTGCAAGAAGTTGGGACGATCGGCTCAGGTTCAGGAGTGGACTCCTTATCCAAAGTGTCAAAGGACCTGTGGGGAAGAATCACCTCAGCTGATTTCTTACAAAACACATCCCAGTAATCGCTGTATGCAGCGGGAAGGTCAGAAGATACCGATGTGGTAGCAACCAGAAGTCTCTCCTTTGTATCTAGTTTAATGTTATCCTTGTCTCAAATGCATTTCTTGTCAAGTTAGTGAATTCACAGGCAGAAGGGTTACATCTTTTCAATCTCAACAAACTAATACAAACTATAATATTTGAACTTTATTTAAAGATTCCACAAAAAAATATCATCTATCTGATTCAGTGCAGGCATGCAATATGTGGGATGCACTGTACGTAAATTGCATGTGCATCTCAATGAGCATGCCAGTTTTCCGGGTCACTATTTATCTAGACATTATGATAGCTGTTATAACAGGGACCTGACTGGCACTTTATTATTTTCAATTGATAAATATATACCTCATTGGAGAGGAAGTTCAGTTAAAAGGGAGAAATCCAAACTAGAGACACGTATATGATCTCAAAACTTATAAACTGTATGGCCTTAATGTTAAATGTGATGTAAAAGGTTTTTTTGAATATTAGGTAATATTTTATTTTTATTTATATTTTTTTATTATTGTATTTTATGTTTTTGTATGGCTGTGAAGTATGAGCATCGGATTCTCTCTTGGCATTGTTCTATTTCATTGATTTATATTTGTGCTACAATTTCTTGTATCTGTCATGAGATGTTTTGTATATTTGTGTATTTTTTAGATTCTTTTTTGTTGCCAAACAACTGTCATATTTTTGTGCTACTCATTTATGTGTGTACGCACCTTCCAATCCTACTTTTTCCACTTCCTGGTCACTATAAATAGAGTGTTGTGTGATGATGTCTTTTAGCCACTCCCCTGATAAAGTCTGCTATGACTAAAAATGTCAGCAGGGCCAGTGGTAGTGATGCCATCATGTAGGTTCCAACCCGGAAGTGGGCTTTGCCGAGTACTCAGAGAATTGGATGCTTATATAGCGATATATGTGTTACTGCTCAATGATTGTTTTGTCTTTATAAGTGCATTTTAATAATTTTTTAATAGATATTGTTAGGGTTTACTGAACTGTGAGAACATTTTTTCTTCCCATATGGTGGAGTGATTTAAAGTATATGCATAGATTGGATGAGGATTACCAGATACCTTTTTTCTGTTAACAACTTTAGCGTTATTTGACCTTTCCTTGATTGGAGGTCATACACATTTGGTAAGGTTTATGTACACATAGATGTGAATGTAGAGATTTCTTTCTTTTACCTCATTGGTGGAAGATCTTTGGTTGAAGGTTCCGCTGTTTCGCTTGGGTTTGTGTAATAATAATGGACATTTTTTATTTATTCATATTTATATTAATGTATTGATTTTTTTCATAATATATATATATATATATATTTTAGCACAACACTTTTTTGCACCAATACAATAACTGAATCAATAAAAATGATTTCATTCAAAAATGTGTGTGTGGTATAAACTCAAAATTAATTGTATTACCAATCAATATGCCTGTTTATTCATGCCACATTGTGAGTACCTTTTTTAAATAAATAAGATTGTATTTTAAACGGGATCACGCTATGGGCTTCGTTTTCTCTTTCCCTACATATTCATTTATGACTGCTGGAAAATATTGAGGAGATTTTATCCTGTACTGATCCCTTAACGTATTTTAAGAGGTGGTCCATCTGTACTGAATAAGTATCCATGCAACATCAGATCTTCAGTGGTCTTGATTAAAAGCTGGGAGAGGCTGACTCATTACGCTGAGCAGCCATTGAAATCTGGTAAGCTGCTTTTCTTATCCCATCACAGAGGTGTTCCTTTCCTCCACACACCCTTGGTGTCACGGGAAGAATCCCCCCTTGGATTACTGTGCATGCGGATTTATGAATTGACTTCACATCAGTTTTTCTTTGGGACTTATTCATTTGGACACAATTCTATTTCCCTTTTTTCCTATATGCACATTATTGTGATTATTAGTTGTTTATTCATTTGGACACTATTCATCATTATTGTGATTTATACTTTCAGCGCCACACTTTTATGGTTTATTAGCAAAGAGATACTGTATATCCTATTCAAAAAAATAAAACACTTAGAAATACAGTGTGCAAAGGTTTTGTGTGTTTCAAACCATAGTATGTAATGCCCATAACGTGAATTACACATCCACTTGAGAGGCTCAGTAACGATGGCCGAATGACTTGTAAAGAAACAGTCGACAGGGTGCAAAGTATAGTATATACTTGGCAATAAACCAGACTGGCTTTCTATAGAACCACAAACAATATAATAATATCAGGGTACTGAATTAAATGTACTATACTAGGTTCCCCACAAAATAGCATTAGTCACTTAGCCCAAAAGTTAGGCGTAGGAGGGATGATAAGGCAATAGTATCTAAAGCCAATTTTGACTAAAAGAACCACATTACACCAACAGCCAACCTAAAAAACATTTAGGGTAATAGCATCATAAAACGGGCATAATATAGCATAGAGTACATTAATAAGTGGTTAATATACCACGTTAGAATATTTACCCATAATCATATGCACATAACTGTCAATAAAATAATAAGATAGGTTGTTTAGCAGATATATGTTCCGATATCTCCACACGCCAAAACTCACACACCTATGGAACATGAAGGGAAATATACCACTGTTACAATCAGTGTAATACTAATGTATAACCATACCATCACCAAACCGGCAGTAATATTCTCACCTGTCACCATCCAGCACACATCCCCAGCCATCAGCAAACACGTCAGCATATCCGTCCTTTTATATGTATCCACAGCACCACATTTAGTGATGTCATCAATCTGCACCCAATCAGCTGATAATTACTCCAAATGAATGGAATCAGCCCACATCAGCCCACATCCTTTCCCATGCACCGCCTCCTTCGGCGGACCGTGCGACCAGCTTTCCTCCATGCCACTCCACCCACACTGCGCATGCAGTAAAAATATGTGCATGTGCAGTATGGGTACGGACGCATCTACATAGTGGCACCCACCGGCGAAGTGACATCCGGCCGCCCCCAACGATAGCCAGTCATGCAAGAAGAGGGAAAAAGAAGGGTCTAGAGCATCTGGCTGTCCCACAATGCACAGAACATCCGGCAGCCTGAATCAACCCATAAACATATAGGGCTTGATTCATAGTACGGCGAATTGGCGTTTCGGCGGGATTTTGCGAACCGGCGATTGTTTAAGTCTGAAATTGGTATTCAAAGAACGGCGGGCGGAAAATAGCGCCTAGTGTGAGATTCATTAAGATGCAATATGGTCAGAGCGCGACTTAAAACCACGCCAGCTAAAAGCTCGACTAAAGTTTAGCCAAATTTTCCCCTGTACCCCCAAAAATCCCAAATCACTGTGGAAGGTGTGGAAGTCAATTTGGAGATGACTTGCGTTTAAAAAATGTCAAAAACTGACTTAGAAAGAGAGATATCTGCGAAAGTGTAGAAAGGTTAAACAGCTCCTCCAGCCCCGAGCTGTGAACGCGCGAAATGCAACGCCAAATAGGCTCAAAAAATTTCGCCAGCGCGATTTTGGGACAATTTTTTTTTGAATACCGCTTGGAAATCCGCTGTCTCGCCCATAGAAAATGGCAAAAACCGGCGGAATTGGAAAAAATTGCACACTTCCAACAAGGGATCCCTTAGTAAACACCATCACATTCCATACACCTTTCCTGCTAACTCAGAAATCATAACAATCAAATCTACAGTGTTTATATAGAACCTCCACATTATCTGAAAAAACCCACAAAATATTACATTGGGGAACGGGTCGTCAGATAGAACAAAAATAGATGTAAAACATATTTCAAATAAAGATTATTAGCATTTCACACATATCAAGGAAATGTCACAATTTTGACAATATTTTATGTGTTTCAAAAGAATTTTTTTCGAAATATATTGCAAATACTACATTTTCTTCCATATGGGTATGGCCAAGTGTTACCATTTTACTACACATTTAACTGAAGGTATATATATATATATCCCTCATACTTGGCTAATTAGCAAAGTATGCCCAACAAACAAATATAGCTTTAGCTCACAATATTGCTACATATTGACTGGCATCTTTTGTATTTTGTTCATGTCTTTAGATTAAAAGTTTGCTGATACACATGCCTTTTTCAAACATGAACAAAATTAATGATGTCAACATTTGGAGGATTGGAGATATCCAAGTGTTGCCCATACAGAGGGCTCCTTCCGGATTCAAACTTACAAACCTACAGCAGGAAGGCAGACTCCCTAATCATTGTGCTATTTCTCAGTGAGCGTTGGGTGTTTTCCTCATGCCGGCAAAATGCTCACATGGGAACAGGGGCCATTGAACTGAATAGGATTGGATTTTTTGGCTGTTTTGGGAGTTGATCCTTGAGCTGTACAAATCCCCCTCAAACGCCCCCAAATGGGCTACGTTCACATGTACATGTTTGTGGTCTGTTTTTGGGGCTTTTTTAGGTGATTTCATATAACAATGCCTGCCCAAAAAATGCATGTCAAAACGCCTGGGAAAACGCCAGCCAAAACGCCCATAAGAACGCCTGATATAATTGCCACGCCAAATTTAGGGATGTTCATGAGTGATGAGTCAGATTGTTGGCTTACATATCTGTTCAATCGTCACAATCTCACTTCCCAAATCCCAAAAGGTGTGTTTCAATTGTTTCCCTAAATATATATTTCTCTCTCTCTCGCTCTCTCATGTAATTGTATATATATGTATGTATTCCTGTATCTAAACATTCTAAATGATGACTAGCAAACTTGAAGAGAGAATTTTATCAATTCACATATATACACACCTACATACATACATACATGGATTTGGGCTGTTTAGGTCTCTCTCCTCCTCCTCATTTCTATTTCCCTTGTTTTGGCAACTGAGCATGCTCCAAAACACACAGGACACACACAGTTAATTTTTTGACTGGGCGTTACCATTCTGGGTGTGTGTTTGCTTTGATTATACATAGCTCACTCAGACATCAGGAAAGATTTGACCTACGAAGAGGTCCAATATATTTGTGTGTCACATGCTTTATGGTTAACATTTGTGGGCCTTTGTTATTTATGGAGGTGAGATTTGGCTGTGTTGTGTGTTGACTCTCTGTAAGTATTTATTGCTGTTAACATAATAGTGTATTGTTCTGTCAATCTGCACATGCATCTGTTGATTATGGGCTCTTTGTCGATGTATATGGTCTAAATGTTGTACAAAGGTTGTTTTTGTTTGAAAAATACAAATCTGTGGCTTCAATGGGATACTGTGGAGACTGTGCCAAAAATATGTCATGTGAAATGTTTGAGCTGTGTATTTGTGTAATAAACAGCATGTTTCCAATCTTTTTTTCAAATGTCTTCATGTGTCTAAATAAAGTTTTCTGGTGTCCACAAATGTATGTATTTGTATTTCTTTTTGTAAGTTAAATATGCTTAATGGTTGTGTATGTTGACTATTGTTCGCGAATTCGCTAATATACAAACCCGCGTTCTCACATTTATACATTATACATTGAAACCGGAAACAAAACTTTTGGTGCGTGCACACGTTTCCGGAAATTGTCCAGGCCCTCTCGCAAGTGTGTGCATCATGGCTCCTGCGCTCTATACTGCCGAAATAGTGGCATTTGTGTGTAAGGTAAGGAGGGGGTGTGAATGTGCGGGGTGGGGGATGGTGGCTGGGGGGATGGGTGGGTCGCTCGCTTATCTAGCGGGTGTGCAATAAACTTTTGGTCTGCTGATCTGCGCATGCACTTTCTGCCTATTAGACGTGATCTAGAAGCTTCCTGTTATAGAAACTTCCTAGATGTGAACCTGTTCCCTACACATATATATATATGTATATATGTATATATGTGTATATGTATATGTGTATATATGTATATATGTATATATATGTATATGTATATACACACACACACACACACAAAATATATATTATAGAAAATATATATATTAGAGACAATATATATATTAGAGACAATGTATATATATATATATATATATATATATATATATATATATATATACATACTATGTATATATTATATACAATATATACATTATATACAATATATATACATTATAGAATATGTTATATACCATATATTAGTGTATATAATAGGGAACAGGTTCACATCTCTGAAATTTCTATATAGATATAGATAGGCATACCCTGCTTTAACCGCTTGCCGACTGCGCACAGTATATTTACTGCGGCAGTCGGCCCCGGCCAGGCAGAGTGACGTAGGTCTACGTCGCTCGCCTGTCACTCCTTCCAGAGCCAATAGCGGGCGGGCGCGCGCCCGCTGAGGCGCGCGCCCGCCTCGGCTCGTTCACGGAGGAGTGCGGGAGTGTGACTGGCGGACCCGATGTCCGCCGGTCACACTACGATCGCCGGTACAGCGGGAGAAAGACAGAGCGGCTTGTGTAAACAAGCCACCTGTCAGTTCTCCCTGTGTAAAAGTGAAGATCAAACAGTTCTACTATGTAGAACTGTTGATCTTTGTTTTTACACTAGTAGACCTGTCCCTGCACAGTTAGAATCACGCCCCTAGGACACACTTAACCCCTCCCTGTCCAATACTGTTAACCCCTTCCCTGCCAGTGTCATTTTTGCAGTAACAGTGCATATATATAGCACTGATTACTGCAGTAATGTCACTGGTACCCCCAAAAGTGTCAAAAATTTCAGTCAAGGGATCCGATCTGTCCGCCGCAATGTCGCAGTACCGCAAAAAAAATCGCAGATTGCCGCCATTACTTGTTAAAAAAAAAACACCAAAAATGACAAAAATCTTTCCCTTTGTTAGTAAACGCGATAACTTTTGCGCAAACCAATCAAAATACGCTTTTTGCGATTTTTTTTACCAAACATAGGTAGCGTAAAACAAATTGGCTGAAAATTTTAAAAAATTTTGATTTTTACATTTTTTTTTGGGGGAATTTCATATAAAAAAAAGTGAAAAATATTGTAGTTTTTGCAAAAATTACGCTCTTTTTTTGTTTATAGCGCGTGATCAAAAAATCGCACAGGTGATCAAATACCACCAAAAGAAAGCTCTGTTTGTGGGAAAAAAAGGACGTGAAATTCGTTTAGGTACAGCGTCGCACGACCGCGCGATTGTCCGTTAAAGTCACGCAGTAAAAAATCGCAAAATAACCCCTGGTCTTTTAGCAGGAAAATCCTCCGGTGGTAAAGTGGTTAAGTACACTCACTTTATATACAATCGTGAGTAAGGACACAGCTTGTTCAGCTTGCCATGACACTGCTCACAAACCATAAGTGACAGGGATAAGAAACTTAGGGAGCAACGAGAGGGTACCCAGGTACCCAGGACTACACCATATCCATTTTGTGGCTGGCCAGCTTGCCTAGGTAATCATGTCATAGTCCTGGATCCCCTTAACATGCTCCCACATGGTTTCGGAGTGTCAATGTGGCCAAAATTTACAATGGAGCTGGTGTATTTTCATGCATTGAGAAAAGAAAAAAGGGATTGCTTCACTTTAAGTACATTTTCAGTTTACATACATGCCCTGGTCCCATTGTGTACTTAAAGTGGGCTATGCCTGTATATAGATAGATTTGATTAGTTTCAACTTTTACACAAAATGAAACACAATTATCTGTGACAGATTGCTCTAACGCTTTGGAATCTGTCTAGATAAAGACAAATGTATTGACCCTTTTCATATATGCAAGATTAGAAACATTATATTCCCTAAATACATAATGCCAAAAATTATTGCCTTACATACATCCATACACACTGCAAGCTCTGCACCGTTTGTCTTGTCTGACACTCTTACCATCATAAGCTGGATCTGCACACAGCAGCTAATTGGTTCACCTGAGATGGAATCAGTGATCACAAAAATCTGGAATGGTCATGTCTTCAAAGGATTGCCTTGAACAAATCACCTCTAAAAGAAACACATGAGTGTATAATCACTTGTCTTAATGGATCACATTCTCAACACACCCATCTCACACTGCCATATGATAATGAATGGGGGTGTCCATTGCAAGTTAAATACACCCCCAGATCCCATTGCTTTGTTAATTGACAGATCTAACTGGAATCTGATGGCACTGCTGTCAACCACTATGCCATCAAATTCTGCTGGGGACCTTTAAAAAGGATTATGTGTGATTGTGTGGATAATTATGCCACCTTAAATTTGCATCTCCCACATACCATGTGCAACTCTTGCAGGAATTGCGAATCAAGGATAATTCAGCACAGCATAATGAACAGACACATTGAGGAGTGTAGGAGCACAGCGTCAGATTCCCCAATCACACTATGGGGTTTTAACTCCTCCATAATTTTGCCACTTTGGAAACCAAGTGCTTAATTGATGTATACTTTTTAGACGGAACTCCAATTTCTAATAGGGTGATATCATTGCATGAGATTTCCCCTCACTTCCTGTCTTAGTGTCACCAAGACAGGAAGTGAGGGGAATATCACTGTGGGGAAATAGCTTGCAATTGTTGCCTTATAATGTCCATAGTATATATAAAAGGAAAGAATTGCTGGCTATATCCCCACGGGAGATTCCCTCACTTCCTGTCCTGGTGACACCAAGACAGGAAGTGAGGGGAAATCTCCTGCAATGATATAACACTGTTACATGTTCTAGTTATGTAGCAAACTTAAGAATATACAAAGCAAACATCTTTTTTTTCCCATTTTGGCAAAATCATGGATTAATTAAAAAACTATCTTTGTTTGTCCCGTGGCTTGCAGGAAAAACATTTTGCCTTGATTCCACCATCAACACAGACAGGGGAAACACTCCTGCGGAGCCATTGTGTTCTCCCGGTGCTGCCCCTGCCAGGAAAACACAGTGATTATTGCTAGTGGCTACAAGAGATGCTAGCGATAAGTGTGTGTAAAATCTGACAGACTGGTTGTACGTTGTCCTCAAGGTGATCGATCAATCAACTTGGGTACCTTCAGCCTGGCCATACATAGTTTAAATCTGCATCTCAAATGAAGCAATCCCATTTACATATAACACTCCATAAAGGAGAATGGAGGGGCTTATCAGGTCTGTGTCAAAAATTAACAGCCACACCCAATCAGACAGCTCATGTTAAAAGGGACCTGAAAAGCAATCTGCATGGCTTGCTTTTCCAAGCATTGGCTAGTTGAGTGAGCCTGGACTAATAACAGTCACTGTAATGCTACCCATACTGCTGTCCTTTTAACATGGTGACAAAAGTTGATACCTATGCTACATGTGTGTAAAGTTACTTTCACCCTGCTAAATGGACAGCAATAAGGTTGTAAATACAGTGACTGCCTGTCCCCCCCTGATGGCGGCCCTGGGTGTGTCATGAAAGGCCAATTGAGAAAATGGCTATATCATGTAGAGGAAATCACCAGTGTGGGGCAACCTATGTCATGGAGGTAGATTTGGACATCGATGTATATGTATCACCAGAAATGGAATTCTTTGTTCTACAATATCTCAAAGACGACCTAGCATGTTATTTGAAGACTGTACTATTTTGGACATACTTGGACTCAAACATACACTGCTCTTTCCACAGCTCCTCCTCCTCTGGGGGTATGATACCATTAATACGCATCTTCACCAAAAGCACAAGATGATGTGTCGTGTCCGGATGAGGCTGCAGCGGAGATTCCAGTTTCAGGCTGAGATGGTGGATCTGCAGCAGGCCTGGAGTGATGCCAAAAGGCGCTCACCCAGGCTCCTGCTAAAGGCTGTGGAGCAAATCTCCGGTAAGTAAAAATATACATTACATGTGACCAGATAGGTTACAATTTTTTGGGTAGGTGGACATGTGTTTAGCTATGCAACAACACTAATACCAACACCCCCCCCCCTCCCTCTCGCTCCTACCTTTCCTACCTCCATCAAGTGTCTCTTCACAACCTTTAATACTACTATGTACATTCGTATTTTTTATGTTTCTTTTTTTTCTTCTGCTTCTAGCCAAAGCGGACGGCCGGCACCCTCTTGTGCTTTTGGTGAAGAAGGGGAGGAGGAGGACTGCCACACTCAAGTATGCCTTACGAGACAGCGAGCCATTTCAGCAGCTGCAAATTGTGGATCGTAAGTAGAAAATAAAAATGGTAGAAATTTCAAATCTCTAATCACATTTTACAGAGCCCCCTTTACATCGGAGTCTCCAGACTTACTACACTGTAAGAGGGAAGTGTGAAGACTCTGATGTAAGGAGAGTTCTGGGAACCATTATTTGAGGGGGGAAGCTGGGGACTCTGGTGTAAAAGGGAACTCTGTGGTCCCCAAAGCTCCCCCATACATCTGAGCTTACAGAGACCCTCTTACACTTCCCTTCCTCAGTCCACCACAGTCAAGGGCACAACAAGTCCCACTGCAGAAGGCTACCTGCTTGGACTTGTAATGCTCTCTGTAGGGGAATGAGGAACTACTGCCTGCTATGCTAAGACTTGTAGTGCCCTCTGTTAGGGACTAAGGATTCCTCAGTCCTCAACATTCTAGGGCACTATAAGTCTCAGCATAGTGGGCTGTCATACCTCAGTCCCTCACAGCTCGGGTCAAAAACAACACAGTTAAACATCTAAAGGACCACTCCAAACAAAACTAACAATAATGGACAGAGTCCATATGCTCTATAATGTCAAAGACCCGCTACCACTCACCTTCCACCTCCGGTGCTGTCATTGTGTAGGGCAAAGGGCTCCATCTACACCATGTTTGGCTTTCAGGTCAGATAGGCAGGACTTGCTCAGCTCCACTCTCTTCCCTGGCAATTGACTCTGGCGTCATTGTGGATCTTTCCTCCTCTAGAAAACACCCAGGGGCCCTCTCCTTGTCCCCCAGCCACCCAGGGCCTTCTTCTCCTCCTCCTCCACCAACCATTTTCAGACTCTTCCAACTTCCCTGGGGCTACTCAACCCCTTTGCATAGTGGACACCACAAATCTATGACCAGCCTGCAAAATATCAAGTCTGGGCCTGGTTACCTGTATGTTCCGGGTCCAGGGCGGAGCTCTCCTCCCAGAGCAACAACTGATGATAGCAGAGTGAGTTGACCGGCCAGTCACTTCCTACTGGTGCAGGTACACACCTACCGATTCCTCAACATCTTAGGATAACATGATCAGACGGCCAATCCCCAGTCAGAGAAGGAGGAGTAAGTGTCAGCGGACAACAGACACCTGGCAGACGCAGTGAAGGGACTGCAGCACACTGCTGCAAATTTTAGATCCGAGGATTGAAAGCAATCTTTTACTTGGGAGATTTCCCTGACTGCGCCCTTCGAAATGTTGGTGCTCCGCCACTGGCCGCAAGGCCCCTGTAGGTGCGAGGCCTTAGGCGCCCGCTTAATTTGCATGGTGCCCTCCTGTTTTAAAACATGCTCAATGCATCTCATTGGTGTAAGTGCACTTCTATGTTCTGAATTGTAGGGGCATTGAGTATGGTGCTAGCATGATGAGAGGTTACTGCCTATTTGTGTCCATAAATAATATATAATGTATTATTTTTGTTGTTTATTTTTTGGTTTATTTTTGTAGAAACCAGTGATGAGGATCTGGAGCCTCACACTTCTCAGGCCCAGTGTAAGTAATGTGGATGTGCTGTTGTGTTGTGTATTAGGTCAAACTTGGAGGAATGATTGTTTGTTTTGTTTTCTTTTGTGGTTGATGTAACGTCAGCAAGAGAGGAGCCTCAGGCAGGGCCAAGTCGCCTGGATCCGGGCCAGGAAAAAAATGTTGGACAAGAAGAGGCCAATTGGTCGGACTCAGATGAGGACCTGGGCTCTCCTCAAATGGGAAGTAAGTATTCTACATGTGTTTGTGTGTTCAATGTGTCCTGGGAAATATAAGGGCTGTAATATATATATTTTGACATTGGGGTTTTGTACCAGCTGACATTGAGGATGTTTGTTGTGGAGGACTGGGGAAGAGGGGCCACTGCTTACCCAGTCCACTGTAACTACTACCTTCAATGTTTCCAGACTACTTTCTGTGTGCCTTTATCAAATAGCTTTTGTTCAAGGATTGTATCTGTGTCTTTGTGTTTCTAGGAGATACGACACCATCCCCCTATGAAGGGACACCATCCCCCCATGAAGGGTCTCCTCCATCCTCCCCCACTCCAGGCTCCCCTGAACTAGTCTGTAAGTACCTAAAATTAGATTCTCACATGAATTGTGTGTGCTAGGATGATGTGTATCTAGGATAATCTAAGTTGGAGTCAAAGCAAGTGTAGTTTTGCTATATGTGACAGGAAGGTTGGTCATGAAACACTCTTGCTTAACCTTCATGTTTGAAAGGTGGTTTTGGGGAGCATTACAGGACATGTTATCTTTTGTAAGTTATCTCAAGCCACCCTATTCTAAATTGGTGTTAGTTTCTCTACATTGGAAATGGTGTGCTTTGTACTTGTAAATTTTTTGGGGACATTGTAATTTAATCATGTCCTGATTTAGTCAACACTGAAAATGTGTGTTTATCAATCTTTCATAAATACTCTTCCTCAGTAATGTACCACATTCCAGTTCACAATTTGTGTTCTTTTTGTGCAGTTTCTCCTAAGCCAGCAATGCCATCCACTTCGGGGGCCCAAAAAAAACCTGATGATGGTAAGTTGTGTGCTTTTGCAGTAATGTGTCTACTTAGTAAGTGGAGAAATGCTAACTGTGTATGTCCCCGCTCAGGCTTCAAGTTGTTCTAAAGGCAGCAGGTTCTTTATGTGAATGCATTCTATGCATTAGTATTCCAAGTGATAGGTGTGCATATTCCCCCTAAGACTTACTGGGACCATTTTCTTACTGTCCAAAATTTTGCACAAATACTTGTCTGGAACAGACTCCCCCTCCTCCTTAACTGAGGTGACAGCATGCCAATATTGCCTCCTGATGCTGTCACTCCTAATCATTGAGACCATCGGAAGGGAGGGGGGCAAGGCTGGCTCACAGCCTAGTGCCTGAACAGGCACAGGGTGCTTGGCTTCATCTCATGTGCCTCCATAGCAAGCTGCCTGCTGTGGGGTCAACCAACAGGAGGGAGGTGCCTAGAGGTGTGTACAGGGGCCATGTAAAAAGGAGGATTGTGATTTCTCTCGTCCCCAAAAACCTAGAGAGTGTAAGTCTAACCTGATTAGTTTTCCGCAGCCCTCCAAAAATGATATGTTTCCAACACTTAGAACAGGCAGGGCTGAGGCACAAAAAACATCCGAAAAACACAATCAGCACAAAAGCAGGGAGTACGTATCCTTAACGCTACAAGCTTCACCCAGAAGAATGACGCTTGCACTGTACAAATCTGCATCACCACCATATCAAAGTCTAAATAAAACTTTCAGGGAAATGTGGAGGGGTAATGAGTGGGTGTTAGAGCGTTTTCATGACTGCGTAACCTACAGTTAGCGTGATTCGATTTTTAGATTAATTTTTTCTTTTCTCTTAACACAGCTGGGATGGTGGAAAAACTAAAAGGGGAGCAGACACATCTCCTCCGGCCACAACTGGCCCTCCGAATTCCAAAGGGTAAGTCTCTACTATGTGTCAGGTTCAATCTATAGACAGTAAGAGGGAGAGAGAACGCTACACAAACTCCAATGGTGATAGAGATAAATGTGTGCACATGTATCGTGTTGACCAATTGAACCCAAAACACCTTACATTCTTCTAAATGATTGCTTGTGTTGACATGAAGAAAAGCCTTTTACTTAGCTTTGGTGGAACTGCTACTAACATTCCAAGCCATCTTATGTAACCTTTTGAACAATTTGCTGTGAATGTTTGAGTTTAAGGTTTACACCAGCAATTTAGCATATTTGCTTCAGAGTGTTGATAAAAGCCAACCAATAGACTCCTAAGCATATTTGTTGAGGCACATTAATTACAATCGTTGTTTGGATCATTTTGCATAAAACTAATTGTCATGTCTTTTTCTACCCAGGACACACCCACCTCACCTATGAGGTCCTTTTGGAATATGTTACGTGGTGCATAGACCGCATTTTAGTTTTGGAAGACACTTATGGGGCGGATCCAGACCCTCAGGAGCCATTTGTGAGGAATGTGTCACCCTTAAAAAGATTGTAGTTTTTATTTTTTAATTTGTTTTGTTAATTTTCCAATGTTTTTTAAATGTCACATTTCTACATTATAAAAAAAAATATACCAAAAAAAGCAAAAAATTAAAAACCCTTTTTTTTGTGACCAAAAAAATTTGAAAAATAACAAAAAACCCTTTTTTGGGACCAAAAAAATTAGAAGAAAAAAAAAACCTTTTTTGGGACCAAAAAAATTTGAAAAATAATAAAAAACCCTTGTTTTTGGGACCAAAAAAATTAGAAAAAAAAAAACCCTTTTTTGGGACCAAAAAAATTTGAAAAATAATAAAAAACCCTTTTTTGGGACCAAAAAAATTAGAAAAAAAAAAAACCCTTTTTTGGGACCAAAAAAAATTTGAAAAATAATAAAAAACCCTTGTTTTTGGGACCAAAAAAATTAGAAAAAAACAACCCTTTTTTGGGACCAAAAAAATTTGAAAAATAATAAAAAACCCTTGTTTTTGGGACCAAAAAAATTAGAAAAAAAAAAAAAAAACCTTGTTTTTGGGACCAAAAAAATTTGAAAAATAATAAAAAAAACCTTGTTTTTGGGACCAAAAAAATTAGAAAAAAAATAAAAAACCCTTGTTTTTGGGACCAAAAAAACCCAAAAATGTTTACAAAAAAGCCTTGTTGTTTTTGGTAACAAACAAAACCAAAAATGTTTACAAAAAAGCCTTGTTGTTTTTGGTAACAAACAAAACCAAAAATGTTTACAAAAAAGCCTTGTTGTTTTTGGCAACAAAAAAAAACAAAAATGTTTACAAAAAAGCCTTGTTGTTTTTGGCAACAAAAAAAAACAAAAATGTTTACAAAAAAGCCTTGTTGTTTTTGGTAACAAACAAAACCAAAAATGTTTACAAAAAAGCCTTGTTGTTTTTGGTAACAAACAAAACAAAAAATGTTTACAAAAAAGCCTTGTTGTTTTTGGCAACAAAAAAAAACAAAAATGTTTACAAAAAAGCCTTGTTGTTTTTGGCAACCAAAAAAACCAAAAATGTTTACAAAAAAGCCTTGTTGTTTTTGGTAACAAACAAAACCAAAAATGTTTACAAAAAAGCCTTGTTGTTTTTGGTAACAAACAAAACTAAAAATGTTTACAAAAAAGCCTTGTTGTTTTTGGCAACAAAAAAAACAAAAATGTTTACAAAAAAGCCTTGTTGTTTTTGGCAACAAAAAAAACCAAAAATGTTTACAAAAAAGCCTTGTTGTTTTTGGTAACAAACAAAACCAAAAATGTTTACAAAAAAGCCTTGTTGTTTTTGGCAACAAAAAAAAAACAAAAATGTTTACAAAAAAGCCTTGTTGTTTTTGGCAACAAAAAAAAACCAAAAATGTTTACAAAAAAGCCTTGTTGTTTTTGGTAACAAACAAAACCAAAAATGTTTACAAAAAAGCCTTGTTGTTTTTGGTAACAAACAAAACCAAAAATGTTTACAAAAAAGCCTTGTTGTTTTTGGCAACCAAAAAAAACAAAAATGTTTAGAAAAAAGCCTTGTTGTTTTTGGTAACAAACAAAACCAAAAATGTTTACTAAAAAGCCTTGTTTTTGTGAAACTACAAAAAAATTGTAAAACCAAAAAAAATGTTTATATAAATAAAATAAAAGTATGTTGCTCGTTGCAACACAAATGTTACATTGGCAATTTAGTTCATTCTATTATATATTTTAATATATTTTTTGTACGCTACAGTTGGTAGACACCCACATGTGTTATTAAAACGTTTATTTTATTACCAAAGTTTTCTTTTTGGTGTACACATCGAATGTCTTTTGTGTTGTATTTGTTTAGTCGAGTGGTGTGGTCTGTAATTGTTAGTATGTTGGCTTTGGTTTATGTTAGCCTTGAGACTTGTTTTGAAGCTACATTTGAAGGGAGACCTTTTCTTGGGGCATTATGTGAACATTGAGTTTTCAAAATTTGCATGAAATCATATGTTTGGAGATAGAGAAGCACGTGTGTATAAATGCCTACATTAACCAGGGCCATTACTTGGCCACCAACACTCCTAAAAAACCAAAGATCAAACACAAACTAATCATTTTGCATAAAATTTAATTTCATCCCCAAAAAAAACACTATAATAAATCATATTGTGCCACCCTCAAATTAAACAAATAAATGGGCCAACAAATTGGCCAATGTAACAATCATTAACAAAACTAACCAAAATAAAATAATAAAAAAAAAAAAATTAAGTTGGTGGTGGTGGTGGTGGTGACTGAAGCAGTGTGGTGAGCACTGTTAAGGTTCCTGCCATCAAGTGGTGGGACAATAGTCCCATCTGGTCTGGGGTTAGCCGTAGAGTTCTGGTCAAGTGGCCCATTAGGATCAGATCTTGTGTCTGAGGCTGCTGATGATGCAGGGTGTTGAACCATGGAAATGTCCCAGACTGAAGATCTTGTGCCAATAGTCTAATCTGCTCTGTGCTCAGCCGAAGAATTTGGGGAACGTGTGCCATTACCATGAGATGGGATAGTTGCTGCCCCGAGGCTATTTGATGCTGCTGGTGGTGCAAGGGTTGTGAAGATGTGTGGGGAGTGGTGGTTGATTGGTTGTTGTGGTCCACGGTTCGGGTGGAAACGACATGTCGCATTGGTGAGAAAAAAGGAGGACGGCCTGGGGAGGAGTGAAGTGATAAAGGTGTGTAGGGAATGTAGTCAGGTGGAAGGGGTATTGTGGAACCAGTGCGCATTGAGGTTGTGCAGGAGGATTGCTCATTGAGGGGTGTGGGAGTCCGAACGGAGTGTGAAGTGCTAGGAGTGGCTACAGGAGGAATTGTCCCATCCCCAGCTGCCTGACAAGTGGCCAACACTGGCATTACCCTCCCACTACCACAACCTGCAGTGGCAGGTGAGTGAGATGTTTGGGAGGGCTCTGCCAATGGGGCATCTTCAGATCCAAACAGGCATTGGCGTGTGGCCAGCACCTGAGTGTCAACACTTTGCCGATCCCGTTGATGCTAGTCTGCTAAACTTACCAAGCTGTTACGCATATCCTGTTGAACCTGTACCATTGTTGCTACAGATTCCTGTATGAGCCCGAGCAGATGTACTACCTCAGTAGATTGCTGAGTACGCCTCCTTAACTCATTTTGGATCCGATACTCATCAAGCAGCCTCTCGGCTACATCCAGCATAGATGGACGAGTTTGGGTAGGTGACAATCCCTCTGCATCTAAGGCTACCTGAAAGCAGAAGAAATAGACCAAATCATTATCAAACATCATGACTAAATATTTCAGATTAGTTTGACAAATTAACACCCCAAGCAGAACATTGAAAAGTTTGATGTGCTTCTAATAAGTACTTGTTCATTGTAAGATTATCCAAGCTAGCAACACTTCTGATAATGGGTACATATTATATTGGTATGACTAATATGACAAAGGCAAAAAAGATTCAACATGAAGGTGTTCCCAATTAACCCTGGTGTGGTAGGTTGTTTATGCTTTTGGTAAATCGGTTACTACACCAATGACTTTATACATCTACGTATGTTGTCTAAAATCTTGCCATCAATCGGCTACAGGACAACCCAACCAAACGATACCCATGAATTTGGACCTGGAAAATCAAAGACTGGCCGGACTTTAAAGATCCTGGATGTTTTTGGAACATTAGTGCCACGCCAAATTATAACATAATTCCCTGATGTTCAAGATAGAACTCTTGTTGTGCTGGTGCATCGCCAGAATGTCATAGCACTAATTTAACACACACAATGTAAGCCACATCTAGCCCAAAATCATTACTACCATTGAAATGTTACATGTGCACCTTGTTCCCTTATATCACATACCACAGCACTGGATGCAGAATCGTCGCCAGCTCCTGATCCAACTCCAGCTGCTACGTCAAGAGGGGCCTGATGTTCTTTTAAAAAAAAAAAAAACATGTTTAGTACATAACCTTAGGCAGTAATGATTATGGCCAGATTGCCCTCCTAGCTTCAGGAATGAAGCATTGAGGCCAAACATTCAAAAGTGCTTTCCTGGGCTCATAGGACACTTGCTAAACCCTCCCAAAGGTTAAGAAGGCTTGGTCTGCCTACTAATGACGGAACCCATTAATGCTGTCAACTGTGTTTTGCAGGGTAAACATCTAAAAGGCAACACTCTTTCATAAGAAAAAACATGTGTGTTAATGGGGTTAATAAGATTGCAAAAAACATTATTTGGCTAGACATACCAACACCTTCCTCCAGGCCTTGCTGCACTGGGTGTGTTCCCTGCTGCGGATCTTCTGTAAAGGACATAGCAATATGAGCTATCTTGGCAAAAAAAAAAACATCTACATTGTTTGGCACAGTATGATATTGGACCTACCAGGAGGAGGGTCAGCACTGATGTCAACACCTGTGAGTCCGTCTGGTTCGCCAAGCTGCATGGGCTGTGGAGGGGCTGAGATCCGTGCTACAGATGAACAAATTGCAGGTTGGGGAAAACAAAAAAAGGACAATTGGAAGGGCAAGTATCAAATTCTATTCATGTCACACATAGGATAGTAGTTAATCTTTTCAAAACAACTCACACAATTGACATCCAAGATAATATCCTACCTCGGTGCAAAGCATCCGAATCTAAGTCCTCTCTGGGAAAGATGGTATCGGGTCCTATGATCTTCAAGAAAGGTAATTGATAATCCCAGAGAGAACTTCGTGCACGTTCATCCAGCCGACCTTGTCGGTCAAAAAGACCCTCCGCAGCC
The DNA here is from genome assembly GCF_965119305.1 of Pelophylax lessonae. Classification (NCBI taxonomy): domain Eukaryota; kingdom Metazoa; phylum Chordata; class Amphibia; order Anura; family Ranidae; genus Pelophylax; species Pelophylax lessonae. Next base: position 498,124,528 of record NC_138769.1, on the reverse strand, counting down.
CATGCGATTAGCTTCTTCCGAACGGACCCACAGATGTCGTTGACCTTCTTCCGCACACTGTCACGGTGGCGAGGTGCTTCACCCAGTGCATTTACAGCATCCCGGATTTCATCCCACAATCTGTTCTTCTCTGTTACTGAGTAAGACGCGGCCCTGGTCCCATGTATCGCCTGATATCTGGCCATATAGGCGTGGACCAGGGCACAGCACTGATTGTGGGTGAAACGGGGAAGCCGGGGTAATGTGGACAAGCTGACTCTGGTGGACGGACCCTCTCCAGGACTACTGTCAGAAGAGCCAGCTTGTCCACTTGGTGTGTTACCACCTCCCCCGGCTTCCTCCTCCAGGATGGGGATGGTGGACTCCCTCATGGATACAGCTGGAGCCTCCCTCACACCAGAGCCAGACGATCTGCCCACCCTGCCCCCCCTGGCCACCCTGCCCCCCCTGGCCACCCTGGCCACCCTGGCCACCCTGCCCCCCCTGGCCACCCTGCCCCTTCTCAGCCTTCCAGTGGGTGGGGCCATTGGAGCACGAGGTGGGCAGAAAATCTGGCTGTCCAGCAGCAGCAAAGAGCCCCAAACTCCTAAATCTGAAATGACAAAAGATAAAACAGAAAAAAACATGATTTGCAGATTGCTCTTCATATACAGTATAATTAGTGAACAGTTACAGAACACACTTACCTAATGGCACAAACAGACTTGGTGGTGGTGGTGGTGGTAGTAGGCAAAGAGCAGAAGAGGCTGCAAAGAAATGGAAAAAAAAACACATAAGAAAACGCATATGGGTACAAATCACACGAGGCCCTCCAGACACTTACCTAATGGCACAAAGACGGTGGTGGTGGTGGTGGTGGTGGCAAAAAAAAGCAGAAGAGGCTGCAAAGAAATGGAAAAAAAACACATAAGAAAACGCATATGGGTACAAATCACACGAGGCCCTCCAAACACTTACCTAATGGCACAAAGACGGTGGTGGTGGTGGTGGTGGTGGTGGTGGCAAAAAAAAGCAGAAGAGGCTGCAAAGAAATGGAAAAAAAACACATAAGAAAACGCATATGGGTACAAATCACATGAGGCCCTCCAAACACTTACCTAATGGCACAAACAGACTTGGTGGAGGGGGGGTGGTGTAATCCTTTATAGGCAAAAGGAGGCTGCAAACATTAAACATACATGAGAAATCACATGACCTACATACGTGCACATTATAAATTACAGTTATCAGGAAAGCAAAAATGGTGTCTTTGGAAGCTGGGAAGGTAAGGGGGCAGGTTTAGATGCCAAATCTAGACTGCACACCTTTAACAAACATGAGAAAACACATGTCCAAACCACATGCACATGGGGCCAACTGCCAATGATTAAAATACACTTGAGGGGTTCCCAAGCTATTGTGGGTTGGAGGGGATTCACCATAGACAACTTAAGCACACCCAAGATAAGTACAAATTCTCTCCTTCCTTTTTTTTGGGAGAGAGAGATACAATTGTCTTACCTCCAGATAATGTAGGTTGTGGGTCACAGGGTCTTGCTAGCACATAAGAAACATCGATCTATAACATCCAGCAGCCATATTGGCCATGTGCTCCTTTTATAGCTGGCTCACAGGTGTGATAATTAGCGGCCGTTTCTATATATATCTGCGCATTCGCGAATTTGCGCGTTCAAAATGGAGGACGATATCCCAGACGCATTAGATGGTGCAATGTTGGCATTTATCGGTGCCTTGTTTGAGGAGGCCCTAGCACAGGAGGCAGCAGAAGGTGGGGAAGCTGCAGCAGCAGCAGCAGCACCTCCAGCAGCAGCACCTCCAGCAGCACCTCCAGTCCGTGTGCCCTTACCTCGCCAGCCACGCATTTTTGCTCCAAGGATCTATTTGGACAAGCTGCGGGATTCTGATGTCAGGAGGAAATTCCGGCTCGAGCGTGGAACTATTCTCCACCTCTACCAGCTCATAGCAGACAAAATTGACCCGGACACACAGCGCGGCCATGCGGTGCCCGGCATGGCCAGATTGCTGGCCACTTTGTATATTTTAGGGCGTGGCAGCTTCCAAGCCACTTCGGGAAGTATCATGGGCATTAGCCAGCCCACAGTTTCAAGGGTGTTCATGTTGGTCATTAATGCCATAGTCGATATAGTGCCCAATTTTATCCACTGGCCACAGAATGAAAATGAGTGGAATGAAGTCAAGTTGGGTTTCTACCTGCGGGCACACATGCCGCAAATCCTAGGGGCAATCGATGGCACCCACATAGCCATTAGGCCACCAAGGAGCCACGAAAGTGAGTACCGGAACCGCAAGCAGTACCACTCCGTGAACGTCCAATTAGTTTGTGACGCCAAACAGCGCATCATGAGTGTCAACACTGGTCACCCAGGGTCGTGCCATGATTCCAGTATGTTAAGAACCAGTACTCTGTACGAGGCGTTTGAAAGTGGCCAAATGCCCCAAGGGTGGCTTATTGGTAAAGTATTTTGTCTTAACAACATAAACTGTAAGATTACATAGACATAGGAATAAGCTACATCGGTGTACACCCTGATTTAAGCAAAGCCTACCTAAAATGGATGTGTTAGGAGTTGGCAGGCTGTTCACACACAACCAGATCAGCAGCTTAGCAGCTCACAAAAGAAAGATTTGCAAAGTTGTCTTTGAGTCCAATGAAGGTGGTTAACCAATGTGTAAATGGTGTCCTCTAGCCACCCAAAGAAAACCTACAAATGATTCCAATGGTATTGCCATATCCCCAAAGTACTTTGCATAAGTGAGTCAATATTGGTTTCCTCACTCTAGTTGCAGATATATTCCAGAAGTAATACCTAGGCTAATGTAATAGGAACAAAATAGGGGCCAAGTTGGAACTTGCAAGAGAAACACACCACTTTGTGTGTCCTTTTTCCCATTTGTATTAGTGATTTAGGCAGTTAGACAGAGTTGAGATGTTTCATATGAGTTTTTGCAAACAGACGAGCAGGTTGTTTAGTAAAATGCCTAATTGTCTCCCATTTTGAGGAGTCATCTAAAGTCACATGATATGAAGAACTAATGTATATTTTTCTTATTTTTCAGGGGATGCTGGTTACCCGCAGCTGACGTGGCTGATGGCTCCAATCAGGTACCCCCAGGGCCCAGCAGAGAGGAATTACAACAGGGCCTTGCGGAGAAGCCGGAGTATCATCGAGTTGACCATAGGTCTTCTCAAATCCCGGTTTCTCTGCTTGGCCCGGCCTGGGGGTGAACTCCTGTACTCTCCTACAAAGGCTTCCAAGATCATCCTGGCGTGCTGCGTGTTGCACAACATGTGCGTTGCCCGGGATGAATCTTGGGAGCTGACGGAGGAGAGGGAGCCAGAGGTCCGTCAGCCGGCGGCCCCCAGGCGGCGGAGCACCGCTGCAGGTTTTGCCACCCGGAATACCCTGGTTGCTAGCCACTTTACATGTAAGTACTGTAACCGGTCAAGATAGGGCATGTGTATTAATTAGCTAGTTAGCAGAGGTGCCACTCACAGGGAGACAGAGGGTCATTATCATCTGCCAATGATACTTGCCATTGTAGATAAAGTGTAGTCAACATTGGTAAAATTGTGTTACTTGAGCAAAAACATGCACCTCTAACCATAAACATGTTGGTATTGTGAATAGTGTAAAGGGCTGAGAAGAGCTGGCAGGTGTTTATTTGTGTCTATGCCACCTGTGTAGTTATTGATAACATGAACGGCTGCTTGGTATCTTATGGTGTTGTAATTTTCCAGAACGTCAACATCTTGGAATCATGGCACGTACCATGAGGAGCCTGTGGTGATGGGCTGTCTGGCGTCACAGGTGTGTATTCAAATGTTTACATTAATGATTTCTGGTTTGTGTAAGTTGGCATAAAATGTGTTATTTCACTCATGATGTCGAAATTAAATGAAGTTCAGAATGAAGCAAACAGGCATTAAGATGTGATTTTCATAATGAAATGTCTTATCCTTTGTTTTATTTTTCCAGGAGTGGTACTGCTTGCGGGTGTAGGTGGTAGAAACCCACCTTGATGGACTCCACTCATCTTCTTTTGTGGTCAGTGGATATTTGGTAAGGCACATGGCCAAAAGCAGCATCGATGACCAACATGAACACCCTGGAACTTCAAAAGTGGCTTGGAAGCTGACCAGCAACCTTGCCATGCCTGTCCCCTATGAGCTGGTAGAGGTGCAGAATGGATTCTGAACTCTGCCTGAAGTTGTGGAAGACATCAGAATCCCGTAGCCATGGAGCAAAGATCGTGGTCTGGCGCTGTAAAGGCACACGGACTGGAGAGTGACAATATTATTTTGCTGCATCCCTCCTCCTTTTGCTGTCATTCTCAAATAAATAAAGACTTTAGAATTGAACATGTGTTTTGTGTGGGTGCCTACAGACAAAAGGGCCATCCACACTGTAAGATTTAGAGAAGACTTTATCCTTCAGATTGACATTTTCTATGTAGTGCAAGGGCCTGCCTGATTGCATCCAAATTGAAAGTGTTGAGGTTTGACCTTATATTATATGGTTTGGTTAAGTCTACAGGAAAAAGTCTAGACAAATTGTTAGTGTATGGCCCATTAAGCTGCCAAGGCCGGAGTTTTGCACTTTGCATGCTGCTTGTACTGGTGATGTGAGGGGTTGTAATGTAGAGTAGGGATGTGACAGTGTTGTGTTGAGGTGTGAGGCAAATGTAGTGTTGGACTATGAGGGTCTGTGTTGTTGAAATATGGAGAGAGTCCAATATCAGACACCTATGTTTATTGGTCAAGAAATTGTAAGAACCATGGTAAATATGTAAAGAATTGCATCTCGAGAAAACTAGGACCACACTGAGAAAATCAAAATTGTGTTGTTTCCATTGATGTGCTTGAAATTTGGGTAGGACACCCCCCCCCCCCCCAAATTCAAGATAGTTTAAAAAAACTGTTAAAAAAATGAGAGTGAAAAGAGATCCCAAGTGTAGTGATGTGATTTGAACCCATGACGTTGTTAACTGCAGTGAAGTTGCAAAGCACTTAGCTATTGTGCAGAATAAAGCTGTATGGTGGAAAAAAAGGAGTGTGTTAACGCTAAAAAGCACATATAGCTAAAGAACTAAACATTGTATGGAATCTGGGAAGAAGACCATGGTAAAATTGTGAGGTTTCATCTTGCCCTGAAGTAGGGTTGGGGTTTGGTCACTTGCCTTTGGTACTTTCAATCATAAGATCGATTCGACACACAGACAAGATCATAAAACCACTTAAAATGCTGTAAGCTTGCAAGCTCTTCTGAGTGTAACATTATTTAGCAATATATATGATGTAATCCGTTACATTTTAGCAATATAAACAAAAAAAGAAAATAAAAAAGTTAGGTGGAGATGGTAAGCCTCGAACCTACAGCAGAGGGAGATGAATTACAGACGTGTGATGTGTGCACTAATCCACTAGCCCACATCACTATGTGAAACTGCTATAAGCACGAAGACATAAGTTTGCGAATTGGCGAAGCCGCGATCGTAAGTGAATACCGCTGACGGCGGAATTCATTATTGCTGTTTCACTAGCCAATTCGCCGCAGCGCCAGTTAATTGATTTGAACGCGGCGAAACTGAAACACGTCATAGATGTTTGAAGCTGCAGTTTCTTTAAATCCGGCACCCCGTCTCAAGATAATGATACAACAACAGTATCCAAGATTACATATAGTCGGATCCCCATGATACTCCACCATCACAACTCCACCATCTTAGGAATACCGATGAACACTAGTGTATCATCGATTCCCAGATGAAATCCAAACATAGGATCCCATATAGTTAATAATAGATCATATATGCCATCATCACCATCATAACCCCAAGTAACATGCAGGGGCACAACATACGTGGTTAGGGACATATCTAACAAGATCCTTATCAAATATAACTTTGTTTATAAGATAAGCTAATACATAAACATAAATCAGAAAAACAAAATCAATAACAAAAAAATACGTAATAGAATAACCCAGTATTCATACTTAATGGTCTTAGAGTTCAATTATAGCTCTAGATGTGATATCTTTTGAGACTTTTGTCACAACTTAGATATTACAGAAAAGGTTTATAGCTCAGAGCATCATTCAGACCAGGTGCTGTTGTGGCATTAAGGTTATACTGTATATCCATCTTGCCTCCTGTTGTAGAAATTTTCTGTCAAAATGACTTCCCCTGGGGTCCTCTAGAACTTTCTCTAGGATGGTGAATTTTATTATTGATGTATAACGACTTTGTTTTATTGCCACATGCCATCCAATTTGGGGTATAAAGGAGTTTTTTCCTGATATCATAAATGTGATCATACATTCTTTTCCAGAAATTCCTTATAATTTTGCCGACAAAAAATGCTCCTCACCTGCAGAACATAATTTACACTACCCCAGATGTTTGGCAGTCCACACAATGCCCTACCGTGTGCGTGCAACCATTTGGAAATGTATACATTGATCCTTCCAGGATCCCCTCGCAATACTCATAGGCACCACATTTAAACATCCCAAGCCTGGTATCCTTTGCTAAAGGTGTCTCCTGAAAATGACTGAACTAACTGATCTCTTAAGGATCCTCCCTTTCTGTAGGTTACCTGTGGCTATCCCCTAATATATTTACACAATATAGGGTCACTTGTTAAGAGATGCCAGTGCTTGTGTATGTGCCAATTTGTGATGACTGGGAAAAGCGGTGACAATTCAAACTGTTTCCTGCTATTTTAGTTTTGGATGTCCAAACAGCATAGCATGTCTATCTTTTTGTTTGGCTCTATTATAAGCTTTTTTAAGAGTGGTTTTGGTATATCAACAGGACCCTAGACCTAAGTGATTCTGCCTCTTTTTCAAATTGTTCTTCAGAAGAACAATTGTGCTTAATCCGCAAGTATTGCGAATAATCTTTCACAGGTATCGGGAAGAGGGAGACACAGAGGATCTAGAAAACGTCACACTTCTGGTGGTACTAGTAATGGTGGTGGTAAGAAAAAAATGAATGTGCACACACATGTAACTAACTCGGATTCTGACACTGGTGAATATGTAGTAGGGTGGTGGGGCACTAGATGATGATCCACTGTTAGGGGCTACTGGCTCTACAATATCTGCCGCTAAAACAAACACTTTTCACTAACAAAAAATACAGACACGTTTGGACACGTCTCGAAGTTTGGGAGCTATTCCCAAAGGAACCAAAGATAAGGATTTTTTTAGTGCATCCTCCAAAACAAGACAACATCAACAAAAAGATATCTCCCCACAACCTTGACCGTTATGTAGTTAGGAAATAGTAGGAATTAAAATGAAAAGTAATTAATATATCTTCTCAGATACTTTAACAGATAGAAACCGATGTTTTGAGCTTGGGACTGTTTGTTTGTCCTGCTATCAAAGCAGACGGGTTTGAGATTGTGAAGGACCCTAATCTATTTGCACAAATACTCACATATAAATATTTATATGATGAGGAAAGGAAAAAAGAAAAAAAACAGGAAACAATTGATAAAGAACAAAGGAAAGGATTTACTGTTGGAGACTTTATGGCATTAAAAGATGTGATGGACCTCCTAAATGAAAATGAGGAAGCTTTAGGTTGCTCTTCCAAGGGGGGTACTCCTGACTATCCGTCGGAGTCCCCTCTTAGACACAGCCCCCAAGATCATTGAGAAAAAAATCTACACAATTTCCCCCGTTACAAACTAACCCAAGTATCTGGACATTTTGGCTCAAGTAACCAAGGAGCTTAAACAGCTAGACCTTAGTGATTGCTTTAATGAAAATATATCATCTGCGCAACAGAAAGCAATTAATATATTACAGCAGGATGACACTCTTACTATTAAAATGAACAATAAGGGTGGAAACGTGGTGGTGATGGACACACAAAGGTATAAATCCATGTGTCTGCAAATCCTTTCTATTAAGGATTTGTATGTAAAAATCTCAAAAGAAAAAAATCTGGATTTTAATAAGGAATTTGATCATTTAATTACTGAGGCCTATAGGAGTAGAATTAGTGACAAGAGGTTTTGAGGTTTTACAGATTCCAAATACAAAGATTCCATCCTTTTATGCACTATCTAAGACACATAAGGACCTGGTAAATCCACCCGGTCAACCTATTATCTCAGGTATCGGAGCAAAGACGGAAAAGGGGAGCCATCTGGTAGATGCCTTCTTACATCCCCATGTAATTAGCTTGCCTTCCTATTCTCAGGATAAATATAAAAAGAAATATACCCGCACCCTTATATGGAGCAGCAAACTCAAAAACACCTGGAATGTATGGTAAAAATCTAAAATACAAGGAGTCACGCTAAAATTAAGTCTGGCCAATTACATCAAGGAATTAGCTAATATCAAACAGAACCACTTAGTAGAAGTGCATAGTCCAGATCAAAACATGCATCATCAACAATAGGATAGGTGGTATGATCCACTTCTGCAACAGTTCATGTAGATATAACGATAGAATATTTCCACCCTGGTGAGTTTTAAGATGACATACAGCAACTTAGTGAATCCCTCCACCACATAGAGCCTCTTACCAGAGGGGAGAAGATAATGCACAGTGAGTAGTTGAGGACTACTGCCACCTATATCCAGCACAGCAGCTCCAGTATAATCAGCCACAGGGAGGAGCCGAGCCCACGTCACTCGTCACACCCGGAAACCGGAAGTGTTTGCTCCACTTTTGGTGCTTCCTAGCTGCTACATGCCTTTTTTATCCACCTGTGGGTGAGTGCAACTTGTATATTACAATAAAAACTGTGTTTTAAGCGTTATCACGCTATGGGCTTGTCCCATTTTTATTTCCTACTGCATACTTACCTGGTGAGAGCTGATCCTGTCTAAATTCAGTTTGGTTGGAGGCTATCTATGGTTAGTGTACTCCCTGTGGCTGATTATACCGGAGCCCCACCCCCTAGCAAGGGTCTATGAAACACTTCTGCCATATTCTAGCAATCTGCAATATATCTTTATATATTTCCTGAGGGACACTGTTCAGAAATATTATGGTCCCAAGTGAAAGAGTCCTTCACTCTTTCAACACAAACCACACATATAGAACCCATGATAACCGTGGTAACACAAAAGGCTGAGTCCAGTGTGGTTGTATAGCGAGTCTGATTAGTGCAGACCAGACTGGGGTTCTTGGTCACCTTGTGCCCCTTGAAGCAATCCAAACCACACTCTCAGTGTCCACTCTGCTACAACATACAACTATTCCTTCTATTCTGGTACCAGTAAAGTCCTACATACCTTTTTTATCCCTTTTTGTTAATTTTGTGATATAATTATGAATGTATGTCATTCCTACTGGTTTTTAGTATAGCACTTTATATTGGGATTTATTTGAGAAATACAATGTTTATACTAGAGAGATTTGTATGAGCAGTTTGCCTTTACCTTCGTCTAATTATCCAGCTTCCTATAGCTGAAAGACTAGAAGTGCTTCCTATACAGTTGATATTATTCGATTTGCACAGAGCTTATTTGTATTTTTTAAAAATCTTATACATCACAGTGTATTTCCCAAAAATATAGTTCTAAACAGAATGCGTTTTGAAATTCCACAATTAAATTCCTGTGGTTTTATCCTTCTTATAATAGGCACCTCCTGTAATCACCATCACCATGCCCTTCATATAACTCACCAGAAGTCAATGCTAGCAAAAAAAAAACAAAAAACAGCAAGACACATTTTATACCTGTATAAAGGAACATCACCTTCAAACCACCACTGTTTTCTTGAGGGTTTTAACTCTCCCAGCGATACCATCAAGCAATACATGCCAGGTCATCAAACCTATATAGCAAGGAAAGAACTGCATTGAATAAAATCCTCTAATAAATGTATTAAAATGTAACACAGTATGTTAAGATTGTAGTAACCAATAACAACCAAAAAGAAATAAGGTTTCTTTTTTTTTGGGTGACATTGTTAAAATTGTACAAAATGCTATGGGGTTGTAATGGAATTTTCATTTTGCAAATGAATTATCCCTTAGCTTAATGAATTTGGTCAAAATACCACAAATGCTCAAAATGTGCAAGAAAAATAAAAAAGTTTTTTTTCTTGTCTGTGATTGGATGATGGAAGTCAGCGGAGCTTCAACTCATTCAATTAGCTAAGTTAAATTTCCCTTGCAAGGCACATACTATTTGCCTTTAAGAAATCAATCCCAATGAGTTACTGCAGAACATTGCTCGTTTCATCATCTATTACATAATAATAATAGTCTAAGAAGGTTTCAAAAATGGTAATGTTGTGTTATGATGGCTTTGTAGTTGGTTTGTTATTTTTCTTAAGCAATTAACATCTTATTAAAAATATGAAAACCTGACACAGTTTGCATCTGTCCAGCTATTTGACTTTTTTCTCTTTTAATGACATGCATGTTTTATACATATGAAAAGGGACCATGAATATTAAAAGGCCATTTAAATGATATGTAGGCTTTCAATGCACACATCAAAGGTACAATCCAATGTGAAATTTATATACAGAAAATGATACATTGTGTAAATTAAAGTAATTGGGGTGATAGGGTACTAGAAAGCAGTTTCAAAAACATGTTAATGTGAGCCTAATCCCTCTTGGTTTAATTAGGCACCTTTCCAAGGGATGCATCAGTAAATGAGTAAATGATTTAGAGAAGAAAAAAAGATGAGAACTTGTTTTACCTGATTGCTTATCTAAACAATTAAAAGACACAGGTATTTTTAACGGACTGCTACATAGAGGCCCAAAGAGACTAGATTTCAGCACTAGATTTTTCCACTAATCAGATAAAATTGAAAAACAGCAAGCCTATTGTACAGTTATGGTACTACCTTAATTAACATGAATTATTAATGTAATTAGTGTTATAGTTAAAATGTATTTAACCAGTTCAGCCCCAAAGCAATTTTTAATTTTTTCACATACAGTACATGTAAAAATCATAATTTTTTGGCAATAAAATTACTTAAACCCCCAGAACATTATATATTTTCTGAAAGCAGCGGTAAAATAAAAAGATGATAGTTGCAGATTTTTGTGTCATGTGATATTTGCACAACTGTTTATTCAATTTTCAGAAGAAAATGTAATAAAATGAAATTAAGTTTAAAAAAACACACAAAACAATACTCAGTTTTGGTTAAAATATAAAATAAGAGGTTGCATCCAGTAAATAGATACCAAACATTCCATGTCTTAAAATTGTGTGCTCCTGCGTTATAGTCAAAAAGTATGGCGCTGAAAAATCTCCATAGGTGACACTGTAAAATCTGTTCCAGCTTATCAGTTTAGAGTTAACTAGGAGCTCTTTTACTAGAATTATTTTTTTCACTCTGACATTCGCAGCGATTTGTCACACATGTGGTGCGATTGCGGTTTACACTTGCGTGCTCACCCTTGGCTTATTCTAGTGTTTGTGCAGGTGTGCGGGGCAATAGAGGTCACACCAATACTTTTTTTCAATTTTAAAACTTTATTAGAATTACATTTATTTAAAACATATTTTCTTTTATATTTTTTATTTATTTTTACTTGATCGCTGTCACAAGGGGTTAATAAACCCTGATGTTATAGCATTGGGCAAGTGAAAGGGAACTCTTTTTGGAGACATTAGGGGTCTAATAGATTACCAGTTGTCTTCCTGGGCTCCGGTAAGAGCGGGAGAGCCCGGGAACCACAGTAGAGGGGGGCCCACGGGGGAGGAAACTGCATTGCCAGCTCTGTGAGAGTGGTCGGCAGCTATAGAGCTACTGCATCACTTTCACTTTGATGCCAGGAGCTGGCTAAACAAAACCCACACAAGCTGACGACTACTATTGCAGCCATCAGCTTGTGAGCTCTTTGGACGTATGTACACCCAAAGAGCTGAACTGGCTATAGCCATGTTCCCGCTGTCCATCATCAACAGTACTATGCAAAAGCTTTAGGCAGGTGGGGAAAAAATGCTGTAAAGTAAGATTGCTTTAAAAAAATGTTTTTTAATTGTTTGTTTTTATCAATTTACAAAATGTGAGCAAACAGAAGAAAAATCTTAATCAAATTGATATTTGTTGTGACTACCCTTTGGCTTCAAACCAGCATCAATTCTTACACTTTCACACTTTGTACACTTGAACAAAATCAGGGATTTTGTAGGATTAGAGTTAGGTGTATGATTAACAAATTATACCAAGAAGGTGTTAATGATCATCCGTTTCATATGTAAGTTGAAGCACAGTAATTTACTGAAACTGAACAGTGTAGAATAAAACTGGTTGAAGAACAGCCAAACTCTTTTACTAAAGAGAGGTTGTGGAAGACAGTTTCATGCCACAGGCCATACCCCCATGGCAAGTTCGAACACAGCAACAAGACACAATTTATCAGCAAAGTCTCTCCCGGGCAAAGGTTTCAAAGCAGGCAGGGGTTTAAAGATGTGCTGTTCAAGGTTTTTTGAAGAAGCACAAAGAATGGGGCAATGTTGTGGCCCATAGACTTAGTGGTCTGCCAAGGAAACTTAATGCAGCAGATGAAAGACATGCTTACTCCCCTTCAACAGCGGAAGATGTCCTGCAGTGCCATCAGCAAAGAACAGGCAGAAACCAGTGGGACCCAGGTACACCCAATTACTGACCGGATAAGTCTGGCCAGAAGTGGTCTTCATGGAAGAACAGTGGCTATAAAGCCATACTTCCAAAATGCAAAAAAAAAAAAAAAACTAAGCGACTCAAATATGCACAAAAACATAAGAACTGTATTGAATTGTAACTGTACTGTCTGCCCTCACATTGTAAAGCGCTGTGCAACCTGTTGGCACTATATAAATCCTGTATATTATTAATAATAATGGCAGCAGGCGCTCTGAACTGATGAGTCAGCTGTAGCAGGAGGCAGTTTGTTTACCAAGGGGTTCGTACAATAATGGGTGTGCCTGCAGGCAACAGTTAAACATGGTGGAAGTTACTTGTACATTTGGAGCTACATATCTGCTAATGGTGTTGGAGACTTGGTTTGGATCAATGGTGTCTTCAATGCTGAGAAATACAGGAAGGTATTTATCCATCATGCCATACAATCAAAGAGGTATGTGATTGGCCCTAAATGTATTCTGCAGCAGAAAATTGACCCTGAAAATACATCCAATGTCGTTAAGAACCTTCACTATCTTCGGTGTAAATAATAACAAGGATTCCTGGAAGTGATAGTTTGGCCCTCACAGAGCCCTGATCTTTACATCATTCAGTCTGTCTAGTATTACATGAGAGGATTTGAGGCAGCCTACATCCACAGAAGATGTGTGGTTAGTTCTCCAGCATGTTTAGAACAACCTACTTGTCGACTTCCTGCAAAAACTATGTGCATGTGTACCTAGAAGAATTGATGCTCTTTTGAAGGCAAAGAGTGGTCACACCAAATAATGATTTGATTTGGATTTCTCTTCTTTTCATTTACTTTTTATTTTGTTCATTGATAAAAATAAACTATTAACATTTCTGAAAACAATCTTAAGTTACAGCATTTTTTTCACACCTGCCTAAAACTTTTGCACAGTAGTGGAGTTTCTTGGAAGTTTTGTTAAAATGACTTATGCTGGCCATACACTAGCCGAAAAATTGTTTGAAAATCTGACATTTGGTCCATGTGTTCGTTTTTTGTCCAGTTAATGGGCACAAGTATAAAATCAGTTTTAACTTTTCAAAGCTGAAAAATGAAAGGAACAGTTTGGATAGTTCTGCCGAACTAATGATTAATTAAAAGGTTAATGTGTTTCTCTCCCAAACTGTTTGCACTAGGTATATGTGACAAAATGAAAGAAAAACTGATTCATTTATGTCAATTGAATGATTTATCAATCAATATTCGGTCATTACATGATCTCCTGCTCTCACGGCCGAGTGTTTGTTTTTTTTAAAACTGAGTTTGAACGATTTTTCGTATAGTGTATGACCAGTATTATTCAAGTATGTCTGGTACCATTTGTACTTCACCATGTTAGTGTATTTGACATCAGTGGTAAAGTAATCAGGGGAAGAGAAAATCAGCTTTCCCAGTTGTGAAGTTTGGTACCATGCTTTTCACAGTAAATAGTAAAAAGAATTCTGTAATGAGGGAAATTTGGTGGTGCCATTGCTTACTTCATTTTAAGAATGCTAGTTGCCTGACTTGCTCTGACTTTGATACTTTCTAAGCAACTGATCTAAAGCAAACTTGAAAACCATAAATGATCCTGGCCATTGACCCAAAAAGTACTGAATTCACTGGAATAACATGGCAGATAGGCAACTAGTTATTTTAGAAAAAAAAAGTTTAGCGATGGCAGTCTCCATTTTTTCCTGACTAAATGTTTGCTTAAAATTTATGTAAACCCTCGCCTTGTTAAACAATCCATTCCATTTAAGATTGAAATTAAATGCAAAACATTTGCGCATAGATATAAAAAAAAAAAATTATAAATACCTTTTTTCCCCTTTTTAATAAGTGATCACATAATCTCTGTTTTTAGCTGCATAGGAAGCTCAGGAAGGAGAAACTGCAGAACACTGATCTTCCCAGTAAATGGCTGTGAAGGGGGGAGGTGTGTCAAATCTGATCATTGGAGGAGAGCAGGCTGAGTTCCCAGCACAGCTAGAGAACTAACCACGCTCATGCCTAAAGTGATCAGTTTTTAATAGGAAATCAGATGGCCTGGGGGGAACACCAGGGGGTTGATTTACTAAAACTGGAGAGTGCAAAATCTGATGCAGCTCAGCATGGAAAACCCTCAGCTTCCTTTTTTTTTTGTCAAAGCTTAATTGAACAAGCTGAAGTTGGAAGATGATTGGCTGCCATGCACAAACAATCACATTTATGTATGTAATATTAATGTCATAAATCAGTGGGTCAGTGGTAACTATCTGAAGAGTAACAAACAGTCGCTATAAGTACATCTCTTTTCTTACTTTGTGCACTAACATATATATACACATATATATGGGGAGTTCTTGTGTACTAGGTTAGGATTTTTACCTCCATTAACTACTTGCTGACTGCCCCACACAGATTTACTGTGTCAGGGAGGCTCGGCTGCACATAATCACGAAGATCTACTGGATCTTAGATTAGATTAGACACAGCAGGAGCCAGACTGCGGAAGGAGCAGGCTAGATCTCCGCCGGTCTCCCACGGTCTTCAGCTACAATGACAGAAAGGGGGTTAAACCTGGCGCACAACTGGGAAAAGATAAGTGTCCAAAAAACAAAAAAATATATAACAACAAACGCTACCGCACACTCCAATGACCAACTTGTACTAATAAATGAGCACAATGACTAGATGGTATAAATTAAATAAGAAGAGTCCTTATATAAAGAGTCCATCTAAATACGTATCCATGCACCACACTCCGCAGGCTGCTCTGCAAACAAGTAGAAGGGGCTTGTGATGAGCTGCAGGGAGAAAACAGGCGCCACACTGAGTGCAGTATGTCAGGATCATATGTTTAATATATCAAATGAACAGGTACTCACAAACGGTATGATAAAAACAGCATAGCAGTATGTGACAGGGAAATCCCAGTGTCCAGATTCAGGATGGCACTAGCGGTCTCGAAGCCCTGGGTAGTAGCGAGTGGAGAATCGACACTTCCCATATGCTGGGGACACAGCGCTGGCCGTCCTGACGTCACTTCCGGGATACGTACTGGCGCCGGCGACGCGTTGTCGGAGCATGCGCTCCTTCTTCAGGCCGATAATGCGCCATTTTGGACGAGGGCTTAAATAGACAGAAGGGCAGAGCCAGCTGGGTCCTAAAGAGTGCCATAATTCTAACTCAAAAGGAAGAAGCCTGCTATAACACTGAACTGGAACGAAGTGTATTATAGACAAACAACCAAAGCAGTGGTCAACTGGAATGCAGTCATCAAGAAACACTTACATCACATTACATATGTATATATATCCCCATATTGTTGCACACAGGAATATATTATCATAATATAGTGATATAATTTAAATAATTTATTATAAAACCAAATATATAAAAAATCAAATATATAAAAATATATAAAAAAGGATATATATATAGAGATACCATTTTTCATTTCATAAAAGCCACCATATTTTTATAAAAAATACACCATATTTTTAAAAAAATGCACCATATTTTTTTTTTTTTTTTTTTTTTTTTATAAAAAAGCCACCATATTTTTAAAAAACACATATCTTGTCTAAAAATTATAGATCATATAAGTTATCTGAAAATTATCATCAGCCAACATATCCATCCAATAATGTATCCCATTGGATTATCCTAACTAAGTACATGGCCATTATAAAGGGTATTTTAAAAGGGTATTTTAAATAAGACAATAGGGCATATCTCTCAGATGTCCAAACAAAAATTATTGAATAGGATCAAATGAGAGAATTGGTCTCAATTTCCTCATTCAAACCACCCGGGTGGTTTGAATGAGGAAATTGAGACCAATTCTCTCATTTGATCCTATTCAATAATTTTTGTTTGGACATCTGAGAGATATGCCCTATTGTCTTATTTAAAATACCCTTTTAAAATACCCTTTATAATGGCCATGTACTTAGTTAGGATAATCCAATGGGATACATTATTGGATGGATATGTTGGCTGATGATAATTTTCAGATAACTTATATGATCTATAATTTTTAGACAAGATATGTGTTTTTTAAAAATATGGTGGCTTTTTTATAAAAAAAAAAAAAAAAAAAAAAAATATGGTGCATTTTTTTAAAAATATGGTGTATTTTTTATAAAAATATGGTGGCTTTTATGAAATGAAAAATGGTATCTCTATATATATATCCTTTTTTATATATTTTTATATATTTGATTTTTTATATATTTGGTTTTATAATAAATTATTTAAATTATATCACTATATTATGATAATATATTCCTGTGTGCAACAATATGGGGATATATATACATATGTAATGTGATGTAAGTGTTTCTTGATGACTGCATTCCAGTTGACCACTGCTTTGGTTGTTTGTCTATAATACACTTCGTTCCAGTTCAGTGTTATAGCAGGCTTCTTCCTTTTGAGTTAGAATTATGGCACTCTTTAGGACCCAGCTGGCTCTGCCCTTCTGTCTATTTAAGCCCTCGTCCAAAATGGCGCATTATCGGCCTGAAGAAGGAGCGCATGCTCCGACAACGCGTCGCCGGCGCCAGTACGTATCCCGGAAGTGACGTCAGGACGGCCAGCGCTGTGTCCCCAGCATATGGGAAGTGTCGATTCTCCACTCGCTACTACCCAGGGCTTCGAGACCGCTAGTGCCATCCTGAATCTGGACACTGGGATTTCCCTGTCACATACTGCTATGCTGTTTTTATCATACCGTTTGTGAGTACCTGTTCATTTGATATATTAAACATATGATCCTGACATACTGCACTCAGTGTGGCGCCTGTTTTCTCCCTGCAGCTACAATGACAGAAGAGCCGCCTGCC
The DNA here is from genome assembly GCF_965119305.1 of Pelophylax lessonae. Taxonomy (NCBI): domain Eukaryota; kingdom Metazoa; phylum Chordata; class Amphibia; order Anura; family Ranidae; genus Pelophylax; species Pelophylax lessonae. The sequence continues at coordinate 498,107,054 of NC_138769.1, read as the reverse complement.
TATGTAAACAAAGCAGGTGGCTCTTCTGTCAGAGAGGCAGATAAAGATTGTGTGATTCAGCTAATCTGAATCACCGCTCTCTCTCTCTCTGCCTCTGTCCAACCCATCCCCCCACACAGTTAGTAAGCACAATAGGGAACACATTTAACCCCTTGATCACCCCCAGTGTTAACCCCTTCCCTGCCAGTGTCATTTATACAGTAACAGTGCATATTATTTAGCACTGATTACTGTACTAATGTCACCGGTCCCCCAAAAAAGTAAAAAATGTCAGTTAGGGGTCTGATCTGTCCGCCGAAATGTCGCAGTCCCAAAAAAAATCTCTCATTGCGGCCATTACTAAAAATCTATCTCGTAGTTTGTAAACACTATAACTTTTGTGCAAACCAATTATTTGGGTTTTTTTTTAACCAAAAAAATACATAGCAGAATACAAATTGGCCTAAACTGATAAAAAACTAATTTTTTTTATTGGGAATGTTTTATAGCAGAAAGTAAAAAACATTGTGTTTTTTTCAAAATTGTCGCTCTTTTTTTGTTTATAGTGCAAAATTTAAAAACCACAGAGGTGATCAAATATTACATTACCAAAAGAAAGCTCTATTTGCAGGGAAAAAGAGGACATCAATTGTGTTTGGGTATGGTGTCGCATCACCTTGCAATTGTCAGTTAAAGCAATGCAGTGTCGAATCGCAAAAAATGGCCTGGTCATTAAGGGGGTAAAACCCTCCAGAGCTGAAGGGGTTAAAGTGAGTCTTTTGTACACAGTATAGATGGGCCGAACACCCCCCTGTTTGGTTCGCAGCAGAACTCCTGAAGAGGGGAACCTAACACATTTTGTTTTTCATTTTGGTGTGGGGTTCCCCTCCTAATCCATACCAGACCCAAAGGGCCTGGTATTGTTTATCTGTCAGCAGGGAAGCCCATTGACAGCTGATGACTCACTGGTTGTTAAAGACGCAGCAGCCCGCTTCCTGGGCCACTCCTTAACAACCAGCTTACACTGTGCCCTGATTGGGCAAAGCTTGTGTAGCGTGCAGTGCATTGCAGTTTGTTTGTCGGGGCGAACACCCTGCAAATTTTGGTGTTCTGCAAATAGCCGAACAGACAAATGTTCGGCCCGAGGTTATGCTCAAGCCAAATCGTTCGCCCATCCCTACTTACAACTAAAAAGTTGCTGCGTAAAGACTTCACTGATCCAGATCTAGCTGACAAACTACTCATGGGTCTAAATAAGGTTCTCAAACTGACCTCCTGTGAACAATGGAGAGAAACGCAACTGAAAATCGTCCGTAGGGCCTTTCTCCCCTTCGTTGTGAACAAAAACAACCTGAATGCAGCTATGTGTCCACGCCGTAAACAACCACACCACATCGCTTCTGGACCTGTTCTTCAAATGTCTCCTTTTGGAACCAGGTCATCACCTTTATACATAGAGTTACTCTAGCACATGTCCCGAGAGACTCTCTCCTCCTTTTATTTGGATACTGGAATAAGAAATTGAACCTTGCGCCTTCAGTGGCCTAATCAAGCCTCAAGGACTGAATACTACTCTGTCTCCTCACAGCATGCAAAACTATTCCACAAAATTGGATCTCCTCCCCTGGCCCTTCCAGCATACAAACCAAACAAGAGCTAACTCGTTTACTTCATAGGGAGAAATTCAACACTGACTTCAATCACTTACCATCTAAACAACACTTCCTAAATCGATGGCAACCATTCATGGAATCTACTTTATCACCAACTTTTCTGTCAACCTGTCAACTACAAGGCTGGCCCACGTCCACCTTAGAGTTTCACACAGTGGCATTCTAAAGACCTTCTTCATTCCAAACTTGGCCCTCCTCTGGAGCCCTCTTTTGTCGTACTCCCCCCCCCCCCCCACACGTTCCCTCCCCATCCTTTCCCCTCACTGAGATCCATCCAGTTTGGTCTATCCAGTTTTTTGGCAGTATTTCTATGATTCACCTTGTTTTGCTATTTTCTGCGTTGGTCCTCAATCTGTTACTATCTTATTACCAATTTAATGCTCAGTTAAATCGGTTATATTTTTCTGTACAGGCGATTCGGGCCATTTTACCCGACGCCTTCCTGTGTTTTGAATATTGAAAATCCAATAAAATGTATTAAAAAAAAAAAAGTTGTTGCAATTGAAGTTAATTTGTTTTGCAAATATCTGTAGAGGGGAAAAGTTCTAACCCGAACAGCGAATCCCATTGAAGTCTATGGGAGCCGAACAGGAAAAATCAAAAGTGCTAATTTTGAGGCCTTATATGCAAGTAATTGGCCATACAAGTGGTATGGGATATTAGGACCGTGGGACCCCACGCTTATGGACTAAGTGCTAAAGTGCCAAAAATATGTTCTGATGAATGTGCTAATAAATATAATTGGTGTTTTAGTAAAAGCTGCTAGCTGCAGTGAAAAGTGCTAGTGCTCTTTTGGAAATGAGAAATGTGATTGCAGCGCTGCTTAAAATTGATTATAATACTCTTTAAATTCGAGTGAATTCGAGTAATTCTTAAACATCAAAAATTCATAAATTCATAAAAGATCATATACTTCATCAAATGCAAATGTGATCATAAGTAGTGCTTTAAATTAAATGTCCATTAATCCATCCTTCCGGAAAGGTGAATCCTTCCAACATAATCATAAAGTGCTTGAGTGCTTGATCTGTGCTTTATGCGGGGTTTCCCCCTTTGGTTATCTACTTACCACCAAGTAGTTAATAGTAGGCATGAAATAGACTGTTGCACAGAGCTTCTCCGATTAATAAAAGATCGTTGCTGGAAGGTAAAGATCCATCCCCGGTATCCTCATAAAAGAAAACTGATCATGGTGAAGATCGTTTTAACAAAGCATTTATTGGGGTATACTGCAGGGTTTATACTCACAAACATAATAACAAAGCATGCAGGAATACAAAGGACGGCTCGGCGGTGAGCTGCTCCCGCAGCATACGATCCACCGGCCGGGAATCACGTGGTACTCGCTCGACCAATCGCTAGACACGTTTCGCTGTAAGACCCAGCGTCATCTGTAGCCCTGGGGGGACATGTATCAAAAAAAATTGTAAAAACTCAATGCTTAAAGTGCAACAATAAAAATGAAAAATTGATGGAGACAAGGGCCTCTTCCCAACAACCCTGGGCTGTTGTTGTGAGGGTCTGCAGGGGGGAGGCTTATCGGAATCTGGAAATCCCATTTAACAAAGGGGCCCCCAGATCCCAGCCCCCCCCCTCTTGTGAATGGTTATGGGGTACATAGTACCCCTACCCATTACCCAAAAAAGTATACAAAATAATTAAAAACACAGAAATTTTGTAAAAAAAACAGTGTCAACTGATGGAAATCCATCATCAATCATGCCACCTGCTGCACCACCGACACGAAAAAAGAAAAAAGGTCAGTTCTCGTTGAATGTTTCCCGCAGTCTGCCTGCACTGCGATTTTACAGTTTTTATATAGGGAAGGTGCAGGAACACACCGGTGGTGGCCCCACCCCTCATGATGTCACAGACTGGTGCATGCTGGATCGGTGATGTCACGAGGGACGGGCCCAACAGGTGACATGCCCTGATAAGGGTCTGGTACATTTTTTGGGGGGGACCCCCACAACATTTCTTTTTACATTTTGGCGTGGGGTTCCCCTTAAAACTCATACCAGCCCCGAAGGGCCTGGTATAGACTGGGGGGCTTTGCCTAATCAGGGAGCAGCATTGCAGGGTGTTTGGCGGGGTGAACACCCTGCAAATTTGGCTGTTTGGTGAATGGCCAAACAGGCAAATGTTCCACCCTAACTCATGTTCGGGCCGAACCGTTCACAAATCCCTAGTACACACTTAAATCAGCAGAGTATTTCCTAGCCTCATCTCATAGCGCCATGTGCTTGTGAGGTTTATTCAGTCTCTTGGCATTAAAGTCGTATTAAACCCAAAAATGTAATATATTGTGAATTACCACTCATTAGATGTTGTGACTGCATTAGTTTTATTTCTTTAGGCTTTTTCTCTCTTTGTTTTCACCTGGTGATCTGGCTAGTAACATACCCCTATATTATAGTGTCCCCATTCTGGATGAATGAGCACAGAGGGCACCTTTGGTCATCAGCATTGTCTTTCTGGGGGTTTGGAAGTGCTAGATGTACTAGCAGATTTAGATACACTAAAAAATTGAAGAAAAACTCCAGCTAACACTTTATAAGCAGTTACCGCAACATTTTTTGGGGGGTAAAGGTTTTACTTAAATAAAAGCTGGTCATTTTAAGCACCCCTGTCAGTGTTAAATGTTTTGTATGTAACTGCTATAAGAGAGCTTATTCTTTTGAAAAAAAAAACAGACTTTCTGGCTGGATCACCAGGTTAAAATAGGAGAAAGAAAGCATAAATTGGTAAGCTGCAATATAATAAATGTTTATTTTTAGGTATAATACAGTTTTAAAGAGGATGTAAAGCTTCTTCTCTAAGTTGTACCTATAGGTATGCCTATGATAACATGCACTGTTTAGGAGATATTTACTTTGCATGCAGCCAATGACATCACTGGCGTATGTACTCTAAGGAACGGCTGCCTGTACTGTTCCTTCAGAGCCCTGTGCGGTGAGTGCGCGGGAGTGATGTCATTGTGGATCCAGCCAATCAGATGGCTAGAGGATGTGAACCTGGAAGAAAGATGGGTGAACATGTCGGCCGTGTCAGTGGTGAATGGGTGCCACTGTGGGAGCTTCGTTCTAAGGTAAGTATTTCATAATGAGCTAGTATGCGATACATACTAGGTCATTATGCCTTTGTCTTTCAGGTTTGTTTTTTTTTTAATCTGTTTTTTTTTAGGTTTACCATTCTTTTTAAGTGATAGATGTTTAAAAACCAGAGGTATAACTAGAACCTTCAGGGCTCAGGTGCAGGAAGCCATAAAGGGCCCCCTGACCCCCCCCCATTCCATTAGAGCCAGGGGCCTGTTACTCCCATTGTGGGGCCCTTTATTATGGTCCCACAGCGGGACCCTTCCTGTCGTCTTTGGTAGGGTTGCCACCTTTTCTTCAAGTCAAACCTGAACACTTTAACAGCGCAAGGCAATTTCTAATCATATGGATTTAATCACAAGAGTCCCCTTACAGTTAGAATCCACAGAGTTCCCCCTTTACATATGACTCCCCAGAGTTTCCCTTTACATCTGAATCCGCAAAGTTCCCCTTTGCATCTGAATCCACAGAGTATCCCTTTACATCTGAACCTGCAGAGTTCCCCTTTACATCTTAATCCGCAGAGTTCCATTTAAAGCTAAACTCTTAGATTCTGCAGATTCTTATGTAAGGGAGAACTCTGGGGGCTCTAATATAAAGGGGAACGCTGAAAGCTCTGATGTATGGAGAGAACTCTGATGTAGGGGAATACTGATAAACTCTGATATAAGGGGGCCTCAGAGCCCCCCGCTTACACCATACAGTAGTTCCCAGCATTGCCCTTGAATTAGGTTTCCCAGAGTCACCTATACATCAGAGTTTGCAGAGTTCTCCCTTACATCAGAATTTGCAGAACGCCCATTACATCAGAATCCGCAGAGCCCCCCTTACATCTGACTCTGCAAAATTACCACTTACACTGTAAGAGGGATCTCTGTGGAATCTGGGGTCAAGGGTAACTCTGATTGAGGGGGTCTCTGCTCACCAAAGCCCCCCTTACATCAGAGTCCACAGAGCACCGCTTACATCTGAGTCCTCATTACATTAGTGTGCTCACTGGGAGCAGGAGAATGAAGGGGGGGGGTCTTCTCTTTCCTTTTCTCTTTCTCCCTCTCTCTCATTTTCTCTTTCCATCTTTGTTCATCCTAATTTAATCTCACTCCATTAGTTCAGCATCTGTTCACACCATAAACCTGCATTTGGGGTGACATTAATTTATTATTGACACCCGCTGCAGATCACAAATCTAATGGGGTGGGGCAGGTGTTACAAGAGGTTGTAACAGTGGGAAATGAGCTGATGGAAGATTAGTGATAGGCTTCCCTGAAGAGATGAGTTTTCAGGGATCGCCTGAAAGCAGCTAGAGTAGGAGATAACCGTACAGGTTGAGGTAGAGCGTTCCAGAGGATGGGAGAGGCCCTGGAGAAATCCTAGAGACGAGCATGGGAGGAAGAGACAAGTGAGCTAGAGAGTAGGAGGTCTTGAGAGGAGCGGAGAGGACGGTTTGGGTGATATTTGGAGACAGGATTGGTAATGTAGCTCGGGGCAGAGTTTTGAATGCCTTTGTATGTTGTGGTTAGTATTTTGAATTTCAATTGCTTGGCAATCGGGAGCCAGTGTAGGGATTGGCAGAGAGGGGAGGCAGACACTGAGCAGTTGGTAAGGTGAACAAGCCTGGCAGCAGCATTCATGACAGACTGAAGAAGGGATAGCCTATAAAGTGGTAGACCTATGAGAAGGGAGTTGCAATAGTCGAGGCGAGAAATAACAAGGGAGTGAATGAGTAGCTTGGTGGTTTCAGTTGTTAAAAAGGGGCGAATTTTAGAGATGTTACAGAGGTGAAGTCTACAAGTTTTTGACAATGATTGGATTTGGGGCTGAAATGACAGGTCAGAGTCTAGGATTACACCTAGTACCCTGGCTTAAGGGGAGGGATTGATGATTGCATAACTAATTTTGATGAAAAAGTCATGGAGGGGGGCATGGGTAGGGGGGAATATTACCAGCTCAGTTTTACAGAAGTTTAGTTTGAGGAAGTGGTGTGACATCCATGTTGATATGTCAGTAAGTTAGCAATGCGAGAGGAGATTGAAGGAGTGAGGTGAGTAGTAGACAGATAGATTTAAGTGTCATCAGCGTATAGATGGTATTGGAAGCCGTGGGTGGTTATCAAGGGAACAAGGGAGGCAGTGTAGATAGAGAAGAGAAGGGGTCCAAGAACAGAGCCTTGGGGAACCCCCACAGAAAGGGGCAATGGGGAGGAGGAGGTAGAGTTGTGGGTAACACTGAAGGAGCGCTGTGATAGGTAGGAGGAGAACAAAGATAGAGCAGAATCTTGGAGGCCAAGGGAATCTTGGAAGCCAAGGGTTTATTAAGAAGGAGCGGGTGGTCAAAAGTATCAAAGGCCGCAGAGAGGTCAAGTAGTAGGAGTATGGAGTAGTGGCCATTGGTTTTAGCGGTTAGTAAATCGTTGGTGAGTTTTAGTAAGGCAGTTTCTGTGGAGTGCTGCGAGCGAAAGCCAGGCTGTAAGGGATCAAGAAGCTCATTTTCACTGAGGTAGGAGCTGAGACGGTTGTAGACTACGCGTTCTAGAAGTTTAGAAGTGAATGGGAGCAGTGAAATGGGTCTTAGGTTGTTCAGGTTGGTGGGGTCCAGTGAAGGCTTTTTAAGTATAGGAGTGATCTGCGCATATTTTAGAGGGGAAGGGAAGGTGCCACTAGAGAGGGAGAGATTGAAGATGTGAGTAATGGAACATAGGATAGAATAAGAGGGTGTTCGTAGTAGCTGTGAGGTAACAGGATCCAGGGAACAGGTCGTTAGGCGGGCATCTAAGAAATTTTTTTTAACCTCTTCAGTAGTAGCCAGTTCAAAGGAGGAGAGTGTTGACTGTGCTGTTAGGCAGGGTATGTTAAGTGGGGAAGATGTGCGCGCAGTGGAGGTGTCCTCACGTATTGCATCAACCTTGTCTTTGAAGTGATTGGTAATCTCTTGGGCAGTGAGTGAGTTAGTGAGTAGAGGGGGTGGGGGACGAAGCAGAGAGTTAAAAGTTGAGAAGAGCCGGCAGGGACTGGATGACAGGGTAGTAATAAGAGAGACAAAGTAGGCTTGTTTGGCAGCATGGAGGCATGAATTGTATGTTTGGAGAGCAGATTTATATAGGGTGAAGTCCTGCAGGCATTTGGTTTTACGCCACCGTCGTTCAAGAGCACGGCAATGTCTCTTGAGACTTCTACTGTTGTCAGTTTGCCAGGGTTGCAATGGTTGGGGCCTGATTCTGCGTGTAGTTAGAGGAGCAAGTGCATCAAGTGATGATGAGAGTGAACTGTTGTAAACAGAGGTGGCCAGGTCAGGACAGGAGAGGGGAGAGATTAAGTAATGTAGGTGGTCAGTAACAGAATAGAGGAGAGAAGGGTAAAGTAACGAAGGTTCCTACAAGTAATTGTTTGCTGCTTGGAGGGATGGGTGATTTGAGGCAAGGATACAGTGAAACTGATGAAAATGTGATCAGAGAGAGGAAATGGGGTGTTGGTGAGGTTGCCAGCAGAGCAGAGATGGGAGAATATAAGGTCGAGGGTATTAGCATTGGAGTGAGTGGAAGTGTGTGTCCATTGGGTTAGGTCAAAAGAGGAGGTTAAGTTGAGGAGTTGAATTGTAGCTGGGCTGTTAACATTGACAGGGAGCAGTATTCATGATCAGGGATCATGCTCTGTGAGCATGAGGTGAACCAGCCCTCGTGGCTACTCCATGTCTTCATCTCTATCTTTTGTCTGTATGCAAAAAATTAAAAAAGTTTGGCTTATTGCACACTAAAGGACATTTCCATTACACATGTTCAAATAAGTAAATTAAGTCCATGTCCTAGCAATTCCTAAAGCACTTTGCAGACAAGACTGTAGTATTCATGATGTGGAAGTTAATGCTGCTGTTTGGTGAACAATGGCCACATTAACACATTTTAACTGCCTGTACAGTGTTTGGACTACAGAGCCTGCAGAGGGCGATTCCTTTTCTGCCCTACACTGAGCAGTGACACAGGGAGATGTCTCTCAGCCTCTCACAAACATCTCTATCCTGTTCTCTTGTGTCCTGTTCTAGATGTGACATCACAGGGCATGTGAGGAGGAGGCTAGGCAGAGTGACATAATAGATTTCATCGGAGGAGGCTTCCTGACAGGATGACAAAAGCGGTGGATGTTGACTCTTTAAGAAAAGTAGAAGAGAAACAGCACATTAAGATTCAAGAGCGGAATCTCTGCTTCTGCTTTTAAAGAACAGAAGTTGACAAGAGCAGGGGCCTGGTCACAATTGTGCCCCCTGTGCCCCCTGTAACTACACCAGTGTTTAAGACTAGGGTTGAGCGAACACCTAGATGTCCGTGTTCGACGGGTTCGGCCGAACTTTAAAAAAAAGTCCGGGTCCGTGTCCCGGACTTTTACCGAACTTTTCCCGGACACCGAACCCCATTGAAGTCAATGGGGACCCGAACTTTAAGGCACTAAAATGGCTCTAAAACACCAAAGGAAAGGGCTAGAGTGCTGCAAATGGCAGCAAAACGTAATTAAGAGCATGGCAAGTGCTCTGCAAACAAATGTGGATAGGGAAATAACTTAAAACAACAAAAAAAAAACAGAAAAATAAAACAATGTTCTTCTTCATCTCTGAAGGACGAGGCCCATATGGAGTAGGAGGGAGGTTGAGGTGGTGGTGGATGTGGCGGTGACATAGGCGTGCGCACAGGGTGTGCTGGGTGTGCCTGGGCACACCCTAATCACCTAGGGCACATAGCATTGCCAGTGAGGAGATGGGAAAGATCTCCCTGGGACCTGCTCTGCTCTATTTCTCCTTGCCTACAGGTACATGGCCCCGATACATTACTCTCCCTGCTGGCAAACACATGCATGTGTATTTCAACTTTGGGGTGCACACCTTAATGCAATAGGCTGCGCACACCTATGGGCGGTGTAGGTGGAAGCGGCGGTGGAGGAGGACCAGGGCCGGATTAACAGCATCATGGGCTTGGTGCTGAGGATTTTGAAGGGCCTTAAGGGCCGTGCCTTGCCATGCACCCAGAGGAGGAAGGGTGCAGCCATGCATGCCTAATTCAACATGGGATGCTGTCTCTGAAGCCCATAAACACATCCATGCATCGCCAACTGTCCCTCCTTGTCCGGCCTTCACGCTGTGTGGGGAGGTTCTGAGGGTGCTGCCTGGGGAAGCGAGCATAGAAGCCAGACTTCTGTGTTTACAAGTGACAGAAGAGCGGTAACAGTGAATATGGCCAACCCGGGGCCTATATAAAAGGTAGGGGCCTGGAGCTGCAGCTCCAATAGCCCCTACATTAATCTGGCCCTGAGGAGGAGGACGAGGTAGCCAACACTGCTTCTTTTCAAAAATTTTAAATGAGGGTACACCCCAAAAGAGTGAGAAAGAGCAAAAATGGAACAATGGGTGGGTAAGGTCGGTATCCATTGCTATTCTGCATAAGGTACGGAAAAGTCCCGTGGGATCCATGCCTGGTTCATTTTAATGAACGTGAGCTTGTCCACATTGTCTCTGGACAGGCGGCTGCGCTTGTCTGTTATAACGCCCCCAGCCGTGCTAAATACCCGTTCAGATAATACACTGGCTGCAGGGCACGCCAGCACCTCCAAGGCGTAAAGGGCAAGCTCAGGCCATGTGCCCAATTTGGAGACCCAGAAGTTGAAGGGGGCAGACCCGTCATTCACTACATGTAGGCGTGTGCACACATACTGCTCCACCATGTTGGTAAAATGCTGCCTCCTGCTAAGACGTTCCATCTGAGCTGCTGGTGCTGCTGTTTGTTGTGGCGTGCTGACAAAGCTTTTCCACATTTCGGCCATGCTAACCCTGCCTTCTGAGGTGCTGGCGGTGCCCTGGTTGCGTTGGCGACCTCCTCCTCCTCCTCCTCTGCCTTGTGCTTCCACTGTGGCCCCGCTGTCAGATGGGAATGCCAGCAGCATGGCGTCTACCAGCGTGCGCTTGTACTCGCGCATCTTGCGATCGCGCTCCAGTGAGTGAATTAAGGACGGTACGTTGTCCTTGTAACGGGGATCCAGCAGCGTGGCCACCCAGTAATCAGCACAAGTTAGAATGTGGGCAACTCGGCGGTCGTTGTGGAGACACTGCAGCATGTAATCGCTCATGTGTGCCAGGCTGCCCAGAGGCGACGAAAGGCTGTCCTCTGTGGGAGGTGTATCGTCCGTGTCCTCTGTATCCCCCCAGCCACGCACCAGTGATGGCCATGAGCTGGCCTGGGTGCCACCCTGCTGTGAACATGGTTCCATCTCCTCCTCCAGCTCCTCCTCCTCCTCATCCTCCTCATCCTCCAGAACTGTGCCCCTGCTGGACAATTGCGTCCCTGGCGTTTGCGTGTGCAGGAACCCACCCTCGGAGCCCCTTGCGAATGACTGCCCTGAAAGCCTTGGAAATGTTACCTCTTCATCCTCCTCCTCCTCCTCATCCTGTGCCACATCCTCTTCCATCATCGCCCGAATTGTTTTTTCAAGGAGGCATAGAAGTGGGATAGTTAAGCTGAGAACGGCGTCATTGCCACTGGCCATGTTGGTGGAGTACTCAAAACAGCGCAACAAGGCACACAGGTCTCGCATGGAGGCCCAGTTATTGGTGGTGAAGTGGTGCTGTTCCGCAGAGCGACTCACGCGTGCGTGCTGCAGCTGAAACTCCACTATGGCCTGCTGCTGCTCGCACAGTCTTTCCAGCATGTGCAAGGTGGAGTTCCACCTTGTGGGCACGTCACATATGAGGCGGTGAGCGGGAAGGCCGAAGTTACGCTGCAGCGCTGCCAGGTGAGCAGCAGCAGGGTGAGAACGCCGAAAGTACGCACAAACGGCCCGCACTTTCTGCAGCAGCTCTGACATATCGGGGTAGTTTTTAAGGAACCTCTGCACCACCAAATTCAGCACATGCGCCAGGCAAGGGATGTGCGTCAAACCGGCTAGGCCCAGAGCTGCTATGAGATTTCGCCCGTTATCACACACCACCAGGCCGGGCTTGAGGCTCGCTGGCAGCAACCACTCATTTGTCTGCTGTTCCATGCTCCTCCACAACTCCTGCGCGGTGTGTGGTTTGTCCCCCAAACAGGCAAGTTGTAAAACTGCCTGCTGTCGTTTACCCCTGGCCGTGCTGAAGTTGGTGGTGAAGGTGTTACGCTGTCCGGATGAGGAGGCGGTAGAGGATGAGGAAGCGGAGTAGGAGGAGTTACGAACAGGAGGCAAACTGAAGCGCCCTGCAATCCTCGGTGGTGGAAGGACATGCGCCAAATTGCTATCCGCCTCAGGCCCATCCGCCACTGCATTTACCCAGTGTGCCGTTAGGGAGATATAACGCCCCTGACCGTGCTTACTGGTCCACGTATCCGTAGTTAGGTGGACCTTGGCACAGATGGCGTTGCGCAGTGCACACCTGATATTTTCCCCCACTTGGTTGTGCAGGGAAGGGATGGCTTGCCTGGAAAAGTAGTGGCGGCTGGGCACGACGTACTGTGGGACAGCCACCGACATAAGGTTTTTAAAACTGTGCGTCTCCACCAGACGGAATGACAGCATTTCAAAGGCCAATAATTTTGAAATGCTGGCATTCAGGGCCAGGGATCGCGGGTGGGTAGGGGGGTACTTCCTCTTCCTCTCAAGTGTTTGGGAGATGGAAAGCTGAACGCTTCCACGGGACATTGTGGAGATGGTTGTTGGTGACCCAGGTGGTGGTGTTGCTGACAGATCGTCTGTTTGCGGGGTGGCAGGTGCCGGTATCACTACAGATGTGGCTGGAGCGGCCGAGACTGCAGCAGAAGAGGAAGCAGGATGAGCCAGAGACGTTTCTTGGTTTTGAAGGTGTGTACTCCACTGCAGCTCGTGCTTTGCACTTAGATGCCTGATCATGCAGGTTGTGCTCAGGTTGAGAAGGTTCATGCCTCGCTTCAAGCTCTGATTGCACAGGGTGCAAACCACTCGTGTCCTGTCATCAGCACATTTTCTAAAGAACTTCCACGCTAGAGAACTCCTTTGAGCTGACTTTGGTGCGCTCGTTCCCTTGCTGCGTTGGGCAGTAGCGGGCGTAGTGTCTAGGGCACGGCCGCTCCGCTTCTGCACCCTGCTCCCTCTTCTGCTGTGCTGGTGGCTCTGTGCGACCACCGCCTCTTCCTCCAAACTACTCAGGTCACCTGCATGACGTTCATTCCATGTGGGGTCGAGGACCTCATCGTCCTCCACATCATCTTCCACCCAGTCTTCACCCCTGCCCTCCTTGTCGGTCTCCACAATGCTGAACGCCGCAGCAGTTGGCACCTGCGTTTCGTCATCATCGGAGACGTGCTGCGATGATCCTTGCATGTACTCATCTTGAGAAATAAGTGGTTGGGCATCGCTGCACTCAATCTCTTCCACTTCTGGGGCAGGGCTAGGTGGATGGCCCTGGGAAACCCTGCTGACAGAGTCCTCAAAAAGAATAAGAGACTGCTGTATGGCTTGGGGCTCAGACTGCTGGCCTGATTTGCAAGGGGGTGAGGTGAAAGACGGTTGGACATTGGCTGCAGGTGCCAACTCTGACCTTTCTGCAGTAGACTGGGTGGGAGACAATGTGAAGGAACTGGAGGCACTGTCAGCAGCAAACCAATCTACTATCGCCTCAACTTGTTCTGGCCTCATCACTTCTAGGGGCGTTTGATGCCCTACCAAATACTGATGCAGGTTCTGTCGCCTACTCACACTTGAGGAAGGTGTTTCACTTGTGCGTGTAGCTGGCACAGATCGACCATGTCCTCTCCTTGCAACAGGAGCTCTACCAGCAGCACCACGACCCAGGCCACGGCCCTTATTTGACGGTCTCCTCATATTTCTGTAATTTAAGATCTTGCCCTAGAAAGGTTTTTATTGAATAGCGGAATAGAAAATATGATCCAAAAAAAGTGTATGTATATCACACGTACACAACCACACTAGGTCCCAATTACTATTGTTTGTACCCCTAAAAGGCTAGATGAGGAGTAGCGGGAGTATGGAACAGGCAGCACCCTCAAACCTTCAGAAGTATGAGATGAACCCCAACAACTTGGAAAGGTGGATCTCTCTCACACGTACCGACACAGACTATCCCGCAATTCAATTGATCCTCAAAGGTTTTTATTGAATAGCGGAATAGAAAATATGATCCAAAAAAAGTGTATGTATATCACACGTACACAACCACACTAGGCCCCAATTACTATTGTTTGTACCCCTAAAAGGCTAGGAGTAGGGGGAGTATGGAACAGGCAGCACCCTCAAACCTTCAGAAGTATGAGATGAACCCCAACAACTTGGAAAGGTGGATCTCTCTCACACGTACCAACACAGACTATCCCCCAATTTAACTGATCCCCAAAGGTTTTTGATTAAATAGCGGAATAGAAAATATGATCCCAAAAAAGTGTATGTATATCACACGTACACAACCACACTAGGCCCCAATTACTATTGTTTGTACCCCTAAAAGGCTAGGAGTAGGGGGAGTATGGAACAGGCAGCACCCTCAAACCTTCAGAAGTATGAGATGAACCCCAACAACTTGGAAAGGTGGATCTCTCTCACACGTACCAACACAGACTATCCCCCAATTTAACTGATCCCCAAAGGTTTTTGATTAAATAGCGGAATAGAAAATATGATCCCAAAAAAGTGTATGTATATCACACGTACACAACCACACTAGGCCCCAATTACTATTGTTTGTACCCCTAAAAGGCTAGGAGTAGGGGGAGTATGGAACAGGCAGCACCCTCAAACCTTCAGAAGTATGAGATGAACCCCAACAACTTGGAAAGGTGGATCTCTCTCACACGTACCAACACAGACTATCCCCCAATTTAACTGATCCCCAAAGGTTTTTGATTAAATAGCGGAATAGAAAATATGATCCCAAAAAAGTGTATGTATATCACACGTACACAACCACACTAGGCCCCAATTACTATTGTTTGTACCCCTAAAAGGCTAGGAGTAGGGGGAGTATGGAACAGGCAGCACCCTCAAACCTTCAGAAGTATGAGATGAACCCCAACAACTTGGAAAGGTGGATCTCTCTCACACGTACCAACACAGACTATCCCCCAATTTAACTGATCCCCAAAGGTTTTTGATTAAATAGCGGAATAGAAAATATGATCCCAAAAAAGTGTATGTATATCACACGTACACAACCACACTAGGCCCCAATTACTATTGTTTGTACCCCTAAAAGGCTAGGAGTAGGGGGAGTATGGAACAGGCAGCACCCTCAAACCTTCAGAAGTATGAGATGAACCCCAACAACTTGGAAAGGTGGATCTCTCTCACACGTACCAACACAGACTATCCCCCAATTTAACTGATCCCCAAAGGTTTTTGATTAAATAGCGGAATAGAAAATATGATCCCAAAAAAGTGTATGTATATCACACGTACACAACCACACTAGGCCCCAATTACTATTGTTTGTACCCCTAAAAGGCTAGGAGTAGGGGGAGTATGGAACAGGCAGCACCCTCAAACCTTCAGAAGTATGAGATGAACCCCAACAACTTGGAAAGGTGGATCTCTCTCACACGTACCAACACAGACTATCCCCCAATTTAACTGATCCCCAAAGGTTTTTGATTAAATAGCGGAATAGAAAATATGATCCCAAAAAAGTGTATGTATATCACACGTACACAACCACACTAGGCCCCAATTACTATTGTTTGTACCCCTAAAAGGCTAGATGAGGAGTAGGGGGAGTATGGAACAGGCAGCACCCTCAAACCTTCAGAAGTATGAGATTGTGTTCACTGTACCCCACAAAGATTGAGTTCACTGCACCCCACAATGATTGTGTTCACTGCACCCCAGAAAGATTGTGTTCACTGCACCTCACAAAGATTGTGTTCACTGTACCCCCCAAAGATTGTGTTCACTGCACCCCACAAAGATTCTGTTCACTGTACCCCACAAAGATTGTGTTCACTGCACCCCAAAAAGATTGTGTTCACTGCACCCCAAAAAGGATGTTGTTCACTGCACCCCAAAAAGGATGTTGTTCACTCCACCCCAAAAAGATTGTGTTCACTGCACCCCACAAAGATTGTGTTCACTGCACCCCAAAAAGATTGTGTTCACTGCACCCCAAAAATGATTTTGTTCACTGCACCCCAAAAAGGATTTTGTTCACTGCACCCCAAAAAGGATGTTGTTCACTCCACCCCAAAAAGATTGTGTTCACTGCACCCCAAAAAGATTGTGTTCACTGCACCCCACAAAGGATTTTGTTCACTGCACCCCAAAAAGATTGTGTTCACTGCACCCCCAAAAGGATGTTGTTCACTGCACCCCAAAAAGGATTTTGTTCACTGCACCCCAAAAAGATTGTGTTCACTGCACCCCACAAAGGATTTTGTTCACTGCACCCCACAAAGATTGTGTTCACTGCACACCAAAAAGGATTGTGTTCACTGCACCCCAAAAAGATTTTGTTCACTGCACCCCAAAAAGATTGTGTTCACTGCAGCCCAAAAAGATTGTGTTCACTGCAGCCCAAAAAGATTGTGTTCACTGCAGCCCAAAAAGATTGTGTTCACTGCAGCCCAAAAAGATTGTGTTCACTGCAGCCCAAAAAGATTGTGTTCACTGCAGCTCACACACAGAAAAATGGATGTGGATCACTGACACCTGCCTATCTCCAATCCCACACCACACAGCAATATCGATTGTAGTTTGTAGAACACAGTTTCCCTAAAATTCAGCAGACTCTGTCCCTAACAGGATTGAGAAGAGATCGTAGATCAGGATTGAGTGCAGACCCCACCCCCCACACAGCAATATCGATTGTAGTTTGTAGAAGACACTGACCCTATAATTCAGCAGACTCTATCCCTAAAATGCCTACAACTCGCCCTGCCTAAACACTCCGACCTGTCCCTCAATTCTATCCGGACACAAATGGTTTTTTCCTGCCTATCTTTCCCTAATCAGCAGCCAGCACGTTGATGTGTGCTCTGTCCCTGAATCTAAGCAGCATAATGACGCCGCTGCGGCTGCCTCGAACTTATAAAGACTTGGTCACATGCTTCAGACGGCCAATCACAGCTACTGAGACATTTGCAGGCATGGCTGGGATGGCTTAAGGCACACCAGTTAAACGATTGTTGATTGGCTGTTGAAAGCCCGCCATGAAAAGAGCGCCAAAGCATGCAAAACCCGGAAATAAAACGACCGAACACGGATTTTTACCCGAACATACAGTAAAGTGTCCGTGTCCGTGTTCGGGTACAAAAAATCCAATTATTCGGTACGAACACGAATAATACAGTCCGTGTTCGCTCAACACTATTTAAGACCAATAAAAGTAGTAGTAGTGTTGAGTAAAAAATGATGAGGCACATACTGTACCTCTCCTCAAAGAATGTACTGTACATACTTGTAGAGATTTCTTGTGTTTCCAGACAATATGGGGTTGATTTACAAAAACTTGAGAGTGCAAAGTCTGTTGCAGCTGTGCATGGTAGCCAATCAGCTTCTACCTTCAGCTTGTTCAATTAAACGTTGACAAAAAAACTGGAAGCTGATTGGTTTTTATGCAGACCTGCACCAGATTTTGCACACTCCAGATTTAGTAATGCAGCCCCCTTGTGTGGTGATCAGTGGCTAATTCTCACTATATCAGCACAGTGTTATGGTCCAAAATCTCATTGTAGTAAATTCTGGCATCAAGAAGCATGTATTGAAGAAACTAACACAGAATGTACAAACAGAGATTTGTATATAAAAAATGGAAGCCTTATCTGAGTTCTGTAGTCAATGTAACATTACTGTAATACTGGGAGGACAGGAAAGAATTTGGACATGATAATATAAGCATAGTCTAAGGCAATAAGGAAGTAGAACTCTCTTCCACAATTGGTGGTGTCAGTGGGAAGTATTGCTAGTTTTAAAAGACTCTTGGACATGCATCTTAGTGAACACAACATACAGGGATATGGGAAATGATTATTGACATTGTCACACATACACCTACACAGGTTGAACTGGAAGGACTAGTGTCTTAATTAAACCTTACCAACTATGATGCTATGTTCAAGAAAAAGTATGTGCCAACCAAAAAACATATCCAGTTAGCACTAAAATAAATGTGTTAACAAGCTGCCCAGTAATGAGAGTTGATATACTGTACATAATGTATACCCTCTAAATAAATAATAAATAATAATTGCAGTGCTTCAATATTTACAAATTGTCAGTAGAACAATGAGGGACAGACTTAAAGAGCATTTGTATAACATTAAAATTGGGTACCAAAAAGTATAGATATTCAGGAAAACTGGAGTGGCTGTAAGCACACTAGAGAGCTATCCAAATTAGAAATGTGCTGGATATACAGTATATGAGTTTAAACATTCTCACCATTTGGTTTAGGCATCGACTGGAATATCAATTGTTTTATTGATACCAGTTGATGTTCTTGCCAGTAAGTATCTCTGTTTAATGGTATTTTGATTAATTGTATTGTTCTACCCTCATTACAAGTGCCTGAGGTATAATTAGACAGACAGCTAACTCTCCTCCCTTAACAACTCATTGAGGCAGGTGCTAGGTCCTTTTTTCAACTTTTATTGCAGGGAAGTTAGAGTAAAACAACAAAAAAAACAAATTATATTCACTCAGTGTATACAATATACATAGTTACATAGTTACATAGTTAGTGAGGTTGAAAAAAGACATCAGTCCATCCAGTTCAACCTATGATGTGTGTGTGTTTGCTTTTAACCGTACATTGTGTACCCCTGTATGTTGTGGTCTCCAAGGTGCCCATCTAATAGTTTTTTGAAACTATCAATGCTTCCTGCTGATACGACTGCTTGTGGAAGAGAATTCCACATCCTTACCGCTCTTACAGTGAAGAACCTCTTACGCATTTTAAGGTTAAACCGCCTTTCCTCTAGTTTTAGTTTTTATACAACATATACAGTCCAAACACACTAGTCTAACTAGGGAAAGGGGTAATGGACATAACGGCGATGCTTCCATTAGGCAGACAATAAAATTGCAGCTGAATAGCTGTGGTGTTCTCTGGAGAAGATGCATTAATGAAAACAAGATGGCTACTGGGGGCTGACTCTAAGACCTCATGGTTTAGTCCACTAGGATGATGGGAAGCTACGGTGGCTTTCAAGCAACAATCTATCTACCTAATTAATCTGTGGAACTATAAGTTTACAAAACAGTCAGTAGAGGGCAATATTACAATTTAAACATGTAATGGGGAAGTAGTCCATATATATATTAGACCATCATACACCATCACAAAAGTGGAGCTAGACTAATAGTGCCACTATTGTGATGGTGTATGGTGGTTTAAAATATATATATGGACTACTTCCCCCTTTACATATTTATATGATTGGTTAATGTTTTTTGTGGCTGCTGGACATCCATTCAATAGGAGTTCATAGGCGCTGGGTGTGATTTTATAAATTGTTTTTCATTTTATATTTTCATATATGTAGCAAGGTTTCCAGGCCTATGGCCTGATGTGGGTCTGCCATTAGTACCGGTAATCCCTCCAGCCCATGTGAGCTGTGACCCTGGGTGTGACAACTGAAGCAGCGACAACTCGGGCATCTTTGTTTGTGGTTTTTTATTGGAATTAGGGGATGAGTGAAGGGAATGACTGGGATACTCCTTGTGGCTCAAACTAATTACAATTGGGACTTTTACTCCTGAAATGCCCGTTGGCACTTCTGTGATGCCAGCTGGCACCAGCCAACGCTCACTGACACTGAGAACACTCTGTAGAACAAAAGAAGTGCTGAATCCTCGATTTATAGTCCAGAAGATCCAAGACTGAGAACTGTAGAACTCCTGACACTGTTGTGCTATGAAAGTCTCTGCATACTTTCCCCCACCTGGCAAAGCTTGAGGTAGTATATTGTAGAACTCTGTATAGCTGTCACTTTAACTGGCACGCTCTGTGCAATTCAGGGCCCAGACTGCAGGTGCCCCCTTTAACCTTGAACTCTTCAGGGTCCACTGACTATGTACCCCCTCTGTAGCTTCAGGGTCCTCAACCTAGGTACCCCCTTTACAGCTAGCTGACACTGGATCCCAGAACCTCTTCCGGAGTGGTCCCTTCTAACTTCAGGCAGATCCCCAGGGGCAATCCTCAGTACTCACGACCTGTGTAGGCTTTCCTGGGACTGGACCCCTCTCTCTCTGCAGACTCTCAGCACACCGGATCCCCTCAGCTCAACTCAGCACTCTCTGGATACTCAGGCGACACACTGAGACATCCACCTTTCTCAGACAGGAGGAGAGACAGCCGCACTCTCCTTCCTGGGACTCTGCTCCCACCAAAGACACCGTGCCATGCACTTCCCCCCAAGCCTATACCCACTCCCGGAATCCTTTGCAGCATAATCTGCCTTCTGTGGTAGTTACAAGCTGGGATGTGTCCCCTGATTGGGCTTCCCACACTGCCCTATGAAAATCCTCTCACAGGAGCCAATGGGGATACGTCTCCCCTCAGCAGGCACATCTGGAAGCCCTGACACCCTAGTTGAAAAAATCACAGCCCTGCTGTTAGGCAGACAAGGCCCACTATACATTTACCTAGCACCTACCTGTAGGGTGCTACATATACAGTATTTGGAATATTACAATTTACTTTTACATACCTTTAGCACATTCAATTATCAGTGTCACTATTTTTGCTATCAGTGCTTTAGAATCCTTACATTTTATTTTTGACAGCAGATCCTATTAGTAAGTGTGCAGTCTATTCATTTGGTGGAAGGAGATTCACATGAACCTCTGAGCAACCACTCTACTGTGGTGGAGTAAGTGGACTATTCAATTGCACTTTTGGATTGTTAGGTACAAAGAGGGATAATATTGTATCACGTTGTATAATTTGTAAATATAAGATATAAAGATATACATAATATATGTAAAAGCTGCAATTATTATTTTACAAAAAAAATTATAGTAAGTATTTAGAGCGAGCAGGGGAACTCGCTCATGAGATTACATATGATGTCATCAACATGATTTTATTCAGGTAGTGACCTTGCTTTGTCTCTCTGGGTGTATAGCCCATTGCTTCATTAAGCGGAGGTCAGAGTCAACTTTGGACACCACATGCGTTTCTCTATTCTTTGTTAAAAGCATTCGTGAAAGGCAATGACTGTTTCCTGAAATAAATATTTTCTAGCAGGGTTCGATCTTTGTGTGGAATGGCTCTTAAAAAGGGCGTATTAAGATTGGAGATAATCTGGGAGCGAGAACCTGGATAGCTATATTTTGACGAAGGACTGAAGAATAGAATCACACAGGCAGGGAATCTACCAGTTTGGCGGGTGGGTCAACTGCCCACTTATTTAGCCTGCTCATAGAATATTGAACAGTTAAGTTCAGACCAAATTCTACATCAATCCAAACCTAAACGTCCTCCCTAATAAAGAGTAAATGTAACAATTACAGGTACAATGAAAGATGCAACTAAAATAATATAGATTAAATAAAATTATTTTGAAATAAACTCTAATGGTGATTTTCTAGAATAAAATCTGTCTGGTGGGGTTCCTGATCAAAATGTGTGTTAGTGTAAGCCATTAAATACTATGCACATAGAAACTACGGGGGCGTGACCGGAAGCCGTGCGGGACGGACGTGTCCGAGGAGAGCTCCACTATCCCCGAACTCAATCCTCTCCAATCCTCCTCCATCCCCGCTCTCTGGGGGATATAAACATCTTGGGGGGACCCACCTTGACCACCAGGACTGATATATATCTATATTTGGTCAAAAAATCGGATTTTAGAGGATCGTTTTTTTGAGGCCTACCTCACCACTGAAGCCGGGGCCTCGCCTAGAAGCCCTGCCTGCCGCGATCGCCGGCTCCTGGATCCGGTAAGACCGAAGTCCCTAGAGGCCCTCCTCCATCCTTTTGGGTGCCCCCTCAGCTCTCCATCCCCTCCAGCTCCCCGCAGCAAGGCCCCATTATAACAGGCAGCATACACAGCACAGCACAGTCCGCCATCTTGGCTGCAGAAAGGGACAGATTCATCTAGCAAGCAGCAAACCTCCACCAGACCCAGTAATAGCACCTAAATTTTTATTAATCCTACTGGCCACTGTCCTGCACACCCGCTAACCCCTCTCTGACCTCACTGGCAGCTCTGCGCTAATCACGCATGGCGGGGAATATGTAAAGAAGGGGCTCCCCCACCCGTCCGCCTAATATTGCAGCATTTGAGGTAACCTTAAAACTTCTCCATGGGAAAAGGAGATAGATCTTCTTCTTCAACCCGCTCTCGCTCCCCACGGGATCAAGAACAGCGTTCAGGGATCCAGGTTCCTGATATGTTTAAAAAACTGACAGGAGAAACTGCACAAGCAGCAGCACTGGCAGCACCTAACAGCATGCAGATAAAAGAGACACACACTCCACAGGCACCAAAAACCCCTTCTCCTGGTGACCTCTCACTCTGTCCACCTGTCTGTCCACCTGCTCAGATTGTGCGCACTGATATGCCTGGTCATGCTTCATCCTCACACTGTGTTTCACTACAAGACCTTAAAGCCATAGCAGACGACATTAAATCTACCCTTTCAGCTACCTTTTCAGCCGCCATTGCTGACCTTAAAAAAGAGATGCATAACATCACTGATAGACTGGAAGAGGTGGAAGAAATTACTGACAGGCAAGATGCAGATATATTGAGTGCACAGAGAGAGATATCTGATCATTCCTCCCAGATCAGAGACCTCCACAGACATCTGGAGGATCTTGAGAACAGAGGTCGTCGAAACAACATTCGCATTCGCGGTCTCCCCGAATCGATAGAACCTGCCCAACTGACTCAAACTGCCCTCACAATCTTTAATGACCTGTTGGGAAGACCACCCGATACCCCAATAGAAATAGAGAGGCTCCACAGGGCCCTAAGACCTAAAGGGAGGGACTCGGATCCTCCAAGGGACATTATTGGCTGTCTAGCGCAATTTAAATTAAAAGAGGAGATCCTCCATAACGCCAGGATAAGAGGTCGCATACTTTATCAGGGCACTGAGGTAAAGCTGTTCCAGGACCTTTCCCCAATAACCTTGCAAAAGCGCAAAGACTTACGTCCATTATTGAATATCCTGAGAGAAAGGGAAATTCCCTATAAATGGAAATTTCCGTTTTGTCTGTTTGCCGGCTCTAGGGGTCGCTTTGCCTCACTCAGACATCCTGAAGATACAGCAACCTTTTGCAACTCTCTGGGCATTCCTTTAATTGAGATTCCCGGTTGGTCACATGTGAGCAGACAACCTCCTAATATGCAAATAGAGGACATGGATGTTCATCATCAAGAGGACCCTGAACACATCAGAAGACGCCGACCTTCACCCAATCGTCCTGCCTCACCAGGGTACAGGCAAGGCCGTAACCAGGGCAGCGCTCCTTCATCTCCCGCCCATAGGAGACCTCGCATATACTGAATATACCCTCCTCTTGCTTCACCTCCTTCCACTCCACCCCGGTACATGACATCCACACTGTTTTCTTCATCGAACGTCAGAGAGGATGTTTACTAAAGGAACGCTCTGCAGCCTTAGGAACGCTCTGCAGCAGTATCCAAGAGTACAAATGTGATGTCAGATTTTTAGCACTTTAAACCACGACTCTAATTCACATTGGACACCCGAAGAAAACCCATTCATGCGAGCCCCTTTTTTTTTTTTTTTTTACCAATTTGAAGCGGCTCACAAGGACTTGGGAGTGGCTACCCCTGGACTCTCTTGGGACCTTGGGGGGCGGGTCTACTCTCTTTTCTTCCTATGCATAATGTTTCTCAAGAACTAATGTGCTGTTTTATACTTCTCATTGATTTGCAGCGGTTCCAAAAGGGTTCGTAAGTGCCTGGTTGAAGGACGAGTCAGGTTTTTGGTTCTACTTAGTTCTTTACCCAGAATCATATACCTTTCTTTATTAGTCTAAGTTTAATATTGGTTCGGATGAGGAGCATTGGAGCATTTACTCGGGATCCACTGCCATGGGTGTCTTTAAGATCCCCGTTGTGGTTTAGTTCCGATTGATGCCACTAGATGGCAATATTTCTCAAGTTGTTTTGGTTGTATACTAATATGGTATCAAAGTTTTTAACTTTTTGTTCTTTTCATTCCCTATTTCTTATCTTCTGACCATATGTAACAGAAACTTTTACTCTTGCGTGATATGTTCCAGTGCTCCTCTCGGGACACAGGTATGTGCACTCAGTTCCTCTCTTGACCTCGACCTATGCCATAATGATGGTGCTGTCTATACTTGCCAAAGGTAATTATCCTTCCAGTTATAATGTTGTTTTTACTCCTATATTGCTATTATCCCAGGTTCAATGTTACCTCATAGAAATGAACACCTAATAAGTTTTTATTTAGGTGGTCGGGTGGGGATACCATGGGTTTTTCCCACGTTTTGGTCGATCTTTGGTACCCTCCAGACAACGCACGCTTCCTACCACCTTCCCACACAGCTCACATTTGAGCTGACTAAATCCAACATTATCTATCCCCATAGCAGTTAAAAGCAGGTCTTTCTCTGCTGTTGGCCTGTGATCCCCCTCCTACTTTAAGGGGGAATTGCTCTTTTCTTCTTTTTCTTCTTTCTTGCTTCCCAAACCACCGCTTCCCCTCCCCTTTTTTTTTTTCCCTTCGTCTTTTTCCACCCCCCTTCCCTTGTCATTTGCGATCCTCATCATCATGGCTACTTCATCTTACACACCTGCACTCAAACATCTTAAAATCATCTCACTTAACACTAAAGGACTTAATGTTCCCGAAAAAAGGTCCAAACTAATCCTCTACCTCCATTCTCTTAAAGCAGACATAGTGTTTTTACAGGAGACACATTTCAAGACTGACCGTATTCCGAAATGGCATGTCAGAGAATTTCCGTTGATGTTCCACGCGACTAACAGTCTCGCCAAAACCAAGGGGGCTTCTATTCTGATAGCGAAACACATCCCTTTTGAAATCACGGACACCCTGATTGACAAAGAGGGCAGGTACGTGTTCGTGAAGGGTTCCTTGTGGAACACTCCACTGACTTTGGCTAATATCTACGCACCCAACACAGCACAAGTTAGTTTTTTTAGAGAAATGTCCACAATCCTTACATCTTTCCAAGAGGGATGTCTCCTCCTCGGAGGAGACTTCAATCTTGCAATTAACCCCATAGTGGATACTTCAACCGGGGCCTCATCTATGCCGTACAAGGCACTTAAACAGGTCAAGAAACAACTACAAGATTTGTCCTTACACGACACTTGGCGTTTACTAAATCCGTCCGGCAGGGACTATTCATTCTTCTCCACTCCACATAACAGATATTCGAGGTTGGATTACCTCTTTATCACGCAAAAAGACATTCATCTACTCAAAAAAGCGACTATAGATCCGATGTGTATCTCAGATCATTGTGCTATCTCTGTCACACTTGCGATCCCTCAAATTAATAAACATGAAAAAATCTGGCGACTTGACCAGTCTATTATTATGCATCCCAAAAACGCGGAAATAATTAGATCTCAACTATCTGAATATTTCCTAACAAACGATACATGTGACATGATTCCCTCCACTATATGGGAGGCCCACAAGTGCGTGATCCGGGGTACACTGCTCAAAATGGGGGCACATAGGAAAAAAGCAGCACAAAAAAGCATTTCTGAGCTCTTCTCGCAAGCTAAGAAACTGGAACTCACACATAAACGATCGCATGCTGTTCAACATTTAGAGGAGCTATCTCAGGTCAGGAATAAGATCAGAGAGTTTTTTAACATCAAAGTCAGGAAGCGCTTCATACTATCACAAAAGCTATTCTACGAATTTAGCAATAAAAGCAGTAAATACTTGGCCAGGGCCTTGGCGGCAAAAAGAGCTCAGAACACCATCCACTGCATAACAGACTCCACAGGCAAAAAGAATCACTCTAATTCTGAAATTGCACAAGCTTTCACTCAATACTACACCTCTCTCTATAACCTACCACCTGAACACAAACCTCAAGCGACTGATAGTTCTAGATCTGAAATTATCAGGGACTACCTACTTCAAAACGGCTTCAAACCACTCACCAATCAACAGTCCTCCAACATTGATGGTCCACTTACGAGTGAAGAATTTAATCTGGTTCTGAAGCAAATGAAACCAGGGAAAAGCCCTGGCCCTGATGGTTTTTCTCTAGCCTATTATAGATCCTTTGCAGATATCTTGGCCGTACCCTTTCTGAAAACATTCAACAGTCTTTCCAATTCGAATTCCAGCCACTCCAGACTCCTGGAAGCACATATTTCCGTTATACCAAAAGCAGGAAAGGACCCCACACGAGTTCAAAACTACCGTCCAATTTCACTGCTCAATGTAGATCTGAAAATATTTGCCAAAATACTAGCTAACCGCCTCCTTTCTTTCATTCCGTCCCTGATTGACTCTGACCAAGTTGGCTTTGTGCCTGGCAGGGAAGCTAGGGACAACACACTTAAAGCCCTTAACATACACCACATTCTTTCTTCTTCCTCACAGACCGGTTTTCTGCTATCTCTTGATGCAGAGAAGGCATTCGATAGGCTGGCTTGGGACTACTTAGAAGCGATTCTCCAGTCAATTGGTCTGGGACCCAGATTGATGTCCCTTATACTTGCACTTTACCACAGCCCGTCAGCCAGAGTACGTGTTAACGGCTCGCTATCGAATGCCTTCTCCATCAGCAATGGAACCCGTCAGGGCTGCCCCCTGTCTCCTCTTCTATTCATACTCACACTTGAGCCCCTTCTCAATAGTATTAGAACTAATCCTGACATTTCCGGTGTACATTCCAACTCTAACCAATATAAGATTGCTGCCTATGCAGATGATGTCCTGCTGTTCCTCTCCAACCCCCTTATCTCAATCCCCAATTTACAAAAAGAATTGAAATTATTTCAATACATTTCTAACTTCAAAATAAATAGATCCAAATCGGAAGCACTTAACATATCCCTCCCTGACCCAATAGTTGAACAGTGTAAACAATCATTCCCCTACGAATGGAAAACGGATACCATCACATACTTGGGTATCGAAATCCCCACTGATCTAAATAACCTATTCAAAAAAAACTATCTTCCTATTTCTCAGGATATTTTCCAAGACCTTAAAAAGTGGAATAAGGTACACTTTTCTTGGTTCGGTCGAGCTGCAATTGTTAAAATGAATGTGCTTCCGCGTATCCTCTACCTACTACAAACAATTCCCATTCAACTGCCCTTACACTTCTTCTCCTCTTTAAAAAAGGCCATCAGATCCTTTATCTGGAATCACAAAGCCCCTCGTATTAAATTTGAGACACTCTCCAGACCCAAATCCAAAGGTGGAATGGGAATCCCAGACATCTACTTGTACTACCAAGCATCCCACCTCTTACGCATAGCAGACTGGCACTCACAGAAGCACAAAAAGGATTGGGTTGAATTGGAAGACTCTCTCTCTCCGATTCCCATTCAAAGTACCCCTTGGCTAATTTATTCCTCCTTACAGGACTCCCTAAAAAAACACCCGTTAATAGGTCCCACCATTCGTTGTTTTCATACAGCAAATGCCAAACACCAACTAGTCCGGAAACATAGCCTCCTTACCCCTTTACTAGACAACTCGCAATTCCCACCGGGTCAATCCTCACACACCCTACGTTCGGTTCCCAATGACATAGGGATTCGCATTTTCCACCTCTTACAAAATGGGAAATTTCCCAACTTTCAAGATCTCAAAAATGCTTTACTTAGTCCCGCATTGACCTGGTGGGAATACACACAACTTCATTACTTTGTCTCCGCACGCCTGAAAAAAAATCCTAAAGAGGCACCTCTTTCCAAATTTGAACAAATTTGTGCACTTCAACAACCCCAGCGACACCTGCTATCAGCTATACACTCCCTTCTATGGGATTCCTGCCCTATACAACTTGGCAAACTATGTAATGACTGGGGCATCGATTTGGACTTAACTCTGACGGACCCCCAATGGGAAAAAATATATCGTAACATCTTAAAAGGATCAATAAATGTATCCATTCAAGAAAATAATTATAAGATACTTACCAAATGGTACCGCACCCCATTCCTGCTTAACAAATATAACAAAGTTATCCCAAATGAATGTTGGAGGTGCAAACAATCTCATGCAGATTTGCTACATATCTGGTGGTCTTGTCACCTGATACAGCCATTTTGGAATACGGTCAAATCCTACATACTCAAAATTACCACCCAAGACTTACAATTACATCCAGCTCAGTTCCTATTGCACTTTCACCCTAACTCGCCTCCTAAGTACTTCAAATCCCTTCCCATGATCATGATAAATGCTGCTAAGCTTTGCATCCCCAGACTATGGGGTACCACGAAAGTCCCATCCCTACACACTTGGCTCACACAGATTAACAAAATCTCCGAAATGGAGGAGCTAATTTCTACAGTACATGACTCTCCAAACAAATATCTCAAAATATGGAAAGATTGGATCATTTTCCGATATTCCGCCGAATATGAACAGCTTATTAACTCATTTAATAATTAGTTAATCCACCTCCTCCGTATTATCAGTTATTATAGCCATGATTCTTATAGTGACCTAGACACATAAGTTGCTTCGGTCCTTACCCGCCTCCCCTCCGCCCACTTTCCTTGCCTTCCCTTCCCCTCTTCTCCATCTCATTTTTCTAGCTTACTCCTCCCCCTTCCCTGCGGACCCAATGCGGGTCAGAGGGTCCGCTCCCCTACTTCCTCTTTGATATACTTCCTCTTTTTATGTTATTTTAGCTTGATTAAGCGAAAAAAAAAGAAGTTAGCCCTTAACAGCCATATTTCATGGGCTATGTTGATTCAACATAAAACTTCGCACTCTAAAGGGCGAATCACCTCAGTTTTATCATTCCTGTATTAATACGTGTTACAGCATACGTTTTCCTTGATATCTGATTATTTCTTTTGCCTAATGTAAATTGATACTTACTCGTTTATAATGTTATTGGATCAGATAGGATTGTTATTTCTACATACAATGTGAAAAGTATAATTACATGTTGTTAACCTCATTACTCTTCAATAAACTTGTTGGAAAAAAAAAAAAAAAAAAAAAAAAAAAAAGAAACTACAATAGTTTGAGGGACTTTTAAGCAAAATAAAAATGTTCTAATTTTTTTATCAATAAAAAGCTTGATGATATTTAAAGTGCAGCCTAGTCAAAAGTGCTAAAGACTATGCACATAATTGCTAGAATATTTGGGGTAATTTTTCAGTTAAATTATTACCTTTTATTTATTTATTTTTTATTTATGTATTTGTTTGTGTATTTACTTTTATAAAAATTGGATGGCGAGGTCCTGTACAAAATTTGGCTGCATAAAAGTGCTTAAATACTGTGCAAAGAGTCAGTACATTTTTTTTTTTATCTTTGAAATAGTACACTTTAATGTTGATTCCTTGATTAATAGCTGCCTGGTGTCTCCCTCTCAGACTGCGGCCTACTAAAGCTGCTTGTATAGGGGTATATTTATAAAAAATGTGCTCAACATTCATGCAAATATACTGAATAATACCTGTAATGTTTGTAATATGTGTGTAATAGTTTCTTTGTTGCCTTTCACTGAGCAAATGTAAAATTTCTTAACATTTGAACCTAAGACTCAAAATAACCCTAGGAGCATTTCATCATGAAGGTTAACATTCACTACTATAGAACAAGAAAAAAGCACACACAAAAAACAAGAAAAAAGTATGGAGTCCCCTCCAAAACCCACACCAGACTCTTATCCAAAATAAAAAATGGGTGCCTCCAGATAACTTGAACTTAAAAGAGTAAGGGTACATAGTCCCCTACCCATTCACATGAAAAAGCCAAGAGTAAATAAACAAAAGCACACATTTTGACAAGTTATTTAATAAGAAAAAAATGAAGTGATGCAGATCGATGTCAATCACAATGTCAGCTAAGCGCCAAACAAAAACAATCTGACACCCACTAACAACCCTAAGCCATCACTTCACTACCACCAAATGATATTTCCTCTTATTGCCTCTTCCCCACCATCATAATATAAACAAATGAGCAGGGTCTCTGGGTGACATCATTGACCATATATGGACATGACCATATTTGATCAATAACATTAATACACTATCTATGCTAGACTTAACTAGTCTGGTATTGAGAATATGGAGTGGGACCCATGCAATTTTTTTAAATTTTTCAAATTTTTCTTTCATAAGGTCTCTCTTAAAATTCACACTAGAGCTAAAGCGTCTGGTATGAATTTTGAGGAAATACATACCTTTTTCTATTTTTTTACAGTCTCACACTGTTTGTTTACATTCACCTGTCAGTCAGGTTACATTCACCTGTTAGTCAGAAATCCTGACTATGTCTCCCATGTGGTAGAGCCATACACCAGATTTAATACATTGAATGTCAGCTATGGCTAATTTTGTGGATAAAAGAAGAGGTGCTTTGGAGCATAACTCTGTTAAGTATGCAGTGATGTACAACACGCACAAAAGATGGTTTTGCTAGTTTTAGTAATAGTAACAAAACCAACTCTACCGTGTCTCATTAGGTGTTCCTCCTAGGCTGGTGGATCCAGCCACCATCAGGAGATGTGGTAAAGTTCTTGTTTGAAGTACTTTGTGCTTCCTTTTAGATGATGGCAAAAATAGCCAGATGATTCTTGGTTTGGATCGGGGGGGTTAAAACTTTTCCTTTGTCACATTCCAAAATGTCACCACTTCCTCCTCAACACCACCATCCTCCTAACTGCCATCACCCCAACCTGCCTTCACTCTACTGCCAGCACCCATTTTTTTCTCCTCCACATTGTACTCCTCATCTGCCTCCTGCTTTGACTGCCTTACATGTTTGAAAGCATTTGAGGAATTTATGTAAAGCTTGCAATTGCAATCTGAGTGAACAGACCACATGCATTAAAAATTGAGAAGGCACCTGCAAGAGGGAGGGTGACAAAGCCTTCCCTCCTTGCAAGGCAGCTTGCCCCCATGTTGAGGGGTTAAGTTATATTATGTTGACCAGACATTCCTGTTTTCCAGGAATAGTTTCTGATTCACAGTGAATGCAAACACAATTGATTGGACTGCAGTTCATGATACTTTGTGGGATCCCCACAAAACTCTTGTAATTAAAACTACAGACTTTATTTATGCATCATCAAAATTATGAAACTTAATCAAAATACACAACACAGTAGCATCCTGCACCTTTATGTCAATTATATTGGTGGCCCCACATAAGAAACATCTCATATAATTGTAGGATTATATAGGATTAGACAAAGTGTAAGCGGCCTGCCTATATTCTATGCAAAGGAAGGCATGTGTAATAAAAAATGTTCAGTTTTAAAAAATCTGCATTTTTGCAGAATGATATGTACTGTATGTCTGTTATACATGGCAGACTATACATAATTTGTAGGTGGATGGGGGAATCACTCCTGCTGAGCTATTGTATTCTGCCTGGGAGCCTTCCCCACTGGCAGAATACAATGATAGCAATCATGCTATAGCTGGTGGCACTGATTGTTTGGGAAAAACCCAACAAGCTGTTTGTACGTAAGTCAACCAGTAGATTGATTTGTATATGACCAGCTAGCCCATACAACCAGCTAGTCCATACATGCATTTCAATTCGGTTGGTTCCTGCTGAAGTGCCTGAATTTCCACCCATGCATGGCCTGCTTAAGACTGTTATTGTACCACTGTAATTGAGGAGTATTCTGCTTGCTTGACTTCCTAGCTTCTTACTCCTTCTCTCCTTCTCCTCTTCTCTTTCTTATTCTCTCAGACACTGTCTCTATTTCCTCTCACACTCTCTCTCTCTCCCTTCTTATCTCCACACTCTTTCAACCACTTCTCCCTCCTATCCTCCGTCACTCTCTCTCCCTCCCAATTTCTAACTGAATACTGACTGCTCAGACTGCTCAGAAAAAATTATAGTTTTTAGTGTGCAGAAAAACAAATGTAATGGAAAAGTTTAAAACATGTAAAATGATTATTGGACCTCAGATTTATGTATGTACAGTATATTACCCACAAGTATTGGGATACCTGCCTTTACACGCTAATGAACTTTAAAGGCATCTCAGTCTTAGTCCATAGGGTTCAGTATCTAGTTAGCACCCCCCCTTTTCAGCTATAACCGCCTCAACCCTGGGAAGGCTGTTCACAAGGTTTGGGAGTGTGTCCTTGGGAATGTCTGACCATTCTTCCAGAAGTGCATTTGTGACCTCAGGCACTGATGTTGTAGATAAGGCCTGGCTTGCAGTCTGCGCTTTAATTTATCCAAAAGGCATTCTATCGGGTTGAGGTTAGGACTCTGTGCAGGCCAGTCAAGTCCCTCCAACTCAAACTCGCTCATCCATGTCTTTTTGGACCTTGTTTATGCACTGGTGCACAGTCATGTTTTAACAGGAAGGGACCATCCCCAAACTGTTCCCATTAAGTTGGGATCATAAATTGTCCAAAATGTCTTGGTATGCTGATGTCTTAGGAGTTGCCTTCACTGGAACTAAGGGACCAAGCCCAGTCCCTTAAAAACAACCCCACACCATAATCCCCCTCCACCAAATGATTTGAATCAGTGCACAAAGCAAGGTCCATAAAGACATTGTGATTGTGTCTTGTGGAACCGTAATTAGGAATATTTTGTGAGTACAAGAACTGAGGCATATGTGCAGTGTATACAGAGAAAAGGTACAGGAGCTGTTTAATCATATTCCTTTAGGCCACTCCCTCTGTAAGTCAAAATTTGGCCATGACCACTATTCATCGTGGCTTTATATTGGGCTGGTTCTTTTTTACACAGTGAGAATTTCAATGGACAGGATACAGAATCTGGCTACCTATTCTTCATAGTATATATTTACTGTACTTTCCTAATGGGAGTACTCCAACAAATGGAATCACAGTCCATTTGTACTTGCACTCATCTGAGGGTGGATCAGTGTGGTGGTTGTGCATTTTTATGCTAACGCATTTTATTTCACTCCAGTTCAGGGCTTAGCACCAGGCTACAATGGTTGTGTAGGTATGTACAATCAAATGTTAATAATTGCACCTCAATGGTTGTGCACTTACAGTTGTGGTGGTATCATCTAATATATTAATATATAATTGGAATCCCTTTGTTATATCTGTTTAATACGTGCAAAACATATGTTATTTTATCAGAAATTCAGAGCTGCCCTTTGTCTACACACATGTGTTATTTCAAAGAAAATTCCTAGTTCCTATCTTGGAATACAGAGTGATGAGTTTTTATATTGTAGACAATTACATGTAGAAGTGGCTTGGCAAAAGACACAGAACAAGGCTGACAAAATTCAAAAAAAGATTACAGTGCGTTTCTGACAGATAAACAGGTATTTTTTCTGCATTTGTAGGGTTGTTTAAGGAATAAAACATGGGGGCACGTGCATACATTTATTGTAGAGGTGTACTGTATATTTTTTGGCTTGACATATGCTTTGTGGTAAAAAAGTATACCTTAACATTTGGCCACATAACTGAATTAGGTCAATGATGTCACAAGAATCCCTTCCCTTTTGTGTATGTGAAGTTGCAGGCAGGGAAATGTCCCGGCTGCAGCTCATTGGCCCAACTATGACAGCTGCCTTCTGGGTTTGGAAAAATGCAATAAGGATAATGGCAGTGTTGGAGTACTAATTAAAATGTAGTAAATACTGCCACTTAAATGTTGACATATCAATCTTGGAAATATTGGAAATATTTTTTTTTTAATGTCAGTTAACAATAAATTGGTATGTAAATGCACTTCTGTATATACACAGAGCAATGCCAATTTAAACATTTAAATCAAATGCCATGAGACTCCATATTGGTATAAATGGTATACTTTCATGTTTTATATTCAGCTTCAATAAAATTCAGACAGTAAGGTCACTTCTTTGTCTTTGACATGATTTAAATGAAATTGCTAGAGAAAGATTTGGGTTGGCTATATTTTTGTGACATTGTTAATGTTAGATTTACATTTAGAGTTATGGCATTCTTGCTGTTTGTTCTTACAGTTTCATCCACAGATTTACAGTTCCCACTGACTTTATTGTCAAAACCTATATTTGTAATATGTGGAGCCAACTTAGCTGCTTAGCTGTTTTTATCTTTTATACTAGACAAAGAGGACCCATTTTATTATGTTGACAAATTAAAAATGTCAGGATACACTTTGCTGTGATAAAACCATGTGATAATATAAAATAACTTTTGTTTTAGTCTGCATTTCAAGGTATCACATTGGTGAAGATATATTATAAGGGCAGACTAGTTATTTTACCAAAACACAATGAAATTATTGGCATATTTATTAAAAGTCTGTGACTAAATTATAATAGCAAAGGCTTTTTTTTTTTTTTACTCAAACTTAAGCATGTTGTTTTCTGTAACATTTCAAATAATGGTAGTTTAAAAATAAACTTCACAGACAGTATATTACAAAATACTGTTTCACACCAGACATGCAATTGCATTTACAGTATTTAAAATATATAATTTTCAGCACCTCCTGTTGCCAACTCTGCCTTGCCTAAAGGTGTTGGTACATTCCTTCAAACATCTTGGCAAGCACCCGGTATGTTCTAATATGCTAACTCCAATTCTTTCTAGTGAAGTCAAGAGCTGGTCCACTGTTTTCTGATTCTTAAAGCGGAGTTCCGGCCACAAAATCGACATAGTCGATTTTGGGCCATCCGCTTGCTATAGGTCACCTGAAGCAGAAATGGGTAGTTAGGATTTTTTTTTTACTTACCTTGTAATTGCAGAAAGAAAATACTCACCTCTCTTCCACTTCCTCCCTCGGCCGCACGGCCCGCGCCGTCACTTCCGCTTGACGGATTCCTGGGAGCAATGATTCCTGGGAGCTAACATCATCTCTCCCAGAAATCAATGCGCCTGCACCGACCCCGACATCAGTTCCAGTGAATCAATAACAATCTGTCAGAACCTGATGTAATCCAAAATGTGACTAGGCAGGACTGCCCCCTTTTTCCAATGTTGTTCATAGTAACAGTGAAACATTTGCCCAGTGAAATCAGAATAAACCCTTACATACATGTCACTGCACATCATAAAGTGGCTATCCATGTTGAAGCCATGCTCCTGTGTTTACAGTTTCCTTCATTGCTAGTCCCTCATAACCTCAAGAAATAAAAATATTTGATCACAATGCAAAATTTCAACATTAATGTACACACATCAAAAATGTTAAATATTTCCTTAGGAATGAGATCTGCATAGAGGGTTAAAAAAATCTTCAAATTTATTTGTAATGACAAACATATCAACGATCTACAAAGTGATATGGGAATACTGTACATTGAGCATAAATATTTTGAACACACCATACCTCTATCTCCTACAACAAAATGTATTTGACTTTGACAGACCTCCTGGCAGAATTATCATTCTGAAAATAAAAAAAATTGTCAGCACGTATATACTTAACCAGTTCCTGCCAGGCCTATAGCAAGAAGACAGCCGTGTGGGACTTTCACTGATTTCAGATACAGCACGATCTGTGATCGGCTGTGTTCATTTGACACAGCCAATGACTGATCAGTGTACAGGCCTGCTGCCGGTACCATGTGACCATTGTGGTCAATCACAGCAGACCACATGACAATTGTAAACAGTGAATTGCTTCCTTTCATGCCATATATTGTAAACAATTATTTTGCTAAATGTTATAGGTCACACAGAGGTGTTATGTGATCACAGGGTACAGACAGGGCTAATCACAGCCCATCTGTACCATATGATTAGATGTGACCAATCACAATTAATCACAACAAAACACACTGCAAAGAAATAGTTTTGTTCAGTAAAAATTGTTTGTTATACCAGTGAAATTCACTGGTATTTCACTGGTAACCGTAATGTGTAAAAAAAAAAAAAAAATCCTGATTACTTCCCCAGATAAGTACAGTGTTACTATAGTAAACAGATGAAAAAATGCAAAAAAATAAATAAAAATAAAATAAAAAATGTAGAACTATTATTAAAAATGTATTTTTACATTTTTTACATACTGTCACCAGTAAGTGTCTCTGATCACCAGCACACCTGCTTCTGTATATGATAATGCTGTACTGTCCTGGTGACAGTAAGTAAAAAAAGAATGTGAAAAAATATATGTATTTTTTTCATTGTACAAAAAATTGTGACAAAAAGTTACAACTTAATGGCGAAATCCAGATGATCCAGAAAGATCTTTTTGCTAATTTCCTACCTTCACTGAATATGCCATTCATCTTCTTGTTCACTCAGTAGTTTCCGCTAAATAGCCTGGTAATTTTTAAATAAAACCATTAATCCGAAGTGGTTTCCTGTTTGTAAGACCGGTGGCTGCTACTCCTCTGATTCTCTCAGTCACTGGTCTTGGCACATCGCAGACCGTGTCCTAAAAATCACAGCCCCCTTGGTCTGCTCATAAAGGTGCAGGTTACGCCATCTGGGAAATAGTTTATTATGCAGCAGATAGTGAGGCTTGCAAAAGCTGCTTAATGTGTAAAATTGTCAGGTAATGTAACTGCTTGCAGGGAGAAGGCCAACTGTCAAAACTGTGATGTTGGGAGTTGGCCTGGATTAAACAGTTATCAAACACCAGCCAATGAGATGATGACAGGGCGGGCCGCTATGTTTTGTGGCCCTGCCCCCTTTCTTAGGCAGCCCAATCATTGGCTGGTGTTTAATTGCTGCTTGCTCCTGCCCGCCCCCAAAGTTGACAATGATTTTTGACAGCTGGCCTTTTCCCTGCAAGCAATCACATTACCTGACAGTTTCACACACACTGAGAGGCTTTCAAGCCTCATTATCTGCTGCATTTGAAACTCCCCCCCTCTCCTCTCTCAGTGCCCATGAGTGCTGCCAATCAGTGCTCATTTTTGACAGATGCCCTTCTCCCTGCAAACAGTTACATTGCCAATCAGTGCTGCCAATCAGTGCCCATCAGTGCCGTCTATCAGTGCCAATCAGTGCCAATTTTTGACAACTGGCCTTCTCCCTGCAAGCAGTTACATTACCCATCAGTGC
Source organism: Pelophylax lessonae (assembly GCF_965119305.1). Classification (NCBI taxonomy): domain Eukaryota; kingdom Metazoa; phylum Chordata; class Amphibia; order Anura; family Ranidae; genus Pelophylax; species Pelophylax lessonae. The sequence goes on along the minus strand of NC_138769.1, from coordinate 498,070,209 downwards.
TGCCAATCAGTGCCAATTAGTGCCCATAAGTGCTGCACAACAGTGCTGCCTATCAGTGCCCATCAGTGATGCCAATCAGTGCTCATCAGTGTCCATCAGTGCTGCCTATCAGTGCCAATGAGTACAGGGATGGTGAGAGAAGCTCAGCAGCCAGGCACATTGTCCATGGGGGGGGCAGCCTAGTGGGGCACAACTGAAATCTGTGGATGTTTATTAATGCCACAAAAGAGAAAAAAACAAAAAAAGTGCAGTGCTAACTTACTAAACAATAATTCAACACTTATGGTGGAACCCTCTAATGTATGGTAATTTTAATAAACGTAGATATTACCACTAGTGTTGAGCGAACACGGACTGTATTATTCGTGTTCGTACCGAATAATTGGATTTTTTGTACCCGAACACGGACACGGACACTTTACTGTATGTTCGGGTAAAAATCCGTGTTCGGTCGTTTTATTTCCGGGTTTTGCATGCTTTGGCGCTCTTTTCATGGCGGGCTTTCAACAGCCAATCAACAATCGTTTAACTGGTGTGCCTTAAGCCATCCCAGCCATGCCTGCAAATGTCTCAGTAGCTGTGATTGGCCGTCTGAAGCATGTGACCAAGTCTTTATAAGTTCCAGGCAGCCGCAGCGTCTTCATTCTGCTGCTTAGATCAGGGACAGAGCACACATCAACGTGCTGGCTGCTGATTAGGGAAAGACAGGCAGGAAAAAAACATTTGTGTCCGGATAGAATTGAGGGACAGGTCGGAGTGTTTAGGCAGGGCGAGTTGTAGGCATTTTAGGGATAGAGTCTGCTGAATTATAGGGTCAGTGTCTTCTACAAAGTACAATCGATATTGCTGTGTGGGGGGTGGGGTGACTCTGCACTCAATCCTGATCTACGATCTCTTCACAATCCTGTTAGGGAGAGGCTGCTGCTGCTGAATTTTAGGGAAACTGTGTTCTACAAACTACAATCGATATTGCTGTGTGGTGTGGGATAGGAGATAGGCAGGTGTCAGTGATCCACATCCATTTTTCTGTGTGTGAGCTGCAGTGAACACAATCTTTTTGGGCTGCAGTGAACACAATCTTTTTGGGGTGCAGTGAACAATGTCCTTTTTGGGGTGCAGTGAACAAAATCTTTTTGGGGTGCAGTGAACAAAATCCTTTTTGGGGTGCAGTGAACAACATCCTTTTTGGGGTGCAGTGAACACAATCTTTTTGGGGTGCAGTGAACAAAATCCTTTGTGGGGTGCAGTGAACACAATCTTTGTGGGGTGCAGTGAACAACATCCTTTTTGGGGTGCAGTGAACACAATCTTTGTGGGGTGCAGTGAACACAATCTTTTTGGGGTGCAGTGAACAAAATCCTTTTTGGGGTGCAGTGAACACAATCTTTGTGGGGTGCAGTGAACACAATCTTTTTGGGGTGGAGTGAACAAAATCCTTTTTGGGGTGCAGTGAACAACATCCTTTTTGGGGTGCAGTGAACAAAATCCTTTTTGGGGTGCAGTGAACACAATCTTTTTGGGGTGCAGTGAACAAAATCCTTTGTGGGGTGCAGTGAACACAATCTTTGTGGGGTGCAGTGAACACAATCTTTTTGGGGTGCAGTGAACAAAATCCTTTTTGGGGTGCAGTGAACAACATCCTTTTTGGGGTGCAGTGAACAAAATCCTTTTTGGGGTGCAGTGAACACAATCTTTTTGGGGTGCAGTGAACAAAATCCTTTGTGGGGTGCAGTGAACACAATCTTTGTGGGGTACAGTGAACAGAATCTTTGTGGGGTGCAGTGAACACAATCTTTGGGGGGTACAGTGAACACAATCTTTTTGGGGTGCAGTGAACAAAATCCTTTGTGGGGTGCAGTGAACACAATCTCTGGGGGGTACAGTGAACACAATCTTTTTGGGGTGCAGTGAACAAAATCCTTTGTGGGGTGCAGTGAACACAATCTTTGCGGGGTGCAGTGAACACAATCTTTTTGGGGTGCAGTGAACAAAATCCTTTTTGGGGTGCAGTGAACAACATCCTTTTTGGGGTGCAGTGAACACAATCTTTTTGGGGTGCAGTGAACAAAATCCTTTGTGGGGTGCAGTGAACACAATCTTTGTGGGGTACAGTGAACAGAATCTTTGTGGGGTGCAGTGAACACAATCTTTTTGGGGTGCAGTGAACAAAATCCTTTAAGGGTGCAGTGAACACAATCTTTGTGGGGTGCAGTGAACAAAATCCTTTTTGAGGTGCAGTGAACACAATCTTTGTGGGGTACAGTGAACACAATCTCATACTTCTGAAGATTTGAGGGTGCTGCCTGTTCCATACTCCTCCTCCTACTGCTCAACCATCCTTTTAGGGGTACAAACAATAGTAATTGGGGCCTAGTGTGGTGGTGTACGTGTGAGATACATACACTTTCTTTTTGATCATATTTTCTATTCCGCTATTCAATTAAAACCTTTGGGGATCAATTAAATTGCGTGATAGTCTGTGTCGGTACGTGTGAGATCCACCTTTCCAAGTTTTTGGGGTTCATCTCATACTTCTGAAGATTTGAGGGTGCTGCCTGTTCCATACTCCTCCTCCTACTGCTCAACCATCCTTTTAGGGGTACAAACAATAGTAATTGGGGCCTAGTGTGGTGGTGTACGTGTGAGATACATACACTTTCTTTTTGATCATATTTTCTATTCCGCTATTCAATTAAATCCTTTGGGGATCAATTAAATTGCGTGATAGTCTGTGTCGGTACGTGTGAGATCCACCTTTCCAAGTTTTTGGGGTTCATCTCATACTTCTGAAGATTTGAGGGTGCTGCCTGTTCCATACTCCTCCTCCTACTGCTCAACCATCCTTTTAGGGGTACAAACAATAGTAATTGGGGCCTAGTGTGGTGGTGTACGTGTGAGATACATACACTTTCTTTTTGATCATATTTTCTCTTCCGCTATTCAATTAAATCCTTTGGGGATCAATTAAATTGCGTGATAGTCTGTGTCAGTACGTGTGAGATCCACCTTTCCAAGTTTTTGGGGTTCATCTCATACTTCTGAAGATTTGAGGGTGCTGCCTGTTCCATACTCCTCCTCCTACTGCTCAACCATCCTTTTAGGGGTACAAACAATAGTAATTGGGGCCTAGTGTGGTGGTGTACGTGTGAGATACATACACTTTCTTTTTTATCATATTTTCTCTTCCGCTATTCAATTAAATCCTTTGGGGATCAATTAAATTGCGTGATAGTCTGTGTCGGTACGTGTGAGATCCACCTTTCCAAGTTTTTGGGGTTCATCTCATACTTCTGAAGATTTGAGGGTGCTGCCTGTTCCATACTCCTCCTCCTACTCCTCAACCATCCTTTTAAGGGTACAAACAATAGTAATTGGGGCCTAGTGTGGTGGTGTACGTGTGAGATACATACACTTTCTTTTTTATCATATTTTCTATTCCGCTATTCAATTAAAACCTTTGGGGATCAATTAAATTGCGTGATAGTCTGTGTCGGTACGTGTGAGATCCACCTTTCCAAGTTTTTGGGGTTCATCTCATACTTCTGAAGATTTGAGGGTGCTGCCTGTTCCATACTCCTCCTCCTACTGCTCAACCATCCTTTTAGGGGTACAAACAATAGTAATTGGGGCCTAGTGTGGTGGTGTACGTGTGAGATACATACACTTTCTTTTTGATCATATTTTCTATTCCGCTATTCAATTAAAACCTTTGGGGATCAATTAAATTGCGTGATAGTCTGTGTCGGTACGTGTGAGATCCACCTTTCCAAGTTTTTGGGGTTCATCTCATACTTCTGAAGATTTGAGGGTGCTGCCTGTTCCATACTCCTCCTCCTACTGCTCAACCATCCTTTTAGGGGTACAAACAATAGTAATTGGGGCCTAGTGTGGTGGTGTACGTGTGAGATACATACACTTTCTTTTTGATCATATTTTCTATTCCGCTATTCAATTAAAACCTTTGGGGATCAATTAAATTGCGTGATAGTCTGTGTCGGTACGTGTGAGATCCACCTTTCCAAGTTTTTGGGGTTCATCTCATACTTCTGAAGAATTGAGGGTGCTGCCTGTTCCATACTCCTCCTCCTACTCCTCAACCATCCTTTTAGGGGTACAAAAAATAGTAATTGGGGCCTAGTGTGGTGGTGTACGTGTGAGATACATACACTTTCTTTTTGATCATATTTTCTATTCCGCTATTCAATTAAAACCTTTGGGGATCAATTAAATTGCGTGATAGTCTGTGTCGGTACGTGTGAGATCCACCTTTCCAAGTTTTTGGGGTTCATCTCATACTTCTGAAGATTTGAGGGTGCTGCCTGTTCCATACTCCTCCTCCTACTGCTCAACCATCCTTTTAGGGGTACAAACAATAGTAATTGGGGCCTAGTGTGGTGGTGTACGTGTGAGATACATACACTTTCTTTTTGATCATATTTTCTATTCCGCTATTCAATTAAAACCTTTGGGGATCAATTAAATTGCGTGATAGTCTGTGTCGGTACGTGTGAGATCCACCTTTCCAAGTTTTTGGGGTTCATCTCATACTTCTGAAGATTTGAGGGTGCTGCCTGTTCCATACTCCTCCTCCTACTCCTCAACCATCCTTTTAGGGGTACAAACAATAGTAATTGGGGCCTAGTGTGGTGGTGTACGTGTGAGATACATACACTTTCTTTTTTATCATATTTTCTATTCCGCTATTCAATTAAAACCTTTGGGGATCAATTAAATTGCGTGATAGTCTGTGTCGGTACGTGTGAGATCCACCTTTCCAAGTTTTTGGGGTTCATCTCATACTTCTGAAGATTTGAGGGTGCTGCCTGTTCCATACTCCTCCTCCTACTGCTCAACCATCCTTTTAGGGGTACAAACAATAGTAATTGGGGCCTAGTGTGGTGGTGTACGTGCGAGATACATACACTTTTTTTGATCATATTTCCTATTCCGCTATTCAATAAAAACCTTTGAGGATCAATTGAATTGCGGGATAGTCTGTGTCGGTACGTGTGAGATCCACCTTTCCAAGTTTTTGAGGTTCATCTCATACTTCTGAAGATTTGAGGGTGCTGTCTGTTCCATACTCCTCCTACTCCTCATCCATCCTTTTAGGGGTAGAAACAATAGTAATTGGGGCCTAGTGTGGTTTTGTACGTGCGAGATACATACACTTTTTTGGATCATATTTCCTATTCCGCTATTCAATAAAAACCTTTCTAGGGCAAGATCTTAAATTACAGAAATATGAGGAGACCGTCAAATAAGGGCCGTGGCCTGGGTCGTGGTGCTGCTGGTAGAGCTCCTGTTGCAAGGAGAGGACGTGGTCGATCTGTGCCAGCTACACGCACAAGTGAAACACCTTCCTCAAGTGTGAGTAGGCGACAGAACCTGCATCAGTATTTGGTAGGGCATCATACGCCCCTAGAAGTGATGAGGCCAGAACAAGTGGAGGCGATAGTAGATTGGTTTGCTGCTGACAGTGCCTCCAGTTCCTTCACATTGTCTCCCACCCAGTCTACTGCAGAAAGGTCACAGTTGGCACCTGCAGCCGATGTCCAACCGTCTTTCACCTCACCCCCTTGCAAATTAGGCAAGCAGTCTGAGCCCCAAGCCATACAGCAGTCTCTTCTTCTTTTTGATGACTCTGTCAGCAGGGTTTCCCAGGGCCATCCACCTAGCCCTGCCCCAGAAGTGGAAGAGATTGAGTGCAGCGATGCCCAACCACTTATTTCTCAAGATGAGTACATGCAAGGATCATCGCAGCACGTCTCCGATGATGACGAAACGCAGGTGCCAACTTCAGCATTGTGGAGACCGACAAGGAGGGCAGGGGTGAAGACTGGGTGGAAGATGATGTGGAGGACGATGAGGTCCTCGACCCCACATGGAATGAACGTCATGCAGGTGACCTGAGTAGTTTGGAGGAAGAGGCGGTGGTCGCACAGAGCCACCAGCACAGCAGAAGAGGGAGCAGGGTGCAGAAGCGGAGCGGCCGTGCCCTAGACACTACGCCCGCTACTGCCCAACGCAGCAAGGGAACGAGCGCACCAAAGTCAGCTCAAAGGAGTTCTCTAGCGTGGAAGTTCTTTAGAAAATGTGCTGATGACGGGACACGAGTGGTTTGCACCCTGTGCAATCAGAGCTTGAAGCGAGGCATAAACCTTCTCAACCTGAGCACAACCTGCATGATCAGGCATCTAAGTGCAAAGCACGAGCTGCAGTGGAGTACACACCTTCAAAACCAAGAAACGTCTCTGGCTCATCCTGCTTCCTCTTCTGCTGCAGTCTCGGCCGCTCCAGCCACATCTGTAGTGATACCGGCACCTGCCACCCCGCAAACAGACAATCTGTCAGCAACACCACCACCTGGGTCACCAACAACCATCTCCACAATGTCCCGTGGAAGCGTTCAGCTTTCCATCTCCCAAACACTTGAGAGGAAGAGGAAGTACCCCCCTGCCCACCCGCGATCCCTGGCCCTGAATGCCAGCATTTCAAAATTATTGGCCTTTGAAATGCTGTCATTCCGTCTGGTGGAGACGCACAGTTTTAAAAACCTTATGTCGGTGGCTGTCCCACAGTACGTCGTGCCCAGCCGCCACTACTTTTCCAGGCAAGCCATCCCTTCCCTGCACAACCAAGTGGGGGAAAAAATCAGGTGTGCACTGCGCAACGCCATCTGTGCCAAGGTCCACCTAACTACCGATACGTGGACCAGTAAGCACGGTCAGGGGCGTTATATCTCCCTAACGGCACACTGGGTAAATGCAGTGGCGGATGGGCCTGAGGCGGATAGCAATTTGGCGCATGTCCTTCCACCACCGAGGATTGCAGGGCGCTTCAGTTTGCCTCCTGTTCCTAACTCCTCCTACTCCGCTTCCTCATCCTCTACCGCCTCCTCATCCGGACAGCGTAACACCTTCACCACCAACTTCAGCACGGCCAGGGGTAAACGACAGCAGGCAGTTTTACAACTTGCCTGTTTGGGGGACAAACCACACACCGCGCAGGAGTTGTGGAGGAGCATGGAACAGCAGACAAATGAGTGGTTGCTGCCAGCGAGCCTCAAGCCCGGCCTGGGCGAAATCTCATAGCAGCTCTGGGCCTAGCCGGTTTGACGCACATCCCTTGCCTGGCGCATGTGCTGAATTTGGTGGTGCAGAGGTTCCTTAAAAACGACCCCGATATGTCAGAGCTGCTGCAGAAAGTGCAGGCCGTTTGTGCGCACTTTCGGCGTTCTCACCCTGCTGCTGCTCGCCTGGCAGCGCTGCAGCGTAACTTCGGCCTTCCCGCTCACCGCCTCATATGTGACGTGCCCACAAGGTGGAACTCCACCTTGCACATGCTGGAAAGACTGTGCAAGCAGCAGCAGGCCATAGTGGAGTTTCAGCTGCAGCACGCACGCGTGAGTCGCTCTGCGGAACAGCACCACTTCACCACCAATAACTGGGCCTCCATGCGAGACCTGTGTGCCTTGTTGCGCTGTTTTGAGTACTCCACCAACATGGCCAGTGGCAATGACGCCGTTCTCAGCTTAACTATCCCACTTCTATGCCTCCTTGAAAAAACAATTCGGGCGATGATGGAAGAGGATGTGGCACAGGATGAGGAGGAGGAGGAGGATGAAGAGGTAACATTTCCAAGGCTTTCAGGGCAGTCATTCGCAAGGGGCTCCGAGGGTGGGTTCCTGCACACACAAACACCAGGGACACAATTGTCCAGCAGGGGCACAGTTCTGGAGGATGAGGAGGAGGAGGAGCTGGAGGAGGAGATGGAACCATGTTCACAGCAGGGTGGCACCCAGGCCAGCTCATGGCCATCACTGGTGCGTGGCTGGGGGGATACAGAGGACACAGACGATACACCTCCCACAGAGGACAGCCTTTCGTTGCCTCTGGGCAGCCTGGCACACATGAGCGATTACATGCTGCAGTGTCTCCACAACGACCGCCGAGTTGCCCACATTCTAACTTGTGCTGATTACTGGGTGCCCACGCTGCTGGATCCCCGTTACAAGGACAACGTACCGTCCTTAATTCACTCACTGGAGCGCGATCGCAAGATGCGCGAGTACAAGCGCACGCTGGTAGACGCCATGCTGCTGGCATTCCCATCTGACAGCGGGGCCGCAGTTGAAGCACAAGGCAGAGGAGGAGGAGGAGGAGGAGGTCGCCAACGCAACCAGGGCACCGCCAGCACCTCAGAAGGCAGGGTTAGCATGGCCGAAATGTGGAAAAGCTTTGTCAGCATGCCACAACAAACAGCAGCACCAGCAGCTCAGATGGAACGTCTTAGCAGGAGGCAGCATTTTACCAACATGGTGGAGCAGTATGTGTGCACACGCCTACATGTAGTGAATGAGGGGTCTGCCCCCTTCAACTTCTGGGTCTCCAAATTGGGCACATGGCCTGAGCTTGCCCTTTACGCCTTGGAGGTGCTGGCGTGCCCTGCAGCCAGTGTATTATCTGAACGGGTATTTAGCACGGCTGGGGGCGTTATAACAGACAAGCGCAGCCGCCTGTCCAGAGACAATGTGGACAAGCTCACGTTCATTAAAATGAACCAGGCATGGATCCCACGGGACTTTTCCGTACCTTGTGCAGAATAGCAATGGATACCGACCTTACCCACCCATTGTTCCATTTTTGCTCTTTCTCACTCTTTTGGGGTGTACCCTCATTTAAAATTTGTGAAAAGAAGCAGTGTTGGCTACCTCGTCCTCCTCCTCAGGGCCAGATTAACATAGGGGCTATTGGAGCTACAGCTCCAGGCCCCTACCTTTTATATAGGCCCCGGGTTGGCCATATTCACTGTTACCGCTCTTGTCACTTGTAAACACAGAAGTCTGGCTTCTATGCTCGCTTCCCCAGGCAGCACCCTCAGAACCTCCCCACACAGCGCGAAGGCCGGACAAGGAGGGACAGTTGCCGATGCATGGATGTGTTTATGGGCTTCAGAGACAGCATCCCATGTTGAATTAGGCATGCATGGCTGCACCCTTCCTCCTCTGGGTGCATGCCAAGGCACGGCCCTTAAGGCCCTTCAAAATCCTCAGCACCAAGCCCATGATGCTCTTAATCCGGCCCTGGTCCTCCTCCACCGCCGCTTCCATTTACACCGCCCATAGGTGTGCGCAGCCTATTGCATTAAGGTGTGCACCCCAAAGTTGAAATACACAAGCATGTGTTTGCCAGCAGGGAGAGTAATGTATCGGGGCCATGTACCTGTAGGCAAAGAGAAATAGAGCAGAGCAGGTCCGAGGGAGATCTTTCCCATCTCCTCACTGGCAATGCTATGTGCCCTAGGTGATTAGGGTGTGCCCAGGCACACCCGGCACACCCTGTGCGCATGCCTATGTCACCGCCACATCCACCACCACCTCAACCTCCCTCCTACTCCATATGGGCCTCGTCCTTCAGAGATGAAGAAGAACATTGTTTTATTTTTCTGTTTTTTTTTGTTGTTTTAAGTTATTGCAGAGCACTTGCCATGCTCTTAATTACGTTTTGCTGCCATTTGCAGCACTCTAGCCCTTTCCTTTGGTGTTTTAGAGCCATTTTAGTGCCTTAAAGTTCGGGTCCCCATTGACTTCAATGGGGTTCGGTGTCCGGGAAAAGTTTGGTAAAAGTCCGGGACACGGATCCGGACTTTTTTTTAAAGTTCGGCCGAACCCGTCGAACACGGACATCTAGGTGTCCGCTCAACCCTAATTACCACAATACCAGTTTCTATGATATGTAACTTCACATATAATACACATCAAACTGAAAAAAAACATACAAGTTAAACTTAGCAGGGAGGGTGGACCCCCCCCCCCCCCATAGATATTTCGCATTCAGTTTAACTTTAAATAATTCCAGTGATATGTGTTTTCACATGAAATACACATCAAAAGAAGAATAAGAAATCAACATTTTTTAAACTTAGCAGGACCCCTCTAAAGACATTTGCAATACAAATGAAGTGCAGTAATTCACATTATATATTATGTAACAGTCTAAAAAATAAAACATTTCAAAGTGCAATAATGGTGGGAGCCTAAAAACGTTGTTGAAGTTAATTTGTATTGCAAATATCTGGCAGGGGGTTTGCACCACCCCTGCTAAGTTTTCTTTAAAAAATGTATGTCTTATTCTCCTTTTGATGTGTATTACATGTAAAATCCCATATTGCTGGAATTATTGCACTTGAAGTTAATCTGTATTGTAAATATCTATAGTAGGAGTTCCCATCATCCCTGCTAAGTTTCATTTTTTATGTTTTATTTTCAGTTTCATGTGTATTATATGTGACTTTACATATTACAGAGACCGATATCATGGTACAATCGAGATTTATTGAGATTTCCATGCTTTAAAGGGTTCAACCATTACTGTTAAAGTATTTATTAGTAAGATAGCGCTGCACTTTTTTGTGTTTTTCATATGCTGATCTTTACTTGTGCCCCATGCCGATGTTTATGTCGATCTTTAGTATAATAGGTAATCACTGTGCTCCTATTTACAATAAACTACTGAAGATAAAATAAAAATTGTCAGTAAAAGGCTTGCAGGGCTAACTTATTAATCAATAACTCGGTAATCTCAATAAACTTTAATATCACCACAATACTGTTCTCTATGATACTTCACATATAATATGCCTGAAGCTGAAAATAAGACATAAAAAATGAAACTTAGCAGGAATGGTGGAAATCCCTTCTCTAGATATTTGCCATACGGTTTAACTTCAAGTGCAATATTTCCAGTGGTATGTGATTTCACGTGTAATATACTTAAAAATGAGAATGAGACATCCATTTTTTTTTAACCACTTGCTGACAAGCCGCCCTACTTATACTGCAGCAGGTCGGCTCTGTCCCGCGAAACGGCGTACCTGTACATTGTTTTGCAGGACCGCTAGTGGGGGCGCACACGCGCCGATTGGCTACAGGGGGAGCCAATCAGCAGGGCCAGTGGCCGCGATGTCTACCAGGCACCCACGATCGCTCCCCATGGAGATAGAACAGCAGTCATTGTAAACACGGCAGAGCGTTGTTCTGTCAGTAAAGCACACAGGGCTCCTGTGTTCCTCCTATTTAGGAACATAGGTCCCTGTGTTCATCCAGCAAACCCCTCCCCCACACAGTTAGAAAGCATCCCTTAGGGATACATTTAACCCTTTGACCGCCCCTGGTGTTAACCCCTTCCCTGCCAGTGTCATTAGTACAGTAACAGTGCATATTTTTAGGACAGATTACTGTAGCAATGTCACTGGTCCCCCAAAAGTGTAAAAAATGTCAGTTAGATTTGTCCGCCGCAATGTCACAGTCCCGCTAAAAATTGCTGATCACTGCCATTACTAGTAAAAAAATAAATTAATTAAAAATTACATAAACATAATTTTTGCACAAAACAATTAATATACACTTATTGGGGTTTTTTTTACCAAAAGCATGTAGCAAAATACATATTGGTCTAAAATTATGAAAAAATTAGATTTTTTATTTTTGTATTGGGAATGTTTTATAGCAGAAAGTAAAAAATATTGTTTTTTTTTTTTCAGAATTGTCGCACTTTTTTGTTTATAGCACAAAAAGTAAAAATTGCAGAGGTGATCAAATACCACCAAAATAACGCTCTTTTTTGTGGGAAAAAAGGGCATCAATTTTATTTGGTTACCGCATCGCACAATCGCGCAATTGTCAGTTAAAGTAACGCAGTGCCGTATCGCATAAAAATGGCCTGGTCATTAAGGGGGTAAAACCTTCCAGTCCAGAAGTGGTTAAACTTAGCAGGAATGGTGGAACCCCATCTACAGATATTTGCAAAACAAATTAACTTCAAGTGCAACAACTTTTAGATGGGAGTAGGGATGGGCTAACGATTTGGCTCGAGCATAACCTCGGGCCTAACACATGTCTCTTTGTCCATTCGCTGAACATCTAAATTTGTAGGGTGTTCGCCCCAACAAACACCCTGCATTGCAATGCTTGCTGAACAAGCTTTGCCCAATTAGTGCGCAGTGTAAGCTGGTTGTTAAGGAGCGGGCCGGGAAGCCGGCCGTTGCGTCTTTAACAACCAGTGAGTCTTCAGCTGTCAATGGGCTTCCCCGCTGACAGAAAAATAATACCAGGCCCTTTGGGTCTGGTATGGATTTGGAGGGGAATTCCACGCCAAAATGAAAAAAAAAAAAAAAATGGAGTTAGGTTCCCTAGGTTCCCCTGTTTGGGAGTTCTGACAGGGGGGTGTTCGGCCCATGTCTGGTTGGGAGATTCATGCCATTATGGCACTTTGGAATTTTTTTTAGATTGTTACACTTAATTTTATATGTTCTTGGTACTAATTTAATGTAAATTATTGCGCTTGAAGGGGATTTTTCATTACCTCTGCTAAGTTTTTTAAACAAATGTTATGTCAAACCCTAGGAGCACTGACCACAGAGGAAAAATAGAAATGCTTTAGGAACATATTAAACAAAAGCATCTCACAGTGTATTCCTATGGGAAATGAATATAGAAGAGCCAAGGACAAACCAGGGTGGCTAAACCGTAATGTAAAAAAACTGATTAGGGAAAAAAAATGGCCTTTAAGAGTTATAAATCGGAGGGGGTTTTATCGGCTTTCCACCAATACAAGAAATTGAATAATAAATGTAAATACAAAATCAAGAAGGCTAAAATTGACTTCGAGAGACATATAGCAGAGGAAAGTAGAGGAATCCTAAGAAATTCATTTAATATATCAATAGCAAAAAAACAAGGTCAGAGCATGTTGCACACATAATTAATGATGATGGGGGGACGGTTACAGAGGACACAGAGAAGGTAACTGTCCTAAATGCTTTCTTCTTCTCAGTCTTTACACAGGAAAAGGAGGGGTATACTGACCATGACTGTATGGTTAGCAGTACTTCACAGGACATGCTGCTATGGCTAACAGAGAGTGAAATCATGAAAAGGCTTAATAACATTATCACAAAGAAATCACCAGGACCAGATGGCGTGCATCCGAAAGTATTCAAAGAACTCCGTAAAGTTATATCTAGACCACTGTTCCTAATCTTTGCAGATGGTATTTTGACAGGAACTGTACCAGGTGACTGGAGGAAAGCTAATGTGATACCAATATTCAAAAAAGGGCAGAGGCATATCCTGGGCAATTATAGGCTGGTCAGCCTGACGTCAATAGTATGTAAATTACTGGAAGGCTTGATAAGGGGCTATATCCAAGAATTTGCTAAAGTCAACAGTATCATCAGCAGTTATCAGCAAGGGATTTCAAAAGGACATTCTTGTCAGACCAATCTGTTAACATTCTACGAGGAGGTGAGCAGTGAGCTAGATAGTTACTAAGGCATTTGATACAGTCCCCCACCAACGATGAATTTACAATATAAGGTCTGCAGGCTTAGACCACAAGGTTTGCTCTTGGATAGAAAACTGGTTAAAGGGGCGTGTCCAAAGGGTGGTAATAAATAATGCGTACTCAGACTGGTCTGGAGTGATAAGTGGGGTCCCCCAAAGCTCAGTCCTGGGACCAATTTTATTCAATTTATTCATAAATTGCGTTGAGGTTGTGATCACTATCTCAGTTTTTGCAGATGACACACAATTAAGTATCATGATGCAGAAATCTTACAGAATGACCTGAACAAAATAACAGAGTGGGCAACTACATGACAAATGAGGTTTAATGTGGAGAAATGTAAGGTATTGCATTTGGGGACTAAAAACATAAACACAAGGAGGGTGTGGCTAGCTGGCGCATCGCATGGCGGCTTTGTGAGACAGCTCTCTCTCTCTCCACGGGCCGTTTTAGCAGATTCCACCGACTAGTAGCACCGGAATCCCTTCCCCGCATCTACCTGCACACGTCAGGATGTCGGCCAGAAAGAGAAAAGGCCCGATTAAGCCGAAAAAGATGCTGGATTTCTTCTCGCAGCACCAGCCGGCGGCTCTACAGACAAACAACGCGGCTCTCTGTCTCCTCTCTGTCCCGACTTGCAGGCTGCCCGCACACTGCACGGAGGATCGACACTGCCCTCCACCTCCTCCAGCCCGGCTAAAAGCAAGCCAAGACGAACAGACTCCTCAGACCTACCTCAGGAGGTAAGCCTCTTTGACTCTTCCTTGGAGGACATTAGGGAACTACACGATCCTATCTCTGCTTTCCCTACTACAAACCAGCCTGTCATGGACACAGTCTTAAAGGACATGCTTGTCTCCCTAAGATCAATCCATGCAGACATAATGTCACTAGTCCTGCAGTTTAAAACAGAGGTGTCAGCTGTCGCTGCAAGGGTCACCCATATAGAAGATAAAATGGGGGAGTTCACCGCTTTCAACGATATGGTGGATGCGCATAATGACAGGGACACTGAAATTTTTCAGATTCAATGGAAACTAGCAGACCTAAAGGATCGTTCATGACAGAACAACGTGACGATCTGTGGGATTCCTGAGTCTGTTAAACCTCAGAATTTACAAGGGTTTTTTACAGATATTCTTAAGGAGGTCCTGCCTGAAGCTCCTTTGGAGGATCTAATCCTTGATCGTATTCATAGGCTCCCAAGGCCTAAGCATATACCTTCCCACCTGCCCAGGGACATCATGTTGGTTACTAGGAGACACGAAGATCTACCCACTACCCTGCAGAATCTCTCCTTCTTTGCTGATTTATCTGCATTTACAATGCAACAGCGACGACAATTGGCTACCATTACTAAGCCATTGCATAATCATAAAATTGCATATAGCTGGCTTGGGCCGGCTAAACTTTTAATCTCCAAAGATGGTGATTCCCATGCTGTTACGTCTGTTATGGAAGGGATCCGTTTACTAAAAATGTGGGGTATTCTTGACTCCCATGTACAAAGAAACGGAGGCCCTCAACACTCCTCCACACCCTCAAGGGATTCTTCTGAAGTGGGTGACGTGTGATCCCGGTGCTCCCGCTACCAGCTTTTTAATTCTTTCTCTCTGGCCCTGGAGAGAATCAGATGGTTCCATTTTCTACTACCCCTATAGTTTTAGCGATAAATATATCGCACAGGTTCTTATCGAATCGCCACTACACTGTGTTCTTTGCACTTTTTCTTTTTTGTTTGTCTGCTGTTTTTCTCTCTTTATTCTTTTTTTGTATTTGTTTTTTTTTTTTTTTGTTTTTTTTTTTCTTTTTTGGTGCCCACCTACTCTGGACATCTGTTTCGCTATTGACCACCAGGTGACGTGACCTGCAGCCTCCCTCTCATCTGGGCAGTCTGCTGACCAGACAACATCTCCTCATCGGCATTCCACCACCAGAAGTCTCACTGCTAAAAGGTACTGTTTGAACCGACCCCTTACCAGAACACGACCACGTTTCTTTCTGCACCTGTCTATCTCTACTGCTTGCATCATGGCCTTCACTATTTCATCACTCAATGTGCGGGGTTTGAACAGTCCATACAAAAGACAGATGGCATGGAAAACAGCTATTAAGCTACAGAGTGATATAATATGTTTCCAGGAAACGCAATTTACCTCCCAAAAACCTCCCAAGTTCTGCAACCCACAGTTCCCACATGTGTTCACGGCGAATGGCCCATCTAAAAGGAAAGGAGTAGCTATAGATGTTAAAAATACAGTTCACTTCAACCAACTGGGACTATATCTTGACCCGTCCGACAGATACATTATTCTCCCGTGTACTATAAACAATGCCACTTATACCCTGGTTTCAGTGTATTTGCCTAATAAAAAACAGCTATCCACCTTGAACAAGATTTGGAAAAGGGTCTCTAAAATGCAACAGGGCCACATCATCCTATGTGGTGCTACCCCTAACAGAGACTTGGATTTGTACAATCAGGTCAGCTTGCACCACCGCAAGATCTCACTAACGGGGTTCCTCTCATCGTCCGGATTGCATGATGTGTGGAGATGTCAGCACTATAACTAGCGAGATTTCACCTTTTTTTCTAATGTGCACTGTTCATACTCCAGAATCGATGCATTTTTTGTGGATAGGTTTTTGTTACAGAAAATTTTGAAATCAGACATACACTACATCACATGGTCAGACCATGCTCCAATTTCCATCAGAGTGGGAGTGGTCAGTCCAGAAACGAGGGCCAATAGGTGGCGCAATGATGTCTATGCCATGTTTGGAAAAATCTCCAAAAAGCATCAAATTACAGATTAGACATTCTTATATTATCTGAACAAAAGTTAGATTTTATTTCCATCATTGACACTTTCAAAATTTCAGAAAACAAAAAAATGGCGTCTGCAAAAGTTTGGGCACCCTGCAGAATTTATAGCATGCACTGCCCCGTTTGCAAGGCTGAGACCTGCCAGTGTCATGGATTGTTCTCAATCATCGTCTGGGAAGACCAGGTGATGTCAATCACAAAGGTTTTAAATGCCCAGACTCATCTGACCTTGCCTCAACAATCAGCACCATGGGATCTTCTAAGCAGTTGTATAGAAAACTGAAACTGAAAATAGTTGACGCTCACAAAGCTGGAGAAGTCTATAAGAAAATAACAAAGCGTTTTCAGATGTTAATATCATCTGTTCGGAATGTAATTAAGAAATGGCAGTCATCAGGAACAGTGGAAGTTAAAGCAGGATCTGGAAGACCAAGAAAAATATCAGACAGGACAGCTCGCAGGATTGTGAGAAAGACAATTCAAAACCCACGTTTGACTGCACAATCCCTCCAGAAAGATCTGGCAGACACTGGAGTTGTGGTACACTATTCCACTATAAAGAGATACTTGTACATATATGGTCTTCATGGAAGAGTCATCAGAAGAAAACCTCTTCTATGTCCTCACTACAAAAATTAGCATTTGAACTTTGCAAATGAACATGTAAACAAGCCTGATGCATTTTGGCCGGAATGAGCAAAGGTACGTTTGGAGAAGAAGGGGCACATAATTTAATGAAAAGAACCTCTGTCAAACTGTTAAGCATGGGGGTGGATCAATCATGCTTTGGGGTTGTATTGCAGCCAGTGGCACAGGGAACATCTCACGAGTAGAAGGAAAAATGGATTCAATAAAATTTCAGCAAATTATGGATGGTAACTTGATGCCATCTGTGAAAAAGCTGAAGTTAAAGAGATGGTGGCTTCTACAAATGGATAATGATCCTAAACACACCTCGAAATCCACGGGGGATTACATCAAGAGGCGTAAACTGAAGGTTTTGCCATGGCCTTCACAATCTCCTGACCTCAACATAATTGAAAATCTATGGATAGACCTTAAAAGAGCAGTGCGTGACAGAAAGCCCAGAAATCTCAAAGAACTGGAAGACTTTTGTAAGAAAGAATGGGGAAAGATACTTCAAACAAGAATTGAAAGACTCTTGGCTGGCTACAAAAAACGTTTACAAGCTGTGATACTTGCCAAACGGGTACAAGATATTAACCACTTGCTGACCGCCACAAGTACATATACTGCGGCGGTCAGCCCCATGCAGGCAAAGTGACGTATGGGTACGTCACTCGCCTGCGAGCCAAAAGGGGGCGAGCGCGTGCCGCCGGAGGCACGCTCCCGCCCCCCCCGCTCTTCACTGTGATCCCTGCGCATGTGACCGGCGGACTCGATGTCCACCGGTCACTCGCGATCGTCCGGTACAGAGGGAGAAAGGCAGGCGGCTAATGTAAACAAAGCCGCCTGTCATTCTCCCTTGTGTAAGTGCAGAGATCATACGGTCTTGCTATATAGGATCGTATATCTCTGTAGTTACACAAACAGCCACATCCCATAATAGTTAGAATCACATCCCTAGGGACACATTTAACCCCTCCTTCTCCAATAAAGTTAACCCCTTCCCTGCCAGTGTAATTTTTAAAGTAACAGTGCATATGTATAGCACTGATTACTGTAGTAATGTCACTGGTACCACCAAGCTTACCCGCTTACCCGCTGACGATCGGGGGCGGGAGCGCGCCGGCGGCGCGCGCTCGCCCCCTAGCTTCTCCCAGGCAGATGACGTTTATATACGTGACTCTGTCTGTAGGTGCCACTCTGCCGCCGTTTATATACAGTAAGCGGTCGACAAGTGGTTAAGGGGGAAAATCCTTCCGGTCCAGAAGTGGTTAAAAATGGTAGTTGTCCCCTTTTTTTTTTTTTAAACTTAGCAGGAATGGTGGAACCCCCTCTACAGATTTTTACAAAACAAATTAACTTTAAGTGCAACGATTTTTTAGTTGGGAATGGGGATGGACGAACGGTTTAGCTCGAGCATAACCTCGATTTGGCTCTAGCATTAGTGCATTGCAAAACAATGGTCACTCTTCATATGAGGTCTCAATGTCTAATATTGTCTTTTTTTCTAAAAATCTGATCCCTAATTCCTTAAGAAATATTCCTATTGTCTTTTTTTTTTTTTTTTTTTCAATCTAAAAGGTAGAAAAGCACACTTCCTAGCCCCCTCCTATTTGTTCTTGTATCTCATCTATCTCATCTTTTATTATATTCTACTTCTCCACAGTTGTTCTCTGCTTTTTAGTAACGTTTTCTGCTTTAATTGTATGCTCTCCAGGAGTCTTGTTTTTCTTGAGATAATTCATTATTTTCCTAACCTACTTTCAAGTTGGTTCCATCTAATATTTACTTACTGAAATACTACTGTTGCCTATACGCTTTCTATTTATTTTTTACCAATACCATTACATTCTCTGGCAGAACCTTGAGGTTTTCATTTGCCATCTCTATTGTTTCTTTATGTGCTCCTTTGAGGTCCTCATCTTTATTTCTACATAAATCTGTTGTTGGTTAGAAAATTCTCTTTTATCCATAATAAATGCTTCTGATATATTTTGCCCATGCTTTAAAGAGGTTGTAAACCCTCTCTTTGAACTTGTACAGGTAAGCCTTTAATACTTGTATAGGTAAGCCTTTAATAAGGCTTACCTATAGGTACTGTAAATATCTCCTAAACTTGCACCGTTTAGGAGATATTTACTTTTAATGCAGCTGATGACGTCATCGGTGAATGCGCTCTGAAGGAATGGCCACCCGTGTCGTTCGTTCAGAGCCCTGTGCCGTGAACAGCATCTCCCGTGCGCATGCGCGTGAGTGACATAATCGCGCCTCCGGCCAATCAGATGGCCAGAGGACGCAAACCAGGAAGCAGGATGGCCAAACATGATGGCCGTGCTGTCGCTGAGTGGGCAGAACTGTGGGGGCTTCGTTCTAAGGTATTTCATAATGAGCTAGTATGCGATGCATACTAGCTCATTATGCCTCTGTCTTGCAGGGTTTTTTTTTTTTTTTTGAGGAGGGTTTACTTCCTCTTTAAGCATTTATTTGTATCATTCTATATTCCCATTCCTCCTTTCTCAGCATCCTAGTTTGTCTTTATTATAAATTTTATTTTACAGAATTTATATTGTGCCAACAGTTTACACAGTGTTTTACAATATCAAAGGGAGACAGAAAAGTTACAATACAATAAAATACAAGAGGGTTAAAAGGGCCCTGCTCATATGAGCTTACAATCTAATAGGGTGGGGCAAGTGGTACAAAAGGTTGTAACTGTGGGGGATGAGCTGATGGAAGTAATTAAAACAGTTGTTGGTGTGATAGACTTCCCTAAAGAGATGAGTTTTCAGGGATCAACTAAAGGCAGCCAGAATAGGAGATAGCCGGACAGACTGAGGTAGAGAGTTCCAGAGGATGGGAGAGGCTCTGGAGAAGTCCTGAAGACAAGACTGGGAGGAGGAGAAAAGGGAGCTTGAGATCAGGTGGTCTTGGGAGGAGCAGAGAGGATGGTTTAGGTGATATTTGAAGACAATATTGGTGATGTAGCTGGGGAAGAGTTGTGAATAGCTTTGTATGTTGTTGTTAGTAGTTTGAATTTAAGTCACCGAGCTATCGGAAGCCAATGTAAGGATTGGAGAAGAGGGGTAGCAGACACTGAGAGGTTGGCAAGGTAGATGATTCTGGCAACAGCATTAAGGATAGACTGAAGAGGGAATATCCTATGGACCTATGAGAAGGGAGTTGCAATAGTTAACCACTTGCCGTCTGCCTAACGCCGATCTACGTCGGCAGTCAGCCCCTCACAGGCAAAGTGACGTAGGGCTACGTCACTAGCTTGTGAGGGTCTAGGGAGCGAGCGCGCGCCCCCGGAGGCGCGCTCCCGCTCCCGCGTGGTCACGGACCCCCCCGCGCGTGTGACCGGCGGACCCGATGTCCGCCGGTCACTCGGCGATCGGCGGGGGAGAGGGAGAATGTCAGGCAGCTTGTGTAAACAAGCTGCCTGTCATTCTCCTTGCTGTTAGGATACTGATCACTCGGATCTAGTATGTAGATCCGTTGATCAGTGTCCATACAGCTCAAGCCCCAGCCAATCACAGTAGAAAGCACGCCCCTAGGGATACACACAGCCCCTCCCTCCCAAATAAAGTTAACCCCTTCACTACCAGTGTATTTTTACAGTAACAGTGAATATATATAGCACTGATTACTGTAGAAATGTCACTGGTAACCCCAAAAGTGTCAAAAATGTCAGTCAAGGGTCCGATCTGTCCGCCCCAATGTCGCAGTACCGCAAAAAAAATCGCAGATCGCCGCCATTACACGTTAAAAAAAAAAACAACAAAAATGACAGAAATCTTTCCCTTTGTTAGTAAACGCGATAACTTTTGCGCAAACCAATCAAAATACGCTTTTTGCGATTTTTTTTACCAAACATAGGTAGCATAAAACAAATTGGCCGAAAAAGTAAAAAAATTTTGATTTTTAAATTTTTTTTTGGGGAATTTCATATAAAAAAATGTGAAAAATATTGCTATTTTTGCAAAATTGACGCTCTTTTTTTGTTTATAGCGCGTGATCAAAAAATCGCACAGGTGATCAAATACCACCAAAAGAAAGCTCTGTTTGTGGGAAAAAAAGGACACCAAATTCGTTTAGGTACAGCGTCGCACGGCCGCGCAATTGTCCGTTAAAGTCACGCAGTGCCGAATCGCAAAATACCCCCTGGTCGGAATGGGGGTAAAATCTTCCGGGGCTTAAGTGGTTAAGCGAGAGATGAAAAGAGAGTGAATGAGTGGTTTCATTTGTTAAAGATTTGGGGCTGAAAGGACAGGTCAGATTATAGGATTACTCCTAGTACCCTGGCATAAAGGGAAAGATCGATGGTTGCATTATTGATCTTGATGGAAAGGTCAGGCAGGGGGAATATTATCAGCTCGGTTTTAGAGAGAATCAATCGGTGTAGAGATGGTATTGGAAGCTGTGGGAGATTATCAAGTGACAAAGAGAGGAGAAGTAAACAGAGAAGAGAAGGGGTCTGAGAACAGAGCCTTGGGTGACGCCTACAGAAAAAGGAAATGAAGAGGAGGAGACAGAGTTGTAGGAAACACTGAAGAAGGGATGTGATAGGTAGGAGAACCAGGATAGAGCAGAATCCTGGAGGCCAAGGGAGTGGAGTTTTTTAGAAGGAGCTAGAGGTCAACCGTATTAAAGGTCTCAAAGTGGTCTACTAGTAGGAGTATGGAGTAGTGGCCATTGGATTTGGCAGTTAGTAAATCAGTAGTAAGTTTTAGTAGGGCAGCTCCTGTGGAGTGCTGCGAGTGAAATCCAGACCGTAAGGGATTAAGAAGTGAGGTAGGAGCTAAGACAGTTGTAGACTATGCATTCTAAAAGTTTAGAGGTGAATGGAAGCAAGGAGATGTGTCTTAGGTTGTTCAGGTTGGTGGGGTCCAGTGGGGGCTTTTTAAGTATGGGAGTGATCTGTGCATGCTTTAGAGGGGGGGGGAGGTGCCAGTAGAGAGGGAGAGAATAAAGATGTGAGCATAGTATAGAAAAGAGGGTTACTGTAGTATTTGTGAGGGAACAGGATCCAGAGGACAATTGATTAGGTGGGCCTCTGAGAAAAGTTTTGTAGCCTCTTTAGTAGTAGACAGTTCAAAAGAGGAGTGAAATTCCCTTGTATGTACTTTTGTTCTCCTTTTTTATTTTTGTATTAACAAAACCAAAATAAAAATCTATTGGTAAAAAAAAAAAAAGAGGAGAGTATTGACTGTGCTGTTAGACAGGGTACGTTAAGTGGGGAACATGTCTGTACAGTGGAGGTGTCCTCACATATTGCACCAATCGTATCTTTGAAGAGATTGTCAATCTCTTGGGCAGTGAGTGAGTTAGTGGGTAGAGGGGGTGGGGGACAAAGAGAGTTAAAGATAGAGAAGAGCCAACGGGGACTGGATAACAAGGTATTAATGGTATTATTAAGAGAGACATAGTAGGTTTGTTTAGCAGCATGTATTTTAGGAGGAACAATTTATATAGAATGAAGTCCTACAAGATTTTGGTTTTGTGCCACAGTTTTTAAATAGTACAGCAATATCTCTTACTGTAAGATTTCTGGTGTTGTCATTTTGCCAGGGTTGTAATGGTCGGGGGCCTGATTCTGCATTTAATTAGAGTAGCAAGTGCATGAGGATGAGTGTGAACTGTTGTAGACAGAGGTGTCCAGATCAGGACATAACAGGGGAGAGATTTTGTCATAGAGGTGGTCAGTAGCAGAATAGAGAAGAGAAGGATTAAAGTGGAGAGGATTTCTACAAGTAATCATTTGCTGCTTGGAGGGTAAGGTGATTGGAGACTAGGATACTATGAAAGTGATGAGGTTGCGTTTGTTGAGAGGAAAGGGGGTTGAGTAGTGCAGAGGTGGGAGAATACATGGTCAAGGGTATTATCATCAGAGTGGGTGGAAGTGTGTGTCCATTATGTTAGGTCAAAAGATTAGGTTAGGTTGAGAAGTTGAGCTGTAGCTGGGCTGTTAACATTAACAGGGATGGTAAAGTCACCAAGAATGATAGTGGGTATTTCAGAGGAGAGGTAGAGTAGCCAGGCAGAGAAGTCATCAAAAAAGTGTGATACTGTTCCAGGCAGCTGATAAATCACTGCAGTCCTCAGAGAAAGTAGAGAGAACATAAAAATACAGTGTGTTCGCCTCCTTTCCATCCACTGGGTCTGGGGGAGCGAGTCAAGTGGAGGCCACAATGAGAGAGGGCAGCAGGAGAAGCCCAGTCAGAATCGTGAAGACAGGTATCAGTTATGGCAAGTATGTTAAAGCAATGGAAGATAAAAAGGTTATGCACAGATGTAAGTTTGTTACAGATTGAGTGGGCATTCCAGAGGGCACGTGAGATTGGGGTGCAGTTTGGAACCAGGGGGATAGAAATGAAACTGAATGAGTTGTGGCTGTTGCCACATGAGGAAGGGTGCCAGATATGGGGTTTGCAGTTAGAAAATGGAGGTCCGAGATTTGGAGAAATAACCCCAGAGATTAGAAGAAGAAGGAAAGTAAGATGGGAGCGGGATTTGTATGAGAACACATATCTCACTGCCCTGGTGTTTAGGTCAGCATGTGGGTTCAGTATTTGCAGGAAGTGATGGGTGCAATAGTAGGGAGAGGGTAGGAGTGAGGGTGATATGTGTAGGCTGTGGAATAGAGAGGAGGGGTAGAGTAAAGACAAATTGAGTGGAAAAAGAGTGTGAATCAGAATTCAGAGAAATTCAATAGCAAATGTTTGTTTGCTCCTTGTCTTTCCAGAGTGAAGCAGAGTTCTTGTTGTATCTTCATAAAGCTTTAGTTACCCTATTTTAGTTAAACTGTGATGTTGAAACTGCAACAACACTCATAAAAGAGACACTCAGGAAAGACACATAGTGTCTATGACAGATCTCCTGTCTGTGACATCTCCATATGCTGTTCCAAATTTATAGGGAGAATGGGCAGGCAAGCATTGTCAACTGATCAAATTAGGATCTGATTTGAGACACTTGAATGGGAGGGGAGATATTTAGAATACCAGAACAGCTACAGACACAGGCCAGAGTCATAAAAGGGAATTGATTTGTTTGTTCACTAATACCAAAATAATCATTCACAAATTAAATTAAAAAGTTAGAAAGGATATGGCAGCAAATATTTACCATAAGTCTAGCAGTGTCAAAAATCAGTCATACAAAGCAGGGTGTACATGTGGATATGGCAGCAGAGGAGAATTACCATAGGTCTAGCAATGTCTTCTAGCTACTTTATAGGTATCCATATTTGCTTCTTTCTGCCTTCATAGTCAGTATATTTTTTTTATTTTCCATTTCATCAATTGGTCGGCTGACTCTACCACTGATTTCCTAAAGTGAATGT
This sequence comes from Pelophylax lessonae, assembly GCF_965119305.1. NCBI lineage: Eukaryota > Metazoa > Chordata > Amphibia > Anura > Ranidae > Pelophylax > Pelophylax lessonae. The sequence continues at coordinate 498,046,067 of NC_138769.1, read as the reverse complement.
GTAGCCAAAATATACTTTAGATAGAGTAAGGATGTATTAGTATCCATTTTCATTGTTGTTTAATTCTCCACCAAATAGATTCATACTAGATGGCCATTATTAGTGAGATGGAAGGTGATGGAAAGTCCAACATTTTACAATTGTCACCAGAACTAGAGGTGAGGGAAATAATTTAATGGGGACACCTGTTCCAGTGACAACTCTCTATTAGAGGAATTCCACTCACTTTAGAGAATAAGTCTGCTGCATGCAAGCACTTTGCTTTGCATCATAAATGTGATCCCAAAGAGATTGATTTATGGCCTTTGGATCAGATTCATCCACCTAGTAGGGGGTGATTTCAATAGGATTATACTTAAATGTGAAGCAGAGTGAATTTTTAGATTTAGGGCACATATTTCACAAATTCTTAATGAACAGCTCAGTTTCAAACCATTTCTATAAGTAGTAATTTAAATGACTTTTTTTCTGGAATAACCGATAACATGGGCCAATCTGAAATCTTAGTGTATTATATGTTGCCTCACTATTCTTACAGACACATTTATGTTGCTTTGTCATGTGTCATGCATTATTTGTCATGCCTAGGAACTCCTTCTTCTTTGTTTTTTTTTTTTTACCATTTTTTTTGTTTGTTTTGAGTGCTATCAGTGTTGGTGTTTGAACTCCTAGATGCCAGACTGGGGATTGAGATCCACCTTCCCTCTGTATTCCTTCTTCTCTGTGCAGCTTTTGTGCTGCTGGGTAGCTTTTGCATGCTTAATGGTGGATTTTGGTGATGCTGTTTATCACCCCAAATCTTTCTACCTTTCTGCAATGTTCCCCTGCAGTAAAATGTGAGGACCCCCCCTTTGCTTTACTCTGATGTACATATAGTGCTTCAATTCCAACATAGAGTACACTCCATTTTGTGGGTGGGATTTCCTGGAGGCTTAGAGCCATCTGTGGAACTGGGGCCATAGTTTTACTCTATCAGGATGTTAGTCCAGCATCCAAGAGATGTGTTTTTTTCATTTGTTTGCCTAGAAGTGATGTCAATTCCAGGGGCAGGGCTTTCAGGGCAGCATATCATATATGCTCTGATAAAAAGGAAGCTCATTCTCTTTCCTATCAAGTCAAGAGAATGGCTGCCCCTCACGTGGGGCTCATCGTATGTGGAGATCATTTCCTTTGGGAAGTCAAGTATGTTATTATTTTCTTTTGTCATTTTTTTTTTGTTCCTGGCTTTTCTTTAATGTCCTTGTTTGGCTCTTTCCATTCATCCTTATAGATGCCTTGCACTTTGCCCATCCAGATTGGTTGACAGCACGTCTCCATGCATATATAATTTTGTATTTTTTGGTATATAGAAGCATGTCTTTTTATGTAATAATTTTGGTTATACATGGATAACAGTTTTTTGAATATATTAAGCTTAGGCCTATTTCAACTTTGCCTGTCAAAACTGGATTTTTTACAACTTTGCCATTCAAAACCGGATGTCATACCGATTACATTCATCATCAATAAACAAGTAAGGAACATAGTTACTTCCACTAAAACATAAATCCTGTTTCCAAACTTGTTCTAATTTCAAGTAACACCTAGTGTGAACCAGATGGGACATTTCCTGCCTATAAAGACACATGTATATAATAAATCTTTATGCATAATAAACTTGTACATTTTCTACTATTTATGCCATAGCTCCCAGATTAGGCAAGATATCAATCTCTCTTGACCAAAATCAATAGAAAGTTTAGCATAATTTTATCAGAAACATTTGGATGTTTCCCTATGTACCTTTCCTAAGGATGAAAGTCCTGGTCAGAAAAATTCTGGTCACAAGTCGCTATCATTTATTGCTTTTATTGCCAAGATTCATAAAGCAACCATTTGGAGAACACCTATTCTCTTTGACAAAACAATTAATTCCACGCAGTATGCCTGAAAGGATGTGGTATAATCTTTTGTTTTAGTTTCCTAGATAAAAATCTTTGTGACAAAAAAAAATCTTTATTCCATTGTTCAAAATGTGTTAGTGTTCAATGACAAGTGCTTAAAAAATGCTAATTCTACTTTCTCTAGTGACAGATATTTTGTGACTAGTGACATTTTAATGTTTTAAGAATAAGATTTTCTTATAGACATCGATTAAAATTTTAAGAATTTGGAACCAAGTGAAGTATTATAGCACTCAGGTGTCTAATGAATTATTTAAAATTGAAAAAATCTGTTTTTAAGTTTTCTTAAAACTGTCAAAAAAGCACCATTATACAGTTTAACAGTTAAAACATATATTTATCACACTCCCTGTTAATTTGCCCTCCTGATAAGATCCATTTTACCATTTCACCCTTTGCATACCAATCATTAGATCTCCCATTAGCACTGGTAAGAATTTGACTAAGGCTAACCATACAACTTAGAAATTAATTGTACAATCTACATGAAACGTAGAAACCTGGAGTGCTTTGATTAGGTAGGCTTCTGCGTTAAATAGTTGTTTGTAAATCTAAAGAAATGATACAAAAATAACGTTAGGGTGTGTGCATTCTAATTAGCTCAGTCCATACTTTTTCTCAGTGGCATTGGAAGGAAACTAGTGAAAGTTCCTGCAATACACCACAAGTAGCTGTAGTTTAGCTGCCAACGTATTCGTAATTCATAGGCAATAATTAGATCATATTTTTATGTCTGTGGAGGTTCTCATTTATTTAGGTCATGTTTTAGCTAGCATCACAAAATACATGTAAGATCGCTGGACCAAAAGGGGAGGAAATCATGTCTAATCTCTAGTTCACACAGGACAGCTTTCTGTAAAAAAAACTCAGGGTCCCCAGAAAAGTCTGAGCAATGTCTAAAAGGATAAGATTACCTCACATGAGTAAAAGTCCAGTAAACATTTTGTGGGAGATTTCCTAAAACTGGAGCACTGGTGCAGTTGTGTTTGGTAGCAAATTAGCTTGTTCAATTAAGCTATGACAATAAAACCTGTAAGTAGATTGGTTTCTATTCGGAGCTGCACCAAATTTCGCACACTGCAGTTTTAGTAAATCTCCCCCATTTAATCTTGATAAAAAGTAAAAAAAATAAAATCAATGAATTTTGGTTGCTCGGAACTGCCAACAGATGCCAAAGAATATGGAATAAAATAAATCTAAATAACCCTTTATTACCCTTTATAGATAACTAGATAGGTCTAAATACTGTAACTCTATGAAAGGCTTTGTGTCAAGCAATTGTGTGTGTGTGTTTGCGTATGTTTGTTTGTGTGTGTATCATTTAGAAAATTATGCAGTTTTAAAAACCAGTAATACCGCATGAATATAACAATATGTAAAAGTCACATGATGTCGTATGTTTTGGGGATAAATGCTAGGAAGTCAGTAATATAGTATACATGGAAATATATATTATAATAAATAACAAATCTAATGGAGTAAGACACTTATGTTTGTGAGGTCTAATTACAGCAGCAATCCAGATATATCATTATAAATAATAATTCTCCTTATGTAACAGTGTGGACTCATAGAACTATTAAATGAGTTCCTAAAAAATTATAAAATAAATATCAATCACTTAAATCCGTATAGTTTTTATTCTAATATTAAGCCAGTAGCAACCCAGAAAGTCAAACACTAGTGCTCCAAATATTTGTAGTAATTTAACTTAAATGCTAGAGCAATTAAAAAAGTTTGTTCTGTACTTTGGAAGCTGGATGAAATAGAAGCTTATACTTTATGCACAAATGGAAAGGCAACACAAGTTATGATAAAAAACAAATTTAGATATTAAGAGTATTTTCTGTAAAGAACTAACAATTTGTATGGGAAAAAAAAGTAAAAAAAAAATTGGTAAATGGATAAATGTCTGAGACAAGTGTAGCAGATGTCTCTGGAATTATATGTACTGAACTTAAAAACAAATATTTCACATATACAAACATTACTGTATATCAAGTAGTAGTGGTGATGGCAACACTTTATGTTTAAGAAGAAAATCCTCGTCAGAGGATTTTGTTGTTATCACTGTGAACTTTATTGAATGATTTCATCTGATTATAAGATATATGAATTTGTGCATTGGTATTTAGTTTATGCACTAGCACTTTACTTTGTCACAGGTCATTATTGTTGTGCACAGGACTGATGTATTTCATTGAAGGTGCATTTGTGTAGATACATGAATTTATGTATTGCTAATTATGCACTAGCGTTCCAATTTTGTACAGGTCTTTGTTTTATGCTCATTAAGGCATCATACTGACTCCATTGGGTTTATTACAAGGTGAGCGGGTTTAAACCACAAATTAGATCACTGTTCAATGTGTACACATTGAGAAGATATAGCTACCCACAGGCAGGGCTTATAGACTGTTGTGCAGGTAATAATACCTTACTATCTATTAGACTTGGACTTGTTCTGTAATGATGGACAACTGGATTTGTTCTGTAATGTTTGAACATTACAACATATTCAACACTACAGAATAAGCCCAGTTAAATGTTACTAACTACTACTAGCTTTTCTTTTCCAAAGGACAGTTTAATTTTTTAAGTAAATTCTATGTAAAAAAAAAAATGGTTGCTAGGTAACACTCTATAGTAAGGAAAGCACAAAAAGGAAGCATAACAATGGTTTTATTTTTTAGTTTATAAAATATAGGGATTTGTATTGAATTAGGACTGTTTCTTAAATATGATCGAGAAGCAAAATAACTTTTTTTAATTACAACAGTCCTTAATTCTGATTAAACTGATTAAAATTCAGTAATCTGTATTTTTTTTATTTGAATAAGACTGCTTATTTGCCTGGCATATGCATACAAAATATCACTGCATTCGCTTTACTAAGTAATCAGCCTACTCCTTTACAAAAATGACCCCTATTATCTAAAACCTAGGCAACTTTTTTTTATATATCCTTTTTAAAGCGGAGTTCCGGGCACGAAAACTTTTTTTCAGTGAACATACCCCGGGACAGTCAGGGCTAGTACATTCCACAATGGCTAGCTTCTGATCTGTCCCGGTTCGCACTTACCTACAAGAAGAAATACTCACTTTTAAAATTTCTTCTCCAGCGTTGCCATCTCTGTTGTGGGCAGCTGAAGCCAGCGCGGTCCTCTTCTGCATCCTCTTCCGCGTCGTCATGTCCCAGAATGCGCCTGCACCGGCCCCTCTCGTCACTTCCGGTGCTGTTTATCAGGGAATGCGGCGTCGCCCCGGAAGTGACGAGCGGGGCCGGTGCCGTCGCATTGATTCCTGGGAGCGATGACGTTCAGCTCCCAGGAATCATCGCAAGACAAGAAGTGACGTCGGAGCCGCGGCACCGAGGGAGGAAGTAGAGAATAGGTGAGTATTTTCAATCTCCAATTACAAGGTGAGTGAAAAAAAAAATGCCTAACTATCCAATTCCTTTTCAGGTGAAGGAGACCAAGCGGATGGGCACAAAAAAAAAAGTTTGTTTTTGTGCCCGGACCTCCGCTTTAAGTTAGCCTTTAGTTTGTCTGAATATCTGAAGCAAGAAAGGATTATCTGGTCTGTCAAAAGTCCAGAATATCTATCTATAGTATTATACAAAGTGTAGTGATCAAATATATTATTTTTGTTGATTTATTATATACAGTGTAATAGTGGATGGAGGCCTTTATATAATTTATTTTTTTTCTCTGTTGAGTTACTATTCAACTATGTAGTATTTGCATTAAAATGTGTTTAAAACATTAAAATTAGATACAAACCTGATAACATTGCAGTTAACTAGATTTTGCAAGTAGCCATTTGGATCTTTTATACTGAATTTAGACTGTGAGTGAATGTGTTTAGAAGTCATTTCAGCAATGTCATCAATAGAGCTTTATAGATTATATAAAAAGAGATAATAGAGAAAAAAGGCAGAAATAATTTGAAACCAAGTTATATCTTATCATAACAAAGACTGCCACAAGAAGGTTTGCATATTATCCATACTCATAAAACATGAAATGTCATTTTAATATGCTTTATTGTCATAATTATTCCCTCTTGTCAAAATACTGGATCCAAACCTGGCAGAATGATTTCTGTTGCAGATGTGTAGGGCCAGCATTTACTAATATCCTTATATTATCTCAATGCAGTTAACCTTAAATAGCGAAAAAATATATGTAAAATACCTTAAAGTGAATGTTACCTCAACATTCCATATTCCCGATATATGTCTGTGTTACCATGTACTTGTATTAAAGTATCCTGTTCTCTTTGCATTGGTTCCTTTCTGTCAAATACCAGTTGACCCCTCAGTCCAAATGCTTTTCTATTTCATACTAAACACACCAGAGCATGGGAGCACATCTATCCTATTGTAGTCAGTTTGTTTTTTTGCATTCTACTTGGGAGCACAGTCTGCCTGTACTCCAATGGTCAAACTTGCGCTGACATGACCTCTGCCAATTAAGAGGAAGACGGGTCATGCCTGGCTTTAGTATGACCATGACATGGGCCTGCGCATTGTATACTATTTAATCTTCATAAAATAAATACACATAAATAAATGTGCAAAATAACAAAAATAACATATAAACCTAATCAATAAATGCTTCTGTATCACAGTACAGTATTACAGTATTAGTATTATTACACATATAAACACACAGTGAAAAAGGGCCTCAAAAGTGAATGATGCAACACTATATAACATCCACTGAAAAATTGGTGTTAACACAATCACTGCTTCCAGTGCAAAATTGTTGTTGACAATTAATGTTGGCACAGCAGAACAGACAGTGCTTCATGACATCTTCTGCTAATGTGACATACACCTTACCAGATAATAGAATCCCACAGAGATCACCATGTGCCTGACTGCCTTGCAGCTATAATAACTTTCACCCCTGTGATTACAAATTAATCCCAAAATACCACTCTTAATAGAGATGGGAGGATAAGAGGGCACATCTCATAGTGTAGTATTTAAAACTCATCATCAAATTTAATAAAATTGCACTTACACAAGCCAAAGAAGCAACAGCATGTATACAGAATACAGCACTGCCTGAGATTGGCGTGCATGATGACGTCACATATCTACTCCATAGCTCACTGCAGATATCTCTAAATGGATGCAGCAGTGGGTCAAGAACTGTAATCCTTGTAGATTTAGGTATCTGTAATATTTAAGTCACAAACAATGTCATTGGCCAGCCTCTGGGCTTGCTCACTGAACATCGCCGGCGGTTTATATTCAGTAATAAATCTAAATAAATATATAATATATCTTTTACTGCCAACTATGATAAAGACAGTACAGTACAGTATCTAGATTTATTTTATTGGGAAGAAAAATTGGGCACTAAAACCCACTTCAAAAAAACTGACTGAAATGGGTACATTCCGGGAGGGAGTGACCACCATTTGTTTTACTAATGAAAATTAGTAGGATTTCTCCTGGTTCTATCTCCCCACACTCATATGAGGATTTTTGACCTACCTGCCGGAGTCACAATATTTTCACATAGGAATACAGATATATATTAGGCACTTTATGGTTAGACAGAGCTGGGTAGAGTACACATACCAAAACATATTCGGTAACCAGCCATTTAATAACAGATAAATCAACTTCCTCCCCCATCTTCTATCCTAGCACACATAATCATCCAGGTCTGGTGGTGGTGGAGAGAGGTTTTTATGTGTTTTAGGACAGAGAAGGAGAGATGGGAGAATCCCACTGACACATCCTTTCAGGTGTCAAAAATCAAATTAAATTTCCCCCTAGCAAAAGCAGGGCCTCATTGGTATCTTGCAAGAGTCAGGGATGGAGGTTGTATGCTGCCAAGGCACTTGTGTAGTGATGAGCATGCTAGTGCCCCCAGATTTTGAATCTGAGGATGTACAGTACAGTGTAAGGAGTGCAAGAATTGCTGGTTTTTGAGTGAGGGAGTTCTAGCATGTTTACAACTGGATCTCTTAAATAAATGCTGCCTGGGTTTTTAGATTCCAAAGATGGTTTGGAAAAATCAACTATCTTTTAGGTAAGTTAGACCTTTTGCATTGACTGAGACAACTTTGAAGAAGCCCAAGGTGGAGTAGTGGCAGAACCGCTAAACTCTCCCCATGTAGAATAGTATCAGAAGTTGGGAGAAAAAGGGTAGAGTAGGTTAAAGGCTGTCAGAATTCAGAGGAAGTAAAGTGAGATAGAGGGGCCTGGGGATTTAGATATTAGGAAGATGCAGAAGAGGGGAGTATGGACAGGGAGTTGGAAAGGAAAGGAAAGTGGGTAAGGGCACTTTTTCCTTTTTCTTGTGTGAGCATTGTGAATGAGTTGGATAAGAAATACATAAAATGTATAAAAATTACAAAATTGTATTTCAATTTACATAAAAATCACACATGGCTATTTCCACATTGAATTGAAACAGAATAAAAAAATGATTTTACCCATGTCCTTCCAAGTGCCAATATAGTTGGTAGATCATTATCTATTTACAGAAGAGGTTATCTCTATGCATTTCATGGGACAACGCCCACTTCATGGTTTATGTGTACATCTGTGGAAAGATCATGTCATACAAAGTAAGATAAACAGACAAAAATATTTTAGAAAGTACATCAATTGATTGTCCCACCAAATGCAAAGAAATTACAGCTTCTGTAAATAGATCATTTCTTACTTAGCACCACTCTGCAAAGTCCTATGTCTTGTTATATTGAGGACTGAGTGCTTCTTATGTCTGAGCATAGGTGGTTCTCTTTTTCCTCTTAGTTAAATGAGCTGGATGTGCATGATTTCCTTGATCCACTGCATACTAATGGTTGTCTGATGTTCTCCCTATTAGAGATGGCCTTGCGGTTCACGGCAAATTTTGCTTGTTTGCTACCCGCCAAATTTGCGAACACATGGCATTGTTCACGGCGGCCATATTTGTTTACATTGGGGAGAACTTTGACCCATGACACAGCCGTCAGGTGGAACGGGACAGCCAATTGAAACATTCCAGCACATGTAAGATGTGAATGCAGCGCTGCTTTGAAAATATAAATGATCTTAAATATTCTTAAATATGGGTGATAAATCTTCAAAAAATCATGAAATCATAAAAGCACAAAAATCATAAATCATAGACTTCCTAAAATCGAATGATCAAACATGTTGTGCTTTAAATAAATGTCCATTAGTGCATCCTTCCGGGGTACTGTATCCTTCCCCAATATTCATAAAGTGCTTGAGTGCCCAATCTGTGCTGTAAGCAGGGTTTCCCCCTTAAGATGTCTACTTACCACCAAGTAGATATAAGCAGGCATGAAAAAAATAGGCTTTACACTCAGCTTCTCCAATTAATCAGGAAGGAATGTTGCTGGAAGATCAAGATTCATCCCCCGTGTCCTCAGAAAAAGAAGCTAATCATAGTGAAGTTCGTTTGGACATCACATTTATTAGGTGTACAACGGGGGTTTATACTCACAAACATCACAAAATAGCATGCAAAAGTGAAAGGAACGGCTATGCGGTGTGCTGCTCCCGCAGCATACGATCCTCCGGCCGGAGAACACGTGGTACTCGCTCTACCTATCGCTAGACGCGTTTCGCTGTGACACACAGCTTCATCTGTAGCTGTGTGTCACGAACTTCACTATGATTAGCTTCTTTTTCTGAGGACACGGGGGATGAATCTTGATCTTCCAGCAACATTCCTTCCTGATTAATTGGAGAAGCTGAGTGTAAAGCCTATTTTTTCATGCCTGCTTATATCTACTTGGTGGTAAGTAGACATCTTAAGGGGGAAACCCCGCTTACAGCACAGATCGGGCACTCAAGCACTTTATGAATATTGGGGAAGGATACAGTACCCCGGAAGGATGCACTAATGGACATTTATTTAAAGCACAACATGTTTGATCATTCGATTTTAGGAAGTCTATGATTTATGATTTTTGTGCTTTTATGATTTCATGATTTTTTGAAGATTTATCACCCATATTTAAGAATATTTAAGATTATTTATATTTTCAAAGCAGCGCTGCATTCACATCTTACATTCCTAAAAGAGCACCAGCACTTTTCACTGCAGCTAGCAGCTTTAAATGAACACTTACTATATCTAACAGCACTTAGAAAGCACTTTTTTTCACTTAAATCCATAAGCGCAGGGTCCCTCAGTCTCACATTCCAGCACATGGACAGTCCCCCTACCCTATAAATAGACCTGACCTGGCGGCCATTTCACATTCCGCTTTTTGCCAGTGTAGAGAGAGGTCTGCTGTGCTCATCAGGGAGAGTTTGTAGACACATATAGCAAGATCCACAAAAGTCATTTTCAGGCCTGGTATTTCGGTATAGGTCTACTAGTATCTTTTGAGTTTAGGGAGAGGTATCCAGTGGTTGCTTTAGGGGCAGTTAGAGATCGGCTGCAGTCACACACATCGCTCTGTTAATGTCCACAAAAGTCATTTAAAGTGCTGCAATGTCGTTATAGGGTCTATTACAGGCCCTTTAGTATAGGGACAGGTATCCAGTGGTTGCTGTAGGGGCAGTTAGAGATCGTCATCTGCAGTGACACAAATCGCTCTGTTAATGTCCACAAAAGTCATTTAAAGTGCTGCAATGTTGTTATAGGGTCTATTACAGTCTTTTTAGCATAGGGACAGGTATCCAGTGGTTGCTGTTGGGGCAGTTAGAGATCGGCAGCAGTGACACAAATCGCTCTGTTAATGTCCACAAAAGTCATTTAAAGGGCTGCAAATTTTTTTGGTATTGCTGTGCAGTGCACTAAAAAGGGGGGGGGGGATAATCCACAGTATAATATACTTTGTAGAAAGCATATTATAGTGGATTAGTAGTATTATTGTGCACTGTGCAGCATTGTGACAGGTGTGGTGGTGAGACTGAGCGTTTCTGCAGCAACACTACACACAGTGACAAAAGCACTTATAATGTAATATAACTGGTGTGATAGACCAATTGCCCCCCCAATACCACATATTGAAGTGGGGTGTTATCTCAGTAAACTTTTTCAAGTGTACTTGTGTCATGCAACAATATTGCCTCGTTTTCTGAGTCTGGTATACACAGCGCCAAACTCACTGGCCAATTTTTGGAACTGGTGTGATACACCAATGCCCCCCTCAATACCACATATTGAAGGGGGGTGTTATTTAACAGTATTATTTTCTAAGAGTGTATCTTAGTCCTGCAAAAATTTGGCCTCTTGCTGTGTAAAAAGTGATACACACAGTGACAACAGTTACTGGCCAATTATTTGAAGAACTGGTGTAATAAACCTGTGCCCCCCAACACCACATATTGAAGTGGGGTGTTATCTGAGTAAACTTTTTCAAGTGTATTTGTGTCATGCAACAATATTGCCTCGTTTTCTGAGATAAGTCTGGTATACACAGCGCCAAACTCACTGGCCAATTTTTGGAACTGGTGTGATACACCAATGCCCCCCCCCCCCCAATACCACATATTGAAGGGGGGTGTTATTTAACAGTATAATTTTCTAAGAGTGTATTTTAGTCCTGCAAAAATTTGGCCTCTTGCTGTGTAAACAGTGATACACACAGTGACAACAGTTACTGGCCAATTATTTGAAGAACTGGTGTAATAAACCTGTGCCCCCCAACACCACATATTGAAGTGGGGTGTTATTTAACAGTATTATTTTCTAAGAGTGTATTTTAGTCCTGCAAAAATTTGGCCTCTTGCTGTGTAAAAAGTGATACACACAGTGACAACAGTTACTGGCCAATTATTTGAAGAACTGGTGTAATAAACCTGTGCCCCCCAACACCACATATTGAAGTGGGGTGTTATCTGAGTAAACTTTTTCAAGTGTATTTGTGTCATGCAACAATATTGCCTCGTTTGCTGAGTGAAGTCTGGTACACACAGCGCCAAACTCACTGGCCAATTTTGGGAACTGGTGTAATACACCAATGCCCTCCCAATACCACATATTGAAGTGGGGTGTTATCTGAGTAAACTTTTACAAGTGTATTTGTGTGATGCAACAATATTGCCTTGCTTGCTGAGTGAAGTCTGGTACACACAGCGCCAAACTCACTGGCCAATTTTTGGAACTGGTGTGATACACCTATGCCCCCCCAATACCACATATTGAAGGGGGTGTTATTTAACAGTATAATTGTCTAAGAGTGTATTTTAGTCCTTCAAAAATCTGGCCTCTTGCTGTGTAAACAGTGCTACACACGGTGATAACAGTTACTGGCAAATTTTTTGTAGAACTGATATGATAAACCTGTGGCCCCCCAATACCACAGATTGAATTGAGGTGTTATTTAACAGTATACTTTTCTAAGATTGTATTTTAGTCCTGCAAAAATTTGGCCTCTTTTGCTGTGTTAACTGTGCTACACACAGTGACAACATTTACTGGCCAATTATTTGTAGAACTGGTGGACTGACGGGCCGGCAGATAGGGAGGAGAGGCAGGCAGAACTTGCACTGCACAAGAGGTACAAAGCAGACTGCAAATGTATCAGGAGCGAGCCATCATCCATGTACAGTCACATCTGGCGCTCCCAGAACGCCGACACATGGCTCCGCGGTGTGGGCTTTTTTTTAATGTGTCCGTTGCTGACACCAGTGTTGCCATCTGCATCCTTTGCAGTCAACGCATAAGTCGCGGTAAGCCCAACACTCACCTAGGGACAACTGCCCTAAGAAGGCACCTGAAATCCCATCACCAAGCCCAGTGGGAGCAACACCGTCAGAACCCACAAAGCCACACTCCATGCTCTCACCATGCAGCCTCTTCTCCTTCTCCTGTCTCCTCACAGTTGTCCAACACTCCACCTTCCATGATGCCTTCGTCACGTTGTTCTAGAAAAAGGCAGGCTTCTGTGGCTCAAATGTTGGAGTGTAAAAAAGGTGTCCGACAGGTGTCCGACTACATCGGGTTAACAGCCGATGTGGATGCTCTGAGGATTGATGAGCCCCTGGACTACTGGTAGGGCAGGCTTGACCTCTGGCCAGAGCTTGCACAATTTTCAATGGAACTGTTGGCTTGCCCCCCGTCTAGTGTCCTGTCCGAAAGGACGTTCAGCACAGCAGGGGGAATCGTGACCGATAAGCGCACTCGCCTAGCTCATGACAGTGTAGACTACCTCACATTTATAAAAATAAATGAGGCATGGATCTCTGAGGAATTCAACACATGTGACTACCAGTAGACCATGTTTCATTGAAATTCCTCATCACAGGCAACAAATATCTGCCAGATATCCTTGTCTTCGCTAAATACAGCGGCATAAAAGGCATTTCATGTCCATTGAATGGCTAATTTTTGGGGCCTATACAGGCCGTCACTTCCTGTTCTGTGTACTGTGAATGCCTACTGTACCTCTAGCCATCAAATAGTACGTTCTTTGCTGTCAGTTCAACCCATGTGAGCTAATTTTTGCAGCCTATACAGGCCGACACTTACTTCTGTATACTGTGTGAACGCCTACTGTACCTCTAGCTATCATATACTACGTTCTTTGCTGTCAGTTCAACCCATGTGAGCTAATTTTTGCAGCCTATACAGGTCGACACTTACTTCTGTATACTGTGAATGCCTACTGTACCTCTAGCCATCAAAAACTAAGTTCTTTGCTGTCAGTTAAACCCATGTGAGCTAATTTTTGCAGCCTATACAGGCCGACACTTACTTCTGTATACTGTGTGAACGCCTACAGTACCTCTAGCCATCATATACTACGTTCTTTGCTGTCAGTTCAACCCATGTGAGCTAATTTTTGCCGCCTATACAGGTCAACACCTACTTCTGTATACTGTGAACTCTTACTGTACCTCTAGCCATCAAAAACTAAATTCTTTGCTGTCAGTTTAAACCATGTGAACTCATTTTTGGAGCCTATACAGGCCGACACTTACTTATGTATCCTGTGAACGCCTACTGTACCTCTAGTCATCAAAAACGAAGTTCTTTGCTGTCAGTTAAACCCATGTGGGCTAATTTTTGGGGCCTTTTATGGCCGACACTTACTTCTGTATCATGTGAATGCCTAATGTACCTTCAGCCACAGAATACTACGTTCTTAGCTGTCAGGTAAATGCATTTGGGCTAATTTTTGGGGCCTGGAATGGCCGATACTTACTTCTTTATCCTGTGAATGCCTGGCTGGACTGAGATGGGAACATCCAAGCTAATTTTGTGGGAGTGTAATACCATCTATATAGTAATGACTGGAAATGAAAAACAATGGGTCTGTAAAGGTTCCGCCAAATTGTGGAATAGATGCGGACCCATTTTACAGATGTGTGAATGGACCCTATATGTATTAGACAATGTATTTACCGGCTGCTGTCAGTTCTGGCTGATTTATGAAAAAAAATATATATATTTTTTGCTGTAAAAAAAAAAAAATTTAGGGCAACTTTTTCAATTGCAATACTTCTGTTATGACATTGTCCATGTGCTGGGACTATTTGTGCACAGCTAGTATGTCTTTTGTGCCTGCAAATATGACCTAAAGTTCGCCTCCTATTAAAGTCAATGGGGCCCGCCGCAAAGTCGCGGTTCACGGACTTTTATGAAAAGTTGCGGCTGGCGTTCGCGAACCGCCCCGGCCGATGTTCATCAATCACGACTCCCTATACCTTCCACTGTAGGTGCCGATTAAGTCCTGTTGCCAATGTGCATGACCCCATTGATCTACTACATGAAGACATCAATAGGATGATTCATTTATAATCTCTGCTGTGTGTTGATTAAGTCTTGCATTTACGTGGCCTGTCTAATATTACTTTATATCACGACATAAGTTACCAACCAGAATTTGAAACACATTGGGATGAGTGACATTTTAAGCATATGACTAACCACCAGGGCATTTTAATCCATATCAAACTGCTTTATTCTGACTTTCATATTATATAGCATTTTATAGGCATTTTGTTGTATAGGAGGGAGTAAGTTTGTATTTGGTTTCTTTTAAATACTTGGGCAAGTTTATTTTTTAACTGAGGCTTTTATATGTTATATAGTATTTTTTTTATCATTAAATAAGACAACATTTTATGCTGATGACCTCCTCCTATTTATTACTCGCCCACATACCTCCATTCCAAACCTGATCAAAGCTTTTCAACTCTTTGGTTATATTGCCAATTAGAAGATTAATTACACTAAATCAGAAGCCCTTAATCTCACCTTGCCACCTGAGTCGTTGGCTTTGGCCCGTTCCACGTGCTCTTTCAGATGGATAACCTCAACACCTAAATACTTAGGGATTAAACTCACGGCTAATCTTTCAGGACTACATCACGCCAACTTTCTCCCCCTTCTTAATGATCTACATCAAGATTTGAAACAATGGTCAACCAAATATATCTTGTGGCTCGGAAGGGCAGAAATAACTAAAATGGTCATACTTCCTAGATTACTTTTTCACTTTCACTCATTACCGATTTCACTTCCCCATACGTTTTTTAAACAACTTCACTCAATAATTAGAAACTTCATATGGTTGGGTCAGAAACCACACATTAGCCTCAATGCCCTAACTAAACTGAAAGAATTTTAAATTATACTACACTGCCGCCCATCCCACCAGGATCCTAGACTGGAACTGCCATGGTGGCAGTAAGGACTGGTTTCACTTGGAAAGTGCTCAGGTGGCATTGCCCATACGATTTCTGCCATGGATTCCTAGGAAAAAGATCCCTCCAGAGATACAACACCCTCTGATGGGAGTAACACTGGGAATGTTTCAAAAATATGTATAGAACTGGAATTATCATCCACGCCTAGCCCACTTACCCTGATTGTCCAAAACCCTGACTTCCCTCCAGGTATGAACTTCCACTATACCTCACCCAAAGACAGCAGCTTACCCCTACTGATGATACACTGCATCTCAAATACTAAACTGAAACCCTTCAACTCTTTAGCTGCAGAATTAGGCAACCAACAACCCTTATCTGTCTGGACTTACCACCAGTTGCATAATTATGTGAACACTAATCTGGACAGATCCAATTTATTCAGTCCCATGTCTCCTTTAGAGTCCATCTGCATAAAGGGCAACCCAGTGGCTAACCCAACTTCACTTATGTATGCTTGGCTTCAGAGGGCAGAGAAAGACATATCTTGCCATGTCAAGACACAATGGGAAAAGATCTGGTATGGGCTGGGGGAACAAATCCACACTGTTTTTTTTTTTATCTGTATGTGCCTCCTAGTTTGGACTCACATTGAAGGCTTCTCAGTGCAATACAGGATAATAGATCTCAGCATGGAATCAATGTGTTTATATAAGCTGATATCATGTATAACATTTTTTGTCACTAACTGAGCTAAACAAAAAATAATTTGGTCACACAGACAATTTTTTAATAAATTATCTAAATAAGTGATGACAATTAGGGGCATGTTACAATACCATTACAGAATTTTTCCATTTTATTGCAAAAGAAACAATTACACTCGATTAATGCACACTTCCCAAGATTAGGTTAAGTTAGAAATGCTTGTGCACCATTGTTCTGTGATGAATGTGATATTCAAAGATAATTTTCTTGAATTTAATTTCACATGTTATATTCTTTTTATTTTTTTTCAAAATGTCCTTATTGAGAAAAGAAAATAAAGTGATGTACAATTCCTCATAAGATAAGGGTAATTAACAATTGACATCAGCAATTAAGGAAAGGTACAATACCAGGTATATACTAACATGTGTAGTTCTGACCTCTTCTATGCCATCAAGTGAGAGGGCACAAGAAGAAAGAGGAGTGGGAAGGAAGGGGAAAAAGTGTGAGAGGAAAAGGGAAGGGAAAAGCCAAGTAGGCTAGTACTGTGGGGGCACATGTATAAGGTTTCCCAGAGGGAAAGGTCCCACTGTGAGAGGTGGTACTAGGTGTTGGATCAAGGGAAAGGCACGGCTCTGTGATCTGATAATCAGAATTGCCAGTGGTGATAGAATTTATCTAGTGTTAGTTATGCCTTTGCAAACAGAAATTCCATTGATATGTGGTCATTAGGAATATCAATGACTTTACGGAGAGTAGGAGCATAAGCCTGTTTCAGGAGCTGTGCAATAGATAAGCCAGCGGCAGTGAGAATATGGGTGATGATGGGGTGGAATTTTGAGGTCCAATTTAAGAGGCCTAGTTCGAAAAGAGCCATTTGTGGGGTTAGATTAAAAGGTAGATTAGTAACATTCTGAATGAGGGTGGATATGTCTGTCCAAAAAATAACCATAGATGGCTATTCCCACCAAAGATGAAAAATATGTCCATCCATGTCACAATTTCTCCAACATTTGCTGGACTGAGATGGGAACATCCAAGCTAATTTTGTGGGAGTGTAATACCATCTATATAGTATTTTTATTGAGGTTTCCTGGGAAATGTTTTTGGAATACATAGTGGATGTATGAATTGCTCGGTACCAGATAGGGAGGGGGATCTGGATTTTTAGGTTGGATTCCCAGTAGGTTATAGTTGGGGGTTTTTCTTCCTGATTTGGTTTAGTTAGCAATCCATGAAGATAAGAAATGCCACAAATTTTGTTGTTGGTTGGGGTGAAGAACTGCATAATGTCCTTGGTTCAAATGTTGTGCGAGGTTGAGATGGAGGTGAGGATATGATGGAGCCTTAAATACATATAGAAATCTTTATTGGAAATGGCAAAGCGGTCTTTAATTTGATGGAAGGATAGAAGCTGTTCTTGCTGGAACAGGTCACCAACCTTCCGGAAACCCTGTGAGGACCACATCTAAAGGGGTAAGTCTGGGGACGGGAACAATAAGGCTGATAGTGGGATCAGGTTGATGAAGAGCCTGAATATGTAGTGTAATTGAAATTTGTAGGACCGATTTCCAAGTGGATATTGTAGCATTGATGTTGGGAGAAAGGAGTGAAGGGGGGTGGTATCCCATCCAGATGGCAGCCAAAAAGATTGATGGGGTTTGGGTGAGAGCTGAAGTCTCAATCAGGGTCCAAGGTTTCGATGAGGACATGCACAATAGCTTTTTGGTTGGGCCAAAATTATCTCCTTTTAATACGATCTGAGGTCAGGGACTCCAAGTCCAGCATAGTTACTGGGTGTACTGAGTGAAAAAGCCATGATGTAAGGCTTGCGTGCAGCCCAGATAAAGTGATTGATGATCCGTTGAAGTGTGGCTATCTTGGACAGGGCTATACGGCCTGCCCAAGAGGCATTTATGCAAAGAAGTTATTTGGCAATATTCTGTAGTTTCTGACTCAGAAGAGAAATGTTAGGACGAAGAAGCATGGTAGAGGGGGACATTAGCTGAATACCGAAGTAGGTCATGGACGAGTTAGGGGCCCAGGAAAAAAGGGGATTATCTAGTAATAGCTGTCTTTAGTTGTGAAGATAGGGAAACCTCTAGCATAGGGGGTTTAATTTATACATGGATACCTGACTAAACTGATCTAGGAGATCACAAAGTGGAGGCAGGGATTTCAAAGGATCAGTGAGCCAGATAATTATATCATCAGCATATGATCTTGTGGGAGAATTGATTGACTGATAAACCAGTGATATCTGGGTGTGATCAAATTGCTTGCAGCAGTGGTGCAATCACTAGCGCAATCACTAGACCTGGAGAGTCCTGTAGGTGATAGTGAAGGGAGTGGATAGCATGTGAGAACTCTTGCGCTTGGAGTAGCATAAAGACCTAGTGAAGCTTGGCGGAAGGGACCATCAATGCCAAATTTCCGAGGGACCAAGTCCCGATATAACCAATTTACCCTATTGAATGCCTTCTCTGCATCCAGAGAGATCAGCAGAGAAGTAATGCTCTGCCCAGTGGATAAGGTCTATAAACCTGCGGAGTGGATAAGTTCTATAAACCTGCGGGTTCCATCTAAAGCTTGCCGGGAAGGAATGAAGCCCACTTGATCTGGGTGGAACAGATTGGGCATATAGGTCACAAGGCGGGCAGCTAATAATTTTGTATAGAGTTGAGGTCGGTGTCAAGCAGAGATATAGGGTTATAAATAGCCGGGTTATGGAAGGATTTGCCTGATTTGTGTATGGTGGTTTTCACCGCTTCAAGGAATTCCGGTGGAATCTCTCCAGTTGTTAAAAATCTATTAATCGTGTTACCTAGATGAGGTACTATTTGATCTGCATTTGACTTGTAATAATCATTGATGAAACCATCTGAACCTGGGGCTTTGTGGGAGGGGAGATCTTTGATAGGGTTAATAATCTCTTAGTGGGAGAATGGTTGGGCTAGTGAATCAAGATGAGTTGGAAAAATTGAAGGGAGTTGGAGAGGAGTAAAGAAATGTTGTATTAGCTGCCGAGTTGGGTGGGGCCCAGATGCAGAGTGATAGGTTTTAGAGTTTAGATTAAAAGGCGTTAAAACCATCCACTATATCTTTTGGGTTTGTTAGTTTGTGTCCCTTCTCATTTCGAAGGTAAGGGATTCTGGTTTGTGCTGCTCTCTGTTTATTTTGCTGGGTCTGGAGTTTCCCAGTTTTATTCCCTTGGGAGTACCAGGTAAGGTGTAAGTGCCTAAGATATAAATCGTGGCCCTTTTGGAGGTAGGAACTGAGATCATTTCTCAGTTTACTTAGTTCCTCTGTGTTGCTAGGGTGGGATTTTGTTTATTTAAGGATTCAAGTGCTCATATATGCCAGAGGAAGGTATTTATTGTGTGGGATTTCTTTTTCTTTTCCTGGGTGCGCAACTGTAGACAGGTTCCCCGTATAACAGATTTGTGGATGTGCCATAGTATAGTTGGATTAGAAACAGTACCAGTGTTAAAGGCCAAGAAAGGAGATATCTCAGATCAAACCAGTTCTTGAGTTTCCGGTACGCTGAGAATTGAGGCATTCAGGCATCAGAAGGTATGTCTGGAACAGAGGGGGACAAAGATATGGTAATGGATATTGGGAAATGATCTGACGACGTAATAAGCCAGATTGTAGATCTAGTGATTTTTTGTAGCAGGACTGTGGATCTCAAGAACAGCTCGATCCTAGAATATGATCTTTGGGTGTTTGAGTAGAAAGAGTAGTCCCTCTCAGTACCATGTTGACACATCCAGGGGTCATAGAGGTCCTTAAGGGAAAGTATTGAAGATAGAACTGTGGATTTCCTATGTTTTGAATTAGATGAGTCTATCTGGGGGTCTAAAACTTCATTAAAGTTGCCATGCATTATGATTGGATCTTTAGGGTTATATATATTTACGATGATGAAAGGTTGGTTATTAAAGGTGGCTGACAAAATCAGAAATCTGCCTGAGGAGTCCTGATCAAGGTGGGTGAGATTGAAAGAGTCTGAGGAGCAAACCACGATCATGACTCCCCTTAGCTTTCTTGTCAGCCTGGACCTGGAAACAATGGGGGAAAAGATTGTGGGAGCATTGGGGAGGGTTATGTTCTGAGAATGCGTCTCTTGAACGCAAAGTATGTCTGCCTTTTGTGAGATAGCTTCTCACCATAGGAGTGATCATTTAAAATCTGGGTGCAGGTGTTGTGATGGTACTGAGATGGATAGGCTCTGACTACAGAAGGGAAAAAAAAGTATGTGGGGGGCAGGGGCAAGAACGTAGCTAAAACAATCATACACATACCAATATGTGTGGACAGATCAAGGCCTTCAGTGTCTTCAGTAAACTTAATCTGAGCACACAGAAACAAGGTAAATCTAAATGCACAAATAACCTAATAACACAAGCTGAGTATTAGTGTGATTCTAACAAGTCTACACTTAGTAATTTAAACCAGAGGATGTGCTTAGCACATCAAAACCGTGGACCATGGAAGGGGTATCATGAGCACTTTCACTCCTCTACTTACATATCAACTTCAAAAAAAGGAATGATATCCAGCCTCAGGCATGTACCTTATGGCGAATGTAATGATGTAGGGGGGGGGGGGGCATCCCTTGATTAAGATGAAGCGTGTGAGTCCGAAGGATAGGAGATTCTGGAGGATGGCCTCGCATTAAGGGTTGGTGGAAGTATTTGTGAGATTATACCCCAGTTGTTGAGCTGTTTGATACCTTCCTTGGGTGTCATAAAAGGTGATTTGTTGGTTGCGGTAGGTTACCAGCAACTTTGTGGGATAACCCTATTTGTAGGTTATCCTGTGCTCACTCAGTAGCGAAATGATAATAATAATAACTGGTGCAAAGGCTTTGCATGCTTGGGTAGTAGCTGCAGATATGTCATTGTTGAAAGACACCTTGTTAAAGGGTTCCAGGAGGGAACGCATGGATCTCGCGGCACGCATGATATCCTCCCTAACATGGAAGAAGTGCACCCTTGCCAGGATATCTTCTGGGACAGAAGCTGGAAGGTGTTGTGGTTTGTGGATTCTGTGTGAGCGGTCAATGAGCATGTCATTGTTGTTAATGAAGAAACAAGCTTGCAGAAAAGCTGGTGTAGGTAAGGCACTATTTCAGGGGCTGCGAGGGATTCAGAGACCCCCCTAATCTTGATATTGTCCTGCCATGACCTATCTTCAAGATCTACGGCTTTTGAGTGGAGCATATGAATAGTGGTGGCTTGGTCATCTTCATTGTCCACAATGGCATTGTGGGCTTTAGTGGCTTCAGAGAGGTGCTGTTCAATATGGTCAGTGCGCTCTTGTAAGGAGTTAACTTTGTCTTGCATCTGATTATTAGAAATTTTAAGTCACGATGGAGATCAGCTCACAGGGACAGAAGCATGGCCTTAAGAGAGTGTTTAGAGGCCGGGTTATCAGTAGTAGGATATGATGCAAGGGATTGTGAAACTGGCAGGTCACCTGTGAGGCTACAGGTCTCAGCACTATGTTGTTTCTTAATGGGAGGCTGCTTGTTAGGGGATTGTACAGGTGAGTCAGCAAGTCTCTTACCTCTGTCTCCTGGGAAGGTGATCTGCTCTGGAAGGTGATTCATAGTGTCCTCCATGTCAGGGAATGCAAAGGGAGCTGCAACATGTTGATCAGGCGGCCGCTCTAGGTCTCCGGGTCCGGTCGTTGCTATGTTGGTGTCCCTGCTGTGCGGACTTCATGTAGTAATCCAGAAGCCTGCGGGGTCTCTTGTGCTTTATTTTTTTTTTTGGGACATAATCTGGGGGTGCCCTGAGTGTAATCCTCTGTTCTGGAGGGTGTATGCTGGGTATAAGGAGGCTGGGAGTGCTCATTTGTCCTGTGGAGAAGCGGAGCAGCATATTTAAGCATCTTCAGCAGCAGCCACACCCCCCGGGTCTGGTCATGATTCTAGTGCAATGATGCTGATGCTAAAAAGATCTAATAGCAAGAGAACTGAGTAGATGTCACAGGTTTTAGCAGTTAAGTTAGTCAGTTTCAGAAAGGCAGTTTCTTGTGGAGTGTTTGGAGTAAAAGCCAGACTGTAAGGGGTTGAAATAATTGTTATGCGTGAGGTAGCAGCTTGAACAACGTTATATTAAGTGTTCTGGGATTTTGAAAGTTAATGGGAGCAAGGATATGGGTTTTAAGTTGTTCAGACTAGTGGGGCCTAATTTGCAATTTTTAGGTGTCAGGGTGACCAATGCATATTTTAGGGGGGGAAAGATGCTAGTAGAGAGGTAGAGGTTAAAGAAGTGGTTTAGAGAGTGTAGTATAGCTCTCTTTTCAAGGGTAATAAGAAATTACCCCCCCCCCCCCCGAAACAGGATACTGCACTAAATCTTTAGGTAAATAAGAGAACCAGAACCTTTGCTATCTGGAAGAGTGGGCATCATAAAAAAGTTGGCAGTATCTCTACCCAGGCCAGGGTTTCTGTGAACAGAGAGGATTCCCTTCCTGAAAAATTACCAGCAATCTAATAAAAGTACAGAGAAACTGCTCCAACCAGCATATAACAATAACACTATTGTGCAAATAATACAGGATTTATACAAGAAAATGTACACATGCATAGGCAGGTATTATCAGCAAAGGGCCCAACAAAAGTCATGGTAGAATTGTGCACATATACCTGGGTTTATATGTTTTTTTTTAAAGATAATCAAGAAAGAGATAGTCAAGGTGTCATGAACTTGCAATAGCGTTTGGCAGCTTACCTGTTCCTTCATGTCTGCATTAGAGGCCAGATTCCCTTTCTGGTTCCTTTTTATCATCTCTCCTTCCTGTTCAGCCCCATCTCAGGCCATCACAGGAAGTCTATATTAACCAGCGCACTGCAGGTCTGCTTTGCTGTTCAACAGTGCTTGTTAGTTGTCTTCCTGTCTGCCGTGTGCTTGATCTATCTTTCTGTGTACCGACTTTGGCTTGTCTCTGACTATTCCTGTTTGCCTGTTACGCTGACCTTCGGCCTGTCCCTTGGTTACCCTCATCTGCCTGTTGCCCTGACCTCGGCTTACCCATCACCATTCCGTGTGTCCTGAGTGTCTGCTTCCCCTCTCTCCCTATGGAGCATGACGCGGGGGACCCCAGGGGCCATGACCTGGGCCCAGCTGCAGCCAAGGCCATCCTCACCACTAGAGGCTCTGGTGAACACCTGCTGGGTCTTAGACTCTGCGCCCTGGGGAATCTTGGGCTCACGTTCCGGTCCATCCGCAGCAGTCAGCTATCAGGTTCACTACCTTGCGCTGCACCCCTGCCTCCAACAGGGTGCAGTTGTCATCTGGGCCACAGGTGACCTGACAGTTTAAACAGTCATGAACCCGGCTGACGTGCCGCTCCCTCCAGATGATCCCTTACAGGGCTTAGTTCACAGACTCGAGACGCAGGAAGCTAATCAGACTCAGGTGATGCGATTCCTACAGGATCTGGCTTCCCGATTTGAACATCTTCAGACCTCGTTAGGAACCCCAAATCCGCAACCCCAAGAGCAACCAGTGGTTGGGCCTGTCGTGCCTGTCGCAGATTCGCATTCGCTGCAACTACCTCCTCCAATCCGTTTTTCTGGAGACTCCAAGGCCTGCAGGGGGTTTCTTAGCCAATACACCATCCATTTTGAGCTTCAGCCGCAAAACTTCCGGTCAGATCGGGCAAAGGTAGCCTATATTATTTCGCTTCTTTCCGTTGAAGCTCTAGCCTGGGCTGCCCCCCTATGGGAGAAGAATGATCCGGTAGTTTCCAATCTGTCCGACTTCTTGAACCTCTTTCATAACATCTTCGAGGAGCCGGCTTGGGTATCTTCAGCGGCAAGTGCTCTTTTACGTCTCCGCCAAGAATCCCGCTCAGTGGTACAATATGCTCTCCAGTTCCGGCCCTGGTCGCTACCTTTTTGCAGGGTCTCTTTGACCGAGTGAAGGACGAATTAGCGGGAAGAACCATTCCCATCGGTCTGGACGATGTCATCTCCTTATGCAACCAGATCGATATTCATTTTCAGGAGAGGTCCATAGAAAAAAGATGCCAACACTCCCTAGGTCCTAGCCAGTCTGAGCTCCCCTCACTTCGTCCCGTGGAGCATCCTCTGCCTGTTGAGGAACCTATGCAGCTGGGCCGGACCAGACTTACCCCTGAAGAACGTGCTAGGTGCAGAACTTTGGGCTTATGCCTCTATTGTGGAGGCAAGGGCCACTTTCGTGACTGCTGCTCGCTTCGCCCAGGAAACGCTCTGGTAATACATTTAGAAGGTGGAATATTGGACCCAGAAACATCGCCTTCCCATCTTCTTCTTCTGGTGTCCCTTCATGTAAGCACTTCTCCCCAATCGACCCTTGCATATCTGGATTCCGGGGCTGCCGGCAACTTTATGGACTGCAGAAATGCTTCTTCTATGAAGCTCACCCTTTCACCTCTTTCTACGCCATTGGTAGTCTCGTCAATTGATGGCACTGTTCTTCCAGGGGGCCCTATTCGCTTCCAGACACTACCTATTAGGATGTCAGTAGGCATTCTCCACCAGGAGTGGATATCCTTTCTCATCCTACCCAAAGCCTCTACCCCCATTGTATTGGGCCTTCCTTGGCTAAAGCTCCACTCTCCCCATGTGGACTGGGTCTCTGGGCAGATCCTGGCTTGGGGCCCCTCATGTCTCTCGCCATGCCTTTCAAAAATGACACCAAAGGAGAGACTTCTGGTTGCTACCACATCGGTATCTTCTGACCTTCCCGCTGCATACAGCGATTACCGGGATGTGTTTTGTAAGAAATCAGCTGAGGTGATTCTTCCCCACAGGTCCTTTGAAACTTTGAACAAGGAGTCCACTTCTGAACCTTCTTGCATTGTTGCCCATTCTACCACCCTGGACTCAAAAATTCCTCCTGGTAAGACCTTTGTCCCCACTGAGCTAAGAGCTAAGATTCTCCATTGGGGACATGATTCCAAGGTGGCAGGCCATGCGGGTTTTCTCCGGTCCTTTTTGCTCATCAGCCGTCACTACTGGTGGCCTAATCTCCGCTCGGAGGTCAAAGACTATGTCAAGGCTTGTCATGTCTGTGCTCAGTCTAAATCCTCCACACAAGCTCCTGCTGGTCTCCTCATGCCTTTGCCCATTCCTAAGGAATGCAAGGTCAGTCAAGTTCTGGATTCCCGACTCTGTAGAGGCATTCTTCAGTATCTTGTTTATTGGAAAGGCTTTGGTCCTGAGGAGAGGTCCTGGGTCCCTGCTTCGGAGGTCTTTGCACCTCGTCTGTTAAAAAGGTTTCATCTGAAGTTTCCCTCTAAACCCGGGCCCCGGGGGGGGGGGTAGGGGGAGGCCTCGTAAGAGGGGGGGGGTACTGTCATGAACTTGCAATAGCATTTGGCAGCTTACCTGTTCCTTCATGTCTGCATTAGAGGCCAGATTCCCTTTCTGGTTCCTTTTTATCATCTCTCCTTCCTGTTCAGCCCCACCCCAGGCCATCCCAGGAAGTGTATATTAACCAGCGCACTGCGGGTCTGCTTTGCTGTTCAACAGTGCTTGTTAGTTGTCTTCCTGTCTGCCGTGTGCTTGATCTATCTTTCTGTGTACCGACTTTGGCTTGTCTCTGACTATTCCTGTTTGCCTGTTACCCTGACCTTCTGCCTGTCCCTTGGTCTGCCTGTTTACGGCTTACCCATAACCATTCTGTGTGTCCTGAGTGGCTGCTTCCCCTCTCTCCCTACGGAGCGTGACCCGGGGGACCCCAGGGGCCGCGACCTAGGCCCAGCTGCAGCCAAGACCATCCTCACCACTAGAGGCTCTGGTGAACACCTGCTGGGTCTTAGACTCCGTGCCCTGGGGAATCTTGGGCTCATTTTCCAGTCCATCCGCAGCAGTCAGCTATCGGGTTCACTACCTTGCACTGCACCCCTGCCTCCAACAGGGTGCAATTGTCACCTGGGCCACCGGTGACCTGACACAAGGGAGTTCAGAGATGGCCACTAGGTGTATACACAAAAATATATAAAGTATAAACCCCATGTTTATTTCAAAAGATCTTAATAAAAAGATCAAAACCAATATAAAGACATCCAAAATGATCTATTGCCATGTATGTCCTAAGTTGTCTATGCATTTTTGGAGATGGTTCTCTTCTTCTGGACTGTATTTTAGGATAGACATGTGTTACATAGCAAACTGACCAGTTCGGTGTGACCTGTATATATCACAAGTAGGGTTGAAAGAACCCGGACTATATTGTTCTGGATCCTACCAGACTTTTGGATATTCGGTACCCGGACACGGACCCGAACATTTCACTGTATGTTCGGGATACAGTCCGTTGTTCAGTAATGTTATTTCATGTTTTTCTGTTGTCAAGTATCTGCTCTATAGGGCATGCATTTAACTTATCAATCCATGGTCACAGTTGGCTATCATAGTTTATATGTTCTGTTCTGAACATTCTCAGTGGATTCTTCAAGTCTTGTTAAATAATGCTTCTATATACTTGCACAGCTCTCATACACTGGGTCTGGTGAGCATAAGCCGTGTGTACTCTGAAGCATTTTGTCAACCAAGGGACCATCCTCAAAGGGTGTAGCACAATCAGTCCTCTATGTCAGCAATAGGGTTGAGCGAACCCAGACTGTACTGTTCGGGATCGTACCAGACTTTTCGGTATTCGGTACCCGGACACGGACCCGAACATTTCACTGTATGTTCGGGATACAGTCCGTTGTTCAGTAATGTTATTTCATGTTTTGGCGCGGTTTTAATGGCACATTTTCAACAGCTGCAAGGCAGCCAATCAGCAAGCGTTTAACTAGTGTGCCCTTAGAAGCCATCACAGCCATGTCTACTAATGGCATGGCTGTGATTGGCCAGTGCAGCATGTGACCCAGCCTCTATATAAGCTGGAGTCACATAGCGCTGCGCATCACTCTGCTCTAACTATACTAGGGACAGGTTCCTGATGCTGATGAGGGAGAGATAGGAGATTATTGTAGGGGCAGGCTGGAGATTGCTTTCAGGGAAGGAATAGGAAGAATCTTCTTTAACCAGACAGCGATCTACATTGATTTTATTGTGTGGGGGTGCAGTTCACAATCTTTTTGCCCTGACCTGAGCCCAGTGAGGAGGAGGGAGGAAAAAAACTTTTATCAGTCTGTTAGGTGGGCAGCGTGTAGCAGGCATGTAATGCAAGCTCAGTGCATTTGTGTCTGCTTAACCACTTAAGCCCCGGAAGATTTTACCCCCTTCCTGACCAGGGGGTATTTTGCGATTCGGCACTGCGTGAATTTATCGGACAATTGCACGGTCATGCGATGCTGTACCCAAATGAAATTGACTTCCTTTTTTTCCCACAAACAGAGCTTTCTTTTGGTGGCATTTGATCACCTGTGCAATTTTTTTATCATGCGCTATAAACAAAAAAAGAGCGACAATTTTGCAAAAATAACAATATTTTTCACATTTTTTTATATGAAATTCCCCCCCCCCCAAAAAATGTAAAAATCTAAATTTTTTAACATTTTAGCCCAATTTGTTTTATGCTACATATGTTTGGTAAAAAAAATTGCAAAAAGCGTATTTTGATTGATTTGTGCAAAAGGTATTGCGTTTACTAACTACTAACTAAGATTTTTGTCATTTTTTTTTTTTTTTTTTAACGAGTAATGGCGGCATTCTGCGATTTTTTTTTGCGGGACTGCGACATTGCGGCAGACAGATCGGACCCTTGACTGACATTTTTTACACTTTTGGGGGTACCAGTGACATTACTACAGTAATCAGTGCTATACATATGCACTGTTACTGTAAAAATGACACTGGGAGGGAAGGGGTTAACTTTATTGGAGAGGGAGGGGTTAAGTGTGTCCCTAGGGGCATGCTTCTAACTGTGATTGGATGTGGCTGTGTGTGTAACAGCACAGATCAAAGGTCCTGCATAGCAGGACCGTATGATCTGTGTTTTTACACAGGGGAGAGTGACAGGCGGCTTTGTTTACATTAGCGGCCTGCCTTTCTCCCTCTCCACCCGACGATCGCGAATGACCGGCGGACATCGGGTCCGCCGGTCACACGCGCCAGCTTCTTAGTGAAGGAGCAGGGGCGGGAGCGCGCCTCCGGCCGCGCGTGCTCGCCCCCTATTGGCTCCCAGGCTAGTGACGTACCGGTACGTCACTTTGCCTGGGAGGGGCTGACCGCCGCCGTATATAGTCGGGCGGCGGTCGGCAAGTGGTTAATCTGGATTTAAAAAATAAAAATACTTTTTTCCGTCATATTTTACTTTGACATACAGTGTTTAGACACTGCTTTTCTAATCTGCTCTTCAAAAAGCACCAATGTAAGGGAAAAATAATTATTTTTCAGTTTTTAGGGGGAAAAAAAAAATTTTCAGTTTTTCATTCAAATGGGTTTTTTTTATTCAATAGCGGAATAGAACAACAACAGTATCCAACCTGTGTGGCGTGCAGAATGTAGCGGCCATGTAATGCAAGCTCAGTGCATATGTGTCTGCTTAATCTGGATTTAAAAAAGAAAAAAACTTTTTTCCTTCATATTTTACTTTGACATACAGTGTTTAGACACTGCTTTTCTAATCTGCTCTTCAAAAAGCACCAATGTAAGGGGGAAATAATTTTTTTTCAGTTTTTAGGGGAAAAAAATATTTTTCAGTTTTTCATTCCAATGGTTTGTTTTATTCAATAGCGGAATAGAACAACAACAGTATCCAACCTGTGTGGCGTGCGGAATGTAGCTTTTTCATTCATACTTTACCGTGACAATGTCATACAGCGTTTAGACACTGCTGTTCAAATCTGCTCTTCAAAAATCACCAATTAAATGGAAAAATAAAAAAATGTCTTTTATACGTTACGGTAAGATACACCCATTGGATACTGCTGTTGTATTCCGCTTTGCAATAAAAACCCATTTAGAGGAAAAAAATTAAATTTCAGCCTAGTCTGTATATGTTACAGTGAGATACACACATTGGATACTGCTGTTGTATTCCGCTTTGCAATAAAAACCCATTTAGGGGAAGAAAATTAAATTGCAGCCTAGTCTGCATATGTTACAGTGAGATACACCCATTGGATACTGTTGTTGTATTCCGCTTATCAATAAAAACCCATTTAGGGGGAAAAAATTAAATTGCGGGCTAGTCTGCATATGTTACAGTGAGATACACGCATTGGATACTGTTGTTGTATTCCGCTTATCAATAAAAACCCATTTAGGGGAAAAAAATGTAATTGCGGCCTAGTCTGCATATGTTACAGTAAGATACACCCTTTGGATACTGTTGTTCAATTCTGCTTACCAATAAAAACCCATTTAGGGGAAAAAAATAAATTGCAGCCTAGTCTGCATATGTTATAGTAAGATACACTCATTGGATACTGCTGTTGTATTCCGCTTTACAATAAAAACCCATTTAGGGGAAAAAAATAAAATTGCAGCCTAGTCTGTATATGTTACAGAGAGATACACCCATTGGATACTGTTGCTGTATACCGCTTATCAATAAAAACCCATTTAGGGGAAAAAATGTAATTGCGGGTTAGTATGCATATGTTACAGTGAGATACAACCATTGGATACTGTTGTTGTATTCTGCTTATCAATAAAAACCTATTTAGGGGAAAAAAAATTAATTGCGGGCTAGTCTGCATATGTTAGAGTGAGAAACACCCATTGGATAATGTTGTTCTATTCCGCTTATCAATAAAAACCCATTTAGGGGAAAGCAATTAAATTGTGGCCTAGTCTGCAAATGTTACAGTGAGATACACCCATTGGATACTGTTGTTGTATTCCGCTGATCAATAAATAAGTCAATAAGTCAATCAATAAGTCAATCAATAAGTCTGGTCAGCATGTGCAAGGTGGAGTTCCACCTTGGGGGCACATCACATATTAGGCATTGAGCGGGAAGGCCGAAGTTACGCTGCAGTGCTGACAGGCGAGCAGCAGCAGGGTGAGAATGCCGAAAGTGTGCACAGACGGTCCGCACTTTCTGCAGGAGCTCTGAAATATTGGGGTAATTTTTAAGGAAGCTCTGTACCACCAAATTCAGCACATGCTCCAGGCAAGGGATGTGCGTCAAACTAGCTATGCCCAGAGCTGCTACGAGATTTCGACCATTATCGCACACCACCAGGCCAGGCTTGAGGCTCACTGGCACCAACCACTCATTGGTCTGCTGTTCCATGCTCCTCCACAATTCCTGGGCGGTGTGGGTTTTTTCCCCCAAACAGACAAGTTTTAAATCTGCCTGCTGTCGTTTACCCCTGGCTGTGCTGAAGTTGGTGGTGAAGGTGTTACGCTGACTGGATGAGGAGGCGGTAGAGGATGAGGAAGCGGAGTAGGAACAGGATGCAAACTGAAGCGGTACTGCAATCCTCAGTGGTGGAAGGACATGCGCCAAACTGCTATCCGCCTCATGCCCAGCCGCCACTGCATTTACCCAGTGTGATGTTAGGGAGATATAATGTCCCTGACCGTGCTTACTGTTCCACGTATCCGTAGTCAGGTGCCACAGATGGTATTGCGCAGTGCACACTTGATTTTGTCACCCACTTGGTTGTGCAGGGAAGGGATGACTTGCCTGGAAAAGTAGTGGCGGCTGGGCATGACGTACTGTGGGACAGCCACCGCCATAAGGCTTTTAAAACTCTGCGTCTCCACCAGACGGAATGACGGCATTTCAAAGGCCAGGAATTTTGAAATGCTGGCATTCAGGGCCAGAGATTGTGGGTGGGTAGGGGGGTACTTCCTCTTCCGCTCCACTGTTTGGGAGATAGAAAGCTGAAAGCTTCCATGGGACATTGTGGAGATGGTTGTTGGTGACCCAGGTGGTGGTGTTGCTGGCAGATCCTCTGTTTGCAGAGAGGCAGGTGCTACTGTCACTACAGAGGTGGACGAAGAGGCCGAGACTCCAGCAGCAGAAGAGGAAGCATGAGGAGCCAAAGACCTTTCTTGGTTTTTGAGGTGTCTACTCCACTGCAGCTCGTGCTTTGCACTTAGATGCCTGGTCATGCAGGTTGTGCTCAGGTTGAGAAGGTTTATGCCTCGCTTCAGGCTCTGATTGCACAGCTTGCAAACCACTCGTGTCCTGTCATCATCATATTGTCTGAAGAACTGCCACACTAGGGAACTCCTTTGAGCTGGCTTTGGTGTGCTCTGTCCCTTGATGCATCGGGCAGTAGCAGGCATAGTGTCTAGGGCATGGCCGCTCCGCTTTTGCACCCTGCTCCCTCTTCTGCTGTGCTGGTGGCTCTGTGCGACCACAGCCTCTTCCTCCAAACTACTCAGGTCACCTGCATGACATTCATTCCATGTGGGGTCGAGGACCTCATCGTCCTCCACATCATCTTCCACCCAGTCTTCACCCCTGCCCTCCTTGTCGGTCTCCACAATTCGGAATTCCGCAGCAGTTGGCACCTGTGTTTCGTCAAACGTGCCGCGATGGTCCTCCCATGTACTCATCTTGAGACATAAGTGGCTGGGCATCGGTGCACTCAATCTCTTCCACTTCTGGGGCAGGGCTAGGTGGATGGCCCTGGGAAACCATGCTAACAGAGTCATCAAAAAGAAGAGACTGCTGCATGACTTGGGGCTCAGACTGCTTGCCTGATTTGCAAGGGGGTGAGGTGAAAGATTGATGGACATCGGCTGCAGGTGCCAACTATGACCTTTCAGAAGAAGACTGGGTGGGAGACAATGTGAAGGAACTGGAGGCACTGTCAGCAACCCAATCTACTATCGCCTGTACTTGTTTTGGCCTCAACATTTGTAGAGGCGCATTAGGCCCTGCCAAATACTGCTGCAGGTTCTGTCGCCTACTCGCAGCTGAGAAAGGTGTTTTACTTGTGCGTGTAGCTGGCACAGATCAACCACGTCCTCTCCTTGCAACAGGAGCTCCACCAGCAGCACCACGACCCAGCACTAACATGGTGGAGCAGTATGTGTGCACACGCCTAGACGTACTGAATGACGGGTCTGCCCCCTTCAACTTCTGCGTCTCCAAGTTGGGCACATGGCTTGAGCTTGGCCTTTACGCCTTGGAGGTGCTGGCCTGCCCTGCAGCCAGTGTATTACCTGAACGTGTATTTAGCACGGCTGGGGGCGTTATCACAAACAAGCGCAGCCGCTTGTCCAGAGCCAATGTGGACAAGCTCACGGTCATTAAAATGAACCAGGCATGGATCCCACAGGACTTGTCCGTACCTTGTGCAGAATAGACATGTATACCGGCCTTACCCAGCCATTGTTGTATTTGATCTTTCTTACTCTTTTGAGGTGTACCCTCATATAAAAAAATTAAATTAAAAACCAAAACCAGTGTTGGCTACCTCATCCTCCTCCTCCACTGTCGCAGCTGCTTCCACCTACACCGCCATATCCACTGCCACCTCAACCTCCTACTCCATATGGGCCTCGTCCTCCTCCTACATCATTCAAGATTATTAATTTTTATTTTTATGTGTTTTATGTTATTTTAAGTTATTTCCCTATCCTATTTGTTTGCAGAGCACTTGCCATGCTCTAAAGAAGATTTTGCTGCCATTTGCAGCCCTCTAACCCTTTCCATGTGTTTTTTAGAGCCATTTTAGTGCTCAAAAGTTCGGGTCACCATTGATTTCAATGGGGTTCAGGATTGGGGTCAAGTTCAGGTTAAGTCCGGGTCACGAACCCTGACCTTTTTTTCAAGTTCGGCCGAACCCGCGGAACCCGGACATCCAGGTGTTCGCTCAACTGTAATCACAAGTTAAAGCGGAGTTTCACCCAGGGGAGACTTTTTTTAATAAAAATACCCCCGGGACAGTCAGGGCTAGTACATTCCACAATGGCTAGCCTCTGATCTGTCCCGGGTTGCACTTACCTTTTAGGAGAAATACTTACCTTGAAAAAGTATTCTCCAGCGCTGCCATCTTAGGTGTGGGCAGCTTGAAGCCAGCGCGATCCTCTTCGGCGTCCTCTTCCTTCTTCTTCGGTCCCACGATGCACTGCACCGGCCCCGTCGTCACTTCCGGTGCGCGCGCGTCATCCCTCCACAGCTTCTGGGCATGCCCAGAAGCTGTTTAGAAGGGAATGATGTGCGCGCCTCGGAACTGACGTCGGGGCCGGTGCAGGCGCATTGATTCCTGGGAGCGATGACGTTCAGCTCCCAGGAGTCATTGCAAAAGCCAGGAAGAGACGAATCACCGTGGCCGCCGAGGGGAGGAAGAAGGAAGTAAGGTGAGTATGTTTTCTCTACAAGGTAAGTAAAAAAAAAAAAAAAATTGCGATTATCCATTTGTTTTTCAGGTGACCCGGAGCGAGAAGATGGAGGTAAGTGTAAATTTAGGGTGGAACTCCACTTTAAGGCCTTAGGTAGGTGTTCCCAAAAATTATATCCTTCAAGTATCCAATTTCAAACACTTAAATGAGGCACAAAATATTCATTCATGCTTTAAAGTTAGCTGTATAATACATGATGATTGCCACCATTGGGCACTCTGGGAGCAGTATTGGTTTAGAGAATACAGAGAGTAATGTTAATGCTTGAAGATCATGACCTGTTATCACTGCCTGCTCTTTTACTCATAGTAATAGGTGGCCTTGTTGAATTTATGGTGATATATAATGTAACTAGAGTACACAAGGTGTTATTGATATCACACACCTGGACAATAAATCTTCCATGTGTATCTGTAAAAATGTCATGGTGTTTTAGGGAGACTAAATCCTTAATAGCCAACAAGACTCTCTTCTTTTGTGGTGCACTTTCATAGAAGATATGTTGTTAGTTTTTATGGGTGCAGAAAGGAGGGTTCAGAGATAGAACCGCACGTATATTATGTTTCTATGAGATTGCAGAGCATCTTTCCACATGACACCGCTTTTGTAAGGACTGCTCAGGCCCTTGGCATTGAGTGAACAAAATTTAGGAGTCATACATTAAGAAAAAGCCGTGAACGCTTCCATTACTGAAATAGTGAACAGAAATAAATGGTAATAAATTGAAAGCCTTAAAATGGTTTCACAGTACACAATTGTGCTGCAACAGGATTTTGGGGGAATTAATCTCCAGCTGAGAAATCTGCAAAGGTGGGTAAGTTGAAGTGTAAGCTCGTTGAAAGATTACTATAAACCAGAAAAATCACCTTAGCTTCTTTGAAGTCTCTTTAATTGTCAGGAGGGGATTACATAACAGCTGTTTTTTTTTTTTAGCCCAGGACAAAATGCCACTGCAGAGATACTCTGCCTGGGGAGGCTCTCAAAGATACATCCTCTTTTGTACCTGGGAAAATTCCTAATTCTTCAGCGGTTTAGACCCTCTGTTCAGGAACATGATATAGTTCGCTGATCCTTCTTTTGTGACAATAGGCTTCATGGGATACCCCCATTAGTAAGGGATTTTTTTGCTCTCTAGTGCCTTAGTGATCAGAATCAACTTTTTATGAGCAAGAATGGTAGCTTAGGAAAGGTCAGCAAACAAGGCAATACCTGCTTACAATTCAGATAGAGGGGCAAAGTTGCAAAGCAGCTGCATACGTTGATTCCTTGATGTGAAAAAAATATATATATATTTTAGCCAGGATGTCCCTAGGCAGCCCCTCTGGAAAATGGTTTTGTTTCCCCAGTCTGTGTGCCCTGTCCACTATAACTTTCTGAGGAGGCACATCTGAGAGCAATGCAGCTATCATGTGTTGAATGTATTGCCTGAGGTGAGCTGTTGGAACTGTTTC
This sequence comes from Pelophylax lessonae, assembly GCF_965119305.1. NCBI lineage: Eukaryota > Metazoa > Chordata > Amphibia > Anura > Ranidae > Pelophylax > Pelophylax lessonae. The sequence goes on along the minus strand of NC_138769.1, from coordinate 498,011,105 downwards.
TGCAATGGCTCAGAACTTGATATTGTTTCTGCAAGATCTATTTTCTAAATCCACTATCTTTAATTTCATTTTTTGCAGTTCATCATCCATATCATTGTGGACATTGACAAGCTTTGTATGCGCTTCACACATTTTATTTTCAAAGTGATTTACTCTTTTGCCTATGCCTGTGATTTCAGATTTAGTTTGCTGCATAAAAGTGACAAGATCGCTGTGTAAAGAGCCTCCCAGGGGCACAGGAACACTAACATGTCTTAAAGTGTAGCATCCAGCACAGGTTGACCTGAAATTGGAAAGTCATCAATCTGTTTATTATGCTCCCTAGCATTCTCCAGTTGTTTACATTCTGTACAGGGCTGTAGGCACTTACTTAACTGTGATCAGATGTCATATTTGTTCTATGCTTAGCTTGGCTGTTAGATGCAGATGCTGGGTTAGAGGAGCTACCACTGAAAAATGATCCTGCATCCTGTATGCCTATATTGCCTAAAGATAAGTAGGCTGTAGAGGGAGGTGATCTCCGTACCTCAGTGCCATCTTGGCAGTTCTGTGGGCTGGTGAGGCAGAAGAATTTTGTAAGTTTGTGGGGCCCCACCTGCACTTTCCTTTTCCCCATCTGCCCGACCGTGTCCTCCACCAATTTATATACTGTATATACTGTAGGTAGAGCAGCCACCAGAGCTTCTCTAAAGAGTGACCATTCAACTCAGCTGCAAGCCAAGCCAACCCCGAAATGTTTTAATAAAAATGTAACCTTTAGAAATAAATATTTACAGATGATTAAACAAGATTTAGGTCTGAATTCAGCCAAAAATTCAGACCTAAAACGGTGAATAGGGACTAACCAGACCCATGCTGTGAGCCACTTTGTTTGCCAGTGTGAACCCAGCCTTAAGGGTTTATATATACTTACTCCCCTCATTTTGTATTTCCTCCTGGTCACTTTAGGGTTGTGTGACTTTACAAGATACTGCTACAGCAACCTATGGGAAGGGGTTTAGAAATTATCTCAACTTCATAATTTTTTTTTGCAGTTTCCCATGCTATCAAATATTATGCAGAAAACAGTTTGGAAGTATTATATATTAAATATTTCAGCAGGGTGGCAGCCAGATAACTGGTATTATACATATTATAATACTTTACCTGACACTAAAGTGGAGATGTCTTTGTTCTATACCTACCTTCAATGTCATATAGGACATAGGACATGAAAAGCCTCACAGAATGGCAAAAAGCAATACTTATGACTCAGAGATCTACACACAGCATTATACACTATATTGGAAGAATTCTGTAATCATAAATGATATATGATGCCAAGTAAATTGTCTACAATGTTCCCTAATGTATCAGTGTTCCACTGGTGATAAGTTTAGGTGAGGTTGGACATATCTTACATATCTTATAAAGCTGCAAAAGCCCGACATGCCTCACTGATCTTCCTGAATAAGGGGGATCGCTGGCTATTTGGTAAGCCTCTTGTGTGAATATCTTCTGTGTGTCACAACCGCTATCCTTGGATTACTCTTTTTTTTTTTTACATTGGGCAGAAAGACTTTTATAGGACTTTTGTATCTGTATCTTTGAAGAACCACTTTATACACTGATTATTGGTGTTCACTATTTCACGGAAAATCATTTTTGCATATTTATATCACTTGTGATTAGAGTTGAGCGAACACCTGGATGTCTGGGTTCGGCGGGTTTGGCCGAACTTGAAAAAAAAGTCCGGGTTCGTGACCTGAACTTAACCCGAACTTTACCCTGAAACCGAACCCTATTGAAGTCAATGGTGAGCCGAACTTTTGAGCACAAAAATGGCTCTTAAAAAAACATAGAAAGGGCTAGAGGGCGCAAATGGCAGCAAAATCTTCTTAAGAGCATGGCAAGTGCTCTGCAAACAAATTTGGATAGGGAAACAACTTAAAATAACATAAAAAACATAAAAATAAAAATAATCATCTTGATCTAGGAGGACGAGGCCCATATGGAGTAGGAGGTTGAGGTGGCGAGGATGTGGTGGTGTAGGTGGAAGTGGCGGTGGAGGAGGACGAGGTAGCCAATACTGGTTTTTGTTTTTAATTTTAAATTTCTTTTTAAATTAGGGTACACCCCAAAAGAGTGAGAAAGATCAAAAATACAACAATGGCTGGGTAAGGCCGGTACACATGTCTATTCTGCACAAGGTACGGACAAGTCCTGTGGGATCCATGCCTGGTTCATGTTAATGAACGTGAGCTTGTCCACATTGACTCTGGACAGGCAACTGTGCTTGTCTGTGATAACGCCCCTAGCCGTGCTAAATACACGTTCAGGTAACACACTGGCTGCAGGGCAGGCCAGAACCTCCAAGGCGTAAAGGGCAAGCTCAGGCCATGTGCCCAATTTGGAGACCCAGAAGTTGAAGGGGACAGACCCGTCATACAGTACGTGTATAGTACGTAAGGAATGGTAAGGAACTGTATATGGTATATGGTAAGGAACAGTGATGGCGGTGGGGGGGGGGCTTTTTTCCCCCTTCTGGGTTGAGTCTGGCCTTGGAAAAGGTATGTGTCCCTGGTTGTGGGCTGGGCTCTCCCAAATCTGTCTAAGTTCTGAGGCCTTCTGGTAGGGACAGGGCTGCACTGGTCTTGCCAGGGACCGGGATTCTGAAAAGCCTGTGGTGTATGTGCCCCTGGAGTGGCAGTCCAGGGGTGCCATAATTCACGGTGGATGGCAACACTATGAGTATGGCACCAAGGACACTGCACTTCCTACACACGTTTTTCACACCTGTCTCTAGGGCCGGGCCTTTTGGTCAGGAGTCAGGACCAGATGCATTTTTTATTCCTAGCTGAAGGGCCTGCCATAGTATTGCAACGTGGCACTAACCTTGCACTTCTTCTTCACTATCCCTTTCCCCACTTATATGTGTTGTGTATCTCACGTTTTGTGTTTTTTTTAATTGCGGCAGTACACTTTATTTCGCACAGCATGATTAGTAGGGTGTAGATCCTTGGGCCTGTCCCTGAAAGTCTTGGGAGGGGGTGGATATGGCCTTCTGGCTTGGTTCGCCCTCTCTCATGGGGTCTCTCTTCGGGAGAGCCCCACCTAGTACTTGGGGTGGCCTGTTTCAGCAGACCTCCTAAAGAACCGGGCTGCCTGGTTTCGGCCAGGTTAGCCAATGTAAGTACCCCAGTCCCAGGGACCATGTGTACACCCTGTGCACTTTTTGTGTTTCACTTTTTTGGTGTGCACTTTTTTATGAACCCACCGGGTGATAGTCTGAGTGTGTTCACACACCACGGGCTTAAAAAACCCCCCAAAAACAGCTGGTGGTCCTGGTTGTTGTGGCATGTCGACAAAGCTTTTCCACATTTCATACATGCTAACCCTGCCTTCTGAGGTGCTGGCGGTGCCCTGGGGGCATTGGCAACCTCCTACTCCTCTGCCTTCGCCTTGTGCTTCCACTGTGCCCCCGCTGTCAGGTGGGAATGCCAACAGCATCGCTTCTCGACCTTTTGGCTAAGATCAAGTGTAGTATCTGTTGTTATCAGTTATCTGAGTGCCACCCTGCTGTGAACATGGTTCCTCCTCCTCATCCTCCACCTCGTCATCCTCCAGAACTGTGCCCTTGCTGGACAATTGTGTACCTGGCGTTTTTGGGTGCAGGAACCCACCCTCGGAGCCACTTGTGAATGACTGCCCTGAAAGCCTTGGAAATGATCACTGCTCCAGATGTGGAGGTGGTAGTGGATGAGGATGATGGATTCTGGCAAGGGTAAATACACGCAAAACATTATTCTGGCAACCTTGGGTACAGTAGTACAAAACTAGTTATGGGCAAAGACAATAGCATTTTGTAGCTAAAACACTCACTTGTACACCTGCAATGAAAATCAATGTGATTATTGTTATCATACCCAAATCGGCACACAATATGATCCACCTGTTTTACTAAGAAAAAATACTGGCTTTTCCATGTACATTGTGCTGTAAATTACAACCCTTGTTTACTTTGTGACTTTATGGTGTTATTTGCTGTACATCTTTTATGGTAACTAATTTACTCGCTGGAAGGTTTAAATTGGTATTCTTTTTTTGCTTTCTCTTTTTTCAACTAATGTTTGTTTATTCAAAAATTCAATAAAAAGTATTGAAACAAAAACGCCCACAACCGCCCAATGATATTTCGCTGCCTAACTACCATTATGAAATGACGGATCACATAAACAAACAGCTAGAAATATTGGGTGATCTCCAGAAGTGTACATTACCACAGCACTCTTTCTCTCTCTATCTCTCTCAATTATGTTTCTATGAATAGGGGAGATATATTTTGATGCTGTATTTGCAGAAATAAACAATTATTTTTATGCAACTACTCTTTTAGCTTTATTCGTGTTCTTCTTGTGTGTTGTTGCTTTGCGCTGACATTTGAAAATACCCTTTCTTATATTACTATTGTTTTTCTGCCATATCTACAGCCAGTGTGCAGCCACTTTTGTCAGTAAAATTTGACATTTTATTTTGCATAAATATCATGGAAGTTAAAAAGAATGTTTACATATAAACATAGCACAAAAAAAAGAAACTTATTTGTATTTGTAAAGTCTCTTTTTAAAAAAAAAAAAATAACAAACATGTTATACTTACCTGCCCTGTGCAGTGATTTTGAACAGGGCAGCCAGCCTGCATCCTCCTCTTCTCGGGTCCCTCTTTGCTGCTCTTAGGCCCTCCCGCCTGTTGAGTGTCCCCACAGCATGCAGCTTGCTATGGGGGCATCCAAGCCGAGCTGCAGATCCATGTGTCCAGTTTGGCCCTACCCCCTCTCTCCTTATTGACTAAACTTTGATTGACAATTGCGGGAGCCAATGTCGCCGCTGCTGTGTCTGAGCCAATCAGGAGGGAGTCCCAGATGGCAGAGGGACTAGTGGACATCGCTGGACAGGTTAGTATTAAGGGGTCCTGGGGAGACTGCTGCACACAGAATGCATTAGGTTAAAATGACCTTCTGCATTAACAACTCTTTTACGCAATTTTTCAGTGGGGCCACTTAGGGTCCAAATGGACCTGTATTTTTTCAGTTATTCTTTAAAAGAATTGAGGGCTGTAAATAAATGAATTAAAGGACATATTTATAAAAAAGTAAATGTGACATTAACCAGGCCATCACTGCAGGATGATGCATTTGTTTTAAACTACAGTGATTGCCCCTAAATTAAAGACTTATTGTTAACGTTCGGTAGCATAGTATGAACCTGTAAGAGCATACTGGCTAAGATCAATTGTTAAAAAGCATTTAATTATTTCACTTTGCTATTGTTGTTTTTTCCTCAATTCAATTATTCTAGCCTTGCTCGGTTATCTTTTCCTCTAATAATACTCTACTGACTTTTCTATTAATTTTACTTTTAAATACTCTACCTTGAAATAATAGCCTGGCACATAGAATTGATTATTTACGGTGTGCCCTGACTTCTGAACCTTATACTCTTCCAATTCAATGAAACACAGTAACATACCATACAAATTAATATTCTTTCTAATATACAGTTAATGTATTTAATAAGGAAAATACATTTCCAACGTTATAGCAATACTTTTGTATTCCCATCATATGATTATGTAGGGTACTGTACTATAGCTAATGTGCATGCTGTCTAGGGTCAGAGCATCTTATAGTCAGCCTTCATTTTCTGTTCATCCTGAATGTTTTAGTTTTCTAGCCAGTTACACTTTACCATGGCATAGCTAATAAGATCATAGTGTAAAATGGGATTTTGTCCAGAGGGGGGTAGTGATCTGAGTGTAACAAGGTCAGTATTTTGATGTGAGGAGAGAAGTAGAAGTAAGCAGTACAGTGTAAAATGATAAGATGATAAGTGGCCGCTGGCAAAAGTCAGTAACATCTGTGAGAGGAGTAAACCTCCCTACTGAGCTGAACTACACTTTAATGCAATAATAGCAGCCGGAAATGTACTGTTGGTATTAAATTCAAGTTGCATTGTATTTTATTTGAATTTACTAGTAGGCTTCAATGATTTATTTCCTTATTATTTTCTTTTCTTTTTTGCTGGCTCTGTGCAGATGTGCAGAATTTTACAGCATGTGTCTTCAAAGGGGGACAAATTCATAATACAAAGTCCTGTCCTGCATTTACCACTAGGTAAAACAGGCTGAGCCAATATATTATACAATACCTTGCAAAAGTTTTAGGTAGGTGTGATGAAATGATATACTATATACATATATATATATATATATATATATATATATATATATATATATATATATATATATATATATATATATATATATATATATATATATATATATACCCAAGCCACCGTTATACCCATATATATATATATATATATATATATATATATATATATATATATATATATATATATATATATATATATATGTATATATATATATATATATATATATATATATATATATATATATATATATATATATAGTCCATGCCACCATTTCTTTTGGCAATTTGCACCTGTTTTTTAGGAGAGGCAGGCAGGCTTATTACACAGGTACACAGGTGTGGGCTGGATTCATAATAGACGCGGGCTTAGAGCTCAGAGCTCCACTCAACAGACAGGAGGTCTGTGCATGGGACTCAAGAGGACTCCCATTCTCTCTAGGAGTCAGTGAGGTTGCATGGGGCAGCCAGAGCATGCAGGTCTGCAGGAGAAAGATGTAGTCCAGACCAGAGCAGTGAGGAGCTGATCATGAGTAAGCTTTGAGAGACCTTTACTGAAGGATAAATTTGTGTTGGTCAGAGGAGCAGACCCAGGGCTAGTGCTACCTGTAAGGCAGTGTAGGCAGCCGCCTAGGGCACAACTTAGCAGGGGGCGCCGGCATTTTGCACCCAGAATCAGTAATGGACTCCAAACTCCCTCTTCCTTCTTCCATGCACAACTACACCATTATCATATTAAGCATCCTAACCCAACTATTGAGGTGCCTTCTGAAATCTGGGACTACTTGCATACAGAGTACTGCAAAACGAAAGGGCTGTCCTGGTTCTATCACAAACTACAACCCCAACATGGAAGGAGTAAGTCTGCGAACATGTTGGCTTGGGAGAGCGACCTCTCGTGGAATTTTCGGAGCGCGAATGGCGGCTGACCATTCGCTCCTATTATAAATTTATGCATTGCACTAATCACTGGGAGGTGGCTCTCAAAATCCTCCACCACAGCTACCTGACTCCAGTGAAACTGGCTAAAATGTTTAAAGATACCTCCACCACATGCTGGAGAAGTTGCGGGGATAAGGGTACACTATTTCATCTACTGTGGCAGTACAGGAAGTTTTGAAGGTATTGGGCGGCGGTATTTTCTCGAATTATATCCGTGACTGGTGTATCGTTGTCCATGTCCCCAGCCCTCGCTCTCTTGAACTTGGGTATACATAAGATTCCTCGTCAACTTCACTGTATAGTCTCGCATATCCTCACTGCTGCCAGGACGACATATTATTCCTTTGAAAAGTTCTTTGCCAACTCCAATGAACTGAGCCTGCTGTTTGACCAAATTTGGAATCCTTGGTTACTGAAGTACCCGAACTGAGGGCGATACCTTCCTTTCGGGTATATCCTTCAAATGACAAATATGTGAATGATGACACATGCTCATATAAGAGGCTGTTGTTTTAGACTGTCCTGTTGATAGTCTTTCTGTTAAAGATTGTATGATTACCTCATGCATAATAGGCTACATTGCAATATGCTTATCACTAATTCTTTGTGCACCCCTAGTTAACCTACGGGAATATGGGGAGTACCCTGGGGGCTGGGTCCCGGCACCTATGGAGAGTGGGGGGAGGGTGTGCCCGGCCACAGTACTGTTCGCTTTTGGGGTGGCATGGGGTGGTCCTACCGTTCCGCTCGAAGTGGGGGCTTGTGGCTTGGGAGAGGTCTCCAGGGGGTCCTGACATTACGAATGAGGGGTACGCTAAGTTTGTTTTCATAAGGCACTGTACGGAATAACCTTTCATGTATGCTACTGTTTTGAACCTATGTACATGTACAATGCGTTTACTGTTTATTATCTTGAAAAACTTAATAAAAACTATTGAAAAGAAAATATGTTAGAAGAAGGATCCTAGGTGGAGTGTCTGTGTTTTACAATATTGTTGATTTTAGCCTTTGGAAGTGGTGTGTGGCTCCAGGATTTTGCTAAAAGGTGTACTGTAGATGGAGAAATTGACCCCAGAAAAGTAAGCTATAGAAAATGCAGAAAAGTAAACTATGAGCTCAAGTTTGGGATTGCAGAGGTTTTAGAAATTGCTTAATCTTTTGTGAGAGCTTAGATCATGTTACCATTTACTGACATACAGTATGTGTGAGAAGAGTGATCGGATTAGGATAGGAGTAAATGATGGCGAAAAGTTTGGATGAATATGGGCTGCAATGACAAATGCATTAAAAATGGTTAATTTACTGGTGATATCTTTATTACATGTTATGGAATGGACCTACAGTTTAGGTTGCATGTAATGAGAAAATGTTGCTTTTGGGTTAGCTTTAGGGTTGAGCGAACACGGACTGTATTGTTTGGGATCGTACCGGACTTTTGCATTTTCAGTACCCGGACACGGACCCAAACATATTACTGTATATTCGGGATACAGTCTGTTGTTCGGTATTTTTGGTGCAGTTTTAAAGCAGTAGTATACCGCTTTTTTCCACTTTTAACTACAGGTAAGCCTATAATAAGGCTTACCTGTAGGTACAATTAATATCTCCTAAACCGGCACGGTTTGCATACTAGCTCATTATGCCTTTGTCTTGCGGGTTTTTTTTTTTCTTTTAGGTTTACAACCGCTTTAATGGCGCGGTTTCAACAGCTGCAGGGCAGCCAATTCAACAAGCGTTTAACTAGTGTGCCCTTAGAAGCCATCAAAGCCATGTCTACTAATGGCATGGCTGTGATTGGCCAGTGCAGCATGTGACCCAGCCTCTATATAAGCTGGAGTCACATAGCGCCGCACGTCACTCTGCTCTAACTACTGTAGGGACAGGTTCCTGCTGCTGCTGATTTGAGGGAGAGATAGGAGATTATTGTAGGGACAGGCTGGAGGTTGCTTTCAGGGAAAGAATAGGACACAGTACAGAACAATCTTCTTTAATCAGACAACGATCTACATCGATTTTATTGTGTGGGGGTGCAGTGCATAATCTTTTTGCCCTGACCTGAGCCCAGTGAGGAGGAGGGAGAAAAAAAAAACTTTTATCAGTCTGTTAGGTGGGCGGCGTGCAGCGGCCATTTAATGCAAGCTCAGTGCATATGTGTCTGCTTAATCTGGATTAAAAAAAAAAAAGTTTTTTCCTTCATATTTTACTGTGACATACAGTGTTTACACACAGTGCTGTTCTAATGTGCTATTCAAAAATCACCAATTTAAGGGAAAAATAATTATTTTTCAGTTTTTATTCATACTTTACTGTGACATGCAGTGTTTACACACAGTGCTGTTCTGATCTGCTATTCAAAAATCATAAATTTAAAGGGAATTTTTTTTTTCAGTTTTTCCTTTATATGTTACTGTGAGATAAAGCCGTTAGAAACTGCTGTGTTCTAATCTGCTATTAAAAAATCAGCAATTTAAAGGGAAATCTTTTTTTTTTCATTTTTTCCTTTATATGTTACTGTGAGATAAAGCATTTAGACACTGCAGTGTTCTAATCTGCTCTTCAAAAATCACCAATTAAAGGGAAAAATAAAATTGTTTCATCCATACGTTACTGTGAGATACACCCTTTGGATACTGTTGTTCTATTCCGCTAGTCAATAAAAACCCATTTAGGGAAAAATATATATAAATTGCGGCCTAGTCTGCATATTTTACTGTGAGATACACCCGTTGGATACTGTTGTTCTATTCCGCTATTCAATAAACACCCATTTAGGCGAAAAAAATTAAATTGTGGCCTAGTCTGCATATGTTACTGTGAGATACACCCTTTGTATACTGTTGTTCTATTCCACTATTCAATAATCACCCATTTAGTGAAAAAATATAAAATTGCGGCCTAGTCTGTATGTGTATGTGTCAGATACACCCTTTACATACTGTTGTTCTATTCTGCTATTCAATAAACAGCCATTTAGGGAAAAATTTATAATTTTGCAGCATTTGCTGATTGTGTTACTGTGAGATACACCCTTTAAATTTGTTTGGCGCATCTCCTTCCACCACCGAGGATTGCAGGGCGTTTGCCTCCTGTTGCTAACTCCTACTCCGCTTCCTCATCCTCATCCTCTACCGCCTCTGCATCCGGTCAGCGTAACACCTTCACCACCAACTTCAGCACAGCCAGGGGTAAACGACAGCAGGCAGTTTTACGGATTACTGATTTAACTGATAACAACAGATACTACACTTGATCTTAGCTAAAAGGTCGAGAAGCGATGCTGGTTGCATTCCCACCTGAAAGCGGGGGCACAGTGGAAGCACAAGGTGCAGGCAGGAGCAGGAGGAGGAGGTTGCCAACGCAGCCAGGGCACTGCCAGAACCTCAGAAGGCAGGGTTAGCATGTATGAAATGTGGAAAAGCTTTGTCGGCACGCCACAACAACCAGGACCACCAGCTGTTTTTTTTTTAAGCCCATGGGGTGTGTGAACACACTCAGACGATCACCCGGTGGGTGCATAAAAAAGTGCACACCAAAAAAGTGAAACACAAAAAGTGCACAGGGTGTACACATGGCCCCTGACCCTGATCCCCCGGGGCACAAGGCTCCTGACAGGGACTGGGGTGCTTACACTGGCTAACCTGGCCAAAACCAGGCAGCCCCGTTCTTTAGGAGGTCTGCTGAAACAGACCACCCCAAGTACTAGGTGGGGCTCTCCCGAAGAGAGACCCCATGAGAGAGGGCGAACCAAGCCAGAAGGCCATATCCACCCCCTCCCAAGACTTTCAGGGACAGGCCCAAGGACCTACACCCTACTAATCACGCTGTGCAAAATGAAGTGTACCGCCACAATAAAAAACACAAAATGTGAGACACACAAAACATAAAAGTGGGGAAAGGGATAGTGGAGAAGTGCAAGGTTAGTGCCACGTTGCAATACTATGGCAGGCCCTTCGGCCAGGAATAAAAAATTTCTCTGGTCCTGACCAAAAGGCCCAGCCCTAGAGGCAGGTGTGAAAAATGTGTGTAGGAAGTGCAGTGTCCTTGGTGCCATACTCCTAGTGTTGCCATCCACCAAGAATTATGGCACCCCTGGACTGCCACTCCAGGGGCACATACACCACAGTCTTTTCAGAATCTTGGTCCCTCACAAGACCAGTGCAGCACTGTCCCTACCAGAAGGCCCCCAGGCTCTCCCACAGACAGCTTTGGGAGAGCCCGGCCCACAAGCAGGGACACATACCGTTTCCAAGGCCAGACTCAACCCAGAAGGGGGAAAAAAGCCCCCCCCCCGCCGCCATCACTGTTCCTTACCATATACCATATACCATATACAGTTCCTTACCGTTCCTTACATACTATACACGTACTGAATGACGGGTCTGCCCCTTCAACTTCTGGATCTCCAAATTGGGCACATGGCATGAGCTTGCCCTTTACGCCTTAGAGGTTCTGGCCTGCCCTGCAGCCAGTGTATTATCTTAACGTATATTTAGCACGGCTGGGGGCGTTATCACAGACAAGCGCAGCCACCTGTCCAGAGCCAGTGTGGACAAGCTCACGTTCATTAAAATGAACCAGGCATGGATCCCACAGGACTTGTCCGTACCTTGTGCAGAATAGACATGTATACCCAGCCATTGTTGTATTTTTAATCTTTCTCACTCTTTTGGGGTGTGCCCTAATTTAAAAAGAAATAAAATGAAAAACAAAAACCAGTGTTGGCTACCTCGTCCTCCTCCATCGCCGCTTCCAACTATACTGCCACATCCACCGCCACCTCAACCTCCTACTCCATATAGGCCTCGTCCTCCTAGATCAAGATGATTATTTTTTATTTTTATGTTTTTTATGTTATTTTAAGTTATTTCCCTATCCACATTTGTTTGCAGAGCACTTGCCATGCTCTTAAGAAGATTTTGCTGCCATTTGCAGCCTTCTAGCCCATGTTTTTTTTACAGCCATTTTAGTGCTCAAAAGTTCGGGTCACCATTGACTTCAATGGAGTTCGGCATTGGGGTCAAGTTCAGGTTAAGTCCGGGTCACGAACCCGGACTTTTTTTTCACGTTCTGCCGGACCCGCCGAACCCGGACATCCAGGTGTCCGCTCAACTCTAGTTAGCTTGTATCTCCTACCAGCCGTATATGTATTCTCTGTTTATTAGGCACTCTAGCTATATGAAATTATTGGATATGTTCAAGTATTTCTAGTAGGAGTGGATTGCTTAACAGGGGTAACAATGGTAAATGTGGCAACGTTAGTTTGCTGTAACATTTGATATTGTTCCAAATCTTCAATTTATGGCATAAATTCTGTTTTAGTGCAGCAGGGACTGGTCACATTTTGATTCATGTATGGGCATCTCAGGGAGCTGTCATTCAGGTATGAGTACTTTTTGGGATCAGTTGTATGCACCTTCTTTGTCAAGTGTGGGAGTAGAAAGCATCACATTTGATGATGGATTTACAATGAAGGGATGTTTTTTGGGATTTTTATTTTTAACCACTTGCCGATCAACCGCCGCAGTCTTACCGAGGCAGGTTGGCTCGGCTGCTCGGTCTAGTGTGTGGTACTGGGGTCACCCGGTAAACACAGCTGACCGTTCTCTCTGAAATGATCACAGAGTGCCTGTGATCCTTCTATATAGGATCACAGGTCTCTGTGGTAATTTCACAAGCCCACCCCCCATACAGTTAGAAAACACTCCCCTAGGCTCACACTTAACCCTTTGATTACCCCTAGGTTAACCCATTCCTTGCCAATTTCCATATTGCAAAAATGTCAGTTAGGGGTCAAATCTGTCCACCGCAATGTCGCAGTCCCGCTAAAAATTGCAGCTTGTCGCCATTACTAGTAAAAAAACAAAAAAATAAATAAAAATTACATAAATATTTCTCCTAGTTTTTATACCCGATAACGTTTGCGTAAACTAACTAAAATTCGCTTATTACAAATTTCTTTATCAAAAATATGTAGCATAATACAAACTGCCCAAAAAGGATGAAAATTTTTGATTTTTATTTTGTTTTTTTTTGGGAATGTTATATAGCAGAATGTGAAAAATATTGTGTTTTTTTTTTTCAGAATTGTCGCGAGGTGATAAATTAACACCAAAAGAAATCTCTATTTGTGGGGAAACAAAGGACATCAGTTTTATTTTGGTATAGTGTTGCACGACTGCACAATTTTCTGTTAAAATAACGCAGTGGCGGATAGCAAAAAATGGTCTGGTCATTAAGGGGGCAGGTACAGAACTGGTTAATAAAGCACTTATCAAATGTTTGAATGTCTTATTTCTAGGTTACAATTCTATTTTTTTTTTTTGTGAATGAGTAGGGGTACTATGTACCCCTTATTCATGTGTGGAGGTATCTGAAAGATCCCTTTTTATTAAAGAGGGCTTTGATATTCTAATGACAGACCCTTACAACCACTGGCCGACACCATGTTAAAGGCACGTGTCCTGGTATGGTATTGTTCAGGAAGTAGGTGCTGCATGTGATTTTCAGGTGATTTTCTGGGAACCTCAATAATTTTTTTCTTGCTTTTTTTGTGTGAGATACCTCCTTAAAATTCAAAGGATGTGGTATGTATTTTTGGGAGGACCCTTCTTGTTGCTACAGTAAATGTGACATTTAAAAAGAAAAAAAGATGCAGATTAAATTGCCTGCAAATGGCACACAGATTCCCTCCAAGGTTCAAAATACATACTCTTGTGCTTTTTTTATTTTTGTTTGTTTTTTTTTTTTTTTTTTTCAAAGAAGCTACCAGTGATATGCCATTTTTTTCCATTTATAAATGTCAGGGCTGCTGCAGCATTTTCTGTACACCACCGGCATGTTATTTAAATAAAACCAATTTTTATTTTGTTTGCTTTAAGCATTTAAAAACTTTTTTCTATTAATTGGTACATATCCCTTAGAGTTATGGTATGTACTTGAGTTCAGAAACTGTGCAGTTGGGGGCATGACCAGAAATATGTATAACATGTCTGCTTGAGGTGCATCACATTTCCAACAAGAGCCTGAGACAGAAGGGTATATTAAGTGTAGGCATTTAGGGATGCCGTACTATCTGGAAACCAGTTTATATCCCACCTCTTGATACTTAGTACTTTTTGAAGAGTACAATGACAAAGAGAAGATCTTGGATTTGGTTTGAGTCAGAATTTCGGTATGAAGATTAGACTCCCATTGGTCCAGGGATGGAATGATTCGAAAAACCTCCATCAGGAAGAGTATGTGTTGCTATAGTTTTTAAACGGAGAAACATTTTTCTCTTAACTATGAATTTATTTTTAATCTTTTTATTAAAGTGGATTTCCGGCCTATTTTGCAACTTTAGTGATTCCTGGAGTGCTCGCTATGCTGATCAACAATTTCGCCTTTTGAATTTTTTTTGGAGGTCCCTTACCTTATTTTCAGGGCATTTTTGATTGTACTTCCTCCTTCTATCCCCCCCCCCTGGCAACGGCCACCGACACTTCCGCCTTTGCATTGCATCCTGGGAGCTGTTTGTCATCACTCCCAGGAGGCTGGAATCAGGAAGAACTCCCAGAACACTACCTGGAATCAGGAAGAAGGACACAGCAGATTGCACTGCGGCTTCAGATGCCCACATCCAAGATGGCTGCGCCCAGACAGCGTTTTTTAAAGTAAGATTTTGACTAAAATCCAATACTGTACACCTTGTAAGTATGAGAATAGCGGTTCTGTAAGAGATGATGGATTAGTATTATAGGGGTATTTTTAGTTAAAAAAGGTATTTGAGGCCAGAACTCTGCTTTAAAGAACAATCAACATTTCTAAAGACCACAGAATAAGATCAAAAACTTACATTCCCCAATCAGAGAGCATAAATAACCTTCATAATCTGCTTCACCAATTATTTCATATGCATTGCTTTTCCTAAAAAAATGCAGCCCAAATAGCTAAAACTATTTTGTTTCATTACTGGTATGCAGATACTGATTGTTTTTAAAAATGTCAACAATTATGGTCTCACCTCAATATTTATTCACTACCTCTGGCCTCTAGTGCATGGAAAAAGAAGTGAAAATGACTGTCACCTGGCTTTGGCCTCCCATTACTGTACAGGAGGCCAAATCATGGGTCCAAAGAGGGGATAATTGAGTCTGTGGGGAAGCTGTGAGCAGAGTTATTGTTTTCAAGTAATGCACCATCAAGTTGTTCATAAGCTGAATAGCTCATATTTGGTATTGTTTCTGTAAACGATAAAAAAGTAAAGGATTGCTTTAAATGTGTCAGAACTACTAATAAATGTACATTTCCTAAAATGTTCCTAAATCCTATCTGTATATCCTAAATTCTAGTAGATCAAACATTATCCATATATCCTGGCCAATACAAATCTAATGTGTTTTGAAAGCTAGAATGTTCAGTCTTTAGAATCTGTTAATATATAGTATCACTTTTACGCAATTGAAAGCTTGCATTTTCTGTCAATTATTAAATTAGCCATTAAATGGCATCGTTTTAACACAAAACTATATGCTTTCAGTGATGTTTAACCTGGTACAGTACTAAAACACCACACCATTCACAGTAAATTAATACACATTGCCAGAGTTTTGATTTAGTTACCTTCAAATACAGACATGAGATCTGATTAACTCAGATGGGAGCTCTTTAGCATTGATCACTGGGTCTTACTCGCCTCTTCAAACAATGCAATGTTTCCTTTGCTTGTTTAGGTATGTGCTGCACAATCATAGTGGCTTCACAAGGCAAATATCAAGTGCCATCAATGTGGATGATCAGTTAAGGAAAAATAACGTAAGGAATAACTCATTGTATATTTTTTTTTTAAAAGGCTTGAACAGTACAAATAAGGACATGCTAAACACACACTGGATTTTCAAATAAATATATATATATTTTTTTAAAGTAGAAGATCATCCTAATACTAAAATCTCTAAATCTATTGTCATCCACAATCTAAGACTAACCTATCTAGCCCTGTAAAGAAGAAATCACTATACATAACTTTTCTGTGGGTGACGTTACTTTACAGGCATTTGTCAGCTGTCTCTTCTGCAGAGCTTCTGCCTCTGAAGACCAGACTGGAGTGGCTTCAGAAAAGGTATGTATATTGATTTCTTCTTTACAGGACTAGATAGGTTAGTCTTAGATTGTCAATGCCAGTAAATTTAGAGATTTTAATATTAGGGTCAACTTCCACTTTAAGTTTAAATAAATTGCAGTGAGTTACCTTTGGGGAGATTGCTCCTCCTATTTTGTCTGAAATGCATAAAATAGACAAGTAGTGAAGAGAAATCTCCATAACAGGGATACAGACAGCAAGTAATATTTTATGTTTCAATGTTTTTTATTAGATTTTTTGTAAGAAAAAGATATAACAGCGCACTAGGAGCCAACATGGCTCAATCATTGTCTTTGAGGGCATTAAATATCACATAATACACAAAATACAATGGTGCCAATTCAGAAAATTACAATATCAAAAATGAGAAACCAATAAATCAGTAACAGGAACGGTAAGCTCAGGTTGGGCATCCAGCTAATGGAGCAAAAAACATAGAGTCATAGAGACAGTGCCCCCTCCATTGCATGCTGAAGGGCTGGAGGTCTGGGCCCGACCCCCCCCGGCGCCCCTACGGGAACATACTGCGCCCTTGGGAGAGGACGGCCCCCAACCCCCATACCAGGCCCTCTACCAGTGGGGGGCGTAGCCTGTCATCCGTGCACTGTCAGATAGTACCAGAGAAAAAGCAAGAAAAGAAGGAATAGGGGGAAAAGGGAAAGACAGAGAAGAAAGGAGACAACAGCAGAGGAGTGTGGCAGGAGTGGGAAGATGGGAAAGAGGAAAGAAACATCAGCGGTCAGTGGAAAAATAGAGGGTCGACACCCAGATCCCGCTCACTCCCTAAGGGGGAGATTTCCCCAACATCTCGTCCAAGGCTACCCATGCTCCCAACCGCCCCTATGAGGGGCTCGCCAGGTACCTCATCCAGGGGTCCCATGTTTTGTCAAACATAGGCATCCTGTCATTCAACAACGCCACCATCCGTTCGTTTATCATGATCCAGGTCAGTTTGGCTTTTAAAAGCTCGAAAGGCACTACTGGGGTTCGCCATGAACGGGCTATTGCTATTTTGGCGGACGTGAACACGAAGGCGATAAGGCGCTTGGCGGGTTTAGTAGCCCCCTCCACCGGTTTACCCAAAAGGGCATTTTGGGGATCCTTTATCAAGTTGACTTGGGTCAAGGAGTAAACAAAATTATAGACCCGGATCCAAAACCGTCGGACTTTTGGACAAGTCCACCACGTGTGGAGCACCGTGCCCGCCTGTCCGCATCCCCGAAAACAGTTGGGGGATGCGGTGCTCACCGCCGCCGCCAGCCTGACCGGAACCATGTACCAACGCAAAAATACCTTGAAGTTTGCTTCTATCAAGGAAGTGTTGAGTATGGATCTAGAATTAAACTGCGCTAAAGTGTTCCATTCCGCCCGGTCCAGAGATTCTCCCAGATCCTCCTCCCAGCGTAGCATATACGTTAATTTACTATCGTCTCCATGGAGTATATTATAAATTGTTGATATATAGTTTTTTTGTTTGTCAAGTGTGCGGCAAAGGTACTCCATAGGTGTGGAGGTAGAGATGTCGCTCTTACGCCTGAGGGAGGCCACGAAATGGGAGATCTGGGCGTAGCGAAAGTACTCCCCCTCAGGGAGGGAATACTTCTCCTGCAATTGGGACTTGGTAAGTAGTCCCCGGTGGTCGCATAAATCTGCCAACCTGAGAAGCCCCTTATTCGTCCACCATTCAAATGTCACAGGGGTTAGGCCCGGCGGGAACAAAGGGTTGCCCAGCAGGGGTGCTAGCGGAGCATGGAGGGACTTAAAGGAGTGTCTGCCCGACAGCCTATCCCAAACCCCCAGGGAAAGGGAGAGGGCAGGACAGAGCACCCCCGGCCTGTCCCTGGCCCTTAACCACAACGCGTGGTGGACCGGAACCCCCAGGTGGGTCGCCTCCATGTGCATCCAGATCGGGAGAGGGTCCCGGGAGTGGAAGCGTACCAGATGGGCCAGTTGGGCTGCGTAGTAATATTTTCCCAGCTCCGGGACCCCCAATCCCCCCCTGAGTTTAGGGGTAAAAAGAGTCCGTCTGTTGACTCTGGGCCTCTTGTCCCCCCAAATAAACCTAATAACCGTCCCCTGAAAATCTTTAAGATCAGTCATATTAAGCATTATGGGTAGTGTGCGAAACAGGTACAATAGTCTAGGCAATATGTTCATTTTCACCGAATTCAACCTACCGAACCACGACGGGGGGCCAACAGACCAAGCAGCAAGATCTTCCCGTAGTTTTTTGTATAGAGGCGGGTAGTTACATGTATAAAGTGTAGTTATCGAAGCCGTGAGATGGATCCCAAGATATGGCAGTGACCTTTCCTGCCATGCGAACGGAAAGTTGTCTCTGAGGGCAGACAGGGTGGTGTTGTCCAGTGTTAGGTTCAGGGCCCGAGACTTAGAGGGATTAATTTGAAGACCAGAGATGGACGCAAATACTTCCATGTCCTTAAGCAAATTGGGAATAGAAATCAGTGGGGCCGAGAGATACATCAGGATGTCGTCCGCAAACAGGGCGCACTTATGCTCCACCCCCCCACATTGTATGCCCTTGATGTCTGGGTTAGAGCGCAATTTAATTGCTAATGGTTCCAGGGCTAAAATAAATAAGAGCGGGGATAGAGGACACCCCTGTCTGGTACCCCTCCTAATGTTCAGAAAAGGGGATCCGTAACCCTTGATAGACAATTTCGCAACCGGGTCGCTGTATAGTGTACGGACGAGGGATAGAAAGCGTTGTCCAAAGCCAAAGCGCTCCAATGTCAGCAGAAGATATTCCCAGGACAGGGAGTCAAAGGCCTTGTGTAGGTCAAGGGATAACAGCATACCCTTCCTGGGACCCATGCTATCCCAATTAGATTGGAGAGCTGAGATCACGTCTATTGCACGTCGGGTCTGGTCGGGTGCCTGCCGGCCCTGCACAAAGCCGGCCTGGTCCGGATGTATGTATTCCGCTAAGAAGGTGTTGAGCCTAGTTGCCAGCACCTTCGCCATGATTTTGAGATCGACATTGATGAGCGATATTGGCCTGTAATTAAGACAGTCCCCATGGTCTTTGCCCGGTTTCGGCAGCACATGGATATACGCGTTGTTTTCATACGTCGGGATAGGGGTTCCTGTTCTAATGGAATTAAAGTAGGAGCAGAGATGGGGGGTCAGAATCTCGTGAAATTTTTTATAGTAATGGCCAGAGAAACCGTCCGGGCCCGGCGCTTTATTAGGGTTAATGGATTTAATGGCTGCCAATATTTCAGTGGTAGAGAACTCTCTATCCATGATCTCCGAATGGGGGGAGGAAAGTCTGGGGAGGGAGATGTCCTGAAAAAAGGCTGTTACCGCGGGCTGTCTAAGCGGTTGCGGTTGAGAATAGAGTTTAGTATAAAAATGGTAGAATTCGTTGACTACCAGTTGGGGGTCCTGTGACCGGAGACCAGACCGGAGTCTCAATTTTGGGAGTGCCGGGGAGTATAGTCTCGGGGCCAGCTTACGAGCCAAAAGCGTATGTGGTTTGTCCCCCAGCGTATAATAGCGATTTCTCGACCAGCGAATGGACTTTTCCGCTCTGGTGGTCAAGCTAAAATTAAGGGCTACCCTCGCAGCGTCAATTTTGTGCCTGATATCCACCCCCGGATTCCTTTTCTGCTCCCTTAGGAGGTCCCGCAGCTCTGCATCTTGACGCGTTATCTCCCCGTCGCGTTCCCTCTTTTTTCGGGAGGCTATCTGGATCAGCTTACCTCTGATCGTCGCTTTATGCGCTGCCCATACTACGGTCGGGGAAGTGTCGGCTGTCGGGTTGTCGAGAAAATATTGGTTCAAGCAGTCGGTTACTTCCTTAAGAATGAGGGGGTCATTCAGCAGGGAGGCGTTGAGCCTCCAGGAGCAAGTAATATTTTAAAGTAATTTTAACCCCTCCCAAAATATCCATATGTAGCATGACCCCCTCGGGGGCTGCTGAGTATGTCCACTTCCTCCACACTCCCTGGACCCTGAGGTAGCTCCGACCCACTAGGCACTATTGGTTCTGACATATTAGTTCAAAGACACCAATGACACTTAAGTATCAGTATTTTAGTTTACTAAATTCAAATAGGAGATAAACAGATATACTTTCAACACAACTGGAATAACAATTAAGAGATATAATAAGGTTTTAAATCTCCAAGTCCAAAATACAAATATGAGACTCGAGGCCCAAAATCTATCAACAACAGTATGACAGAAAATGAATAGTTATGAAAGTATCTAGTTAAGTGTACATATGAATATATTATATAACTTACTCCAAATACTTGTGAGAGTGGCTATCAGACAAACCTGTCTACACTAACTGTTCGTAGAATAGATGGATCTAAATAACTCAGCTGAACATGTGTATATATATATATATATGTATTTTAATAAAATGCCTTTTAACCTTTAGTCTAAAAACTAAAAGAATGCACTCTAATACCTATAGGGGGCCCCCTTTAGCTGTGAATTACTAGAGTCTCTTTCCCAGCAAGGCCTTGCAATTCTTCACCGGCAGCTGGAGCTCATTTAAATAAATTACATTTGTAATCCACAGGGAAGGGGGTATTAGTAAATCCAGATTCTGCTTGAAATATGATCAGTGTGTATCACTTTAAATATACTTGCTGTTCTCCGGTTTACCATGCACTTCAGAGTTTTAGGAGTGTCCAATGGCAACCGTCTCAGCTATTCAGGACTCTTTCCTTTTCTGTGCTGCATCACAGGCTCTCCCTCGATCTTCCACTCAGAACAGTTAGGCCTCTCTCACCCAACTCTCTGTCACTTCTGTCCAGCAGGCCTCCGCACAGAGCTAGTCACCTCACCGTAACCTTTGGTGCCTCTCCGATGCGCTCTCTTAGCTTAGGCCTCAGTCTCCAATCACTCTGCTCTCGGCAGCAGCTCTGCTCTCCTCTCTAACCCTCCGCTCTCCACGAGGTCCCCGAAGCAAGAGAGCGTACATCCGACTCCGCCCCCTATTTATCTTCTATCCCACAATCCTCCGCTCCCTGGGAGTGTAGTCCAGTAAAGTCCATCCTGCACAGTCTTTGTCCTTCCTCCAACTACATCTCCCATAATCCAATTCACCGCTCTTGCAGAAGAACCCACACTGATCACCAGTCTTAAAGAAACAATACTTCAGCCTAAATTTTACCGTATACCATTTTTTCACCTGGCTACACATACATTTAGAAAATTTAACCTGAAATTTGTTTTGAAGATATCCATCTTTTAATATTATTTTTGCACCCTACTACTAGCTACTTATTATGTTGGAGCAGCAATCAAGTATAATAACCACATACAATGTATGCACTCATTTAGTAGAGAAATCTGAAATTTTTTTGTTCATGTTGGTCATAAAAGATTTAAAATTGTTTCAAATAAGCTGGATGACTGTATATTTACATACATGTATGAAAGCAGAGAGTGGCATAATTTGTATTAATGAGTGATCCAGTTAATATTAAATATTTATTGTTTCATTATATATATATATATATATATATATATATATATATATATATATATATATATATATATATATATATATATATATATATATATATATATATATATATATATATAATTGTTATTAAACAAACAGCATGTTCAGAATGCTTTTTTGGGAAAGTTTATTTTTTATAGATGTAGCCATTTTTGAAGGGTGAAACACTCCAGAACTTGGAAGCAGGAAAGACCATCTTGAGATAATAAAACATGGCTCTTTAAGGGACCAGCAGCTCTTAAAAGCACTTAATAAAGTAATCTAACCACTGGAACCTGTATGACTGAAAATCATCCATCCTAATTGCTGCAAAGTATAATTACAATCTCCTGATTTGCAGCACTTAACATTATAAAAACCACTTACATAATTCACTCATCTATATTTTTCATGTATACAGTTATTATCTCATTAGGGCAAAATAGATACTTGAAAGCAAGGAAAGACAAAAAAAATAAATAAATAGCTTGTATATCTGCATACTGTTAACAGTCTGTTTACAAAGCCATGTTTCTGTGAGTGTCATATCATTCATTCTCAGTAGCTTTCTTATCCCTTTGAAATAATGAAAATCATATGAAACAAATGAATTCTACGAGTTAAGCATCTAGGGAATCTGATTAAAGAATTCATTCATTTCTGCATTATTTATGTTTCTGAGCTGGAATACAAAGTGATAATGACACATTTTTCAGAAGGTGGGTAGTTTTATTGTGAATAGATAAAATTGAATAGATCTGTGCAAACGACAGTCAAGTCAAATAAAAGCCTATTAGTTGGTCATTTTCCTTAAAGCTTTGTTTAATCCTTAGGACAAACATTTAATAAATTATAACTCAACAGTCCTTAGTTGTGGTGGCTGCATTCATTTTTTTTTTAAAGCTTTTAAGTCTTTATTTTAACCTAGTGATCTTGCTAATAACATCCTGTCCTAGAGTGACCACATATACTCTATGTTAATATGTCTTTGGAGGAGCTTTGTCATCACCCTTGGACAAGAAGTGTGTTGGAACTAAAGAACACCACTCCTTTTTTCATCTCCATAAAAGTCCACAGCTTGAAATTTCAGTGCAACAAATGTACTGTGTTGTGAACTCACTGCAGGAAGTCAGGAGCTCAAATTGTCTATAGAAAATCAAGGTCACAGTAAATATTACAACCACATACAGTAAAATAGGAATGCTTTAAATAAAAGGCATATATTAGTGCTGGCATTTCAGTTTCTGCAAATTTACAAAGATGAGTACCATATTTCGGATCCTACCAGTTAAATGTGTAAAACTAAGAAATTAAGATGGTTGACAGACAAAAGGAGTGATTTATATGATGAGCAGTGTATGTGAAATGTTTTACATTGGTAAATCAAGAAGGGTTCTAAAAGATGGGATTTTTTTTACCATCTATATTGTGTCAACTCAGGAAAACGTATGGCCTCTGTGGCAAGGCATGTGATTTTAATGCATGACAGTGAATATTACATACTTAGATTTTGTATACTGCATAGATTACATAGGATACTGGAATCAAAATAACTTCCAGAGAGAATGTAGATGGATATAGAAACTAAAGATAAACTGCCAGGGATGAATGAAGCAGTAAATTGTACCTGCTTTTTGTAAGTTCTTTGCATATGGAGTTTCTGTTT
Organism: Pelophylax lessonae; assembly: GCF_965119305.1. Lineage (NCBI taxonomy): Eukaryota > Metazoa > Chordata > Amphibia > Anura > Ranidae > Pelophylax > Pelophylax lessonae. The sequence continues at coordinate 497,987,683 of NC_138769.1, read as the reverse complement.
GTTATATGGGGTGATAGAATAGGTCAAATTAGGAGCTTTACAAGATGTGGAATAAACTTGCATCCCATGGAATTCAGAAGTCAGACCCCCACTGTATTCTGTTCCATGCAAAAAACTAATCTTCCTTTACTATAGAAATGTATAAGAGTCTGTTTACATAAGAAATCAGCAACTCTCAACATTTCAATATAGAATATATGTTTTTGGAGGTTCTGTGGTTATGCCGTAGAGCCAGGAGGTATCATTTGTGTTTCATTAGATTGTTGTTGCTCTAATACAGGGGTAGGGAAGGAAATGGAATGTAGTTTGCATAGAAGTGGAGAGCTACTCTCGCACATGCATAGGCTCAGGGCGGATGTGGTGTTCCTACAAGAGACACACTTCCGTGCTGATGCCCTTCCGCGCTGTACTAACAAATATTACACGCAAGCATACCACGCTGCCTCTGAGGTCTCTAAGACTAAGGGGGTCTCCATCCTTATAGCCAAATCTACTCCTTTGACCATCTTCGACTCACTGGCAGACGCCCAGGGGCACTATTTGTGCGAATGTTTATAGCCCTAATACATCTCCAGTCTCTTTCATTAGATCTGTGCTGGGAGAATTGTTGCCCTATCAGCAAGGCACCTTGATTTTCTGGTGGAGATTTTAATGTCCCTTTGGAGCCACTGCTAGACACCTCCACTGGTTCCTCCTGCCTACCTTACAAAGCTCTTAAACAAATCAAACTGTGCCTCCGGGACCTCCAGCTCCATGACTCGTGGCGTACACTCCATGCTCATGACAAAGATTACACTTTTTTCTCCTCGCCTCACGCCAAGTATTCGCGGATCGACTATCTTTTCTTGTCCCAAACAGCTCTCACGTCTCTTGCTGCGGCCTCTATCGAACCATCCGTGATCTCAGACCATAACCCAATTACCATGACTCTAACTTTCCCGTTATCTCTTTCTAAGGACCGTGTCTGGAGCTTGGATGCCTCTTTGCTGACAGACAAGGTCAGGACGACTGCCATCCGCTCAACCCTAAAAGATTATTTTGCAATTAATGCTACTCCTGATACCTCGGCTCTCACCCAGTGGGAAGCTCACAAGTGCGTGGTCAGCGGAAAATTTATAGCACTTTCGGCAGCTATTAAGAAACAAAGGGAGGCCCTCGTTTCTGACCTCCTGTTACGCATTTGTACCCTTGAACTTGCTCATAAACAGACCCTTGCACAAGATGCCCTAGCTGCCCTCACCGCCGCTTGTGAGCAACTCACGGAGGAACTTGATAGGAAAACCAAATGTAGCTTCCTTCTGTCGCAAAAACTTTTTACGAACAGGTAAATAAGAGCGGCCGACTCCTTGCAACGGCTCTCCGACAGAAGAAAGGGAAAACTATCATTCACTCTCTTCGCTCGATCTCTGGCTCCCTGTTGTCCAACAACAGAGACATTGCCGCGGAATTTGAAACTTTCTATCGCACCTTATACAACTTGGATTCTGCCCACTCCCATTTCCCCTCTGGCCCCTCCAGATCTCAGGCCATATCTGATTTCTTAGCCTCTAACAAGCCTCACGCGGCCTCCCCCGACTTTCGAAACACATTAGATCTTCCAATCTCCCAACTGGAATGGGAAACAGCTCTTAAGCAAATGCAACCAAATAAAAGCCCTGGCCCTGATGGACTGTCAGTGGCGTATTACAAGTCCTTCCCCGATCTTCTAGGTACTCCGTTTCTGACTGCCTTCAACTCCATCTCGCCAGAAAATCCCTTGTCTTCTCGGATGCTTGAGGCCCAAAATTGTGGTGATCCCGAAGGATGGGAAGGATCCGACCTCCCCAGCTAGTTACAGGCCAATTTCACTAATCAATGTGGACATCAAGCTTTTCGCGAAGATAATGGCTAACAGGCTGCTCCCTCTCCTATCCAAAGGCATCCACAATGACCAAGTTGGTTTTGTCCCGGGTCGAGAGGCCCCAGATAACACTATCAAGGCACTTAACTTGCACCACGTCCTCTCCACCACTAAACAGAAGGGGTTCTTGCTATCCTTGGATGCCGAGAAGGCATTCGATAGGGTCTCATGGGAATATATGGCAGCAACGCTCTCTGCCTGGGGTCTGGGTCCCCGATTTCTTGGCTTTATTATGGCTCTTTATGCTAAACCGCAAGCTCGGGTCCTAGTTAATGATACCCTATCGAATGCCTTCAACATCTCTAATGGTACCAGACAGGGGTGTCCCTTGTCACCCTTGATCTTTGTTTTGACCCTAGAACCCCTTCTACACTGTATTCGACAGAATGACACGATTCATGGCTTTCAGTTTGCTGGCAGAACGTATAAGGTTGCCGCTTACGCGGATGACCTTCTATTGTTCCTCTCAGACCCGGTTACGACTCTCCCCACACTGCTAAAAGTATTCGATGACTATGCCTCTATCTCCAACTTTAAGATTAATTTTTCTAAATCTTTTGCCCTGAATGTTACCCTGCCCCAGCAAGAGGTTGCACGCTGTCAGGCGAATTTCCGCTTCACCTGGAAGTCGGACTCCATTACTTACCTCGGCATTCAAATCCCGTCCAATCTCCATCACCTATACGAATGCAATTTTCCCCCGCTTGTTTCCCAAATTTCAAAAAAATCTACGGTCTTGGACCAAACTTCCGCTATCCTGGTTTGGCAGAGCAGCGGTACTGAAGATGAACGTCCTACCAAGTCTACTTTACGTTCTTCAGACGGTCCCCATATTGCTCCCACCGTCCTTTTTTAAACTCTATAGACGCATCAGCACTGCCTTTCTATGGCAAGATAAACAACCGCGCATTTCATACGGCCTCCTCACAATGCCCAAGCATAAAGGGGGAATTGGACTCCCGGTCCTGGGAAACTACTATGCAATAAAAACCAAAAAGTGCAGCGCTGAAATCAGTATACAATTATATAGCTGAAAAGCTCATATAAAGAAAACAAAAAAGGAGAGGGGATAATGTCCAAATGAATAGTCCCAATATTAAGTGCAGAGATGTGAATCCACGTGCAAAATAACTTTCTTCCAGTGACACCAGGGAAAAGTGTAGGAAGGGGACACCCTTGTGCTCAGGTATAACAAGCAGCTTACCGAAATTCCGTGGCTGCTCAATTTAATGAGACAGCCTCTCCCAGCTAGTAGTAAACCAGTAGGTCAACCGATATCAAGCTCAGGTGCTTCGAAAGACTCCAAAAGCCGAAAGCCGTTTCCGGTGTGTTGTTAAACCGATCACATTAATATGTGGCACACTTGGAACTTCTCATATACTCCATTGAACGTAAAGCCATATGTAGAAAGAAACAGAGGCCCATAGCGTAATCCCGTAAACCAATAGGTAAATTTATTAAAAAAACTACTTACAATTTAAAAGACAAAAACAGGCATGTAGTATGTGCCGGTCATGGATCTAACCGCGGCGTCCCGCAAGTCTCCAGATCAGCATATGGATAAACAGCCGGCTTCGTTGGGGGGCGTGTGGACGTTTATGTCTGGGATCGCCAACGTTTCGTCATAAGAAAGACTTCTTAGAAGAAGTCTTTCTTATGACGAAACGTTGGCGATCCCAGACATAAACGTCCACACGCCCCCCAACGAAGCCGGCTGTTTATCCATATGCTGATCTGGAGACTTGCGGGACGCCGCGGTTAGATCCATGACCGGCACATACTACATGCCTGTTTTTGTCTTTTAAATTGTAAGTAGTTTTTTTAATAAATTTACCTATTGGTTTACGGGATTACGCTATGGGCCTCTGTTTCTTTCTACATATGGCTTTACGTTCAATGGAGTATATGAGAAGTTCCAAGTGTGCCACATATTAATGTGATCGGTTTAACAACACACCGGAAACGGCTTTCGGCTTTTGGAGTCTTTCGAAGCACCTGAGCTTGATATCGGTTGACCTACTGGTTTACTACTAGCTGGGAGAGGCTGTCTCATTAAATTGAGCAGCCACGGAATTTCGGTAAGCTGCTTGTTATACCTGAGCACAAGGGTGTCCCCTTCCTACACTTTTCCCTGGTGTCACTGGAAGAAAGTTATTTTGCACGTGGATTCACATCTCTGCACTTAATATTGGGACTATTCATTTGGACATTATCCCCTCTCCTTTTTTGTTTTCTTTATATGAGCTTTTCAGCTATATAATTGTATACTGATTTCAGCGCTGCACTTTTTGGTTTTTATTGTATTTTTTGAATCACTGTTAGTTGATTTTGTGCCAGCTGCTCACTATTGTTCTTAATCATTTGGTTTTCTGTCACATCTAGCGCGGAAATTTTTCTTCTATTTATATTAAACTACTATGCAGCCTGCAACCTCACCAGAATAGTGGACTGGAACGTGCACATGCTCTACAAGGACTGGGTGTCCATCGAAGGCGGGTTCACCTCCTTTGATCTCCAATCGATCGATGGCTTGGAGATATGCACGTCCCTAATGCACTTAAGCTCCACCCCCTTATTGGCCCTTCTCTTAGAGTCTTCCATTCGATGTGCGCGAGCTGGAATATTTCCACGATTCCAGGTCCGATGACCCCTATCCGGATGAACCCTGACTTCCCGCGGGGTATGCACCGCAAATACCTGACCGCAAACTGGTCCCTTGACCAACTGAGAGCCCATCACCTGTGGGGGGAGAGCTCTCCCCTCTCTGTCTCCTCTATATCGAAGCGCTGTGAAGTATGGGAAATGGAGCTTGACGTTTCGTTTTCCCCGGAGGAATGGGAAATTATTTTCACCAATAACCGCAAATGCTCCCTCAACATTACTACGCAAGAAAGCGGATACAAACTTGTGTCCCGCTGGTATCGCACTCCTACACTGTTGCACAAACTTTTCCCCTCTACCTCGCCGACTTGTTGGCGATGCTTGGCTGAACCTGGCACACTTTTGCACGTCTTTTGGTCCTGCCCTCGCCTCTCTTGCTTTTGGCAGGACGTTCACCGGATCATCACACAAGTGACCACATATGACCTAGCTTTCACGCCTGCCCAATATCTCCTGCACCATTCCCCTACTTCCAGCAGAACATACTTGAAATCCCTCACGATACTCATGGTAAATGCTGCTAGGCAATGTATCCCCGCGCTTTGGAAATCTACACGAATCCCTTCCGTCAAACAGTGGCTCTTACGCCTCAAGAAGGTGGCGGAGATGGAAGAACTTATTTACATTGTAAGAGACGCTCCTTCTGAATACCACAAAAAATGGGCCCGTTGGACTCACTACACCTCCACATGTCCGCCTTTGCCAATAAGGACCTTCTGTCCCTTGACCCTGTCGCTCCACGACTGCACTGCTCACTTCATTTTGGGCCTTCTCCCCCCTCCACCCCTTTTTTTTTTTCTCTCTCTTTTCCCTCTCTCCTTCCCCACCTGTCCTTCTCCCCCACCCCCTCCCCCTTCTCCGCTTTTTCTCATTTCGTGCTGGGCGCATGGTTGTCACCAGGCAGGCCAGGGCGACTGGCACCCCTCCTATCCTCTACACATTACAGTAGTAGCTTGCCTGTTATTTTATTTTGCGGACAACTCCCCCCTCACCCATCCCTGGGTGATGCCCACCCAAGGTATGGGCCTTCCCATTGACCTACCCCACCCAAGTAGCTGTGCTCCCTTTGAGGCCTCCTTATTCCTCTTAGCCTCTTCTTTCTCTCTTCTCAACTTGGTGGCATACTTGAGATTGGCTCCGCCCTTGTACTTTGGACCTCAACCTTTGTTATAAAGCCTGATGGTTGTTATATTGCTTACTTTCCCGCCATAATGTTTTTTATTTTCTTATTTATGCTGCCTCCTTTTACATACTTCCGGTCCCCACCAACTTTCTCAGTATTACACATTGGATAGTTGTCCTGTGTTAGCTTTGTTTTCAATATCGTTCTTTGTACGCCAATGTGTTAAATTGTGCCTGTTTTCTACTGCTGTTTTTATGCACTTTTATACCTCAATAAAAAAATTTTCAAAAAAAAAAGAAATGGAGAGCTGTAGATGAGGTACAAGCACATTCTTTTAGCCCTTTTTTCTCCCTTTCTAGACTTGCTGACTAGAGTTGAGCGAACACCTGGATGTCTGGGTACGGCGGATCCGGCCAAACTTGAAAAAAAAGTCTGGGTTCGTGACCCGGACTTAACCCAAACTTTACCCCGATCCCGAACCCCATTGAAGTCAATGGAGACCCGAACTTTTGAGCACTAAAATGGCTCTAAAACAAACATGGAAAGGGCTAGAGGGCTGCAATTGGCAGCAAAGTCATCTTAAGAGCATGGCAAGTGTTCTGCAAACAAATGTGCATAGGGAAATAACTTAAAGTAACATAAAAAACAGAAAAATTAAAAATAATCATCTTGAATGGTGTAGGAGGAGGACGAGGCCCATATGGAGTAGGAGGCTGAGGTGGCGGTGGATATGGCGTTGGATATGGTGGTGTAGGTGGAAGCGGAGGCAGTGGAGGAGGACGAGGAAGCCAACGCTGGTTTTTGTTTTTAAATACATTTTTTTTTAATTAGGGTACACCCCAAAAGAGTAAGAAAGGTCAAATCCAACAATGGATGGGTAAGGCCGGTATACATGTCTATTCTGCACAAGGTACGGACAAGTCCTGTGGGATCCATGCCTGGGTCATTTTAATGAACGTGAGCTTGTCCACATTGGCTCTGGACAGGCGGCTGCGCTTGTCTGTAATAACGCCCCCAGCCGCGCTAAATACCCGTTCAGATAATACACTGGCTGCAGGGCAGGCCAGCACCTCCAAGGCATAAAGGGCAAGCTCAGGCCATGTGCCCAACTTGGAGACCCAGAAGTTGAAGAGGGCGGACCCATCATTCCGTACATTTAGGCGTGTGCCCACATACTGCTCCACCATCTTAGTGAAATGCTGTCTCCTGCTAAGACGTTCCATATCAGCTGGTGGTGCTGCTGCTAGTTGTAGCATGCTGACAAAGCTTTTCCACATTTCGGCCATGCTAGCCCTGCCTTCTGAGGTGCTGGTGGTGCCCTGGCTGCATTGGCGACCTCTTCCTCCTCCTCCCCTGCCTTGGCCTTGTGTTTCCACTGTGCCCCGGCTGTCAGGTGGGAATGCCACCAGCAGCGCGTCTACCAGTGTGCGCTTGTACTCGCGCATCTTCCGATCACGCTCCAGTGAGGGAATTAAGGACGGTAAGTTTTCCTTGTAAGGGGGATCCAGCAGGGTGGCCACCACGTAATCGGCACAAGTTACTATGTGGGAAACTCGGCGGTCGTTGCGGAGACACTGCAGCATGTAATCGCTCATGTGTACCAGGCTGCCCAGAGGCAAAGAAAAGCTGTCCTCTGTGGGAGGTGTATCCTCTGTGTCCTATCCACCCAGCCACGCACCAGTGATGGCCATGAGCTGGCCTGGGTGCCACCCTGCTGTTCCATATCCTCCTCCATCTCCTCCTCCTCATCATCCTCGTCATCCTCTAGAACTGTGCCCCTGCTGGACAATTGTGTCCCTGGCGTTTGTGTGTGCAGGAACCCACCCTCGGAGCCACTTGCGAATGACTGCCCTGAAAGCCTTGGAAATGATACCTCTTCATCCTCCTCCTCCTCATCCTGTGCCACATCCTCTTCCATCATCGCCCGAAGTGTTTTTTCTCTTTCAGTCGTTTTTTTATTCTTTTCCCAAATAATTTTTATTAGTTTTAAACAGCATGTACAAGAAATGCAGTCAGCGTTACAAAGTATAACATGAGTGGAGTTACATAGACAACAAGTGATATAGAGGATAACATGTCAAAAGAGAAAAAGGGAGGACAAAAAAGGAAATATGCAGTTATTTACCATTCCAATTGGTCCATGGTTCCCAGTGTTTGTTATGTATTGGTAAAGATTGAGATCTCATTGCCAGTGATTTTTCAAATTCAAAGGTGATCCGCACTGAAGCCACGACTTCCGACAAATTCGGAGCTTCTGTGTTTTTCCATCTCCTAGTGATGGTGGCCCTAGCGGCCAACAGTATATGTGATACCACCCATCTAGCCTTGCTGGGAATTAGATCAATGTCTAGAGTAAGGAGTGCCATAGCCGGGTTCGGTGAAATGTGTGAATGCGCTACAGAAGAGATAAGGCCAAAGACTTGGTTCCAGAAGCTGGTTAGGTTTTTACACGTCCATAGGATATGGTACAGATTGCCTACTTGACCACAGAGCGTGGAGTGTGTCTTGTAAAATTGGGACAACCTATACGGAGTAAAGTACCAGCGGGATAGGATTTTTTGTGACAGCTCCCAGTGATTGGTGCATTTCGACACTCCGTAGGAGTGCCGGAAGGCACGCGTCCACTGCTGTGACGAGAAAGTCCTTTGGAGATCACTTTCCCATTTAACCATGGGATTAGTTTTAAGGAAGGAGGCTTTTGCGTTAAACATATTGTAAAAAAAGGTGATGCCTTTGGTGGACCCATTGGGATTAGTGAAGAACCGGTATATCGTGTACGGAATTGTATTGGAAGGTGGTGGATTTTTGGTCAGGAACGAAGTTATGCGATTGTAGTTATAGAGCTCCGTTTTTGGCAGCTGGTATTGTTGGGTAAGGGAGGGGAATGTTTTTAGTCGGTTATCTTTAAAGAGGTCGTCAATCCATTGTACATCTCTGTCTCTCCACTTATAGGTGGAAATACAGGGAATCAAGATGTCTAGCAGTCGGATGGGCAGTTTTGGTTTATAGTGGGCTTCTTTGACATCTGTGTGTTTACAAAGTTCCTTCCACGCAGCAAGGGATGTTTTAGTTGAGATTAGTAAGTTCGGCATATTTTGAGGCTTCCACCTATCCGCTAGTAGTAAGTGGTAAAGGCGGTCTACTTTGCTGTATGAGGCTTCTATTTGAGACCAATGGATGTCAGGGTTCTCGGGGAACCACGAAGGCAGTTGCGTGAGTTGTGACGCTAAAAAGTAGTCGTGTAGTTGTACCATGCCTGTCCCCCCCACCCGTTTGTGTTTGGTAAGGTGGGTCCAGGAGCACCTGGGCTGTTTTCCCTGCCAAATATAGTGTTTAAGCACCCGATTAAGGGATTTGAGAATTGTTGGTGGGATAGGGACAGGAAGGGTGCGGAATATATAAAGGATTTTGGGAAGGGTCATCATTTTAAAAGCCGCCAATTTCCCTAGCCAAGAGAGGTCTTGGTAGGGTTTTTTGGCCAGGTCGGCTTGAATGTCCGCCAGTAGAGGTTTGTAGTTAGCTTCTGCCAATGACGCAATTGAAGGGGTCAGCTTCAGGCCTAGATATGAAATGTCCCAGTCAGTCCATACATATGGGAATTGTGATTCTATATGTTGTCTAGCGTGTGATTGCACCCCCAGATTAAGAATGAGCGATTTGGTGAAATTCACCTTGTAGTACGAAATGGAAGAGAAGTCCGCAAGCAGTTGGTGTAGGAAGGGCATGGACACTATGGGATTGGTAACGGATAAGATGACGTCATCCGCGAAAAGGGTTATCTTATGGGGGACTCCTTTAATATGAAATCCCGAAATGTGGGGATGGGATCTGATCCGTTCGGCTAGTGGTTCCATCATCAAATTAAATATGCTTGGAGAAAGCGGGCAGCCTTGGCGTGTGCCGTTGGTGATGGAGAATGGTTTGGAAATCATGCCTGAAACAAAGACTTGGGCGGACGGGTTAGAGTATAGAGCCATAATGGCTGATAGTATCAGGCCTGAGAATCCAAACTTCTCCAGCACCAAATGCATGTATCTCCAATAGACCCTATCAAACGCCTTTTCGGCATCAATGGATAGGAGGAAGGAAGGTGTTTTCATCAGTTCTGCATAGTGTATTAAGTTGATGACTCGACGTGTGGCGTCTGCCGCCTGTCTATTGGTCATGAAGCCCAATTGGTCGGGATTTATTAAGGTGGGAAGGATTGTGGAGAGGCGAATTGCAATAAGTTTGGCGTAAATCTTTACATCTGAATTTAACAGGGATATCGGGCGAAAATTCGCTGGGGTGTCCAGGGTTTTGCCTGGTTTAGGTAGGGCCACTATGTGTGCTTTAAGCATCTCCGGTGGGAAGGAGCCTTCATGGGAAATGGACTGGTATAGGCGAAGCATGAAAGGGGATAGTATGTCCTGGAATTGTTTGAAATATTCGTTTGTGAATCCGTCGGGTCCAGGGGATTTGTCATTAGGGAGTTTGCCAATAGTGTGGGTGATTTCTTCTAGGGAAACGGGTGAGTTCAGTGTCAGAAGTTGTTCCTCAGACAGTGAGGGGAGTTTTATCTCGGACAGGAAAGACAATATATCTGGGTCGGAAGGAGTGGTGCATGTGGAGTCCTCTTTCAGGTTATACAGTGCCCCGTAGTAGTCTGAGAAAGCATCTGCTATGTCCTGGGGTTTTAATAATTTTTGTTTGGTAAACGGATGGATGATGTGGGGTATCCTACTCTTGGCTTTCCGCGCCTTCAGGCAATTGGCCAAGAATTTCCCAGCTTTGTTGTGCTGGGAGTAAAACAGCAATTTGAGGGACCGCATAGCTTTGTCATGATCTCGGATCAGAAGTAGGCGCAAATCATGACGAAGTCTGGTGAGAGTGGAAGATGTTGCGTCTGTAGGAGAGGCCTTATTGGAAGTTTCCAGTTTGCGGATTTCTGCCAATAAGGAGTCAATGGATGTCTTGTGCGTCCTCCTGTCTCTGGCTTTAAGCTGGATCAGTATACCTCTCATAAAGGCTTTGTGGGTGTTCCACAGTAATTGGGGCGAGACATTCGGATCATCATTGGTCTGGAAGAAGGATTGTAAGTGGTCGCGGATCATGGAAGAGTACTGTTGGAGCTGGAGTAATCTATTATCACATCTCCAGGTGAAGAAGCCAGAGCCAGGCTTCTCCAGATGGAGTACTATGGAAAGGGCCGCATGGTCCGACCAGGAGATATCATGAATTGTGACCTCTGTTGTGTGGTGTAGCAACCAGGAATCCAATACAAAAAGATCAATACGGGAATAAGATCTGTGACGGGTCGAGAAAAAGGTGTAATCTTTCTCCTCCGCATGGAAGCATCTCCAGGCGTCGTATAGCTCCTCCCAGCGCAGCAGACTACCCAGACCAGCCGGGCGTCTGCTGTGCCCCGAGGTGGTATCGACCCGCGGGTCTGGAGGTCTTGAGGAGCTTGCGTATAAAGAGCATCTGTTTAGTGTTAGGTGCATACAAACATACCAATGTCAAGGGCATATTGTCAATAATACATATCAGGATTATATATCTACCCTCCGGATCGAGATGGGACGACTTAAGGGTGAACACCACTGAGTCTCTGACAGCCACCAGAATACCGTTCTTCTTAACAGGTGCAGAGGCAAGGAAGATGTGGGGAAAATTTGGGTGCTGACAATAAGGAGATGTGTCCGCCTGAAAGTGCTTTTCCTGAGTTACCAGGATGTCAGCTTTCTGGGTAATGGCTTCCTTCCATAAAGTCCTCCTTTTGGCCGGGTGGTTGAGTCCATTGGAGTTAATGGATAAAATCTTCAATCCCATGGGAAGAGGGTCGAAGGAGATGGGATCAGCAGATGGTATCTTTTAAGCAGTGCTGGGACAAGGTAATTTGGTGCCCAGGGCGAAGATGGCAAACTGCGCCCCCCCCCCCCGTGTAAAGAAAGATTTAGTGTCATTTCAAAACAAGAGAATACATAAAACAGCTCCCAATTTATGCAATAATAACACACAGCATTCGCATCAATTTCTGCAACAATGATCCCCAGCAATTGCACTGGGGGCTGTCCCCCAGTTCAGGCATAGCAGAGGCTTTTCCCTGCCACATATTCCAGAGTTAGGTGGAGAAACAAAAAGATAGGCAGGGGAAGCAGAGCCCAGACTGGACTGACAGTGTGATCGGGTTCAGCCCTGGGAGGAAGGGACATGAGTGGGGTTGTCCCCAGACACAGCATAGGACAAAGGGTGGGTTCCCTCCTCACATCTCCTCTCATCACAGGACCCTTCACATGTGGAGGAGCTGCGCACTGTGAGAGTGTATACTGTCCTCAGTTGTACACTGTGCCCTCCATGTACACACCCAACCCATGTCGCCCGCTCCTCTTCAACTTGACCCTTTCCATATGAAGAAGGAGGAGTGGAGAGAAATTTAGGACAGGCGCCTCTCATGGGGCCCCCTAATGGCCCCGGGCACTGCCCTGGTGCCCAAATGGTCAGACTGTTCCTGGATATCTGTACAGTGAGGACTATTCCCTATATATATATATATATATATATATATATATAAAACTGATATCTGTATACTGAGTGCCGCTCAGTGTATAGATATAAGTGTTATCTATAAGGAATAGCACTAAGAGTACAGATATCAGTGCTATATATTGGGAATAGCACTCACTAAGTGCTATTCCCAATAACACTGATCTCTGTACAGAGTGCTAATACCTGTGACTGTACTCAGAGTGCTATTCCCTATATATAACACTGATATCTGTACACTGAGTGGCACTCACTATACAGTTATCAGTGTGCACTCAGTGTATACAGAAATCAACACTCAGTCTGGATGGTATAGATTAAAGCAGTGATATACTAAACTACTGGGCAGAGGGCTGGCCATCACACACTAACCTGCTGCTGTGCTGCAAACAGGTTGCTACCAGCTCTGAGACCGATCTTCTCTGCAGTGCACTCTACATGGCGGGGATGTGGATTGTGGCCCCGCCCCTCAGCTGAATTCCCCGGGGGAAGAAGTGCCCAGAGAGCCCGAGGCTACTGCTGCAATTACCGCTGCTCGCTCATCCCTGCCAGCACCAGAGTCCTCTCAGTCCTCTCCCAGCGCTGCAGAAACCACCATCAGGGAGGGCGGACTGAGCCTCTCATGGGCAATGCCCGATCGCCCTAATAGTCAGTCCGCCCCTGTGTGGGATACACACTTGGTTCCTCCTCTAGGTTTCAGCCCTGGCAGCGATCCTCTGCCATCCCGCCTCCGCCGGCCGGCGTCTCAATGACGTCACACAAACCGGCACTGTGAATTGAGAAGGTCCTGTCAGGGGGAGTATCTCCACGGGAAGGGAAGGGCTCTGCAGTTCCAGTCTTGTGCCGAGTGCAGGAGCACACTCGGCACATTGTTGCTGATATAAAACCAATGGTGTGTACATTGATACACACAGACAGTGTACTCTGCCGACACTTCACCTGCGCCCCCCTTCCTCTATTAAATGGTGCCGCCCAGGGCACCCGCCCCTTCCGCCCACCCCTTGTACCGGCCCTGCTTTTAAGTACGGAGATTGGATCCATGCAAGAGTGGTAATTCGAGATGTGGGTCGATAAGATCCGGATCTGGCAAAGAGGTTGTGCAAGGTAGGAGAATCGTTCGTGGTTGAAGTACACTGGGAATTGGAAACACGTGTTCAATATGTTGTCTTGTGAGTCAGTGATATCGAGAGAAGAACGCTGCATGTTAATCGGAACAGGCTCCAACGGGAGCAACCAATGGGCCCACAGTTGGGCGTAAAAAGGTGAATTCCTGAAGAGGGATTCGAGCAGGAGAACCTGCAACATGTAACAGGGTAAGGTACGGTGGTGTGTACCAGTGCATCAGATCAGGGAAGTCCGTTGAGAAGGATAAAGTCATGGTGATGCCTTCAGGTTTTGTTACGGTGATCCGTGGGGGGTCTAGACCAACCCAGCGAGGTGTTCGCTTTTTGAGGTGGCGTGTTCACTGGGCGTTGGGGAGGAATAATATTCCAAGTACGCAGGAGCTCTAATCCGGCTTCCAAGGTGTGCACGGTTTTAGTGGTGCCTTCTTTAGTGATAAGCAGGCTTGCCGGATATTTCCACTTGTAAGGGATGTCATGATTGCGCAAGGCCTTGGTGACGGTCAGTAGGTTATTGCGGCGTTGCATTGTGAAGCGGGAAAAGTCAGGGAAAACTTGGAAGTTCCTCGCTTGTTCAGGCAGTTGGTCTTTCTGTTTGAATGCATGAAGAATGCCTTCTTTTGCTTGATAATAGTGCATTTTAAGCAGCACATCTCTTGGTACATCTGCAGGCAAATGGGGAGGTTTAGGAATGCGGTTTATACGGTCAATAGTGACATCCGTAGGAGAAAAGCCAGGAACAGCAGCCAGAAACAGGTCTTTTGCAAAGTGCGGGAGTTGATTCGAGGAAACTGTTTCTGGAATGCCGCGGATTTTTAGGTTACTTCGGCGTGACCGGTCCTCAAGGTCTGCCAATTTGGATTTAATCCAGGAAATATCATCGGCCTGAGATGAGTGCGCATCCACCATTGTGTTGAATGATGTGGCAAAATCTGTCATTCTTCCACATGGTCAATCCTAGATTCCACCACGTGTATGTTCCTCCTGCAGTCTCTCAAGCCTGAGACTAAGTCAGCCTGTAGGGAAGATCTCAGCAGCATCACTATGTCTTTCAGAGCTGTGTCTGTTATAGGCTGTCCTGTGGTAGGAAATGCTGCTATGGGATCCGGGACCTGAGTGTCCATTGCAGGCACGTCTTCTGCCCATCCCCCACCATATGCCTGATCCCCTGCTAGTGGTGAGGTAGATCGTCTCTGCTTGCTTTTAGCAGGACTGTGTGTGAACGGGGTGGACTGACCTGAGTGGTGGTCGGGATCATCATCTGCTGTTTGCTGGGAATCCCTGAGTAGAGCTGCTGCTGCCAGGGCGCTGGCTGCATCCCTGTGAAGAGAGGAGCGGGCGCCATTTTGGCTGGTCCGACCCGCCGCTGGAGGGAAGAACATGGTGAGTTTTTTAAGCTTGGGAGGATCACGCTGTCTCCGGGACATCGCCGCTGTATTCCCGGGTTCACCGCCGCACCGTCGGTATGTTTTGCTGGCGTTAGGCGGCTCCGTAGATGTGCTTTCCCTGGTCCTGTGCAGGAGCTCTTAGATCATGTGGCCATACTCGCCCGCGGTCGCTCCGCCCCCCTCAATCGTTTTTATTGAGTGTTTTTACATACAACAAGGAACAACATAAAGTAACAGTATGTTCAAAAATGCCATGGTATTCAATAGTGCGTTGAAGTACAACATGAACAACAAAACAAGAACAAGAACACATGCCATATCACAATATAACATAATTCGGAACTGGGAGCATACAATAGTACTAAAGTTCTCAACAGGATGGAACAAAGTAGTGGCTTTGTGACCACGTTGACCAGTCTTTGTGGAATTTCGGACCTCTAAGGATAGAAAATGCATGGGCTTTCTCAAGGGAGTATTGATAGTTAACCTGATTGATTACCTCCATATGGGAGGGTACTACAGACTGTTTCCAATAGCGGGCGATAGCAGTTCTAGCCGATATCAGTATGTGGACCACGACCATTCTATGGTGGTGTGGGATTAGATCGAGACCCAAATTTAGAAGAGCTAGAGCAGGATCGGGTTGTGTCACCTTGCCAGTGACTGTAGATATTATTTCGAACACCTTACCCCAAAAACTGGTCAAGCCCTTGCATAACCAAAAAACATGGAAAATTGTCCCGACTTGGTCACAGTTTCTCCAACACAAGGGACTATGATCTTTGCATATTCTAGAAAGACGATAAGGCGTGAGATACCAGCGCGTGAGAATTTTTTGCGCCTGTTCCCAATGAGACACACACTGGGTTGACTTGAATGAAGCACTAATAGCCACTTTCCACTGTGCCTCAGTGGGAACCTGTTTGAGATCTGTTTCCCATTAGATCATATGCGGTGTTCTACAGAAGGTGGTTTTCTGAGCGAGGGAGTTGTAGAATAGAGATATTCCCTTTACATACGTTTGAGAGCTAGAGAGGAACTGCCATATCATAGGAGGTAGTTGTAACTTGGGAGGGGGAGTTTTACGTAGGAAGCTGGAGATGCTATGGTATGTGAGGACAACTTGGGTGGGCAATTGGAATTCCTGTTGTAAAAGCGAAAATGGTTTGAATTCGTCACCCCGGTAAAGTTGAGTTATCTCGCTTATGCCTGCCGACGTGAGTTTGGAGAGGGTGATGCATGGGAGAAGTACTTGGAGAACATTGAGTGGGAGTTTCACTGCTACCGATAGTTGTGTTTTGGGGAGTTTGGTGAGAAAGTGCCTCCACGATATCAACGTTGCCTGAGTGGGGAGAGGAAGAGAGCGAAGTGGAAGCTGCCTCCAACAATCCGCAAGTAATAGTAATAGAAAAGTTTCAATGGGGATCCATGGGATGCCACTTGGTTCAGAGAACCAATGTTTCAGTGGTGTTAAACGAGAGGCGTGATAATAGTCGTTGAGGTCAGGGAAGCCTAGGCCACCCACTGACTTGTGCTTCACCATATGGGAATATGCGCACCTCGCTCTCTTCCTTTGCCACACACATGCACGCAATATCTTTTCTAGGGACGCAATGAATTTGCGGGGGACGGGAATCGGAAGGGTCCGGAACAAGTACAGTATCTTGGGGAGGCAGACCATTTTGAACGCCGCAATCCTGCCTGTCCATGATAATTCTGCAAAGTTGAACTTTGCAATGTCCCCAGATATTTCAGAAATGAGAGGAGAGAAGTTGGAAGACACTTAAGTTTTTGTGGGAAAGGTGAGGTTGATACCTAGGTATCGTATGGGAGAGGTTGACCATGTGCAAGGCAGGGCTGATTGTAGATGTGTCTTAACCCTGGTACTTAGGCCCATGTTTAGGATAACAGACTTACTGAAGTTCACTTTATAGTAGGATACATCACTAAAGGCTTGAAGGACGTCGTGTGTTGCTGGGAGGGAGATGACTGGGTTAGTTAGGCTAAGGATTACATCGTCCGCAAACAATGTGATAACATGGTGGGAGCGGGGGAATATGAAGCCGGAAACGAGGGGGTTCTGCCTAATGGATGCTGCTAAGGGTTCTATCAGTAGGTTGAATATGAGGGGCGATAGCGGGCACCCTTGTCGGGTACCGTTTGTTATAGGGAAAGGTTTAGAGAGTACGCCCGCCGAGAGGACTTTGGCTGATGGGGAGGAATAGAGGGTCATTATGGCAGACAGGATCGGACCCGAGAATCCAAAGCGTGTCAGCACTGCGTTCATGTATCCCCAGTGGACTCGATCGAACGCCTTCTCTGCATCTATGGAGAGAAGCAGAGAAGGCGTCCTGGCATACTCCGCATGGTGTATCAGGTTTATCACCCTCCTTGTGGCATCTGGTGCCTGTCTGCCTTTCACGAACCCCATCTGATCCTCAGCTACCAGTGTTGGAAGAACTGATGCCAGTCTGTTGGCAATAAGTTTGGCATAGATTTTAACGTCGTTGTTTAGCAATGAAATGGGCCTGAAGTTAGCTGGCGTCGTTGGGGGCTTACCGGGTTTGGGAAGGGTAATAATATTAGCCTGGAGCATTTCATGGGGCAGGGTGCCAGTGGAGATGGCTGCGGAAAACAAGGGTACCATATGAGGGGTCAGGATGTCTTGCAGGGAGCAATAGTATTCGTTCGATAGGCCATCGGGACCCGGGCTTTTGCGTAGGGGTAACTTTTGTAAAGTTTTGGTCAATTCTGGTTCAGTGATCGGTTCATTGAGACACGCTAGTGAGTCTGCAGTCAGTGTTGGTAGATGAACACGGCTAAGGAAGTCCTGGATAGTCGAGTCAGTAGGTTGTTTGGTATCAGGATCTAATCCCAGGTTGTACAGGGAGCTGTAATAGTCCGCAAACGCGTCCGCGATTTGTTGGGGATGGGTCAGCTTAGTGCCCGTGTGCGGGTGAGAGATGTAGTCAATTTTTGACCTTAGTCTCCTGGCTTTTAATCTAGAGGCTAAGAATTTACCTGCCTTGTTGTGGGATGAATAGTATCGGAGACGGAGGCGTGCGAGCATTTTGTCATGTTGTTCTGTAAGGAGTCTGCGCAAGTCAGATCGCAGGGAGGTTAGTCGGGCCTAGTTATCGCTCGTGGGGGTGGATTTGTTAACCGCGTCTATGGAGTGAATCTCTTCTATAAGGCTGTGCATTTTGGCCTGGCGCTTCTTTTTTAAACGGGCTCCTAATTGGATTAAGATACCCCTAACGAACGCTTTATGAGTATTCCACAATGTGGAGGGGGATACGTCAGGAGTGTTATTGATGTCGAAAAAGTCCTGCAGCCTTTCTCGTATGAGTTTAATTGATTCGGGGTCAGATAGAATAGAATTGTTGCAGCGCCATATGAAGGAGGAAGGGTTGGTGGGGCCATTAGAGAGGGACATAAGGATTTCAGCGTGGTCAGACCATGTAATAGAGGAGATGGAGGTGTCTAGTACTAGAGGCAGTGTGGAAGAGTCCACTAGGAACATGTCTATCCTGGTGTAAGAATTATGGCATTGAGAAAAGAAGGAGTACTCACGTTCTTCCGCATGTTGGTAACGCCACACATCATGGAGACCCTCCGTGTGTGCGAGGTTGGCAAGGGATGGTAGTCTCGACTCTCCTCTGGAAGAGGAATCCATGTTGTGGTGCATCACCAAATTAAAATCACTGCATATGATCAGTCTGCCCTCCTTCAGCCTATTCACTTTTATACAAAGTTTCTGCATAAATCTCAATTGATGCCTGTTAGGCGCATAAACATTTACCAAGGTGTAAGGACAGTTATCAATAATACATACTATAATGATGTATCGGCCCTCCACGTCCTGCACCAGCTTGGAGAAGGTGAAGGACATGGAGGAGCGGACAGCTAGCATCACACCGCGTTTCTTTTCTGTACATGAGGCTTGAAAAATATGGGGATAGTCCGGGTGTGAGCAGCGAGGGGTACGGTCTTGTTGGAAGTGCGTCTCCTGGATCGCCAGAATGTCCGCCTTTGATTTGACGGCTTCCTGCCACATAGAGTAACGCTTTACAGGGTGGTTAAGCCCTTTAGCATTTAAGGAGAGTAGTTGCATCGACATTACGGTGGTGGGTAAAGGATACGAAATACATTAAAAAACAGTAAGCAACTATGTAGGAAGTAACTTTGCGTGGGCAACGCTGCGGACGGGGCATAAACAGGACAGTAGCACGGGGAATTTGGGTGGCGTGTATGCAGGAGAAAGTACCTGAGAAACCTGCGTCCTGGGAAAGTGGTAAAGGAAGATTCGAGCAAGAGTCAGCGATGGGTTCCAAACCATGGTCTGCAGTTCGAGTCTGTAAGAAATGGCAAAAGACAACAACAACACACAAAAAACAAAAAGGGAGTAGAAAAGGGTAAAAATATCCGGAGATGCTGCGATGGTCCTCCCATGTACTCATCTGGAGACATAAGTGGTTGGGCATCGGTGCACTCAATATCTTCCACTTCTGGGGCAGGGCTAGGTGGATGGCCCTGGGAAACCATGGTAACAGAGTCATCAAAAAGAAGAAGAGACTGCTGCATGACTTGGGGCTCAGACTGCTTGGCTGATTTGCAAGGGGGTGAGGTGAAAGATTGATGGACATCGGCTGCAGGTGCAAATTCTCACCTTTCAGCAGAAGACTGGGTGGGAGACAATGTGAAGGAACTGGAGGCACTGTCAGCAACCCAATCTACTATCGCCTGTACTTGTTCTGGCCTCAACATTTGTAGAGGCACATTAGGCCCTGCCAAATACTGCTGCAGGTTCTGTCGCCAACTTGCAGCTGAGAAAGGTGTTTCACCTGTGCGTGTAGCTGGCACAGATCGACCACGTCCTCTCCTTGCAACAGGAGCTCCATCAGCAACACCACGACCCAGGCCACGTCCCTTATTTGACCTTCTCCTCATATTTATCAAATTTTTGATCTTCCCCTAAATGGGTTTTTATTGATAAGCGGAATACAACAGTATGCAAAGGGTGTATCTCACTGTACCATATGCAGACTAGGCCGCAATTAAGTTTTGATCCCCTAAATGGGTTTTCATTGCAAAGTGGAATACAACAGTATGCAATGGGTGTATCTCACTGTAACATATGCAGACTAGGCCGCAATTAATTTTTGATCCCCTAAATGGGTTTTTATCGCAAAGCGGAATACAACAGTATGCAATCGCAATGGGGCCCTACACTTCTTGATACCCGGTTTTCTTTTATCCATTTCTACCCAAACAATAGACAGGATTTCTGCGGTTTGCTGGTCCACGCTCAGCCCTTCCATCTCAAGAGGTTTGTCCAGCGGTACTATACATGAGCCCTTCATGGATACCGAAAACTGACCAGGACAACCCCAGATCGCAGCAGCAGAAATGCTTTCTATCAGACTGTTATGCAAAGGGATTTCTGCCATTTTTAACTTTTCTTTCCCCAATAAACTTGGTAACACACTATTTGTTAATGCCATTTTCGACACTGGTTTGCACCTTTCAAAGTTATAGTCACCAGTACCAATCAATTGGTCTCCGGGTATCTCAATTTGTACCCCTTTGCAGGTGACAGACAAAATCTCTGCTCCTGCCGCGTCCATATCAGTTCCTTCTTTCTCATGAGCTCTAGTGGGTGAGACAGTAGCCACGCCATTTACTAATCCCTGCTCAGCCGCACCTCGAACCGCACTAGCAGAAGTGTTCTCTGTCACCGCATCAGGCGGAGAGACCTCCGATGTCTCCATCAGCTCTCCAAAGAGCCTTCCATTCCAAACAGTAACCGGAAGCACCCCAATATAGAACTGTGAGATTGCTTGCCACAGTAAAAAGCACTGTACCAACCAGTTCCACTGGTGATTTAGGTTAGCCAGCACAGCTTGTGCTACTTGGTTCCACCCATTGGTACTCCGCAATACCAACATACCCGAGTGGAATGGAGGCACCCAGGTATACAAGGAATGTGCTTTTATCAGTTCAAGCAGTTCCAATAACACACTTGTCATTTCAATGCACTCTGCATTGATATGCAACACCTTTTTAGGAACTTTTCCCTCACCATAGACGTGGAGGGGCTCATTCATTGCAGCTTGAGGGGCCAAGACATTTAAAGGGGCCTCCACCTTACAGGAAGTAGCCATCATTACAACCTGGTGCTCCCCTGGAACACTGTCAGATGTATGTCTCACACTCATCCCCTCCAACTCAACAACAATGAGCCTCTGCAAGTCAGCATCAGTTACATGGTCACCTTGACACTTGACATTAAGAGGTTGGGCTGTGGACACCATGTCTGCCATGCATGCACCCTTAATCAGTCCTTCTGACTGGAGGGAAACAACCTTTGCAGATACCAACGCTCCCTCAGCCACCTGCCGCTCTGCGATCCCTCCTTCTGGCATAGCAGTTGTTTTGTCCACACCCTTTTCACATACCAGAGCCTTCTCTAGCATGACTATCAATTGTTTGGCCCAACTATCCCAATCCATTGTGCTTCCATCATGGGTGCTCTGCAGCACCGCATCACCTGCACTAGGAGGCACCTGGGATTCTGCAGCACAAACAGTATCTTTGTCAGTTTTATACACATCACATTTTGCAAACATGCTGTTCCTCTGCGATAATGCATCATTAATCAAGGCTGGCTGCAATACACCATTTTGGCCAGCTTTCTCTGGGGGGCACTAACACACTCAGCTGTGTACTTTCAGCTTTGGCCAGCTGACTTAACCCCTTACCAACTGGGTTACACATAGGGTGAGTGGGAGGGTGAGTGGACTGCTCCCACATACTCTTACAGCATGGTGAAGACCCAGTCTGTTCCACCAGAGCAATATCAGTGCTGTTCTGGACAACCTCTGGCTTCAACACAGGAAGACTGCCCGAGATTTCCTTGTTCAACTATGTGGCTCTGTCTATGGTTGTTACAGGAGATATCCTACTCCCACCATGGCTAGTGAACACATCACCAACATAAGTATATTTATCAATGGTAATACCTTTATCATCAGCATTTAAAGACATATCAACAGTGTTATAATCTTTAGCAGGCTGTTTTTAGTCATTACCAACAGTAACATGTGTGCCACTCAGCACACCACCCTTCCTCTTCAAAGAGATACTTTTGCCCACTAGGGCAGCTCCACAGTTGTCCTGGGAAACCACGTGCCTCACCACTGCTGGCTCATGAGAGGTTTCCCTGGGCATCTCTGCAGCACCTGTCACTAGGGAACCTGGCACACAGACTGTTTTGGTCACCCCTAGTACATCTCTCCCAGCACTCTGCTGCATTATACCAGGCACATACAGAATCCTCAAGTCTTTTTGAGTCCTTAACCATGTTGCAGGTTGAGCTTCAACCTGTGTCTCCCCACTACTTGGGGTAGCACACTGCAGCAAGTCCATTTGCACACCTTCTGTGGATCTCCCAGCTGGATGGACTCCCACTTCATTGGGATCAGTCCCACAAACTGCAACACTCTTACCATATCCTGTAGCAGGTAACTTTGGCTTAATTTGAGTGCGTGGTCTCTCAGCTGCATCCTCACAAGCTACTGCCTCTTTGTGGCCATAATGCGGCACTGCAGTCTTTTCAGACTCTCCAGCGGTGTTCCAGAACCTAGGGCAAGTAAAGATCCCATGCCCTACTTGACCACACTCCAAGCACGGTACTGGACGCTGAACTTTAACTCCTTGGCATCTCCTTGATGACTGACTCTCACTCGTTGCCGCAGGAAACCACTGGTCACGATCAGAGATGTATAGTAACTAAGTAGAAATACTTCACTACTGTACTTAAGTACCGAAAGGCGGTATCTGTACTTTCCTGGAGTAGAATTTTTTTCTCCTACTTCCACTTTTACTTCACTACATTTTTTCAATGATTTCAATACTTCTACTCCAATATTTTTTTTTTTGTGCTGCATAGTTACTCGTTACAATTATAAAAATTACCACTGCCAGAACAGTAGATGGCAGGTTTCATGAAGCTCAAAACATGTGTATTATCAGCGCATACGAAAATAAAAGCTACTGTATGTATAAATAAAATCTGCATTTGAAATAATAAAAAACAATATGATGTTCAAACTTTTGAATTCTTTCTTTAATAACTACATAACACAGTACTTGTACTTTTGCTTTCAGTACTTGAGTAGCAATTTTTTTTCAAAACTACTGGTACTTTTACTTTCAGTACTTGAGTAGCAAAATTTTTATAAAAACTACTTGCAATACTTAAGTACAACAAAAGGTTGAATACTTTAGTACTTCTACTCAAGTCACTTTTTGATCGAGCACTTTCACTTCTACTCAAGTCACTTTTTGATCGAGCACTTGTACTTTTACTCAAGTATGGGTTTCGAGTACTTTATACAACTCTGGTCACGATCATCAGCAGACAGACTCCTTGGATCCCAGACATCCCTGCTGGGCTGGACGTTGCTGTCACGGATGACCATACTCCTTCTTTCCACATGGATTCCTGTTGCCAGGGACAACCTCTTTTACTTCTCCTTTAACTGGGGACGAGGTGATTAACCGGTTGCCGACCGCCGCACGACTATATACTGCGGCGGTCAGCCCCGGCCAGGCAGAGTGACGTATGGATACGTCACTCGCCTGTCACTGACTTGCGAGCCAATTGCGGGCGGGTGCGCGCCCGCCGCGGCTCGTTCACAGACAAGTCAGTGCATGTGACCGGCGGACTCGATGTCCGCCGCTCACACTACGATCGCTCCTGTGAAGGGAGAAAGGCTGAGCGAATTATGTAAACAAGCCGCCCGTCATTCTCCCTGTGTAAAAATGAAGATCAGACGGTTCTACTATGTAGAACCGTTGATCTTTGTTTTTACACCAATAGCAATGTCCCTGCACAGTTAGAAGCACGCCCCTAGGACACACTTAACCCCTCCCTGTCCAATAAAGTTAACCCCTTCCCTGCCAGTGTAATTTTTGCAGTAACAGTGCATATATATAGCACTGATTACTGCAGTAATGTCACTGGTACCCCCAAAAGTGTCAAAAATGTCAGTCAAGGGTCCGATCTGCCTGCCGCAATGTCGCAGTACCGAAAAAAAATCGCAGATCGCCGCCATTACGCGTTTAAAAAAAAAACACCAAAAATGACAAAAATCTTTCCCTTTGTTAGTAAACGCGATAACTTTTGCGCAAACCAATCAAAATACGATTTTTTTTACCAAACATATGTAGCATAAAACAAATTGGCCGAAAATGTTAAAACATTTTGATTTTTACATTTTTTTGGGGGGGAATGTCATATAAAAAAATGTGAAAAATATTGTTATATTTGCAAAATTGACGCTATTTTTTTGTTTATAGTGCATGATCAAAAAATCGCACAGGTGATCAAATACCACCAAAAGAAAGCTCTGTTTGTGGGAAAAAAAGGACGTCAAATTCGTTTAGGTACAGCGTCGCACGACCGCGCAATCGTCCGTTAAAGTCACGCAGTAAAAAATCGCAAAAAACCCACTGGTCTTTTAGCAGCCAAATCCTCCGGGGCTTAAGTGGTTAATTTACACCAGTTCACAGCAAATTCACACTCGGATGAAGTTTTTGGGGTGGCGGAGTCATGTGGTGAATAACCCTCTAGCCATAGCAGCCTTTCTCTTGCATCTTTTTTTGCTTTGACTGCCCCATCCGTTGCAGTCATGCAACAGTTCATAGCAGGAGAGAGAAAAAAAAAGTTTTTACTTTCCTATCACAGGTACACCACCTGCAACGCGCAATGCCTTTTGCCTGGCTGCACTTCTGCACACAGCCAACAGCTCCTGACCTGAATTCACTGTGGAGCAAGGACCCGGATTGCACCATATTGTGCCCACATCCAACAACCACTTGTAACATGGGGGACCACTAGCTTAGTGGCTGATGCATTTTTCAAGTGATTCACTGCAGGCAGGTATTATATTTTAAGAGGCTGTTAGCCCATTTTTATTAAAAGGCAAAATAAGAAGTCCAAAGCACAGGTTTCCCACACAGGGGTTCTTCTCCAGTCAATGTATATCAAACTGAAAATGCTATCCCACCTGGCTCTCTCGCTGTAGCACTACCTCTGCTCTTGGTACTGGTCACACAGACCACCGATTCCTTTAGTGTGCACGACTTCACACTAAAGGCCCGTACACACGTACCGATCGTCGGCCGAAAAGCTTCGGCCGACGACCGATCTGCCGATTGTAGGCTTGTTAGTATGATGCTTCCGACAGCCGACAGCGCACTTTCGGCCGAACAGAATCTGTCTTGCAAGCATGAAAATTTTTGTAGGCCGACACCAGAACGGCCGATTGTTCGCCAGTCAGTACAGAATTCGGCCGACACACAGCTACAAATCTCAACACGCATGATCAGAACCAAATAAGGTCCCGGAAGAATTTTCTCAAGTAAACTCAACATTTTATCCAGAAAGAACTTTCGGCTCGCGGCAGGCCAAAAAATATGTGAAATGCAGAGCACATGCTCATCTTGATAAATGTGAGAAGAAGGAAGATGCTGCTCATAATGCCATACTTTTCTAATAAAAAGGCATGTGTTCTGTTATGATGAAGATAATGTTTGTCTATTCTATCTGTTCTATAAAAATGTAGAATTAAATAATTTTAACTCTTCACCATTATCTTTGTATTTTGACAGCAAAGATCTAACTATTGATATGTCCCTTTATTCTTTTATGAATTAATGTATCAAACATATTTTGCTGGTTATGCTCAATATTAAATATGTTAACAAATTAAGATACGCCATTTTTTATTTCCAATTTTCTTTATTTTTGGAACTCAGAAAAAACAAAAAGAAAATATTAATACTTCCCGTATTTAAAACCTAAACATAAAAAAGGTCCATTTGGACTAAATTAAATTAGAAAATGACAAACAGGGGTAAACTAAATAATAGGGGGTTACAAAAATCATAATTGATGATAACTATAATCCGCCTGCCATGAGGGCAAGTTTGGATCATGCTGGCCATATTGCCACTGGCCATGTGGCATTTGGCGAGGTGGTGGTTTTTGTGGAGGTGGAGGTGGAGGGCATGGGTGCTCCTCGCACGCGTGGCTGTGCTCGGTAAGTAAGCCCCTTTCCGCCTTTTGCAGCACATCGAGAATTATTTTTCTGGCATAGTACCGCTGCATGAGGTCCACCTGCCCTAAAATGTTGCCTGTCATGTTCCCGAAGGACTCATTTGCCTCCGGTTTGCGACGTAGGGCTATGGTGGCCTCAGTTATAAACTGGTCTGTGATGTCATCTGTATTTTTTCTTTTTTGCCTCTGTTTTGCAGGAGGTGGTGCTGGAAAGAGTTCCAAGGGCTCATTTGATGAAATGAACAATTGATTAGAATGTTATAGTGTATATAAAAATGCATGTTTGTTATATTATTGTGAACAAATAGCAGACTTTACATACAGTGGCGTATTTAGGGTCTCCAGTGCCCTTGTTGAGGAGCTGTATTTGGCAACAACGCCCCCCCCCCCCCCCCACCAAGATCAATGTAAAAATGTAACCACCCAAAAAAATCTAAAAGGGCATTAAATGTTTCTCATTTGTCCCTTGTTTGCCCAGTGTAGAGCTCTCTAGTGGGCAATCATTGTCTCAGGTGTGAAAAACAAGATAGAGAGAGGGAGAGAAAGAGGGGGTGTGAGAGAGAGAGGAGGGGGATTTCAGAGATAGAGGGGCCTGAACTTGCAGAGGGCTTGATGTAGGGCATTGAGGGTGAAGCGGTGCAGGGAAACAGGAATAAGGAAGCCACCTGCCTTGCTGACCCGGAGTGAGAGACCAGAGACATGGAAGCAAGAATGGATGTATCATTTGCAGGAGCTGTTAGTTTGTTAGTTTTGTTTAAAAAAGGTTGAGCCTGAGGAATGCTGAGGCTACAGCAGTGTTTGTTAGGACTGGAGGTGTGCTGGGGATGCAGCAGTGTTTGTTAGGACTGGAGGTGTGCTGGGGATGCAGCAGTGTTTGTAAGACCGGAGGTGTGCTGGGGATGCATTGAGAGGCAGTCTCAGTCTCCTGGTCTGTTGGCTCAGCTGCTCTCAATGTTTTACACCTGCATGAAGCAGCTCTCAATGTTTTACACCTGCATGAAGCAGCTCTCAATGTTTAACACCTGCATGAATCTGCCTGCAAACTGGGGGTTCTGGGGTGTGCAGGCTGAGTGGATTGTTAAAAAATCACTAAAACAATGCCAATGTTTTTGCGACCCCCCCCTCGGCCTGCGGCCCTGGCGGTTGCCTGTCATGCCAACCCCTTGCTATGTCCATTTACATAAAGGGTTTAGCTTATAATTTTGTTACATGATTACATTTTTAGCAGACAATATATTGTGAAATGCCATACCTGAGTCAAATTGCCCTCTAGGATATCTTCATCCTGGCTGGGATCGACAGAGACTGAGCCCTCTGCCGAAGTAGAAGGCAGTGTTGAAATGGATGGCCTGGATTCCAACGTGTCTGCCAGGAACCGCAGGTTGTCAAAGTACCACAGCCGTGGTACATGTATATTCTGTGCAGCTTCTCCAGACTGGGTGGACTCTTCAATTTTTTTTACCTCTCGCCTGTATGCAGTGCGAATGCTGTTAATTTTCTTTCTTATATATTCTAGATTTGCCACTGGATAGGCGGGCTTGTAGAAGGCCACTAAATGATCATAGGCCTGTTTTCTAAGATGTTTATTCTTGTACTCTGCAGATTTTACTTGCCACAAACAGGGCAGTTGCCTGAATTCATCAATGAAGCTGATGAGGAAGTCATGGCTGATGAAACAGTCCACCATTTTGCAGGACAGTATATGCCTGCAAGACACAACACAACACAAAACATATTAAAATAGCATGTATTTTGGGACACAATAAAGATATTCCTAATAAAAGCTGTATAGGGCCCAAAACACACACTTTCTAATCAAATAGTCGTACCTTTGTTTGTGGGGAAGAGTCGTGATTCGCCGATCGATCGGCTCCAACCAACGATATGTCCGCTAGCGAATCGCCGGCCGAAAGATCTGGAGTCCTTTAAATACAGCGCATGCGCCAACTCCTCCTCCAGTGGCGGGCTTGTGCAGGGGTGTGTACGTGCCGAAGATCAGGCCTACATGCGACACACACACACCTGAGGCAGTGGAATAATCGTTGGCAAGAACCATGTCTCAACGATCTGAGAGCTCTAGTAGTGTGGGCAGAAGTGGTTGGGCCACCAGAAAAACCAGGGCTACACCCATGAGCAAGGGGGAAATGGTGGAGATGGTCGGAATTTTAGAAAGGATGGATTATGATGGGAAGTTGGCAAATTATGATCGGCCCAATGCCAGGAAAGATCGCATCATGGATAAGGTGGTGGCCTGTTTGACCAAAAAATACAGTGTGGAGCGATCGAAAGATCAGATTAGGAAACGATGGTCCGACCTCTAACACCGTGAGCAGGATCAGCTTGCCCAAATCCATCGCATTCTGAAAAAAAGTAAGTTATTTTTTTTTTAACATGCAATATGTTTATTTAAATTTTGTGTATGTTGTATTAACATGTCTAGATTCTAATGTCTATCTAAAAAGTACTATTACTGATTTTTTTGGTAATGTCGTGATTAGATCGATCTATTGTTGATTTTTTAGTATATTACATTAAAAGTCAGGAAGCCATAGTTAAAAATATATGTATTGTGTTGCAACGAACGTTCTTTCCTGCACAAATTTTCTCTGCAAACATTCATATTAATCACAGATTATTATTCTATTATTCAAACCTTGAAATAGGAGAAAAAAGAAAACTACGAGCCAAACAATGGGAAAGGAGGAGGAGAGGTTTGGCAGCTCCATCTACAGTGGAGGAAGAAGCTGAGGACATGGGCCCAGATGGTGGCACAGATTCTCCAAAAGGTAATTGGTTCCTATGCACAGTCAAACATTAATGTACCATATTTTTAGTAGATAACCATGTACATGTCTTAATATTTGTTCATAAAATAGCTATCAAGCAGGGCACCATGTCCTAACAAATGTACCTCTTGTGACTTTTATGATATGGCAACTTTTTTGTATTATGTAGATGAAGACATTATTCCAGAAATAATACTGGTGGAGCCAACAAGTGACCAGACACCAGAGCAACATGAAGGTTGGTAGGCACAGATTTTTGTGTAGCGGGATCATAGAAATATGTGTATTTGCAATGATTGTTTAAACTTATATTCTTGTATTCCCTTACAAATTTACATTGCAGATGTTCCGTCATGCGAGGATGTGGCATCTCCAGCCAGGTCAGAACCAACATCTCCTGGCAACTTGCCAAGCAGCGTTGCGGCCACATCTGAAAATGTGGAGGATCCTGGACCAAGTGTCGGAGAGCCAATTGTGTGCCCACGTAGGTATTTTCATAATGCTTTTTATCAGTGTTATTTTTAGCCTACAATTGTCAACACTATTTCCCTATGGGAGCCTCTTTTTTTGAATGGAACCGTGGTCGCACCGTAAGTCGGATCAGGATGCTCTGACTTGCGGGGCCACTTGCGCTGTGAAGATTATTGAGGGGGAACTACACTGAAAAATTGAATAACCCACAGTGGGTGTCCCCCCAAAGTTACCAAGCAGGCCTTTTGTGTGTGGTATTGAGTTTGAGGGTAGGCCCACAACAAAAAGACAGCGTGGATTACCCCCAAAACCCATACCAGACCCTTATCCAAGCATGCAGCTTGTCAGGCCAGGAAAGGGGACGAGCAAGCGGACCAAACCCCCCCTGGACCACAGCAGGACACATGCCCTCAACATGGGGGGGTTTTGTTGCTTTGGGCCGGGGGAGCTCTGCACCCCACACCCAAAAGCACCTTGCTCCCATGTTGAGGAGGACAAGGGCCTCATCCCCACAACCCTGTCTGGTGGTTTTGGGGGGTCATGCGGCCAGGGGGTTCCTAGGACTTTGGAAGCAACCTTTAACAAAGAGTGGCCCCCAGATCCCAGACCCCCAATCCCTATGTGAATGGGTATGGGTACATAGTACCCCTACACATTAACCACATAAATGGAAGTGTATGTGAATAACGACAGGAGACGTTTATGAAATGTTCTTAAATATCTTCATCCGGTCTTCTCCACTCTGCTCTTTGGATCTTCTCCTCTCCACTCTTCTGCTGTCCAATCTTCTGCTCTTATGTTGTCTGCTCTTTTGCCCTAGGCTCTTCTTCTTCCTCCTGTCCTGTCCTCCTCTGATGCTGTTGCCATGCATTCTGCCCGTCTCTGGTCTCTGCAGCTTAATATATATACATTATGACCATGCCCTCACAATGACGTCATCATGCGTTCACACCCCTAATGAAAATATAGTAAGCTCAGGAGACCGGCAGAATCATCAGCAACAGCATCGGAGGAGGACAGGAGGAAGAAGAAGAGCCTAGGGCAAAAGAGCATAAGAACAGGGTAGGTATTAACTCGAGAGTAATTTAAGATAACCTGGACACCAAATGTTTCTCTATTATGACCTCATGTAGGTGATTCACATTGACTCAGTTGTATTTTTTTTTTACAGATCATGTTTTACATAGTTGCACTTTGGCCAAATTAACCCGTGAGGCTCTACAATGTTGCTCAGACCTAGAGCAAATAAAGGAAACTGCAACGGCATTGCAATCCAAAATGCGTGATTTTGTGGACATGCTTTCCAAATTTAAAAAAAAAAAAATTATAAGTTTTTAATGTTTGTATTGGTTCCTGATGTTACAAATTTTTTGTAATCTTTTATGCAATTTTTATGACACTCAGATGTTAAGAGTGTACCCAAGTTTGGGAAAAGCACTTTAGAACACCCTAACCCTAACCCTGTGAATGTTTCTTACTAAAACATTTTTACATTCAACAATGTGTGTTCAATTCTTTATTTGACTTTCGTTGGGGGGTCCAGGTCTAAAGCTGTGTAAAGAAGCACTAAATGTATGATGGCTGTCCTATTCACATATTTACATGTTAATGAAAGCATTTTGGACACTGCCATATGCGAGTTGCTGGAGGTGTCAATGAAATGTTAAAGATCCCCCCAGTTTTAATGCATATCACAGTGCGATCTGACATTTCACACAGGATCGGATCACACAAGTGTGAACGACTGTGCGATCCTATCCTGATACGGCTGAATAAATGCATCATGTGCGACTTTTGTGCGAGTGCAGTGCGAATTGAGCCATACAAACTGTATAGCTGATTTTGGCCTGAACATCTGATCGCATGTAATAAAGGAGCAGTGCGCTACGATATTACATGCCATCAGATGTGCAGTGTGAATTGAGACATACACTTTGTATGGCTACATTCGCACTGAACACGCACAAAAGTCGCACATGACCCTTTATTTCTGATGTATCTGGATTGGATCGCACAGTGCTTCACACTTGTGGAATACAATCGTGTGCAAAAAGTAAGTGGCGGGTCACCCTTATGCGATGCAGGAAGGCTGCAAAGTCGCAGACTTCCCGCATCGCATAAGTGTGACTCAACACTCAAGGTACTAGCAGTCCTAGGATTCAATATGGCATTGATATTGCCAGTAGCAATCAGTGTAGGGAGATCAGTGTAATCTATAGTGTATTGCTTGTTCATTGCTCTAGTTCACTTTCCATTACCTATATATAACACTTTGAGATGAACAATGATCAAGTTTCACATAACACTGACATATCCTAACATTGGTGGGCAGTGAGAAGGATGTCATAAATGAACACAACATAACAGGTGTAGGCACGTTGTTAATACCCTAATGTATTATATGAAATATATAGTATGGGGACCTTCTGGACAATGACCACCAATGTAAGGTGACATTAGATGAACCTTGGGTGTGACCTAGTTCTCAATGTGAGAGGGTTTGTGGAAATTTTATGGGGTGCAGAAGGCCCTTGTATTTACACCACTGGCTAAAAAATAACACATGGCCATCATCACTTTGGATCAGCTGGTGAGAGACTACAGTAAAGAAACACACTGATGAATGTATTAACCCTTCCAAAGTCACACATATATAACACATGATTAATCCAATAAATTATGTTTGGCATATGTGCCCAAATGATTAGAATCCACAATACAGAATCATTGCAATTTTGGTTTAATGTGTAGAAAAATCTTATATCTCTGACACTTATCTTGTGTGTAAAATAGTTTAGAACATTAATGGGTGTGTGACAGTGATTACTGCCAGGACACAGCTCCTCTCCCCACGAAATAGTCCAGATATTCCTGGCGGATCTGACGGGCCCTCTGTGATGCCAATCCTGAGCGTCCAACTTGCATTGACGTCATGGACTCCACTTGGTCACGAGTTTGGGCCTCTCCACTTGTACCTGGCATAGCAGGGTCAGTATCCAGTTGCTGCAATACATAATTTTGTGCATTCCTGCGTAGGAAGTTGTGCAAAATGCAGCAACACAAGACCACGTTATCCACTTTGTACAGTGCCAGGTGTATGGACGTCAGGAATATCCGGAACCAGTTGGCCATTATCCCGAAGGCATTCTCCACAACTCTGCGAGCTCTGGACAACCGGTAGTTGTAAATCCTTTGGTCGGGGGTGAGGTTCCTCTGAGGGTAGGGCTTCATGAGATGCTCCCCAAGCTCAAAAGCATCATCTGCGATAAAAACAAAGTTCATACCCTCAACGGTTTGCTCCCTGGATGGCAGGTTCAGAGTGCCGTTATGAAGACGACGAGCGAACTCCGTCTGCTCAATAACTCCCCCATCCGAATTGCGGCCATTTTTGCCAATATCCAAATAAATAAACTCATAGTTTGCATTAACTATGGCTAGCATGACTATACTAAAAAATCCTTTATAATTGTAATAAAATGTGCCGGAATTCGGAGGGGGGACAATGCGGACGTGCTTCCCATCAATAGCACCCCCACAATTGGGAAAATTCCACTTCTCCAGAAATTGAGCAGCAATCTCCAGCCATTGCTCTGCGTTTGAAGGAAACTGTGGGCCAAAAAAAAAAAAACAAGATTTAGTGCTTGAGCACATCACATTATTAATTACACACACAGTTGTCTGTTAAATGCTTATGCAACTTTTTAAATATATAAACAACAGGAAGGCAATCGTTTGGATTTGGGGATGTAACATCTACATACATTTATTTTACACCTCCTATTGTTCTTATATTGTAAAGGGCCATACACACTATAAGATTCTCTGAAGACTTTTTCTATGTAGTGCAAGGGCCTGCCAGATTGCATAGGATTTGAAAGTGTTTGTTTGACCTCATATTATCTGGTTTTGGTAAATCGTAAGGAAAAATTGTTCTGACAATCTTATAGTGTGTATGGCCCATTATACTCACCAGCTAGAGCTGAAATTTACAAACTACGGCCCTCCAGCTGTTGCAGAACTACACATCCCATGAGGCCTTGTAATTCTCTGACATTCACAGACATGACTAGGCATTATGGAAATTGTAGTTCCTGAACAACTGGAGGGCCATAGTTTGAAGACCTCTGAGCTAGAGCTTTGGTATATGCTGACTTTTAGATTTAGCATGTGGGTGGGGGGATGGGTAAGTAAAACTGGGCATTTATACATCAATAAGTGCTTGTGGTCAGTGAAGGTTTTAACATCATTACATAAACATACACAATCATAGGTGGGAATGGATGGACTGATGGATTTTAGATAAATCATAAACTATGTACTAAAACATTGGCCAAGGAATAATTGTTTGAGGGAAAGTAATAAAATGACCCAAATTAAAAATACTGTTAACACGCAATGCATTTAGGGACACATAGGAGAGAATGGTGGGGTGGTTAGTGGGTAATTTTACAAATGGTTAAGATAATCTACATCTTTACTACTATGTGCATGCGGACAGAGGGTAGTTCAAAAATAATGGCCTGTGTCAATTGCTGTACATCCAAAAACATCATAATTCGGGTGAAACGACTAATACATGTAATGTAATGTAAAAAATAAAACATACCTTGATATAGTCCTTCTGCAAGACCTTGATGATAGCAGAGCAGGTCTCAGGGATGATGACTCCAAGTGCTTGGGGGGAGATGCCTGTGGTGAACTTCAGATCCTGCAGGCTTCTCCCTGTTGCAAGATACCTCAAAGTCGCAATTAACCTTTGCTCAGGAGTAATTGCAACCCGCATACAAGTATCCTGCTTCAGAATATAGGGGGACACCAGGGCAAGAAGATGGTAAAAGATGGGATCCGTCATCCTCAAATAATTCCTGAAGTCATCAGGATTATTTTCCTGGAGCTCCCTCAGCAAGGACATATGAGAAAATTGATCACGGTTAAGCAACCAATTTTTCGTCCAGGAGGTCCGCTTCTTCTTCCTATTGCTCGTACGTCGTCTCAGAGCCAAAACTCCAACACTAACGACAGCAACGGTCGAATTCACGGTCGCCATAATGAATTCTCGAACGATGTCTCGGAAAATATCGGTACGATCGGTACGTGTGTACGAGGCTTAATGCACACGGCTCCACACTAACGTACATCACTTTTCTGGGCCCAGGCCGTTTACTGTCTCCTACAGACACTCAGGCTTTGGCTGCCACATGCAGCCTCTCCGACTACTGGAGACCACCTGTCTCCCTTGAGTGGAGCAGTCTTTAACTGGGAGCCCTGAGGTCTTCCTATATCTTCATTATAAGGGCTGTGTGCACCTGAGCACACACCCTGCTGGTCATCCACAAAACATGGACACAGGGTTGGAGATTCCGTACCTCCCAAGACACTATGAAATCTCCAAACTACAGAGCCCCTTTCAGGAGTCGGACTACCAAAACCTGGAGAAAGCTGCAACAGCAGTTTTCTCCACTGCACATCTACACTCTGTAGTCCTGCACAGAGCCAATGTGCACACTCTGTGTCCTTTAAATTACCACTTTCAACGTGACAGAGTCTCCACCTGTCACTATATATATATATATATATATATATATATATATATATATATATATATATATATATATATATATATATGTATAAATAAATATATATTATTTGCCCAGGTGGGCATTGGTGGTTTAAGAATTTAATGCAATTCTAGTTGTATATACTTTTTAACTATTAGTCTGTGGTCCTTGGGCACCTTAAAAGTACATTTTTAAAAAATAATTTCAACAAATATTGAAACAATTATGTTAGGTAATATATTATTTTAATGTATTTGTTAGTCTACCTTGTAGTCTACCTTGTACTGTACCTTGTTTGTTAAATGAGCCTTGAAGTAGGTAAAGTAGATCATTGAAATGCATCAATCTTCCTAATAAATATTAATTAAATATTTTACATTGCCATACCATTGTTCATATACAAGTTATATTTATCTTGCTATTTATCTTGCTTGGAATTTGTTCCTCTCATGTTTATGTAAAGTACTTGAATAATTGTACTTTCAGAAATTTGTGGGAGGTCTTTAAACCTCTGCCCCACAGAATGGAAGGTTTGTGATACTAACTTCTCTGCAATTCACCTTTAAAGTGACATTAAACTTAGTGTTTTTTTTTT
The DNA here is from genome assembly GCF_965119305.1 of Pelophylax lessonae. NCBI lineage: Eukaryota > Metazoa > Chordata > Amphibia > Anura > Ranidae > Pelophylax > Pelophylax lessonae. The sequence continues at coordinate 497,952,430 of NC_138769.1, read as the reverse complement.
TACTGAAATAACTAACATGTTACACGGTTTTGCAGAAAGCAGCCCCAATCCTCCTTTTCAGGGTCTCCAGGCCTCTCCTGTTCAGCAAGTGCCCTAGGGAAAGCCATTTTTCATTGGGGGGCATCTGCGCATGCTCACTCCTGAGCTGCCCAGTCTGAATCCCAATCTGCTGCTGCTATCAATCTGCCCTATGAGGAGGGAGACAGTGGCGAGAGCCGCTGTTTTCATGCAAATTGCTGGATCTGATCAGTCTCAGGTAAGAATGGTGGTGGGGGGCTTCTGCAGCACAGAAGGTTTTTTACCCGAATGCATAGGATGCATTCAGATAAAAAAACCTTGTGGCTTTAGAACCACTTTAAGATTTTGGTTCTTCAATGCTCCTCTGCATATGTGTTGTGTTGGTGTGCCAGTGTAGGTAATGTTTGATACAGTCCCAATGTCAGGATTCACCATCACCAGGAAAGATGACCAGACCTGCATAGCCACACAAGGAAACACATATGTGACCAATTACTTTATTAACAGTAAAACATAAAACATTCAAACTACATCCCACAGCAAACATAAAAGTAACATGAACAAAAAAACTGTGACAGAATACCTGTCTAATAAACCTAACAAACAGGAAACCTTACTAATAGCTAACTATGTACAAAATGCAGTATATAAACATGGGGTTTGTAGAAACATTTCTCCTCTAGGTGGGATTTTAAGGGCAATGAAAAAGAAATTATAATATAAAATCAAGCAAAATTTTATTTAACATAATCACAAACAACATATGACAAAAGGTAGTAGAGCATGAACTCTTGGTGTAACAATCATTACAGCAAATGACATGATACAATAAACCCCAAATGAAGGGAAGATCAAACGCGTTTCAAAGTGTGATATGAACTTGTAGTTCTATCTTCATCAGGGACTGTTGCCATCTCACAAGGAGAGAAAAAACACAAAATCCTTCCTCAATAAAGCAATATAGTGATGTTTGGCCAAAAAGCATGTATCTCCAAGGATAACCAGGACATCATCAGTCTGACTGATCCCAAACCTTCCTGTAGGACCGCGGGATGTGTGATTGGGATCCCAAAATAACGACAGGTGCCCAATTCCCTCCCAGGTGCCATTCCTCTTGAGTCTCAACAGTGAGAGGTTGTATCCTCTCTGCTGAACAGCTGGAGCTCAAATTTTTATTTACTTTTTGACCAATTTTTTCATTATTAACATCCTGTGTCTGGACCTCTTTTGAATATCCCCAATCTCCCTCTTGTCTTTGGAGGTGGGAATTGGGCACCTGTCGTTATTTTGGGATCCCAATCACACATCCCGCGGTCCTACAGGAAGGTTTGGGATCAGTCCGACTGATGATGTCCTGGTTATCCTTTGAGATACATGCTTTTTGGCCAAACATCACTATATTGCTTTATTGAGGAAGGAATTTGTGTTTTTTTCCTCTCCTTGTGAGATGGGAACAGTCCCTGATGAAGAATAGAACTACAAGTTAATATCACACTTTGAAACGCGTTGTGTCTTCCCTTAACTTGGGGTTTATTGTATCATGTCATTTGCTGTAATGATTGTTACACCAAGAGCTCATGCTCTACTACCTTTTATCATATGTTGTTTGTGATTATGTTAAATAAAATTGTGATTGATTTTATATTATCAGTTCTTTTTCATTGCCCTCAAAATCCCACCTAGAGGAGACATTTTTCTAAAAATCTTGTGCAATTATGGGATGGTGGCAATTATTACCTCACATGGGTTGAGATATGTATTTATATAAACATGGGGAACAGAGAAAAGCAGGAAAAACTGGAAGTACGGGGAGCAGATGGGAAGGGAGAACTAAAACTGGAGTCAGGAACGAAGAAGAGTAGGGCAACAGGATACAGGGTACAAGGTACAGGGCAGGATAAAGACCAGCAGTACTGGCAACAAGGCCTGGCAGGTGAAAAACACTGAAGCTCTGTGTAATAGAAGAGGAAGTTCTATATCTCCACCAGCATCTTGTGGAGCCTGATTACTGGAGACTGACGGTTGCTGGGAGACACCTGCTGTTTCTGCAACCTCCCACTCTGAAAAGCACAATGCCACAAGCAGGTGAACCAGGTCCTGATACCCACATAGTAAGGTTTCTATTGGAATGTAGTCAAAGCTAATACTTTCCTACACCCCCTTATCCACCCCTATCGCCATCCTGCCCATCCAATATATTTTTTTATATAATGTGAGATATAGTGAAGGAAGAAATGCTTATATTACAAGCATTTGATGCCACATGACTCCAAGAAACTTCCCCTAGACTAGTACCATTTTAAAGTGGAAGTAAAGTTTTGTTTTTACTTGTACCTACAGGTAAGCCTATAATAAGGTATACCTTTATGTACAGTGAATATCTCCTAAACTTGCACTGTTTAGGAGATATTCACACTGCATGCAGCCGGTGAGGTCACCAGCGCATGTACTCTGAAAGGACGGCAGACCAATGCCGTCCCTTCAGAGTTCTGTGCTGCAGCCATGACGTCATCGGGGCTCAGCCAGTCAAGCAGTCGGAGCATGAGAACCCAGAAGGAAGACTGCTTGAGGGAGCAGTTACAGTGCTCCACTTGAGAGCTTTGTTCTAAGGTAATCGGTTCATAATGTGCTACTATGTGATGCATACTGGAAAATGGCATTGTCTTGCAGGTTTTTTTAATGTTTTTTTGTTTTTTTAAAGGCTGCAGTTTACTACCAATTTAAGTTAAGTATAGCTGCTGAGCATCACGATAAGAAAACGTGATAGCTAAATTTAAGGTACATTCAAAACTTGAATCTTTTAGTAAATACTAATTGTAATACTAAGTAGATGTGTTACATCAGGGATCCTCAAACTATGGCCCTCCAGCTGTTGTGGAACTACACATCCAATGAAGCATTGAAAAAAACTAGGCATGATGGTAATTGTAGTTCCTGAACAACTGGAGGGCCATAGTTTGAAGACCCCTGTGTTATATGCTGCTTTCCAGGTTAGAGGAAAATTCAGTTGAACAATTTCATTTTAGCCAACCTTTTTTTTTTTTTTTTTTATATATTTTGATACAATATGGAAATTCATTTGAAGTGCCAACTCTAAGCTTTAATTTAAGGGGTTGAACATAAATAGTACACATTTTAGCAACTGCAACCAATTTTATACCATTTTCAGGGGCTCAAATGTAATTGGACAAATGAACATAATCATAAATAAAATGTTCATTTTTAATATTTTGTTGGGAATCCTTTACTGGCAAGGACTGCCTAAAGTCTGGAACCCATGGACATTACCAAAGACTGGGTTTCCTTCTTTCTGATGCTTTTCCAGGCTCTAACTGCAGCTGTCTTCATTTCTTCTTTGTTTGAGGGTCTTTCTGCCTTTAGTTTTGCCTTCAGCAAGTGAAATGCATGCTCAGTTGGGTTGATGAGATCAGGTGATTGACTCGGCCATTGCAGACTATTCCAATTTTTTTCCTTCAAAAGCTCCTGGGTTGCTTTTGCAGTGTGTTTTGGATCATTGTCCATCTGTACTGTGAAGCGCCGTCCAATCAACTTTTCTGCATTTGGCTGAAACTTGGGCTGACAGTATAGCTCTAAACATTGCAGAATTCATCTGGCTGCTTCTGCCTTCTGTCACTTCATCAATAAACACCAGTGACCCAGTGCCACTGGAAGCCATACATGCCTGTGCCATCACACTGCCTTAAGCATGTTTTACAGATGATGTTGTGCGCTTTGGAACATGAGATGTTCCAAGCCTTCTCCACACTTTTTTTTCTTCCCCTCATTCTAGTACACGTTAATACTAGTTTCATCTGTCCAAAGAATGCTTTTCCAGAACTGGTCTGGCTTTTTTAGATGTTTTTGGCAAAGTCTAATCTGGCTTTTCTATTCTTCAGGCTTATGAAAGGGTTGCATCTTGTGGTGAACCCTCTGTATTTGCTCCCATGAAATCTTCTCTTGATTGTAGACTTTTGACTTTTATGATACACCAACCTCCTGGAGAGTGTCCTTCACTTCTCTGGATGTTGTGAATGGGTTTTTCTTTACAATAAAGAAGATCCTGCAATCATCCACCACTGTTTTCTTATGTGGAGGTCCAGGCCTTTTTATGTTGCTGAGCTCACCAGGGCATTCTCTTTTCCTCAGAATGTACCAAACTGATTTGGCCACTCCTAATGTTTCTGCTATCTCTCTGATGGATTTGTTTAATTTTTGAAGCCTTACAATGGCCTGTTTCACTTGTACGACCAGCTAATTTGAATGCATGGTGTAAGTTCACAGCAATATATTCCAAATGCAAATACCACACTTAGAATCAACTCCAAACCTTTTATCTGCTTAATTGATGAAGAATTAACAAAGGAATAGCCCACACCTGGCCATGAAGCAGCTTTTGATTCAATTGTCCAATTACTTGTGGTCCCTTGAAAAAAGGGGATGGCTATTTTTAAGAGCTGTAATTCCTAAACCCTTCCTCCGATTTGGATGTACATACTCTCAAATTAAACCTGAGAGTGTGCACTTTCAGCCCATTATATAACTATAGCTTGAATATGTTTTGGTAAATACCTGAAACAAACTACATTTGTGCCTGTGTCTAAATATATATGGACCTAGCTGTATATAATAAAATCATATACAGATTTCAGATTCTTATGCATTGAATATCCTTTGTTAAACAATAATCCCTAAATAAAGCCAATATTGTGCAGAAAGACAAAACAATGTATGTCCAAAAACATGCATTAAATACTTCATAATGTAACAAGTCTTTATAGCTTATGTTGTATCCATTAATAGCGTAGGTTGACAAGAAACACCTAGCCCTTAAGCCTGTGATAATATCCATGGCATCCACCAGATAAGAACTTACCATATTGGAATGACCATTATATTAAAGAAAGTATGATCGGTTCCACAGAGGCAAGTTCCATGCTCTCCGTGGATCCATTGATCTACAGCTGCAGATGCCATCTTCGTTAAGCCCTCTACCACTACCAGTGTTTCTTTCATTCATCAATAGGGAAGCCATCAATAATAAGGGAAGCTCCATCCTAATAAGGTTCCACTCTTTAGCATCTGATAGACAATGAGAATGTGTGTAAAGATGTTTGGAGAAACAGAATTTGGTATTAAAAAGGGAAAATATTTGCAATCATGCTATTTACAAATCTTGGCATAGTCTCTGCGGGCAAATCTGCTTGGGCATATATATGATGAACAAGATAGAACATAGGAAACTCATTGTAATAAAAGTTAGGAATTTGCACCCAATTTATAGTTTATTTAACCAGCCTTTACATGCTGGTTTCTCAAGAATTCAAGTCGCAGGGTATGCACAACACATTCCCCAGTTCTGACTAACAAAATCAAATGAATACATTACCTTCCCCTTTTGGTTTCTCAATTCTAGAAAAATGAATGAGGTTGTCCAGCCCTGAGAATGTGATATCTTTACTTTAGCTCTGGGTGGAGGATAGGGATGGGCTCAGGTGTGTTTGGATCGTAGTCCTTACTTACCTGAGCAATCTGGCCAGAAAGTCGTCACTGCACGTCACCAATCATAGGCAGCATGTGTATGTGCTGCTGTGGGCCGGTAAATGCCTCACTGCCTATGATTGGTGGTGTGCAGTGAGGGCTTCCTGGCGGGATTGCTCAGGAGGGTTGAGACTACGATCCAAACACGCCTGAGATCATCCTTAGTGAAGGTGAAGGATGCAAGGCCAAAACTATCATATCAACTATCAACGCAATTCTCATAAGTGGTCCTCCGGAAGGTCGACAAAAGCTGGCAGGTGCTTTTTCTTATCCGTGCTTACCTAAAATGGAAATGTACATTTTGGATAAAAGTTAAAATTTTCCATCACTTGTCACCAGAACAAAAAGAACAGACATATCTCCCAAATAATGAATCCGGCAGAAGTGTTAAACCTTGCCTGGTTGTGCAAAGTGATTTAAACTGTGTACAGTGATTGAACATGTGTACACTGAGAATTACCTCTAGCCTCTCTTTGTGGTTTATTGAGAAAACATGAGATGAGTCTGTCTCCTCTTATTTTACTCTGCTTAATATTTGTCATGTTTACAAACCCCAACTGATTACATTGTCTCTACAAGGCATACAGTAATTCTCCACACAAAAGCTTGCCATACATGAATTGAAATTCAGCTGGTTTAGCAGGGATTGTCAGAATTTTTTGATCAATGTATGGGCAGGTTGGTTGTACAGAAATAGATCTACTGATCAACTTCTGTACAACCAGCCTATCAGCAAAGCTGATTAGTGTGTTCTGATGGTGAGGAAGGCTCCCAGTCACCAGAACACAAAAACACAACAAGAGTGATTCTCTCCCTGGCCATACATCATTCATTGTTTTCCACTCAACCAGCAGTTTGAACGAAAAAAAAAAATTACCCAATTTTCCAATCCACACTTTAGAACGGTTGAACGGAAAACAATGAATGATGTATGGCCAGCCTAAGTAATGCCATATAAATAAAATCCTTTTGTATATGGGGGTTGGTACCTCAGGCCAAGTTGGATGGGACTTTTTAGGCAAGTATAAGTATTTTCAAGGATATCATTGTTTTATAAAACAAAGATTATTTAATATTTGAATATGATACAAGTAAGTACATTGTTGTGAATGTTTGGGTGATAGACCCAAGTGAAAGAGTGTCAAAAGCCAGAAAATTATGTGACAGATGTGAAAATCGGTGACAATTTAGGATAATCTCAGTAGAGATTTCTCCTGTGTTTGTCCCTACGCGTTGCGGCTTCCTCTTGAGCCTTTTTCAAGGGTGGTTGTCACCAATTCGGGAGCTTAGTATATACCTTTCTGTATCTCTTTAGGTAGGTATGCCTCCCTCTAATCGTACGGACCTTAGTATTGATGTGGGTAATCCCCAGATCCTATCGTGGTTTTGGTGGGGTGCTCTTTTTTTCCCCCCTCAGGTATCTTCCTGTTTAGGCTGGGGCTGTTGCTTCTTCAGCTGCAGTCTGCTGCTCAATGTCCTTGCTCCTTCCTATCCCCCGCGGAGCTCACAGCCATGGACACTACCCAGCATCAGCCGGGCACAACGCAGCAGCTCTCTCCCCTGCATTGCAAGGTACCTCCACCGTGCAAATCGCTCAAGCTGTTGCGGCTCTATTAAACCCCACCATTTCGGCCTCAGTGGAGAAAGCGGTGGGTGCTGGCATGGCCAGCATAAAGAAGGAGCTGGAGTCACACTCTAAGAGGCTCAATGAGGCTGAATCCCGCTTGTCTAATGTCGAGGATGAGCTATATCAAATGCAGGGATCTGAACAGACCCAGGATAAGCTTAATCGCATCATAATGGACAAGCTGGAGGATCTAGAAAACAGATTGCGTCGGAGTAATCTGCGATTTATTGGGATTCCAGAGAACATTGCCCCCTCTGCTATACCTGAACTTTGCGCAAAAAAAATCCCCGCTGCTTTGGGGCTGCATGGCACGTGTGTGGTCAAACAGGCCCACAGGATGGGGCTGTACTCCGAAGATCGTAAAACCCCACGCCCGATAATCGCAAAATATTTGAATTATGCGGACAAGTCTGCTATCCTACAAAAGTTTCGGCAAACTTCCAATTTCCAAATTGAGGGCATGAAAATTCTCATATTTGCGGACTATTCTGTTGATGTCGCAAAAAGACGCAAAGCTTTTCAGACCTTATGTTCGAAACTGCACCAGGAACATTTGAAATTCACCTTGGCCTATCCGGCGACTTTGCGCCTTCGTGCACCTAACGGCGACCAAAAGATATGCCGACGTGGTCAGCTCTGGTCGCCCGAATGTCCCTCGCTGATTTGACCCTCACGGCTGTCTATGATTTGCACTACTAGGTCAACGCCTGGGACTGTTCCCACTGGGCCGCAGGCCTAGAGGACTCGGGGCGCCCCTACCATTCTCTCAGGTTTGCTCTTTTGCTGTTTTGTTTTTATTGGCATATCACTTTCGTTTGTACCATTGCCTAGGTTTATAGTTTAATGCACCGTTTATTTTAACACTATGTGCTCGCGCTCTATTTCTGCTCTGTACACCTCGGATGCCCAGTATGCCCAGAATGGCTGGGAACCCGGGCTATATTGACCGCTCGGGCCGTTCAGTGGGTCTCACCACCCTTGCTAGACTCAGGGGACACGCTTGGTGGGCGGGGCTCCGTGCTGTACACATGCGGAAAAAAGTGAGGTTCTTACTGTTTGTACCGTTGATCTGCTGTATTACATTGTGTGTTTATACACGGTTCCTTCCCATTCTCCCACCCGTCCCGCCCACACCCCTTTCCCCTATGAAGGTGTGCTTTTATCCCCAGTCTGCGAGCTCACGGTTACGAGAGCTTCCACAGGTCAGCCATATCATCCTGGTCTTCCCCATTATGCTGCCCCAGGGTAGGGCTAGGCCAAATTTGAATGCTTCCAGTATAAATCCCCTCCTTCCCGTCCCATGCCTATAGTGACTTGGAATGTCAAGGGCCTTCGATCCCCGGTTAAGAGGATGAAAGTCTTGCGCCACCTCAAACGGCTTAGGGCGGACATTGCTCTTATCCAGGAATCGTATCTGCCTGAGGAAGATATGAAGCGCATGGAGAAACTATGGGTGGGCAAGGTCGTAGGGTCACCCTCCTCCGGCCGCAAAGCCGGAGTGCTGATATTGTTTCACAAACGCCTCCCGGTTGAAATCCTTTCCACGGAAGCGGATAGCGAGGGGCTCTATAACACTGAGCTAGTCATTTCCAACATATACGCCCCGAATGTCCTGGATCGCTCCTTCCACGCCTCAATTGCGGCTCGGCTTCTCTCCCTTCTCGATGTCCCCCGTATTGCGGGTGGTGACTTTAACGCGGTAATGCACCCTGTTCTAGACAAATCCACACCCCAGCAGGGACCGAATGACACCCTGCGAGCTGACCCCACTCCGCTGGCGTCGGTAATAGACTCACTCTCCCTGACTGATGTTTGGCGTCACTCGCACCCCACAGATCGGGAATACTCCTTCTACTCCCACCCCCATAAACTATTTACCAGAATAGATTACCTGTTTTGTACCGACTCCCTTCTTCCCCTCCTGCGCGACGCCACCATACATGACATAGCGATCTCAGATCACTCCCCAGTTTCAGTTTCTCTAACACTAGCAGAATCCCCCCCAACCCCTCTAATCTGGAGATTCCCTTCCTACCTTAAAAATAACTCGGATTTTACTGCATACCTACACCGCGAATGGGAAGGATACTCGGCGACGAATATGCAACACAGCAGCTCCCCTCTCCTCTTCTGGGAGGCGGGGAAGGCCTTTCTGAGAGGCCGTATCATTTCTTATGCGGCGGCTTATAAGCGGCACACAAATAGCGGATACAAAATGGCCAGTGAAAGGTTGACGACTGCTCAGCGGACGTTGATACAGGCTGATACCCCCACAGCGCGCACTACATGGCTTGAGGCTAAACGGGACTTTGACGCTTGGGCTGACAGGGTAGAAACGATCCACAAAGCACACCTCGCGGCGACATTGCACAGCTTCGGTAACAAGGCCGGGAAACTGCTAGCCAGGTTGTGCAAGGGCCCGATGTCCACCACACACATTGGCGTGTGACAGAAAAAATCGGGAACGGTGGACTCTACCCCACGAGGGGTGCAGGGGATCATGCGTGATTTTTACGCCTCGCTGTACGCCCCCGAGGACATGGACAGTTCAGTGGCTGACTCTTTCCTATCTGAGACTGAAATCCCCAAAATATCCAAAGTCCATTTTGATTCACTGAATGCTCCGATCACGGCGGATGAGATTGCGTCGACGATAAAACATCTTGCAGTCAATAAGTCGCCGGGTCCCGATGGTCTTTCTGGGGAATTCTATAAGACAGCCTCTCCCAGTATGGTCTCGACTCTGGTGGATGTATACTCTTCTATTTGGAACGGCGGACCCTATCTTCAGACGGGTAACCAAGCCATCATCAAGCTTCTCTCTAAAAAGGGAAAGGATCCACTGGAGCCGGGCTCATACCGGCCCATATCCCTGTTAAACCTCGATGTCAAAATCCTATCGAAAATTGTTGCCACCCGTCTAGCCAACATTATGCCCCATCTGATACACCCTGCGCAATCTGGGTTCACCAAGGGTCGCTCGGCTACTGTTAACATAAGGAAGGTCCTGGTTGCTCTAGACCAAGCTCGTGTACATCCGGACCGAGACATGGCTATTGTAACTCTTGACGCCGAAAAGGCATTTGACAAAGTCAACTTCCAGTGGCTGAGTCGTGTCTTGAGCAGCATGGGCTTTAGTGGACCCTTCGTCAATCTTATTACCTCGATGTATCTCACACCCTCAGCCAGATTGTGTGTAGGGGGGGCCCTCGCGGACGATTTTAGATTATTCAAAGGCACCAGACAAGGCTGCCCCCTATCGCCGCTGCTGTTCAACCTCGCTCTCGAACCCCTCTCCCGTTATCTACTGACGAAAGCCCCTCTCCATGGCATACGAATAGGCTCCCAGGAGCTGCGCCTTTCCCTTTTCGCGGACGATGTCTTACTATTTACCTCAAACCCCGCGGCCGATGTCCCCGTGATAGTCTCCGCGTTCGACAGATTTAAACAGTGCTCGGGTCTCAAGATAAACTATTCTAAAAGCGAAATACTCCCATTGGGAACAGGTCCCCCCCCGTCCATGGGAAAGGGAATCCCCGTTCATGATTGCATCCAAACACATTACCTATCTGGGTATTAAGATAGGGCGTACCCCGGCTTCGATTTACACACTAAACTACCCCCCCCTATTCTCAAAAATAATGAAGGAACTGGACAATTGGATGGAACTGCCGCTGTCGCTTTTGGGGAGATGCCACCTTATCAAGATGGTTAGCTTTGCCCGCCTCCTCTATCTCCTACAAACTCTTCCCTTATTAATCAGACATAAAGATGCGCAAACCCTGCAGAAAGCCTTCTCACGATTTCTATGGCGGGGAAAGAGACCAAGAATCTCGTATAAAAAATTGCAACTCTCCAGAAGCGACGCGGGCATCAACCTGCCTAATCTGAGAATGTATAACTTGTCTTGTTTGCTCAGGGCGGCTTTGGACTGGGTATCACAGACCTCACAATATTCCAACTATGAGCTTGAGTCTCAGATGGCCAGTCCACTCTCCCTAACTGCCCTCTTGCATGCTAAATGGGCGACACTTTGCCTGGAACTACATCAAAATTTACTCCTGAGAGACACTGCTATAGCATGGAGGGAGGTACGCAAACTTTTGAAATTGCCAATACACTTCTCCAAATTCCTTCCGATACGGGGTAATCCGACCTTCACTCCAGGATTGACCCAATCCGTGTTTCGCCAATGGGAGGAGAAGGGCTTGCTGACCTTTGGACAACAATGCGACACCAGCATCAATGAATATTGAATATTTGGGTACCCCCCTTCCCTTCCGTATCATTAAGGACAAATTCGGTGTTCAGGACAAAGACGTTTTCTACTGGACGCAATGCATCCACTATCTCTCTTCGACAACTGGGAAACCAGAGACCCGCTTTAAAATGTCATTACTTGACTCTCTGCTGGATGCTGACACCTTTACTATTTACTCGATTTATAAGCACCTCTTGAAACAATGCCAGCCGGCATTGTCCACCTCCCCTGCCTCCAACTGGCTTAAGGACTTCCCAGGCGATGACACACTGCCCAATATGATCAAAGGCCTCAAAACTACCCTTGCTCTAACGCCTAACTCAATATGGAAAGAGACTCAACTAAAGATCTTCCATCGGGCGCATATTCCTTTTTTATCGGACAAAACTATTCCTGATGCTCACAAGTGCCCTCTATGTGCGGCAGAAAGGCCTTCACTACACCACAAGTTTTGGTCCTGCCCCGGTATATCCAACTTCTGGGACCAAATCCTATCGTTCATAAAGGACGTGGCCAAGATCAGCTTACCCAAGGACCCTATGCTACTCTATGCTTTCCCCCAGACTGACCTCACTATGGCTCATTACAGGTTCAACTTCAGAGTCTCGCCCAATACACCACCCCCGTTCTCACGTTCACCTTCCAGCCTCGTGAACCAATGAGGCATTTCCTCCCCCTTCCCCTTTACCCACCCCCCACCCTCCTCGCCAGCAGCCGTTATCTGCTGAGGTTACCATTTTGCTTAGAGTATAAGTATATTTTTGCTACAGATGTTGTTATATTTCGTGTATTGTATGGAAAAATTTTAAATAAAAAAAAAAAAAAAAAAGCTTTAAAAGCAAAAACAATGGCTAACACCAGAATTAGTTTTGAAAGAAAACTCATAAATACCTTCTAGTAGAATCTAGTAGAAATCCTAAAATATGAAAATGCCCATTCCTTAGTGCTTATAACAAATACAGTAAATACAATAGAATAATACAATACAATGTTCAGCAGCACTGGTAATTAGAAATTCACAAAGTTTTATGCCTTTAGATATCACATAACTACTGTAATGTTTTGCAGTGAAGTGTTAAAATGAAAACAATGTTTTTTCTCTATTTACCTACTGCAACTACACATGAAATTGTGACCAAGAAAGTCAATTACTGTGCAATGGATGATCATTAATGGTGATGCTATTAATAACAGCAACAAAAGCAGCTACCGTAACAGCACTGACATCAATAAAAAGCATAGAGAGCTGAGAGCTAGGAAAAAGTCTTTCTTTTTGCTTATTAAACCACATTCTTTACTACTGCATCATCATCATCTCTTGCTTTTATCATAGTATTAATAAATGCTTAAAAGACCTTACTGGATTTTTTACTAACATCTGGTGTGTCAGAATTTGCCACATACAACATGAACTGACCTGTCCATTATGCAGAAAAGAAAAAATACCACTTGAAAGCTGCTTAAGACTGCCGTCTGCTTATTTATGTGCAGTAAGGTTTGGTTGTTTAGATAAATAAAATTATAAAAAAAAGTCTATTTATAAAACATTTACAGTACTGGATGAATGTCACAAGCTTTCACACAGGTTGCATGAGTTTTCTTTGTATAATTCTCTATTGCTATTGATCATCAGCTCCTTCTAGTGACCAAAAACAGTATATTTTCTGATTAAGGAATTTCAGAAAAATGTATTGCATTTTTGCCATTGGATAGCACTGAAAATCAAAGGAAGCCATACTATTAGAGAAATTATGGGGAAAATGTATGCAACCTGGATAAATACTTATAAAATTGGTCCAAGAAATATTTTTGACATAGACCCAACTGTGACAGAAAAAAAAACAATAAGCAAACCAAACATATTTCAATACTAAGATATGCATAATATACGGTATATATACTGTGTATATATATATGTATATATATGTATATATATATATATGTATATATATATATATATATATATATATATATATATATATATATATATATATATATATATATATATATATATATATATATATATATATATATATATATATATATATATATATATATATATATATATATATATATGTATATATATATATATATATATATATATATGTAGCACCCTACAAGGTAGGTGCTAGGTAAAAGCATAATGGGCCTTGGCTGCCTAACAGCAGGGAAAGGATTTTCAGCTGGACTGTCATGTCTCCCAGGTGTGGCTGCTGAGAGGGGAGTCTCCCCACTGGCTCCATCAGAGGATTCTCATTGAGCAGTGGAGGAAACCCAATCAGTGGCCCATTCAGGCCTGTATCTACCCCAGAAGGCAGATTCTGCCACAGAGGATTCTGAGAGTAGGTATACGTTTGAAGGGAACGCATGACGGAGCAGAGTCCCTGGAGGGGGAGTATGGCCGTCTCCCCTCCTGTCAGAAGGATCCGTTGTCTCAGGTGGCTGCCTGAGAATCCAGAAGGGAGAGCTGAGCTGCAGAGAGGATCCAGTGTGCTGAGGACCAGCGGAGGAAGAGGGGTTCAATTATGGGAAAGCCTTCCAAGGTTGTGAGTACTGTGAACTGCCCCTGGGGGTCTGCCTAGTGTAGAGGGGACCACTCTGTTAAAGGACCCAGAGATCCTGGAGCCTGCAAGTGTCAAGGGGGTTGCCTAGTGAAAGGACCCTGAAGTGTCAAGGGGGTTGCCTAGTGAAAGGACCCTGAAGTGTCAAGGGGGTTGCCTAGTGAAAGGACCCTGGAAGTGTATAGGGGCCGCCAGCGGTTGGGCCCTGAAGAGTCAAGTGTGCTGTGTTAGGAGTTGCAGCAGCACAAGCAGTCACAAGAAGCTACCTCAGTCAGTGAAGGGCTGGAGGGAGTCATATGCAGGACTTTTGAGCTAGACAGAGTGTCAAGAGTCAAGGATTGGTACAGTCCTGGATCTTCTGAGTTAACCAGGGAGTTAAAGTCAAAGTTTCAGCACTTTCAGCAGAACAGTATCTCAAGAGCCAGGAAGCATTGGTCGGCATTCAGCTGGCATCAGGACAGCGCTAACAGGCATCTTTTCTACAAAGTGTCCCAGTTAAACCTAGTTGAGCCAGAGGAGTATCCCACTCATTCCCTTCTCCCATCCCCTTTATAAAATAAACAAAACAAACCAAAGATGCCGGAATGGTCATTGTCTCAGCTCTCACACTTGGGTTTTCAACTTCAATGTGTTGGAAGTTTTACCGGTAACAATGGCAGACCCACATCAGGCCCAATGCCTGGAAATATTGCTATTGTGTGAAAACAGAGTATACTTACATTGTTGGAGTAAAGTTGCATGTCTTCTTCACTGAGTGCCATCGTTGAGAAGTACGATCCTCAGCTGAGGCTATAAAGTGTGAATGGCAAAAGTAGTAAATGAAAAACCTTGTTAACATTAATAGGTCTCATATAAAGGTTTTACAGTATATTTATAAACAGACTGCAGGCCTACATTGTTTCATCAAATATCAATTAGATACCTATTTTCAAAGAGAGTATAACATTAAAAATACTGGAGGAGCAGTATTAATATTAGCCAAGAAACATTAAACAAAAGCATGTACTTACCTTGCTAAGATGTTCATCATAGGTGTGCCCAAGCTATTGGACTAGGGTGTGCACCCCAAAGCTCAAACACACATGCTTTTCTCTGCAGCCTCAGCTGCACTGGACAGTGAATGAACGGGATAGTGCTCTGTGCTGAGAGGCTTCCTTTCATTCACAAATGGAAGCCTAGTAAACACAGTTTACTATGCTTCAGTTATGAATGAACACAGTGAGTGAGTTCACTGTGTTCATTTAGAAAGAGAAAGGTCCAATAAATGACATATTTACCAGTCCCTTCCCCCACTCTCCATTCTGAAACATCTCCCACAGGAGCTGGGGGAGAGGAGGGATGCCAGCCCCATTGCAGGGAAGGGGGGTGCAACATGAGGGAAAGCCCAGGCAATAGGGGGAATCAGCAATGCATGCAGTGATTAGGGTGTGCCCGGGCACACCGCCTGAAATCCAGACCCCAGGCGTGAATTTGATGTGCAATAGGGACAAGCAGTGTAACTGAGCAATGCCCCCCTCTCATATGTCCAGTAGGGTCCAATAATAGATATTCAGATAATTTGATAGGTCTAGCAACTGCTAAGTTTCTCAACCTCTACTTCTAGGAGGTTGTTCACTTACGCCTGGTTCAAAAGGCCTACGAAAGACCAATTAGCTTCATTAAACTCCTTCTTGCTGATTTTTCCCTTTCTTGCTATGTGCTTAGATATTTTTCTATTCTCACCTTTCCATTCACATAAGAGGCTCTGCCATTTCATGGTTACTGTGTTCTAAGCATAATCTCAACATGTACACTAGGCACAAATGGCAGATGTGCCGGCCTACGTGTCATACACAACCAAGAGTAGAGCGTGATGATAATATGGCTGGCTATCACCACACCTTGGTTGATTTCAGACTAAGGTATAGAGTGACTTCTTAAGCAAACTCTTTTTCAATCTTAAGTTGTATCTGTTTCATAAGTTCTACTGCAAAATATATTATGTATAGTTTTTGACTCATGTAATCATCAAAAATCTTCAATTTAAATAAAGTTAAAATACATTCTGACAAAACAAATACTGTCTAAATACAGGGGGCATGTCTATAATTACAGGTTAGTGAAACATACAGCCTAAAACACTTTTGCCAAACACTATTTGCAAGAGTTTCCCATATTAAAGACCAGTCACTGCTGCTCCTTGTGTAGGGTAACTGGTCTTGTATCTGTCCCCATATAGTTTGCTGTAGACAGTATGCTGTATATTCATTTTTATTTTATATTTTTAACATCGACAGTGGCACATTGGCACAATGTGTATCTGATATTTTGGCTGACTAAGAAGATGGACCAACAACATACAGACACACTGTATAGCCTTGGCTTTGCCTTAGGTCAATCTTTGCAGGAATGTTTGTTTTTCCTAGTACTGGAACTAAATTAGTATCCCATCATTTCCAGTGGCAGTAGAATTGAAAAATAGACAGAGGGCGCACAAACCTAGTGCATTATCTTCAATAAAACCAACTTTGTTCGATAAAAATTCATACTCACCAACACATTCTTGTCAAAGGCACATCAACTTAAAGTAGTTATAGCATCCAAAGTCTCGCATAACAGATGTAACATCCTCAATTGGACTGGCTGATGCATTTTCGAGGCTTAGCCTCTTCCTCAGAGCTGGCTCTGAGGAAGAGGCTTTTGTGGGGCCCACCTCTAAGCGCAGGAGAGTAGTGTGTTGTAATTACCAGTGGCAGGTATCTACATATAAAGTACAAGTGTCTCTGCGTCCAGTCCCTGTGTCTGAGGGATTGCGCATGTGCACCACGGACAGCCATTGGGACTTGGAGCGCAGAGATTTCGGGCGGCCAGGCGAAACTGTTGAAGCGGCAGGTGTGCGCGGGCATGCAGTGGATGCGCGATTGCGTGGACTTACTGCTAAGCGGCAGCGGCCGTTACAAGTGGCGAGCTATGCGCAGAGCTGGCTGCGTCATGCGAAAAGAAAAAAAGAACGAGATAAGCGAGAGCCGCTCAGTCAGCTCTGCGCATGTCCCTGAGGTTGCTAGGGCAACAGGGACGCATAGCTGACAGAGGCTCTCGCTCAACTGGAACAAGTCTATTTTTACAAATGTTTGACCACATATGTTCTAGCGCCCGTTAATTTAATGGGCTTAATATCTAGTGATTAATAATACTGCTGATCTGGTATTCATTTGAGAATTATTTTGAGAGCTGTATAGATCTTTTGAGACAGTAAGCTCCCATCACAGATCAAAAAATCAAGGGTTTTTTCCCCTCATTTTAGGATAGTAATTAGTACCATGCAAATCATTCCTTTATGTCCCAGTGGCTACAAAGTACAAACACAACAGCTAGTCAGCAGAAGTGGCCCAAATCATTAAAAATAAAAAGCTAGCATTTTGTAATTATAAAAAAACCCAGAGCAATGAAGATAAGGAAATCTACAAGATTAGGCAGAAAGAGGGCAAGCAAGTTATAAGAACTTCTAAAGCGCAGGCAGAAGAAAAACTAGCTCAGTCTATGAAAAAGGGGGATAAGACATTCTTCAGATATATAAATGAAAAAAGGAAATTAAAACAAGGAATAACTAAATTAAAAACAAAGGACGGAAGGTATGTAGAAGAAAATAAAGGGCTAGCCGACTGCCTTAATGAATACTTCTGTTCAGTTTTTACAGAAGAAAAAGAAGGAGAAGGACCTCCACTTGAAAGGATGACTAATGAATCGTTTGATGCATGTGTCTTTACAGAGGAAGACGTTCTAAGATTGCTGTCTAAAGTGAAGACAAATAAGTCACAGGTTCTGATGAGATACACCCAAAATTATTAAAAGAGCTTAGTGGTGAGCTGGCAAAACCATTAACAGATTTATTTAACCAATCATTAGTAACAGGAGTCGTCCCGGAAGATTGGAAATTGGCAAATGTCGTGCCCATTCACAAGAAAGGTAGTAGGGAGGAATCGAGCAACTATAGACCAGTGAGTCTGACATCAATAGTAGGCAAATTAATGGAAACCCTATTAAAGGATAGGATTGTGGAACATCTTAAATCCCATGGATTGCAAGATGAAAAACAACATGGGTTTACTTCAGGGAGATCATGTCAAACAAATCTTATACATTTTTTTGACTGGGTGACTAAAATAATAGACGGTGGAGGTGCAGTAGACATTGCATATCTAGATTTTAGTAAGGTTTTTGACACTGTCCCACATAGAAGACTTATCAATAAACTGCAGTTATTGAGCATGGACTCCCATATTGTTGAGTGGATTAGGCAGTGGCTGAGTGACAGACAACAGAGGGTTGTAGTCAATGGAGAACATTCAGAACAAGGTCATGTTACCAGTGGGGTACCTCAGGGATCTGTACTGGGACCAATTTTGTTTAATATCTTCATAAGTGATATTGCAAAAGGCCTTGATGGTAAGGTTTGTCTTTTTGCTGATGACACAAAGATATGTAACAGGGTTGATGTTCCTGGAGGGAAACGCCAAATGGAAAAGGATGTAGGAAAACTAGAAGAATGGTCAGAACTCTGGCAACTGAAATTTAATGTGGATAAGTGCAAGATAATGCACCTGGGGCGTAAAAACCCAATGGCAGAATATAGAATATTTGACACAGTCCTGACCTCAGTATCTGAGGAAAGGGATTTAGGAGTAATTATTTCAGAAGACTTAAAGGTGGGAAGACAATGTAATAGAGCAGCACGAAATGCCAGCAGAATGCTTGGATGTATAGGGAGAGGTATAAGCAGTAGAAAGAGAGAAGTGCTTATGCCGCTGTACAGAACACTGGTGAGACCTCACTTGGAGTATTGTGCGCAGTACTGGAGGCCATATCTCCAGAAGGATATAGATACTCTAGAGAGAGTTCAGAGAAGAGCTACTAAACTAGTACATGGATTGCAGGAAAAAACTTACCAGGAAAGGTTAAAGGACCTTAACATGTATAGTTTGGAAGAAAGAAGAGACAGAGGGTAAAGGAGGAGAGCATATTTAAAAGAAGAAAAACTACCACAAGAGGACACAGTTTTAAATTAGAGGGGCAAAGGTTTAAAAGTAATATGAGGAAGTATTACTTTACTGAGAGAGTAGTGGATGCATGGAATAACCTTCCTGCAGAAGTGGTAGCTGCAAATACAGTGAAGGAGTTTAAGCATGCATGGGATAGGCATAAGGCTATCCTTCATATAAGATAGGGCCAGGGACTATTCATAGGATTCAGATATATTGGGCAGACTAGATGGGCCAAATGGTTCTTATCTGTCGACACATTCTATGTTTCTATGTTTCTATGTTTATAGTACAGATAGCACCAAATATTATAGAGCCATTTACAGTATTCTAAACTACATACAGCAATTTGAGGCCAGTTGGCTATCATTGGTGCAGTGTATAGAAGAATTGAAGTGTATGTTTTGCCAGTCCATAAACCTTATATCACAGAAGTTTATGTACCATTATGTTGGTCCATAGGCCCTACTCCAGAGAAGCCATGGTTGTCGTACGCAACACTAATGACGGAAGTGGGATAAGCAAATACATTTCATTTAAAGAAGGCACTATCACAGAAGTAGGAAACCCGACACCTCAACATTGGTGCCAATCATATGTTATCATGCCTCTGGGAGTCATGCCTGTGACTGCCTGGGTTCTTTCAATGACTCGTGGCAAGTGTACCATGTAACAGGATATGACTCTGAGTTGCTCCACCAGAGATTCTGACTGTCATCACCACTTCTACCCACTCCTATGGTTTCCGAACCGTCCCCTCGATTGATCCGCTACCCTCGGCTGTTGAATTTGGGTGGCTTGTCAATGGCAAAATGAGGGCTGCACTCCACTCGACTGGACAAGATCCTGCCCCACTTAGTGATAGTGAAGCAGAAGGAAGAGGTTTAGCAATTGTTTGTTAAGACACCTAATAAAGATCCTTCTGCCCCTAACGCTTTTTCTCCTGCCAGTGATGTGCCGAGATGGACCATGGAGACTCAGATTACTCCCTTAGCCTGCAGCTACAGTTTACTGGTCATACTGCTTGATGATGCAGACATGACACCTGCAACCCTGTTTACTGCTAATGATCCTAAGCCTACCCTAAGGGAGAGTATTTCTACTGTCACTACATGTAACTCCTCGATAGTTGACTAAAGGTAGAACAACATTGCTGTCCAACTGTTCCTGAAGTTTTTCTACCCCCTTTCTTTATGTAAACATTTGCTAGGACTGTGACTAGTTTTCACTGTACTGTTTATGTGCCATAGGTGCTAATTACCCCCCCCCCCCCAAGGTCTTTGTCTATTATTTGGGCCCAGTTGGTCCTGATTTTTTTTAAAAAGCTTCTATTTAATTTTAGCTTTTTGTTTCAGCTAGGAATTAACATTTTGTACGTACTTACGCACGTATATTTTAATATGCTGTTACTTTTTTTATGCCATTAAGCTATGTCCTGCACACTTATAGTGTTGCTTACAGATTGTGATGCCTTATATTGTTTATGTTGCCTGCTAGCTTCCTCTGTGGTGCCAATGCATGGGTTTACCTGTGGAAGACTCCCTGTTTGGCGGCTCCTTTTATTGTTTCCATAAACCATAATGATGGCAGGTGCAGAATCTAAAAAAATCCTTTTTTTTGTCCTGAAATGTGTGGAGATTGGGGGATATGGTTAAAACATTGGGCAATTTTTGATATTTTTCAATAGATTAAAGCCATTCATAATTTGTTTGCAATAAACACAATTTAAACCCCAATGCCATCCATCTATTAGCTTTGATAGCTAAAGCAAGAAGTTTCTTCTATAGAAGCCACCTGTGAGGGTACCAGGGATGTGAGGGGAGTCAGGGGACGCTGAGCGATCGGGGGAGCAAACGGAGGAAGGTTTTGCTGAGCCAAAGTGATTCATCTTGTATTATGAACCCAGGTGGCAAAGGAGGTGAACGGTCACTAAGGGAACTCGGGTATGCTTTAAGGACCACCAACAAGGATCTCACCAACTCAATTACGGATCCCAGGTTGCCAGAGAAAACTGTGACTATACTGCAAGACATCACTGAATGCCTTATACCGAGCGTATTGTGGTAAGTAGAAAACCACAAGGGGATCATCCCCATCCATGCACAAAGTAAGCACAGGAGCACCTTATCAGCACTTTGATGGACTTTATATGGACTTTATGATTAAATATGAATTTGATATTTTATGTATGAATTTGAAGTATTTATTGCGTGATCTTGCGAGATTTGCACGGTATTAGGGTTGAGCGGACACCTAGATGTCCGTGTTCGACGGGTTCGGCCGAACTTTAAAAAAAAGTCCGGGTCCGTGTCCCGGACTTTTACCGAACTTTTCCCGGACACCGAACCCCATTGAAGTCAATGGGGACCCGAACTTTAAGGCACTAAAATGGCTCTAAAACACCAAAGGAAAGGGCTAGAGTGCTGCAAATGGCAGCAAAACGTAATTAAGAGCATGGCAAGTGCTCTGCAAACAAATGTGGATAGGGAAATAACTTAAAACAACAAAAAAAAACAGAAAAATAAAACAATGTTCTTCTTCATCTCTGAAGGACGAGGCCCATATGGAGTAGGAGGGAGGTTGAGGTGGTGGTGGATGTGGCGGTGACATAGGCGTGCGCACAGGGTGTGCTGGGTGTGCCTGGGCACACCCTAATCACCTAGGGCACATAGCATTGCCAGTGAGGAGATGGGAAAGATCTCCCTGGGACCTGCTCTGCTCTATTTCTCCTTGCCTACAGGTACATGGCCCCGATACATTACTCTCCCTGCTGGCAAACACATGCATGTGTATTTCAACTTTGGGGTGCACACCTTAATGCAATAGGCTGCGCACACCTATGGGCGGTGTAGGTGGAAGCGGCGGTGGAGGAGGACCAGGGCCGGATTAACAGCATCATGGGCTTGGTGCTGAGGATTTTGAAGGGCCTTAAGGGCCGTGCCTTGCCATGCACCCAGAGGAGGAAGGGTGCAGCCATGCATGCCTAATTCAACATGGGATGCTGTCTCTGAAGCCCATAAACACATCCATGCATCGCCAACTGTCCCTCCTTGTCCGGCCTTCACGCTGTGTGGGGAGGTTCTGAGGGTGCTGCCTGGGGAAGCGAGCATAGAAGCCAGACTTCTGTGTTTACAAGTGACAGAAGAGCGGTAACAGTGAATATGGCCAACCCGGGGCCTATATAAAAGGTAGGGGCCTGGAGCTGCAGCTCCAATAGCCCCTACATTAATCTGGCCCTGAGGAGGAGGACGAGGTAGCCAACACTGCTTCTTTTCAAAAATTTTAAATGAGGGTACACCCCAAAAGAGTGAGAAAGAGCAAAAATGGAACAATGGGTGGGTAAGGTCGGTATCCATTGCTATTCTGCATAAGGTACGGAAAAGTCCCGTGGGATCCATGCCTGGTTCATTTTAATGAACGTGAGCTTGTCCACATTGTCTCTGGACAGGCGGCTGCGCTTGTCTGTTATAACGCCCCCAGCCGTGCTAAATACCCATTCAGATAATACACTGGCTGCAGGGCACGCCAGCACCTCCAAGGCGTAAAGGGCAAGCTCAAGCCATGTGCCCAATTTGGAGACCCAGAAGTTGAAGGGGGCAGACCCGTCATTCACTACATGTAGGCGTGTGCACACATACTGCTCCACCATGTTGGTAAAATGCTGCCTCCTGCTAAGACGTTCCATCTGAGCTGCTGGTGCTGCTGTTTGTTGTGGCGTGCTGACAAAGCTTTTCCACATTTCGGCCATGCTAACCCTGCCTTCTGAGGTGCTGGCGGTGCCCTGGTTGCGTTGGCGACCTCCTCCTCCTCCTCCTCTGCCTTGTGCTTCCACTGTGGCCCCGCTGTCAGATGGGAATGCCAGCAGCATGGCGTCTACCAGCGTGCGCTTGTACTCGCGCATCTTGCGATCGCGCTCCAGTGAGTGAATTAAGGACGGTACGTTGTCCTTGTAACGGGGATCCAGCAGCGTGGCCACCCAGTAATCAGCACAAGTTAGAATGTGGGCAACTCGGCGGTCGTTGTGGAGACACTGCAGCATGTAATCGCTCATGTGTGCCAGGCTGCCCAGAGGCAACGAAAGGCTGTCCTCTGTGGGAGGTGTATCGTCCGTGTCCTCTGTATCCCCCCAGCCACGCACCAGTGATGGCCATGAGCTGGCCTGGGTGCCACCCTGCTGTGAACATGGTTCCATCTCCTCCTCCAGCTCCTCCTCCTCCTCATCCTCCTCATCCTCCAGAACTGTGCCCCTGCTGGACAATTGCGTCCCTGGCGTTTGCGTGTGCAGGAACCCACCCTCGGAGCCCCTTGCGAATGACTGCCCTGAAAGCCTTGGAAATGTTACCTCTTCATCCTCCTCCTCCTCCTCATCCTGTGCCACATCCTCTTCCATCATCGCCCGAATTGTTTTTTCAAGGAGGCATAGAAGTGGGATAGTTAAGCTGAGAACGGCGTCATTGCCACTGGCCATGTTGGTGGAGTACTCAAAACAGCGCAACAAGGCACACAGGTCTCGCATGGAGGCCCAGTTAAATTAAATAGCGGAATAGAAAATATGATCCAAAAAAAGTGTATGTATATCACACGTACACAACCACACTGGGCCCCAATTACTATTGTTTGTACCCCTAAAAGGCTAGATGAGGAGTAGGGGGAGTATGGAACAGGCAGCACCCTCAAACCTTCAGAAGTATGAGATGAACCCCAACAACTTGGAAAGGTGGATCTCTCTCACACGTACCGACACAGACTATCCCGCAATTCAATTGATCCTCAAAGGTTTTTATTGAATAGCGGAATAGGAAATATGATCAAAAAAAGTGTATGTATCTCGCACGTACACAACCACACTAGGCCCCAATTACTATTGTTTGTACCCCTAAAAGGCTAGATGAGGAGTAGGGGGGGTATGGAACAGGCAGCACCCTCAAACCTTCAGAAGTATGAGATGAACCCCAACAACTTGGAAAGGTGGATCTCTCTCACACGTACCGACACAGACTATCCCCCAATTTAACTGATCCCCAAAGGTTTTTGATTAAATAGCGGAATAGAAAATATGATCCCAAAAAAGTGTATGTATATCACACGTACACAACCACACTGGGCCCCAATTACTATTGTTTGTACCCCTAAAAGGCTAGATGAGGAGTAGGGGGAGTATGGAACAGGCAGCACCCTCAAACCTTCAGAAGTATGAGATGAACCCCAACAACTTGGAAAGGTGGATCTCTCTCACACGTACCGACACAGACTATCCCGCAATTCAATTGATCCTCAAAGGTTTTTATTGAATAGCGGAATAGGAAATATGATCAAAAAAAGTGTATGTATCTCGCACGTACACAACCACACTAGGCCCCAATTACTATTGTTTGTACCCCTAAAAGGCTAGATGAGGAGTAGGGGGGGTATGGAACAGGCAGCACCCTCAAACCTTCAGAAGTATGAGATGAACCCCAACAACTTGGAAAGGTGGATCTCTCTCACACGTACCAACATAGACTATCCCCCAATTTAACTGATCCCCAAAGGTTTTTGATTAAATAGCGGAATAGAAAATATGATCCCAAAAAAGTGTATGTATATCACACGTACACAACCACACTAGGCCCCAATTACTATTGTTTGTACCCCTAAAAGGCTAGGAGTAGGGGGAGTATGGAACAGGCAGCACCCTCAAACCTTCAGAAGTATGAGATGAACCCCAACAACTTGGAAAGGTGGATCTCTCTCACACGTACCAACACAGACTATCCCCCAATTTAACTGATCCCCAAAGGTTTTTGATTAAATAGCGGAATAGAAAATATGATCCCAAAAAAGTGTATGTATATCACACGTACACAACCACACTAGGCCCCAATTACTATTGTTTGTACCCCTAAAAGGCTAGGAGTAGGGGGAGTATGGAACAGGCAGCACCCTCAAACCTTCAGAAGTATGAGATGAACCCCAACAACTTGGAAAGGTGGATCTCTCTCACACGTACCAACACAGACTATCCCCCAATTTAACTGATCCCCAAAGGTTTTTGATTAAATAGCGGAATAGAAAATATGATCCCAAAAAAGTGTATGTATATCACACGTACACAACCACACTAGGCCCCAATTACTATTGTTTGTACCCCTAAAAGGCTAGGAGTAGGGGGAGTATGGAACAGGCAGCACCCTCAAACCTTCAGAAGTATGAGATGAACCCCAACAACTTGGAAAGGTGGATCTCTCTCACACGTACCAACACAGACTATCCCCCAATTTAACTGATCCCCAAAGGTTTTTGATTAAATAGCGGAATAGAAAATATGATCCCAAAAAAGTGTATGTATATCACACGTACACAACCACACTAGGCCCCAATTACTATTGTTTGTACCCCTAAAAGGCTAGGAGTAGGGGGAGTATGGAACAGGCAGCACCCTCAAACCTTCAGAAGTATGAGATGAACCCCAACAACTTGGAAAGGTGGATCTCTCTCACACGTACCAACACAGACTATCCCCCAATTTAACTGATCCCCAAAGGTTTTTGATTAAATAGCGGAATAGAAAATATGATCCCAAAAAAGTGTATGTATATCACACGTACACAACCACACTAGGCCCCAATTACTATTGTTTGTACCCCTAAAAGGCTAGGAGTAGGGGGAGTATGGAACAGGCAGCACCCTCAAACCTTCAGAAGTATGAGATGAACCCCAACAACTTGGAAAGGTGGATCTCTCTCACACGTACCAACACAGACTATCCCCCAATTTAACTGATCCCCAAAGGTTTTTGATTAAATAGCGGAATAGAAAATATGATCCCAAAAAAGTGTATGTATATCACACGTACACAACCACACTAGGCCCCAATTACTATTGTTTGTACCCCTAAAAGGCTAGGAGTAGGGGGAGTATGGAACAGGCAGCACCCTCAAACCTTCAGAAGTATGAGATGAACCCCAACAACTTGGAAAGGTGGATCTCTCTCACACGTACCAACACAGACTATCCCCCAATTTAACTGATCCCCAAAGGTTTTTGATTAAATAGCGGAATAGAAAATATGATCCCAAAAAAGTGTATGTATATCACACGTACACAACCACACTAGGCCCCAATTACTATTGTTTGTACCCCTAAAAGGCTAGGAGTAGGGGGAGTATGGAACAGGCAGCACCCTCAAACCTTCAGAAGTATGAGATGAACCCCAACAACTTGGAAAGGTGGATCTCTCTCACACGTACCAACACAGACTATCCCCCAATTTAACTGATCCCCAAAGGTTTTTGATTAAATAGCGGAATAGAAAATATGATCCCAAAAAAGTGTATGTATATCACACGTACACAACCACACTAGGCCCCAATTACTATTGTTTGTACCCCTAAAAGGCTAGGAGTAGGGGGAGTATGGAACAGGCAGCACCCTCAAACCTTCAGAAGTATGAGATGAACCCCAACAACTTGGAAAGGTGGATCTCTCTCACACGTACCAACACAGACTATCCCCCAATTTAACTGATCCCCAAAGGTTTTTGATTAAATAGCGGAATAGAAAATATGATCCCAAAAAAGTGTATGTATATCACACGTACACAACCACACTAGGCCCCAATTACTATTGTTTGTACCCCTAAAAGGCTAGGAGTAGGGGGAGTATGGAACAGGCAGCACCCTCAAACCTTCAGAAGTATGAGATGAACCCCAACAACTTGGAAAGGTGGATCTCTCTCACACGTACCAACACAGACTATCCCCCAATTTAACTGATCCCCAAAGGTTTTTGATTAAATAGCGGAATAGAAAATATGATCCCAAAAAAGTGTATGTATATCACACGTACACAACCACACTAGGCCCCAATTACTATTGTTTGTACCCCTAAAAGGCTAGGAGTAGGGGGAGTATGGAACAGGCAGCACCCTCAAACCTTCAGAAGTATGAGATGAACCCCAACAACTTGGAAAGGTGGATCTCTCTCACACGTACCAACACAGACTATCCCCCAATTTAACTGATCCCCAAAGGTTTTTGATTAAATAGCGGAATAGAAAATATGATCCCAAAAAAGTGTATGTATATCACACGTACACAACCACACTAGGCCCCAATTACTATTGTTTGTACCCCTAAAAGGCTAGGAGTAGGGGGAGTATGGAACAGGCAGCACCCTCAAACCTTCAGAAGTATGAGATGAACCCCAACAACTTGGAAAGGTGGATCTCTCTCACACGTACCAACACAGACTATCCCCCAATTTAACTGATCCCCAAAGGTTTTTGATTAAATAGCGGAATAGAAAATATGATCCCAAAAAAGTGTATGTATATCACACGTACACAACCACACTAGGCCCCAATTACTATTGTTTGTACCCCTAAAAGGCTAGGAGTAGGGGGAGTATGGAACAGGCAGCACCCTCAAACCTTCAGAAGTATGAGATGAACCCCAACAACTTGGAAAGGTGGATCTCTCTCACACGTACCAACACAGACTATCCCCCAATTTAACTGATCCCCAAAGGTTTTTGATTAAATAGCGGAATAGAAAATATGATCCCAAAAAAGTGTATGTATATCACACGTACACAACCACACTAGGCCCCAATTACTATTGTTTGTACCCCTAAAAGGCTAGGAGTAGGGGGAGTATGGAACAGGCAGCACCCTCAAACCTTCAGAAGTATGAGATGAACCCCAACAACTTGGAAAGGTGGATCTCTCTCACACGTACCAACACAGACTATCCCCCAATTTAACTGATCCCCAAAGGTTTTTGATTAAATAGCGGAATAGAAAATATGATCCCAAAAAAGTGTATGTATATCACACGTACACAACCACACTAGGCCCCAATTACTATTGTTTGTACCCCTAAAAGGCTAGGAGTAGGGGGAGTATGGAACAGGCAGCACCCTCAAACCTTCAGAAGTATGAGATGAACCCCAACAACTTGGAAAGGTGGATCTCTCTCACACGTACCAACACAGACTATCCCCCAATTTAACTGATCCCCAAAGGTTTTTGATTAAATAGCGGAATAGAAAATATGATCCCAAAAAAGTGTATGTATATCACACGT
Organism: Pelophylax lessonae; assembly: GCF_965119305.1. NCBI lineage: Eukaryota > Metazoa > Chordata > Amphibia > Anura > Ranidae > Pelophylax > Pelophylax lessonae. The sequence goes on along the minus strand of NC_138769.1, from coordinate 497,924,342 downwards.
ACACAACCACACTAGGCCCCAATTACTATTGTTTGTACCCCTAAAAGGCTAGGAGTAGGGGGAGTATGGAACAGGCAGCACCCTCAAACCTTTAGAAGTATGAGATGAACCCCAACAACTTGGAAAGGTGGATCTCTCTCACACGTACCAACACAGACTATCCCCCAATTTAACTGATCCCCAAAGGTTTTTGATTAAATAGCGGAATAGAAAATATGATCCCAAAAAAGTGTATGTATATCACACGTACACAACCACACTAGGCCCCAATTACTATTGTTTGTACCCCTAAAAGGCTAGGAGTAGGGGGAGTATGGAACAGGCAGCACCCTCAAACCTTCAGAAGTATGAGATGAACCCCAACAACTTGGAAAGGTGGATCTCTCTCACACGTACCAACACAGACTATCCCCCAATTTAACTGATCCCCAAAGGTTTTTGATTAAATAGCGGAATAGAAAATATGATCCCAAAAAAGTGTATGTATATCACACGTACACAACCACACTAGGCCCCAATTACTATTGTTTGTACCCCTAAAAGGCTAGGAGTAGGGGGAGTATGGAACAGGCAGCACCCTCAAACCTTCAGAAGTATGAGATGAACCCCAACAACTTGGAAAGGTGGATCTCTCTCACACGTACCAACACAGACTATCCCCCAATTTAACTGATCCCCAAAGGTTTTTGATTAAATAGCGGAATAGAAAATATGATCCCAAAAAAGTGTATGTATATCACACGTACACAACCACACTAGGCCCCAATTACTATTGTTTGTACCCCTAAAAGGCTAGGAGTAGGGGGAGTATGGAACAGGCAGCACCCTCAAACCTTCAGAAGTATGAGATGAACCCCAACAACTTGGAAAGGTGGATCTCTCTCACACGTACCAACACAGACTATCCCCCAATTTAACTGATCCCCAAAGGTTTTTGATTAAATAGCGGAATAGAAAATATGATCCCAAAAAAGTGTATGTATATCACACGTACACAACCACACTAGGCCCCAATTACTATTGTTTGTACCCCTAAAAGGCTAGGAGTAGGGGGAGTATGGAACAGGCAGCACCCTCAAACCTTCAGAAGTATGAGATGAACCCCAACAACTTGGAAAGGTGGATCTCTCTCACACGTACCAACACAGACTATCCCCCAATTTAACTGATCCCCAAAGGTTTTTGATTAAATAGCGGAATAGAAAATATGATCCCAAAAAAGTGTATGTATATCACACGTACACAACCACACTAGGCCCCAATTACTATTGTTTGTACCCCTAAAAGGCTAGGAGTAGGGGGAGTATGGAACAGGCAGCACCCTCAAACCTTCAGAAGTATGAGATGAACCCCAACAACTTGGAAAGGTGGATCTCTCTCACACGTACCAACACAGACTATCCCCCAATTTAACTGATCCCCAAAGGTTTTTGATTAAATAGCGGAATAGAAAATATGATCCCAAAAAAGTGTATGTATATCACACGTACACAACCACACTAGGCCCCAATTACTATTGTTTGTACCCCTAAAAGGCTAGGAGTAGGGGGAGTATGGAACAGGCAGCACCCTCAAACCTTCAGAAGTATGAGATGAACCCCAACAACTTGGAAAGGTGGATCTCTCTCACACGTACCAACACAGACTATCCCCCAATTTAACTGATCCCCAAAGGTTTTTGATTAAATAGCGGAATAGAAAATATGATCCCAAAAAAGTGTATGTATATCACACGTACACAACCACACTAGGCCCCAATTACTATTGTTTGTACCCCTAAAAGGCTAGGAGTAGGGGGAGTATGGAACAGGCAGCACCCTCAAACCTTCAGAAGTATGAGATGAACCCCAACAACTTGGAAAGGTGGATCTCTCTCACACGTACCAACACAGACTATCCCCCAATTTAACTGATCCCCAAAGGTTTTTGATTAAATAGCGGAATAGAAAATATGATCCCAAAAAAGTGTATGTATATCACACGTACACAACCACACTAGGCCCCAATTACTATTGTTTGTACCCCTAAAAGGCTAGGAGTAGGGGGAGTATGGAACAGGCAGCACCCTCAAACCTTCAGAAGTATGAGATGAACCCCAACAACTTGGAAAGGTGGATCTCTCTCACACGTACCAACACAGACTATCCCCCAATTTAACTGATCCCCAAAGGTTTTTGATTAAATAGCGGAATAGAAAATATGATCCCAAAAAAGTGTATGTATATCACACGTACACAACCACACTAGGCCCCAATTACTATTGTTTGTACCCCTAAAAGGCTAGGAGTAGGGGGAGTATGGAACAGGCAGCACCCTCAAACCTTCAGAAGTATGAGATGAACCCCAACAACTTGGAAAGGTGGATCTCTCTCACACGTACCAACACAGACTATCCCCCAATTTAACTGATCCCCAAAGGTTTTTGATTAAATAGCGGAATAGAAAATATGATCCCAAAAAAGTGTATGTATATCACACGTACACAACCACACTAGGCCCCAATTACTATTGTTTGTACCCCTAAAAGGCTAGGAGTAGGGGGAGTATGGAACAGGCAGCACCCTCAAACCTTCAGAAGTATGAGATGAACCCCAACAACTTGGAAAGGTGGATCTCTCTCACACGTACCAACACAGACTATCCCCCAATTTAACTGATCCCCAAAGGTTTTTGATTAAATAGCGGAATAGAAAATATGATCCCAAAAAAGTGTATGTATATCACACGTACACAACCACACTAGGCCCCAATTACTATTGTTTGTACCCCTAAAAGGCTAGGAGTAGGGGGAGTATGGAACAGGCAGCACCCTCAAACCTTCAGAAGTATGAGATGAACCCCAACAACTTGGAAAGGTGGATCTCTCTCACACGTACCAACACAGACTATCCCCCAATTTAACTGATCCCCAAAGGTTTTTGATTAAATAGCGGAATAGAAAATATGATCCCAAAAAAGTGTATGTATATCACACGTACACAACCACACTAGGCCCCAATTACTATTGTTTGTACCCCTAAAAGGCTAGGAGTAGGGGGAGTATGGAACAGGCAGCACCCTCAAACCTTCAGAAGTATGAGATGAACCCCAACAACTTGGAAAGGTGGATCTCTCTCACACGTACCAACACAGACTATCCCCCAATTTAACTGATCCCCAAAGGTTTTTGATTAAATAGCGGAATAGAAAATATGATCCCAAAAAAGTGTATGTATATCACACGTACACAACCACACTAGGCCCCAATTACTATTGTTTGTACCCCTAAAAGGCTAGGAGTAGGGGGAGTATGGAACAGGCAGCACCCTCAAACCTTCAGAAGTATGAGATGAACCCCAACAACTTGGAAAGGTGGATCTCTCTCACACGTACCAACACAGACTATCCCCCAATTTAACTGATCCCCAAAGGTTTTTGATTAAATAGCGGAATAGAAAATATGATCCCAAAAAAGTGTATGTATATCACACGTACACAACCACACTAGGCCCCAATTACTATTGTTTGTACCCCTAAAAGGCTAGGAGTAGGGGGAGTATGGAACAGGCAGCACCCTCAAACCTTCAGAAGTATGAGATGAACCCCAACAACTTGGAAAGGTGGATCTCTCTCACACGTACCAACACAGACTATCCCCCAATTTAACTGATCCCCAAAGGTTTTTGATTAAATAGCGGAATAGAAAATATGATCCCAAAAAAGTGTATGTATATCACACGTACACAACCACACTAGGCCCCAATTACTATTGTTTGTACCCCTAAAAGGCTAGGAGTAGGGGGAGTATGGAACAGGCAGCACCCTCAAACCTTCAGAAGTATGAGATGAACCCCAACAACTTGGAAAGGTGGATCTCTCTCACACGTACCAACACAGACTATCCCCCAATTTAACTGATCCCCAAAGGTTTTTGATTAAATAGCGGAATAGAAAATATGATCCCAAAAAAGTGTATGTATATCACACGTACACAACCACACTAGGCCCCAATTACTATTGTTTGTACCCCTAAAAGGCTAGGAGTAGGGGGAGTATGGAACAGGCAGCACCCTCAAACCTTCAGAAGTATGAGATGAACCCCAACAACTTGGAAAGGTGGATCTCTCTCACACGTACCAACACAGACTATCCCCCAATTTAACTGATCCCCAAAGGTTTTTGATTAAATAGCGGAATAGAAAATATGATCCCAAAAAAGTGTATGTATATCACACGTACACAACCACACTAGGCCCCAATTACTATTGTTTGTACCCCTAAAAGGCTAGGAGTAGGGGGAGTATGGAACAGGCAGCACCCTCAAACCTTCAGAAGTATGAGATGAACCCCAACAACTTGGAAAGGTGGATCTCTCTCACACGTACCAACACAGACTATCCCCCAATTTAACTGATCCCCAAAGGTTTTTGATTAAATAGCGGAATAGAAAATATGATCCCAAAAAAGTGTATGTATATCACACGTACACAACCACACTAGGCCCCAATTACTATTGTTTGTACCCCTAAAAGGCTAGGAGTAGGGGGAGTATGGAACAGGCAGCACCCTCAAACCTTCAGAAGTATGAGATGAACCCCAACAACTTGGAAAGGTGGATCTCTCTCACACGTACCAACACAGACTATCCCCCAATTTAACTGATCCCCAAAGGTTTTTGATTAAATAGCGGAATAGAAAATATGATCCCAAAAAAGTGTATGTATATCACACGTATACAACCACACTAGGCCCCAATTACTATTGTTTGTACCCCTAAAAGGCTAGATGAGGAGTAGGGGGAGTATGGAACAGGCAGCACCCTCAAACCTTCAGAAGTATGAGATTGTGTTCACTGTACCCCACAAAGATTGAGTTCACTGCACCCCACAATGATTGTGTTCACTGCACCCCACAAAGATTGTGTTCACTGCACCTCACAAAGATTGTGTTCACTGTACCCCCCAAAGATTGTGTTCACTGCACCCCACAAAGATTCTGTTCACTGTACCCCACAAAGATTGTGTTCACTGCACCCCAAAAAGATTGTGTTCACTGCACCCCAAAAAGGATGTTGTTCACTGCACCCCAAAAAGGATGTTGTTCACTCCACCCCAAAAAGATTGTGTTCACTGCACCCCACAAAGATTGTGTTCACTGCACCCCAAAAAGATTGTGTTCACTGCACCCCAAAAATGATTTTGTTCACTGCACCCCAAAAAGGATTTTGTTCACTGCACCCCAAAAAGGATGTTGTTCACTCCACCCCAAAAAGATTGTGTTCACTGCACCCCAAAAAGATTGTGTTCACTGCACCCCACAAAGGATTTTGTTCACTGCACCCCAAAAAGATTGTGTTCACTGCACCCCAAAAAGGATGTTGTTCACTGCACCCCAAAAAGGATTTTGTTCACTGCACCCCAAAAAGATTGTGTTCACTGCACCCCACAAAGGATTTTGTTCACTGCACCCCACAAAGATTGTGTTCACTGCACACCAAAAAGGATTGTGTTCACTGCACCCCAAAAAGATTTTGTTCACTGCACCCCAAAAAGATTGTGTTCACTGCAGCCCAAAAAGATTGTGTTCACTGCAGCCCAAAAAGATTGTGTTCACTGCAGCCCAAAAAGATTGTGTTCACTGCAGCCCAAAAAGATTGTGTTCACTGCAGCCCAAAAAGATTGTGTTCACTGCAGCTCACACACAGAAAAATGGATGTGGATCACTGACACCTGCCTATCTCCAATCCCACACCACACAGCAATATCGATTGTAGTTTGTAGAACACAGTTTCCCTAAAATTCAGCAGACTCTGTCCCTAACAGGATTGAGAAGAGATCGTAGATCAGGATTGAGTGCAGATTCACCCCACCCCCCACACAGCAATATCGATTGTAGTTTGTAGAACACAGTTTCCCTAAAATTCAGCAGACTCTGTCCCTAACAGGATTGAGAAGAGATCGTAGATCAGGATTGAGTGCAGATTCACCCCACCCCCCACACAGCAATATCGATTGTAGTTTGTAGAACACAGTTTCCCTAAAATTCAGCAGACTCTGTCCCTAACAGGATTGAGAAGAGATCGTAGATCAGGATTGAGTGCAGATTCACCCCACCCCCCACACAGCAATATCGATTGTAGTTTGTAGAAGACACTGACCCTATATAATTCAGCAGACTCTATCCCTAAAATGCCTACAACTCGCCCTGCCTAAACACTCCGACCTGTCCCTCAATTCTATCCGGACACAAATGGTTTTTTCCTGCCTATCTTTCCCTAATCAGCAGCCAGCACGTTGATGTGTGCTCTGTCCCTGAATCTAAGCAGCATAATGACGCCGCTGCGGCTGCCTCGAACTTATAAAGACTTGGTCACATGCTTCAGACGGCCAATCACAGCTACTGAGACATTTGCAGGCATGGCTGGGATGGCTTAAGGCACACCAGTTAAACGATTGTTGATTGGCTGTTGAAAGCCCGCCATGAAAAGAGCGCCAAAGCATGCAAAACCCGGAAATAAAACGACCGAACACGGATTTTTACCCGAACATACAGTAAAGTGTCCGTGTCCGTGTTCGGGTACAAAAAATCCAATTATTCGGTACGAACACGAATAATACAGTCCGTGTTCGCTCAACACTACACGGTATACTTTGCACATGTTTGCACATTTGCACAAGTTCACATATTTATTCCACAATTTTTTCCTATTATATAATATGACAGCTTAAATGCCCACCGAAGACAAAAATGAATGAAATAAAATAAGCTATCCCAAGCGCTCAAAATGAGGACCACTTACCTATGAATGCAATGGCTATGCAGCTACTTAACTGAGAAAATATGGAATAGATATATATACTAGATAGACATTACACAATATCTCTACATATATATAGTAGCGCAAACTCATCAAAAAGATAGTGCCATAAATAATGTGCAAACCGCACAAAGTCCAATGGTTCAACAGATGTCACATAGGCAAAAGAGAGATATCATAAACAGTCCGTAATCCTTCAATCTATCTCCTAGGATGACTACGTGAAGAAACGTGTTTCTCAAGGGGATCACCACCACCACCGTGCTCCAAAGGGGGGAGGAGAAATGCCCACTCACCAGATGCTGTGGCCCAACCCACTTTCGTGTTTGAGCGTTAAGGCTTATAATGATGGTCACTGGTCCAGAGTATCCACACCGGGAATTACAGCACAGTCAACAAAAGCTCAGCTGCATATGGAGAGAGAAAGCATAATCCCAATAGCGTGATACCGTTTTTAAAGGCTTTATTAAATAAAACAAAAGGTAACACACTCACATTTCTTACATGTCATCAAACGCATAATACAGTCACCATTAGGAGAGGGATGCCCTTCGGGAGATGATGTCCAGGCTCCACGCCGTGGACGCAGCGCCTTCTGGGTATTCCAAACTCCTCTTATAAAACCTGGTTACACCGCCTGGTCACGCCCCGACGCGTTTCGTGATTTCCACTTCTTCCCCGTGAGCGTGACCGCGGCGGCTTGGCGGTAACCTTAAATACCCATGCCCATCACCCCACAGGGCGGGGCCGGGATTGTCAGCATCGGCCATTGGTGGTTGCTCCGGTGTGTTAACCAATAGCAGACTAGGTTTGCACCATAACTTCCTCTCCTTCAGCTAAACTCTATGGTAAAAGAGCCCTACAACCCGGAAGTAGGGCAGGGCCGAGGTTCACACCATCGGCCCTTAGTGGTTGCTTATGATATATTGGCCAATAGCGTGCTAAAATCAGCCATCTATCTCGCCGTTGTCCTCTGTGATAGGACGGCCTGCAACCCGGAAGTAAACCTCACCAAAAGTTCACTTCCCACTATATAGAGAGCAAAAAACATCATCCGCTCACCCACCGATGGACCGATGTTCCACATACAGAGTACAGAGTGTGTAGACATACTAAAAACAACGCTGTAATTCTATCATCTTCCATTGATGGTAGCGGTCATGCTCTAGCCAATAGTGGTTCAGAAACCTGAACCAATCAGCTAGCGTTCTCCCTATTTGACCTATGGTCCGGAACAAAAACAGAGAGCCACGGCCGGATGTGTAGACTCCGCCCACCGGGATGAGTCTCACATGACCAGGAAGTTAAAATATTTATACAGTGCACTAGAGCGCAACAGCGCCACCTACCCATGGATCGATGTTACAAAAAAGGAATGGTATAGTAATCTATATGGAAAAAACTTAATCCATATACCAAAACAATATATAGTAAAATATACCAAGGAATAAAATAAACAAAATCATGTCACCCTAGAAAAAGAACATGAATCTATCGGAAACTAATACGCAATAATAAAATAAGTAAATATAAATATAGATATAAATATAAATATAAATAATTAAAATAACTAAACCTTAGACCCATACCCATCCAGCATAGGTCACAAATATGGGGACAAATTTATGTGCGCAGACACCCAGGAGGATCATAATCCTCCCAACGCACTATATTCAAAGATAAGATAAAATATAGATATAGAATTGGAAATTAAAATATAGATATATAATTGGAAATTAAAATTAAAATCAATAATAAAACAATTTAAATCCAACTCCATATTTAATCCTACAGGGCTCAAAGATTGGGTCTGGAATATCCATTTCGTTTCGCACTTAGACAATTCCCTGACCCAATTCGCACCCCTCCACGGGGGTGTCACCCGCTCAATACCCCAGAATTGTAAACAACTGGGGTCCCGTTGGTGATGCGAGCAGAAATGGGCTGGGACACTGTGCTCTTGTTTACCCTTTATGATATTGCTGATGTGCTCCCCAACTCCAATTGTCAAAGTACGTTTAGTTCGTTCTATATAAATGATTTTGCAGGGACACATTAAAGCATACACCACATGCGTGGTATCGCACGTGATGAAATGCTTAATGTCGAAGTCCTTATCAATTGCTGCAACATGGAAGGACACACGTCTTCTCTGATTTTGAGGAGTAAAAGAACATGACTTGCATCTCCCACATTTATGAAATCCCCGTCTACCCGGAAAAAAGGATGTGTCCGGGGGATTAAGGATTTTCTTCACCACTCTGTCCCCAAAACTTGGGGCCCTACGATAAATGAAGGATGGAGCATCAGGCAACACCGGTCCCAATACGGTGTCCATCTGCAAGATGTTCCAATGGGTTCTGAAGATAGCTTCTACTTTTTTATGGTCTTCACAATAGTCAGACAAGAAACTCCATTGTTTATCATCAGATCCATTCATGGGTCTAGTCACATTCTGTAGACAAACAGCTCGGGGGATATCGAGAATGTTATCAATCTCTTTCTCAAGAGATTGTTCATCATATCCCTTCTGGATAAATCTCTCCTTCAGGACGTTCGCTTGGGCAACATAGTCTTCTTCAAATGTACAGTTCCGTCGTACTCGCATGAACTGGCCACGCGGAATATTTCGCAGCCAGTTCGGGTGATGTCCGCTTTGAATAGACAGATAACTATTTCTGTCTGTAGACTTGAAGAAGACAGATGTAGTTAGTTTGCCCAAAACTTTCTTGATGTTTACGTCCAAGAAGTGGATTTCCGTTTGACTCCAGTTGAACTCAAGTTTGATGTTATTTGTATTTGCATTCAAATAGCTCATAAAGTTCTGCAATGAGGACTCTGTATCGTTCCATACAAAGACAATATCGTCTATATATCGACGATAAAAGAGGAGTTCTGGTCTCTCCCTACAAAATACATGTTTGTCCTCCCACTCTGCCATAAAAAGGTTGGCAAGACTGGGAGCAAATTTCGCTCCCATTGCCACACCTTTCTTCTGGCTGTAGAAGGACTGACAATACCAGAAATAGTTATGCCCTAGACAAAAATCCAGGGCATTCCGGATAAACAATTTCTGGTTGTGTGGTAAATCATCCCTTTTACTCAGGGCCCAATTCAGGGCCAATAGAGCATCATCATGTTGGATGATGGTGTAGAGGGATGACACGTCCGCCGTCACTAAGAAGGCGGACGAGTCATCCCCCAAGACCACCTCATCCAACGACATCAGCAGGTCCTTAGTGTCTTTAAGGTATGCCCTTGTAGTTACGACACTGGGTTGGAGGAAGGTGTCTAAATATTGACCCAGCCTAGCGCACACCGACCCAATCCCGTTCACTATCGGGCGGGGCGGGGGGCACTTCGGATCTTTATGGACCTTAGGCAGCGTGTAAACTATCGGTATTCTGCACGCACTCGGGACCAGATATTGTTTCTCTTTTTTCGTTAGCACATGGTTTTTATACCCCTGGTCTACCAAAACTCTAAGGTCAATTTCGAAGTCACTGGTTGGATCCTTTGACAACAGTGCATACGTGGTTTCATCTGCCAACAAATCCTGTAATTGTTGGTGGTAAAACTCTGGGTCCATTATCACCACTCCCCCACCCTTATCAGCGGGTCGGATGATAATGTCTATCCTCTGTTCAAGGGATTCCAAACCCTCCTGAATATGTCTACTGTTGTTCTTTACAGCATGATCAATTGGAAGATTCTGGAGGTCTTTCAGAACTAGATTTTTAAATACCTCGACAGCCTGGTTATTTCTAACCGGGGGATTCCATGTGGACTTATTTTTCAGACCACTATTCACCGCCAAACTAGAATGAGTATTACTCACAGAGTTAATTTTTTCCTATTGTTTTAAGCAGCGCTGCAACATTGGGTTCACATTACTTTAAAGAGCACTAGCACTTTAATTTGCAGCAAGCAGCTTGTGATTGCACAGACACTTTTCTAAATTATTTATTTATTTTGCACAATACCATAAGCGCGAGGTTATACCGATACACACTTTGAATCTTTAAAATCCCTGGTCCCTAATACATACTTAGCAATCCAGAGAGTACTGGAAATCAGTCCTCTCCAGCCAATTAGAACCTAGGACACCTCACCCTGCATGGGTGAGAACCCCCAAAGTACTGCAATGTCTCTACAACTGTCCTCCCTAAAGGGACCACAACCCAAATATAGGGAAAATGTAACTTCCATCCAGGACACATTCCCAGTGTCCTGTACATATTCCCTCCCTCTGCCTTGACGCGGAGGTGTGCGAAGCAATGTGGGAAACCCAACAGTGTACCCTAGAGAGGATGTTCATATTCTGGTGTTGCTTTCCTGGTCTGTATTCAACTACGCATTTTAACTCTGGCAAGGCCAAAAACTAACTGGTAACTCCGGCATTCGTGTGTTTATTATATTTCATCCAGGTCAACTGACATCAGGTGAAACTTCCTACCCATGAGAAAATAGTGTAGGGAGTCCAGAGCCCACTTAATGGCCAAGCACTCCACTCCACCACAGTGAAATTTCTCTCAAAGGCTGTTCATTTTCTACTAAGAAAAACTATGGGATGTTCCTCTCCATTGACCTCTTGGCAGAGAATGTCCCCTATGCCTTCACTCGAGGCATTGGTTTGAACAATACATTCTCTTGAGGAGTCCGGAGTGTCCAGCACTGGATAAGGACACAAGGCTCTTTTTAAGTGGTTGAAAAGCAGAAGGTTTTTTATCTTAATGCATGCTATGCATTAAGATAAAAAAACCTTCTTTGTCCAACAGCCCCCCTCAGTCTATCTCAATCCAGCGATGTTGCACAAGAGACTCAGCTGTCCAGGACTCTCCCTCCTCATTGGCTAAGACTTCAGCGAAGAACCATTGGCTCCTGCTGCTGTCAATCAAAGTTAGTGAGCAAATGAGGAGAGAGAGGTGGCAGAGCCAAGCCCCAGCTCTGTGTCTGAATGGACACACGGAGCTGCGGCTCAGGTGCCCCCATAGCAAGCTGCTTGCTGTGAGGCCACTCAACAGGAGGGAGGGGCCAGGAGTGCCGAAGAGGGACCCGAGGATTTTATGTACAGACATTTGTATATACAGTATAAAAACACTTTATAAAAGAGCTGGCTAAAAGCTTAACAAATGTTAATAACAACCACTGTCCTATGCATTAAAGTACATCAAAACATGTGTTAATTGATGGAGTGGTGTATCTGTGTATAATGAGAATGACACTTGCTGTATGAATTTTACTATGTGCGATCTCTACTGGATTACTATTTATTTATAAACTGTGTCATTTTATAAAATCGTCAAAAAAAAATGCATACCTAAGTAAAAACTATATATCACTCTCATAAAAAACTTGGACTTATATATATGTATGTGTACCAACAACCCACATATTGTAGGGGTGGTGCATGAAGAAGAATTGTAAACAAATAATGTGGTATATATAAGCTGTATTAGCTGTGTGTGTGTATGCGTACATCAATGTAATTCAATTATTTAAAACAATTATATATTTTAAATTGTATATATAAGGAATATATATGAAAAATATATATAAAGAGTTTACATAAAAATAAAAAATAAGATAAAAATTACCATAAACCTCTATAAAACTCGAAAACTTTTATGGAAGGAAATGTTCATATTTCTGTATGTTATTTATTGTGGGATTATAATAATGGTGTCATACCTTGGTAATAACATAATATCCAAAAATAATATACATGATAGCTTGCATGTGGTACTATAACATGAAGCAATTCCTACTAATAATACTTACTATTAGGGTTGAGCGGACACCTAGATGTCCGTGTTCGACGGGTTCGGCCGAACTTTAAAAAAAAGTCCGGGTCCGTGTCCCGGACTTTTACCGAACTTTTCCCGGACACCGAACCCCATTGAAGTCAATGGGGACCCGAACTTTAAGGCACTAAAATGGCTCTAAAACACCAAAGGAAAGGGCTAGAGTGCTGCAAATGGCAGCAAAACGTAATTAAGAGCATGGCAAGTGCTCTGCAAACAAATGTGGATAGGGAAATAACTTAAAACAACAAAAAAAAACAGAAAAATAAAACAATGTTCTTCTTCATCTCTGAAGGACGAGGCCCATATGGAGTAGGAGGGAGGTTGAGGTGGTGGTGGATGTGGCGGTGACATAGGCGTGCGCACAGGGTGTGCTGGGTGTGCCTGGGCACACCCTAATCACCTAGGGCACATAGCATTGCCAGTGAGGAGATGGGAAAGATCTCCCTGGGACCTGCTCTGCTCTATTTCTCCTTGCCTACAGGTACATGGCCCCGATACATTACTCTCCCTGCTGGCAAACACATGCATGTGTATTTCAACTTTGGGGTGCACACCTTAATGCAATAGGCTGCGCACACCTATGGGCGGTGTAGGTGGAAGCGGCGGTGGAGGAGGACCAGGGCCGGATTAACAGCATCATGGGCTTGGTGCTGAGGATTTTGAAGGGCCTTAGGGCCGTGCCTTGCCATGCACCCAGAGGAGGAAGGGTGCAGCCATGCATGCCTAATTCAACATGGGATGCTGTCTCTGAAGCCCATAAACACATCCATGCATCGCCAACTGTCCCTCCTTGTCCGGCCTTCACGCTGTGTGGGGAGGTTCTGAGGGTGCTGCCTGGGGAAGCGAGCATAGAAGCCAGACTTCTGTGTTTACAAGTGACAGAAGAGCGGTAACAGTGAATATGGCCAACCCGGGGCCTATATAAAAGGTAGGGGCCTGGAGCTGCAGCTCCAATAGCCCCTACATTAATCTGGCCCTGAGGAGGAGGACGAGGTAGCCAACACTGCTTCTTTTCACAAATTTTAAATGAGGGTACACCCCAAAAGAGTGAGAAAGAGCAAAAATGGAACAATGGGTGGGTAAGGTCGGTATCCATTGCTATTCTGCATAAGGTACGGAAAAGTCCCGTGGGATCCATGCCTGGTTCATTTTAATGAACGTGAGCTTGTCCACATTGTCTCTGGACAGGCGGCTGCGCTTGTCTGTTATAACGCCCCCAGCCGTGCTAAATACCCGTTCAGATAATACACTGGCTGCAGGGCACGCCAGCACCTCCAAGGCGTAAAGGGCAAGCTCAGGCCATGTGCCCAATTTGGAGACCCAGAAGTTGAAGGGGGCAGACCCGTCATTCACTACATGTAGGCGTGTGCACACATACTGCTCCACCATGTTGGTAAAATGCTGCCTCCTGCTAAGACGTTCCATCTGAGCTGCTGGTGCTGCTGTTTGTTGTGGCGTGCTGACAAAGCTTTTCCACATTTCGGCCATGCTAACCCTGCCTTCTGAGGTGCTGGCGGTGCCCTGGTTGCGTTGGCGACCTCCTCCTCCTCCTCCTCTGCCTTGTGCTTCCACTGTGGCCCCGCTGTCAGATGGGAATGCCAGCAGCATGGCGTCTACCAGCGTGCGCTTGTACTCGCGCATCTTGCGATCGCGCTCCAGTGAGTGAATTAAGGACGGTACGTTGTCCTTGTAACGGGGATCCAGCAGCGTGGCCACCCAGTAATCAGCACAAGTTAGAATGTGGGCAACTCGGCGGTCGTTGTGGAGACACTGCAGCATGTAATCGCTCATGTGTGCCAGGCTGCCCAGAGGCAACGAAAGGCTGTCCTCTGTGGGAGGTGTATGGTCCGTGTCCTCTGTATCCCCCCAGCCACGCACCAGTGATGGCCATGAGCTGGCCTGGGTGCCACCCTGCTGTGAACATGGTTCCATCTCCTCCTCCAGCTCCTCCTCCTCCTCATCCTCCTCATCCTCCAGAACTGTGCCCCTGCTGGACAATTGCGTCCCTGGCGTTTGCGTGTGCAGGAACCCACCCTCGGAGCCCCTTGCGAATGACTGCCCTGAAAGCCTTGGAAATGTTACCTCTTCATCCTCCTCCTCCTCCTCATCCTGTGCCACATCCTCTTCCATCATCGCCCGAATTGTTTTTTCAAGGAGGCATAGAAGTGGGATAGTTAAGCTGAGAACGGCGTCATTGCCACTGGCCATGTTGGTGGAGTACTCAAAACAGCGCAACAAGGCACACAGGTCTCGCATGGAGGCCCAGTTATTGGTGGTGAAGTGGTGCTGTTCCGCAGAGCGACTCACGCGTGCGTGCTGCAGCTGAAACTCCACTATGGCCTGCTGCTGCTCGCACAGTCTTTCCAGCATGTGCAAGGTGGAGTTCCACCTTGTGGGCACGTCACATATGAGGCGGTGAGCGGGAAGGCCGAAGTTACGCTGCAGCGCTGCCAGGCGAGCAGCAGCAGGGTGAGAACGCCGAAAGTGCGCACAAACGGCCCGCACTTTCTGCAGCAGCTCTGACATATCGGGGTAGTTTTTAAGGAACCTCTGCACCACCAAATTCAGCACATGCGCCAGGCAAGGGATGTGCGTCAAACCGGCTAGGCCCAGAGCTGCTATGAGATTTCGCCCGTTATCGCACACCACCAGGCCGGGCTTGAGGCTCGCTGGCAGCAACCACTCATTTGTCTGCTGTTCCATGCTCCTCCACAACTCCTGCGCGGTGTGTGGTTTGTCCCCCAAACAGGCAAGTTGTAAAACTGCCTGCTGTCGTTTACCCCTGGCCGTGCTGAAGTTGGTGGTGAAGGTGTTACGCTGTCCGGATGAGGAGGCGGTAGAGGATGAGGAAGCGGAGTAGGAGGAGTTAGGAACAGGAGGCAAACTGAAGCGCCCTGCAATCCTCGGTGGTGGAAGGACATGCGCCAAATTGCTATCCGCCTCAGGCCCATCCGCCACTGCATTTACCCAGTGTGCCGTTAGGGAGATATAACGCCCCTGACCGTGCTTACTGGTCCACGTATCCGTAGTTAGGTGGACCTTGGCACAGATGGCGTTGCGCAGTGCACACCTGATTTTTTCCCCCACTTGGTTGTGCAGGGAAGGGATGGCTTGCCTGGAAAAGTAGTGGCGGCTGGGCACGACGTACTGTGGGACAGCCACCGACATAAGGTTTTTAAAACTGTGCGTCTCCACCAGACGGAATGACAGCATTTCAAAGGCCAATAATTTTGAAATGCTGGCATTCAGGGCCAGGGATCGCGGGTGGGTAGGGGGGTACTTCCTCTTCCTCTCAAGTGTTTGGGAGATGGAAAGCTGAACGCTTCCACGGGACATTGTGGAGATGGTTGTTGGTGACCCAGGTGGTGGTGTTGCTGACAGATCGTCTGTTTGCGGGGTGGCAGGTGCCGGTATCACTACAGATGTGGCTGGAGCGGCCGAGACTGCAGCAGAAGAGGAAGCAGGATGAGCCAGAGACGTTTCTTGGTTTTGAAGGTGTGTACTCCACTGCAGCTCGTGCTTTGCACTTAGATGCCTGATCATGCAGGTTGTGCTCAGGTTGAGAAGGTTCATGCCTCGCTTCAAGCTCTGATTGCACAGGGTGCAAACCACTCGTGTCCTGTCATCAGCACATTTTCTAAAGAACTTCCACGCTAGAGAACTCCTTTGAGCTGACTTTGGTGCGCTCGTTCCCTTGCTGCGTTGGGCAGTAGCGGGCGTAGTGTCTAGGGCACGGCCGCTCCGCTTCTGCACCCTGCTCCCTCTTCTGCTGTGCTGGTGGCTCTGTGCGACCACCGCCTCTTCCTCCAAACTACTCAGTTCACCTGCATGACGTTCATTCCATGTGGGGTCGAGGACCTCATCGTCCTCCACATCATCTTCCACCCAGTCTTCACCCCTGCCCTCCTTGTCGGTCTCCACAATGCTGAACGCCGCAGCAGTTGGCACCTGCGTTTCGTCATCATCGGAGACGTGCTGCGATGATCCTTGCATGTACTCATCTTGAGAAATAAGTGGTTGGGCATCGCTGCACTCAATCTCTTCCACTTCTGGGGCAGGGCTAGGTGGATGGCCCTGGGAAACCCTGCTGACAGAGTCCTCAAAAAGAATAAGAGACTGCTGTATGGCTTGGGGCTCAGACTGCTGGCCTGATTTGCAAGGGGGTGAGGTGAAAGACGGTTGGACATTGGCTGCAGGTGCCAACTCTGACCTTTCTGCAGTAGACTGGGTGGGAGACAATGTGAAGGAACTGGAGGCACTGTCAGCAGCAAACCAATCTACTATCGCCTCAACTTGTTCTGGCCTCATCACTTCTAGGGGCGTTTGATGCCCTACCAAATACTGATGCAGGTTCTGTCGCCTACTCACACTTGAGGAAGGTGTTTCACTTGTGCGTGTAGCTGGCACAGATCGACCATGTCCTCTCCTTGCAACAGGAGCTCTACCAGCAGCACCACGACCCAGGCCACGGCCCTTATTTGACGGTCTCCTCATATTTCTGTAATTTAAGATCTTGCCCTAGAAAGGTTTTTATTGAATAGCGGAATAGAAAATATGATCCAAAAAAAGTGTATGTATATCACACGTACACAACCACACTAGGCCCCAATTACTATTGTTTGTACCCCTAAAAGGCTAGATGAGGAGTAGGGGGAGTATGGAACAGGCAGCACCCTCAAACCTTCAGAAGTATGAGATGAACCCCAACAACTTGGAAAGGTGGATCTCTCTCACACGTACCGACACAGACTATCCCGCAATTCAATTGATCCTCAAAGGTTTTTATTGAATAGCGGAATAGGAAATATGATCAAAAAAAGTGTATGTATCTCGCACGTACACAACCACACTAGGCCCCAATTACTATTGTTTGTACCCCTAAAAGGCTAGATGAGGAGTAGGGGGGGTATGGAACAGGCAGCACCCTCAAACCTTCAGAAGTATGAGATGAACCCCAACAACTTGGAAAGGTGGATCTCTCTCACACGTACCGACACAGACTATCCCGCAATTCAATTGATCCTCAAAGGTTTTTATTGAATAGCGGAATAGGAAATATGATCAAAAAAAGTGTATGTATCTCGCACGTACACAACCACACTAGGCCCCAATTACTATTGTTTGTACCCCTAAAAGGCTAGATGAGGAGTAGGGGGGGTATGGAACAGGCAGCACCCTCAAACCTTCAGAAGTATGAGATGAACCCCAACAACTTGGAAAGGTGGATCTCTCTCACACGTACCGACACAGACTATCCCGCAATTCAATTGATCCTCAAAGGTTTTCATTGAATAGCGGAATAGGAAATATGATCAAAAAAAGTGTATGTATCTCGCACGTACACAACCACACTAGGCCCCAATTACTATTGTTTGTACCCCTAAAAGGCTAGATGAGGAGTAGGGGGGTATGGAACAGGCAGCACCCTCAAACCTTCAGAAGTATAAGATGAACCCCAACAACTTGGAAAGGTGGATCTCTCTCACACGTACCGACACAGACTATCCCGCAATTCAATTGATCCTCAAAGGTTTTTATTGAATAGCGGAATAGGAAATATGATCAAAAAAAGTGTATGTATCTCGCACGTACACAACCACACTAGGCCCCAATTACTATTGTTTGTACCCCTAAAAGGCTAGATGAGGAGTAGGGGGGGTATGGAACAGGCAGCACCCTCAAACCTTCAGAAGTATGAGATGAACCCCAACAACTTGGAAAGGTGGATCTCTCTCACACATACCGACACAGACTATCCCGCAATTCAATTGATCCTCAAAGGTTTTTATTGAATAGCGGAATAGGAAATATGATCAAAAAAAGTGTATGTATCTCGCACGTACACAACCACACTAGGCCCCAATTACTATTGTTTGTACCCCTAAAAGGCTAGATGAGGAGTAGGGGGGGTATGGAACAGGCAGCACCCTCAAACCTTCAGAAGTATGAGATGAACCCCAACAACTTGGAAAGGTGGATCTCTCTCACACGTACCGACACAGACTATCCCGCAATTCAATTGATCCTCAAAGGTTTTTATTGAATAGCGGAATAGGAAATATGATCAAAAAAAGTGTATGTATCTCGCACGTACACAACCACACTAGGCCCCAATTACTATTGTTTGTACCCCTAAAAGGCTAGATGAGGAGTAGGGGGGGTATGGAACAGGCAGCACCCTCAAACCTTCAGAAGTATGAGATGAACCCCAACAACTTGGAAAGGTGGATCTCTCTCACACGTACCGACACAGACTATCCCGCAATTCAATTGATCCTCAAAGGTTTTTATTGAATAGCGGAATAGGAAATATGATCAAAAAAAGTGTATGTATCTCGCACGTACACAACCACACTAGGCCCCAATTACTATTGTTTGTACCCCTAAAAGGCTAGATGAGGAGTAGGGGGGGTATGGAACAGGCAGCACCCTCAAACCTTCAGAAGTATGAGATGAACCCCAACAACTTGGAAAGGTGGATCTCTCTCACACGTACCAACACAGACTATCCCCCAATTTAACTGATCCCCAAAGGTTTTTGATTAAATAGCGGAATAGAAAATATGATCCCAAAAAAGTGTATGTATATCACACGTACACAACCACACTAGGCCCCAATTACTATTGTTTGTACCCCTAAAAGGCTAGGAGTAGGGGGAGTATGGAACAGGCAGCACCCTCAAACCTTCAGAAGTATGAGATGAACCTCAACAACTTGGAAAGGTGGATCTCTCTCACACGTACCAACACAGACTATCCCCCAATTTAACTGATCCCCAAAGGTTTTTGATTAAATAGCGGAATAGAAAATATGATCCCAAAAAAGTGTATGTATATCACACGTACACAACCACACTAGGCCCCAATTACTATTGTTTGTACCCCTAAAAGGCTAGGAGTAGGGGGAGTATGGAACAGGCAGCACCCTCAAACCTTCAGAAGTATGAGATGAACCCCAACAACTTGGAAAGGTGGATCTCTCTCACACGTACCAACACAGACTATCCCCCAATTTAACTGATCCCCAAAGGTTTTTGATTAAATAGCGGAATAGAAAATATGATCCCAAAAAAGTGTATGTATATCACACGTACACAACCACACTAGGCCCCAATTACTATTGTTTGTACCCCTAAAAGGCTAGGAGTAGGGGGAGTATGGAACAGGCAGCACCCTCAAACCTTCAGAAGTATGAGATGAACCCCAACAACTTGGAAAGGTGGATCTCTCTCACACGTACCAACACAGACTATCCCCCAATTTAACTGATCCCCAAAGGTTTTTGATTAAATAGCGGAATAGAAAATATGATCCCAAAAAAGTGTATGTATATCACACGTACACAACCACACTAGGCCCCAATTACTATTGTTTGTACCCCTAAAAGGCTAGGAGTAGGGGGAGTATGGAACAGGCAGCACCCTCAAACCTTCAGAAGTATGAGATGAACCCCAACAACTTGGAAAGGTGGATCTCTCTCACACGTACCAACACAGACTATCCCCCAATTTAACTGATCCCCAAAGGTTTTTGATTAAATAGCGGAATAGAAAATATGATCCCAAAAAAGTGTATGTATATCACACGTACACAACCACACTAGGCCCCAATTACTATTGTTTGTACCCCTAAAAGGCTAGGAGTAGGGGGAGTATGGAACAGGCAGCACCCTCAAACCTTCAGAAGTATGAGATGAACCCCAACAACTTGGAAAGGTGGATCTCTCTCACACGTACCAACACAGACTATCCCCCAATTTAACTGATCCCCAAAGGTTTTTGATTAAATAGCGGAATAGAAAATATGATCCCAAAAAAGTGTATGTATATCACACGTACACAACCACACTAGGCCCCAATTACTATTGTTTGTACCCCTAAAAGGCTAGGAGTAGGGGGAGTATGGAACAGGCAGCACCCTCAAACCTTCAGAAGTATGAGATGAACCCCAACAACTTGGAAAGGTGGATCTCTCTCACACGTACCAACACAGACTATCCCCCAATTTAACTGATCCCCAAAGGTTTTTGATTAAATAGCGGAATAGAAAATATGATCCCAAAAAAGTGTATGTATATCACACGTACACAACCACACTAGGCCCCAATTACTATTGTTTGTACCCCTAAAAGGCTAGGAGTAGGGGGAGTATGGAACAGGCAGCACCCTCAAACCTTCAGAAGTATGAGATGAACCCCAACAACTTGGAAAGGTGGATCTCTCTCACACGTACCAACACAGACTATCCCCCAATTTAACTGATCCCCAAAGGTTTTTGATTAAATAGCGGAATAGAAAATATGATCCCAAAAAAGTGTATGTATATCACACGTACACAACCACACTAGGCCCCAATTACTATTGTTTGTACCCCTAAAAGGCTAGGAGTAGGGGGAGTATGGAACAGGCAGCACCCTCAAACCTTCAGAAGTATGAGATGAACCTCAACAACTTGGAAAGGTGGATCTCTCTCACACGTACCAACACAGACTATCCCCCAATTTAACTGATCCCCAAAGGTTTTTGATTAAATAGCGGAATAGAAAATATGATCCCAAAAAAGTGTATGTATATCACACGTACACAACCACACTAGGCCCCAATTACTATTGTTTGTACCCCTAAAAGGCTAGGAGTAGGGGGAGTATGGAACAGGCAGCACCCTCAAACCTTCAGAAGTATGAGATGAACCCCAACAACTTGGAAAGGTGGATCTCTCTCACACGTACCAACACAGACTATCCCCCAATTTAACTGATCCCCAAAGGTTTTTGATTAAATAGCGGAATAGAAAATATGATCCCAAAAAAGTGTATGTATATCACACGTACACAACCACACTAGGCCCCAATTACTATTGTTTGTACCCCTAAAAGGCTAGGAGTAGGGGGAGTATGGAACAGGCAGCACCCTCAAACCTTCAGAAGTATGAGATGAACCTCAACAACTTGGAAAGGTGGATCTCTCTCACACGTACCAACACAGACTATCCCCCAATTTAACTGATCCCCAAAGGTTTTTGATTAAATAGCGGAATAGAAAATATGATCCCAAAAAAGTGTATGTATATCACACGTACACAACCACACTAGGCCCCAATTACTATTGTTTGTACCCCTAAAAGGCTAGGAGTAGGGGGAGTATGGAACAGGCAGCACCCTCAAACCTTCAGAAGTATGAGATGAACCCCAACAACTTGGAAAGGTGGATCTCTCTCACACGTACCAACACAGACTATCCCCCAATTTAACTGATCCCCAAAGGTTTTTGATTAAATAGCGGAATAGAAAATATGATCCCAAAAAAGTGTATGTATATCACACGTACACAACCACACTAGGCCCCAATTACTATTGTTTGTACCCCTAAAAGGCTAGGAGTAGGGGGAGTATGGAACAGGCAGCACCCTCAAACCTTCAGAAGTATGAGATGAACCCCAACAACTTGGAAAGGTGGATCTCTCTCACACGTACCAACACAGACTATCCCCCAATTTAACTGATCCCCAAAGGTTTTTGATTAAATAGCGGAATAGAAAATATGATCCCAAAAAAGTGTATGTATATCACACGTACACAACCACACTAGGCCCCAATTACTATTGTTTGTACCCCTAAAAGGCTAGGAGTAGGGGGAGTATGGAACAGGCAGCACCCTCAAACCTTCAGAAGTATGAGATGAACCCCAACAACTTGGAAAGGTGGATCTCTCTCACACGTACCAACACAGACTATCCCCCAATTTAACTGATCCCCAAAGGTTTTTGATTAAATAGCGGAATAGAAAATATGATCCCAAAAAAGTGTATGTATATCACACGTACACAACCACACTAGGCCCCAATTACTATTGTTTGTACCCCTAAAAGGCTAGGAGTAGGGGGAGTATGGAACAGGCAGCACCCTCAAACCTTCAGAAGTATGAGATGAACCCCAACAACTTGGAAAGGTGGATCTCTCTCACACGTACCAACACAGACTATCCCCCAATTTAACTGATCCCCAAAGGTTTTTGATTAAATAGCGGAATAGAAAATATGATCCCAAAAAAGTGTATGTATATCACACGTACACAACCACACTAGGCCCCAATTACTATTGTTTGTACCCCTAAAAGGCTAGGAGTAGGGGGAGTATGGAACAGGCAGCACCCTCAAACCTTCAGAAGTATGAGATGAACCCCAACAACTTGGAAAGGTGGATCTCTCTCACACGTACCAACACAGACTATCCCCCAATTTAACTGATCCCCAAAGGTTTTTGATTAAATAGCGGAATAGAAAATATGATCCCAAAAAAGTGTATGTATATCACACGTACACAACCACACTAGGCCCCAATTACTATTGTTTGTACCCCTAAAAGGCTAGGAGTAGGGGGAGTATGGAACAGGCAGCACCCTCAAACCTTCAGAAGTATGAGATGAACCTCAACAACTTGGAAAGGTGGATCTCTCTCACACGTACCAACACAGACTATCCCCCAATTTAACTGATCCCCAAAGGTTTTTGATTAAATAGCGGAATAGAAAATATGATCCCAAAAAAGTGTATGTATATCACACGTACACAACCACACTAGGCCCCAATTACTATTGTTTGTACCCCTAAAAGGCTAGGAGTAGGGGGAGTATGGAACAGGCAGCACCCTCAAACCTTCAGAAGTATGAGATGAACCCCAACAACTTGGAAAGGTGGATCTCTCTCACACGTACCAACACAGACTATCCCCCAATTTAACTGATCCCCAAAGGTTTTTGATTAAATAGCGGAATAGAAAATATGATCCCAAAAAAGTGTATGTATATCACACGTACACAACCACACTAGGCCCCAATTACTATTGTTTGTACCCCTAAAAGGCTAGGAGTAGGGGGAGTATGGAACAGGCAGCACCCTCAAACCTTCAGAAGTATGAGATGAACCTCAACAACTTGGAAAGGTGGATCTCTCTCACACGTACCAACACAGACTATCCCCCAATTTAACTGATCCCCAAAGGTTTTTGATTAAATAGCGGAATAGAAAATATGATCCCAAAAAAGTGTATGTATATCACACGTACACAACCACACTAGGCCCCAATTACTATTGTTTGTACCCCTAAAAGGCTAGGAGTAGGGGGAGTATGGAACAGGCAGCACCCTCAAACCTTCAGAAGTATGAGATGAACCCCAACAACTTGGAAAGGTGGATCTCTCTCACACGTACCAACACAGACTATCCCCCAATTTAACTGATCCCCAAAGGTTTTTGATTAAATAGCGGAATAGAAAATATGATCCCAAAAAAGTGTATGTATATCACACGTACACAACCACACTAGGCCCCAATTACTATTGTTTGTACCCCTAAAAGGCTAGGAGTAGGGGGAGTATGGAACAGGCAGCACCCTCAAACCTTCAGAAGTATGAGATGAACCCCAACAACTTGGAAAGGTGGATCTCTCTCACACGTACCAACACAGACTATCCCCCAATTTAACTGATCCCCAAAGGTTTTTGATTAAATAGCGGAATAGAAAATATGATCCCAAAAAAGTGTATGTATATCACACGTACACAACCACACTAGGCCCCAATTACTATTGTTTGTACCCCTAAAAGGCTAGGAGTAGGGGGAGTATGGAACAGGCAGCACCCTCAAACCTTCAGAAGTATGAGATGAACCCCAACAACTTGGAAAGGTGGATCTCTCTCACACGTACCAACACAGACTATCCCCCAATTTAACTGATCCCCAAAGGTTTTTGATTAAATAGCGGAATAGAAAATATGATCCCAAAAAAGTGTATGTATATCACACGTACACAACCACACTAGGCCCCAATTACTATTGTTTGTACCCCTAAAAGGCTAGGAGTAGGGGGAGTATGGAACAGGCAGCACCCTCAAACCTTCAGAAGTATGAGATGAACCCCAACAACTTGGAAAGGTGGATCTCTCTCACACGTACCAACACAGACTATCCCCCAATTTAACTGATCCCCAAAGGTTTTTGATTAAATAGCGGAATAGAAAATATGATCCCAAAAAAGTGTATGTATATCACACGTACACAACCACACTAGGCCCCAATTACTATTGTTTGTACCCCTAAAAGGCTAGATGAGGAGTAGGGGGAGTATGGAACAGGCAGCACCCTCAAACCTTCAGTATGAGATTGTGTTCACTGTACCCCACAAAGATTGAGTTCACTGCACCCCACAATGATTGTGTTCACTGCACCCCACAAAGATTGTGTTCACTGCACCTCACAAAGATTGTGTTCACTGTACCCCCCAAAGATTGTGTTCACTGCACCCCACAAAGATTCTGTTCACTGTACCCCACAAAGATTGTGTTCACTGCACCCCAAAAAGATTGTGTTCACTGCACCCCAAAAAGGATGTTGTTCACTGCACCCCAAAAAGGATGTTGTTCACTCCACCCCAAAAAGATTGTGTTCACTGCACCCCACAAAGATTGTGTTCACTGCACCCCAAAAAGATTGTGTTCACTGCACCCCAAAAATGATTTTGTTCACTGCACCCCAAAAAGGATTTTGTTCACTGCACCCCAAAAAGGATGTTGTTCACTCCACCCCAAAAAGATTGTGTTCACTGCACCCCAAAAAGATTGTGTTCACTGCACCCCACAAAGGATTTTGTTCACTGCACCCCAAAAAGATTGTGTTCACTGCACCCCAAAAAGGATGTTGTTCACTGCACCCCAAAAAGGATTTTGTTCACTGCACCCCAAAAAGATTGTGTTCACTGCACCCCACAAAGGATTTTGTTCACTGCACCCCACAAAGATTGTGTTCACTGCACACCAAAAAGGATTGTGTTCACTGCACCCCAAAAAGATTTTGTTCACTGCACCCCAAAAAGATTGTGTTCACTGCAGCCCAAAAAGATTGTGTTCACTGCAGCCCAAAAAGATTGTGTTCACTGCAGCCCAAAAAGATTGTGTTCACTGCAGCCCAAAAAGATTGTGTTCACTGCAGCCCAAAAAGATTGTGTTCACTGCAGCTCACACACAGAAAAATGGATGTGGATCACTGACACCTGCCTATCTCCAATCCCACACCACACAGCAATATCGATTGTAGTTTGTAGAACACAGTTTCCCTAAAATTCAGCAGACTCTGTCCCTAACAGGATTGAGAAGAGATCGTAGATCAGGATTGAGTGCAGACCCCACCCCCCACACAGCAATATCGATTGTAGTTTGTAGAAGACACTGACCCTATATAATTCAGCAGACTCTATCCCTAAAATGCCTACAACTCGCCCTGCCTAAACACTCCGACCTGTCCCTCAATTCTATCCGGACACAAATGGTTTTTTCCTGCCTATCTTTCCCTAATCAGCAGCCAGCACGTTGATGTGTGCTCTGTCCCTGAATCTAAGCAGCATAATGACGCCGCTGCGGCTGCCTCGAACTTATAAAGACTTGGTCACATGCTTCAGACGGCCAATCACAGCTACTGAGACATTTGCAGGCATGGCTGGGATGGCTTAAGGCACACCAGTTAAACGATTGTTGATTGGCTGTTGAAAGCCCGCCATGAAAAGAGCGCCAAAGCATGCAAAACCCGGAAATAAAACGACCGAACACGGATTTTTACCCGAACATACAGTAAAGTGTCCGTGTCCGTGTTCGGGTACAAAAAATCCAATTATTCGGTACGAACACGAATAATACAGTCCGTGTTCGCTCAACACTACTTACTATAAGTGTGTCTATACAGACCTTAAGAGTACATGGCAATATACAAGAGTCCCCTGGATAAGGAATAATACATGCAATTAAAAAATGTTTTATGTTAGTATAATTCTAACAAAAAAAAAAAAAAAAATATTTGGTATGAATTATACACCTGAGTGGTTTCTATCTATGGTTTACTTGTAAGGGTCATAGGTGATTAATCACCCTGAGGCTCGAATATGGACCAATAAGTATAATAAGTGCTGAGTAAGGGTGGTATTGTGTAATGGAAATATAGCCAGTTAAAGCCTCCAGGTGTAAGAGCATCCAGGGTATAAATCCAGAAGGTCTCTCTCTGGCAAAGGCACTTGAAATGCTCTGCCAATGGGAGAGACCCTGGCACAGACTCATTGACCCACACTCTCAATCCCGCAGAGGATTGTTCATGATGTTCTAGAAAGTGTCGGGGGACACTGCGCTTGTCATCTCCACCTTCCACAAACCAACGGTGCTCCCTGAACATCTTTCTCAATGTCCTGAATGTCCTTCCAACATAGAAGAGACCACAAGGACAGGTTAAACAGTAAACAACAAATTCTGTGGAGCAGTTGTAGAGCTGTTTTATGGGGTAGGTTTTGCCTTTTACAGTGACGTTCTTCTGCGCATGGGTTATATATTTCCAAGTGAGGCAGATGGTTTTGGAACATGCCAATTAACAGAATGAGACACAATGTGTGTGACACAGATGCCGCCACAGGTTTGAGTTTGCTGGGGGCTACTGAGTTTTTAACACTTTTGGCCTTTCTGTATGCAACCTTCTGTTTGGAGTAAAGGCAAGGTCTCAAATGCGGGTCTTCCAAAATAATGGGCCAATGTTTGGCCAATATCTGCTTCATTTTTTTTCAAATTGGTATGAAACTTGGTGGTGAAACTGATGGGTTGTGTACTGGATTAGTGTTTTTCTCCGGAGGTGGTAGGGTGATTAGGTAAATAATGAGTGTATGTGTCTTCTTTTAGGGGCTGTGGGTACCCCTTTTCAACAATTTTTTGGGACAGTAATGTACTTTGGGCCATATAGTCACTTTCTTTAGTACAGTTCCTCTGCAGCCGACAGAACTGTCTTTTCGGGGTGCTTGAAATCCACCTAGGTTGGTGGCAACTGTTGTGATTTAGGAAGGAATTACCAGCTGTCGGTTGGTGTAAATGTTTGCAAATATTTGGCCATCATGATGATGCAGCATGAGATCTAAAAAATGCTAATTCCTCTAGATCTTGAACAGAGGTAAAAGATAACCTATATGTGTTGCTATTGCAGTGTGAAACAAATTCCTGGAATGTGTTATCCAGGCCATCCCAGATGACAATATTATCTATATTGCTCCCATAAAAACAATATGGGAGGTATATGGGTTGCAGTGCCAGATGTGATTGGTCTCCCAGAGCCCCATGGTTAGGTTGGCAAAATTTGCCCCCATCAATGTGCTTGTGAGTTGCAGGAAAAAGTCACCATTGAATTAAAAATAGTTGTGGGTCAAACAAAACTCTGTGGCATCTATGATAAATTTGGCCTGTTGGGAATAAAATAGAATGGATCCTCCATCAAGAAATGTGTAACAGCTTGAAGTCCCACTGCATGGGGGATTGAAGTATAAAGGGAGTTCACATTTAAATATGCCCACATGTAGGTGGGTATCCAATTGTAGTTGGCTAGTTGTTCAAGCAAATGCACACCATCTCTAATATGAGAAAGGAGGTTCTGGGCCAGAGGTTGGTGGAATTTGTCTATATGCTGTGAGAAGGGGCTGGTGATACTGTCCGTTGCTGCTACAATAGGCCTTCCGGGTTTTCAGAATTTTTGTGAGTTTTAGGTATGTGATACATGTATGGTTTAGAAAACAATTCTCTGTGAAAAAAAGCCAATTCCTGTTTACTAATGCCTCCTACTTCTTTTTTTTTTTTATAGGTGGTGTTATCCCAAAGGAGACTGTGGACTTCCCTTATATATGCCTTCCTATCTTGTACAACCATCCCTACACCCTTTTCTGCTATTTTTTTTAAAAGGTTGTGATTGTGAATGAAGTCTTGAAAAGCCTGTTGTTCACCTCGAGTAAGGTTGGAATGTTTGGGACAGGTGGAGTTTGCGTGTTGGCACATTTTCAGGATTTCAGAGTAGACAACCTGATAGAAAATTTGTAAATAGGAACCCTTCATGTAGACAGGATTAAACACTGATTTGGGTTTAAAATGGGTGTGTTTGACTGGGGGAGATGAAGACGGATGTTGGTTAATTAGGCTAAGTCCTCGTCATCATCACTTACGTATACTTCCTCCAATAGTTGTTGCCCTACTGGGCCAAAAGATGTCTGGCCCTCAAGATCCTGAGGAGATGGATCAGGAGAAACATGGATATTTTTAGTCTGCTGGGAGTACACAGTTCCAGTCTTTACCATCTTATTGCACAACCCTTTTAAGCAATGACTTGAGAGTTTTATTGAACCACCCTACCAGTCCATCTGTCTGTGGATGATAGACAGATGTGCGCAACTGTTTGATTTAGAACAACTTGCATAGATCTGCCATTACCCGAGACATGAATGGGGTGCCCTGATATGTCAAGATCTACTTCAGGAAACTTGTCCTAGAGAACATATTAAAATATTCCCTGGTAATCGCTTTTGAAGTAGTCTGCCTTAGGGGTACTGCCTCTGGATACCTGGTGGCATAATCGGGTACCACAAGGATGTTTTGGTAGCCCCCCGAGCTGATTTCACCAAAGGGCCCATCAAATCCACCACAAAATGCTCAAATGTTACCTAGATGGGCAACGGCACCAATGGGTTCCTCAAGTGGGGCATTGGGCGGTCAGCTGGTGGGTGGGACATAACTGCCATAACGTCACACCTCTGCCTATGTCATTTTCAGGCAGAATAACTAGTCTGTTATTCATGCCTCGGTCTTGTCAGCCTCCAGATGACCCCTTACCGCGTCATTGTGTACTAGGTCAAGAATTGTGCGCCTGAAAGGCTGGGGAACCAGTAACTGGTCGACCACTTAACCCCTAAACTCGGTAACCCAGTATAGCAGCTCACCAATGACCACAAAGCAGGGAAACCTTTTTTCAGCCACAGGTACTCAGGTACTTGTGAGGCTCCAGAGGGGAGGCTTCCTCTATGTTCCCCCTAGTCATGGCCTTCATAAGAGTGGTCCCCCCCCCCCTCGGGGGCTTCCTTAGCTGGTAGACCATCTGCCCCAGATGAAACTCTATCTATCTAACTCTAAAGTCTTAAACAGAGCAGTATGGCTGTCCCGGTAGTCCTTGGCCCACATAGTCCCAAAGTTCAATGAATAAAGGGCAGTCCCTTCCTATAATTAAATAATGGATAAGGTTGGGTACCACCCCCAACCTGATGGACAATTGTGCCACAGGCTGCAGTGATTGTCACTGATACAAGTGGTTATTCCTTGGTATCCCCATGTATGCACACCACCCTCAGGGTTCTTGCTAATAGACCTACCTCCCCAGCTACCCTGGTACCCACACGTGTTACCATACTTCCGGAGTCCAACAGTGCTCTGGTTTGAAGTTGGTTCACCCAAAGTTCACATTTAAACCGCCCCTCAGTCAGGTTCAGGTGGGCAGCACATACCTTCTGGGCATAAAAGGACATCCTCCGTAGAGTGCCACACTCCATGGGCTCTTCCTGCAGGGTATAGTGGGTCTGGCTATGGCCCCGGGAGTGACACCGTCAGCACAGCATGCCCTTATTCCTACGTGCTGGAGCAGCACTCTGTAATGCTGGGGTGGTTGCTCCAGTGCAGACTTCCTGGTTTATGGGTGGCTTGGCTCTCCTCACCCGCAAGGGTCCTTGAGGCTTGGCAGGTCCCAGTAGATCCTCCATCACAGCGTATCTCTAAACCATTTCCACTAGTTCAAATGCTGTCTTGGCGTCCCATGACTCAGTCCTGAAAGTCATTTTGGCAGCAACCTCAGGTACCAGTCTAACACAACCCGCTTCACCATCTGACGACCCCTTAACACCTAGGGCTGCAGCCATTTGTTGACCAGCTGACTCAGGTCATGCATTTGAGCCCTTGGCAGACAGTCCGGGCGGTACCTCCAGCGGTGTACCCTTTGGGCCTGCATAGCAGTAGTCACCCCAAGGCAGGCCAGGATTTCTGCCTTCAGCCATTTGTAATCCTTGGCATCAGCAGATGACAGATCGAAATAGGCCTTCTGGGGATCCTCAGTGAAGAAAGGAGCTATGATACCAGCCCACTGATCTTGGGGCCACCTCCTCTCTTTCTGCTTTTCTCTCAAAAGTAGCCATAAATGCCTCCACATCATCACTAGGTATCAGCTTCTGCAGGTAGTGGCTGGCCCTCATGGCTACCTGGTTGCTATTCCTGTGTAAGATGCCTTCTGTAAGGCAGCCACCTGTGCTTCAGTGGTTCCTTGCTGGATTGCAAACTGGACGACCATCAAGCAAGTAGTTTCTGGGCCATTGCCTACTTATGGCAATGGTTGGCCTCTGCAGCAGCCTGCTGCTGGGCTAACATGCTCTGAGCCAGGGATTTAATAAACTCCTCCATGTCACCTTCTGAGGTTTTCATAGCTTTTCCTGTCCTGACCCAGGAAATTCAATCGTGGGTCATGGTACTGGCCCTTTAAATGTTGAGTTCAGCTTCCAAGCAACTTTTGTGGCTACACTCTGCATCCACCATCAAATGCGATCTGGGGTAGCTCTGGAAATCCAATTTGGTAAAAGCAAAACAAATCATTTATTTGAATCATGGAGTCAAACAAAAAGACAGCTTACTTCAGCCAAATTCAATAAACAGTCCAAATCCTAGTATAACAAAACTAAACTGCAAGCTCACTGCCGATCTTCAGTCCTATACAGGGGTTAGGCTCCTCCATAATAAGGGTGCCAGGCATAGGGTTGCCACCTCATCCCTTTAAACAGGACACACATTATTTACACAGGTTCTGTGGTTGATTAAGGTGGTAATTAAACTCATTTAGTGCCTTCTCTACAAAAAATTAGCCTCAGAACCTGTGTAATTAATATGTGCCCTGGTTTAAAGGGGTGAGGTGGCAACCCTAGCCAGGCAGGCCACATGGGGAGTTAGCAGCCCACGTCTCAGCTTGTCTAAGAGTTAGCACTTGCCACACAGCTTGTGAGTCTCTCTTCCACTCACTTTCCTGGTGCTGATTTCTCTCTGCTGCCTTACAAAACTCCCTCAACTGGGACTTAACCCCTTCTGGACCAAAGTCCTGGTAATCAGGGTTTGGAGGCTCTTCCCACCCAAGTCTCTGTGAACCTCCAAAATCCCAGGTCTCTGATACAAATTTAGCAATCCAGAGATTACTGGAAATCAGCCCAGTCCAGCCAAACTTAACCCAGGACACCTCACCCTGCAATGTGTCTACAACTGCCCCCCTAAATGGACCACAACCCAAATATCGGGGACATGTACCTGCCATCCAGGACACATTCCCAGTGTCCTATACAACACGGACATTAAGCTTTTAGCTTATGTACTATCCACCAGACTATCTAAGGTTATAGACAATTTGATATACTGAGACCAATTGGGATTCATCCCGTCTAGGTCCACAGTGAATAATATTAGGTGTCTATTTCTTAATCTGCAAATGCCAGTTGATAAATTGGGAGGTAGAGTCATTCTTTCCCTGGACACAGCTAAACCTTTGATAGTGTTGATTGGCCCTACCTTTGGGCAGTGCTAGTCAGATTTGGTCTGAGGACTAATTTTATTAAGTGGATGAGTATATTGGATACTGCTCCGCGGGCTAGACTTTACATAAACAATACTTTCTCTGCTACTTTCCATCTGCATTTGGGCATGCTGCAGGGGTGCCCTCTATTCCCTCTGCTGTTTGTCCTGGCAATGGAACCTGTGGCCATTATAATTTGTAGGTCGGCAACTATTACAGGTTTTCATAGGAGTATCTCTGAGGAGAAGGTATCCCTATATGCAGACGATACCTTGTTATACCTAGGAGATACTACTGGCCCTTTACAGGCTCTGATGGAACTTATTAGATTTGGGGACTTTTCTGTGTTTAACATTAATTGGAACAGATCCATTTTAATGCCTCTGGATCCTCTAGTCACTCCTTTGCCTGTTTGTGCTGAGCAGATACTAGCAGCTACCTCCTTTACATACCTACAGGTGGTGGTCTCTCCGTACCCTGCACATTATCGCCACTTAAATTTAGTATTTTGAACTGCAGATTTAGGGGAGATCAGTGGAGAATAATGGGACATGGCTTAGGAATCTGTTCCCCCTTATTCTTTGTCAGCTTCTCATAAACTCACTCATTTATTTATACTTCACTGGGTTTATAGAACCCCAGAAAAGCTGTTTTGATGCATTAGGACAGATACTCCTAAATTCTCTAAATGTAATTTGCATAGAGGAGATTTTATCCATATGATCTGGCGGTGTCCAAAACTTTCAAGATACTGGTCTGAGGTTTTTCAAACAATCTCATTAACTGTACAAGTTACCATACCCCTGGATCCTTTAGTATGTGTAATAGATGCTGAATTATATCAACCAGGAATTTGTATCATGGTTTTCCGTCTTTTGTATCTTGCTAAAAAAACGGATTGCTAAATATTGGATGTCATCCCCTCACCGACTACAAAACAATGGATAAACTATATTAACTCACTGCTTCTACGGAAACAGCCTACCTACTTCTAGGGTATATTGACATGAATATACTCACCTGTTTTATGTTGGTATGGTTATTATATAACGTGGGCATGAGGCACCTTTTCATAATCCACATCAGAACCAGGAACTGTATTTTTGGAGGGTCTCTAGGCAATTTTTTCATTGTTGTTGTAAGATGGTCCCCCACAATACATAGCAGATCCTTGCAGGGGTCTGTGTGCCATTTTTTATTTTTATACATTTTTTTTCCTTTCCTGAGTGCTGCTACAGCACTTTCTGTGCATCACAGAGATTAACCCCTTCACTGGAAGGATTGGGTCGCCCCCAGGAATGCTGTAAATAAACTGGGCATATAAAATTGTATTTAATTTACTTTATGTTTTTGCATGTATACATGTTTTCCAGGGTAGTACCCACCCCATTGTTATTTTTTGACACCCCCTTACCTCCCAATGTCATTTTAAATTCTACAGAATAATCTCTCATTGATTTCAAGTTCACCAAACAACCCTCAAACTTAAACCTGGGCAGTTTGACCCCTATCATCCTCCTTCATCCCTAGGGTTCAGAAACTGAGGAATTGATTAATATATTGTATAGGTAGACTAATAAGAACTGGCCAAGAAATTTGTAGGTGAAAGTCATTAACAAATTTCAGAAACATGGCTAGCACATTACTGTATGTAATCTGACTGACATAACCAGGTACTCATAAAGTCCCTCACATTTATTGAATTCTGTCCTCCATTCATCACTTTGCAAATAGGTATCAGGCTGCAGGCCCCATAGTGTGCATTGAGTGCATGCAATATTTCTGGATTTTATTTTCCTGTAAAATAATACACTCTGTTTTGATGTCTTACTTAAAATTTGCCTGTCAGCACAATATCTCTGGCTTTTTTTCTGTGAAATAAAACTGTAAATTAGACTTCAGGATTACAAACCCATCCTTCTGCCTCTAAAGCAACTCATAGTGGGCATGTACAAAACAATTTTATTGTATTTTTTCAGTGAAATAATATAATAAAATTAAATATAACTATACCTGCTTGGTAACCCCCCTCTTACATATGTCAGGATTTCTTTCACTGAAATTGTTCACTTTAATTTTGATTGCAAAATTTAACCACGAACCTGTACGTCGGTCTGAAGAAGTGGCTGTAGCTAGAAGCATCACCCTGGTACCATTTTTTAGAGCCGATGGTCGCCATTCTAATGATAATAACCGATGCGGCTCAGCAGCCTCTCGTCATTATCACAAGGAGCGGGAGAAGACATCCCCCATCCCCTCCCGCCACCTTCTGCTGCTCCGCCCGGGTCTCCTGTCCCACCGGGAGACCCAAGCAACAACCTGCCACGTCCGCCGGCTAGCTGAATCTTGATTTGACTTCCATCAGGTCTCTCATGTAGTAACCCAAAAGTGACATCACGACGTCACTTCCGGTTTACTCGGCTGCCAATGGTGCTGATTTTAAAAAAAAATGGCAGTATTTAAAAATGCAGATTTTGGCGTTTTGAATACTTTTATGTGCAAGGGAGGGATTTGGGGTCTTTTATTTGGGGACCCCATATCCCTCCATAAAGAGTACCTGTCACTGTCTATTATTGTCACAAAGGATGTTTACAGCAATAAATGTGGCCAGATTTTTTATTTTTTTTTTTGTAAAGGTACAGTGAAAAAATAAAAATGTAAATAACTAGGAAAAAAAATAAATTTAAAGTGCCCCCATCCTGGCATGCTCACACAGTATGAAATTTGAAAGGAAAAACACTAAACTTCACCTTCTTTCCTATTTTTACTTATGTACTTATTCCCTTGGTTTTCACATTTTCACCTTCGCATCCACACACATACTGTTTTCACTTCTATTTAGTGTTTTTCCTTCCAAATTTCATGTATAATTTTCTTCACTCACTTCACAGCCATGTCCACACATTTTTCAACCTTCTTCTAATTTTTTACTACATATTATTTCAAATACCATTATATTTTTCACTGACATTATATAAATAATACCATGTGATTTCATATACCACATACTTCCTTACCCAATTGATATAGTTACATGTCATCACTTATATTTTAATCTTCTTTACCTACTCTATAATCTTTTCCTTTCTTCAATTCTTTCCAATAAATTTTTCCAATTTTTTCTAATTTTTACTGATACAATATAGGTAATACCATGTGATTTTCTATACAACATACTCTTCTACTCATTCCATACAGGTATATGCTACTACTTATATTACTGCAATTTCTTCAATCCACATTTTTTCCTGTGTGTGGCGCTATTCGCTCTTTAACCCTGACCCTCTGCATCCTCAGCTCCCGTGGGAGGCATCTGGGTTTGTGTCTCACCGTCATTGCCAGCTACTGCCGGGGCCACCATGTAAGTTGTGAGACTGTGGGGGTTTCTCCCTCCCTCTCCCTTCCCCTTTCAGCTTCTAACGACCATCATGCTATGCAATGTTTTTATACGCATTTTTTGTCTATAGATATGGATCATACGCCTACTCTTGAATAAGTGGCGATACTAATCCACGAAACGCGTCAGTTACGGATGTTATGATTGTACTCAAACTACCTCTATGATTGTCTATTGTCATTATGTTTATCCTGTACACTATGATTATATGATATATGTATACAAACAATATATGTATACAAACAATAAATGTTATATTTTTGCCCTACCAGCCTTGTCACTGTCATGTCTCTCATATAAAGTCCCAACCTTCTGCCTTTTTGGCTTTTTTTCTAAATGAAATTAGGGATGGAGACGCATGGTCTATCCCACCATGCGCCTCAATTAAAGTCCCGCCTCCTCCCCCCCTTTCCCAATGAATTAGGGATGGAGAGACATGACTCTATTTGACAGGTCCACATACCTCTGCTCATTGTGCAGTGACTGTGTGCGATGACTTATGTCCCTTAGCCTCATATACCGTGTCATAACAGAATTTCTCTGGACCAGTTGGGGGCTTCACGTACTTGAGTCACACAGACAGGCTGATTTATACAATCCTTACTATGTCTGAGATATATGTAATAGTTGGAAATATGACTGTCATCAATTGCTGATTAGTGATTTACTTTTGTGGTTTGGCATGGATGCTCCGACATTGCTGGCTGGCTGGTGTGGCTCTTTCCCCTGTCTTTCCCGGGAGCTGCGATGTGTGCTGTATGCCCTCCCCCTCTCCCTAGGCTCTTTGAGTACAGGGGATCGGGTGGGCGGTGCCACCACGCATCGGCGCCACGTCCTGCGCCGGCGTGTGACGTCACTTTTGGTGCCGACACGCCGACGACTGCTTCACATTCCAGTGCATAAGAGGGAGCCCGCCGGACGGTCGGCATAGCCAGCCGTTCCCGCGGGTCCTATCTCATATATATATATGCACCGACGTGACGCTGGACACCATTGGATCGGCGGTCTTTGGCGGAAGCAAGGCACACTCCTTTATACTTCATTCCTGGGTACTCACCTTCTCACCTCTTTCACCTTCACCACTTGTTTTGGATTATGTAATATTTCTTTATCATTATTCACACTGTTGGTTTATCTTCTGGTTCTTGGTCAACCGGGGCTTTTCAACTTCACCTTCTTTCCTCTTTTTACTTTTGTACTTATTCCCTTGGTTTTCACATTTTCACCTTCTCATCCACACACATACTCTTTTCACTTCTATTTAGTGTTTTTCCTTCCAAATTTCATGTATAATTTTCTTCACTCACTTCACAGCCATGTCCACACATTTTTCTAATTTTTTACTACATATTATTTCAAATACCATTATATTTTTCACTGACATTATATAAATAATACCATGTGATTTCATATACCACATACTTCCTTACCCAATTGATATAGTTACATGTCATCACTTATATTTTAATCTTCTTTACCTACTCTATAATCTTTTCCATTCTTCAATTCTTTCCAATAAATTTTTCCAATTTTTTCTAATTTTTACTGATACAATATAGGTAATACCATGTGATTTTCTATACAACATACTCTTCTACTCATTCGATACAGGTATATGCTACTACTTATATTACCGCAATTTCTTCAATCTACATTTTTTCCTGTGTGTGGCGCTATTCGCTCTTACCGCTGACCCTCTGCGTCCTCAGCTCCCGTGGGAGGCATCTGGGTTTGTGTCTCACCGTCATTGCCAGCTACTGCCGGGGCCACCATGTAAGTTGTGAGGCTGTGGGGGTTTCTCCCTCCCTCTCCCTTCCCCTTTCAACTTCTAACGACCATCATGCTATGCAATGTTTTTATACGCATTTTTTGTCTATAGATATGGATCATACACCTACTCTTGAAGAAGTGGCGATACTAGTCCACGAAACGCGTCAGTTACGGATGTTATGATTGTACTCAAACAACCTCTATGATTGTCTATTGCTATGCTGGTTCTTTCAAGCTGGCTTGGGGACCATTCATCATTTGTACTATTTCAGTTTTTTTTTTTTATATATACCATACATTATGTTTATCCTGTACACTATGATTATATGATATATGTATACAAACAATAAATGTTATATTTTTGCCCTACCAGCCTTGTCACTGTCATGTCTCTCATATAAAGTCCAAACTGGGGAGACAGCTCCAGGTGAGACAGGAATCAGGTGCCGGTCGGATCCGCAATCCAAAATCACACGAAGCAAGAAGGAATGACCGCACTTCCGATAAAGTTGAAAAAACTGAGTATATTTATTCCACATCAAACGAATGGCAAGATATAAAACATACACGCTGTGAGTGCTGGACAAAACGGTAGACGCGTTTCACGACTAGATGTGTCGCTTACTCATTACCAAGTTCACTCTGGATGTGCACCCATACACGCAGCTGACACCAATTAGGTTCATCAAACTAGTTGTTCATTAGATAGCTGCTGGGAATCTAAGGCTTAATTGCACAGACAGAGTGACCCCAAAGAAAACCAAACCAAATAAAACACACTGTGCAAGAAAAATTGTACATGAATACAGATTAATTACAATCAGTATAATAAGTGAAATTGGTGTTAATAAGGAAAGATATAAACAATGATTGAAGCCCACATTGAATATTACAATCTATCTTTCATGTATATAGTAAAAACAAATGAAAAAATAGATAGATAAATAAATACATACAGGCTTTTGTGATAGAAGTCCTTGATTATTTATTAACACACAATTATTTTGCTTTTGATGATGTGTTTTACCTCCAAAGATGCGGGGCGGCGATGGGAGCCAAGTTCTCACCCTCCCTAGCCAATCTCTATATGGGTTGGTGGGAGAGGTCCCGCATCTTTGGAGGTAACAATTTATACAGGGATAATACTTTTTTATATTGTCGCTACATAGACGATTTACTATTTGTCTGTCACAGATCTGTCAATCTTGAATCATTTATATCGTTTTTGAACGACAATGAATTGAACCTTGCTTTTACGGGTCTTTCCAGCCCGGACAAAATTATGTTTTTGGACATAACTTTAAATCATGAAGGTGATAAAGTCACCTCCACCCTCTATAGAAAACCCCAGGCGGGCAATAGTCTATTGCATGCCAAATCAGGGCATCCCCTTCACACCATAAAAGGAATACCTGTGGGACAGTTCCTTAGACTCAGGAGAATTTGTAGTGACATTGACTCCTTTAAAACGGAATCGTTCTCTCTATACCAGAGATTTCTCCAGAGAGGCTATCCCAGATGGATGCTGGATAGAGCTTACCATCTAGCCCTTGCGAGGAATCGTACTGATCTCTTACAACTTACAACGTCCAGTCACACACCATCAAATCATGAGTCCAATTCCAATCTCCCACAAGTGCCAACAAAAAAGAGATCATTTAGGCATAAAAAGAAAAACATTAAAAAAGATAAATCCATACCTTCTGTTACATTGGCACTTCCCTATAGTCTAGAATTTAATGATATAAAATCCATAATTAGAAAACATCTACCTATTTTACATTTAGACCATGCATGTGATGAGATTTTGAGGAGAGGCGTTAATATTGTAGCCAAGAGAGCGGCCACACTGGGAAGTACATTATCCCCTAGTTTGTTTTATACAAGAACCATGTCCTCATCACAAACGTGGTTACACTGCAGGGGCAATTACAGATGTGGGGCACAGGACTGTGTTACTTGTCCCCACATTCTAAAAAAAAAACATTTTCAATCATTCATCAGTGGCAGGAATTTTAAACTTAACAAACTTTTTAACTGCAATACCGAATATATTATATATTTGATTACCTGCAAGAAATGTCTAACACAGTATGTAGGTAGAACTACTAGGAGACTGAAGGATAGATTTAGGGAACACCTAAGCGACATTCATTGCCTCAAATCAACAAATGTCGCCCGCCATTTCAACGATCTACATGAAGGGGACATCTCCCTGGTTATGGTTCAGGTCATTGAAAAAATCCTAAAACCCAAGAGAGGAGGAGACATTTTCCAGATACTCTGTAAAAGAGAGGTTTTCTGGATATTTCTGGACAGATCGGACCCTGGACTGACATTTTTGACACTTTTGGCGTTACCAGTGACATTACTACAGTAATCAGTGCTATACATATGCACTGTTACTGTAAAATTACACTGGTAGTGAAGGGGTTAACTTTATTTGGGAGGGAGGGGTGGTGTGTGTCCCTAGGGGCGTGATTCTTACTGTGATTGGCTGTGGCTTGAGGTGTAGGAACAGTGATCAACGGTCCTACATAGTAGAACCGTAGGATCACTGTTCTTACACAGGGGAGAATGACAGGCGGCTTGTTTACATCAGCCGCCTGCCTTTCTACCGCTGTCATGGATGATCGCAAGTGACCGGCGGACATCGGGTCCGCCGGGCACACGTGCGGGGGGGTCTGTGACTGAGCGGGAGCGCGCCTCCGGCGGCGCGCGCTCGCTCCCCAGAGCCTCACAGGCTAGTGACGTACCCATACGTCACTTTGCCTGTGAGGGGCTGACCGCCGCAGTATATGTACTTGCGGTGGTCGGCAAATGGTTAAAATGATTAAATATACGATTATTAATTAATATTGTCATTTGAGAATTTCTGAGTTTTTTATCTTCTATGTTTTTGTGACATTGGTGACCACTAATTAGTGAGTAGATGTATCCCCATTTACATTTATGTAGTAGGAATGTATGCAACAGATGATTTCAAGTGTATTTATGGGCAAATATGTTGCATAACTGGCCATTATTTATGAGGATAAATGACATCAAATATCCTCCCTTATGTGTTGATTCAATACACGGGACACTTTTCAAGTTACTCAGGTTATAATTTACACTAAGTTATGTGGTAGATTATTTGTATCTACCATGGAGGGGTTAATTGAACTGACGGATAACAGGTGGAAACTTTGATTTGGCCACATAGGGGTTAATTGTATTGACAGACAATGCGTAGTGTCTAGATGATGTGGCGCAAGCCGTGAAGGGGTGTGCATACTCGTAACAAAAGGAGGATATTTAGATCCAGTCGCCGCGCCTGTGATGAAGTCGGAAGTGACAAAAAGCGTTGGGGCATGGCTACATGGCTACCAGAGGAGACAACGGGATGTGCATCTGACAACGTCCATCGGTGGTGAGATATGATATGACAGGAGTTGTTTGTGATCCACATGTGTAAATGCCTGAATTGTTTTAAATAATAAATGCACTTGATGGTTTTTAGTTACCATGCCATTGGAGGTTTCCCTTTTGGTTTCGCATGACACTTGAACCACTACATTGTGCGGAGTGAGAACTTTGACATCTACCTTGGAGTTGATTAACTATAGCTGGTTTGCCGACCATGAGAGTTGAAGGTTATTGTAGCTGGTGAGTTTTCATCCATGGGGAGAGGGATCACCTATTGCACGTGAGGTGGTGTTTGAAAGTGGAAATTTTGAATAAGAAGGACTTCACCTACTTTATCATTTATAGAGCTTTGGCACAACATCAGCACAAAGACATCACTGGGTGTTTCACTCTATTTTGACTTTATTTAATATCACAACAGTTCTAATGAATATCATTTTTGTTTTTATCACAGCACTACCTGTTAAGAGTGATACACTGTCATTTTTTCTTTAAAATATTATGCAAAGTGGTTGGAGGGAAGCTTCAGAATGACAAAGATGTTTTATTATATATTATGTGAGCAGACTGCAATTCCACTTTAACCGCACAGTAATAAAGGGGCTGTGAGTAGTGTTGAGCGAACACGGACTGTATTATTCGTGTTCGTACTGAATAATTGGATTTTTGTTACCCGAACACGAACACGGACACTTTACTGTATATTCGGGTAAAAATCCGTATTCGGTCGTTTTATTTCCGGGTTTTGCATGCTTTGGCGCTCTTTTCATGGCGGGCTTTCAACAGCCAATCAACAATCGTTTAAATGGTGTGCCTTAAGCCATCCCAGCCATGCCTGCAAATGTCTCAGTAGCTGTGATTGGCCGTCTGAAGCATGTGACCAAGTCTTTATAAGTTCGAGGCAGCCGCAGCGGCGTCATTATGCTGCTTAGATCAGGGACAGAGCACACATCAACGTGCTGGCTGCTGATTAGGGAAAGATAGGCAGCAAAAAAACATTTGTGTCCGGATAGAATTGAGGGACAGGTCGGAGTGTTTAGGCAGGGCGAGTTGTAGGCATTTTAGGGATAGAGTCTGCTGAATTATAGGGTCAGTGTGTTCTACAAACTACAATCGATATTGCTGTGTGGGGTGGGGTCTGCACTTAGTTCTCCTGATCTACGATCTCTTCTCAATCCTGTTAGGGACAGAGTCTGCTGAATTTTAGGGAAAGTGTGTTCTACAAACTACAATCGATATTGCTGTGTGGTGTGGGATAGGAGATAGGCAGGTGTCAGTGATCCACATCCATTTTTCTGTGTGTGGGCTGCAGTGAACACAATCTTTTTGGGGTGCAGTGAACACAATCCTTTTGGAGTGCAGTGAACAAAATCTTTGTGGGGTGCAGTGAACAAAACCTTTGTGGGGGTACAGTGAACACAATCTTTGTGGGGTGCAGTGAAGACAATCCTTGTGGGGTGCAGTGAAGACAATCCTTGTGGGGTGCAGTGAACAAAATCTTTGGGGGGGTACAGTGAACACAATCTTTGTGGGGTGCAGAGAAGACAATCCTTGTGGGGTGCAGTGAACAAAATCTTTGGGGGGGTACAGTGAACACAATCTTTGTGGGGTGCAGTGAACAAAACCTTTGTGGGGTGCAGTGAACACAATCTTTGTGGGGTGCAGTGAAGACAATCCTTGTGGGGTGCAGTGAAGACAATCCTTGTGGGGTGCAGTGAACAAAATCTTTGGGGGGTACAGTGAACACAATCTTTGTGGGGTGCAGTGAACAAAACCTTTGTGGGGTACAGTGAACACAATCTTTGTGGGGTGCAGTGAACAAAACCTTTGTGGGGTACAGTGAACACAATCTTTGTGGGGTGCAGTGAAGACAATCCTTTTGGAGTGCAGTGAACACAATCTTTGTGGGGTACAGTGAACACAATCTTTGTGGGGTGCAGTGAACAAAACCTTTGTGGGGTACAGTGAACACAATCTTTGTGGGGTGCAGTGAACACAATCTTTGTGGGGTACAGTGAACAAAACCTTTGTGGGGTGCAGTGAACACAACCTTTGTGGGGTACAGTGAACACAATCTTTGTGGGGTGCAGTGAACAAAACCATTGTGGGGTACAGTGAACACAATCTTTGTGGGGTACAGTGAACACAATCTTTGTGGGGTGCAGTGAACAAAACCTTTGTGGGGTACAGTGAACACAATCTTTGTGGGGTGCAGTGAACAAAACCTTTGTGGGGTACAGTGAACACAATCTTTGTGGGGTGCAGTGAAGACAATCCTTTTGGAGTGCAGTGAACAAAATCTTTGTGGGGTACAGTGAACACAATCTTTGTGGGGTGCAGTGAACAAAATCTTTGTGGGGTACAGTGAACACAATCTTTGTGGGGTGCAGTGAAGACAATCCTTGTGGGGTGCAGTGAAGACAATCCTTGTGGGGTGCAGTGAACAAAATCTTTGGGGGGTACAGTGAACACAATCTTTGTGGGGTGCAGTGAACAAAACCTTTGTGGGGTACAGTGAACACAATCTTTGTGGGGTGCAGTGAACAAAACCTTTGTGGGGTACAGTGAACACAATCTATTTGGGGGGTGCAGTGAAGACAATCCTTTTGGAGTGCAGTGAACACAATCTTTGTGGGGTACAGTGAACACAATCTTTGTGGGGTGCAGTGAACAAAACCTTTGTGGGGTACAGTGAACACAATCTTTGTGGGGTGCAGTGAACACAATCTTTGTGGGGTGCAGTGAACAAAACCTTTGTGGGGTGCAGTGAACACAACCTTTGTGGGGTACAGTGAACACAATCTTTGTGGGGTGCAGTGAACAAAACCTTTGTGGGGTACAGTGAACACAATCTTTGTGGGGTGCAGTGAACACAATCTTTGTGGGGTGCAGTGAACACAACCTTTGTGGGGTACAGTGAACACAATCTTTGTGGGGTGCAGTGAACAAAACCTTTGTGGGGTAAAGTGAACACAATCTTTGTGGGGTACAGTGAACACAATCTTTGTGGGGTGCAGTGAACAAAACCTTTGTGGGGTACAGTGAACACAATCTTTGTGGGGTGCAGTGAAGA
The DNA here is from genome assembly GCF_965119305.1 of Pelophylax lessonae. Lineage (NCBI taxonomy): Eukaryota > Metazoa > Chordata > Amphibia > Anura > Ranidae > Pelophylax > Pelophylax lessonae. The sequence goes on along the minus strand of NC_138769.1, from coordinate 497,880,663 downwards.
CAATCCTTTTGGAGTGCAGTGAACACAATCTTTGTGGGGTACAGTGAACACAATCTTTGTGGGGTGCAGTGAACAAAACATTTGTGGGGTGCAGTGAACAAAACCTTTGTGGGGTACAGTGAACACAATCTTTGTGGGGTGCAGTGAACACAATCTTTGTGGGGTGCAGTGAACACAACCTTTGTGGGGTGCAGTGAACAAAACCTTTGTGGGGTACAGTGAACACAATCTTTGTGGGGTACAGTGAACACAAACTTTGTGGGGTGCAGTGAACAAAACCTTTGTGGGGTACAGTGAACACAATCTTTGTGGGGTGCAGAGAAGACAATCCTTTTGGGGTGCAGTGAACACAAACTTTGTGGGGTACAGTGAACACAATCTTTGTGGGGTGCAGTGAACACAATCTTTGTGGGGTGCAGTGAACAAAACCTTTGTGGGGTGCAGTGAACACAATCTTTGTGGGGTGCAGTGAAGACAATCCTTGTGGGGTGCAGTGAAGACAATCATTGTGGGGTGCAGTGAAGACAAACAATCCTTGTGGGGTGCAGTGAACAAAATCTTTGGGGGGTACAGTGAACACAATCTTTGTGGGGTGCAGTGAACAAAACCTTTGTGGGGTACAGTGAACACAATCTTTGTGGGGTGCAGTGAACAAAACCTTTGTGGGGTACAGTGAACACAATCTTTGTGGGGTGCAGTGAAGACAATCCTTTTGGAGTGCAGTGAACACAATCTTTGTGGGGTACAGTGAACACAATCTTTGTGGGGTGCAGAGAAGACAATCCTTTTGGGGTGCAGTGAACACAATCTTTGTGGGGTACAGTGAACACAATCTTTGTGGGGTGCAGTGAACAAAACCTTTGTGGGGTACAGTGAACACAATCTTTGTGGGGTGCAGTGAACAAAACCTTTGTGGGGTACAGTGAACACAATCTTTGTGGGGTACAGTGAACACAATCTTTGTGGGGTACAGTGAACACAATCTCATACTTCTGAAGCTTTGAGGGTGCTGCCTGTTCTATACTCCTCCTCCTCCTCCTCATCCATCCTTTTAGGTGTACAAACAATAGTAATTGGGGCCTAGTGTGCTTCTGTACGTGTGAAAAACATACACTTTTTTTGATCATATTTCCTATTCCGTTATTCAATAAAAACCTTTGGGGCTCAATTAAATTGCGGAATAGTCTGTGTCGGTACGTGTGAGATCCACCTTTCCAAGTTTTTGGGGTTCATCTCATACTTCTGAAGCTTTGAGGGTGCTGCCTGTTCTATACTCCTCCTCCTCCTCTTCCTTATCCATCCTTTTAGGTGTACAAACAATAGTAATTGGGGCCTAGTGTGCTTCTGTACGTGTGAAAAACATACACTTTTTTTTGATCATATTTCCTATTCCGTTATTCAATAAAAACCTTTGGGGCTCAATTAAATTGCGGAATAGTCTGTGTCGGTACGTGTGAGATCCACCTTTCCAAGTTTTTGGGGTTCATCTCATACTTCTGAAGCTTTGAGGGTGCTGCCTGTTCTATACTCCTCCTCCTCCTCTTCCTCATCCATCCTTTTAGGTGTACAAACAATAGTAATTGGGGCCTAGTGTGCTTCTGTAAGTGTGAAAAACATACGCTTTTTTTTGTCATATTTCCTATTCCGCTATTCAATAAAAACCTTTGGGGCTCAATTAAATTGCGGAATAGTCTGTGTCGGTACGTGTGAGATCCACCTTTCCAAGTTTTTGGGGTTCATCTCATACTTCTGAAGCTTTGAGGGTGCTGCCTGTTCTATACTCCTCCTCCTCCTCTTCCTCATCCATCCTTTTAGGTGTACAAACAATAGTAATTGGGGCCTAGTGTGCTTCTGTACGTGTGAAAAACATACACTTTTTTTTGATCATATTTCCTATTCCGCTATTCAATAAAAACCTTTGGGGCTCAATTAAATTGCGGAATAGTCTGTGTCGGTACGTGTGAGATCCACCTTTCCAAGTTTTTGGGGTTCATCTCATACTTCTGAAGCTTTGAGGGTGCTGCCTGTTCTATACTCCTCCTCCTCCTCCTCCTCCTCATCCATCCTTTTAGGTGTACAAACAATAGTAATTGGGGCCTAGTGTGCTTCTGTACGTGTGAAAAACATACACTTTTTTTTGATCATATTTCCTATTCCGCTATTCAATAAAAACCTTTGGGGCTCAATTAAATTGCGGAATAGTCTGTGTCTGTATGTGTGAGATCCACCTTTCCAAGTTTTTGGGGTTCATCTCATACTTCTGAAGCTTTGAGGGTGCTGCCTGTTCTATACTCCTCCTCCTCCTTCTCCTCATCCATCCTTTTAGGTGTACAAACAATAGTAATTGGGGCCTAGTGTGCTTCTGTACGTGTGAAAAACATACACTTTTTTTTGATCATATTTCCTATTCCGCTATTCAATAAAAACCTTTGGGGCTCAATTAAATTGCGGAATAGTCTGTGTCGGTACGTGTGAGATCCACCTTTCCAAGTTTTTGGGGTTCATCTCATACTTCTGAAGCTTTGAGGGTGCTGCCTGTTCTATACTCCTCCTCCTCCTCTTCCTCATCCATCCTTTTAGGTGTACAAACAATAGTAATTGGGGCCTAGTGTGCTTCTGTACGTGTGAAAAACATACACTTTTTTTTGATCATATTTCCTATTCCGCTATTCAATAAAAACCTTTGGGGCTCAATTAAATTGCAGAATAGTCTGTGTCGGTACGTGTGAGATCCACCTTTCCAAGTTTTTGGGGTTCATCTCATACTTCTGAAGCTTTGAGGGTGCTGCCTGTTCTATACTCCTCCTCCTCCTCATCCATCCTTTTAGGTGTACAAACAATAGTAATTGGGGCCTAGTGTGCTTCTGTACGTGTGAAAAACATACACTTTTTTTTGATCATATTTCCTATTCCGCTATTCAATAAAAACCTTTGTGGCTCAATTAAATTGCGGAATAGTCTGTGTCGGTACGTGTGAGATCCACCTTTCCAAGTTTTTGGGGTTCATCTCATACTTCTGAAGATTTGAGGGTGCTGCCTGTTCCATACTCCTCTTCCTCATCCTCCCTTTAGGGTAGGAAAAAATTTAATCGGGCCTAGTCTGTGTTTGTACGTGTGAGATACACAGTTTTTTATCCTATTCCGCTATTCAATACACACCCTTTTGGTGTAAAAAACATTAAATTGCGGCATAGTTTGCATATTTGACTGTGAGATACACCCGTGCGATACTGTTGTTCTTTTGTTCCTCTATTCAATAAAGACCTTTCTAGGGCAAGATCTTAAATTTCAGAAATATGAGGAGAGCGTCAAATAGGGGCCGTGGCCTGGGTCGTGGTGGTGCTGCTGCTAGAGCTCCTGTTGCAAGGAGAGGACGTGGTCGATCTGTGCCAGCTACACGCACAAGTGAAACACCTTCCTCAAGTGTGAGTAGGCGACAGAACCTGCATCAGTATTTGGTAGGGCATCATACGCCTCTAGAAGTGATGAGGCCAGAACACAGAGAGGCGATAGTAGATTGGTTTGCTGCTGACAGTGCCTCCAGTTCCTTCACATTGTCTCCCACCCAGTCTACTGCAGAAAGGTCAGAGTTGGCACCTGCAGCCAATGTCCAACCGTCTTTCACCTCACCCCCTTGCAAATCAGGCAAGCAGTCTGAGCCCCAAGCCATAGAGCAGTCTCTTATTCTTTTTGAGGACTCTGTCAGCAGGGTTTCCCAGGGCCATCCACCTAGCCCTGCCCCAGAAGTGGAAGAGATTGAGTGCAGCGATGCCCAACCACTTATTTCTCAAGATGAGTACATGGAAGGACCATCACAGCACGTCTCCGATGATGACGAAACGCAGGTGCCAACTGCTGCGGCGTTCAGCATTGTGGAGACCGACAGGGAGGGCAGGGGTGAAGACTGGGTGGAAGATGATGTGGAGGACGATGAGGTCCTCGACCCCACATGGAATGAAGGTCATGCAGGTGACCTGAGTAGCTTGGAGGAAGAGGCGGTGGTCGCACAGAGCCACCAGCACAGCAGAAGAGGGAGCAGGGTGCAGAAGCAGGGCGGCCCTGCCCTAGACACTACGCCTGCTACTGCCCAACGCAGCAAGGGAACGAGCGCACCAAAGTCAGCTCAAAAGAGTTCTCTAGCGTGGAAGTTCTTTAGAAAATGTGCTGATGACAGGACATGAGTGGTTTGCACCCTGTGCAATCAGAGCCTGAAGCAAGGCATTAACCTTCTCAACCTGAGCACAACCTGCATGATCAGGCATCTAAGTGCAAAGCACGAGCTGCAGTGGAGTACACACCTTCAAAACCAAGAAACGTCTCTGGCTCATCCTGCTTCCTCTTCTGCTGCAGTCTCGGCCGCTCCAGCCACCTCTGTAGTCATACCGGCACCTGCCACCCCGCAAACAGACGATCTGTCAGCAACACCACCACCTGGGTCACCAACAACCATCTCCACAATGTCCCGTGGAAGCGTTCAGCTTTCCATCTCCCAAACACTTGAGAGGAAGAGGAAGTACCCCCCTACCCACCCGCGATCCCTGGCCCTGAATGCCAGCATTTCACAATTATTGGCCTTTGAAATGCTGTCATTCCGTCTGGTGGAGACGCCCAGTTTTAAAAAGCTTATGTCGGTGGCTGTCCCACAGTACGTCGTGCCCAGCCGCCACTACTTTTCCAGGCAAGCCATCCCTTCCCTGCACAACCAAGTGGGGGAAAAAATCAGGTGTGCACTGCGCAACGCCATCTGTGCCAAGGTCCACCTAACTACCGATACGTGGACCAGTAAGCACGGTCAGGGGCGTTATATCTCCCTAACGGCACACTGGGTAAATGCAGTGGCGGATGGGCCTGAGGCGGATAGCAATTTGGCACATGTCCTTCCACCACCGAGGATTTCAGGGCGCTTCAGTTTGCCTCCTGTTCCTAACTCATCCTACTCCGCTACCTCATCCTCTACCGCCTCCTCATCCGGACAGCGTAATACCTTCACCACCAACTTCAGCACGGCCAGGGCTAAACGACAGCAGGCAGTTTTACAACTTGCCTGTTTGGGGGACAAACCACACACCGCGCAGGAGTTGTGGAGGAGCATGGAACAGCAGACAAATGAGTGGTTGCTGCCAGCGAGCCTCAAGCCCGGCCTGGTGGTGTGCGATAATGGGCGAAATCTCATAGCAGCTCTGGGCCTAGGCGGTTTGACGTACATCCCTTGCCTGGCGCATGTGCTGAATTTGGTGGTGCAGAGGTTCCTTAAAAACTACCCCGATATGTCAGAGCTGCTGCAGAAAGTGCGGGCCGTCTGTGCGCACTTTCGGCGTTCTCACCCTGCTGCTGCTCGCCTGGCAGGGCTGCAGCGTAACTTCGGCCTTCCCGCTCACCGCCTCATATGTGACGTGCCCACAAGGTGGAACTCCACCTTGCACATGCTGCAAAGACTGTGCGAGCAGCAGCAGGCCATAGTGGAGTTTCAGCTGCAGCACGCACGCGTGAGTCGCTCTGCGGAACAGCACCACTTCACCACCAATAACTGGGCCTCCATGCGAGACCTGTGTGCCTTGTTGCGCTGTTTTGAGTACTCCACCAACATGGCCAGTGGCAATGACGCCGTTCTCAGCTTAACTATCCCACTTCTATGCCTCCTTGAAAAAACAATTCGGGCGATGATGGAAGAGGATGTGGCACAGGATGAGGAGGAGGAGGAGGAGGATGAAGAGGTAACATTTCAAAGGCTTTCAGGGCAGTCATTCGCAAGGGGCTCCGAGGGTGGGTTCCTGCACACACAAACGCCAGGGACACAATTGTCCAGCAGGGGCACAGTTCTGGAGGATGAGGAGGATGAGGAGGAGGAGGAGCTGGAGGAGGAGATGGAACCATGTTCACAGCAGGGTGGCACCCAGGCCAGCTCATGGCCATCACTGGTGCGTGGCTGGGGGGATACAGAGGACACGGACGATACACCTCCCACAGAGGACAGCCTTTCGTCGCCTCTGGGCAGCCTGGCACACATGAGCGATTACATGCTGCAGTGTCTCCACAACGACCGCCGAGTTGCCCACATTCTAACTTGTGCTGATTACTGGGTGGCCACGCTGCTGGATCCCCGTTACAAGGACAACGTACCGTCCTTAATTCACTCACTGGAGCGCGATCGCAAGATGCGCGAGTACAAGCGCACGCTGGTAGACGCGATGCTGCTGGCATTCCCATCTGACAGCGGGGCCACAGTGGAAGCACAAGGCAGAGGAGGAGGAGGAGGAGGTCGCCAACTCAACCAGGGCACCGCCAGCACCTCAGAAGGCAGGGTTAGCATGGCCGAAATGTGGAAAAGCTTTGTCAGCACGCCACAACAAACAGCAGCACCAGCAGCTCACATGGAACGTCTTAGCAGGAGGCAGCATTTTACCAACATGGTGGAGCAGTATGTGTGCACACGCCTACATGTAGTGAATGAGGGGTCTGCCCCCTTCAACTTCTGGGTCTCCAAATTGGGCACATGGCCTGAGCTTGCCCTTTACGCCTTGGAGGTGCTGGCGTGCCCTGCAGCCAGTGTATTATCTGAACGGGTATTTAGCACGGCTGGGGGTGTTATAACAGACAAGCGCAGCCGCCTGTCCAGAGACAATGTGGACAAGCTCACGTTCATTAAAATGAACCAGGCATGGATCCCACGGGACTTTTCCGTACCTTGTGCAGAATAGCAATGGATACCGACCTTACCCAGCCATTGTTCCATTTTTGCTCTTTCTCACTCTTTTGGGGTGTACCCTCATTTAAAATTTGTGAAAAGAAGCAGTGTTGGCTACCTCGTCCTCCTCCTCAGGGCCAGATTAACGTAGGGGCTATTGGAGCTGCAGCTCCATGCAGGCCCCTACCTTTTATATAGGCCCCGGGTTGGCCATATTCACTGTGACCGCTCTTCTGTCACTTGTAAACACAGAAGTCTGGCTTCTATGCTCGCTTCCCCAGGCAGCACCCTCAGAACCTCCCCACACAGCGCGAAGGCCGGACAAGGAGGGACAGTTGCCGATGCATGGATGTGTTTATGGGCTTCAGAGACAGCATCCCATGTTGAATTAGGCATGCATGGCTGCACCCTTCCTCCTCTGGGTGCATGCCAAGGCACGGCCCTTAAGGCCCTTCAAAATCCTCAGCACCAAGACCATGATGCTCTTAATCCGGCCCTGGTCCTCCTCCACCGCCGCTTCCACCTACACCGCCCATAGGTGTGCGCAGCCTATTGCATTAGGGTGTGCACCCCAAAGTTGAAATACACATGCATGTGTTTGCCTACATGTACATGGCCCCGATACATTACTCTCCCTGCTGGCAAAGAGAAATAGAGCAGAGCAGGTGCGAGGGAGATCTTTCCCATCTCCTCACTGGCAAACAGAGCGATAATGCTATGTGCCCTAGGTGATTAGGGTGTGCCCAGGTACACCAGGCACACCCTGTGCGCACGCCTATGACACCGCCACATCCACCACCACCTCAACCTCCCTCCTACTCCATATGGGCCTCGTCCTTCAGAAATGAAGAACATTGTTTTATTTTTCTGTTTTTTTTTTGTTGTTTTAAGTTATTTCCCTATCCACATTTGTTTGCAGAGCACTTGCCATGCTCTTAACTACGTTTTGCTGCCATTTGCAGCACTCTAGCCCTTTCCATTGGTGTTTTAGAGCCATTTTAGTGCCTTAAAGTTCGGGTCCCCATTGACTTCAATGGGGTTCGGTGTCCGGGAAAAGTTCGGTAAAAGTCCGGGACACGGACCCGGACTTTTTTTTAAAGTTCGGCCGAACCCGTCGAACACGGACATCTAGGTGTCCGCTCAACCCTAGCTGTGAGTTCATTAGCAGACGTAAACAGTTTACCTGCAGACCTCAACTTATTCACATACCTTATTTAAATAGTTTTATTTTTTTTACTAGTAATGGCAGTGATCTGCGGTTTTTAGTGGGACTGCAACATTATGGTGGACAGATCAGACCCCCAACTGACATTTTTGACACTTTTGGGGGGACCAGTGACATTACTACAGTAATCAGTGCTAAAAATATGCACTGTTACTGTAATGACACTGGCAGGGAAGGGGTTAAACACAGTAGTGATCAAAGGGTTAGGTGTGAACCTAGGGGAGTGTTTTCTAACTGTATGGGGGATGGGCTTGTGAAATGACCACAGAGACCTGTGATCCTATATAGAAGGATCACAGGTGCTCTGTGATAATTTCTGAGAGAAGAACGGTCAGCTGTGTTTACAACAGCTGACCTTCCTTCTCTCTCAGCGGGGAGCGATCAGAGATGCCCGGCTGCAATGACGGCCGCCAGTCCCATTGATTGGCACCCCCGCTGCATAGAGGGGGCAGAAGTGCGCCACTAGCGGCGTGTGCCTGCCCCCAAACACCGCACACATGACCAACGTAGTGCTACGTTGTTTCGCGCAGCCAAGCCAGCCTGCTGCAGTGAAACTGTGGCGGGCGGTCAGCAAGTGGTTAAAGGCTTGCCAGATCTGCTTTTTAGAGGCTGAAGAGTGGGAAATTTGAGTGGAGAGTGATAAACAGTTTTGCTTTAGACTGCTGGTGATTGTTGTGTTTGCCCTTTTTGGTGTTTTATTAGGGGGTCTTTACTTGCAGTTTTTTTCTACACCTGTTCTGTTACTTTTTAAATAGCCTTTTATTTTCTTTCTTTCCTTCCTTCTGACTTCTAATTAAGGGGAGTGGTTAATTGGTCACAGATGCTTCATATAACTTTCTGTAGGACACATTCCTGAGCTTGCCACCTTTTTGCTTGCTGGATCTCTGACCAAGTGGACCTTGACTAATGGGCCATACACACTATAAGATTTTCTGAAGACTTTTTCCTTTAGACTTACCAAAACCATAAATTATAAGGTCAAACCTAAACACTTTCAATTTGTATGCAATCTGGCAGGCCCTTGCACTACATAGAAAAGGTAAATCTGAAGGAAATCTAACCACAAAAGTTGGATAGTGGTGAGTTGAAAACCAGAGTTTAAAACAGATTATGATAGGAGTCTCCAGACCAGTAAGTAACATCTGAAATGTTCTATTAGTTGTATTATTGTTGTAACCGGGAAAATGTGTGCTAGCAAGATTGAAGGTTTTGTGCAGTGCACAGTGTGCCGCATGTATACAATAACTGAGCAACTGCTCCAGGATGGATACAGCTGCGACATATGTGAGTGGGTTGCCCTTCTGGAAGTTCACATTAGAGATCTGGAGGAGCAAATTACAACACTGGGCAGAATTGACAACCTTGAAAGGGGTCCTCTGCTCGCTAAGCAGGTGGCAAGTGGGGTTAATGGGGAGGGTGGAGGGTTAAGTCAGGATTATCAGGTAGGAAGATGGGTTAATACAGTCAGAGGGAGTGGTAGGAGCTCACAGAAAAGGAAGGCCAGCCCTGGGTGTGAGCACCCTAACAGATTTGCAAGGTTGGGTGAAGATGTAGGGGTCGCAAGCTCAGAGGTGAGAGCCCTAGATGTCACTGCTATACCTAACAGCTGGGAGAGCAGCCCATCTAGTAGGGGTGGTGAGGGTATTTCAGGTAGGCCTAGACAGTTGGTGATAATAGGGGATTCTATAATCAGAAGGGCTGATAGATGAATTTGTCGTCAGGACCGCCTCAACCGAATGGCTTGCTGTCTCCCTGGTGCCAGGGTTCAGCATGTGTTGGACTGGGTTGATAAGTTATTGGGAGGGGCTGGGCATGACCCAGCTGTCCTGGTCCACATTGGAACCAATGATAGAATATATGGAAGGAGGGGGCTCCTTCAGAACCACATTAATGAACTAGGCTGAAAGCTGAAGGGAAGGACCTCTAAGGTGATAGTCTCTGAAATATTGCCTGTGCCATGCACAGCACAGGGGAGATGGGGGGGATTAGAAAGTTGAATGCATGGCTAAAGACCTGGTGTAAGAAGGAGGGATTTGGGTTTTTAGAGCACTGGACTCCCTTTTCAGTGGGGTGCAACCAATATGCTCCAGATGGTTTGCACTGAAATGGAATGGGGTTCTGTTGTCCTGGGGGAAAGGTTTATGGGAAGGCTGGAGGAGTATTTAAACTAGGATTGAGAGGGAGGGTGAATTTGATTATAATGGGGCAAAAAGATCAGACAGGGGTCAGTCCCTATTGGTGGGTGGAATGGGGAAAGATTAGGGGATAGCTATGGCAGAGGATAAGAAGGTTCCCATGTTACAAACAACCATTGGAAATGGTACTATTTGTACCAAAATAAAAATGATGCAAAATAAGTGTGCAAGATGTGACAATGAATTAAACAGTTTGTTCACCAATGCCAGAAGTCTGCCAAGCAAGATAGTGAGTTGGAAGTTTTAGTGCACGAGGAGAACTATGATTTAATTGGTATTGCTGAATCTTGGCTTTATTCTTCACATGACTGGGCTATTAATGATCCTGGCTATGCTCACTTTCAGAAAGACAGGGTAAAATGGAGGGGTGGTGGTGTCTGTCTGTATGTGAGAAGTGATCCAAAGTGAGTGTAAAAGAGGACCTAGTTGATGGAGAGTGTGATGAGTCTGAAGCAATACGGATGGAAATATACATGGGTGTGCATAATACCAAGATTATCATTGGAGTTTGTTATAGACCTCCCAGTATTAATGAGGAGGTGGAGACTCAGCTCCTGGCACAGATAGAAAGGGCTGCAAGGATGGGAAAGTGATAATAACGGGGGATTTTAACTACCCAGACATTGACTGCAGTAATGGCACTGCTGGAACAGTTAAAGGGCAAAAATGTGCCGCACAGTGGTGTAGTGGTTAGCACTTTCACCTAGCAGCAAGAGGGTCACTGGTTCGAATCCCAACCACGACACTACCTGCCTGGAGTTTGCATGTTCTCCCTGTGCCTGCGTGGGTTTCCTCCCAAAGACATGCTGGTAGGTTAATTGGATCCTGTATAAAAAAAAAAAAGTTGTCCCTACTATGTATGTATGAATGTGAGTTAGGGACCTTAGATTGTACACTCCTTGAGGGCAGGGACTGATGTGAAAGTGTAATGTATATGTAAAGCGCTGCGTAAATTGACAGCGCTATATAAGTACCTGAAATAATAATAATAAAAATGTATCAACCTATTGCAAGGCAATTTTATGGTACAGTTTATTCAGGTCCCGACTAGAAATGATGCTCTGTTGGACCTGGTAATCTTAAACCATGCAGAGCTTATTACTAATGTAAAAGAACATCTGGGTAGCAGTGACCATAATATGATTTCATTTAATGTTAGCTGTAAGCAACAAACTCATACAGGAAATACAAAATCACTTAACTTTAAGAGAGCAAATTTTCCAAGGATGAGGGCTGCTTTAAGACTTAAACTGGGAAGCATCGATGAACACAGAACGGAAATGGAAATTCTTCAAAAAGGCTGTATGCAAACTCACGGAAAAAAAAAAATTCCCATCGGCAATATGTTTAAAAGGCTAAAAATAAAATATATGTGGCTCACGGCCAAAGTTAAAAAAGCTATCAATAATAAGAAAAGAGCTTTTAAAAAAATATAAAAATAAAGGAACACTATCATTGTTTAATTGTTACAAAGAATATAACAGAATATGTAAAAGGAAAATCAAGGATGCAAAAAATAAAAATGAACTATAGATTGCAAAAGATAGTAGGACAAACCCCAAAGAATTCTTCAAATATATTAATAGTAAATAGGTCAGGTCTGAGCATGTAGGCCCTTTACAAAATAATCTGGAGTGGGTGACTGGGGACAAAGAGAAGGCAAATTTATCAAATACCTTCTTCAGTTCTGTGTATACAAAGGAGCATGGGGAACTCAAGACCATAATGAGGATGGTATTGACACAGCCCCACATGATCCACAATGGCTCAAAAGTGATATGATCCATAAATATTTAGACAGAATAAAGGTGGATATCCCCCCCACAACCCTCCCCTCCTTACCCTACTTTTTTCCTTGCCTGTCAACCCAGCCCCCCCCCACTCGGCCCCTGGCGTACCCACTTGAGAGCTATACCTTGGTTTTGGTTGAGACCCCTTCTGTGTGGGGGTCCATCCACACAGCGTGGCCTCGTGCCACACCTTCAGTTTGACCGTATCCTCATTGCATCCCAGACGGTACGTCGGGTCGATCCCATATATGTATTGCATTTGTTACATGTTATTTGTATGTTATATACAGCAGTATTGTATCACAATGTGCCTTGTTTTATCTAGACAAGTACCTTCTATTTTCAATGCATATTGCTGTACCATGTTTCTTTTGCCTTCAATAAAACCGTTTAAAAAGAAAGAATAAAGGTGGATAAAGCACCTGGACCAGATGGCATCCACCCACGCATCCTAAAAGAATTGAACTCTGTCATTTCAAAGCCTTTTTTTCTAATTTTTAGGGACTCGTTAAGGACTGGAGTAGGGCCAATGTGGTGCCTATATTTAAAAAGGGATCAAAGTCTTTGCCAAGTAACTATAGACCTGTTATTTTACCTTCTATAGTCAGGAAGATACTGGAGAGTTTAATAAAAGACCACATAGATGAGTTTTTGCGGGAAAATATTTTAAGCAACAGAAAGCATGGATTCATGAAAGACAGAAGTTGTCAAACAAACCTGATTTTTTTTTATAAAGAGGTAAGTAAAACCTTGGACAGAGGGCTGGCCGTGGATGTAGTATACTTCGATTTTGCAAAAGCGTTTGACACAGTTCCCCACACACGACTAATGTGTAAGGTAAAGGCTTGAAAAGATCAGTTTGTAAATGGATAGAAAACTGGCTAAAAGATAGAATTCAGAGAGTAGTGGTTAATGATGCTTACTCTGAATGGTCCAAGGTTATCAGTGGTGTGCCTCGAGGTTCAGTGTTTTGGACCCTTACTTTTTAATATCTGTATAAATAATAGGGTCTAGAGTTAAAAGTACCATTTCAATCTTTGCAGATGACACTAAGCTATGCAGTCTCCAACTTACAAGCCAACCTCCATGCACTGTTTCATTGGGCAACTATGTGGCATATGAGGTTTAATGATTAAAAAAAATGTAAAGTTATGCACTTGGGGGCTAAGAATATGCATGCATCATACATACTAGGCGGAGTAGAACTGGGGGAATCCATAGCGGAGAAGGATCTGGGTGTTCTGGTAGATCATAAGCTTAATAATATCAATGCCAAACTGTGGTTTCCAAAGCAAGCAAAGTCCTTTCTTGTATTACCGGAGACATGGACTCGAGAGAGAGATACCATTTTGCTCCTGTACAAATCATTAGTAAGACCGCATCTGGAATATGCAGTTCAGTTTTGGGCACCAGTTCTCAAAAAGGATGTCGGGGAACTGGAGAAAGTGCAGAGAAGGGAAACCAAACTGATAAGAGGTATGGAGGAGCTCAGCTTTGAGGAAAGATTAGAGGAACTGCATTTATTCTCTCTTGAGAAGCGGAGATTAAGGTGGGATATGATCAACATGTATAAATACATAAGGGGTCTATATAGTGAACTTAGTGTTGAGTTATTCAATTTTAGATCATCACAGCAGACAAGGAGGCACTCTTTAAATCTAGAGGAAAAGAGATTTTGTCTCCAAAAATGGAAAGGTTTCTTCACAGTAAGAGCTGAAAAATGTGGAATAGACTCTGGTTCTGGATAGCTCACTAGATTGCTTTAAAAAAAAAAAAGCCTGGATTCTTTCCTAGGTTTAAATAATATAACTGGGTACTAAAATTTATAAGTAAAGTTGATCAAGGGAATATCTGATTGCCTCTCGGGGATCAGGAAGGCATTTTTTCCCTGCTGTAGCAAATTGGATCATGCTTTGCTGGGCTTTTTTGCCTTCCCCTGGATCAAATGCGGGTATAGAACTGTGTATATGGGATTGTATGGTTGTGTTTTCTTTACTGTTTTTTGTTTTTTATTAGTTGAGCCAGATGAACTTGTCTTTTTTCAACCTGACTAATTATGTAACTATATATATGATTTTTGTGTTTATTAAATCCAATAGACTTTATTCTCTTAACTTGATAGTAAACAGAAAAATATTTCTACATTTCAATAACCATTTACATCACAATAGTACGTGCAATAGGGGTGTTACTATTTAAATCAGTGCTTCACCTAAAAGGGAAGTTCCATTTTAAGCATTCTTCCCACCAAATATGCCATATTTGGCATGTCATTTTTTTTGGCGGGGGGTGAACAGGTACCTTGTTTTGAAGTTCTCCTCTCCCCCCCTCCCTCCTTGCAATCTTCTGGGACATGTCACAGGTCCCAGAAGATTTCTCGACCAATAGGGAGGCACTGCGCGGTTTGTGCATGCACAGTGCGCACCCAGATGTGAAACCGCAAGCTGTCACAGCCGGGGTGCCAACACTTGCAATGCCGGCGCCTTGGAGAGCAGGGGGAAAGAAGGGAGGCTTCAGAAGACCGCATCACTGGATTGTGGGACAGGTGAGTGTGTGTTTATTAACAGAACAAACACAAAAATGAGTGGAACTCCACTTTAAACAGAAAAAAGTCTATGATACATAACAGACTACACTCCTGAATGAGGGTTACAATTTTAGGAAATAATACCTGCTCATATATTAAATTAAATTTAAATTATACATGGCTTTTACATAGGGAAAATGAAAAGTTTGAACTCTGGTTAGAATTAAAAATAAATTAACAAAGAATCTAAGTCATATGTGAACTGAGCCTCTGACTTTATAACTTTCTACATCTGCACTGCAGTGTACAAGTGTCTGGAGTTAAGGGAAAAGAAGTTCAAATGAAGACAAAGCTTCCCATCAAGAAAAAAGTGCATTCTGAATAAGCATACAATTTATTTTGCTTCTGACTGTAAAGATTCATTTTTCAATAGGAGTTAGCACAGGGGTCTCCAAACTTTATAAAGAAAGGGCTAGTTTACTATCCTTCAGACTTTAGGGGGATGGGGTGGACTGTGCCCAGTGAGAGTAGGCAATGCCTGATCTTTGGTATTAGGGGGACAAATGGTTGGTGTCATTTGGAGGAATAGTGCCCCATTTGTATTGTCAGTGTAAAGAATTATGCCCCATCGGTGGTGCCAGTGGAAGAGATAGTGCCCCATTGTTGGTGTCAGTGGCAGGAATTATGCCCCATTGTTGGTGTTGGTGAATAATACCTTCAGGGCCAGATAAAGGCAAGCAAAGAGCCACATCCAGCCCCAAGGCCGCAGTTTGGAGACTACTGAGTTAGCATGTTATAGCAAATACTTTACAGGCTAAATGCAACACATACTAATTTTTCAAATTCTTTTCTTGTGGTAGTATGTTTGGAAAGCTAAACTGAATAAAGGCATATGTGATTAGTGAAATTAAAGTGGTTGTTAAGCCACTTAGTAATTTATATGCAATCCCCTCTGTTAGAACACGTCCTATGCTACTCATTCCTATCTTATTTTTCAGCTCGGCACTCACGTGACACCTTGCTGCTCCCCTTTCCCACTACAGCGGGAGGGGCCAAAAATCCCCCACTTATGTCAGTTGAAAGGAGGGGAGGAGAGGAGGAGAGAGCCAAGACGTCAGCCGGGGAGAAGGGGAGCGGCGAGGAGTCATGTGAGCGCTAAGCGGCGCTATGAAAAAAGGTAGCAATAGGCATATTTTTTACAAAAATAACAGAGAGGATTGCATGTAGTTTACACAGTAATTTCAGCATCAGGAGGGGAGGGGGGGGGGGGGGGGCAGGCACTGTCACTTGCTGACAGGCAGGGAAGGGAGGGGGGAGAGGACAGAGGATAGGAGGACAGAGGAGAGCTTCGAATGATGGAGGCACATAAAATGACCACAATGTCAGTGCTTAGCAACCTTGATAAACCGTGGTCAGTTTACAGGGGGAAGGCAGCACCAGGCAGGATCAGCCAGGTATTTCAGGTGATACAGGGGGCTAAATTACACAGCACAAGCACTGTTCTGCATAACATGCTTTAACCACTTCCCGCCCGCCCTATAACAAAATGACGGCGGGAATGTGGTTGTGTTATCCTGACCGGACGTCATATGACGGCGGCAGGATAACACAGCTCTGGCCGCCCCCCGGGGGCGCGCAGAGCGGCGATCGGTGATGCGAGGTGTCAGTCTGACACCCTGCATCTCCGATCTCGGTAAAGAGCCTCTGATGGAGGCTCTTTACCATGTGATCAGCTGTGTCCAATCACGGCTGGTCACATAGTAAATAGGAACAGCCGTTGATCGGCTTTCCTTAGTTTGTGCCTGACAGGCACGAGTAAAGGAGCACCGATCGGCGGCTCCCCTGACAGGGGGGGGGGTCGGCACTGGTAATCAGATCATTGATTACCAGTGCAGACCCTCGGGGGGGATGCCACTAGATCCACCAGGGATGCCCACTATGACCCCAGGGATGCCCACTATGACCCCAGGGATGCCCACTATGGCCACCAGGGATGGCAATCAGGGCTCAGGGAGCCCCCCATTGCCCTCCCCATCAGTGATGCCCACCAGTGTCCTCCCTATCAGTGCTGCCCACAAGTGCCCATCATTGCCATCCTTTAGTGTCGCCCACCAGTGCCCATTATTGCCCACCAGTGCCGCCTATCAGTGCCCATTAGTGCCCATCAGTGCCGCCCGTCAGTGCCCATTAGTGCCCGTCAGTGCCACCTATCAGTGCCCGTCAGTGCCACCTATCAGTTTCCATCAATGCTGCCTATCAGTGCCCAGCAGTGCTGCCTATCAGTGCCCACCAATGCTGCATATCTGTGCTACCTATCAGTGCCACATATCAGTGCCTATCAGTGCCGCCTATCAGTGCCGCCTATCAGTGCCTATCAGTGCCACCCCATCAGTGCCACCCCATCAGTGCCTCCTCATCAGTGCCTGTCAGTGCAGTCTCATCAGTGCTCATCAGTGCAGAAAAAGAACTTATTTATTTACAAAATTGTATAACATAAACAAAAAAACTTTTTTTTTTCAAACTTTTCGGTCTTTTTTTATTTGTTTAGCAAAAAGTAAAAATCGCACAGGTGATCAAATACCACCAAAAGAAAGCTCTATTTGTGGGGGGAAAATGACATAAATTTGGTGTAGGTACAGTGTTGCATGACCGCGCAATTGTCATTCAAAATGCAACAGCGCTAAAAGGGGAAAATTGGCCTGGGCAGGAAGGGAGGGAAGTGCCCTGTATTAAAGTGGTTAAAGTAACAGGATCTTTTCTTTTTTTTTGGGTTACAAATGCTTTAAGAATGTCCTTTCATTTTGACAATAATATCATTAGAAGTGATTGGACTAGTTAACATATTTAAATCCATCCATTTATCCTCACATCCATTCTTTATAAGAACTCTGAGAAGAAATCACATTACACAGTGTGCGTCCATGAGTTGAGTCTTCCGCATCAAGAAATGTATTTTTTACTAATGTACTTGTTTTTTTTTTTTTTTTAAACCATTGTAATGAATGTTT
This sequence comes from Pelophylax lessonae, assembly GCF_965119305.1. Taxonomy (NCBI): domain Eukaryota; kingdom Metazoa; phylum Chordata; class Amphibia; order Anura; family Ranidae; genus Pelophylax; species Pelophylax lessonae. The sequence continues at coordinate 497,863,233 of NC_138769.1, read as the reverse complement.
CAGATTTTTATAAGCATTCAGTATAGGCTAGACTTGAAGGCAAAAACATAGCAATTCTGCATGCAATTTTTAAAATGCCTTAAAGCACAAACTTGAAGTGGGAACAGTTATAGATGAAAACAGTGCATTTCTTAAAGCATATCATGAAGCTGCAAAATGATTGAAAATGCTAGCAGTTTGAAAAGAGAAGTATTTTCTCTGCTCCTCTATGCAGTATTTTACATTGCACACTAGAAAAAGCTCTCATAATGTTAGAATAGCACTTGTGATATACTTGTAAATGCTCATTGCCAACACTTACAGTGCATGTCTATTACATTGAATCTGGAAAGTATTCACTTCACTTTTTTTCACATTTTGTTATGTTACAGCCTTATTCCAAAATGGATTACATTCATTATTTTTCTCAACATTCTACAAACAATACCCCATAATGACAACGTGAAAAAAGTTTGTTTGAAATCTTTGCAAATGTATCAAAAATAAAAAACAAAAAAACACGTGTACATAAGTATTTGCCATGACACTCCAAATTGAGCTCAGGTGCATCCTCATTCCACTGATTATCTTTAAGATGTTTCTACAACTTGATTGGAGTCCCCTTGTGGTAATCTCAGTTGATTGGACATGATCTGGAAAGGCACACACCTGTCTATATAAGGTCCCACAGTTAACAGGGCTTTTCAGAGCTAAAACCAAGCCACGAAGTCCAAGGAATTGTCTGTAGACCTCCGAGACAGGATTGTATGGAGGCACAGATCTAGAGAAGGGTACAGAAACATTTCTACAGCATTGAAGGTCCCAATGAGCACAGCGGCCTCCATCACCTGTAAATGAAAGAAGTTTGGAACCACCAGGACTCTTGCTAGAGTGGGCTGCCCTGTCAAACTAAGTGTTTGGGATAGAAGGGCCTCAGTCAGGGAAATTACCAAGAACCCAATGGTCACTCTGACAGAGCTCCAGCATTTCTCTATGGAGACAGGGGAACTTTCCAGAAGAACAACCATCTCTGCAGCACTCCACCAATCGGGCCTGTATGGTAGAGTGGCTAGAAGGAAGCCACTTCTTAGTAAAAGGCTCATGGCAGCCAACCTGGAGTTTGCCAAAAGGCACCTGAAGTACTCTTAGACCATGAGGAACAAAATTCTCTGGTCTTATGAAACAAAGATTGAACTTTTTGGCCTAAATGGCAAGCGTCATATTTGGAGGAAACCAGGCACCGCTCATCACCTGGCCATACAGAGAAGCATGGTGGCGGCAGCATCATGCTGTGGGGATGTTTTTTAGTGGCAAGAAACTTTGAGACTAGTCAGGATTGAGGGAAAGATGAACAGAGACATCCTTCATGATAACCTTCTCCAGAGCGCTCTGAACCTCAGACTGGGGTGAAGGTTCATCTTCTAACGGGACAATGACCCTAAGCACACAGCCAAGATAACAAAGGAGTAGCTACAGGACAACTCTGTGAATGTCATTAAGTGTCCCAGCCAGAGCCCACACTTAAACCCGATTAAATATCTCTGGAGAGATATGAAAATGGCACCGACGCTCCCCATCCAAACTGATGAAGCTTGAGAGGTCTTGAGACTTGAGACTTGTATATGGTGCCTTAGGTGCTTCAGCAAAATATTGGGCAAAGGCTGTGAATACTTATGTACATGTGATTTTTTTATTTTTTTATTTTTAATAAATTTGCAAAGATTTCAAATAAACTTCTTTCACATTGTCATTACGGGGGATTGTTGGTAGAATTTTGAGGAACATAATGAATTTAATCTATTTTTGGAATAAAGCTGTAACATAACAAAATGTGGAAAAAGTGAAGCGCTGTGAATACTTTCCGGATTGACTGTATACACACACAGACACACACACATATAAATATAAATATATATATATATATATATATATATATATATATATATACAGACAGACAGACACCTTCGCACCACTACTTGCCTGCACTTTTCTCCTCTCTTGATGAATACTCATGGATCTCTGCAGTCTCCTATTATCTCCACCCTCCCCCAGCCCCCTCCAGGTCTGCAGCTCCCATTGGCTTTTTTATGACTCATCCCTCCTCGCTTGCTGGCTCATTCTCACAAAAGTGAGAGAGAGCTGTGCATGATTTCATTAGCCTAGGCTAATGATCAGACAAGACAGAGGAAGTGGGCTGTATAAGGTATTTACTGGCAGAAAAAAAAATTTCCTATTCAAAGTTAAAACAACAAGGGCAGAGGATTTAATAGATCAAAGGATGAAAAAATGACTGAAGAGCTGCTTTACTTTGAGTAGTTTCCAGGTATACTTACATTGATCCACCTTGGGCCTATGTAAGTATGCAAGTGTCATACCTGGCCACTCTCCATTAAAACTGGAAATCATTGTAGTAGACACAACTACTGTCGTGATCACATCTTGCACCTGAGCCCAAAGCCAAATGGCTGCCCTGCTGCTTAGTGAACACAGGAGGTTGCTTCTCAGATATCAGCCAGGTATGACAAATCCAAATTGAAACAATATAACAATGCATAAGTTTGACTACCTGGAACTCAGCCTCATTTCTGTGCGTTAATGTACGTTTAACACAGTATATTTCTGTGCATTACTGCACATTTAACACAGTATATTTCTGAACGCTAGTGCAGTTTTACTGCAGTATTTTGAAGTGTGTCGGTGGAGTGTGTCTGTGTAGTGAGTACTCAGGTTAAAGTGCACCAAACACCAATTTCCATTGATTAAAGGGCATCCACGTACATACTGTATTTACACATCCTTATTACATTTTGTTAATAAGTACCTTCCCCTCATGTTTAGGAGACCAACAAGGAGAGGCAAATGTTCCCATGGCACTGTGAGGGGGCCAGAAACGTATGTGTCCACAGGCAAAGGTGGGCGCTGTCAGTCCTCAGCCAGGGTATAATTTCCAATGTTTAGTAGTGTTGCTCATGCTATCCAGCCACAGCATGCAGAGGAGGTGGTGGACTGGCTTCTTAAACCATCCTCATCCTCCTTATCCTCTGTTAACCAAGCAGAGACTAGTGTGCAGTCCACTGCAGCTGTCAGAGGCTAAATCTGTCTCATTGTCCACAGCTATTCCTGCCATAGCCCCAGCATCAGGCATTGAGCAGTCATCTGAATTATTTGAACACAGCATCATCCACTTGCTCCTTGATGATGCACAGCGATTACTTGACTCAGATGTTGGTTCTGGGGTTGAGGAAGGTAGGAAAATAAGCCTACAGAGAGGGGAGAACACTGGTACTCAAATTGGCAGTCATGTTCCCCCGGCCGCAACGTATTGCCAAGTTGTCTTCAGTTGTAATAAGGATGGAGGAGATGATGAAGATGAGGTCACTGATGATTGAACCAGTGCACAATACAAGGTCCATAAAGACATGGATGAGTGAGTTTGAGGTGGAGGAACTTGACTGGCCTGCACAGAGTCCTGAATTAGAGCAGAGACTGCAAGCTAGGCCTTCTCTCCAACATCAGTGCCTGACCTCACGAATGTGCTTCTGGAAGAATGGTCAAACATTCCCATAGACAAGCTCCTAAACCTTGTGGACAGCATTCCCAGAAGAATTGAAGCTGTTATAGATGCAAAGGGTTGGCCAACTCAATATTGAACCCAACAGACTAACTGCGATGCCATTAAATTTCATGTGCGTGTAAAGGCAGGTGTCCCAATACTTTTGACAATATAGTTGTAGCACTGTCCCCGTAGGGCTCGTTGTGTGATGACTTGTTGGGCCTCCTCTGATTATCTGCAGACAGTCACTTAAGGACAGTTCACACATTCATCCTTACTCCCAATGGCTCGTTACTCAATAAACAGTAAAGGTAAAGAGAAGAGGGAAGCGCCTCTTGAGTGTGGTAAAAGCAGGTTTAATTACAGAACAATGTAGTAACTTACATATTAGTAAGCAGATGAGTGTATGACGCTCCGAGGGTGGCTGCTGGAGATGGCATCCAAGTGTCCGGGCATGGGCTTGAGTTCTGGGAACTGAAGGAGACCCGTTCTGGCTTTCCGGATGTGCCTTGCTGCGATGGAGACTTGTGCGGCGGCCGACAGTCAGCGGTAGCGTCTGACGTCACACGGTGGTGTGGGCAGTCTGGGCTTCACGGCGCGTTTCAGAGCATGCACGGATGTCCGGTCCTGGACATGCGCACTCCTTTCTCAAGTGTCCAGACTATGGGGCAGAGCAATCTATATACCCCTCGAAGGAGGCGTATTCGTTTACAACCGATCGGTGCAGATGAGGGTGATAGAAGTATTACAACAATACAAACTGTGTCAGATGGTGGCTCACAGATGGGGCAATAAAAAATTAGATTAAAAATGTAAAAAATAAGGGTAAAAGCAGTATTCAATGGGAAGAAGAAACATTATATATAAATATATGTAAATGAGATAATAAAATAATGAACAGATGAGCATTAACTCTAATCATTAAGAACTGGCCAGATTTATATTAGCAATGTAACCACTAATGTCACAAGCTTTCCCCCCCTTTTTTCCCCCCCTCCCCCCCCCTGAGCCCCTATGAGCCCCCCTCCCCCCCCATATTTCTATGTCCCCTACATTGTGACATTAGTGGTTACATTCCTAATATAAATCTGGCCAGTTCTTAATGATTAGAGTTAATGCTCATCTGTTCATTATTTTATTATCTCATTTACATATATTTATATATAATGTTTCTTCTTCCCATTGAATACTGCTTTTACCCTTATGTTTTACATTTTTAATCTAATTTTTTATTGCCCCATCTGTGAGCCACCATCTGACACTGTTTGTATTGTTGTAATACTTCTATCACCCTCATCTGCACCGATCAGTTGTAAACGAACACGCCCCCTTCGAGGGATATATAGATTGCTCTGCCCCATAGTCTGGACACTTGAGAAAGGAGTGCGCATGTCCAGGACCGGACATCTGCGCATGCTCTGAAATGCGTCGTGAAGCCCAGATTGCCCACACCACCGTGTGACGTCAGACGCTACCGCTGACTGTCGGCCGCCGCACAAGTCTCCATCGCAGCAAGGCACATCCAGAAAGCCAGAACGGGTCTCCTTCAGTTCCCGGAACTCAAGCCCATGCCCGGACACTTGGATGCCATCTCCAGCAGCCGCCCTCGGAGCGTCATGCACTCATCTGCTTACTAATATGTAAGTTACTACATTGTTCTGTAATTAAACCTGATTTTACCACACTCAAGAGGCGCTTCCCTCTTCTCTTTATCTATTGCTCAGAGTCGACTTCACTCATTTGGACAGCAGCCCTGAGTGCCTTGTGACCCATCCATCCATCAATTCCCGGATCAACCCTGTGTCCACCTACGCCTTATTGGATTCCAGGCCATTTAATTCCCCGATCACCCTCAGAGACTTGCACATGGATTTATAATCCCCACCTTGTGCCTGCGCCATTACAGCTGATCAGCTACACGCTGATATTGTCCTGGTTATCCACCTAGGACATACCATTCCACCTTGTAGTGTCACTGTTATTTCCCTGCATTACCTATGAGCGCCATACTACCACTATATATTTTTATCTGCATTTCTGAAGTTTTGTTTGGCTTGCCATTAGATTTATGCACCATCCACCTGCCAGTCCACTGGCCTGGTTCATTGTCCTAACAAACAAGCAAAAAATTTGGGGGAGCATACCCATGTATTTCTAAAGCTGGTGCAGCTATGAACCAAAAGACATGTATATTAAAAAAGAATAGCACACACATGCAAAATAAATTACCAAATTTGAAGACAATCCATAAATAAAAATGGGGATTTGGTCCCACCATATGGCCATATAGTGCTCAAGCCCATCACTAAGTCAAAGTACCCCATTGTCAGTGGGTCCTACGCTATCCATGAAAAAGAGATGAATCCAGCCTTTCTAACCCTTGGAGACAACACTCCTTGCTGGGAAAGATGTGCAAATGCACTACAGGGGACTCCTCCTATATCCACTTGATAGTGGACACTGATGGAGTACAGGTGTGTGTGGGGGGTGGGGTGGGTTGCTCAACCTCAGTAGTCTGGTCGGCCCGAATACATAATAAACAAGCAAAAAATTTGGGGGAGCATACCCATGTATTTCTAAAGCTGGTGCAGCTATGAACCAAAAGACATGTATATTAAAAAAGAATAGCGCACACATGCAAAATAAATGACCAAATTTGAAGACAATCCATAAATAAAAATGGGGATTTGGTCCCACCATATGGCCATATAGTGCTCAAGCCCACCACTACGTCAAAGTACCCCATTGTCAGTGGGTCCTACACTATCCATGAAAAAGAGATGAATCCAGCCTTTCTAACCCTTGGAGACAACACTCCTTGCTGGGAAAGATGTGCAAATGCACTACAGGGGACTCCTCCTATATCCACTTGATAGTGGACACTGATGGAGTACAGGTGTGTGTGGGGGGTGGGGTGGGGTGGGTTGCTCAACCTCGGTAGTCTGGTCAGACCGAATACATAATAAACAAGCAAAAAATTTGGGGGAGCATACCCATGTATTTCTAAAGCTGGTGCAGCTATGAACCAAAAGACATGTATATTAAAAGAGAATAGCGCACACATGCAAAATAAATTACCAAATTTGAAGACAATCCATAAATAAAAATGGGGATTTGGTCCCACCATATGGCCATATAGTGCTCAAGCCCACCACTACGTCAAAGTACCCCATTGTCAGTGGGTCCTACACTTTCCATGTAAAAGAGATGAATCCAGCCTTTCTAACCCTTGGAGACAACACTCCTTATTGTTTTTATTTTCCCATACTGTATCTGCCTTTTTACCATTGTGTATTTATTTTAACCTTCTTTTTTATTGTAACCACCCATTGTTCTTATATCACCACCATCTTGTGTTCTTATACATACCGCGGTGCATACCATCAACATACTACATAGAGTTGGTGACTTTGCAACAGGTGACATACTAACCACCTTGTCATCCGACTCTTTTTCTTTTTTAGAGTTGGGTCACCATCACAAAAAACGCCTAAAAAGAAAGCACACAGAAGAGGCATCCAATTGGGGATCTAATAGGGAGGGGATCTTTTGATGTTTCTTCCAAGAGAATATTGTATTGTTTTGGTAATTGTTTAAGTCTCTTTTAAATTTGCCTAATTTGGTGGTAATTAAAGAGTCCTCTTTTTTCTTTGTGTTTATCTTTAATATTTCTAACCAAGAAGTGGGGACTTGTTGTTTGCATGAGATGATGTCTTGGGTTAAGATCTGTATATGGTGTACACATTCCTCAAATTTGACCGTTCTTTGTTGGATAAGGACATTTAGGAATTTGGATGTGCAGAATTCTGCAATATTTTGCCATTCTTTGAGGTGGGTGGAGTCTAAGAAGGAGCAGGTGGTGAGAACTCTGAGGCCTCTAGGCGTGATGTTACTGGAGATGTATTTTTGTAAAAAGAACTTATCCCACCAATGGGTGTTGGCGGAGTGGATGAGTCTCTCCAATTATTTGAAAAAGCCACATAGTGTCTGCCGGGTGGTTCTGGGGAGGTTGGGGGTGGTAGTGAACACAGAAGCCGGCAGGGTGGTGTATAGATTGTCTAGGGTGTCGTATTTAAAAAGTTCTATCTCATTGATGAGATCCATAGTGCACCAGAAAGTGGATACTGGAAATGCTGAAGGGCTTAGGCAAAACTCTATGTAGTATGTTGATGGTATGCACCGCGGTATGTATAAGAACACAAGATGGTGGTGATATAATAACAATGGGTGATTACAATAAAAAAGAAGGTTAAAATCAATACACAATGGTAAAAAGGCAGATACAGTATGGGAAAATAAAAACAATAAGGGTTAGGACAGTGAACGAGGCCAGTGGACTGGCAGGTGGATGGTGCATAAATCTAATGGCAAGCCAAACAAGACTTCAGAAATGCAGATAAAAATATATAGTGGTAGTATGGCGCTCATAGATAATGCAGGGAAATAACAGTGACAATACAAGGTGGAATGGTATGTCCTAGGTGGATAACCAGGACAATATCAGCGTGCAGCTGATCAGCTGTAATGGCGCTGGCACAAGGTGGGGATTATAAGTCCATGTGCAAGTCTCTGAGGGTGATCGGGGAATTAAATGGCCTGGAATCCAATAAGGGGTAGGTGGACACAGGGTTGATCCGGGAATGGATGGATGGGTCACAAGGCACTCAGGGCTGCTGTCCAAATGAGTGAAGTCGACTCTGAGCAATAGATAAAGAGAAGAGGGAAGCGCCTCTTGAGTGTGGTAAAAGCAGGTTTAATTACAGAACAATGTAGTAACTTACATCTTAGTAAGCAGATGAGTGCATGACGCTCCGAGGGCAGCTGCTGGAGATAGCATCCAAGTGTCCGGGCATGGGCTTGAGTTCCGGGAACTGAAGGAGACCGGTTCTGGCTTTCCGGATGTGCCTTGCTGCGATGGAGACTTGTGCGGCGGCCGACAGTCAGCGGTAGCGTCTGACGTCACACGGTGGTGTGGGCAGTCTGGGCTTCACAACGCATTTCAGAGCATGCGCAGATGTCCGGTCCTGGAGATGCGCACTCCTTTCTCAAGTGTCAAGACTATGGGGCACATTTAGACATCTGCTACATACCAGTCCAAGATGCTCCATGTCCCCTCCGCTGCACAAGGACAGACTTCCTTTGGGCATAAATTGGACCCCTGTATCCAACAGGGTCAGATTCTGCGATTTCAGTCCGCCCTGCAGGTTCTCCGCCAACATGTGGGATGGCCCTTACGCTTTGGCTCACTCCGGCATCTGCAATCTTTCTCCTCCACACATGTGTGTGCTCCTCAGCTACACCTGATGATGGAAGTGGCATCTCAGCTCCCTTCCTCCATTCGGATTAGCGGCCCATGGACAGTGACTCCATCCATAGCCCCAGACTAGCTGATTCTCTAGCGGTGGCTCCTCCTGTAAGGCAGAACTCTTTGGCGTGCTCTCTCCTGCACGGTGCAGTAACCCCTTTCTCTGCTGCCATAATACTGCACAGCCTGCACAAATGGTACTGCAATGCGGATTGTGTTCCCTGCCACTGATGCACATACATCTGCCTCTTCTGTCTGTACTTGCGCTCCAGTTGCACTTCTCTATTCACAAGCCAGCCAAACTCTCTCATTGCTGTTAGAAATTGTCCCTCTGTTACACAGCAGACATTTTCTTCCACAGCACATGTACTGACACAACCCCTGACTCGCCGATCCCCCATGTCCTGGGTCACAGCTTTCTTGACCATAACTTGAAAGCACACTTGCACAGGTTACTTTAAAGCAGACATTATTTTCTCCTACAATACAGCACATTGTTTCTCCATCGACATTCCAGCAACTTTACTTGAGAAGACATAATGTTCCTTGGGTAAATGACCAGCCATTGCCGATAGCAACCACTCCTGTGAACATGACTTGGAAACACACTTGCACTGATCACTGTAAAGCATATATTACTTTCTCCATTGACAATCCAGAACTTTACTTGAGAAGACATAGCGTTACTTGGGCAAATAGCGTTACTTGGGCTGTAACGCAGAGGAAATCCTGGACGACACCCCTAAATGTAGCACTATTCCCATAGGCTTGCTATGTGATGACTTGTTGGGCCTCCTCTGATTACCTGCAGACAGTCACTTAGGGACAGTTAACACATTCATCCTTACTCCCAATGGCTCTTTACTCAATAAACAGTCCAGAGGTTTTGGTTTTTGGTATTTATTGTGGAACTTGGATGGGAGAAGGGAATAGTGGGATACTCCAACTTGAACTATTTACAGTTGATAGGGACAACTCTCAGGATACTTGTGGAAGCAGTCACGCTGCTTTAACCATACTGCCACAGATATGGAAAGGGTTAAGTCTTCTTGCTCTTTCTCCAGCAACAGACATGATGAACTACATTATCTTCAGCCCACTCTCTAGCATCCCCTTTACCTACACCTGTCCACTGACTCTTCTAATTGAAGGGATGCCTCCCTTGATACAGATCTGTACTCACTGTATGCAGAATCAGATCCTTTCCAGGGACTCCATTCCAGTCAGCTCTGCAGGACCCCCGGGTTCAGTTCCTCTCTGACTCTTTAGGCCCGCAGGTCAACCAGGAGGCAGCTGCCCTCTCCCTTTGATACTCTGCTCTCCAGCTGAAATACCTGAGCACATGTGCTCTTGCCATTTATACCGTATCCCAGCATGCACCAAGGCACTTTCCTCTGCCAATCACCAGGGCTGTACTAAATGCCTGCACACTAATTTTCCAGGTTCGCTCCCGCTGTCCAATATGCCTCCCTAGTAGACCAGTGTGAAACACTTCAGACAAACTTAGCTGCACCTGAGCACAGTGAGCAGACCTCACTAACAGATCCTGCTCTCTGGTAGGCAGAGAACAATATAGATTTACTTGGCAATCCTTCTGGTAACCAACAAAGATCCAAAACAATACTCTTTCCCTAGCACCTACCTAGGAGGGTGCTACATAGTGTATCATTGAAGTCTTGTGACCCCCATGTCCATGATGAGCTGGTGAAGAATGGCTTTACAAACAAAGAAAAGTGACAGCAGAAAAAAGAAAGAGTAGTCCATCGAGTCTGCCAGTTTTTTGTTTTGTTCTTTTATACCTGTTTTGTAGTTTTTTTTTTGTTTTATTGTTTGTGGGGTTTTTTTGTGTTTCATTATCCTTTTTGTCTGAGTATCGATCTACAGTATGTTTTTCCCAAGCATGTTTGAAGACATTTACTGTTGACTCTTTTACTACCGATGCTGGATGTCTATTCCAACTACCCTTTCAGTAAAATAATACTTTCTAAGATTAGTGTGACGTGAGTCACTTTGGTTTGGGGTCTTGTGGAATCCAGATTGCTTTAGGGAGGTTGGGAGACTACTTGTCCAGCTTCCCCAGCCCCTCTTATGTGTAAGTAACCCTGTGTCTATTAGGGGGAACAGGGTGACCAAGAACCCCAAACGGGTCTGCACTAATCAGACTCGCTGAACAACCACATTGGACTCAGCCTTTGGTGTTGGCCCGATTATCCTAGGTTCTATATGCATGGTTTGTGTTAAAAGAGTGAGGTGCTCTTTCACTTGGGACAATAATATTTCTGAACAGTGTCCCTCAGGAAATATATAAAGATATATTGCAGATTGCTAGGATATTGCAGACGTGTTTCATAGACCCTTGGTGGGGTTTGTTATTGTTGAATACCTGCATTCCATTTTTCTATTGTTCCTGTCTGCCTTGAGTAAGCTTATTATGGGATGTGTATGTGTGTGTGGATTGCCTCTAAGGGGGAGGGGTTGTCCCAGAGTGTACATCTCTTTGTGCTTTGTGTTTCAATAAACAGTTTGACTCTGGTTGACTCCAAAACTTGTACTGTCTAATTTTTGGGGTAACTATAGCCAGATTCACGGATCCCGTGTTCCAGAGCTTAGGAAGCAGGTTCTTGGCAGAGACACCCAGTCGGGGTGTCCGAATTCTGTCACAATTAGTTTATACCTCTCCTCCATTTCATTTGAGGTCATTTCCCTGTGTTCTTGATTTTCGGATATTGAAAAAACTGCCCTCCTAAACCCTATTCACTCAATTGATATATGTAAAGGCTTCAATCAGGTTACAGTCATGTCTCCCCTTTCCCTTTTGTCTTCCAGACTGTACATTTTAAGTTCCTGAATTCTCTCTAGATATGTTTTATCCCCCAGTCCTTTCACCATTGTTGTTACCTGTCTCTGGACTTGTTTTATCTTATCAATATATTTTTGTAGTTGAGTTCTTCAAAACTGAACACAGTATTCTAAACTAGGTCTTATAAAAGATCTATACTGTATAGGGGAATCAGGACCTCTGTCCTCCTGTTGGTGGTCCCTCTAGTGATGCATCCTAAAATTCTATTTGCTTTTCACATTGCCTGGTCATACTGTTTGTTCATTTTTTAATCATTTGAAATAAGTACCCCCAAATCTTTTCCCTATGTAGTGCTGGCCAACACTGTACTCCCAAAATTTGTACTCTCCCAAGGGATTCTTTTTCCCAAGGTGCATTATTTTACATTTAGAAACATTGAACTTCAGTCTTCATTGCTTTGACCAATCTTCGAGAAATGCCAAATCATATTCCATGTTAGACATCTCCAGGGATATTAGTACAGGCTTTGTTTTATTAAAGATTTTTACATTTACACTGAGCCATGAGCATTTTCTTTCTGAACTGCCTGCCCCTCGTCTTCCTTTGCCCAATCAGAAAGAATTTTGAATTTTGTGAACCTTTTCACAAAATACAAAGCTTTCTCTAAATGGGCAGGGGAGAGGAGGGACAGGCAGATCAGCTGTTGGGTTGTAAACAAAAGAGAGAAAGATCCAGGTGGTGGCAAACACCTCCTCGCATTTAACTGCCAGAATATTTGAAATACTTATTTTTTCCTGGAGTCCTTCTTTAACAAAACCATTCATGTCAGTGCTTATATGGTGATAATAAACCTCTGTTGATATATAAAAATGTGATTACCATAACTTTGCTTTCAGATTGATCACATTACTTTATTTAAAAGGGTTACGGCTAAAGCTAGAGTAGCTTTAGGGTTGGCATTGGGGTTAGGACTAGAGTTAGGATTACAGTTAGGTCTAGATGTACTGTTAAAGTGGAAGTAAACCCTCCTATCATTTTCAGCCAAGGAAGCTGACATATTGGCCTCTGTTTAACCTACAACTGTCATGATGCTGCACATGTGATCAGTTATGACACTAGCCATTGGATGGTTTGACAGATTGGTTGAGAGCACAACCAATGGGAATGTAATATTTTCGGCAAGTACTTTTTTAAAACTGTAACTGGAGGGGTTTACTACCGCTTTAAGTTCAAAGTTAGTGTTTCTTGGTCTTTGATAGTAGTAAAGAACTTCCCTAACCCTTAGAAGCTTAAAACTAGCTTACTTTTGCTTTCCCAATCTACCTCAATGCATTTTGGCAAAATGTTTGTCAAATCAAAAACTTCTAATTACACTGATCACTTTGCTCGGCCTAACTGGGGCTTGATCTATAGCAAACTAGTCAAATAACTTAGAACCATAACTCACTTTCAACTTAAACTAAGCTTCCTTTACTTGTAATACTAATTCCTACCTATTCTACTGATACCTACCTATTCTAGTTCCCAGTGACTCTCCAAAATGTGGCCAGCAATTACTAACTGCACTCTGATATTGTAGCCTTCATGGTAAGCCTTCCTCCTTGCCTCTCATGTGAGAAAACTGTTACCTAGGGATAGGCTCTAAGGTCCCTAAATAGGTGAATTTGTCCTGAACTAGTACCTGAAAGTGGCCCAAGGATGGCAAAGACTAAAACAGTGGAAGAATGCAGCTCAAAAAGTAAGTTAAAGGGAAGTATGGGGTTTGGGGTTATTGCCAATTTATACTTACCTAGGTGGATGCAGCATTGGTCCAATGCTGCATTGTCCCCCGGCGCCTCTGCACTGAGAACGGAGTGATTGAACACCGCCGATCGCTCAGTTCTGACAGCTTCCCGAGCAGAGGGCTGCTGACTGTCAGTCAGCATCTCTCTGCTCTGCTTCCCTCCTTGCTAATTGGAGCGCAGGGCTGTGGGGGGAGGGGGTAGCAGCCAGCTCAGGCTCTCTGCAGAGAGCAGAGAGGCTAAGCTGGGTGTCAGTCCAGGCACCTTGTGGATCCCGACTCCGTGGTCCTGATGACGCAGTTCCTGGACTAACTTCTGTGACGTTAGCAGAGAGCAGACTTTAGAACACTCTCTAATGAAAACAGGTCACAGGAGTACTGGCAATAATTCAGACTCACATGACCCTCGGCATCAACGTTCCTTAAGATATCTGGGAGCACTCAATGACACACACAGAGACAGCAGGTACGATGTCAAAGAATGCTCAGTTTATTCAAGCAGTGGAATCGTTTTTATAGAAAGATAAAAGGGAAAGTACATTTTTCAGTATACTTGGCATTGAGTTATATAAAACTAGTTTCAGTCATTTTCCATCACGCGCTTCAACTCATGTATTCACATATAATCACATTTAGAATAAGGAGTATTTGGCACAAAATCAAGCTTATTCTAAAAAGCAGCCACAAGAACATAACATCCTGATAAGACAAAACAAATGAAGGACAGGAACATTTGTTCAGATAGGCTTTTAATTATGCTGAGTTTAGAGTTTTAATCACAAGATGGAGTCGAGAGAACAAAATGGAGAACAGATATTCCTTCAAGGAGTGCAGAACGAACTGCACTCCTGTGATCCATAGGAGATGTACAGCCAAACAAGCTTTGTCTGTATGTCTCCTTTAAGACACTGGTAGGGGCATAATGCCGAAAGATGGGGACAGATTTTTTTTTTTTTTTTTGTTTAATGGTCATTCAATTACAGTTATAGTGCAGCAAGATTTTACAAATTCCATCTGAAAAGCTGAGATGGTAACAGTCTTGCAGGAAAGTCATGGGTTGTTAATGCAAAGTGTTCTGACAGCTGGTCCCAGGAGACACAAAGGAGCAATCAGCAGGTGTTGAGCTGTCTTTAGTCGGAAGACCGTGTGAGACCAGCGTGGATTGTTACAAGCTATCCCACTGCTACTATCTGAATTCTGGGCCTGCCTCCTAAAACATGTGACAGGAACTTCCCAGGATGAATCTGTGAGGCCAGAGTTACATCACCAGTGCCACACGCAACCAGAAAGTTGAAAAACATATTTACCTACTACACTATGAGCGCCCCCTCTTGTCATTTGGATGATTGAGTGGCTTAGGAATACCGGTCCCTAGAAGGAGAGGAATTTCCACTGCAGACATCCACCTAAGATCTGAGGAGACATCCACTGTCCATTCTCATTTACACTTCGTTGGATAACCCCCTGATGTCCTTGATGGTGATTTAATACACCAAACGCTCTTTTGAGTGTTAATGGAGGTGAGCGGCCATTGCACTTAATTTAGGGTTAAAGCTCACAAATTAATCGCACACAAATATCACTGGATGCGACTCTCAGATTTATTCACCGGAACACCTTTTCACTTTTTGCTATTTATATATTTATTTATTTTTGTGCACATCACTTATTGGCACATGAACTATCATTATTATTGCTGCTAGCTTTTTCACAAGTGTTTTTGTATGCTGCTTCTTTGCATTATTTGCACCTTTATTTTAATTTATTGATTATTCATTTGCTGTTCAGCATTTTCACAGTCACTTTTTGTGTGCTGCTCCATTGCATCTTTTGCACCTTTATTATTGATCATTTATTTTATCACTTCACCAGCACTTCAGCACCTTTGGCTTATTTACATATTTTGGCAATATTTGATCACCTTATCAGCTTTTTTACTATTTGAATGTTCCTTATTGCTTATTATATTTACACATATAATGATTTTTATCTTTTATTACTTCTGGACATTCTTTATCTACTTTATATGTCTTGTGGCCCACTCATTATAGAAATTGAGCGCTGATTCCCCCCTTCTTAACTCTTGACCAGTATGTGGTGACAATACTACAATCGGCTGCTAATTTCTGTGCTCCACTTTTTCTTCTTCTTTTTAATTAATTATTAATTTACCTCATTGGTAGCGCATTGGTGCCTCCCACTTTTCAAAATGGAGAACAGATATTCCTTCAAGGAGTGCAGAACGAACTGCAGTCCTGTGATCCATAGGAAATGTACAGCCAAACGAGCTTTGTCTGTATGTCTCCTTTAAGACACTGGTAGGGGCATAATGCCGAAAGATGGGGACAGATTTTTTTTTGCTTTAATGGTCATTCAATTACAGTTATAGTGCAGCAAGATTTTACAAATTCCATCTGAAAAGCTGAGATGGTAACAGTCTTTCAGGAAAGTCATGGGTTGTTCATGCAATTTCCTGATGACAAATTAGGTCTAAAACAGCTTGTCCCTGCCAAGAATCAGCAGATGCATAGACACCTTAATATGATCAAACTAATTAAAATCTAATCAATTTTGTGCTCTGATGGCCAAGTCATTCACAGATCTGAAACTCATACAGCCTAATAAGATACTGGCACCATAACTGGAATCTCACATTTCAGGGGGTTCATGATGACATACTATAAATGGCCAGATTAGAAAACGACACATCTAATGCAAAACTCATTAATTATTGAATCATATTGATGATGTCATAAATACCTACACTGTACCAAAAGTTATTTGCAATGGTATATACAGAATTACATTTAATTTTATTTATGTGAGGATAAAATATCATATAAGCTTAAAATCCACCCAAAGCTACCAAAATGTATTTAAGAGATAATACTAAGGCACAGAGAAAGCAATTGTTCTCTAAAAGAACACGCTGTACATTTTCTGTTGTCAGCAGTTCCTTTAAGATGTAATAAATGCAAAAGCTGCAACTTCTTACATCTTGCAATAAATCCCTTCAACTTATCATCAAAAAAGCTTTATTAGCATCTTTCAAAATGAAGAATGAGATCAAATGGATTTAAAACCACAAATATGACTACAAAACCAATTACAGCATCTTATGATATGAATATGAACAGCATAAATTATATCCCACAGGCAAGCATTCATTCTTCCTGCTAATAGTACAAATGTATTTGGGTATGTACACATTCTTTTAACTTAACTGAACACACAACCATGCAAATACAAAAATAGGTAATGTAAATGAAAACACTGAAGCACATTAAAGCCTGAAAAAGTACACTAGTAAGCTCAGAGTACACCAGTAATTTTATAAATATTATATTATACATTTTATATCTGTTTCTATAAAATGTTGTAAATTACAGATCAGTCCATTTGATGTTTGATCTCAGGATAATCATAATTAGGAATACATTTGTTGTTAGTGCATTAAATAAATATAAACAATATTTTTGCTACTGTATATTTGATTAGAATTACCACTCTCTTGCATGTAGCATTACAGAATATATATCAATATAATATTATGCTTTACTGAAAACATTGCTGTAGTGAGCAAAAATATCTTTTTATTCCCCCGCAATCAAGCAATTTTGTAATATGTATGGAACGCTACAGTACTTGTTATATAAAAAGTCAGGTGTATGTTGGTTGTGTCTAACAGCTCCTGTATTTGGGAATCAAGAGTAGAGAGTCAGCTGCAATATACTTTCACCTCTGCTGAGTTGTTTCCATTTTCTTCTCAGGTGCTTTAATTTATCATTACATTGCTGAAATAGTTATTTCAGGTTGCTGCTGAGTTGCCCTAAGTTGCTTAGAGCTGCTTGAGTTCAAATTGCTTCACGTTTCTTTTATGTTCTGATTGACTGGTATAGAGAAGAGAAGCTGTTCCATTGCAAACAGTGAATACATTCAAAATCAATCAATATTTTCACTCCAAATTGCATAAATCATATGCAAACTCAGACTCTGTGTTTATAACAAGTCTAGCTGGATTTTATCACATGACCTGTGTGCTTCTATTTTCACGAAATTTCTAAAGCAGCCCATAGAGTATGACAACATTGGAAGGAAAGAAAATTGCTTGATTCCCCCATCAACAGAGTCAGTGTTGATGGGTGACTCCCATCCATGGCATTATTGTGTTCTGCTGGTGGGGAGCCTTTCCTGTTGGCAGAACACAATGATTATTGCTGGCTGCTATAGCCGCCGACAGTGATTTCATGAAAAAAAAAATCCAACAGGCTAGTTGTACAGAAGTTTATTAAGGGATCAACTTTAGTACAAGCAGCCTCCCCATAGATGATTTGAATCTCTGGTGGTCCCTGCTTACTTGCCAAAATTAAATCCATCTATGGTTGGCTTTACTGTGCTATTAGCCTGTGCCTACTTCAGCTTTTTTAGTGGCAGCTCACTCATGTGTCTGTTTGCTTACTTTGTGTTTCTGTTCAAACTCAGGGAAACTTCTTGCTTGGAGATTGCTGGGTCAGGGTTTTATGGTTTTTCTAGGTTGCTACACAGGTTAGCCAATATTACCCTTGGTCCTTTTCCTACTTTATGTGTTCAAACCTGTGATAGGGACTTGCGTGTGTGTTCCTAATCCACTGCTCTGGAAACAGTCAAACCCCTTCAAATATGACTTGCAGTCAATTTATAGCTTTTGGTACTATTTTTTATGTCTAATGTATGGCTTAATGCAAAATGATTCCTATAATGGTAAAGGAAAACCAATTCCCTGGTGTTAAAATTAAGGGCAGTATAATACATTTTCTAATTGATGCCTATTGTCACAGTTGTCATCCAAACCTTTTGTCCTATAGGATAATTTGCTCTTACTCCTTGCTTCAAAAAAATTATGTTTCCCCTAGTTAATATCCTTCAGGACAAATACAGACACAGACCGCAAAAAAAAAAAAAAAAAAAAAAAACTGAACCCTTCCCCACTCTATCAAAACTTAAAAAATGTTTTCCTTTGGACATTCTTTTGTAGCCAATCTCTGAGCTTTCTTAGTAAATTATGTTGCCTGCCATTTCACCTTACTCCTGCTAAAAGTATGCTAAAATTAGGATTGGCATACAGTAAACCACACTTTCATACAACAAAGCTATTTGCACTATTTATACTATCAACATAAAATAACAACTAAAATATCCATGCTCAAAAGATAAAAAAGCAGCCACTTATAAAACTGTGATACCAGTCAAATAATTATGTAAACAAAATAAAGCAGCACTAACACGCTCACAACATGCTAATTAGTAATTGAAAATTTAATGATGAATAATAATGCAAAACTATACAAATAGATGTGTAAAAAGTGAAAATCCATATAAAGTCCAAGTCAATGGTGAATTCAATATTAAATCAGCGATGTGATATATTTGATAAACAAAAGTGGAAGTCACCATCACCAGCCACCACCAACATGCGCCTCTTACCAAATTCCAAGACCATAAATTATAATGGTCAAATATGCTCAAAACGGGGAGATGAATGTCATGTATGAAAAAACAAAATCCCATAGTGAAGTCCGTCTAAGAATAAGATGTGATGTTCGCCAAAGCGAAACACCGCTCCGTGTTCGTGGCTGTGCATACGTGATGACATCACAGGAGTGGCTTGGAGGTGATGTCATCATGTATGCACAGCCGCGAACACGGAGCGGTGTTTCACTTTAGCCGACAGCTTGCGGGAACTTCACATTGCTGTATATTGACCTTTGTAAGGTAGTATTGTGCTGTGAATGGAAGATTATGTGACACAGGGATCTTTGATGACAAAGAAGTTTGAAGATAAAGGGTATCCCTCATTATTAATAAGGGAAGCTTTTGATGCACATTTGAACCCCATTACAAATAATAATAGATGTACCCAAGCCAGTAATGGTAATGACACAATAAGATTCACTACAGTGTTCAATGACAAGTATAGGTCCATATCTAATATTATAAAAAAAACATTATAGTATTCCTCAGCTTGACCAAAGATTGGCTCTGACATTACCTCCTGCCCCTCAGGTGACTTTCAAAAGGGCACGTACGTAAAGACCATTTTGGCTCAGAGTAAACTGCAGACCATGAGCAAGAAGCCCCTTATTGACATCAGATCTTATTTTGATTATAGGACTGGAATTTTCCATTGTAAAAAAAGAGGGTGTCTCACATGTCAGTCCATCCCACATGGACGGACTGAAATTGGAGATCACAAGGGCAAAATGTTCTAGATCAGACAGTTCATGACATGCTCAACTGAATTTGTGATCTACAGCTTGAGGTGCCCTTGTGGTTTGTTCTATGTAGGTCGTACCATGCACACTTTGCGCACACGAGTGGGGAATGATTTATACAAAAAAGGTTGTGATAAACACAGTGTTCCTCGCACTTCCTCTGGGCACACAACAAAGATGCTGTGTGCCAAGAGATGATGACGATTGAGTCCATTCCTAAAGGTACATTAACCGACAACGAGCATTTTTCACTCCTATGCAGGAGGGAAGATTTTTGGATTTAATATTTTGGTTCTTTGTCACCTAATGGTCTGAATGATGACCAAGAAATACATAATATAGTTTAGATATAGATTTTCTGACAATGGATGAAAACGTTTTATTCACACTTCATGTAATATGGATTATTTATTATTTATTTAATCTGGTCTTTCCCATCCCCCCCCCCTTTCCATTCCCTCTTTTTCCTTTCCCTCCCCCCTCCTTGCTTTTTTATTTTCTTCTCCCCTTCCCCTCCCTCCCCCCTTTTCTCTCTTTCCCTCCCCCTTCCCTTCCCCTTTTATTATTTTATCATTATTATTATGATGTGGTACATTTACTATATCATTTAACCATTATATATATATATATATATATATATATACACAGGGGCATTTTTTTTTCTCAGAAAATAGGTACAGGAACTCAATCACGACCCCCAAAAACCCCCTATGACCCATACGCAAACCCTCAAAACCGCATCAAATGGTGGGTGTAGTCAAATTTCACTAACAGTGGGAGGGTCTTAAAGGGGCATTAAATACCAGGAGTGCATTACGTACATAGTGCGGAGTTGGGGGGGGGTTTACACACAGAGTGCAGAGTCTGGGGGAACACTACATACACAGTGCAGAATTAAGGGGTGTACTTTACACAGAGTGCAGAGTTCAGCCTTCTTCCACAGCTGCTTACCTCTGCACCCCCCATTCACATCTCACTTTCACCCCTCTTTAGCTCTGACCTCTGCATGCACCACATCCACTGCCCCCATCTTATCCCCACCTCCTTAAAAGCTCCATTATCTTCCACATGCCTTAATTTTGTTGCTGTATTAAGCTGAAGCATCTAGTTGGCTCTAGTACTTCCCCACCCACTGTAAGTGACTCTGCCCCTCTCACCTGCTTAGAGCTCACCCAGTGGGGGTGTCGGCATCTGCACTCCACCCCGGACACCTGCTTCTCCCTTGTCCCCATCCTGTACTCAGTAGGAGACACTTAGGAGATCAGATCTGTGGGTGCTGTTGGGATACAAGCTATTACTTGTAAACATAGAAGCTGGACATTTACAAGTGATATTGGTGAGTAGGGAGCAGAGGGTTTAAGCCAGAGGTGGTGGAACTGAGTTCCACCAAGTTCCAGCTGAAGAAAAGCCCTATATATATATATATATATATATATATATATATATATATAAAATCTAAAATATAGCTTTTTATGATGACTCATGTAATTGTGGTAACAATTTTTTCCCCCAATTTTTTTTTACAGTGTTTGCATATGGATATTATATTATAATGTTATTAATTTATACTGTACATTTAGAGGATCTTGGTATGTTGATTCATCCTATGTATGTCTCAGGGGTTAAAGGTATTTATCATTTTCTCCCAGCACTGTTCACTCCCTGCCCCTACATTGGCCTTAAATATACTGCAACAGTGATGCTTGTGCTCCACACTGGTTCCTGCTAGGTGAGCGGCTTTCCTCCCGTACAACGCCCTAGTGCCTTGTGCGCCGCAGTGACGGCTTATCTTCCCGCTAGGGATGATCGAACGGTTCGGGTCGACCATCGGTTCAGCCCGAACATTGGGTGTTCGAGATTCGGCCGAATTTAGAACTTTTTGCCCAAAAAGTTCGGAATTCGGCAACCAGAACCGCCCAAAATGCAATGCTTCAGGAAATGGGCTTTAAAAGCCCGTGATTGGACCAGAACCATTAGCAAAAGCCAATTGAGGGGGCAGGAGAATGCTAGGAATGTGATTGGAGTGCCTAGGGGGTCCCTAGACCAATCATTAGTGAATACGCCCCCCAGTATATAAGATCGCCCCGCCATATTCCTAGCATTGTTATACTGGACATGGAAGAGAGTGGAAGCAGTTCTGTTAATTTTACTTTAAAAGTGTCATTTAGCTATTTATTAGTGTGAGGAAAGGGATATCTAGTGTAGT
This sequence comes from Pelophylax lessonae, assembly GCF_965119305.1. Classification (NCBI taxonomy): domain Eukaryota; kingdom Metazoa; phylum Chordata; class Amphibia; order Anura; family Ranidae; genus Pelophylax; species Pelophylax lessonae. Next base: position 497,841,359 of record NC_138769.1, on the reverse strand, counting down.
TAGAGTGCTCCTTTACACTTTAGTTAGCTTGAAAAATTTAGTTTCTGTAGGGAAAGTGTTAAGTGTAAGGGGACCGTAGTGTAGTGTAGGGTTAACTGGCAGTGACTGCTTTGGCAGGGTGACAAAACCCTTCCATAGCAGGGTGACCACTATAGAGAAATGATCATTTCTCTGAATAGCTTCGGCACAGGCATATGGCTTCTCACCAGCCAAGCATTTTTTATGCTGCAGGGGCTGCCACTGCCAGTGTTTTTTTGAGGACATGTTTGATGTCAGACATGACATCTGAACATGTGTATAGGGGGTATATATATAGACATATATGTCTGTATATATACCCCTAGACATATATAGGTGTGATAGTAGCAGAAATAAATGCTTGCGCTAATGAAATCATTTACAGTAATATATTTCTGCTACTATCACACCTATATATGTCTAGGGGTATATATTCAGACATATATGTCTATATATAACCCCTATACACATGTTCAGATGTTTTGCCTGCCTCAAAAGAACCCAAAAAAAATGCCAAAAAAACGCTAGCGTCAAAAAAAAAATGCCCAGGTGTGTTTTTGCTGGCATTTTTTTGGGGGGTTTTGGAGGCAGGCAAAACATCTGAACTTGTGTATAGTGGTGTATATACACACATCTATATATTTATATACACACCTAGACATATATAGGTGTGATAGTAGCAGAAATATATGCTTGCGCTAATGAAATCATTTACAGTAATATATTTCTGCTACTATCACACCTATATATGTATAGGTGTGTATATAAATATATGTATGTGTGTATATATACCACTATACACAAGTTCAGATGTTTTGCCTGCCTCAAAAGAACCCAAAAAAATGCCAAAAAAACGCTAGCGTCAAAAAAAAATGCCCAGGTGTGTTTTTGCTGGCATATTTTGGGGGGTTTTGGAGGCAGGCAAAACATCTGAACTTGTGCACAGTACCACTATACACAAGTTCAGATGTTTTTCCTGACTGCAAAGATCCCAAAAAAATGCCTTCTATTAAACTGGCAAGGTGTTACAGGAGCGGAGCCAACCCCCTGTCAGAAAGTTTTCTAATACAAACAATCTTTTTTTTTTTCTGGTTCTGGACATGCTACAGAGCTGAAACTTCACATGTACACTTTTTAGACCCCCCAGATCTGAAATCCAAAGTAAAAATCAAAAAATCTCTTTTTTTTTTAAATTTTTTCAATAATTGGCTTTTTTATCAAAAATGACAATTTTTAAGAACTTTTTTGTGTGATTTTGTGTCTGGGGGGTCTAAAAGGTGTACCTGTGAAGTTTCAGCTCTGTAGCATGTCCAGAACCAGAAAAAAAGATCATATAGGTGTTAAAGTTAAAGGAGGGTCCCGACCCACATCCCTGTTCTACTGAAAAATTATCTTTTTTTTTCATGGTTCTGGACATGCTACAGAGCTGAAACTTCACATGCACACCTTTTAGACCCCCCAGATACTAAATCCAAAGTAAAAATCAAAAAATCTCTCTCTTTTTTTTATTTTTTCAATAATTGGCTTTTTTATCAAAAATGACAATTTTTAAGAACTTTTTTTTGTGTGATTAATAGTTAATGGGGCATGACCCAGAACCCTAGGCACTTTTTTTTAGGGCTTCAAAATTGTGTTTTTTGATTACCGAAGTTCGGGTCCCATTGATTTCAATGGGGTTCTGAAATCCGAACCGAACTTTTGGAAAATTCGGGTGTTCTGGTCGAACCGAACTTTTCAAAAGTTCGATCATCCTTACTTCCCGCGCGACTTTCCTACAGCCAGCATCTCTGGCAACCGCGGCATTTGGCAACATTTGACATCCTCCATCTGGCTTTTCTACCTCGGATAGTGCCCCTGCCTCAATCGGGACCTGGTGTGGTAAAATACATTTTAGAAAAACTTCTTACACCTCTTAGAAAATATTTTGGTAAGCTTGCTTTCCAAAATGTGGTAATTTTGTTGGTGTTTCCTCTGTCCTGGTGCTCCAGGGCCTTCACAAACATGATAGGAAGTCAAGAAATGAGATGTGTATTTTTTGCCCCTAGAATGCCTGAAGGTAATTTTTGGATTTGGGGCACCTCTATGTGGCTAGACATTTTCTTTTCACATATTACCTCAAAGATAAGTCACTCCAGTCCTGTGAGGTAAGCCTTCTCCCCTGTGTAAGCCATTGCAGAAAAGCATCCACAACACATAGTCAAGAGGCCTATGAGTAGCATCAAGGCTCCTATGCACAGACATTAGTTTGTAGCTTTGCTTAATCTACATATGGTCTTATCTGTCTTATAAAAGGTACATTATCAGATGGTAGCAAACTAGGAGTGGAGAATTATTCTTACAAAGTTGCATTAGTTGAGCTGTTAGGAGAGAGGTATGATCAACTTGAAGATTTTGCAGAAAAATTCAAGAATATTAGAGATTGGCAGGTCCAAAGATATAGCAATGAAATTCCCCTTTCCTCTGAGCATATTGCATGTCCTTGATGGTGGTGGTGTTTGAAAATCTTCCTGATATGCTAAGTGTTTAACAGTCTGTTTTACCTGAGTACACTGCAAAATGTTGGAGGTTGGTGAGGTGATGGCCCAGTCTGTCCTAGTATGCTCCAGTGGTCCCGCTTTGGGGATGGCGCATGGTTCTGGGGGTGTCTCTGCCCCTCTGGGGGTCTTGGGTTGATGGTTATGCCTGAATAGCCACATGCATCTTGAATTGTAATATTGATTCTGCTATGTACCAGAATGCCAAATATCACATCAAAAATTGAATTTATGCTTAACATGTTTGAATTTAATGTAATGACAATGGACTAGCAGAGGAGGAGGAATTAGGCAGTGGAGTAACCCTTGAAGACATGTTAAGCCACTGACTGAGTAAATCAAGTTTCTTTGTCAATACTCTTTTGTAATCGTAAAAAAATATTTCATATATGCCTTCATGCCATTAATTTAATCTTCAGTGGCCTTTAGATGACCCTCTAATATTTCACAATATACAAAATTCATAGACAGTGCATGAAAAACACTTGAGATTATCCAATGAGGATTCAGATTCAGCAATCGGTAAATGGAAAATTAGTTTATATGAATAAAATCAGGAACGTAAAAGCACATTTTTTGCCAAAAGTTTTTTGAAAATGTAGAAAAAATGAAAATGTATATTTTTTTACGCAATGTTGCCAATTAATAAGCTATTTCTAACACACTGCATAGGCATTCTTAGAATAACACATCAAAACATATTTTGCTACTCTTCCCGAGCATGGACATATCACATGTGTAAGACCTTTTCAATGTTTGGACTGATTATGTACTGGAAATTGCAACCTGTGTATCACAAAAATTGGCCAACACTATGGGCCTAATTCATAGTACGGCGAATTGGCGTTTCGGCGGGATTTTACGAACCGGCGATTATTTAAGTCTGAAATTGGCATTCAAAGAACGGCGGGCGGAAAATAGCGCCTAGTGTGAGATTCATTAAGATGCAATATGGTCAGAGCGCGACTTAAAACCACGCCAGCTAAAAGCTCAACTAAAGTTTAGCCAAATTTTCCCCTGTACCCCCAAAAATCCCAAATCACTGTGGAAGGTGTGGAAGTCAATTTGGAGATGACTTGCGTTTAAAAAATGTCAAAAACTGACTTAGAAAGAGAGATATCTGCGAAAGTGTAGAAAGGTTAAACAGCTCCTCCAGCATCGAGCTGCGAACGCGCGAATGTGCGCATGCGCAACGCCAAATAGGCTCCAAAAATTTCGCCAGCGCGATTTTGGGTCAAATTTTTTTTGAATACCGCTTGGAAATCCGCTGTCTCGCCCATAGAAAATGGCAAAAACCGGCGGAATTGGAAAAACATGCACACTTCCAACAAGGGATCCCTTAGTAAACACCATCACATTCCATACACCTTTCCTGCTAACTCAGAAATCATAGCAGTCAAATCTACAGTGTTTATATAGAACCTCCACATTATCGGAAAAAACCCACAAAATATTACATTGGGGAATTGGTCGTCAGATATAAAAAAAATAGATGTAAAACATATTTCAAAGAAAGATTATTAGCATTTCACACATATCAAGGAAATGTCACAATTTTGACAATATTTTATGTGTTTCCAAAGAATGTTTTTAGAAATATATTGCAAATACTACATTTTCTTCCATATGGGTATGGCCAAGTGTTACCATTTTAATACACATTTAACTGAAGGTATATATATATATATCTCATACTTGGCTAATTAGCAAAGTATGCCCAACAAACAAATAGAGCTTTAGCTCACGATATTGCTACATATTGACTGGCATCTTTTGTATTTTGTTCATGTCTTTAGATTAAAAGTTTGCTGATACACATGCCTTTTTCAAACATGAACAAAATTATTGATGTCAACATTTGGAGAATTGGAGATATCCAAGTGTTGCCCATACAGAGGGCTCCTTCCGGATTCGAACTTACAAACCTACAGCAGGAAGGCAGACTCCCTAATCATTGTGCTATTTCTCAGTGAGCGTTGGGTGTTTTCCTCATGCCGGCAAAATGCTCACATGGGAACAGGGGCCATTGAACTGAATAGGATTGGATTTTTTGCCTGTTTTGGGAGTTGATCCTTGAGCTGGACAAATCCCCCTCAAACGCCCCCAAACGGGCTACGTTCACATGTAGGTGTTTGTGGTCTGTTTTTGGGGCTTTTTTAGGTGATTTCATATAACAATGCCTGCCCAAAAAATGCATGTCAAAACGCCTGTGAAAACGCCAGCCAAAACGCACATAAGAACGCCTGATATAATTGCCACGCCAAATTTAGGGATGTTCATGAGTGATGAGTCAGATTGTTGGCTTACATATCTGTTCAATCGTCACAATCTCACTTCCCAAATCCCAAAAGGTGTGTTTCAATTGTTTCCCTAAATATATATTTCTCTCTCTCTCTCGCTCTCTCATGTAATTGTATATATATGTATGTATTCCTGTATCTAAACATTCTAAATAATGACTAGCAAACTTGAAGAGAGAATTTTATCAATTCACATATACTATACACACCTACATACATACATACATGGATTTGGGCAGTTTAGGTCTCTCTCCTCCTCCTCATTTCTATTTCCCTTGTTTTGGCAACTGAGCATGCTCCAAAACACACAGGACACACACAGTTAATTTTTGGACTGGGCGTTACCATTCTGGGTGTGTGTTTGCTTGGATTATATATAGCTCACTCAGACATCAGGAAAGATTTGACCTACGAAGAGGTCCAAAATATTTGTGTGTCACATGCTTTATGGTTCACATTTGTGGCCCTTTGTTATTTATGGAGGTGAGATTTGGCTGTGTTGTGTGTTGACTCTCTGTAAGTATTTATTGCTGTTAACATAATTCTGTCAATCTGCACATGCATCTGTTGATTATGGGCTCTTTGTCGATGTATATGGTCTAAATGTTGTACAAAGGTTGTTTTTGTTTGAAAAATACAAATCTGTGGCTTCAATGGGATACTGTGGAGACTGTGCCAAAAATATGTCATGTGAAATGTTTGAGCTGTGTATTTGTGTATTAAACAGCATGTTTACAATCTTTTTTACAAATGTCTTCATGTGTCTAAATAAAGTTTTCTGGTGTCCACAAATGTATGTATTTGTATTTCTTTTTCTAAGTTAAATATGCTTAATGGTTGTGTATGGTGACTATTCGCGAATTCGCGAATATACAAACCCACATTCTCACATTTATACATGAAACCGGAAACGAAACTTTTGGTGCGTGCACACGTTTCCGGAAATTGTCCCGGCCCTTATCGCAATCATGGCTCCTGCGCTCTACACGTCCGAAATTGTGGCATTTGTGTGTAAGGTAAGGAGGGGGTGTGAATGTGCGGGATGGGGGATGGTGGGTGGGTGGGTGGGTGGGTCGCTTATCTAGCGGGTGTGCAAGAAACTTTTGGTCTGCTGATCTGCGCATGCACTTTCTGCCTATTAGACGTGATCTAGAAGCTTCCTGTTATAGAAACTTCCTAGATGTGAACCTGTTCCCTATATATATATATATATATATATATATATATAATGTATGTATGTGTATATATATATATATATATATGTGTATGTGTATATATATATATATATATATATATATATATATATATATATATATATATATATATATATATATATATACACACAAAATATATATTATAGAAAATATATATATTCGAGACAATATATATACTATGTATATATTATATACAATATATACATTATATACAATATATACATTATAGAATATGTTATATACCATATATTAGTGTATATAATAGGGAACAGGTTCACATCTCTGATCTTTCTATATAGATATAGATAGGCATACCCTGCTTTAAGTACACTCACTTTATATACAATCGTGAGTAAGGACACAGCTTGTTCAGCTTGCCATGACACTGCTCACAAACCATAAGTGACAGGGATAACAAACTTAGGGAGCAACGAGAGGGTACCCAGGACTACACCATATCCATTTTGTGGCTGGGCAGCTTGCCTAGGTAATCTATCATGTCATAGTCCTGGATCACCTTAACATGCTCCCACATGGTTTCGGAGTAAGGCTATGTCAATGTGGCCAAAATTTACAATGGAGCTGGTGTATTTTCATGCATTGAGAAAAGAAAAAAGGGATTGCTTTACTTTAAGTACATTTTCAGTTTACATACATGCCCTGGTCCCATTGTGTACTTAAAGTGGGCTATGCCTGTATATAGATAGATTTGATTAGTTTCAACGTTTACACAAAATGAAACACAATTATCTGTGACAGATTGCTCTGACGCTTTGGAATCTGTCTAGATAAAGACAAATGTATTGACCCTTTTCATATATGCAAGATTAGAAACATTATTATATTCCCTAAATGCATAATGCCAAAAATTATTGCCTTACATACATCCATACACACTGCAAGCTCGGCCCCGTTTGTCTTGTCTGACACTCTTACCATCATAAGCTGGATCTGCACACAGCAGCTAATTGGTTCACCTGAGATGGAATCAGTGATCCCAAAAATCTGGAATGGTCATGTCTTCAAAGGATTGCCTTGAACAAATCACCTCTAAAAGAAACACATGAGTGTATAATCACTTTTCTTAATGGATCACATTCCCAACACACCCATCTCACACTGCCATATGATAATGAATGGGGGTGTCCATTGCAAGTTAAATACACCCCCAGATCACATTGCTTTGTTAATTTACAGATCTAACTGGAATTTGATGGCACTGCTGTGAACCACTATGCCATCAAATTCTGCTGGGGACCTTTAAAAAGGATTATGTGTGATTGTGTGGATAATTATGCCACCTTAAATTCGCATATCCCACATACCATGTGCAACTCTTGCAGGAATTGCGAATCAAGGATAATTCAGCACAGCATAATGAACAGACACATTGAGGAGTGTAGGAGCACACCGTCAGATTCCCCAATCACACTATGGGGTTTTAACTCCTCCATAATTTTGCCACTTTGGAAACCAAGTGCTTACTTTATGTATACTTTTTAGACGGAACTCCAATTTCTAATAGGGTGATATCATTGCATGAGATTTCCCCTCACTTCCTGTCTTAGTGTCACCAAGACAGGAAGTGAGGGGAATATCACTGTGGGGAAATAGCTTGCAATTGTTGCCTTATAATGTCCATAGTATATATAAAAGGAAAGAATTGCTGGCTATATCCCCACGGGAGATTCCCTCATTTCCTGTCGTGGTGACACCAAGACAGGAAGTGAGGGGAAATCTCATGCAATGATATAACACTGTTACATGTTCTAGTTATGTAGCAAACTTAAGAATATACAAAGCAAACCTCTTTTTTTTCCATTTTGGCAAAATCATGGATTAATTACAAAACTATCTTTGTTTGTCCCGTGGCTTGCAGGAAAAACATTTTGCCTTGATTCCACCATCAACACAGACAGGGGAAACCCTCCTGCGGAGCCATTGTGTTCACCCGGTGCTGCCCCTGCCAGGAAAACACAGTGATTATTGCTAGTGGCTACAAGAGATGCTAGCGATAAGTGTGTGTAAAATCTGACAGACTGGTTGTACGTTGTCCTCCAGGTGATCGAGCAATCCACTTGGGTACCTTCAGCCTGGCCATACATAGTTTAAATCTGCATCTCAAATGAAGCAATCCCATTTACATATAACACTCCATAAAGGAGAATTGAGGGGCTTATCAGGTCTGCGTCAAAAATTAACAGCCACACCCAATCAGACAGCTCATGTTAAAAGGGACCTGAAAAGCAATCTGCATGGCTTGCTTTTCCAAGCATTGGCTAGTTTAGTGAGCCTGGACTAATAACAGTCACTGTAATGCTACCCATACTACTGTCCTTTTAACATGGTGACAAAAGTTGATACCTATGCTACATGTGTGTAAAGTTACTTTCACCCTGCTAAATGGACAGCAATAAGGTTGTAAATACAGTGACTGCCTGTCCCCCCCTGATGGCGGCCCTGGGTGTGTCATGAAAGGCCAATTGAGAAAATGGCTATATCATGTAGAGGAAATCACCAGTGTGGGGCAACCTATGTCATGGAGGTAGATTTGGACATCGATGTATATGTATCACCAGAAATGGAATTCTTTGTTCTACAATATCTCAAAGACGACCTAGCATGTTATTTGAAGACTGTACTATTTTGGACATACTTGGACTCAAACATACACTGCTCTTTCCACAGCTCCTCCTCCTCTGGGGGTATGATAAGGTGAACATGCATCTTCACCAAAAGCACAAGATGATGTGTCGTGTCCGGATGAGGCTGCAGCGGAGATTTCAGTTCCAGGCTGATATGGTGGATCTGCAGCGGGCCTGGAGTGATGCCAAAAGGCGCTCACCCAGGCTCCTGATAAAGGCTGTGGAGCAAATCTCCGGTAAGTAAAAATATACATTACATGTGACCAGATAGGTTACAATTTTTTGGGTAGGTGGACATGTGTTTAGCTATGCAACAACACTAATACCAACACCCCCCCCCCCCCCCTCCCTCTCGCTCCTACCTTTCCTACCTCCATCAAGTGTCTCTTCACAACCTTTAATACTACTATGTACATTCGTATTTTTTATGTTTTTTTTTTTTCTTCTGCTTCTAGCCAAAGCGGACGGCCGGCACCCTCTTGTGCTTTTGGTGAAGAAGGGGAGGAGGAGGACGGCCACACTCCAATATGCCTTCAGAGACAGCGAGCCATTTGAGCAGCTGAAAATTGTGGATCGTAAGTAGAAAATAAAAATGGTAGAAATTTCAAATCTCTAATCACATTTTACAGAGCCCCCTTTACATCGGAGTCTCCAGACTTACTACACTGTAAGAGGGAAGTGTGAAGACTCTGATGTAATGAGAGTTCTGGGAACCATTATTTGAGGGGGGAAGCTGTGGACTCTGGTGTAAAAGGGAACTCTGTGGTCCCCAAAACTCCCCCATAAATCTGAGCTTACAGAGACCCTCTTACACTTCCCTTCCTCAGTCCACCACAGTCAAGGGCACAACAAGTCCCACTGCAGAAGGCTACCTGCTTGGACTTGTAATGCTCTCTGTAGGGGAATGAGGAAATACTGCCTGCTATGCTAAGACTTGTAGTGCCCTCTGTTAGTGACTAAGGATTCCTCAGTCCTCAACATTCTAGGGCACTATAAGTCTCAGCATAGTGGGCTGTCATACCTCAGTCCCTCACAGCTCGGGTCAAAAACAACACAGTTAAACATCTAAAGGACAACTCCAAACAAAACTACCAATAATGGACAGAGTCCATATGCTCTATAATGTCAAATACCCGCTACCACTCACCTTCCACCTCCGGTGCTGTCATTGTGTAGGGCAAAGGGCTCCAAATACACCATGTTTGGCTTTCATGTCAGATAGGCAGGACTTGCTCAGCTCCACTCTCTTCCTTGGCAATTGACTCTGGCGTCATTGTGGATCTTTCCTCCTCTAGAAAACCCCCAGGGGCCCTCTCCTTGTCCCCCAGCCACCCAGGGCCTTCTTCTCCTCCTCCTCCACCAACCATTTTCAGACTCTTCCAACTTCCCTGGGGCTACTCAACCCCTTTGCATAGTGGACACAACAAATCTATGACCAGCCTGCAAAATATCAAGTCTGGGCCTGGTTACCTGTATGGTCCGGGTCCAGGGCGGAGCTCTCCTCCCAGAGCAACAACTGATGATAGCAGAGTGAGTTGACCGGCCAGTCACTTCCTACTGGTGAAGGTACACACCTACCGATTCCTCCACATCTTAGGATAACATGATCAGACGGCCAATCCCCAGGCAGAGAAGGAGGAGTAAGTGTCAGCGGACAACAGACACCTGGCAGACGCAGTGAAGGGACTGCAGCACACTGCTGCAACTTTTTGATCCGAGGATTGAAAGCAATCTTTTACTTGGGAGATTTCCCTGACTGCGCCCTTCGAAATGTTGGTGCTCCGCCACTGGCCGCAAGGCCCCTGTAGGTGCGAGGCCTTAGGCGCCCGCTTAATTTGCATGGTGCCCTCCTGTTTTAAAACATGGTCAATGCATCTCATTGGTGTAAGTGCACTTCTATGTTCTGAATTGTAGGGGCATTGAGTATGGTGCTAGCATGATGAGAGGTTACTGCCTATTTGTGTCCATAAATAATATATAATGTTTTTCTTTTATTTTAGAAACCAGTGATCAGGATGTGGAGGCTCAGCCTTCTCAGGCCCACTGTAAGTAATGTGGATGTGCTGGTGTGTTGTGTATTAGGTCGAACTTGGAGAAATGATTGTTTGTTTTGTTTTCTTTTGTGGTTGATGTAACTTCAGCAAGAGAGGAGCCTCAGGCAGGGCCAAGTCGCCTGGATCCGGGCCAGGAACACATTGTTGCCCAAGAAGAGGCCAATTGGTCTGAACCGGATGAGGACCTGGGCTCTCCTCAAATGGGAAGTAAGTATTCTACATGTGTTTGTGTGTTCAATGTGTCCTGGGAAATCTAAGGGCTGTAATATCTATATTTTGCCATTGGGGTTATGTAGCAGCTGACATTGAGGATGTTAGTTGTGGAGGACTGGGGAAGAGGGGCCGCTGCTTACCCAGTCCAAAGTAACTACTACCTTCAATGTTTCCCAACTACTTTCTGTGTGCCTTTATCAAATAGCTTTGGTTCAAGGATTGTATTTGTGTCTTTGTGTTTCTAGAAGATACGACGCCATCCCCCCATGAAGGGACACCATCCCCCCATGTAGGGTCTCCCCCATCCTCCCCCACTCCAGGCTCCCCTGAACTAGTCTGTAAGTACCTAAAATTAGATTCTCACATGAATTGTGTGTGCTAGGATGATGTGTATCTAGGATAATCTAAGTTGGAGTCTAAGCAAGTGTAGTTTTGCTATATGTGACAGGAAGGTTGGTCATGAAACACTCTTGCTTAACCTTCATGTTTGAAAGGTGGTTTTGGGGAGCTTTACAGGACATGTTATCTTTTGTAAGTTATCTCAAGCCACCCTATTCTAAATTGGTGTTAGTTTCTCTACATTGGAAATGGTGTGCTTTGTACTTGTAAATTTTTTGTGGACATTGTAATTTAATCATGTCCTGATTTAGTCAACACTGAAAATGTGTGTTTGTCAATCTTTCATAAATACTCTTCCTCGGTAATGTAACACATTCCAGTTCACAATTTGTGTTCTTTTTGTGCAGTTTCTCCAGAGCCAGCCACGCCAGCCACGCCATCCACTTCAGGGGCCCAAAAAAAAACCTGATGATGGTAAGTTGTGTGCTTTTCCAGTAATGTGTCTACTTAGTAAGTGGAGAAATGCTAACTGTGTATGTCCCCGCTCAGGCTTCAAGTTGTTCTAAAGGCAGCAGGTTCTTTATGTGAATGCATTCTATGCATTAGTATTCCAAGTGATAGGTGTGCATATTCCCCCTAAGACTTACTGGGACCATTTTTTATGGTCCAAATTTTTGCACTAATACTTGTCTGGAACAGACTCCCCCTCCTCCTTAACTGAGGTGACAGCATGCCAATATTGCCTCCTGATGCTGTCACTCCTAATCATTGAGACCATTGGAAGGGAGGGGGGCAAGGCTGGCTCACAGCCTAGTGCCTGAACAGGCACAGGGTGCTTGGCTTCATCTCATGTGCCTCCATAGCAAGCTGCCTGCTGTGGGGTCAAACAACAGGAGGGAGGTGCCTAGAGGTGTGTACAGGGGCCATGTAAAAAGGAGGATTGTTATTTCTCTTGTCCCCAAAAACCTAGAGAGTGTAAGTCTAACCTGATTAGTTTTCCGCAGCCCTCCCAAAATGATATGTTTCCAACACTTAGAACAGGCAGGGCTGAGGCACAAAAAACATCCGAAAAACACAATCAGCACCAAAGCAGGGAGTACGTATCCTTAACGCTACAAGCTTCACCCAGTAGAATGACGCTTGCACTGTACAAATCTGCATCACCACCATATCAAAGTCTAAATCTAACTGTCAGGGAAATGTGGAGGGGTAATGAGTGGGTGTTAGAGCGTTTTCATGACTCCGTAACCTACAGTTAGCGTGATTCAATTTTTAGATACATTTTTTATTTTCTCTTAACACAGCTGGGATGGCGGAAAAACATAAAGGGGAGCAGACATATCTCCTCCGGCCAGAACTGGCCCTCCGAATTCCAAAGGGTAAGTCTCTACTATGTGTCAGGTTCAATCTATAGACAGTAAGAGGGAGAGAGAACGCTACACAAACTCCAATGGTGATAGAGATAAATGTGTGCACATGTATCGTGTTGACCAATTGAACCCAAAACACCTTACATTCTTCTAAATGATTGCTTGTGTTGACATGAAGAAAAGCCTTTTACTTAGCTTTGGTGGAACTGCTACTAACATTCCAAGCCATCTTATGTAACCTTTTGACCAATTTGCTGTGAAAGTTTGAGTTCAAGGTTTACAACAGCAATTTAGCATATTTGCTTCAGAGTGTTGATAAAAGCCAAACAATAGACTCCTAAGCATATTTGTTGAGGCACATTAATTACAATCGTTGTTTGGATCATTTTGGCTAAAACTAATTGTTATGTCTTTTTCTACCCAGGGCACACCCACCTCACATATGAGGATCTTTTGGAGTATGTGACATGGTGTATTGACCGAATTCTAGTTTTAGAAAACATTTCGGGGGTTGCTCCAGACCCAAAGGAGCCATTTGTGCGGAATGTCACCCCGTTAAAAAGATCATAGTTTTTTTTCATTGGTTTTGTTATTGTACCCAGCAATGTGACATTTCTCCCTTAAAAAAAAAATTATAATTAAAAATAAAAAATTAAAAACCCTTTTTTTTGGGACCCAAAAAAACAAAAAAAACAAAAAAAGCCTTGTTTTTGGCAACCAAAAAAAATATAAAAATTTTAAAAAACCCCTTTTTTTGGGACCCAAAAAAACAAAAAAAAACAAAAAAAGCCTTGTTTTTGGCAACCAAAAAAATATAAAAATTTTAAAAAACCCCTTTTTTTGGGACCCAAAAAAAACAAAAAAAAAACAAAAAAAGCCTTGTTTTTGGCAACCAAAAAAAATATAAAAATTTTAAAAAACCCCTTTTTTTGGGACCCAAAAAAACAAAAAAAAACAAAAAAAGCCTTGTTTTTGGCAACCAAAAAAAATATAAAAATTTTAAAAAACCCCTTTTTTTGGGACCCAAAAAAACAAAAAAAAACAAAAAAAGCCTTGTTTTTGGCAACCAAAAAAAATATAAAAATTTTAAAAAACCCCTTTTTTTGGGACCCAAAAAAACAAAAAAAAACAAAAAAAGCCTTGTTTTTGGCAACCAAAAAAAATATAAAAATTTTAAAAAACCCCTTTTTTTGGGACCCAAAAAAACAAAAAAAAACAAAAAAAGCCTTGTTTTTGGCAACCAAAAAAAAAAAAATGTTTACAAAAAAGCCTTGTTGTTTTTGGTAACAAACTAAACCAAAAATGTTTACAAAAAAGCCTTGTTGTTTTTGGCAACGGAAAAAACCAAAAATGTTTACAAAAAAGCCTTGTTGTTTTTGGTAACAAACTAAACCAAAAATGTTTACAAAAAAGCCTTGTTGTTTTTGGCAACGGAAAAAACCAAAAATGTTTACAAAAAAGCCTTGTTGTTTTTGGTAACAAACTAAACCAAAAATGTTTACAAAAAAGCCTTGTTGTTTTTGGTAACAAACTAAACCAAAAATGTTTACAAAAAAGCCTTGTTGTTTTTGGTAACAAACTAAACCAAAAATGTTTACAAAAAAGCCTTGTTGTTTTTGGTAACAAACTAAACCAAAAATGTTTACAAAAAAGCCTTGTTGTTTTTGGTAACAAACTAAACCAAAAATGTTTACAAAAAAGCCTTGTTGTTTTTGGTAACAAACTAAACCAAAAATGTTTACAAAAAAGACTTGTTGTTTTTGGCAACGGAAAAAAACAAAAATGTTTACAAAAAAGACTTGTTTTAGTGAAAACCTCAAAAAAAATTTTGGAACACAAAATATGTTTATCTAAATAAAATTAAAGTATGTTGCTCTTTGCAACACAAATGTTACATTGGCAATTTAGTTCATTCTATTATATATTGTAATATATTTTTTTGTACGCTACAGTTGGTAGACACCCACATGTGTTATTAAAAAATTTATTTTATTACCCAAGTTTTCTTTTTGGTGTACACATCGAATGTCTTTTGTGTTGTATTTGTTTAGTCGAGTGGTGTGGTCTGTAATTGTTAGTATGTTGGCTTTGGTTTATGTTAGCCTTGAGACTTGTTTTGAAGCTACATTTGAAGGGAGACCTTTTCTTGGGTCGTTATGTGAACATTGAGTTATCTAAATTTACATGAAATCATATGTTTGGAGATCGAGAAGCACGTGTGTATAAATGCCTACATTAACCAGGGCCATTACTTGGCCACCAACACTCCTAAAAAACCAAAGAGCAAACACAAACTAATCATTTTGCATAAAATTTTATTTCATCCCCAAAAGAAGCACTATAATAAATCATATTGTGCCACCCTCAAATTAAAAAAAAAAAATGGCCCAACAAATTGGCCAATGTAACAATCATTAACAAAACTAAACCAAATTAAACAAAAAAACAAAAAATTAAGTTGGTGGTGGTGCCTGAAGCAGTGTGGTGAGCACTGTTAAGTTTCCTGCCATCAAATGGTGGGCCAATAGTTCCATCTGGTCTGGGGTTAGCTGTAGAGTTGTGGTCAAGTGGCCCATTAGGATCATATCTTGTGTCTGAGGCTGCTGATGATGCAGGGTGTTGAACCTTGGAAATGTCCCAGACAGAAGATGTTGTGCCAATAGTCTCATCTGCTCTGGGGTCAGCCTAAGAATTTGGGCAACGTGTGCCATTAACATGAGATGGGATCGTTGCTGCTCCAAGGCTATTTGATGCTGCTGGTGGTGCAAGGGTTGTGAAGATGTGTGGGGAGTGGTGGTTGATTGGTTGTTGTGGTCCACGGTGCGGGGGCAAACGACATGTCGCATTGGTGACAAAAAAGAAGAACGGCCTGGGGAGGAGTGAAGTGATAAAGGTGTGGAGGGAATGTAGTCAGGTGGAAGGGGTACTGTGGAACCAGTGCGCATTGAGGTTGTGCAGGAGGATTGCTCATTGAGGGGTGTGGGAGTCCGAACGGAGTGTGAAGTGCTAGGAGTGGCTACAGGAGGAATTGTCCCATCCCCAGCTGCCTGACAAGTGGCCAACACTGGCATTACCCTCCCACTACCACAACCTGCAGTGGCAGGTGAGTGAGATGTTTGGGAGGGCTCTGCCAATGGGGCATCTTCAGATCCAAACAGGCATTGGCGTGTGGCCAGCACCTGAGTGTCAACACTTTGCCGATCCCGTTGATGCTGGTCTGCTAAACTTACCAAGCTGTTACGCATATCCTGTTGAACCTGTAACATATCCTGGTGAACCTGTACCATTGTTGCTACAGATTCCTGTATGAGCCCGAGCAGACGTACTGCCTCAGTAGATTGCTGAGTACGCCTCCTTAACTCATTTTGGACCTGATACTCATCAAGCAGCCTCTCGGCTACATCCAGCATAGATGGACGAAGTTGGGTAGGTGACAATCCCTCTGCATCTAAGGCTACCTGAAAGCAGAAGAAATAGACCAAATCATTATCAAACATCATGACTAAATATTTCAGATTAGTTTGACAACTTAACACCCCAAGCAGAACGTTGAAAAGTTTGATGTGCTTCTAATGAGTACTTGTTCATTGTAAGATTATCCAAGCTAGCAACACTTCTGATAATGGGTACATATTATATTGGTAGGACTAATATGACAAAGGCAAAAAAGATTCAACATGAAGGTGTTCCCAATTAACCCTGGTGTGGTAGGTTGTTTATGCTTTTGGTAAATCTGTTACTACACCAATGACTTTATACATCTACGTATGTTGTCTAAAATCTTGCCATCAATCGGCTAGAGGACAACCCAACCAAACGATACCCATGAATTTGGACCTGGAAAATCAAAGACGGGCCGGACTTTAAAGATCCTGGATGTTTTTGGAACATTAGTGGCACACCAAATTATAACATAATTCCCTGATGTTCAAGATAGAACTCTTGTTGTGCTGGTGCATCGTCAGAATGTCATAGCACTAATTTAACACACACAATGTAAGCCACATCTAGTCCAAAATCAATGCTACCATTGAAATGTTACATGTGCACCTTGTTCCCTTATATCACATACCACAGCACTGGATGCAGAATCGTCGCCAGCTCCTGATCCAACTCCAGCTGCAACGTCAAGAGGGGCCTGATGTTCTTTTAAAAACAAGAAAAAAAAACATGTTTAGTACATAACCTTAGTCAGTAATGATTATGGCCAGATTGCCCTCCTAGCTTCATGAATGAAGCATTGAGGCCAAACATTCAAAAGTGCTTTCCTGGGCTCATAGGACACTTGCTAAACCCTCCCAAAGGTTAAGAAGGCTTGGTCTGCCTACTAATGACGGCACCCATTAATGCTGTCAACTGTGTTTTGCAGGGTAAACATCTAAAAGGCAACACTCTTTCATAAGAAAAAACATGTGTGTTAATGGGGTTAATAAGATTCCAAAAAACATTATTTGGCTAGACATACCAACACCTTCCTCCAGGCCTAGCTGCACTGGGTGTGTTCCCTGCTGCGGATCTTCTGTAAAGGACATAGCAATATGAGCTATCTTGGAAAAAAAAAAACATCTACATTGTTTGGCACAGTATGATATTGGACCTACCAGGAGGAGGGTCAGCACTGATGTCAACACCTGTGAGTCCGTCTGGTTCGCCAAGCTGCATGGGCTGTGGAGGGGCTGAGATCCGTGCTACAGATGAACAAATTGCAGGTTGGGGAAAACAAAAAAAGGACAATTGGAAGGGCAAGTATCACATTCTATTAATGTCACACATAGGATAGTAGTTAATCTTTTCCAAACAACTCACACAATTGACATCCAAGATAATATCCTACCTCGGTGCAAAGCATCCGAATCTAAGTCCTCTCTGGTAAAGATGGTATCAGGTCCTATGATGTTCAAGAAAGGTAATTGATAATCCCAGAGAGAACTTCGTGCACGTTCATCCAGCCGACCTTGTCGGTCATAAAGACCCTCCGCAGCCCATGCAATTAGCTTCTTCCGAACGGACCCACAGATGACGTTGACCTTCTTCCGCACACTGTCACGGTGGCGAGGTGCTTCACCCAGTGCATTTACAGCATCCCGTATTTCATCCCACAATCTGTTCTTCTCTGTTACTGAGTAAGACGCGGCCCTGGTCCCATGTATCGCCTGATATCTGGCCATATAGGCGTGGACCAGGGCACAGCACTGATTGTGGGTGAAACGGGGAAGCCGGGATAATGTGGACAAGCTGACCCTGGTGGACGGACCCGCTCCAGGACTACTGTCAGAAGAGCCAGCTTGTCCACTTGGTGTGTTACCACCTCCCCCGGCTTCCTCCTCCGGGATGGGGATGGTGGACTCCCTCATGGATACAGCTGGAGCCTCCCTCACACCAGAGCCAGACGATCTGCCCACCCTGCCCCCCCTGCCCCCCCTGCCCCCCCTGCCCCCCCTGGCCACCCTGGCCACCCTGGCCACCCTGGCCACCCTGCCCCTTCTCATCCTTCCAGTGGGTGGGGCCATGGGAGCACGAGGTGGGCAGAGAATCTGGCTGTCCAGCAGCAGCAAAGAGCCCCAAACTCCTAAATCTGAAATGACAAAAGAGAAAACAGAAAAAACAGGATTTGCAGATTGCTCTTCATATACAGTATAATTAGTGAACAGTTACAGAACACACTTACCTAATGGCACAAACAGACTTGGTGGTGGTGGTGGTGGTGGTGGTAGTAGTGGGCAAAGAGCAGAAGAGGCTGCAAAGAAATGGAAAAAAAAAACACATAAGAAAACGCATATGGGTACAAATCACACGAGGCCCTCCAAACACTTACCTAATGGCACAAACACGGTGGTGGTGGTGGTGGCAAAAAAAGCAGAAGAGGTTGCAAAGAAATGTAAAACAAAAAATAAGAAAACGCATATGGGTACAAATCACACGAGGCCCTCCAAACACTTACCTAATGGCACAAACACGGTGGTGGTGGTGGTGGCAAAAAAAGCAGAAGAGGTTGCAAAGAAATGTAAAACAAAAAATAAGAAAACGCATATGGGTACAAATCACACGAGGCCCTCCAAACACTTACCTAATGGCACAAACACGGTGGTGGTGGTGGTGGTGGTGGCAAAAAAAACAGAAGAGGCTGCAAAGAAATAGAAAAAAAAAACACATAAGAAAACGCATATGGGTACAAATCACACGAGGCCCTCCAAACACTTACCTAATGGCACAAACACGGTGGTGGTGGTGGTGGCAAAAAAAGCAGAAGAGGTTGCAAAGAAATGTAAAACAAAAAATAAGAAAACGCATATGGGTACAAATCACACGAGGCCCTCCAAACACTTACCTAATGGCACAAACACGGTGGTGGTGGTGGTGGTGGCAAAGAGCAGAAGAGGCTGCAAAGAAATAGAAAAAAAAAACACATAAGAAAACGCATATGGGTACAAATCACACGAGGCCCTCCAAACACTTACCTAATGGCACAAACACAGTGGTGGTGGTGGTGGTGGCAAAGAGCAGAAGAGGCTGCAAAGAAATGGAAAAAATACACATAAGAAAACGCATATGGGTACAAATCACACGAGGCCCTCCAAACACTTACCTAATGGCACAAACACGGTGGTGGTGGTGGTGGTGGCAAAAAAAGCAGAAGAGGCTGCAAAGAAATGGAAAAAAAAAACACATAAGAAAACGCATATGGGTACAAATCACACGAGGCCCTCCAAACACTTACCTAATGGCACAAACACGGTGGTGGTGGTGGTGGCAAAAAAAGCAGAAGAGGTTGCAAAGAAATGGAAAAAAAAAAACACATAAGAAAACGCATATGGGTACAAATCACACGAGGCCCTCCAAACACTTACCTAATGGCACAAACACGGTGGTGGTGGTGGTGGTGGCAAAAAAAGCAGAAGAGGCTGCAAAGAAATGGAAAAAAAAAAACACATAAGAAAACGCATATGGGTACAAATCACACAAGGCCCTCCAAACACTTACCTAATGGCACAAACAGACTTGGTGGAGGGGGGGTGGTGTAATCCTTTATAGGCAAAAGGAGGCTGCAAACATTAAACATACATGAGAAATCGCATGACCTACATACGTGCACATAATAAATTACAGTTATCAGGAAAGCAAAAATGGTGTCTTTGGAAGCTGGGAAGGTAAGGGGGCAGGTTTAGATGCCAAATCTAGACTGCACACCTTTAACAAACATGAGAAAACACATGTCCAAACCACATGCACATGGGGCCAACTGCCAATGATTAAAAGACACTTGAGGGGTTCCCAAGCTATTGTGGGTTGGAGGGGATTCACCATAGACAACTTAAGCACACCCAAGATAAGTACAAATTCTCTCCTTCCTTTTTTTTGGGAGAGAGAGATACAATTGTCTTACCTCCAGATAATGTAGGTTGTGGGTCACAGGGTCTTGCTAGCACATAAGAAACATCGATCTATAACATCCAGCAGCCATATTGGCCATGTGCTCCTTTTATAGCTGGCTCACAGGTGTGATAATTAGCGGCCGTTTCTATATATATCTGCGCATTCGCGAATTTGCGCGTTCAAAATGGAGGACGATATCCCAGACGCATTAGATGGTGCAATGCTGGCATTTATTGGTGCCTTGTTTGAGGAGGCCCTGGCACAGGAGGCAGCAGAAGGTGGGGAAGCTGCAGCAGAAGGTGGGGAAGCTGCAGCAGCAGCAGCAGCACCTCCAGCAGCAGCACCTCCAGTCCGTGTGCCCTTACCTCGCCAGCCACGCATTTTTGCTCCAAGGATCTATTTGGACAAGCTGCGGGATTCTGATGTCAGGAGGAAGTTCCGGCTCGAGCGAGGAACTATTCTACACCTCTACCAGCTCATAGCAGACAAAATTGACCCGGACACACAGCGCGGCAATGCGGTGCCCGGCATGGCCAGATTGCTGGCCACTTTGTATATTTTAGGGCGTGGCAGCTTCCAAGCCACTTCGGGAAGTATCATGGGCATTAGCCAGCCCACAGTTTCAAGGGTGTTCATGTTGGTCATTAATGCCATAGTGGATATAGTGCCCAATTTTATCCACTGGCCACAGAATGAAAATGAGTGGAATGAAGTCAAGTTGGGTTTCTACCTGCGGGCACACATGCCGCAAATCCTAGGGGCAATCGATGGCACCCACATAGCCATTAGGCCACCAAGGAGCCACGAAAGTGAGTACCGGAACCGCAAGCAGTACCACTCTGTGAACGTCCAATTAGTGTGTGACGCCAAACAGCGCATCATGAGTGTCAACACTGGTCACCCAGGGTCGTGCCATGATTCCAGTATGTTAAGAACCAGTACTCTGTACGAGGTGTTTGAAAGTGGACAAATGCCCGAAGGGTGGCTTATTGGTAAAGTATTTTGTCTTAACAACATAAACTGTAAGATTACATAGCCATAGGAATAAGCTACATCGGTGTACACCCTGATTTAAGCAAAGCCTACCTAAAATGGATGTGTTAGGAGTTGTCAGGCTGTTCACACACAACCAGATCAGCAGCTTAGCAGCTCACAAAAGAAAGATTTGCAAAGTTGTCTTTGAGTCCAATGAAGGTGGTTAACCAATGTGTAAATGGTGTCCTCTAGCCACCCAAAGAAAACCTACAAATGATTCCAATGGTATTGCCATATCCCCAAAGTACTTTGCATAAGTGAGTCAATATTGGTTTCCTCACTCTAGTTGCAGATATATTCCAGAAGTAAGACCTAGGCTAATGTAATAGGAACAAAATAGGGGCCAAGTTGGAACTTGCAAGAGAAACCCACCACTTTGTGTGTCCTTTTTCCCATTTGTATTAGTGATTTAGGCAGTTAGACAGAGTTGAGATGTTTCATATGATTTTTTGCAAACAGACGAGCAGGTTGTTTAGTAAAATGCCTAATTGTCTCCCATTTTGAGGAGTCATCTAAAGTCACATGATAGGAAGAACTAATGTATATTTTTCTTATTTTTCAGGGGATGCTGGTTACCCGCAGCTGACGTGGCTGATGGCTCCAATCAGGTACCCCCAGGGCCCAGCAGAGAGGAATTACAACAGGGCCTTGCGGAGAAGCCGGAGTATCATTGAGTTGACCATAGGTCTTCTCAAATCCCGGTTTCTCTGCTTGGCCCGGCCTGGGGGTGAACTCCTGTACTCTCCTACAAAGGCTTCCAAGATCATCCTGGCGTGCTGCGTGTTGCACAACATGTGCGTTGCCCGGGATGAATCTTGGGAGCTGACGGAGGAGAGGGAGCCAGAGGTCCGTCAGCCGGCGGCCCCCAGGCGGCGGAGCACCGCTGCCGGTATGGCCACCCGGAATACCCTGGTTGCTAGCCACTTTACATGTAAGTACTGTAACCGGTCAAGATAGGGCATGTGTATTAATTAGCTAGTTAGCAGAGGTGCCACTCACAGGGAGACAGAGGGTCATTATCATCTGCCAATGACACTTGCCATTGTAGATAAAGTGTAGTCAACATTGGTAAAATTGTGTTACTTGAGCAAAAACATGCACCTCTAACCATAAACATGTTGGTATTGTGAATAGTGTAAAGGGCTGAGAAGAGCTGGCAGGTGTTTATTTGTGTCTATGCCACCTGTGTAGTTATTGATAACATGAACGGCTGCTTGGTATCTTATGGTGTTGTAATTTTCCAGAACATCAACATCTTGGAATCATGGCACGTACCATGGGAAGCCTGTGGTGATGGGCTGTCTGGCGTCACAGGTGTGTATTCAAATGTTTACATTAATGATTTCTGGTTTGTGTAAGTTGGCATAAAATGTGTTATTTCACTCGTGATGTCGAAATTAAATGAAGTTCAGAATGAAGCAAACAGGCATTAAGATGTGATTTTCATAATGAAATGTCTTATCCTTTGTTTTATTTTTCCAGGAGTGGTACTGCTTGCGGGTGTAGGTGGTAGAAACCCACCTTGATGGACTCCACTCATCTTCTTTTGTGGTCAGTGGATATTTGGTAAGGCACATGGCCAATGACCAACATGAACACCCTGGAACTTCGAAAGTGGCTTGGAAGCTGACCAGCAACCTTGCCATGCCTGTCCCCTATGAGCTGGTAGAGGTGCAGAATGGATTCTGAACTCTGCCTGAAGTTGTGGAAGACATCAGAATCCCGTAGCCATGGAGCAAAGATCGTGGTCTGGCGCTGTAAAGGCACACGGACTGGAGAGTGACAATATTATTTTGCTGCATCCCTCCTTCTGCTGTCATTCTCAAATAAATAAAGACTTTAGAATTGAACATGTGTTTTTTTGTTTTGTGTGGGTGCCTACAGACAAAAGGGCCATCCACACTGTAAGATTTAGAGAAGACTTTATCCTTCAGATTGACATTTTCTATGTAGTGCAAGGGCCTGCCTGATTGCATCCAAATTGAAAGTGTTGAGGTTTGAGCTTATATTATATGGTTTGGTTAAGTCTACAGGAAAAAGTCTAGACAAATTGTTAGTGTATGGCCCATTAAGCTGCCAAGGCCGGAGTTTTGCACTTTGCATGCTGCTTGTACTGGTGATGTGAGGGGTTGTAATGTAGAGTAGGGATGTGACAGTGTTGTGTTGAGGTGTGAGGCAAATGTAGTGTTGGACTATGAGGGTCTGTGTTGTTGAAATATGGAGAGAGTCCAATATCAGACACCTATGTTTATTGGTCAAGAAATTGTAAGAACCATGGTAAATATGTAAAGAATTGCATCTCGATAAAACTAGGACCACACTCATAAAACCAAAATTGTGTTGTTTCCATTGATGTGCTTGAAATTTGGGTAGGACACCCCCCCCCCCCCCAAATTCAAGATAGTTAAAAAAAACTGTTAAAAAAAATGAGAGTGAAAAGAGATCCCAAGTGTAGTGATGTGATTTGAACCCATGACGTTGTTAACTGCAGTGAAGTTGCAAAGCACTTAGCTATTGTGCAGAATAAAGCTGTATGGTGGAAAAAAAGGAGTGTGTTAAGGCTAAAAAGCACATATAGCTAAAGAACTAAACATTGTATGGAATGTGGGAAGAAGACCATGGTAAAATTGTGAGGTTTCATCTTGCCCTGAAGTAGGGTAGGGGTTTGGTCACTTGCCTTTGGTACTTTCAATCATAAGATCGATTTGACACACAGACAAGATCAAAAAAACACTTAAAATGGTGTAAGCTTGCAAGCGCTTCTGAGTGTAACATTATTTAGCAATATATATGATGTAATCCGTTACATTTTAGCAATATAAACAAAAAAAGAAAATAAAAAAAGTAGGTGGAGATGGTAAGCCTCGAACCTACAGCAGAGGGAGATGAATTACAGACGTGTGATGTGTGCACTAATCCACTACCCCACATCGCTATGTGAAACTGCTATAAGCACGAAGACATAAGTTTGCGAATTGGCGAAGCCGCGATCGTAAGTGAATCCCGCTGACGGCGGAATTCATTATTGCTGTTTCACTAGCCAATTCGCCGCAGCGCCAGTTAATTGATTTGAACGCGGCGAAACTGAAACACGTCATAGATGTTTGAAGCTGCAGTTTCTTTAAATCCGGCCCTATATATCAATGTAGCGTAGTGTAGTGTAGCTCCCCCTACAGCAGTCCCTGTTCCTAAAAGCCTAAACTACTGCTACATTTCTTCCCCTCATAGCACTATGTTCACCTGCTAGAAAGTACAGGAGGTTGAACAAAGGTTAAACCAAATAGTATCTTTGGTTTCAGTAGTGCAGTTGTCCACAGAGGATGTGTGGCACCAGTGCCATGAAGGAACATAGCAAGTGGGATGTGCAAAAGTGTTAGTACTGCCAAGGTGTTAGTGGTGCCCGGCAGAGACATGGTCAGCAAACATTCAAAGCAGTAGTCCAGGCAAAAGGCAGGAACATGGTCCATAAACAGGCCACAAGTACAGAAAGCAGGCAAAAACGTGATCAAAGAATGTTCCAGGCAGAAACATTAGGGCCTTGGTTAGGTAAGACTGGACAAGGTTCGGTAAGACTGGGGGGTTTTCGCCTTCCTCTGGATCAACTGTGGGTAAAGGATTATGTATATGGGATTTTATTGTTGTTTTTATTGGTTGAACTAGATGAAGGAGGCAGGCAAAAAACATGATTGATTACCAGGCTGAGGCCAGTTCAGAAAGAGGACAGAAATGTGGTGAATAAACAGTTGAGGCGGCAAGCAGAGACATGGTCGATTAACAGGCCAGGGTCAGTTCAGTTGGCAGGCAAATTAGTTCAGGCTGCAGGGAGAAACATGGCAGGGAAATAGCAGGTAGTAACAATGGAAACATTAAATTTCCATACCTTCCACAATATCTAATTGAACTGCGGTAGCGAAGGAAGAACTCTCCTATATAGAGGCCAGGCTGGTCAGGACAATGGGGTCAATAGAATCGAGTGTCACGGTGAATTCTGTTTTGGGAACATACACGGCATCTTCTTGGGGGTTTGGGTTGGAGAGAGAATATTGTGGAAATGTTTTTTTGTACAGTCTGCTAGCTGCATCAGAGCGAATTTATTCAGGTATGAGGCTCTCCTGATTTTCCTCAAACTGGCTGACTCCCCCTTGTTGAGGCCCGGTGGCAACTTGTTGTTGTGGGAAGCCCTTCCAAATGCGTCAAACTGTACTGCAGACTACAGTTTTTTCTAGGTAAACGTGGCAGAAAAGGGGCAAGCTTGTATAAAAATTGTCAATGTAAAGGTGGTACCCCTTCTTGAACAGGAGTAAAACAAGGTTCCAGAAAATTTTACTGCTGGTCCCCATATAGGCTGGGCATTCAGGGGGGTTCAGCTTTCTATCCTTTCCTTCATAAATCCGGAAATTGTGCATATACCCTGTGTCCCTTTTGCAAGATTTGTACATGTTCACCCCGTATCTGGCCCATTTGTTTGGGTTGTAATGTTTTCTGCCCAGCCTCCCGGTGAAGTTGATGAGGGACGCATTGACACAGATGTTTTTGTCAGACCAATATAAAATTAGGAGATAGGAATTTTTTGGGTAAAATAATTGATCAGTGGCTGAATTTTCTAAAGTTTTTCATACTCTGGGTGATTTCTCGGAGGGCACTGGGAATTATTGCTGAAATGAAAAAATTGCAGAATCATTTTATAGTGGGTTCTAAACATAGTGGCAGAATAGATTGGCATTTGTTATATGGGATTTTTTGACCAATAAGCCTGCAGTTAATTTTTTTTGTTAGTCCCGTGTTTAGTATGGGGCCAAGAACCCATTTACATTCTTGAATTTTCAGGCATTTCCACTCAAATGGATAGGCATAAATGAAGCTGGGATTTTGAGGGATATAATGCTGGGCATAAATGTTGCATTAGTCCAAAATTTTGGGTTTCTACCTGAATGCCTTGCTGGGCTATGAATGGGGGGATTATAGGTGCTGCTGAATCTGAAGGTAGCAACACAGGGTTTAAAAGTGCCTCTGGAACAGTAGTATGGGCCTGATCCTTGGTGGGTGATGTGGACATGGTGGATGAACTGCAATGCTAGTGCTAGGCATATCACAGAGAGGTATTGAGCTGCTGGTGGTTGCCTGGTGCTTCTTGGAGTGCCTCATTCTTTTTCTTGGAAGCTGTTCTTCTTCCGAATCAGATGCTGAGTCTGAGAGTTCCCCGCTACTCACATCCATCATACTCAGAATTTGGAATGCCTCTTACAGGTGACAGATGGCTGACTGCGGTTGGATCACAAAAGACACTGGTAGGCCGAGATCATGGATACTGTGAGCTTTTTTTTGTGTGTGTGTGCAAACTGTGTGTAGAGGCTGAAAATTACTCAGTTAGCTGTAATGGCTCACAGGGGATTATGGTGAGCAAGACCCACTGGTGTGGTGATCAGGATGCTGGTATGGCGGTGATTACAACCCAACTTGTGAGTAATGATCAGGAGCCAACTGGTATGGTGGTGATCAGGATGATGGTGTGGCTATAATCAGAACACTGGTGACACTGGGACAGATGTCTGACTGCAGTTGGTTCACACTAGACACTGTGGGACAGGGATCAGGGTCACAGTAAGATGGCTGGCAATGTTTTGTGTGTGTGTACAGAGGCTGAAAATTACTCAAGTTAGCTGTAACTGCTGACAGATGATGAAGGTGATCACGACCCACTGGTGTCATGATCACAAACCAACTGGCGTGGCGGTGGTCAGGAACCAAATGGTGTGGTGGTGATAAGGACCCATCTGGCGTGGTGGTGATCAGGACCCAGCTGGTATGGCGTAATCAGGAACCAGCTAGCATGGCAGTGATCAGGAACCAAATTGGCATGGCAATGATCAGGAACCAAACTGGGGTGGAGGTGATCAGTAAACAAACTGGCGAGGTGATGATCAGGAACCAAACTGGTGTGGTGGTGATCAGGAACCAACTGACATGTTGGTGATCAGGAACCATCTGACATAGTGGTGATCAGGAACCAAACTGGCAGGGTGGTGATCAGGAACCAAACTGGCATGGCAGTGATCCGGAACCAAACAGTATGGGGGTGTTTAGTGCATATTGGTTTGGTGATTGGGGCACATTGGTATGCTCTTTACATTTCAGAGATATCTTTGGGAAGGACAGAAGCATTATTAAATGTTAGCATATGTAAAATACATACCATCACATTGTCTGACCATGCACCAGTATTGATCATGATAGATGGGCACTGTACAAAAACGAGAGCAAACAGATAGCGTAGCAATCCTTTTCTATTATCACACCAGAAATATACATGTGAAATTACCAATTCTGTCTGAGAAATGTTTTGATAAAAATGTATTTTCTGATAAGGACCCCATTTTTCTATATACGAGGTGTCCTTATGAAGTTGAGCAGTGTTTTTAAAAAGCAAAGATAATAATTAGTAGGATATGGAACATAAATTACAAAAGTGCGCTATAACAGGCGAAGAGAACAAAAATGTTCTTAAATGGTGTCTGCTGAACCAGCAGTTAACACAAAACCTTTATATCCAGGGAGTGTGGTGAAACTATAAAAAAGTCTTTCAGTCCAAAGAATATAGTGAAGGTTGGGGAGTGATGGGAGGTGGGTGTGACCTCTTCCCAGACTGTGATCCAAAGTAGATAATTGTAGACTTGAATACACGTGTTAACACCCAGTGATATGAGTGGACTCTTACCACAATATGAAGAGATGCAAGCATATACTGTGTTTATCCAGGAGTCCAAAAAGGTCAGCTAGATGATGCGATTCTCAGATGGAATGGATCAACCAACTGCTTCCAAATTGAGGGGATCTATAGGCTTCCAAGCAAGGAGATATCGCCACAAGGACCATGCCCAAAGAAGAAGAAGGGACTATAGTGCATTACCTTCAGTTTATTGAAAAAATGTATGAAGTAACACTTACAAAATCCAGATGAATAGGCAGCATATACAGGTGTAGTCACGGACGTCTGCAGTACGATCCGAGACTGGTAACAGCACGGCTAGCTCCCCCCTTATTTCAGTGATACAAATTTTGTATTTATTATAAATGTTTTAAAAGAATACAACAATTGTATCACTGAGATAACTGGGGTTCCATGAAAGGAACAAAACTCCAAACACCTGCGGCTCCTACTGAGTAATATCTAATAATTCAGAATATCCCTTTTGGGAAGTAAACTATGATCCCACCATTTGGTTTTACCCCTGGTTTTATAAGGCTCCAACAAAATGGTGGCAGCTGAGCTGTCTGAAGACACGCTGCACACAAAATACATAGAGGCTGAGCCACACTCGCCATATCGAGTCTTTCACCCGCACCATATCTGACCCTTTGGAATGCATGCTGGCTCCGTAGTGCCGGTATAACAGTCAAGCTGGTTGTGTTGGTGCTCTATTGACATATACAGAATGTGAGTGGCTTTTATTATATTGTCTGTTTTACCTTTAAATAAATATAGACAGCTATGATCTCTCTCTGGGTTTCTTATTTACTTGTATAAGTAAATGAGAATTTATAATAGTGACACCTTCAACCTGGGAGACATTGATTGGAATATTTATGGAGAAGATCACCCCAAAAGGTGTGTGAGCAGCTTTGTTGGCCACAAATATATGTCTAGTGCACACTTCACCTGGGCACATGGACAAGCACCTTTTTATAGTCAAAGAAGAGATAGTTATTGCACCATTTATCACAAGAGCACAGTGATCGGGGACTTTTCCTCACTTTATGTGTTTTGGACTTTATATATATATATATATATATATATATATTATATAATATATATACTGTGTGTGTATATATATATATATATATGTATACAGTATATATATATATATACCTATATATATATATAATTATATACAGTATATATATATATATATATATATATACTTCTGTTATCATTAGACACAGGGAAGGATTTTGACAGGATTCATTGGGGGTGCCTGTCCCAAGTTTTAAACAAATGTGGTTTGATAGGGGACATACACCCAGCTATTTCAGCACTATGTGCAACTTAGTGCTATTTCAGCACTCTCTCTAGCAACTTTTTTATATCAAATGAAACAAGGCAAGAGTGTCCCCTCTCACTAATGTTTTTTGCTTTAATTATGGAACCCTTAGCTAAAATAAATGAGAACCTATCCGCTTATCCATGGAATACAGTCATGAAGAACTTCCCACGCAATCACACTTTTCGCTGACAATGAACTATCTCTTTCAAACCTAACTCTCTCCTTTCCAACAGTACATGACATATTGTTCCTTTTTAACATAATTTCCTATTATAAAATCAATGCAACAAAATCCTGTTTATTGGGAATCTCCATAGAACACTACAAAATGAAGTTACAATCAACTGCCATGCCAGTGGGCACAACATTTATTACATTATCTTGGCATTAAACTTACTTTTCCCTGCTATAATCTGTACAAAGATAACTTTTTACCTCTTTTTTCTAACATACAACAAGAAATTAACTGATTGAAAAAATACCACCTTTCATAGTTGTGTAGGTTAGCTGCTCATAAGATGCTACTCTTACCAAAAATACTATATTACTTTAGAGCACTACCTATTACTATCCCAGCCTAATTTTTTTCACAAATATGCAATGGGCCAATAGAAGGCCAAGGTGTTCACAAAATATATTATTAAACACAGAAACATAGGGGGCATGGGATTGTGCAATCTGAAGGATTGTTATTATGCGTCCTTACTTCCTTACTAGATCAGACTAAATTTCGGATTTTAACACCTGATTTATAACACTGGAACATGTTGGAATATGATCAAATCTACCCAGGTAACCTTAATTATAAATGATGCAGCCACCCAACAATCCCAGTGAACTTACAGGTCTGGAAATACTTCTTTAAAATGGAAAGGGATATAACATTGTAGCGTTCCCTATACCCATAGATTTCCTAAAACTTTTAATACTAGGCTTACTGTTCCACAGTGGAAACAGAAAGGTATTCATACATTTACCAATATTTTTCACTGACAGAATTATTCCTTTTGAAACCACTTCCCAGAAATTCTCCTTACTTGATAAAGAATTTCTAACATGTTCTAAAGTATCTTCAAACCTCCAACCACACCGAGCACTATTTCTAAATATTCCAGTAGAGGTCTGGACATTCTGGAATTCTCAAAGCTCCAAATCTAAAGGTATTCTACAATCTAATCAATGCACAAACACCTTTACTAAATCGCCTCCTTTAGCCAGATGAGAAGCTAAACTTCAAACCTCTTTTTCAGACTTACAATGGCTAAGAGCTAATAGGGCAAACTACATGTTTTCCAAATGCTCCAACTGTTTGGAAATGGCACAATAATTTCACCTTAGGTGGTATCTTACCCTATTTATGGTGGCAATGTTTTCTAATTCTGATTCCAATTTGTTGTGACGAGGATGTGGTCAGATAGGCACCTTAGTTCACATGACTTGGTCTTGCTTACATATTTGTGGTTTCTGGAAAGCAATTTTTCATTTAATATTTACTGTTACGGGCTGCATCACCAAAGAGAATATAGAGCGAGCATTGTTTAGTATTACCATAGATACATTTTCTCCCGAACTACATCCCATGACTATGCACATATTCTTGGCAGCTCATCTCCTTATGATGAGAAAGTTGAAAATGCAAGCAGTTCTGAAGAGAGGGGTTATTGGTCACATTGATGTGATTTATGGCTATGAGCTAGAGATGGCTACAAAGAATGTAGAACAGTGCAGTTTTCTAAAAAAACTGGAAACCATGGGGTATATTTAGAAAAAATATATTTAAAAACGTATTTATATCTGTCTATTTGCTTATACTATGCAGGATATTATTGTCGAACTGTTCTGTACTTCATGGCAACGATCTTTATTTCTGGTTTTCTAATCTTGTAATTCTTATATCATATATGTTACTGTTGTTATCATGCAGTTTTTCTATTATTCTTTTTTGTATTTTCTTGAAAATTCAATAGAAATTTGGAAAAAAATGTCTAGTGTACATGATGCCCTAATGTAAACTTTATACTGTTTACATACAAGAAACATATTGTATTCTTTATTTCATTTTGACTTTAATGCATGTGTGCATCTGTGTCAATTTAATGTCTACTCTGTCTGTGTATAACATGTATTGATATATCAGACTGTATCAAATAAACATACTATAGAAAAAAAACAAAAAAAATCTCTTATGACATAGGGATATTAGGGAAATTACATTCATTGTATTCTGTTTTTCTATATATCAAAAGCAATACATGGCTAAACTATAGGCTTTTTATTTCTTTATTCTAGGTAACAAAATGTGAGTATAAACTTACTATCATCAATTTTCAAACCCGTAGCTGATTTCTAAAAACTAATGGGAATACTGTTGCGCAGTATGCTATCGCGTTCATGATTTGGTTTGTCTAGTGCTGAATAACATGTCTAGAAAAAATAATTACTGTGGAATTCTGGAATCATTTTAATTTTCAATATGTATTTCTCCAATCATTTTGTCTTTGGAAAAAGCATATAAGAAAAATATTCTGTAGACCAATCTGATTTGGGTTCGCTGCTGTGAGAGTCTTCTTTAAATGAGGTCAATTGAAAAATCAAATTTCAACAAATTATATTCAAGAGGTAATCTATAAAATGCAAAAGAACATCATCCTATTTTGTTTCCTAAATCCATTCTACAGCATTTAAAGCTGATTGAAATTTTGTGTTCTCAAATTGAAATATTCATGCTCACAATATATCGAAGCCAAGCTATTTCATTTATCTGCATCATAAAGAATATGAACAGAACTGCACAAAGCAGAATAAATATGCTTCACAGCAAAAGATTGTAATAACTGTATCGGATTCACAGAACGTTCTGCTTATTCAAAGGAACCGTGGTTACTTATCACAGAAAACAAGAGAAGGAGAAAAGACAGAAAAAAAATTAAAAAAGAAGGTAATAATTATGTTAAAGTGCTCTTTTTAATTTTATATGATGTATCCCGCAGTGTTCAAACCATGCCACATAGGTTTAAGAATTTTAACATAAAATTAATCACCTAGTCGATTTGGTCCACTACTAATTACACTCTTCAGAAAATTAGCTAAGCCCTCAGCACAAACCAAGTGCATCCTACAAAAATGAAAATGTTTTTTTTTTTTTTTCAAACATTTTCATCACAAAAAAAATAGGCAAAAAAGCAGGGTTTAAATACATGCCAGTTCTGCCACTGGCGAATGGCATTTTTGCTCCCTTACACAGCTACACCTGCCAGTAAGATCTTTAGGATTTAATCTTCCGGGCTCCTACATAGTGTGCTTCCACTCACGATCCACATTATCACGTTTGTGTTGCTGCATCTTTAAAGGACAAGTTTACCTTTACAAAAGATAAAAAGAATAAATGCACATTTTTTGCAGGTAAAAAAGGTCAGGAGCCTGTAAAGCATTTCCCCCACTAACTGCAAACTTTAATGGGTGTAATGTAACGGTCCTGCAGACTGTCTGTGTAGCTGTCTGCCCATACCTCCGATATGGGCAGGCAGTTAGACTCAATTAACTACTACAGTGCTCAGGAACTTTTGCCATTACTGCTACTTGTAGTTTTGAATGATGTGGGCAGGTGGATCAGGGGTGGATCCGGGGATAGGGATAGATTGTGACAGCGAGTGGGGGGATTGCATCTGTAACATACTACATGTTATACCCTGAATGTGGGTGCAACATGTGACATGTTACAAAAGGTAAACTTATTCTTTAACCACTTCTGGACTGGATAAACAGGGTGACCCCTTAATGACTAGCCATTTTTTGCAATACGGCACTGTGTTATTTTAACTGACAATTGTGCGATTGTGTACCCAAATAAAATTGATGTCCTTTTTTTCCCCACAAATGTAGCTTTTTTTGGTGGTATTTGTTTACCTCTGCATTATTTATTTTTTGGGGTATAAACAAAAAAAGAGCGAAAATTTTGAAAAAAAAAAAACAACAATATTTTTTACTTTCTGCAATAAAAAAAAACAAAAAAATCGAAGTTTTTCATAATTTTAGGCCAATATGTATTCTGCTACATATTTTTGGTAAAATAAATTGCGTCTACAAACTAGGAGATAGATTTTTGGAATTTTTATTTATTTATTTATTTTTTACTAGTAACTATCAGCGATTTCTTAGCGGGACTGCGACATTGCAGCAGACAGATCAGACACCTAACTGACACTTTTGACACTTTTGAGGGGACCAGTGACATTACTACAGTAATCAGTGCTAAAAATATGCACTGTTACTGTACTAATGACACTTGCAGGGAAGGGGTTAACACCAGGGGCGATCAATGGGTTACGTGTGTCCCTAGGGGGTGCTTTCTAACTGTGTGGGGTGGACTCACTGGATGAACATAGAGATCTGTGTTCCAAAATAGCAGGAACACAAGATCCCTGTGTTCATCTGTGACAGAACGGCGGTCTGCCATGTTTACATAGGCAGACCGCCATTCTGTCTCTATGGGGAGTGATCACAGGTGGCCAGTGGACATTGCATCTGCCAGATCTGCTGATTGGCTCCCCCTCTGGCCAATCAGCTATTGCACGAATTGACGTACAGGTACGTTGTTTTGCGAAATAAAGCCGACCTGCGGCAGTATATGTACTGCTGGCGGTCAGAAAATGATTAAGGAGAACACTGTCAATGTAGTGATCCCACTACAGAACATTCACTGAGAGCAAGTCATTTAAAGGGCTGCACATTATTTGGTTTTGCTGTGCAGTGCACTAAAAAGGGGGGGGGGGGAAGAGGGGAGTAATCCACAGTATAATATACTTTGTAGAAAGCATATTATAGTGGATTAGTAGTATTATTGTGCACTGTGCAGCATTGTGACAGGTGTGGTGGTGTGATAGCCAATTGCCCCCCAATACCAAAGATTGAAGCGGGGTGTCATCTGGGTATACTTTTACATGTTTATTTGTGTCCTGCAACAATATTGCCTCTTTTGCTGAGTTAAGTCTGATACATGAACTGCGTGATAGACCAGTGGCCCCCCAATACCACATATTGAAGTGGGGTGTTATTTAACAGTATATATTTTTTTTTTATTTATATTTCTTTATTAATTTATTTCCTTACTAAAAACCTTTACATACATTTCATCTGAGACATGTTATTAATAACATCATTTCATCAAGATAACCCCATCATATAAATACATTTTCCTTCTCAATACCAACATTTACTAATCTCCCCCTACCTCCCTCCCTCCCTTCTCCCTCCCCTTTTCCTCCCCTCTCCCACCCCTCTCCCACCCCTCTCCCACCCCTCTCCCACTAACTCAGCTATCTCCCAATGTGGTTATATATAGTCCCTCATTTCCTTTAAATATTCTCCAATCCTCCCAAATCTCTTCCCAGTCTCCTCGTTCTTCATCCCCCCCCCAGCTTCTTAAAGATTCTAGTTTTCTCGTCTTTTCCACTTTCTTGATCCAATCTCTACTCGAGGGGGGTCCTCTTTTTGCCAATTTAGTGGTATTAAACTTTTTGCCGCATTTAGTAAATGGGGGATTAATGTTTGTTTATATTGTTTTACCAACATTTTTGTACCATGGAACAGGCATATCCAGGGATTCTCTGGGATATGGATTTGTGTAATTTTTTTAATCAGGTCTAGCACATCTCTCCAGTAATTTTACATTTTCGGACAGTCCCACCATATGTGTGCCATTGTGCCTAGTATCTTACATCCCCGCCAGCAGTGTTTTGAGCTCTCCAGTTTGTATCTCCCCACTTTATCCGGGGTATTGTACCATCTGGATATCAGTTTCTAATTCATTTCTGCTGTATAAATATCAACTGCTGAGTTATGTACCAACTTCATACATTTTTCTAATTGAAACCCCTCTCATGTTTCCCTAATTCCCTTTCCCATTTTTCTATGAGTGAAGGTCCTGTCAGCTTCATCTCTGCTATCATGATTTTGTAAATATTTGAGATGTTATTTTCTATCCTCTCGGAGACACACATTTGTTTGAAAGGTAACAATTCTTTAAAGTCTCTTATCGGCTGAGGCAATGAAGAGACAAAGTGCTTCAGTTGGCAGTATCCCCACTCATTTACTTTCCAATTTGTTTTTTGTTATAATTCTAAAAAAGTGATCATTTTTCCATGGTGCCATAGGAGGAACAACCACAATTTAACTTTTATTAATCTAAATTATAAATAAATGTACTAGGATTCGCAGACCTGTATTGGTAAAATGGCTGAGGCCTTTATTATAACTTCACAAACAATTTATTTACAACTAGTCCAGCCATAGAGCTCGAACTAAACCCATAACACACATCTTTACTCACTTATGTAACTTAGCCATGAAGCCCAAGTTACCCATAAATATTAATATATAATTAAAAAAAAACCTCAACAACGAAGTTGTCACACAGAAAATAATCAAAACACAAAGAGAATTTGCCATAGGGGACGGGTGGGAGGGACAAAGTCTTGGTCTGCTCCTGCTAACTAATGCTGCTAACGTATTTTTTTTGTTCTTTTATAGGGAACTGTTTGAGATTTAAGGTTTCAAAATTGTAATTCTTGACCAATCCTTTAAAAGGTTAAACCAACGGTCCAATTGTTTTCATTTATTTAACTGACCTATCAGCACACTGTGCTTAACTGGCCAATCACCATATACCTTTGTTGTTGTCCTGCCATGGCCCCATACATGCATGGCAGTTATTTTAACCAGCCCTGCATTTTCATTCTCCATTATATCTTTTAATTGTGCATCTTCATCACCAATCCATTTACCATATTCCTTTCCCTCCCCTGGTGCAAAAAATGTTGTGTCGTATAATGGTATCAATGGTGAGTTATATTTCCATTTTTCTCTTTTGTGTATTGTGTCCCATATTTTTAAAGCCTGCCGTGTGATTATATGTGTATTTAAACTTAATCTTCTATACTGTGGTGGAATCCATATGATTTTCCCCAAGTGTGTATCACTCATGGTGTTTTCTATTTTTACCCAACTTTTTTCACTCTCTTTTTTACCCCATTCCATCACCCGTGTAAGAACTGAAGCTTGATAATATTTTTTGAAGTCAGGTAGCGCTAGACCCCCTTGCTGTTTACTTTTACTTAATATTGCATATTGTACTCTTGATTTTTTATTTTTCCTTATAAACCGGGTTATTAATGATCTAAGTGTCTTGAAGAATGCCTGTGGGATTGCTATAGGTAACATTTGAAATTTATACGATATTTTTGGAGGAATTGCCATTTTTATAATATTTATTCTCCCTATCCATAGGGCCCTTGTTGTTAATTTATTTATTTCTGTTCTTATTACGTTTAATAATGGTATAAAATTTGCCTTATATAATTTCTCTGGGGTAGATGTTAATTTAATTCCTAGGTATTTTAATTCATCCTTTCTCTATACAAAGTAAAATTCGCTTTTTAACCTCTCTTTCTCCTGTTTACTCATTTTAATACTCAATATCTCAGATTTTGCTTGGTTAATTTTTAAATTAGATAATTCTTCATATTGTTTCAAAGTTTTAATTATATTTGGCAGGGTAATCCTTGGGTTATATATGTAGAGCAACACGTCATCTGCAAAGGCTGCGACTTTGTGCTCCACCTTTCCAACTTCCACGCCTCTAATATCCGGACTTCCTCTTATTGTTGCTAAGAGGGGCTCCAGAGAGAGCACAAATAGCATTGGCAATAGGGGGCATCCTTGTCTCGTTCAGTTATACATCTCAAATGGTTCTGAGAGTGTTCCATTGATTTTTACTCTTGCTGTAGGGTGGCTGTAGAGTATTCTAATCCATGCCATCATTCTAGGGCCTATTCCAAACTCCTCTAACGTTTTTATCATAAATTCCCAATTGACTCTGTTGAATGCTTTTTCAGCATCTATCGAGAGTATCATACTTGTGGGCTTGTTTTTTAACATCTGTTTCATTAGGAGGATTGTCCTTACTCCATTGTCCCTCCCCTGTCTCCCAGGTATAAAGCCTACTTGATCACTATGGACCCACTCCTTCATCAATCCTTTCATCCTTGTTGCTAATATTTTTGTAAACAGTTTTGTGTCCGCGTTAAGAAGTGAAATAGGTCTATAGCTAGAACACAGTGCTGGATCTTTTTCTTCTTTTAATATAACAGTAATGGATGCTGTAAGAGCTTATTTACTCAATCCATAATGAGAACCTAGCCCATTCAGATAGCCTCTCAGCCTCGGAACCAAGAGTTCTCTATATTTCTTGTAATAGTTAATTGTGAACCCATCAGGGCCTGGGCTCTTGCCTGAGGTAGTGTTTTTTATTGCTCTTTCTATTTCCTGGTCCGTAATCGGGAGTTCCAAATGGGCTAGTCTCTCCTCATCCACCTTTACCATCTTTGCCCTCTCTAAGTACTCTTTTATCTTCTCACTCCTATCTAAGCCGTTCCCTTGCTTACCCTCTCCTCCGTATAAATTTTCCGTAGTATTTCTGAAATTCCTTTGCTATCTCAGTTGTTGCATGGACTAGTTCCCCATTTTTACTTTTAATATTATCTATGAAATTCATAGATTTCTTTTTTTTTTAGGACCCTTGCCAAATTTTTCCCAATCTTGTTACTCTCAACATATGTGTCAGGATCTGTGTCATTACATGGGTCACCTGCTGGTGGCACTGTTGTTCCTGGAACTGAGGGGCGCAGTTCCAGGGCCCACCAGCGGGTGTCTCCCAGCAGCTGGACTGTTCTTTTAATTAAGCTGCACCTGAGGAGGACTGCTGAGGGAATATAAGCCCGCCCTTCACTGAGGCTCAGTGCTTCAGTATTTTCTCTGCTAGCCGTGTCCCTGTCTGAACCTGTATCCTGAAACCTGTATCCTGAAACCTGTATCCTGATCCTGAGTCCTGTTCCCTGCATCCTGCTTCCTGTACCTGGCTCCCTGCTTTCCTTGTCTCCTGTCCCTGTCCTGTCCTGCTATTGTTTGCTCCATCCCTTTGTATATAGTTTGTTAGGTTCTATTGGGGTTTTGTACTGTTATCATTTATATTTTGTTTACTTGTTTATGGTCACTGGTATTGGTATTGGAGTGTGTCATTTTGCTTAATAAACTTATTTACATCTTTATCCATCTGGGTCCTGATTCCTTGGTGCAGCCAACTGATCTGATCACCCTTGCTGGATGCCTGCATGTGGTATCCCTGACAGAATACTGAAGCCACTAACGATCAGATCGGTTGCACCTGGGAATTAGGAATTTTCTGGTTGTTGCAAGATGCAGTCAGAGGAGGTCTTTTATTTTTCTTTGCTTGTAACAGAAGACAGGGAATATTGTCGCCAAATTTTGAAAACTTACACTAGCGAGCAGTTGTTGGAATGCATCCGTCTGGCCCACTCGTTTGTTGACAAAGGCAGAGTTTTGTTCAAAGAGATTCAGCCACTTATTCAGCTCTGTGCAGAGTTGGCTTTATCTAATACCCCTAAGGGTGGTGATGATTATTCTCCTCCTTTTAGTGTCTCTCAGGTGGTATCTCTTGTGTGGCTCTTGGAAGATGATAAACCCTATTTTATTGAACATTATTCAGTGTATTCTCCAGAGGCCCTGTTGGATTGCATGAATGCTGTATATTCTCTAATCAGACAAGGGGGTTGTAAATTGAGTTTTGTTCAGGCCTTATTGCAAACCTGGTCAGATCTTTCCAATTTAGCATCAACTAACTCACACCAATCCACTTCTGCCTCTGGACACCAGTTTTCTCAAAGTTTATCCTCTCCGTTACCCGTAGCAACCACAGCTGCAGTTAGGTATGGTTTGCTTTCCACTGCTTGTTCATATCCTGGCTTAACGAGTTGCACTTTTCCTGCATTTAACTCTGTGAAAACTTCCTCTACTACTCTGTTGCCTCTAGCAACCTCTCAGAAATTCTCCTCTGTAACTGTCTCTCCTTTTCCACCATCTCCCAATACTGCCATTTCGCTTCCATCTACTTCACAATCTATTCATAGCCCTGCAACCACTAGCAAGATTTCTGTATCTAAACCTAAAAAGAAAAGGAGATTTTTCCCAACACATACAATTATACCTGTTACCCAGCCTGCTGATCCAGTGCCCGCTGATCTGGTGCCTCCTACTGAGCCTGTTGATCCAGTGCCCACTGATCCGGTGCCTCCTACTAAGCCTGCTGATCCAGTGCCCGCTGTTCTGATGCCTGTTGTTCCAGTGCCTGCTGATCCAGTGCCCACTGATCCGGTGCCTCCTACTGAGCCTGCTGATCCAGTGCCCACTGTTCTGATGCCTGCTGTTCCAGTGCCCGCTGATCTGGTGCCTCCTACTGAGCCCGCTGATCCAGTACCTGCTGTTCCGGTGCCCGCTGATCCGGTGCCTCCTACTGAGCCTGCTGATCCAGTGCCCGCTGTTCTGATGCCTGTTGTTCCAGTGCCTGCTGATCCAGTGCCCACTGATCCGGTGCCTCCTACTGAGCCTGCTGATCCAGTGCCCACTGTTCTGATGCCTGCTGTTCCAGTGCCCGCTGATCTGGTGCCTCCTACTGAGCCCGCTGATCCAGTGCCTGCTGTTCCGGTGCCCGCTGATCCAGTGCCTCCTACTGAGCCTGCTGACCCAGTGCCCACTGATCCGGTACCTTCTACTGAGCCTGCTGATCCAGTGCCCGCTGTTCTGACGCCTGTTGTTCCAGTGCCCACTGATCCGGTGCCTCCTACTGAGCCTGCTGATCCAGTGCCCACTGTTCTGATGCCTGCTGTTACAGTGCCCGCTTGTCTGGTGCCTCCGACTGAGCCTGCTGATCCAGTGCCTGCTGTTCTGATGCCTGCTGATCCAGTGCCCGCTGATCTGGTGCCTCTTAATGAGCCTGTTGATCCAGTGCCCACTGATCCGGTGCCTCCTACTGAGCCTGCTGATCCAGTACTCGCTGTTCTGATGCCTGTTGTTCCAGTGCCCGCTGATCCAGTGCCCACTGATCCGGTGCCTCCTACTGAGCCTGCTGATCCAGTGCCCACTGTTCTGATGCCTGCTGTTCCAGTGCCCGCTGATCTGGTGCCTCCTACTGAGCCCGCTGATCCAGTGCCTTCTATTCCGGTGCCCTCTGATCCAGTGCCTCCTACTGAGCCTGCTGATCCAGTGCCCTTTGATCCGGTGCCTTCTACTGAGCCTGCTGATCCAGTGCCCGCTGTTCTGATGCCTGTTGTTCCAGTGCCCACTGATCCGGTGCCTCCTACTGAGCCTGCTGATCCAGTGCCTGCTGTTACATTGCCCGCTGATCTGGTGCCTTCTACTGAGCCTGCTGATCCAGTGCCCACTGATCCGGTGCCTCCTACTGAGCCTGCTGATCCAGTGCCTGCTGTTCTAATGCCTGCTGGTCCAGTGCCCGCTGATCCGGTGCCTCCTACTGAGCCTGCTGATCCAGTGCCCGCTGTTCTGGTGCCCGCTGTTCTGGTGACCACTACCCAGTCTGCTGACCCAGTGCTTGCTGTTCCAGTGCCCGCTGACCCAGTGCCTGCTGTTCCGGTGCCTGCTGATCCGGTGTCTCTTACTCAGCCCGCTGATCCGGTGCCAGCTGATCCCGTGCCCGCTGTTCTGGTGACCACTACTGTGCCTGCTGATCCTGTGCCTGCTGATCCTTTGCCTGCTGACCCAGTGCTTGCTGTTCCAGTGCCTGCTGACCCAGTGCTTGCTGTTCCGGTGCCTGCTGACCCAGTGTTTGCTGATCCAGTGCCTGCTGAGCCACGGTCTGCCGCCCTGTTTGATGTTCCACTGTCTGTTGCCCAGCCTGGTGTGCCACTGCCGGATATCCTGCATGCCGCTGGCGCTCCCCTGCTTGATGTCCAGCTTGCCTTCAGTCCCAGTGTTGGGACATGTGTTGCAATGAGGGCAGGTGTATCCCTAATGTTACGCCTCTTCAGGAACTTGACCTGTGGGGTGCCAAGACGGCTTCCAGACCCTGGTGGTGGGGCGCATGATCAATTGCTGGACTCTGGTGGCACGCCTTCCGGCAAGTTAAAGGACTTTGGCCTAGAGAGTGCTAGAAGACCCGCAGACATGGAGGGGAGACCTTTTTGGACTTTAGGGGTAGAAGCACAATGGAGCGTCCGGAGGCCGCTCCTTAAAGGGGGGGAACTGTCAGGATCTGTGTCATTACATGGGTCACCTGCTGGTGGCACTGTTGTTCCTGGAACTGAGGGGCGCAGTTCCAGGGCCCACCAGCGGGTGTCTCCCAGCAGCTGGACTGTTCTTTTAATTAAGCTGCACCTGAGGAGGACTGCTGAGGGAATATAAGCCCGCCCTTCACTGAGGCTCAGTGCTTCAGTATTTTCTCTGCTAGCCGTGTCCCTGTCTGAACCTGTATCCTGAAACCTGTATCCTGAAACCTGTATCCTGATCCTGAGTCCTGTTCCCTGCATCCTGCTTCCTGTACCTGGCTCCCTGCTTTCCTTGTCTCCTGTCCCTGTCCTGTCCTGCTATTGTTTGCTCCATCCCTTTGTATATAGTTTGTTAGGTTCTATTGGGGTTTTGTACTGTTATCATTTATATTTTGTTTACTTGTTTATGGTCACTGGTATTGGTATTGGAGTGTGTCATTTTGCTTAATAAACTTATTTACATCTTTATCCATCTGGGTCCTGATTCCTTGGTGCAGCCAACTGATCTGATCACCCTTGCTGGATGCCTGCATGTGGTATCCCTGACAATATGTCTCTTTTGTTATCCTATTGAGTTCCTGTCTGGTTTCAAATTTTAATAACTCCTTTAATTCTTCTCTTTATTCCTCAAGTAAATTAGTGAGTTCTCCATCTAGGGTTCTTTTATGTTTTTTACTCCTTTAGAAATTAAAATTCCCCGCATGTAAGCTTTCTGTTCCTCCAAAACAATATCTTTTGGCGTTTCCTCTATATAGTTAACTTTAAAGTAAAGATCCAATTCTTTCTTTATTTCCTATCCCCACTTTTTATCCATTATTAATTCTTCATTAATTTTCCATGTACTCATTTTGGGTTGGTCTCTTATCATTTTCATTTTTACTATTACAGGAGTGTGATCTGAGCAAGTCCTAATCCCAACCCCAGCCTCGATCCCTCTTTCGATCCATCTATGTTCAATCAGTACATAATCGATTCTCGAATATGTTCCATGAACCGTTGAATAACAAGTATAATC
The DNA here is from genome assembly GCF_965119305.1 of Pelophylax lessonae. NCBI lineage: Eukaryota > Metazoa > Chordata > Amphibia > Anura > Ranidae > Pelophylax > Pelophylax lessonae. The sequence continues at coordinate 497,799,072 of NC_138769.1, read as the reverse complement.
CCTTTCTTTTGGATGTAAAATTATCCATATATCTGCCAGTTGACTTTGATATAGTTTTTTCTTAATCCTCTTTATTTGGGGGATTCTGTTTCTTTGGGATATCGAGGTCCTATCTATTCTGGGATCGAGGCTAAGGTTGAGATCACCCGCCAGAATCACACCCCCCTTTTTAAAATCCATCAATTTCCCAAGTACCTTCCCTAAATACTCAGCCAACCCCTCACTAGGAGAGTACATGTTTACTAGTGTAACTTCCTCGTCATATAATTTCCCTTTCAAAAAAGAGAAATCTCCCCTCCGGATCTGTTAACCTTTCTTTTAAGACGAACCTCACTCCTCTCGCGAAGCCAATGGCTACTCCCTTTGATTTTTTTTTTAAATGAGTCTGGATAGAACCACATAGGATAATTTTGAGAGTACAACCTAATATTGGATGAGTGGAAAATATGGGTTTCCTGCAAAAAAATTATATCTGCTTTTAGATAATAAATTTCCCTCAATATTTTTGTCTCTTTACTAGTGAGTTCATCCCTCGGACATTATAGGAAAGCAAATGTATTACTGTCATCTCACTATTAAGCTTTTCTCTATGTTATTCCTCTCTTTCTCATTTCTCCTCCTTTTTTCCTTCTCTCTCCTTTTATCTAGCTGTATTCCTCGGGAAGCTACCTTTTCTGTGGGGGCTGAAGAACTCTTAAATAAATTCTGCTTGAGTAAAGGATGAGTTACTCTTTGTGATTCATTCATCCCTCCCCCCCTCCCTCCTCCCCCCTCTCCTACCCCCCCCCGCCCCCCCATTCGAGGCCTTCTGGACAATGGGTACCTGGCTTTGCCCCTACCCCATGCCAGGACAGTCGACCAACTCCCTCCCACCTTTAATTGACATTGTCCCGGGGTCGAGCTCTGACTTTGCTTGCCTACTCCTCCCCTCCCCCCTATTATGGGACGATGGTTGGTGCGTACCCCTGACTTCGGTCGTGGTCCCGTCTGGTTTTCTCTTATTTTTCTCTCACGCCTCCTCCTCCCCCCTTCCAACTCCCAACCCCCCCTCTGCTTTTCCCAAACACCGTCCTGCATTTAGTTCCTTGGTTTCTTATTCAGTAGCAAATTCTTCTTGGGTATCCCCTGCCACTGCTCTTCTTCCTCTGGTTCATACTCTGAATCCCCTTGGTCTGTCCATCCTGGTATATTCATAACTGGTATGCTCAGGGTATCACAGAATACTTGCATATCCTCAGGGAATCTTAACATCACAGTCCTCCCTTCTTTCCTTACTCCTAAGTCAGCTGGGTGTCCCCAGAAATATCGGATATTTTTTTGTTTCAGGACTTCCACCCTAGGTTTCAGGATATGTTTTCTATTTATTGTTTCTTGTGACAGATTCGGGAATACCTATAGGTCGGCACCCTCGTATTTCAATATAGGCCTATTTCTCATATTTACCCAGATCTGGGCCTTTACTTCATACCTATGAAACCTGGCTATAACGTCTCTTGTTTTTTCTCTTGGAATATTCTGTGGTTTCCTTATTCTATGGGCTCTTTCAAATTCAATTTTATCTGTGACAGCTTTTCCCAATAGGGGGTTAAACACACTCTCCAGCTTTTCTTCTTTCTCCAACTTTGGCAGGCCTTTAATTCTCAAGTTTTTTCTTCTATTTCTATTCTCTTGATCTTCTATCTTATAAAGCATGTTTCTCTGATCTATCTGTATTCTCCTCATTTGGTCTTTCAACTTTTTTATCTCTTTTCCATGAACATCTATTTTTATTTCTGTTTCTACTACTCTTGTCAGAATATAGCCAAGTGCTCCATGTAGGATGACCATTTCCGTTTTAATTGAGCATTCCAAATTAGCAAACATTTCCATCATTTCTGATTTGGTTGGTGGTAGATCATTAGGCCTAGGTTCCTCCTCCCTTCCTGTTTCAGTATCTCCAATTATCTGAGTACTATCTTTGGATAGATCAAGGCTATCTTCTCCGCTTGCACCTATAGTCTTTTGTCCCCGGGGTTTTTCATTCTCCATGTTTTGTTTTGGTTTAGCACCCAGTTGTTTTTCAGGGTTAGAGTTGTGTCCCCCCCCCTCCGAAGGTCATGTACATTTTAATAGTCCCAGGGCTGGCAGTTACTTTTGTGGGTTTCCCTGTTCCCTCTTTTGACTGTTTGTTTTTCATAATTTCAGGGAGCTTCTTAAAAGATAATACTCCTGATCCTCCTATGCTTTATTGTATGGGATTTTTAATTACTTTGCGCCTCTTAGAAAATTCAGATGTACCTCCCAGTATGTATTCCTGGGTTTCCTCTTGTTACATTAAGACCCGGCCACTCTTAAATTTACCTCATGTATGTCTGGCTTTCGGTTTAATTCTAATCAATCTCAGAAACAGTCACTCTGAATTTCTGTTGCAGATATACCACCTCTCTGGGGTAACAAAAAGATAATCGAGGAGTATTCCAATTAATATGTAACAATGTCTTTTTCCTTCCCAGGCTTTTAGACTTGTCATCAATTTTATCAGATAGTGATGGATACTATCTAAAAAGAGTTCAATTAATTCCTAGGTAAAACAGAGACTATCATAGGCTCTTCACTGTTCATTTTTCATTCTATTTATGAGAGATAATAAAGAAATATACTAATATAGGGGGGGCTTTCACCCTCTCACCACTTCAATGCAGTCCATTCCATTCAATTTCAGCCGGTTTACCGTTATGTTAATACATTTGCCAGTTCTCTTCAGAACATTTACTCTGCTCCCTCGGTTTGTTCCAGGCTGCTCAGATCCGCTTTGGCATATGGCAGCGTCCTCCTGGAGCCGATCACACTCTGCTTCCCGGTGTCTCACAAAGTCTCCGCCCCCCAGTCTCTCCGGGGCTCAGTCTCTCTGCTTCCGCCCGGCAGCCGCTCCGGCGATGGCAGATCAGTGGTGGGGGTCCGATGCATCCGAGGGGCTAGAGATCCGGACGGTGAGGCTGCACAAAGGGGGGTCGGGTGCCCAGGGCTAGTTGTCCAGGGCAGTGGGAGGGTTACAGGCTTCAGTCCGCATCTTCCAGCTGAGCACTCCTCGAAGCCTAGCACGCACTCACAGTAGCGCCATTGTCAGGCTCCTCCCCCTCTAACAGTATAATTTTCTAAGAGTGTATTTTAGTCCTGCAAAAATTTGGCCTCTTGCTGTGTAAACAGTGCTACACACAGTGACAACAGTTACTGGCCAATTATTTGTAGAACTGGTGTAATAAACCTGTGGCCCCTCAATACCACATATTGAAGTGGGGTGTTATCTGAGTAAACTTTTACAAGTGTATTTGAGTCCTGCAAGAATATTGCCTCGTTTGCTGAGTGAAGTCTGGTACACACAGTGCCAAACTCACTGGCCAATTTTTTGAACTGGTGTGATACACCAATAGCCCCCCAATACCACATATTGAAGTGAGGTGTTATCTGAGTAAACTTTAACAAGTGTATTTGTGTCCTGCAACAATATTGCCTCATTTGCTGAGTGAAGTCTGGTACACACAGTGCCAAACTCACTGGCCATTTTTTTGAACTGGTGTGATAGACCAATAGCCCTCCAATACCACATATTGAAGTAAGGTGTTATCTGAGTAAACTTTAACAAGTGTATTTGTGTCCTGCAACAATATTGCCTCGTTTGCTGAGTGAAGTCTGGTACACACAGTGCCAAACTCACTGGCCAATTTTTTGAACTGTTGTAATACATCAATGGCCCCCCAATACCACATATTGAAGTGGGGTAGTATAATTTTCTAAGAGTGTATTTTAGTCCTGCAAAAATTTGGCCTCTTGCTGTGTAAACAGTGCTACGCACAGTGACAACAGTTACTGTCCAATTATTTGTAGAACTGGTGTAATAAACCCGTGCCCCCCCCCCCCCCAATACCACAAATCAAAGTTAGGTGTTATTTAACAGTATAATTTTCTAAGATTCTATTTTAGTCCTGCAAATATTTGGCCTCTTTTGTTGTGTTAACTGTGCTACACACAGTGACAACGTTTACTGGCCAATTATTTGTAGAACTGGTGGATAGTGATGTCGCAAACCTAAAATTTGCCGTTCGCGAACGGCGAACGTGAATATCGGCAAATGTTCGCGAACCACCATAGACTTCAATAGGCAGGCGAATTTTAAAACCCACAGGGACTCTTTCTGGCCACAATAGTGATGGAAAAGTTGTTTCAAGGGGACTAACACCTGGACTGTGGCATGCCGGAGGGGGATCCATGGCAAAACTCCCATGGAAAATTAGGTAGTTGGCGCAGAGTCGGGTTTTAATCCATAAAGGGCATAAATCACCTAACATTCCTAAATTGCTTGGAATAACGTGCTTTAAAACATCCAGTGTGTGTATACGATCAGGTATGATGTTGTATCAATCAGGTAGTGTAAGGGTTACGCCCGCTTCACAGTGACAGTCTGACCAAACTCTGACAGACAAAACTCCCCATTGTCATGAACATGCAATAAATGTCTGGTAGTTTACCTGTTCCTCATCCTCATGTCTGCATAAAGGGCCAGACTTTTCCTTCTGGCTGCTTTTATCATCTCTCTTCCCTGTTTGGCTCCACCCCAGGCCATTCCAGGAAGTCTATATTAACCAGTGCACTGCAGGTCAGCTTTGCTGTTCCCTGTTGCTAGTTTCCTGTTTCCTGTGTGCTTGATCTACTGTTCTGTGTACCGACTTTGGCTTGTCTCTGACTATTCCTGTTTGGCTGTTACCCTGACCTTTGGCCTGTCCCGTGGTTACCCTTGTCTGCCTATTACCCCGACCTCGGCTTACCCATCACCATTCCGTGTGTCCTGAGTGGCTGCTTCCCTTCTCTCCCTACGGAGCATGAACTGGGGGACCCCAGGGGCCGCGTCCTGGGCCCAGCTGCAGCCAAGTCCATCCTCACCACTAGAGGCTCTGGTGAACACCTGCTGGGTCTTAGACTCCGCGCCCTGGGGAATCTTGGGCTCATGTTCCGGTCCATCCACAGCAGTCTGCTATCGGGTTCACTACCTTGCGCTGCGCCCATGCCTCCAACAGGGTGCAGTTGTCACCTGGCCACAGGTGACCTGACACCCATTTAACAGTCAGTCAGTCAGTCAGTCCATTTGCACAACCGCAAACTCCCCATTTGCACAAGGTTGGATACCAAGCTAGCCATGTCCCGTTCCTTGTCCTCACTGACGTCATTGAAGGTCTCTTCCTCCACCCAGCCATGTACAACACCAAGGGTCCCCGAAAGGTGACAACAAGCCCCCTGGGATGCCTGCTGTGGTTGGTCTTCCACCTCCTCAAAGCCACCTTCCTCCTCTGACTTCTCTTCTTCAGACTCCTCTCTCTGCGTTGCCACAGGTCCAGCAATCGACAATGACAAGGCTGCTTCTGGTGGTGATGGGGACCACAACTCTTCCTCTTCATGCTCATCTACGGCCTGATCCAGTACTCTTCGCAGGGCACGCTCCAGAAAAAACGCATATGGGATGAGGTCGATGATGTTGCCTTGGGTTCGACTGACCAGGTTTGTCACCTCCGCAAAAGGACGCATGAGCCTACAGCATGAGCATGAGCATTCAGTAACGCGGCCAAAAAATACCCAGCTCCGCAGAGGCTGTCCTCTTTTTTTAAATTAAAGAAAATTAATGTTTTTTCTATGAAAAATTATCCCGCGGATCGCTTTTGGTCTGTTCACAATGAAGCAACGACCTTATCATCTGGGGTGTGCCAACACACTCCTAGAGGTGATCGCTTCATTGTGATACGCAAGCCCCTTCACCACAACAAGGTAACGATCACGAAGGGGAATTGACACATGTATGTGCCTTTTTTTTGTTTTTTTGCAGCCACAGTGTAGCACCAGAGGCCAGAAAAATTAGGCATGTACACATGCATGAAAAAGTAGGTATTGTTGCAGCCGCTGCTTTAGCAGCGGCCTGAAAAATTGAGGTTTTCAAGGCAGAAAGTGCACTAAAACATTGCGGCTTGAACCGTAGTTGGTGGCGGAGACGTCACGTAAGTCATCCGGCATGCAGAAATTAAATACACCAGCGTGTGGACCATTTTTAGCCCAAGGCATCTCATCAGGCCTTTTTTAGTCAAATGCATCCCCCACTGACAGTCCCTTCGGGATCCATGCCTCATTCATCTTAATAAAGGTGAGGTAATCTAGACTTTTTTGACCTAGGCGACTTCTCTTCTCAGTGACAATACCTCCTGCTGCGCTGAAGGTCCTTTCTGACAGGACACTTGAAGCGGGGCAGGCCAGAAGTTCAATGGCAAATTGGGATAGCTCAGGCCACAGGTCAAGCCTGCACACCCAGTAGTCAAGGGGTTCATCGCTCCTCAGAGTGTCGATATCTGCAGTTAAGGCAAGGTAGTCTGCTACCTGTCGGTCGAGTCATTCTCTGAGGGGGGATCCCGAAGGGCTGTGGCGGTGCGTAGGACTAAAAAAGCTCCGCATGTCCTCCATCAACAAGACGTCTGTAAAGCGCCCTGTCCTTGCCGGCGTGGTTGTGGTAGGAGGAGGTTTACTTTAACCTCTTCCCCTGTTGGATTCCCGTTGTGCTGTGACATCATCCTTATACGCTGTGTAAAGCATACTTTTTAACTTGTTTTGTAACTGCTGCATCCTTTGCGACTGCCGGTAATTCGGTAACATATCAGACACTTTCTGTTTATACCGGGGGTCTAGTAGCGTGGCCACCCAGTACAGGTCGTTCTCCTTCAGCCTTTTTATACAAGGGTCCCTCAACAGGCATGACAGCATGAAAGACACCATTTTCACAAGGTTGGATGCTGAGCTACTCATGTCATACTCCTCGTCCTCACTGATGTCATTGAAGGTGTGTTCTTCTCCCCAGCCACGTACAACACCACGGGTACCAGATAGGTGACAACGAGCACCCTGGGATGCCTGCTGTGGTTGGTGTTACTCCTCCTCAAAGCCACATTCCTCCTCTGACTCCTCTTCCTCAGACTCCTCTTCCAGCGTTGCCGCAGGTCCAGCAAGCGATGGTAAGGCTGGTTCTGGTGGTGATGGTGACCACAACTCTTCCTCTTCACGCTCATCTATGGCCTGATCCAGCACTCTTCGCAGGGCACGCTCCAGGAAGAAAACATCTGGGATGATGTCGCTGATGATGCCTTCGGTGCGACTGACTAGGTTTGTCACCTCCTCAAAAGGACGCATGAGCCTACAGGCATTGCGCATTAGCGTCCAGTAGCGTGGCAAAAAAATACCCAGCTCTGCAGAGGCTGTCCTAGCACCCCGGTCATACAAATACTGGTTGACAGCTTTTTCTTGTTGGAGCAGGCGGTCGAACATTAGGAGTGTTGAATTCCAACGTGTCGGGCTGTCGCAAATCAAGCGCCTCACTGGCATGTTGTTTCACCGATGAATATCTGAAAAGTGCGCCATGGCTGTGTAGGAACGCCTGAAATGGCCACACACCTTCCTGGCCTGCTTGAGGACATCCTGTAAGCCTGGGTACTTCTACACAAAGCGTTGTACAATCAGATTCAACACATGTGCCACGCACGGCACATGTGTCAACTTGCCCAAATTCAATGCCGCCAACAAATTGCTTTCGTTGTCACACACCACTTTGCCGATCTCCAGTTGGTGCGGGGTCAGCCACTGATCCACCTGTGCATTCAGGGCGGACAGTAGTGCTGGTCCGGTGTGACTCTCTGCTTTCAGGCAAGTCAACCCCAAGACAGCGTGACACTGTCATATCCGGCATGTGGAATAGCCCCTGGGGAGCTGGGGGGGGGGTGCAGTTGGTGTAGAGCAAGACGCAACAGCAGAAGAGGACTCAGCCGAGGAGGTTAGCAAAGAGGATTGAGTAGGAGGAGTAGAGTTGGTGGCAGCAGGCCTGCCTGCAAGTCATGGTGGTGTCACCAACTCCTCTGCAGCAGAGCCACGCATTCCATGCTTGGCAGCCGCCAGCAGGTTTACCCAATGCGCAGTGTAAGTGATATACCTGCCCTGACCGTGCTTTGAAGACCAGCTATCAGTGGTCAGATGGACCCTTGCCCCAACACTGTGTGCCAGACATGACATGACTTCCTTTTCCACAATAGAGTACAGGTTGGGGATTGCCTTTTGTGAAAAAAAATTCGGCCGGGTACCTTCCACTGCGGTGTCCCAATAGCGACAAATTTTTTGAAGGCCTCAGACTCCACCAGCTTGTATGGTAAAAGCTGGCGGGCTAAGAGTTCAGACAAGCAAGCTGTCAGACGCCAGGCAAGGGGGGGACTCTGTGACATTGGCTTCTTACGCTCAAACATTTCCTTGACAGACACCTGACTGTGGGCAGATGAGCAGGAACTGCTGAAGGTGAGAGGCGGAGGGGCGGGTTGTTGATAGGGGGCAAGGAGGACAGCAGTGGTTGACGTGGCTGAAGATGCTGGACCAGGAGGAGGATGGTGGCTTTGAGTTTGTGTGCTGCTTTTACTCATGTGTAGGGTTGAGCGGACACCTAGATGTCCGTGTTCGACGGGTTCGGCCGAACTTTAAAAAAAAGTCCGGGTCCGTGTCCCGGACTTTTACCGAACTTTTCCCGGACACCGAACCCCATTGAAGTCAATGGGGACCCGAACTTTAAGGCACTAAAATGGCTCTAAAACACCAAAGGAAAGGGCTAGAGTGCTGCAAATGGCAGCAAAACGTAATTAAGAGCATGGCAAGTGCTCTGCAAACAAATGTGGATAGGGAAATAACTTAAAACAACAAAAAAAAACAGAAAAATAAAACAATGTTCTTCTTCATCTCTGAAGGACGAGGCCCATATGGAGTAGGAGGGAGGTTGAGGTGGTGGTGGATGTGGCGGTGACATAGGCGTGCGCACAGGGTGTGCTGGGTGTGCCTGGGCACACCCTAATCACCTAGGGCACATAGCATTGCCAGTGAGGAGATGGGAAAGATCTCCCTGGGACCTGCTCTGCTCTATTTCTCCTTGCCTACAGGTACATGGCCCCGATACATTACTCTCCCTGCTGGCAAACACATGCATGTGTATTTCAACTTTGGGGTGCACACCTTAATGCAATAGGCTGCGCACACCTATGGGCGGTGTAGGTGGAAGCGGCGGTGGAGGAGGACCAGGGCCGGATTAACAGCATCATGGGCTTGGTGCTGAGGATTTTGAAGGGCCTTAGGGCCGTGCCTTGCCATGCACCCAGAGGAGGAAGGGTGCAGCCATGCATGCCTAATTCAACATGGGATGCTGTCTCTGAAGCCCATAAACACATCCATGCATCGCCAACTGTCCCTCCTTGTCCGGCCTTCACGCTGTGTGGGGAGGTTCTGAGGGTGCTGCCTGGGGAAGCGAGCATAGAAGCCAGACTTCTGTGTTTACAAGTGACAGAAGAGCGGTAACAGTGAATATGGCCAACCCGGGGCCTATATAAAAGGTAGGGGCCTGGAGCTGCAGCTCCAATAGACCCTACATTAATCTGGCCCTGAGGAGGAGGACGAGGTAGCCAACACTGCTTCTTTTCACAAATTTTAAATGAGGGTACACCCCAAAAGAGTGAGAAAGAGCAAAAATGGAACAATGGGTGGGTAAGGTCGGTATCCATTGCTATTCTGCATAAGGTACGGAAAAGTCCCGTGGGATCCATGCCTGGTTCATTTTAATGAACGTGAGCTTGTCCACATTGTCTCTGGACAGGCGGCTGCGCTTGTCTGTTATAACGCCCCCAGCCGTGCTAAATACCCGTTCAGATAATACACTGGCTGCAGGGCACGCCAGCACCTCCAAGGCGTAAAGGGCAAGCTCAGGCCATGTGCCCAATTTGGAGACCCAGAAGTTGAAGGGGGCAGACCCGTCATTCACTACATGTAGGCGTGTGCACACATACTGCTCCACCATGTTGGTAAAATGCTGCCTCCTGCTAAGACGTTCCATCTGAGCTGCTGGTGCTGCTGTTTGTTGTGGCGTGCTGACAAAGCTTTTCCACATTTCGGCCATGCTAACCCTGCCTTCTGAGGTGCTGGCGGTGCCCTGGTTGCGTTGGCGACCTCCTCCTCCTCCTCCTCTGCCTTGTGCTTCCACTGTGGCCCCGCTGTCAGATGGGAATGCCAGCAGCATGGCGTCTACCAGCGTGCGCTTGTACTCGCGCATCTTGCGATCGCGCTCCAGTGAGTGAATTAAGGACGGTACGTTGTCCTTGTAACGGGGATCCAGCAGCGTGGCCACCCAGTAATCAGCACAAGTTAGAATGTGGGCAACTCGGCGGTCGTTGTGGAGACACTGCAGCATGTAATCGCTCATGTGTGCCAGGCTGCCCAGAGGCAACGAAAGGCTGTCCTCTGTGGGAGGTGTATGGTCCGTGTCCTCTGTATCCCCCCAGCCACGCACCAGTGATGGCCATGAGCTGGCCTGGGTGCCACCCTGCTGTGAACATGGTTCCATCTCCTCCTCCAGCTCCTCCTCCTCCTCATCCTCCTCATCCTCCAGAACTGTGCCCCTGCTGGACAATTGCGTCCCTGGCGTTTGCGTGTGCAGGAACCCACCCTCGGAGCCCCTTGCGAATGACTGCCCTGAAAGCCTTGGAAATGTTACCTCTTCATCCTCCTCCTCCTCCTCATCCTGTGCCACATCCTCTTCCATCATCGCCCGAATTGTTTTTTCAAGGAGGCATAGAAGTGGGATAGTTAAGCTGAGAACGGCGTCATTGCCACTGGCCATGTTGGTGGAGTACTCAAAACAGCGCAACAAGGCACACAGGTCTCGCATGGAGGCCCAGTTATTGGTGGTGAAGTGGTGCTGTTCCGCAGAGCGACTCACGCGTGCGTGCTGCAGCTGAAACTCCACTATGGCCTGCTGCTGCTCGCACAGTCTTTCCAGCATGTGCAAGGTGGAGTTCCACCTTGTGGGCACGTCACATATGAGGCGGTGAGCGGGAAGGCCGAAGTTACGCTGCAGCGCTGCCAGGCGAGCAGCAGCAGGGTGAGAACGCCGAAAGTGCGCACAAACGGCCCGCACTTTCTGCAGCAGCTCTGACATATCGGGGTAGTTTTTAAGGAACCTCTGCACCACCAAATTCAGCACATGCGCCAGGCAAGGGATGTGCGTCAAACCGGCTAGGCCCAGAGCTGCTATGAGATTTCTCCCGTTATCGCACACCACCAGGCCGGGCTTGAGGCTCGCTGGCAGCAACCACTCATTTGTCTGCTGTTCCATGCTCCTCCACAACTCCTGCGCGGTGTGTGGTTTGTCCCCCAAACAGGCAAGTTGTAAAACTGCCTGCTGTCGTTTACCCCTGGCCGTGCTGAAGTTGGTGGTGAAGGTGTTACGCTGTCCGGATGAGGAGGCGGTAGAGGATGAGGAAGCGGAGTAGGAGGAGTTAGGAACAGGAGGCAAACTGAAGCGCCCTGCAATCCTCGGTGGTGGAAGGACATGCGCCAAATTGCTATCCGCCTCAGGCCCATCCGCCACTGCATTTACCCAGTGTGCCGTTAGGGAGATATAACGCCCCTGACCGTGCTTACTGGTCCACGTATCCGTAGTTAGGTGGACCTTGGCACAGATGGCGTTGCGCAGTGCACACCTGATTTTTTCCCCCACTTGGTTGTGCAGGGAAGGGATGGCTTGCCTGGAAAAGTAGTGGCGGCTGGGCACGACGTACTGTGGGACAGCCACCGACATAAGGTTTTTAAAACTGTGCGTCTCCACCAGACGGAATGACAGCATTTCAAAGGCCAATAATTTTGAAATGCTGGCATTCAGGGCCAGGGATCGCGGGTGGGTAGGGGGGTACTTCCTCTTCCTCTCAAGTGTTTGGGAGATGGAAAGCTGAACGCTTCCACGGGACATTGTGGAGATGGTTGTTGGTGACCCAGGTGGTGGTGTTGCTGACAGATCGTCTGTTTGCGGGGTGGCAGGTGCCGGTATCACTACAGATGTGGCTGGAGCGGCCGAGACTGCAGCAGAAGAGGAAGCAGGATGAGCCAGAGACGTTTCTTGGTTTTGAAGGTGTGTACTCCACTGCAGCTCGTGCTTTGCACTTAGATGCCTGATCATGCAGGTTGTGCTCAGGTTGAGAAGGTTCATGCCTCGCTTCAAGCTCTGATTGCACAGGGTGCAAACCACTCGTGTCCTGTCATCAGCACATTTTCTAAAGAACTTCCACGCTAGAGAACTCCTTTGAGCTGACTTTGGTGCACTCGTTCCCTTGCTGCGTTGGGCAGTAGCGGGCGTAGTGTCTAGGGCACGGCCGCTCCGCTTCTGCACCCTGCTCCCTCTTCTGCTGTGCTGGTGGCTCTGTGCGACCACCGCCTCTTCCTCCAAACTACTCAGTTCACCTGCATGACGTTCATTCCATGTGGGGTCGAGGACCTCATCGTCCTCCACATCATCTTCCACCCAGTCTTCACCCCTGCCCTCCTTGTCGGTCTCCACAATGCTGAACGCCGCAGCAGTTGGCACCTGCGTTTCGTCATCATCGGAGACGTGCTGCGATGATCCTTGCATGTACTCATCTTGAGGAATAAGTGGTTGGGCATCGCTGCACTCAATCTCTTCCACTTCTGGGGCAGGGCTAGGTGGATGGCCCTGGGAAACCCTGCTGACAGAGTCCTCAAAAAGAATAAGAGACTGCTATATGGCTTGGGGCTCAGACTGCTGGCCTGATTTGCAAGGGGGTGAGGTGAAAGACGGTTGGACATTGGCTGCAGGTGCCAACTCTGACCTTTCTGCAGTAGACTGGGTGGGAGACAATGTGAAGGAACTGGAGGCACTGTCAGCAGCAAACCAATCTACTATCGCCTCAACTTGTTCTGGCCTCATCACTTCTAGGGGCGTTTGATGCCCTACCAAATACTGATGCAGGTTCTGTCGCCTACTCACACTTGAGGAAGGTGTTTCACTTGTGCGTGTAGCTGGCACAGATCGACCATGTCCTCTCCTTGCAACAGGAGCTCTACCAGCAGCACCACGACCCAGGCCACGGCCCTTATTTGACGGTCTCCTCATATTTCTGTAATTTAAGATCTTGCCCTAGAAAGGTTTTTATTGAATAGCGGAATAGAAAATATGATCCAAAAAAAGTGTATGTATATCACACGTACACAACCACACTAGGCCCCAATTACTATTGTTTGTACCCCTAAAAGGCTAGATGAGGAGTAGGGGGAGTATGGAACAGGCAGCACCCTCAAACCTTCAGAAGTATGAGATGAACCCCAACAACTTGGAAAGGTGGATCTCTCTCACACGTACCGACACAGACTATCCCGCAATTCAATTGATCCTCAAAGGTTTTTATTGAATAGCGGAATAGGAAATATGATCAAAAAAAGTGTATGTATCTCGCACGTACACAACCACACTAGGCCCCAATTACTATTGTTTGTACCCCTAAAAGGCTAGATGAGGAGTAGGGGGGGTATGGAACAGGCAGCACCCTCAAACCTTCAGAAGTATGAGATGAACCCCAACAACTTGGAAAGGTGGATCTCTCTCACACGTACCGACACAGACTATCCCGCAATTCAATTGATCCCCAAAGGTTTTTATTGAATAGCGGAATAGGAAATATGATCAAAAAAAGTGTATGTATCTCACACGTACAGAAACACACTAGGCCCCAATTACTATTGTTTGTACACCTAAAAGGATGGATGAGGAGGAGGAGGAGTATGGAACAGGCAGCACCCTCAAAGCTTCAGAAGTATGAGATGAACCCCAAAAACTTGGAAAGGTGGATCTCACACGTACCGACACAGACTATTCCGCAATTTAATTGATCCCCAAAGGTTTTTATTGAATAGCGGAATAGGAAATATGATCAAAAAATGTGTATGTATCTCACACGTACAGAAGCACACTAGGCCCCAATTACTATTGTTTGTACACCTAAAAGGATGGATGAGGAGGAGGAGGAGTATGGAACAGGCAGCACCCTCAAAGCTTCAGAAGTATGAGATGAACCCCAAAAACTTGGAAAGGTGGATCTCACACGTACCGACACAGACTATCCCGCAATTTAATTGATCCCCAAAGGTTTTTATTGAATAGCGGAATAGGAAATATGATCAAAAAATGTGTATGTATCTCACACGTACAGAAGCACACTAGGCCCCAATTACTATTGTTTGTACACCTAAAAGGATGGATGAGGAGGAGGAGGAGTATGGAACAGGCAGCACCCTCAAAGCTTCAGAAGTATGAGATGAACCCCAAAAACTTGGAAAGGTGGATCTCACACGTACCGACACAGACTATCCCGCAATTTAATTGATCCCCAAAGGTTTTTATTGAATAGCGGAATAGGAAATATGATCAAAAAAAGTGTATGTATCTCGCACGTACAGAAACACACTAGGCCCCAATTACTATTGTTTGTACACCTAAAAGGATGGATGAGGAGGAGGAGGAGTATGGAACAGGCAGCACCCTCAAAGCTTCAGAAGTATGAGATGAACCCCAAAAACTTGGAAAGGTGGATCTCACACGTACCGACACAGACTATTCCGCAATTTAATTGATCCCCAAAGGTTTTTATTGAATAGCGGAATAGGAAATATGATCAAAAAATGTGTATGTATCTCACACGTACAGAAGCACACTAGGCCCCAATTACTATTGTTTGTACACCTAAAAGGATGGATGAGGAGGAGGAGGAGTATGGAACAGGCAGCACCCTCAAAGCTTCAGAAGTATGAGATGAACCCCAAAAACTTGGAAAGGTGGATCTCACACGTACCGACACAGACTATTCCGCAATTTAATTGATCCCCAAAGGTTTTTATTGAATAGCGGAATAGGAAATATGCTCAAAAAATGTGTATGTATCTCACACGTACAGAAGCACACTAGGCCCCAATTACTATTGTTTGTACACCTAAAAGGATGGATGAGGAGGAGGAGGAGTATGGAACAGGCAGCACCCTCAAAGCTTCAGAAGTATGAGATGAACCCCAAAAACTTGGAAAGGTGGATCTCACACGTACCGACACAGACTATCCCGCAATTTAATTGATCCCCAAAGGTTTTTATTGAATAGCGGAATAGGAAATATGATCAAAAAAAGTGTATGTATCTCGCACGTACACAACCACACTAGGCCCCAATTACTATTGTTTGTACCCCTAAAAGGCTAGATGAGGAGTAGGGGGGGTATGGAACAGGCAGCACCCTCAAACCTTCAGAAGTATGAGATGAACCCCAACAACTTGGAAAGGTGGATCTCTCTCACACGTACCGACACAGACTATCCCGCAATTCAATTGATCCTCAAAGGTTTTTATTGAATAGCGGAATAGGAAATATGATCAAAAAAAGTGTATGTATCTCGCACGTACACAACCACACTAGGCCCCAATTACTATTGTTTGTACCCCTAAAAGGCTAGATGAGGAGTAGGGGGGGTATGGAACAGGCAGCACCCTCAAACCTTCAGAAGTATGAGATGAACCCCAACAACTTGGAAAGGTGGATCTCTCTCACACGTACCAACACAGACTATCCCCCAATTTAACTGATCCCCAAAGGTTTTTGATTAAATAGCGGAATAGAAAATATGATCCCAAAAAAGTGTATGTATATCACACGTACACAACCACACTAGGCCCCAATTACTATTGTTTGTACCCCTAAAAGGCTAGGAGTAGGGGGAGTATGGAACAGGCAGCACCCTCAAACCTTCAGAAGTATGAGATGAACCCCAACAACTTGGAAAGGTGGATCTCTCTCACACGTACCAACACAGACTATCCCCCAATTTAACTGATCCCCAAAGGTTTTTGATTAAATAGCGGAATAGAAAATATGATCCCAAAAAAGTGTATGTATATCACACGTACACAACCACACTAGGCCCCAATTACTATTGTTTGTACCCCTAAAAGGCTAGGAGTAGGGGGAGTATGGAACAGGCAGCACCCTCAAACCTTCAGAAGTATGAGATGAACCCCAACAACTTGGAAAGGTGGATCTCTCTCACACGTACCAACACAGACTATCCCCCAATTTAACTGATCCCCAGAGGTTTTTGATTAAATAGCGGAATAGAAAATATGATCCCAAAAAAGTGTATGTATATCACACGTACACAACCACACTAGGCCCCAATTACTATTGTTTGTACCCCTAAAAGGCTAGGAGTAGGGGGAGTATGGAACAGGCAGCACCCTCAAACCTTCAGAAGTATGAGATGAACCCCAACAACTTGGAAAGGTGGATCTCTCTCACACGTACCAACACAGACTATCCCCCAATTTAACTGATCCCCAGAGGTTTTTGATTAAATAGCGGAATAGAAAATATGATCCCAAAAAAGTGTATGTATATCACACGTACACAACCACACTAGGCCCCAATTACTATTGTTTGTACCCCTAAAAGGCTAGGAGTAGGGGGGAGTATGGAACAGGCAGCACCCTCAAACCTTCAGAAGTATGAGATGAACCCCAACAACTTGGAAAGGTGGATCTCTCTCACACGTACCAACACAGACTATCCCCCAATTTAACTGATCCCCAAAGGTTTTTGATTAAATAGCGGAATAGAAAATATGATCCCAAAAAAGTGTATGTATATCACACGTACACAACCACACTAGGCCCCAATTACTATTGTTTGTACCCCTAAAAGGCTAGGAGTAGGGGGAGTATGGAACAGGCAGCACCCTCAAACCTTCAGAAGTATGAGATGAACCCCAACAACTTGGAAAGGTGGATCTCTCTCACACGTACCAACACAGACTATCCCCCAATTTAACTGATCCCCAGAGGTTTTTGATTAAATAGCGGAATAGAAAATATGATCCCAAAAAAGTGTATGTATATCACACGTACACAACCACACTAGGCCCCAATTACTATTGTTTGTACCCCTAAAAGGCTAGGAGTAGGGGGAGTATGGAACAGGCAGCACCCTCAAACCTTCAGAAGTATGAGATGAACCCCAACAACTTGGAAAGGTGGATCTCTCTCACACGTACCAACACAGACTATCCCCCAATTTAACTGATCCCCAGAGGTTTTTGATTAAATAGCGGAATAGAAAATATGATCCCAAAAAAGTGTATGTATATCACACGTACACAACCACACTAGGCCCCAATTACTATTGTTTGTACCCCTAAAAGGCTAGGAGTAGGGGGGAGTATGGAACAGGCAGCACCCTCAAACCTTCAGAAGTATGAGATGAACCCCAACAACTTGGAAAGGTGGATCTCTCTCACACGTACCAACACAGACTATCCCCCAATTTAACTGATCCCCAAAGGTTTTTGATTAAATAGCGGAATAGAAAATATGATCCCAAAAAAGTGTATGTATATCACACGTACACAACCACACTAGGCCCCAATTACTATTGTTTGTACCCCTAAAAGGCTAGATGAGGAGTAGGGGGAGTATGGAACAGGCAGCACCCTCAAACCTTCAGTATGAGATTGTGTTCACTGTACCCCACAAAGATTGAGTTCACTGCACCCCACAATGATTGTGTTCACTGCACCCCACAAAGATTGTGTTCACTGCACCTCACAAAGATTGTGTTCACTGTACCCCCCAAAGATTTTGTTCACTGCACCCCACAAAGATTCTGTTCACTGTACCCCACAAAGATTGTGTTCACTGCACCCCAAAAAGATTGTGTTCACTGCACCCCAAAAAGGATGTTGTTCACTGCACCCCAAAAAGGATGTTGTTCACTCCACCCCAAAAAGATTGTGTTCACTGCACCCCACAAAGATTGTGTTCACTGCACCCCAAAAAGATTGTGTTCACTGCACCCCAAAAATGATTTTGTTCACTGCACCCCAAAAAGGATTTTGTTCACTGCACCCCAAAAAGGATGTTGTTCACTCCACCCCAAAAAGATTGTGTTCACTGCACCCCAAAAAGATTGTGTTCACTGCACCCCACAAAGGATTTTGTTCACTGCACCCCAAAAAGATTGTGTTCACTGCACCCCAAAAAGGATGTTGTTCACTGCACCCCAAAAAGGATTTTGTTCACTGCACCCCAAAAAGATTGTGTTCACTGCACCCCACAAAGGATTTTGTTCACTGCACCCCACAAAGATTGTGTTCACTGCACACCAAAAAGGATTGTGTTCACTGCACCCCACAAAGATTGTGTTCACTGCACACCAAAAAGGATTGTGTTCACTGCACCCCAAAAAGATTTTGTTCACTGCAGCCCAAAAAGATTGTGTTCACTGCAGCCCAAAAAGATTGTGTTCACTGCAGCCCAAAAAGATTGTGTTCACTGCAGCCCAAAAAGATTGTGTTCACTGCAGCCCAAAAAGATTGTGTTCACTGCAGCTCACACACAGAAAAATGGATGTGGATCACTGACACCTGCCTATCTCCAATCCCACACCACACAGCAATATCGATTGTAGTTTGTAGAACACAGTTTCCCTAAAATTCAGCAGACTCTGTCCCTAACAGGATTGAGAAGAGATCGTAGATCAGGATTGAGTGCAGATTCACCCCACCCCCCACACAGCAATATCGATTGTAGTTTGTAGAACACAGTTTCCCTAAAATTCAGCAGACTCTGTCCCTAACAGGATTGAGAAGAGATCGTAGATCAGGATTGAGTGCAGATTCACCCCACCCCCCACACAGCAATATCGATTGTAGTTTGTAGAACACAGTTTCCCTAAAATTCAGCAGACTCTGTCCCTAACAGGATTGAGAAGAGATCGTAGATCAGGATTGAGTGCAGATTCACCCCACCCCCCACACAGCAATATCGATTGTAGTTTGTAGAAGACACTGACCCTATATAATTCAGCAGACTCTATCCCTAAAATGCCTACAACTCGCCCTGCCTAAACACTCCGACCTGTCCCTCAATTCTATCCGGACACAAATGGTTTTTTCCTGCCTATCTTTCCCTAATCAGCAGCCAGCACGTTGATGTGTGCTCTCTGTCCCTGAATCTAAGCAGCATAATGACGCCGCTGCGGCTGCCTCGAACTTATAAAGACTTGGTCACATGCTTCAGACGGCCAATCACAGCTACTGAGACATTTGCAGGCATGGCTGGGATGGCTTAAGGCACACCAGTTAAACGATTGTTGATTGGCTGTTGAAAGCCCGCCATGAAAAGAGCGCCAAAGCATGCAAAACCCGGAAATAAAACGACCGAGCACGGATTTTTACCCGAACATACAGTAAAGTGTCCGTGTCCGTGTTCGGGTACAAAAAATCCAATTATTCGGTACGAACACGAATAATACAGTCCGTGTTCGCTCAACACTACTCATGTGTTGATCCCATAGGCGTTTGTGATGTGAGATCATGTGCCTTCGCAAAGCAGTTGTACCTAGGTGGGTGTTGGACTTCCCACGACTCAGTGTCTTTTGGCACAGGTTGCAAATGGCATCGCTGCTATCAGAGGCAGACACACAAAAAAAATGCCACACTACTGAGCTTTGCAATGACGGCATTCTGGTGGTGGCAACAGCTTGCGTTGATTGGCGTGCTGTCTGGCTGACCCCGGGTGCCGATACATGCTGTCTGACTGTGCCACTAGCTCCTTGCGATGACCTCCCCCTGCTTCCAACTCGTCTCCTCCTCCTCTCTGTCTCCCCATCTGAACTTTCCCCCTCTTCTTCTGCTCTTCGAGCAGGCACCCAGGTGACATCCACGGACACATCGTCATCATCAGCCGCTTCACTTGACAACTCAGCAAAGGCAGTAGCAGCAGGTACAACATCATCATCATCATCACAATGTATGTCCATGTGTATAATGCTGCCTGACTGAGACATATCCCCGTTATCTACATCCTCTGGCACTAATGGTTGCGCATCACTTATTTCTTCCAACTGATGTGTAAATAACTCCTCTGACAGATCAAGTGAAGTGGCTGTGGTGCTAGTGTTGGTGGTTGTGCCCGCGGCGGGCGAGTGGTAAATTGAGAGGTGCCCGAAGCTGAGCTGGAGGAGGATGGTGGCTGAAGCTGTAGAAGATTGGGTGTCCTGTGTAAGCCAGTCAACTATGTCCTCAGAATTTTTTGAGTTCAGGGTCTGTGGCTTCTGAACACTGGGCATTATTTTGGGCCAAAGCAGTCACTGGCAGGCCAGGCAACTGCAATTATTAAAAAATATATATATTTTTAATTTGCAAGCTGCTGTGTCACCGTATATATCAGTGGTGGGCAGTGGCACTGCAGTGGGCACAGTACACTCTGTGGACCTGACAGTCACTGGCAGGCCAGGCAACTGCAATTATAAAAAAATATCTATATTTTTAATTTGCAAGCTGCTGTGCCACCGTATATATCAGTGGTGGGCACTGCAGTGGGCACAGTACGCTCTGTGGACCTGACAGTCACTGGCAGGCCAGGCAACTGCAATTATAAAAAAATATATATATTTTTATTTTGCAAGCTGCTGTGTCACCGTATATATATCAGTGGTGGGCACTGCAGTGGGCACAGTACACTCTGTGGACCTGAAAGTCACTGGCAGGCCAGGCAACTGCAATTATAATTTTTTTTTTTTTTTCCAATTTGCAACAAGCTGCTGTGCCACCGTATATATATCAGTGGTGGGCACTGCAGTGGGCACAGTACACTCTGTGGACCTGACACTCACTGCAATTGTGACAGAGGAAAAAAAAAATATTTTTTAAACTGCAAGGTACTGTGCCTGTGCCACCCGAAATGAGTGTGGTGTGCCCACAGTACAGTCTGTGGTGGGTCTGTGGCCTCTCACACATTGCGGGCAGGCAACTGCACACAATAGATATATATATATATATAAAAAAAAATTACTCAAATACCAGCCCACAAAAGGGCTTTTTGGGGACAATAGATATGTCGGTCCGTGGCCTCTCACACACAGCGGGCAGGCAACTGCACACAATAGATATATATATATATATATATAAATTACTCAAATACCAGCCCTAAAAAGGGCTTTTTGGGGTGCTGTCAGGATGCTGTCCTTACACAGCAGGAGTGGACTGAGAACACTGACTAACAAGACCGAGAACACTGACTAACAACTGTCCCTATTAACAGCAGCAGCAGCAGCAACACTCTCCCTTCTCTCACTAACACACTGCTTCAGAATGATCTAAGATGGATGCTGCCCTTGCTTTTTTATAGGAGGTGGGAGGGTGTGGGAGGGAGGGTATGCTGATTGGCTGGAATGTGTCTGCTGACTGTGAGGTACAGGGTCAAAGTTTGCCTCAATGATGAAGTATAGGGGGCGGACCGAACATCGCATATGTTCACCCGCAGAGGCGGACGCGAACAAGCGATGTTCGCCGGGAACTATCCGCCGGCGAACAGTTCGGTACATCTCTACTGGTGGACTGACGGACCGACAGATAGGGAGGAGAGGCAGGCAGAACTTGCATTGCACAAGAGGTACAAAGCAGATTGCGAATGTATCAGGAGCCAGCCATCAACCACGTACAGTCACATCTGGCGCTCACAGGACGCCGTCACATGGCTCTGCAGTGTGGGCTGTTTTAATGTGTCCGTTGCTGACAACACTGTTGCCATCTGCAGCCTTTGCAGTCAACACATAAGTCGTGGTAAGCCCAACACTCACCTAGGGACCAACGCCTTAAGAAGGCACCTGAAATCACATCACTGAGCCCAGGAGCAAAACCGTCAGAACCCACAAAGCCACACTCCAGGCTCTCACCGTCCAGCCTCTTCTCCTTCTCCTGTCACCTCACAGTTGTCCAACACTCCACCTTCCATGATGCCGTCGTCACTTTGTTCTGGAAAAAGGTAGGCTTATGTGGCTCAAATTTTGGAGTGTAAAAAAAAAGGTGTCCGACAGGTGTCCGACTACATCGGTTTAACGGCCGATGTGGACGCTCTGGGGAGTGATGAACCCCTGGACTACTGGGTGGGCAGGCTTGACCTCTGGCCAGAGCTTGCACAATTTGCAATGGAACTGTTGGCTTGCCCCCTGTCCAGTGTCCTGTCCAAAAGGACGTTCAGCGCAGCAGGGGGGATCGTGACCGATAAGTGCACTCGCCTAGCTCATGACAGTGTAGACTACCTCCCATTTATAAAAATGAACGAGACATGGATCTCTGAGGAATTCAACACATGTGACCAGTAGACCATGTTTCATTGAAATTCCTCATCACAGGCCTCAAATATCTGCCAGACCGCTATCCACCCACAAAAATTCCTGGTCCTTGTCTTCGCTAAATACAGCGGCATAAAAGGCATTTCATGTCCATTGAGTGGCTAAATTTTGGGGCCTATACAGGCCGACACTTACTGTTCTGTGTACTGTGAATGCCTAATGTACCTCCAGCCATCAAATACTAATTCCTTTGCTGTCAGTTAAACCCATGTGAGCTATTTTTTGGGGCCTATACAGGCCGACACTTACTTCTGTACCCTGTGAATGCCTAATGTACCTCCATCCACCAAATACTACGTTCTTAGCTGTCAGGTAAACCCATGTGGGCTAATTTTTGGGGTCTATACTGGCTGACACTCACTTCTGTATTCTGTGAATGCCTAATGTACCTTCAGCCACAGAATACAACATTCTTAGCTGTCAGGTAAACCCATGTGGGCTAATTTTTGGGGCCAATACTGGCCGACACTTACTTCTGTATCCTGTGAAGGCCTAATGTACCTTCAGCCACAGAATACTACGTTCTTAGCTGTCAGGTAAACGCATGTGGGCTAATTTTTGGGGCCTGGAATGGCCAACACTTACTTCTTTATCCTGCGAATGCCTAATTTTTCAGACTGGAAATGAAAAGCAATGGGTCTGTAAAGATTCCGCCAAATTGTGGAATAGATGCGGACCCATTTTACAGATGTGTGAATGGACCCTATATGTATTAGACAATGTATTTACCTTCTTCTGTCAGTTCTGGCTGATTTATGAAAAAAAAAAAAAAATTTTTGCTGTAAAAAAAAAATTAAAAAATTTAGGGCAACTTTTTCAATTGCAATACTTCTGTTATGACATTGTCCATGTGCTGGGACTATTTGTGCACGGCTAGTAAGTCTTTTGTGGCTGCAAATATGACCTAAATGTTTTTAAAGTTCGCCTCCCATTAAAGTCAATGGGGCCCGCCGCAAACTCGCGGTTCGCAGACTTTTGAGAAAATTTGCGGCTGACGTTCATGAACCGCCCCGGCCGATGTTCGTCCATCACTATATAATGCTACCGCTTTCCAAAATTCTTGTCTGGTCACATCTTTAGTATGCTGTCCAGTTCTAGTCACCAATCCTCAGGAAGGATGTGCTGAAACTGAAGAGAGTCCAGAGAAGGCCAACAAAGCTAATAAAGGGGCTAGAGGAATGATTGCAAACACTAAACCTATTCTCCCAAGAAAAGAGACATTTAAGAGGGGATATGATAGCAATATGCAATTATCTTAATGGTTGTTCTGGCATAGGGAGGAAACTATTCAGTCTCAGGCTGCTTAAAAGAACAGGTGGACTCAATGAAGTTGGAGGAATAGCAGTTTAACCTGGGGATTCCTTTCTCTCAGAGCCAAAAGGATGTGGAACTCCTTTCCACAGTGGGTGGTGTCTGTAGGGAGTATTAAAAATTTCAAAAAACTCTTGGATGTGCATCCTAGCAAACACAATATACAGGGATATGGAAAATGATATTAACATAAACACACCCACATTGGTTGAAAGGAGTTGAAAAGGCAGAAGGTTCTTTTTATCTGAATGCATGATATGCATTCAGATAAAAAGCCTTCTGTGTGCAGCAGCTGCCCCAACACCCCCCTAATACTTACCTGAGGTCAATCTATATCCACAGATGTCCCTCGGCCATCTGGGACTCTCTCCACTGATTGGCTGAGACACAGCAGCGGTGCAATTGGCTCCCGCTGTTGTCAATAAAAGTCAGTTAGCCAATCAGAAGAGGGAGGTGGTGGGGCCAAATGCCAGCTCTATGTCTAAATAGACTTTCTGCTTGGGTGCCCCCATAGCAAGCTGCTTGCTGTGGGGGCACTCGACAGGAGGGAGGGGTCAGTCAGTGTCAGTGGTGCTACACCCTTGCTCTCATTGATCAACTTACAATAGGTACATCTTCTTTATATAAAGGTCCCCTTTGGTAAAGACCCACACAGGTTAGCAGATCCAGTTCTGGTGAAATAATTAGAAATAAAAGCATCCTTAAACAACCTATTTTTACGAAATGAGAGATGAGGTTTCTTCATCTACAAGGTATTGGATTACAGCAGGGTCTTCATCAAGTCTTGCCTAGTTTCAGTTTGAAAGAGCAGTAAATTGCATTGGTTATTTTTAGCTGTCTGACAATTAAGAGACTTTTTGTTGTACCCGCTATTCCAAAAACGATCACAAATTGCTTGGGCCTCCACTTCAAAGTAAATCTCCTCTGTGCAATTTCTCATAAAGTATTGTCCATTGGGGTGACACCTGATTATATGATGTCAATGCGCACTTCTGTAGTGCTGTAAAGCATTCACTGCTGTAGATATGCAAAATAAATTAGTGGAGATATTACCATCCTTATCATTATTATTATTTCACTGAATATTTTCTTGCTCTTCTTTTTCCATCTCAATCATGCATGCTTTATTTTTAATATAAAACCACCTAAAAAATGTATTAGTCACAGCAACAACAAAACTACAGTATGTCATTACAATGCCCCATTATTTAATTATTTTTCCAATATCTTCAATTGCATTATTATTCAAGATGCATTCACAAGTTCTAAAGATTGCAGGATAAAGACAAAATAATAGAGAGGACTTTCTTTCTTTACTTTCTATAACAGTGAAAATATAATCAATAATTATAATAATAATTATAAAGAATAAAAAAATATATATAATAAAAAACATAATCATAAGTTTATGATGAAAAAGTCACTACAGTATTTGCAGCAGTATTTTTACAAGAAAAAAAAAAAAAATTAAAACAGATGCTGAAAAAAAATGTCGCTTTTTGCAGCAGCTTTTTCTGCCTGCCTAAATTGCAAATCATGTTGATTTCAAAAGAATAGAATGGACAGCTCAACAAATACCTTGCTATAATACTGTTAATTAAAGTAAACCTGTCAAAAACCTGGGCAATTCAACATAAGCCAAAGATGATATATGCTGAATTTACCTTTAGTGAAAAACCACATGTCAAAATGAACTGAAATTCTAGAGATATAGGCAACTAAACTTATATGCAAATGTCAAGATATCCAATAAACGCTTAGATTGGTCCCAATCTGCTAAGCTTCCTTATTGACTTTGAAGTGATTGACATTCTCATTACCCCACACGGTGGTTAAGGATGTGGGAGTGAGTGTGGACAAGCTTATCTTTACCAGTAAATTTTATTTTCCTATATTTCCAGATCACCTAAACATTTTACTTGCAATTTTTGCTAAAATTAAAGACTATGTTTTCATCAACATACGTTCAATTTAAATTGCTCAGGTTTATGAAAGGTTTACTTGTTTACAAGTATTCCAGTACCTGTATACTGTATACCAAGTGTAGAAAACAGCAAAGCTCATTTTCTCAAGTAAATTATTTGCTGAAGGTGTGCTGTTACTATAATCATGCACTTGTTTCACCTACCTGTCCGAAAAGATAGCAATATTGTGGAGTGTCTATGAATAAAATCCTTTATGGTGTTATTTTGGTGCTTCCAATGCTGGTCTAAAATTGCTTCAGTTATCTTGGTTATGGACTACTTTTATGCTGGATTAACCACTTTCAGACTGCCGGGCGGCCTGGTTTTGTGAAATCATGTACATGTATGTGATTTTGTGCAGAAGATGTGATTGGACACAGCGGGAGCCAATAAGCGGGGCCGCTGGGACCCGCCGATTGTTTGGCAGAATGACACAAATGTGGTCTGCCTATGTAAACAAGGCAGACCACCATTCTGTCACAGAGGAAGAGAGAGATCTTGTGTTTTAGCCATGCTGAAACACAAATCTCTCTTTAACTCTAGTGCATCCACTTCCCCCCACAGTTAGAAAGCACTCCCTAGGAGCACACTTAACCCCTTAATCACACCTTCCCTGCCAGTGTCATTTTTTACAGTAACAGTGCATTTTTTTTTTAGCACTGATCACTCTATTGATGTCACTGGTCCCCAAAAAGTGTCACTCAGTTTCAGATTTGTCTGCTGCAATGTCGCAGTCCCGCTAAAAACTGCTGATCGTTGCCAATCCTAGTAAAAACAATAAAAAAAAAATAAAAAGTCCATCAATCTATTCCATAGTTTGAGGATGCTAAAACATTTGCACAAACCAACCAATATACACTTATTAGGATTTTTTTTTACTAAAAATATGTAGCAGAATACATATTGGCCTAATTTGATTAAAAATATAGATTTTTTTTTTTTTCAAAGATATGTTTTAGAGCCGAAAATAAAAAATGTCTATATATGTATAATATGTCATTTTTGTGTTTTTAACCCTTATTAATCTTTTGTGAATAATAAAAAATATATTTTTGATACATACATATGTAATTGTATAATTGCCCTAAAAATCCCACTCCTAGAGGAGAAAAAATCCTTATGTGGTTTTATGTATACAAAAGTAAAACATATTGTTTTTGTTTTTCACAATTGTGGTTCTTTTTTTGTTTATAGCGCAAAAAAAAAATAAAAACTGCAGAGGTGATCAAATACCATTAAAAGAAAGCTCTATTTGTGGGGAAAAAAGAGGACATCAAGTTTATTTGGGTACAGCGTCACACGACCATGCAATTGTCAGTTAAATCAATGCAGTGCAGAATCGCAAAAAATGGCCTGGTCATTAATAGGGTAAAACCTTTCAGAGCTGAAGTGGTTAAACTGTTCAATGTATTTGCCAACTGCCCTTCTCTTTAAACTTTACTTGTTCAAACTGCTTCCTTTCTGTTGCTTGTGTGTTGTTTAGATATCAACCAGCAAGATACCCATGTTATTTCATGATGAAAAGGTCACTCATAACAAGAACTTTAAAAAAAAAAAAAAATCTATCATTGATTTGCATACATGCAAATCCAGATGATCCTTGTTGAAGCCGTTCTGACAGATAAAGCACATCTGCCCTCATTAAAATACTGTACATGATTTGAAACACTGGTGAAGCAAGAAGCAATACATACCAATGCCAAGTTGTGTTGCATTATTATGCAAATTCAGAAAATATACTTGCTACATTTTATTGTGTTCTTCAAACAGGATTGATTAGGGACGAGTCGCCACAAGGACCTCACATCAATTATTAGACTTACAGAATTGCATGTCTATGCACTGTAGGTTCAATAATACCTATACTTTTTCTTCATGAACCGATTGGGTTTAGATTAATGTATGTTTACTCCTTGGGGTTTCGGTGTACAAGCTGCTTGTTGTTGATAGTCAGAATGCCTCTAGCACCAGTATATCATCTGACATGTAACATATCTTGTTAGATTTTCATCTTTCATAATGATGTCTCTTCTTTTTTTTCTATCTGTAAATCTACATTTGTAGATTCACCTACAGCTTTTCTACATCACAGGCAGTTATATCATGTGATTGCTTTTAGGCAGGGGACCTAGTTTAGCTTTTTAGGATATGTTTTTTTTTTCTTACAAAATGTTTGCTGTCTATTTATGCCCACTTTTTGGACTTTTATGATTTACTTTCTTGGATAAACATGTTCCATCATTTAGTAGGGTAATAATACATTAGAGCAGCTGTAAAGTTTAATATTATCTGCAAGGGGAAAGAAACACTTTGCAGATTTTTTACAAATGATCATGTGCTGTAATTCATAAACATCTCTGTCCATTCATTGAACGTGTAGGCGGATGATTCACATAGCCAGAGCATTTGTTTCAATAGAATTTGCAAGCATACATCTTTTTGCATGGCCGTACACAATGTTTTGCTTCTGTTTGTGTCATATATAATTCATTGTGTTTATTAGCGTGATGGATAAGAACACACTTTATAAATGTTATATGATCATTCAATTCAGAATCCCGATATTAAACATACAGTAATTTCCAGTTATATGATAGCTCTGCAATACTAATAAATTTTTTTTTTATCAAAATAATACAAATGTATGCATCTATTAGCTGGCATCACTGCACCTGCAGAGTAATAATTATTTAAACAACTAGTTTATGAGGAACTATTCCAAATTCCTTTCAGTACTGCAATTTGAGCTTCTGGATGTGGAGCCAGCTTTTTCATCTAATAATATTTCGTAATTGCAGGAAATGTATGAATCCCATATCTTTCTTACTAAATTCTTAGGATATTTATTAGAATTGTGATAACTGTAAAATATATGCAGCATTGAGCATCTCAAACAACTAGTCATATTTACATGTTGTGCTGCTTAGTTAACTCAAAAGAAATTAGTATTAATTGCACATAATTATTTAACTTTGTATTACCCTTATAAATTAGTAGTGGTAAGTAAACTTGAGAGTATTAATTTACCCAAAATTTTGCTGTACATCAGGAAATTTCAGCATTTTTGTAAATTGCATTAAAGCCAATAGGAAGGGGGGAATGTATATATATATATATATATATATATATATATATATATATATATATAACAAAAATGATTGATAGGGGGTAAAGGGGGGGGGGGGGTGTCACTCAGACACAGAGTGGAAATACTTTTAAGGTGGGAAGGGAGGGGAGAGAGAAGATAGGAGAGGAAGAGGGAGCATGCTGGAAAGTGGGGCAGAGTGGGGCAGGGGTAGAAAAGGGTGAGGGACAGAGAGAAGGGAAAGGGATACGACAAAAAAAAAAAAAAAAGGGGGGGGTAGGAGCACTTTGGTTGTGAGAGGTGTGCACTGCCTTTCCCAATGGACAAGGTGTTATGAATTCATTCGGCAGGGAAGTCTCCTTGTAGATTTTTTCCTTCGTCTGAGTAAACAAACATACTCCAACAAGACCAGGTTTTGGCATACTGCACTCTTCTATTTTGAGATGTCAGAACCAGGTCTTCCAAGGTATTAATATTCCTGACTTTATTGAGCCACATGGTGATAGAAAGTGGTCCAGTTCTTTTCCATGAAAGGCTGATTCAGGCCTTGGCAGCATTAAGTTGGTGTTACAGGACCAAATTCTTGTATTGTTTAAGTGGGATTTGCGTGCAATGTAGCAAGAAGAAGGCAGGGTCCTCCAGGATTGAGAAATCTGTAAACTCCTGGGTGATCCGTCTTAGCTCTTTCCAATATTGTGGGAATTTGGGACAGCTTCAGAAAATATGAAGTATGGTCCCTGGCTTCTCCTGGAATCTTCAACAATGGTCTGAGGCCTCCGAAAAGTATCTGCACAGGGCCGTCGGAGTGTAATACCAGTGTGTCAACAATTTGTAGTTCGTTTCTTGCATATGGATGCAAATGGATGACTTTAAAGCGAGATGAAAGAATTTTCGCCATTGGGCAGGCGTGAAGGTTCTGGCAAGTACCCTCTCCCATTTAGTAATATCGGTTACCTGATGGGACAATGAGTAGGGAGTACATCTTTGAAAGGGTGCGGGGAAGGGGGTCATTGTTCATGCAGTATTCTTCAAATAATGTCAGCTAGTGGCAAAAAAGGAAGTGTTGGGCCCAGGGAGTTGAGGTAATGTTGGAGTTGTAGTGCTTGCCATAGGGACAATCTGTAACGCCCGTGAGCATCAGTCAGAGTGTGATTCGAGGACCAGGACTTAGATTCTAAGAAGTGGGAGGCCTGGAAGCAGCCCTGTTCTATTAGAGTGTGAAATTCTCCCATCTCACAGCCCAGAGGGAAGTCGGGGTTTTCCAAGATGGGGAAAAGCAGGGAGCAAGTGGGGGAGAGCTCAGGACTGCGACTCATCTTGTAGCAAATGCGGAGCATAGGGCCTATGAAGGGGTGTGACTTGAAAGGGGTTGGGAGGGCTTTGTAGCACCAAGGTGCCCTGGACAGGGGCACCAGGCTACTACATTTTTCTATGGACGTCCATAGTTTAAGTTGTCCATGTCTGCACCAGTCAACCAGTCTGCCCATATGGGCCACATAGTAGTATTTGAGAGTCTCTGGGATGGCTATGACACCATGGGCTTTAAGTAAAGTAAAAAAATGTCTACAGAGCCTGGGGCATCTACCAGCCCATATGAACCTGGTGAAGATTGCATTGGCTTGTCTGAAGAAGGACAAGTGCATGGAGACTGGCAACGTTTGAAAGAGGTAAAGGAACTTCAATGGAACACTCATCTTAATGATATTGAAACGGCCAATCTAAGACCTGAAGTCCATACAATCCAAGACCTGAAGTCCATCCATCCAGGAGAGCATGCACTTTGCTTAGTAAGGGTGGAAAGTTCAAACTAAAGACCTCTGGTGAAACTGGGTTTGGTGTGGTGACAATCAGGGACACTATTGCTGGCTTACACGGGGGTGGTAACACTGAGACTTGTATGGTGGTGATAAGGATCACTGTTGCTGGCATATACTGGTTTGGCAACACTGTGGCTGGTGTGGTGGTGATCAGTGTGAGCGAGAGCTGTGACTGGCTGCATTTTTGGGCTCATTCACGCATAAGATTGAGGGGTGGTAAAACCTCATGGTTTATCCGGTGGCCGAGAATGTACACTTGGCACAGCTGTGATGCTTTATTTCACAGCTGTGATGCTTTATTTCACAGCTGTGGCAGGAATTATACCTCTGTAACGCCTGCTGATAATGACCCATTCAAGTGAATGGGAGTGCTTGTGCAAGGTGTCCAAGGGGTTAAATTAGGTGGTGAGGAGCCAATGCAATTCCTCCTCACTGCCTGTCAAATGCTCTCTGAAGAGCTATCTAAACATGCCAAGCACGTATGAATAAGTGCTTATGGTGACACTATACCTGATGTGATGGTGATCAGAGACACTGCAACTGGTGTGGTTGTGATCAGGAA
The DNA here is from genome assembly GCF_965119305.1 of Pelophylax lessonae. NCBI lineage: Eukaryota > Metazoa > Chordata > Amphibia > Anura > Ranidae > Pelophylax > Pelophylax lessonae. The sequence continues at coordinate 497,768,234 of NC_138769.1, read as the reverse complement.
CACTGGGACTGGCGTAGCGATGATTAGGGACAATATGACTGGTGGAGTAGTTAGCAGGGACACTATGACTGGTGTGGCAGGTGATTAAAAACACTGTGACTGGTGTGATGGTAATTATGAACACCATGAGTGGGTGGTGATGATTAGGGACACTGACTGGTGCAGCAGTGATTAGGGACACTGACTGGCTGCACTGGTATAGTGACATTGTACTGCTGTGGTTGTGATCAGAGACATTGGCTGATGGCACTGGCATACAGTGATATCAGAACAGCTAGCCATTGTACATGATCACCATCACAGCTATGTATACAGTACAGTACTATGTCACCAGAGAGACACTCTGCCCTGGTGAGAATATGTAAAAAAAAAAACAAATATATATTTTTTATATTTTAATTAATTTCATATATTTATTTTTGCATATATAGTCACCAGTGTGTCACTGGTGTGTGTCACCAGTTTGAGCGCAGTATACATACAGTGCCTTGCAAAAGTATTTGGCCCCCTTGAACTTTGCGACCTTTCAACTTTCTTTCAAATGTTTTTATTGAAGGAAATAAAGACAATACAAACTGTCAAATGCAACCATAGAAACAAAGAAACATAGAATGTGTCGGCAGATAAGAACCATTTGGCCCATCTAGTCTGCCCAATATATCTGAATCCTATGAATAGTCCCTGGTCCTATCTTATATGAAGGATAGCCTTATGCCTATCCCATGCATGCTTAAACTCCTTCACTGTATTTGCAGCTACCACTTCTGCAGGAAGGTTATTCCATGCATCCACTACTCTCTCAGTAAAGTAATACTTCCTCATATTACTTTTAAACCTTTGCCCCTCTAATTTAAAACTGTGTCCTCTTGTGGTAGTTTTTCTTCTTTTAAATATGCTCTCCTCCTTTACCGAGTTGATTCCCTTTATGTATTTAAAAGTTTCTATCATATCCCCTCTGTCTCTTCTTTCTTCCAAACTATACATGTTAAGGTCCTTTAACCTTTCCTGGTAAGTTTTTTCCTGCAATCCATGTACTAGTTTAGTAGCTCTTCTCTGAACTCTCTCTAGAGTATCTATATCCTTCTGGAGATATGGCCTCCAGTACTGCGCACAATACTCCAAGTGAGGTCTCACCAGTGTTCTGTACAGCGGCATAAGCACTTCTCTCTTCCTACTGCTTATACCTCTCCCTATACATCCAAGCATTCTGCTGGCATTTCGTGCTGCTCTATTACATTGTCTTCCCACCTTTAAGTCTTCTGAAATAATTACTCCTAAATCCCTTTCCTCAGATACTGAGGTCAGGACTGTGTCAAATATTCTATATTCTGCCCTTGGGTTTTTACGCCCCAGGTGCATTATCTTGCACAACCACGAGCAATAAACAATGAAACAAGAGATCGATCTGAACAATGCCGAGCAGCAATGAAATATGCAGAAGAGCATTAACTGGCCCACTAAGAGTGACAACCAAAGAAAAGGCCTGTTATGAGTGCCAAAAAACAGGGACCAGTGTTGGGGAGACTTCCCCAGATCCTCCCGGGAGCCAAGCGTAACCATGTGGGGATGAGGAGTTAAAATACAGTAAATCGGCAAGGGAAACTCTGGCCCCAAGCACCCAAGAGGGTTGCGACACATTTGGGGACCAGGTCTCTCACCAAGACGCAACAGGGTTCTCAGCAGAAGAATCCCTGAGCAGGTACGGAGGCAAGTGCAAAGGGAAGAGGCTCCACCAGGAGGAGCAGGGGAAGCCCCAATCCTTAAAACAATAGATATAGAAGTAAAATAAAATACAAAAATCAGACGAAAAGAGTAGAAAAGTAGGGGTAAGGGAATCAGGAAGAAGAGGAAAGAAGGGAAGGAAAGTCACCGGGGGTACAGTAGGTGTGGTAAGTCAGAAAAGTCTACAAGGTTATATGCAGATATTGAGCCCATGGATCCCAAACAGCTTGGTACTAAGCTATTTGGTCCTGGAAGATTGCCACCATTTTTTCCTGGGCCATGATCCAAGAGATCTTACTTTTAGCAGCATTAAGGGAGACCGAAGGTCGTTTCCAGGACTTAGCCAAGGTGAGCTTCGCTCCCAGGAGCATGAAAAACAATAGGGCGGACAAGCTCTTAGGGTACGTCCATGGGAAGTCATGGAGGAAGGTGACATGTGGTGTTTGGGGGACCTGGAGGTTCGTGACTTGTCGGAGCAGATGGAAAAATTTATTCCAAAAGGAACGGATTCTAGGGCATGACCACCAAATCTGAATGAAGGATCCCTGGTGTTCACAAGCCCTGAAACACAAAGGTGATGTGTGAGGGAACATAAGCGTCAAACGGGTCGGTACCAAATACCACCGAGTCAAAATTTTAACGTTTGCCTCAATGAGAGTCATGTTAATGATGCCTTTAAAGGATCTATGAAACATACAGTGCCATTCGTCTAGTGAGTAAGCTGTCTGTAAATCACTTTCCCCTTTGAGGGCATAAGAGGGCTTATCTAAGGGATCCATCAGGGCTGCGTATATGGTTGATATGCCCCCCCTCAACTCCGATGATTCAGAACCCCACCGCTCGTAAGAGGTCAATCTTGGAGGTACCTGTTTGTCCGACCACACTGCATGCAGAAAATGGGAAATTTTTATTTTTTTAACAACGTTTTATTGAAATTCAATTCAGTACAGAGAAATAAGTATAGAGCAACATTAACAAGATACACATCATCAAACAACATACGCAAAACGTACTCTGCATTTACGAAGTGCTCTGCCACCATAAAACATATTGTTGAGGAATTTCGTAGGCTAATACGACTGGTGTAATCAAACCGGGTCATTCCTGAGTTTTCCAGAAAATGGGAAATTTGATAAAAACTGAACTTTTCCGACGCTGGCATCTTAAGTTTATTAATGCAATGGGAGAGGGAGAGTGGGCCGGAGAGCTTTAGGAAATGTCCTATGCGGTACAGACCTATGTTTGTCCACCAGTGAAAAGCCTTGACTTCATGCCCGGGCAAGAATTGGGGATGATGGAATAAATGAGTTAACGGCCTCATGGGTGAGACCAGACTAGGGTGTCGATAGAGCTGTCTACATAGGCTGATATAGTGTGACAGGGTGGGTGCTAAGATCGCAGGTTGAAGTCCAGGTGGGCACCAGGCGACATAGTATTAATATTTCCACAGATTGGGCAGGGCCAATCCGCCTTGTGTCCTTTGTCGGAATAGTACTGAGCGTGAGCATCTGTAACCCTTCTTGCCCCAAACTAATTTCACTACGCTGGATTGTAAGGAGTTCAGATGACTTTTACGAAGGGGGATGGGAAGGGAACGGAAGAAGTACAGCAACCTCGGTAACAGGGTCATTTTGACAGAGTTTATCCTACCCAGCCAGGAGAGATTGTGATAATCCCAGCATGACATGTCAGCCTTTAACTTTCTGCACAAGGGAGGGTAATTAGTCTGGTATAAAGTGGCGATGGACTGAGTAAGGTGTACCCCCCAAGTAAGAGAGCGAGGAATGACACCATGTAAATGGAAAGGAAGGTTTCAGAGCCACGAGAACAGGTGTGGGAACCATGATATTGAGAGCCATGGATTTGGAGAAATTCACCGTGAGGCCAGAGGCGAGAGAGAACGTCTGGAGTAAGCGCATGACGGGAGGGAGCGAAACTACAGGGGACATCAGGAAGAGTAGGACATCATCTGCAAAAAGAGCGCATTTGTGCTCCGTCGGGCCACAGCAAACGCTGTTGATGTCCGGGTGGCCGCGGATCGCAATCGCCAGGGATTCCATGGCAATCGCAAAAATAAGGGGTGAGAGGGGGAAACCCTGTCGCATGCCCCTCTTGATGGAGATAGAAGCAGAATAGTGTCCCAGTAACCGAACCTGGGCGGAGGGTAGCGAATAGAGGGCTCGTAAGATATTGAGAAATTTGGTGCCAAAACCCCACCTCTGGAGGGTCTCAAAGAGATAAGGCCAGGAGAGGGAGTCAAATGCCTTATGTAAGTCGAGGGAAAGGAGTAAAGTATCTTGGTGAGGGCCGCGATCCCATCTGGAGTTAGACAAAGAGATAAGGTCTACAGCTCTCCTAATTTGGTCGGATCCCTGTCTCCCTGGGATAAAACCTGATAGGCTTCATCAGTACATATGTACACAAAAACCAGACAGCCTGTTGGCGAGGACCTTCGTCAATATTTTAAGGTCAAGGTTAATGAGAGAAATAGGTCTATAGTTGCTAACATCGCTGTGGTCCTTGCCCGGTTATGCTGCCCGAAATGTATGCTGAATTTAAGGCCCTCTCGATAGGCTCCCCCTTTTGCAGCTCGTTGTAAAATCTGCAGATTTTAAATTAGGCCCGGAAGTTTTATAATAGAGCGAGGAGAACCCATCGGGCCCAGGGGCGGACCCCATCTTCAAGTGCTTGATTACCAACAAGACTTCCAAATCAGAAATAGGGTCCTCCAAAATATCCCAATGTTCTCGACTGAGACAGGGGAGTGAAAGCCGGTCTAGAAAGGACTGCATTTCCTGGGAGGGGGGTCGGGTTTAAAAATCGTATAGTGTTGAATAAAAAGAGTGAAAGGATTGCAAAGCCTGTTGGGGATTTTGGGAGAGTGTGCCCTGAGATGTTCTAATTTTAGGAATTGTGAGCGAACGCTGTCTGGGGGTCAATTTAACCGCAAGTCTGGGGCCAATTTTGTCGGTGGAAGCATACAATTTTGCTCCTGACCAATGGAGTTGTTTCTCTGCCTCAGTCGTCAATGTGAGATTCAATTGAAGCCTGTATTCCTCCAGGCGAGCTTTTGAAGTCAGGGTAGGGTTCCGTTTGTGGTCCTTACTAAGCGCGAGAAAGTCCGATTCCAGTTTAAATAGATCCGCCCTACTCTAACGCTTGAGGTTGGTGGAAATTTGAATCAGCTTCCCCCGGATAACTGCTTTGTGAGCAGCCCAGATAGTCTAGGGGGAGACTTCTGGAGTGACATTGGAAGAGAAGTACCCCTCAAGTGCTTTAGATATAATTGTGCAGTGGATTGCTTAAGAGCGCCTCATTAAGACGTCACCGAAACGTACCCTCAGATGCGTGAGTGCGGTTTAGCAGTAAGACAACCATGGCATGGTCAGAGATAGGTGAGCCTTTAATAAAGGATTTAAGCGTGTATGGGGCCGCCCGCGCTGAAATAAATATATGATCTATCCTTGATAAGAGGTTGTGTGGGGCCGAGAAATGAGTGTAGTCTTTGGCATGGGGATTATGTTCCCTCCAAATGTCCACCAACCCTTCCGAGAAGAGCAGCCGAGCTATCCTGGTACTCTGCCTGGGAGGACGGCAAAGAGAGGGGTTACCCAGGCGGGATTTGTCCAGACTTTGGTCTAAGGCTACATTAGAGTCCCCCCCCCCCCCATGATTAATGTGCCTTCTGCCTGGGGAATGATGTGGGTGGCTAAGTGGTGAAAAAACAGATCTTGTCGTTTATTCAGGGCGTAATAGGATAGGAGAGAGTATTTTAAACCCCCCAGTAAGCCTATGAGTAATAAGTATCTCCCCTCCTGATCCTCAATTTTCCGGGTAAGTTCAAAGTGAACATGGCGCCCATAAAAGATCGCAACTCCCCTAGTTTTATCGGTAGCATTGGCCAAATAAAATTGAGGGTATTTGGGGTGAACAAACAAAGGTCTGTAAGATGCCGGAAAGTGAGTCTCTTGAGTGAATGCAATGTCAATGTGGTGAGAGTGGTACAGATTAAAAAGCTTACGTCTCTTCGGAATTAATCCCTTGGACATTGTGAGAAGCAATCTTCCAAGGACGGGTGGCGGTATTCGGTGTTGTTATCGGTTCAGCAGTACATGAGGAGCTGAGGGTGGAGCAAAGCAACGAGTCCAGAGCCTTTCAAGGTGGGCAGCGAAGCTCAAACATGGCAACGGTCCTGGAAGACGTAGTCCCTGTAGGGAAAAATTAGAGAGACCCCAGGTGACCAGAGGGGGGGGGAAGGAAAGGGGAGAGAAAAGAGGAAACAAAATGAAAAGAAAAAAGAACACATACTGGAACGTTAGCCAACATTTATTGCAAGAAATAATCCCCACCCAATTCAGGAGAGGTAGGCCAGATCCCACCAACCCCTGAATCCCATAGATGTCTTCGAGGAGCGAAGGCATCAGCTCCACTCTACTTGGGGAAAAAGCCCCAGGAAGAGACGGAGCGAGGCGCAGCAGGAATCCCACTGTGACCAGACACCCCAATTAAAAGGAAAAAGCAAAAGACAAAATGGCATGTTTCAAAAAATTCCAAAAAGCCAAAGTTTACCACCTGAAAGGTCCAATAGTAATAACTGACAACGGGGGCGTAACCCCCAACAATATAGCCAAATCAGCATAATATATAAGAAAAAACAGTATTAGAAGATGTCCAACACCTTTGAGCCACAAAAAAAAAAAAAATATGTAAGGGGGGTCAATGAAGAAATGTAACCGTTGGGCCGAGCCCCTCACAGGCAAGAAAACAGGAACGAGTCCTGCAAGGAAAAAGTGGAGAGACAACCCGGATGTGGAGAATGTCTAGGGTGGTTTAGCGTCTTTGGCCCTCTTGAACTGCTGCTTCTGCCAAGCTGGAACCAGGGGGCTCTGAGGAGAAGGGCGTTTGGAAGAGCCAGAGCTTCTGTTAGGAGCGGAGGAGGTGGGGTCTTGAGTGATGAGACCAAGCTTTAGGAGGACCTGTTCGCCATCCGGGAGAGCCGAGAAGCTATAGGTGTGTTGTTGGTGTAGAAAAGTGAGGCGGAAAGGAAAGGACCACCAATACATGATCGCCTTTTGTTGCAAGACTTGAAGGAGTGGTTTGAGGGATCGCCTTTTCTGAATAGTAGTAGGCAATAAATCCGCGAAAATTTGAATGGGGTGTCCTTGGATAGACAGATGGTCGGAGCGTCGTGCGATCCTCATGACCGCCTCTTTTACTTATAAAAGTGCGGCTTAATGATAATGTCCCTTGGGGAACCGTCAGGGAGGGGGGCTCTGAGAGCCCTATGAGCTCTATCCAGTTCCAGGCGGTGAGGCGGTATGTCAGGAATCAGGTCCCGGATGAAAGCGGTAACGGCATCTTCAATATCTTTAACACTTTCAGGTAATCCCCTGATCCTAAAATTGTACCTTCTGGAGCGATTCTCAAGCTCATCAATTTTGGATAAGGCAGTGTCCAGTTGATCATGTAAATCCTGCATCCTGGCTGAGTTTTGGTTGACTTTAAGGACAGTTTGGTCTGATTTAAGTTCAATAGCCTCCAGCCTGGATCCCAGGTTCTGGAGATCACTGTGGATGGCAGAAGTTATTTGGGAAGCAGTCTGCGCCAGGCCCTGTGTGAGCATCTGGGAAAAGGTAGCCATAAGATATGAGAAATCCTGCTGGTGAGGATGAGGGAGAGGCAGGGGGCCCTGTGATAGGGACTGGACAGCAGGATAGGCCGCAGCTGGGGACTGAGTTAGTTCCCCAAGGGTCCTCTCCAGGAGTGAGACTGTGGAGGCAAGGGACAGGATCAGGGGCAGGTCCAGGGGGGTGGTCGGGCAGTCATCCACTGACCTGTGTGGCGTGGTTGGTGTTGGAGCATCCGCAATGTCCTCATCAACCTCTGGTCCTGCGCTGTGAGGAGAAGCGGCCGCCATCCGCCATCTTAGGGCTGCCAGGGCGGGAGGCCTCCGAAGTGAACTGCCGTGAGAGGTCCCTACGGACCTGGGAGCCAGACATCAGGGATCCCGTGAGGTGCCGCGGGTGTTCCGGAGCCGATCGGTGCCCGGAGGAGGCAGGTGTGTGCCGGTGAGCGCTGCGGGGCTGTCTAAAGGAACACAGCGGGACGGAGCTCCCTGACTAAGCGGCCATACAGGGAGCCGCCGTGCATGCGCCCTCCGAACTTTGCGACCTTTTGCCACATTTCAGGCTTCAAACATAAAGATATAAAACTGTAATTTTTTGTGAAGAATCAACAACAAGTGGGACACAATCATGAAGTGGAACGAAATTTATTGGATATTTCAAACTTTTAAAAAACTGAAAAATTGGGCGTGCAAAATTATTCAGCCCCCTTAAGTTAATATTTTGTAGCGCCAACTTTTGCTGCGATTACAGCTGTAAGTCGCTTGGGGTATGTCTCTATCAGTTTTGCACATCGAGAGACTGAAATTTTTGCCCATTCCTCCTTGCAAAACAGCTCGAGCTCAGTGAGGATGGAGAGCATTTGTGAACAGAAGTTTTCAGTTCTTTCCACAGATTCTCGATTGGATTCAGGTCTGGACTTTGACTTGGCCATTCTAACACCTGGATATGTTTATTTGTGAACCATTCCATTGTAAACCGACGTGGCGAGCAATCCCTGGTGCACTGGCAAAAGACAAACAGAGAAAATAACCGAAAAAAGAACATAAACAATAAGAAAACACTGATATTGCAATGGCATATAAGGAGATACCATAAGAGGTGGCGTTCCTGTGGCAGAACCCACCAATAAACACGGTTCCTTCTTTCAGGTTAGAGAATCTTCAGGTCTCGTAAGAGAAGCAGGCCCTCTTTCAAGGATGAAATCATATAGGTAGAGTCACCTTTGGTGATTTGTAGTTTAGCTGGATAGATCCATCGATATGGGATCTGGTGGTTATATAAGGGCTTTGTTATGGATGCAAGCTGTCTTCTTCTTTGAATGGTATATGCGGATAAGTCTGCAAAAAAAGACAAATCTACCATACTGTCCGGGAAGGTGTCCTTGTTTATAGCTGCCACTATCAGACCTTCTTTACTATGGAAAAAATGTATTCGAGCTATAGTGTCTCTAAGTGTGTGTTCAGGTATATGTGTAAGTTTAGGCAACCTATGTATACGGTCAATGACCAATTCTCCCAAGGGTGCTTCAGGGACGGCATCTTTCAAAATGTTGGTAAAATAGGATTCCAAGTCTTGTTGGCAAAGAGCCTTGTGGATTCCCCTTTTTTCACATTGTTACGTCTGGAGCGATCCTCCAGATCAGCCAGTTTGGCTTTCATCCATAGTAGCTCATCATCTCTAGCATTGTGGGAATCTACCATTTCATTGAAGGTTGTTGAAAACTCACCCATTTTGTCTTCTAGATGCGTAACTCTGTGAGAGACTTCTGTTATATCATATTTGAACTGTTGTGAGAGAGAATGTCCGCATGTATAGTAGTACGGAGAGATACTAACATGTCCTTTAGAGTGGTGTCAAGTACCAGTTGGTTAACGGTTGGAAATTCCAATATTAACTCTTGGAGGTCTCTGGTATGATCTGAGGAATTAGCGGAACCTGTAGGGGGGTTTGCATCATTATCATGTTGAAGTTTTGGTTTGTGTTTGGCCGGGCTTGAGGAAGCTGAGGACGAGGTGGAGCGAGGGTACGCAAAGTTCAGCTGGGACCTGGAACTTTGGGAAGGGTGGGAAGGAGAGGAACTTCAGTGTTGTGGAGAGACCTGGTCATTAATAAGGGGTGTGGCAGCAGTCGCCTGGAAGTTAAAATGTTTAGGGGTTGAGAAAAAAAATTGGTAATTTTCCCTGGTTTTTGGGAGCCTTTACATTTATTTCAAAGCCATGAAGAGATTTACACTGATAAAGTAGGCAAAATAGACAATTTAGTATGACCTTGCTGGTATATGTATGTCTGGTGGGCTCACTTTGGATGTGAGTCACATCACATCAGTACAAGTGCGTGGATCAAAAAAGGAAAGTCACACTCAGCCAGTAGAGCATACAGGTAATATGTTAAAGTACTTAAGATCAGTGGTGCAGGATCTTGCAAGTCCACAAGAAATGTCCCCAAATTCAGAAAAGTAGTATGGTATATGGAATATACTGAAGGCTTATATACAGGAGAATCACGTTTGCTTTTGCAGGCTGTGGATGCTTTACATAAACCAGCTGTGAGATAGGTAGTGATATAGGACAGATAGAGTGACTTGCTGCAGATAGCAGAGAGGCAGAGTTCAGATACTTTACCAGCCTGTCTGTGGAGCCTGAACCTGGCATCCAACAAGCCTATATTAGGCCACGGGTATGGCAGATGAGCCGTTCAGGGTGTAGGCAGGCTTTAGCGGTGTTCTTCCTGTGGCAAAGGCAGATGGGGTCTAAGATCGGGGTCTGAGATGCCGCTTTGCAGTGGCCATTGTATAGTGCTGGACCGCGGGAGCTGTTTCTACTTTACCGCACTTGCCGGGAAAGCAACGGGTCTTGCATAGGCCGCAAGTAGCGCGGCCAGCAATCCGGGTCCCAGAGCCAAGATACAGGCACCTATCAATGTGGGTTAGTGAGCCCTGTCGGTTGGGGGTATTTTCAGGCTGATTGCTGTGGAAACGGTGCGGATGGCAGTGGATTCAATGCCTTCTCCAGGGGAGCTCCACACTACACTTCTGTCTAATCCCAGAGTCGCTTCCGGTCATGCCCACTCATTATTAAAGGTTTTTAAAAAGTCACCGGTTGTGAATTGTGGGTAATGAATTGTTTCACTGTTTTCAGGAGAATACAATTTTGATGCATCAAATATTTAATATCAATTTAGCTGACAGAGTCCCAGTTTTTATATTTAACATGGGCTTGTAAGTTATTTTGTTCTATGTGCACTTCATGTGGTACCAATGTCCACAAATACTCACCTCTCCTCAAGTGATGAAATATCAACAAGCTCTCTCAATGATGCTGACATCATTTGTCTTCTTATAGGTTTGGCAATTTCCGCACCACGGCATGGGAATTAACTAATCACATCACTGTGGCATGCTGAAATGTCCACTGAGCTGTGCTTGTGCAACTCAGTGTACATTTTGTAGAAGTTGCAAAGAGGAAAATAAGAAGCTTTAATAAAAAAAAAAAAAACACAGTTAAAAAAAACTTCCTCCTTGCAATTTTTTTCCTTGCCAAACTTCTGGCTTCAAATTAACTTGAGGATTTCTTTTTTTTTTTTAAATATAGAGTTCATAAGCAAATCAGCAAATATTATGCAACATAAAAAACGGCAGCTGCTTTGGGGGTAATTTAAGTATTTACATTTTCAAATAAAAAGCATTTGTGTTTTACCATGTGTATAGAATTAAACAAAAAAAAAAAGGAACCTTGGGGGATTTAATCTATTTTTTTTTTTAATGTTATCTCATGATGCAAACATTCTAGTGTTTTATACATTTGCCCTTTGTTACATATGTGATTATTTATTTAATTCTTTAATATACATGCTAGTTAGTAGTAATGCTCTATCTAGATAATTTAACCACCCGTTGTGGCAACAGAGACCTGAAACCTCAGTTGCACATAAAGGAACAGTAGGAGACACCCATGCTGAATTTGGACTTACCCATTGTTGATGTCTATGGACAGCCATAGGAAAGCTTTAAATGAATCCCTGCATTATGCAATATACACTTTAAGCATCCCATAATGCTCGAGTGATTTTGTTATTTTGACTTGTTGTCAACATCTAAGGCCCTAAGCCGAGTTAAGCTGTAGGCGTAATGCATCACACATTAAGGCAATTTCCTAAGGTTTGAATTATATTTTCTTTCTTTAAATATCATTATTTGCTTTATGTATCATATAATACAACTGTAAATACTGTAAAATAACATTTTGGGCATCATTTTAGAAACTTAAAAGGTATAGTCATAGATTCTGTTTTCTAGGTAGCATAGTATATGTAACTTAGAAAGCAGAAACCTTTTATTCTTTGAATATTTAACACAGGTTCAAAACTACAGCACATAAAACATTAGAAAAGAAACTTTGCAATAAGAAAAGTTTGCTCTATTCAATTGCTAGTCTTCAACAGTTCATATTAAAGCTTATTGAAAAATCAAATATATCAGCAATGTGGGATTTATGATACAGATAATGCCTTCAGCTTAGCATCTAAATATCTGATTGCAAAAATTCAACTTGAAAGGTTTTTCTGCTGAAATGCCCAGATAGTATATATACAGTAATCTAAAATATTGTGGTAATCAAACCAACTAGGGAAATATACTGTATAATTTACAATGCATAAAAAGTACTTCTTCATATAGATTTTTTTAATGCCCTTTGTTATTTTTATTGTAAGACATACTTTGGTAGTTTAACCACTTACTTACTGAGCACTTTAATCCCCTTCCTGCCCAGGCTAGCGCTGTCACACTTTGAATGACAATTTGTATAATTTTTTTCACACACATAGAGCTTTCTCTTGGTGGCATTTAATCACCACTGGGGTTTTTATTTGTTGCTAAACAAACAAAAAAAGGCCAAAAATTTTGAAAAAAAGCAAACAAACATTTTTTATAGTTTGTTATAAAATTTTGAAAACAGGTAGTTTTTCTCCTTCACTGATGTGCGCGGATGAGGCTGCACTGATGGGCACTGATGTGCACTGATTAGGCGGCACTGATGGGCACTTATATGAGGCTGCATGTATAGGTGACACTGAAGGGCACTGTTAGGTGGCACTGATGGCCTCTGATAGGTGGCACTGAATGGCACTAAGAGGTGGCACTTATAGGCAGCACTGATAGGCAGCATGGAAGGGCACTGATAGGTGGCACTGATTGGCACGGTGTAATGTTCTGGTACCTCTGGTACCCTTGTTCCATATTTCTCCTTTGCTAATTGCGTCCCATCTTGTGTAACAAGAGACGCATATACCTTTAAGACCGGATGACATCATTGCCGAGCGCCGCTATGAGCGGCTATTTCAATCGCCGGCTTTCTCTCACTCATCGCTCGTTCAAACCACATGTTCACCGCACCTTCTCCTGTGAAGTCGGAGCTGCTGACATTTCCTTTGCTGAACTGACGCCGGAACCTCGCCGCTGATCCGTATCTCGCTACGGGATCACCTCTCTATCTATGGACATTGTTACTACTAACCTATCTAAGTGATAAGTACCCCACAGGGGATTCCTTACTAACCAATCTCCTACTGTCATCTACTGCAATTACCAGGACTATCTATCTATCTATTCCATACCATCTGCATAGACTGTTAGCTCTTGGGACTACCTTCAACTATCCTTGCACTAGGTTACTCTGTCTAAGTATACTCCATCTGTGTCCTCTTACCATCTGCACTATACTAGACATCAGAACCTATCTGCTTACCATCACCTGCAACTCTCCTAATATTACTCCTAGTAATCACCATACAACCTGTCTCTCATCTATACATTCTCATATGTTCTATCCCTCCACTAAAACATCTGATTGAGTATATGTATATTGCATAACAGGCTGTACACCGTGATGAAGTCCTGAGAGTTGGATAGGTTTATTCAACAGTATCTCTACAAGGCTACTGAGTGTGATTATTCTGCAGCTGAAAATCCATCCATTAACAAAAACGCATGAACGTTACAGATTGAACGAGCCTTAAAAAAAATATGGATTCAGCAGAATTACCCACTCATGTACTACAATTAAAACAGCAAGTAGATGCATTGATCCTTGCGCTTACAGAGGTACAAAACGAAAATCAGACCTTGAGACAGCAGGTTGGCCGTCTCACACAGCTTTCTGCTACTCAGCCCCGTGAGCCTAAGATAAACCCTCCTCTAGTGTTTTCTGGTGATCGGAGCAAATTTCGTGAATTTAAAAACGCATGTCGTTTACTTTTTTTGTTAAAACCTCTAACCTACACCACTGACCAAATTAAAGTTTGTACCATCATCTCCTATTTAACGGGTGAACCCCGGGCCTGGGCAGACGCTTTTTTTGAAAAGGATGATCCACTCCTTAATTCTTACCCTCTATTCCTAGCACAACTCGCTAGTTTATATGAAGACCCCAATAAGCAGAGTACCGCTGATACCCAGTTACGGGCCTTGAAACAAGGAAGGAGACCCGTTGAAGATTTCGTGGCAAATTTTAAAAGATGGTCCCCTGATTCAGGGTGGAACGACACATCTTTGAGAACGCAGTTTAGACTCGACCTATCTGAGGCCGTTAAAGACGAGCTCGCCCGAGCGGATTTACCTGGCACTCTGGAGGGACTGATACAGACCAGTATCGATATTGACAGAAGACTACGAGAAAGAAAGGCTGAGAAGATGGGCTCACCATTTTCCAGTCCTTCTCGGATGTTGCCTGCTGACCCTACTCCTATGGAGGTAGGAATGATACGCCCACCTCTGACCCTTTCTGAACGTGCCAGAAGGAAGACCGCACATCTCTGCATGTACTGCGCATCCCCGAATCATTTGATAAGCGGCTGTCCCCTTGTCCGCAGAAAAGAGGGTGAGTGTTCAAATGTCTTGCTAGGCGGACTCACAACTTCCTTTTCTAATCCTTATCTTTTTGTTCATTTAACATTGCAGTGGGACCAAACTAGGATCACCACCAAGGCTATGATCGACACAGGATCTTGTGGAAACTACATTGACATTTGTTTTGTCTCCCTTAATAAAATACCTATTGTTTCAAAACCCAAACCTGTCTCCGTTAGTTTTATTAACGGTACCCCCCTATCCTCTGGTCCTATCACCAGTCAGACACAGGCACTCCTTGTAACTGCTGACGAGTCTCATGTGGAGACCACCACCTTTGATGTGTTAACATCACCACATTTCCCAATCATTTTGGGACTTCCCTGGTTACACATACATCAACCAATCATCGATTGGAAAACAAGAACGCTAGCGTTCTCTTCTCACTATTGTGAAACGACGTGTAATCTCCCCACATATGATAGGATCCTGTCTGTAGTGCCGGATGACATTATACCCAAGTGTTATCAGGGCTTATCGGAGGTTTTCCTTGAAAAAAACGCTCAAATGCTACCTCCTCATAGGGACTATGATTGTTGTATCGATCTACTCCCTAATAGCAAGTTGCCCTTCGGACATGTTTATCCTCTCTCACAGGATGAACTCTCTCATCTTAAGGAGTATCTGGATGAGAACTTGGCAAAAGGATTCATCCGACCTTCTACTTCCTCCACTGCTGCTGGACTCTTCTTTGTCCGCAATAAGGATTCTAGCCTTAGGCCTATCATTGATTTCAGACAATTAAATGCCATTACAATAAAGGATCGTTATCCTTTACCCCTTATTCCTGAACTTATCGAACAGGTGCGTGGAGCTTCTCTCTTTTCAAAATTGGACCTAAAAAGGGGCATACAATTTAATTCGAATCCGTAAAGGGGATGAATGGAAGACGGCATTCAGAACCAGATACGGACTGTTTGAGTACCTTGTAATGCCATTTGGGCTATGTAATGCTCCCGCAGCCTTCCAACAGTTTATAAATGAGATATTCAGAGACTTGCTTGACGTTTGTGTGGTAGTATATTTGGACGATATACTTATCTATTCTCATTCCTTAACTGAGCACATAAAACATGTGAGACTTGTGTTGTCAAGACTACTTGCACATAACTTATATGTTAAATCAAAAAAATGTTTGTTTCATAAAGAGGAAGTACTACTCCTAGGATATATTATATCAAAAAATGGAATCAAGATGGACATGAACAAAATATCCTGCATTCTAGATTGGCCTGTGCCAACCACTCGCAAAGCATTGCAAAGGTTCCTAGGATTCTCTAACTACTATAGGAAATTCATTAAGAACTTCTCTGCGATTGTGAAACCTCTCACACAACTCACAAGCACGAAGAAACCATTTAATTGGTCAAAAGAAGCAGATGGAGCATTCTGTCTGCTGAAATCAAGCTTCACTACTGCCCCCATACTATGCCATCCAGACCCATCCCTTCAATACATCTTGGAGGTAGATGCGTCAAATATGGCAGTAGGAGCAGTTCTCTCACAACGACCAACAAACACCTCACCTCTTCACCCAGTTGCTTTCTTCTCAAAGTCATTAAGCAGCCCCGAGGTGAACTACCCAGTAGGAGAGAAGGAGTTATTAGCCATAAAACTGGCATTAGAGAATTAGCGACATCTACTTGAGGGCACTCAATTGCCAATCCTGATATATACTGATCACAAAAACCTTCAATACCTTCAGACTAATAGAACTCTTTCCCACCGGCAGGTTCGGTGGTCGTTATTCTTTCTGAGGTTTAATTTTTTAGTGACTTATACGCCCGCAGACAAAAAAAAAAAAGCGGATGCACTTTCACGACTAGCCGAGAAAGATTCTACCGAGGTTCCCTCAGTTCCTATAATACCACTTGAACGTATTATCGGTGTCATTCGCTCCCTGAAGGAAGAGATTTTGCACAGCATAGGACTGGACTCACCTCCACCACAACTAACTACTGACGCAGAAGGCTTCCTCTATTACAACGATAAATTATACATACCCCCTACTATGCGAACCAAGATCTTGGAATTGTCGCATGATGTACCTATGGCAGGACATATGGGTATGACTAAAACTTTAAATCTACTTACTAGGCAGTTTTGGTGGCCAGACACGAAGACCACCGTAAAAAAGTTTGTTTCATCTTGTGATATCTGTGCAAGGTCTAAAATCGACAACACGAAACCATCGGGGTTACTTTGTAGTTTACCGATACCCCAGGTTCCGTGGGAAGTGGTATCCTTAGACTTCATCGTGGAACTACCACCTTCCAAAGGATTCAACACCATCTTGGTATCAGTGGACCATCTGACCAAGATGGCACATTTTACTCCTATCCGAAGACTACCTTCGTCCAAACAAACAGCGGAATTACTTGTGAAACATGTCTTTAAGTTACATGGTATTCCAAAAACACTGCTGTCTGACCGTGGTTCACAATTCATCTCAAAGTTTTGGCTAGCTCTATGTCAGATACTACGAATAGAGTGTAAACTTACTTCTCCATACCACCCTCAGACCAACGGACAGACAGAGAGAGTTAACCAGTGCATTGAACAGTATCTGCGTTGCTATACTTCGTATCTACAGGACGATTGGGCAGATCTCCTCCCGCTGGCGGAATTCGCCTATAACAACGCGACTCATAGCACTACTAAACAAAGTCCATTTTACCTAAATTACGGGTTTCATCCCACACTCCTTCCACCACGTATCTTGCCATCAAGTAATCCAGTGGCATCTGATTATCTTGCCCAGATAAAGGATTCTCTGGGATTACTCAACAATACCATATCACATGCTCATAGCCAACAAAAGAGGTACTACGACCTCCGTAGGAAACCCTCTCCCCAATATGCCATTGGGGATCTTGTTTGGCTTTCTACAAAAAATCTGAGATTAAAAATCCCTAGTAAAAAACTTGGACCTCTATTTCTGGGACCTTTCCCAATAGAGAAGCTTATTGGAAAAGCTGCAGTACAACTCACATTACCAGCAGACCTCAAGATACATCCTATCTTCCATGTGTCTTTACTGAAGCCCCATGTTCCTAACCAAGGAATAAGGCCTACTATCTCATCTCCACCTCCTGTACAAGTGGAAGGTGGAGAAGAATTTGAGATAAAAGAAATTTTGGATTCCCGTTTCAATAGAAGAAGACTCCAGTATCTTGTACGATGGAAGAACTATGGGCCCCAAGATGACACCTGGCTGGATACCTCCGATATACATGCCCCTAGACTGATTCGCAATTTCCACTCGAAATATCCAGAAAAAACAGTTCTAGAGGCCTTCCGGAGCCGGCCTTAAGGGGGGGGGGGGTACTGTAATGTTCTGGTACCTCTGGTACCCTTGTTCCATATTTCTCCTTTGCTAATTGCGTCCCATCTTGTGTAACAAGAGACGCATATACCTTTAAGACCTGATGACATCATTGCCGAGCGCCGATATGAGCGGCTATTTCAATCGCCGGCTTTCTCTCACTCATCGCTCGTTCAAACCACATGTTCACCGCACCTTCTCCTGTGAAGTCGGAGCTGCTGACATTTCCTTTGCTGAATTGACGCCGGAACCTCGCCGCTGATCCGTATCTCGCTACGGGATCACCTCTCTATCTATGGACATTGTTACTACTAACCTATCTAAGTGATAAGTACCCCACAGGGGATTCCTTACTAACCAATCTCCTACTGTCATCTACTGCAATTACCAGGACTATCTATCTATCTATTCCATACCATCTGCATAGACTGTTAGCTCTTGGGACTACCTTCAACTATCCTTGCACTAGGTTACTCTGTCTAAGTATACTCCATCTGTGTCCTCTTACCATCTGCACTATACTAGACATCAGAACCTATCGTCTTACCATCACCTGCAACTCTCCTAATATTACTCCTAGTAATCACCATACAACCTGTCTCTCATCTATACATTCTCATATGTTCTATCCCTCCACTAAAACATCTGATTGAGTATATGTATATTGCATAACAGGCTGTACACCGTGATGAAGTCCTGAGAGTTGGATAGGTTTATTCAACAGTATCTCTACAAGGCTACTGAGTGTGATAATTCTGCAACTGAAAATCCATCCATTAACAAAAACGCATGAACGTTACACACGGATAGGTGGCACTGATGGGGAATGATAGGCACTGGTAGGCGGTACTCTAAGGTAGCACTGATAGGTGACACTGATGATGAGGCACTAATAGGTAGCACTGGAGGGCACTGATTGGCAGCACTGGTGGGCACTGATTAGCAGCACTGGTGGGAACTGATTAGCAGTACTGGTGGGCACTGATTAGCAGCCATGATGGGCACTGTTGGGACCGATGTCCCTGTAACAGAAGCCGGTTAGTGGCTTTCTTCTTCCCTCCTCATGCTGTCGGCATGAGGAGAGAAAAGCCAATAACTGGCGTGTGCTTACATCCTGTGATGAGGTGTCATTGGCTAACAGCTTATCACTGTCAAGGTCTTACCTTGCCTTCTTGTCTGCAGACATCTTGTACATGTGCTGACTGTTGTATTTTATAGACTCTGATTGCTTCATCACTTCCTTCGCTTCCTGGGCATCACTAGTGATGAGGTTGCACACAGAATACATATATCACATGTTGGCTTGCAGTCCTTTGCTCATGTGTTTGTGCTTCAAGGTACATCTCTGCTTGCTATCTTCTGTTTTCCGTGTTCCTCCATGCATGACCTGGCTTTGGCTGATGACCTTCCTGGCTCTCAATTTCCCTTCTGGCTGACGACCTTCTTGGCTCTCGATTCCCATTGGCTGATGACTTTCTTGAGACTACACTTCTGTCTAATCCTTATTGGTACCTCCGCTCCTGGATCTGAACTTGTTCACCTCATGGTGGGGGCGACCCTGAGGACTGCAGCCTGGTGCCAACAAGCTGCAAACCGGGACAGAAAGCGTGGATCTATTGCTCACTAATGACCCAGACATAATCTCGGAGGTAGGAGTCCAGGACAACCTGGGCTCTAGCGATCACAGGATGATCACATTTAGTGTAAATAACAACATAACAAGACAAGTGGGGAACATAAGAACCCTAAACTTCAGAAGGGCAAACTTTCCAAAATTGTACTCAATGATGGAAAAGGTAAACTGGGACCAAACCCTGGGATCCCTGACCACAGAGGAAAAATGGGAATGCTTTAGGAACATATTAGGCAAAGGCATCTTGCAGTGCATTCCTATGGGAAATAAATTTAGAAGAGACAAAGCCAAACCTGGCTGGCTAAACTGTAGCGTCATAAAACTTATTAGGGGGAAAAAATTGGCCTTCAAGAAGTATAAATCAGAGGGCACAGTATCGGCTTTCGAGCAATACAAGGAGGCTAATAAGAAAAGTAAACAAGAAATCAAGATGGCTAAAATCAACTTTGAGAGACAAATAGCGGAGGATAGTAAAAAAAACCCAAAGAAATTCTTTAAATATATCAACAGCAAAAAAACTAAGGCAGAGCATATTGCACACATAATTAACAATGATGGGAGGATGGTTACAGAGGACACTGAAAAAGCAACCGTGCTAAATGCTTTTTTCTCGTCAGTCTTTACACAGGAAAAGGAGGGGTACACTGACCATGACTGTATGGTTAGTAGTAATAAACAGGACTTGCCACCATGGCTAACAGAGGGGGAAATCAGGGAAAGGCTGGATAAACTTAACACAAACAAATCACCAGGACCGGATGGCATACATCCGAGAGTACTCAAGGAACTCAGTAAAGTTATATCGAGACCACTGTTCCTGATCTTTGCTGACAGTATTAGGACAGGAGATGTACCAGGGGATTGGAAGAAAGCTAACGTGATTCCAATATTCAAAAAGGGCCAGAGGCATATCCCGGGAAATTATAGGCCTGTCAGTTTGACATCAGTAGTATGTAAACTTCTGGAGGGGATGATAAGGGACTATATTGTAGAGTTTGCTAAGGACAACAACATCATCAGCAGTAATCAGCACGGGTTTACAAATGGGCGTTCTTGTCAAACCAATCTCCTTACATTCTACGAGGAGGTGAGCTGTGAGCTAGATAGGGGCAGACCAGTAGATGTGGTGTACTTAGATTTCGCTAAGGCGTTTGATACAGTTCCCCACAAGCGCTTAATTTATAAAATAAGGTCTGCAGGTATCGATAGCAGGGTTTGCTCTTGGATACGGAACTGGCTAAAAAGGCGGGTCCAAAGGGTAGTAATAAACAGCGCATACTCAGACTGGTCTGAGGTGGTAAGCGGGGTCCCCCAAGGCTCAGTCCTGGGACCAACCTTGTTCAATTTATTCATAAACAACATTGAGGTCGGGATCAGTAGTTCGATATCAGTTTTTGCAGATGACACAAAATTGGGCAGGGCAATAACTTCACAACATGAAGCAGATATCCTGCAGAATGACCTGGACAAAATAACAGAGTGGGCAACGACATGGCAAATGAGGTTTAACGTGGAGAAGTGTAAGGTTTTGCACTTGGGGACTAAAAACATAAAATCACAATACACGTTAGGAGGGGAGCCCTTGGGGGAATCAAAAATGGAGAAGGATCTGGGAGTATTGGTTGATGATAGATTAGGAAACAGCATGCAATGTCAAGCGGCAGCTTCCAAAGCCAACAGAATATTAGCATGCATAAAGAAAGGGATGCATTCCAGAGATAAGACTATAATCCTTCCACTTTATAAAACTCTGGTCCGACCGCATCTGGAGTATTCCGTCCAGTTCTGGTCGCCAGTCCTCAGGAGGGATGTGTTGGAGCTGGAGAGAGTCCAGAGAAGGGCAACTAAACTAATTAGGGGATTGGAGGACCTTGACTATGAAGAGCGTCTACAATCGCTCGATTTATTCTCCCTGGAGAAGAGACGTCTGAGGGGGGACATGATAGCAATTTATAAATATCTTAATGGGGATCCCAGCTTAGAAAAAAAGCTGTTCATTCGAAGGGATTGCATGAGGACTCGAGGGCATACAATGCGATTAGAGGAGAAGCGTTTTAACCTCAGGCAACGCGGGGGGTTCTTTACTGTTAGGGCAACAAGATTGTGGAATTCTCTACCACAAGAGGTGGTTTCTGCGGGTAGTATGGTGGCTTTCAAAAGACTCTTAGACTTACATCTCAAGGATCAGAACATTCAGGGGTATGGGAGATGATTACAGCCACACATGCCTACACAGGTTGAACTGGATGGACTATTGTCTTTATTCAACCTCACCTACTATGTATGTAACTATGTAAGAAAGGGCCGCCTCCTTTTGAATGTGTGTTATTTGCGCTTGTGCTGGTGTGGTCACTCTGGATTTCCATAGTCCCTCGCACTTTCGCAGTTCCTTCCCCCAGTGTCCTGTGTACAATTGGAGGAAGGCTCCATGCCAGTGAGAGGCAGAGGCTGGTTGCCGCTCCAGCATGAGTCTCGCGCTCCCACGCATGCGTGGGGGCAGGGATGGGGGTGGCTCCGAGCCCTGGCCACTCAGGGAGCCCTGCCGGGAACTCAAAGACTGATCGGCTGTGACAGATGCCCTGTATTAACCTGATCAGTGGCAATATAAAGTAAGTTTCCAAATCCAATTCAATTACATCTTGTCTGCAGTGACGGGGGTCACCCTCTGAGATCTGCATTGCTTATACAGCCAAGGTAAGGCTGGTCAGATTGCATTCTACATCCTGCTATCCACTATTAACTATTTATGGGAAAGGGGGCTTTTCTATTGGATCCTATGGGGACTATTCTCACTACTCAATATCATTTAGGATTTATTCACACCCTCTTTATCTCTTTTTTGTACTGACTTTTCCTGACTCTCAATTTTTTTCTGGCTGATGATCTTTCTGACTCTCGATTCCCATTGGCTGACGACTTTATTGTGACTACGCTTCTGTCTAATCCTTATCGGTACCTCTGCTCCCAGATACAAACTCATTGGTGGGGTGACCCTGAGGACTGGTACTTGGTGCCAACAAGCAACGAAGTCCATCTCCACCATCAGGAGCTCTGGTGAACACAGGTTGGTGCTTAGACTTCACACCTCAAGTTAGTCTGCGTCTTCCACCAGGGGGACCCCTTTAAACGTTAGGCTCAGCTACGGGAGGCGCGACAATCACATGGTGAAGGGCCACTGTGATTGGCCCTCTACCTTGATCTGTGATAAACCAAGTGCAAAGGGCAGCACGATCAGGGAAAGACGTCCATGGGCACCCTCCCGGCATTGGAAACCCACTATGTAGCCATCTTTTGGCTATAGCATGGGCGGCAAGCAATTAAAGTCCCAACTCCAGACAAAAGTGTTTTTGTGTTTGGCTAGAGTGTAGAAGGTTCAGAACTTCAATGCTTCTTTTACTATCTGTGTCCCTATTTTTGGACTTTCTTATAATGTTTTGTCTATTTGAAGGGTTTCATACAGATTCAGAGGAGAAGGGCGATCCTACAGTTTATTTTCTATTTTATGTGTGTCAAACAGAATATGAAGTGAAAGGAAATCCCTCCACTAAGGAAACAGGCTGCAATGATAAAACATTTTCTAGTACAGTGAGCCCAAATGGAAGAAAAATATATTTAAAATATATTTTTAAAAAAATTCATTTCCCCCCAAATATATTGGAAATATATTTGAAATGCTACAATTTTGGCCATATTCAATATATTTCTAAATTTATTTCCCTAAATATATTGGAAATATATTTGAAATGCTACAATTTTGGCCATATTCAATATATTTCGAAAAAGTGTTCCCTAAATATATTGGAAATATATTTTTCTTCCATATGGGAGGAGTGTATAAAACCTATGTCACGATTTGATTTCTTTGGGTGTCCCAGTGAGGGAGATTTTTTCTCGCTTATTTCTTGGCGATATGTGTCAAAAAAATAAATAAGGAAAACCTTTTCTATGGGGACAAAGGAAGCATTAAATGTTTTACAAAAAAATTCCTGTCAACAGGGACATAGAAAGCTTTTACAACTGACAGAGTAGTTCTATGCTCTCTCCACTCTACTGTATCTAAACAAAAAAAAAAGTTTTGGTCTAAGTTGGCAATGACCTTATCAGCCTTTATCATATACACAGTACTGTGAAAAACTTTTAGGTACTTATGAAAAGTGAGAATGCTTTCAAAAAGAATAAAATTATTATTTTTATATTATATTATATTTATTAAATAACAACCAATAATGAGCATAAAAAGAAAAAATTAGATCAAATCAATATTTTGTATGTCCATTCTTTGCTTTTAAAACTTGCCCAAATTACACAGGTACACTTGCACACATTTAAAACGGAACTACACATCATATGAGTACCACAAACCAAAAAGCTATTTATTTAATTTGTAATATTTAAACCATCCATCCATGTCTTCATGCTTTTTTTTTTTTTTTAGAAAAACACTTTGAAAAACACTCCATAGCATTTCTGGCCGTGGCCACCTTGAGTAAGTCAGGCCTGATCTCTGCTAGCGCTAGCAGTTAAATTTTTTGGTACTGGTTCAAACAGCCCTTGGCAACCAGGTGCTTTTTTACCTGTGAGTCACACTAGGTACCTGTAAATTTATTGGCCAAGATTGTTTGGGACTTGGTGTTGCCCTTATTCATAAAGGGGTGCCATTTGTATGTGGACAATTATTACACAAGCGTGCTACTTTTAAGTCACATTTTTGATTCTGGAATTGGCGAATGTGGCACCGTGTGACCTAATCACCGGGGCTTCCCCCAATGGCTTATAGATGCCCGACTTAGATGGGGGAAGAGAGCCTACTCGAACTGTAATAAATTGCTTGCAGTGAAGTGGAAGGACACATGGAATGTTTTTGTTTTGTCTTCCATTCACGTATATAGGATAGTCCAAATTACAATGGCGACTAGTATTGTTGAGAAGCCCCTCTGTGTTAATGAATACAACCTAACATGGGAGGGGTGGACTTCAACAACCAGATGATGGTGCCGTACTTAATTGCTCGTAAGACCAGATGCTGGTACAAAAAAGTCTGTACACTTATTGCAATTGGCTCTGCTGAATGCTTATGTGCTATACAAAGCATCAGGAAGTGGATTCTTCCTAAAATTCCAGGAAGAAATCATCACAGCCCTTCTGTATCCAGAAGGTGCTGTGTCCCGAATTCACAATCCAGATGCAGTGAGCTGGCTGCATTAAAGGCATTTTCTGGATGTCCTCCCTGGTACCTCTACCCAAAGAGCACCCCAAAGATGTTGTGTCTGTAGAAAACGTGGATATTGGCATAACACCCACTATTTTTGTCCCTCCGGTCCTGGCCAACCTGGTCTCTGCATCGGGGACTATTTCCGTCGCTACCACACACTAGTGGAGTATTAGTATGGGGTACAGCAGGGCAAAGTCTAGGGCACACTTTTACACAGGGTCTCGAAAGATGTTAGATTGCTATGGCATTTTGAGAGACCCTAGCCTGGAATGTTTAAAGGTTTTTCACAGTTACAAAAAAGTGTAAAAAACAGTAAAAAAAAAAAAAAGTTGTCGTTTTTAATGAATTCATTTTCTATTCTTACTGTTTTACTGTACTTTATAATATATTGCTATACGGTAATGTTTTATTGTTACTATTTTTCATTGTTAACCATAGTTTGCTTTTCAGATACCACAATTCTATTGTTGTACTGTACTGTATACTATTATATTGTAACGTTTTACTGTTACAGTGTTTTATTGTTAACCATTTTTTGCTTTGCAGGTACTCCCATCAGCTGCAGCACTGATTTGTTTATCCTGACAGCAACAGCGTTTGCTTTCAGCATATACGTAAAGCAATGATTTTACTATCACAGTTAAAAAAGAGCATATATGGTGGATCTTCCCTATGCTTTGCCATATATTTTTGTAAACTTTTCTTGGCAGAGATTTCTTCATCCACATTGATCAATATGAATGGAAGAATCTGTTATGTTCTTTTTTTTGTTCAGCCCATGGGCTGCATAAAAATAAAAATAACCTTATAATATATGCCCAACAAGGACCAGCAACATACTGGTACATCACTGGGCATTGAGTGGTCAAACAGGGATGATGCCTGCAGGTTTAGGCATCATCTTGGTATCATTTTCCCTCACCGGCTCTCCTGTCCCACCGTGTAACCCGAGAATGGGTGGTGGTTCCATCAGCTGACCATAGAGCTGATTGGAGGCCTTCCAAGCATTTTATCACTCCAGTTTCGCTAGAAAGTGCCATTTTTAAATTGGGAAAGCATCTTATCACACTGATCTTGGTGTGGTCAGATGCTTATAAAGGAATAAAAAAAATAAAAAAAAAAATTAAAGAGAAGGTGTAAAAATAAAAAAGCAAATAAAAATTAATAAAAGAAAAGCAACAGTCTCGTGTCATATGTAAACAGCAATTGCACCATGCATGCGATGTATTACCACAAATGTCAGATCGAGAGCAGTAATTCT
Source organism: Pelophylax lessonae (assembly GCF_965119305.1). Taxonomy (NCBI): domain Eukaryota; kingdom Metazoa; phylum Chordata; class Amphibia; order Anura; family Ranidae; genus Pelophylax; species Pelophylax lessonae. Next base: position 497,742,550 of record NC_138769.1, on the reverse strand, counting down.
AGCAGTAGACCTTCTCTGTAAAGCTAAAGTAATCTGTAAAGGCTTTTAAAAATGTACGTAATTTGTTGCCGCTGCACGGGAGTGCACAATTTTAAAGCATGTCATGTACTCAACATAAGATCATCTTTTATAGTTTACCAAACAATTGGGCAATATATTGTATTACATAGTATTACATAGTGCATTCAATTTAAAAAAAAGTGTTGTGTTTGGTGAGAATTTTGCAGCTTTATTTTATTTTAAAAAATAAATGTATTTTTTTTTTTTCATTTTTCAAAACTTTGTGACAAAAATCGAGATCTGCAAAATACTCAACATGCCTCTCAGCAAATAGCTTAGGGTGTCAATTTCCCGAAAAGGGGTAGTTTTGGGGGTTTTGTACTATCTTGGCATTTCATGGCCTCTGAAACCAGGATAGGTAGTGAGGATTGAAATCAACAATTTCACTTTCAAGTTCACGCCCTTTAGAAACCCTGAAGGTGGTGATTGGTTTTTGGGGTCCTGTGCGCAGCTAGACTAGTTCTCACCGTGACTTGCAGACTGCCAGGCGTGGCTGCCGCTAAGTACCTAGTGGGGGATTTGAAACAGCATACCTTGATGTTCTGTCCTGTTATCCTACCTCTGAGCCACACATGAGACATGTAACTAAATACATTTTGGCCTAAATGTATGACAAAAATTTAGTTTATTGAATATTTTTTATAAGAAAAAATAATTTTGCTCTGTGACCCAGTCTCTGATTGGAGGGGATCATGCTCTGCTTCAGTATGTCACAGTACATGTTGGCATTCATGGTTCCTCAATGAACTGTAGCTCCACAGTGCTGGCAGCACTCATGCAGCCCCAGACCATGACACTCCCACCACCATGATTGACTGTAGGCAAGACACATTTGTCTTTGTACTCTTCACTAGGGATGATCGAACGATTTGGGTCGACCATCGGTTCGACCCGAACTTTGACTGTTCGAAATTTGGCCGAATTCCGAACTTTTTCAGCAAAAAGTTTGGAAATTCGGCAACCAGAACCGACCAAAATGCAATGGGACAGGAACTGGGCTTTAAAAGCCCGTGATTGGACCAGAACCATCAGTAAAAGCCAATTGAGGGGGCAGGAGGATGCTAGGAATGTGATTGGAGTGACTAGGGGGTCCAGAGGCCAATCAATAGTGAATACGCCCCCCAGTATATAAGATAGCCCCGCCAAATCTCTAGCATTGTAATACAGGGGCTGTGGAAGAGAGTGGAAGCAGTTCTGTTACTCCTGCTTCAAAAGTCTCATTTAGCAATTATTAGTGTGAGGAAATGGATATCTAGTGTAGTTAGGGTACTATTTTCCACTATAGTTTGCTTTAATAATCTAGTTTCTGTAGGGAAAGTGTTAAGTGTCAGGGTGACCGTAGTGTAGTGTAGGGTGAACTGACTCTGACTGCTATGGCAGGGTGACCAAACCCTTCCATGTCAGGGTGACCACCAAAGAAAAAAGATTGTTTGTATTAGAATTGCAGTAGAGCAGGGTAGTGGCTCCGCTACTTTCACACCTGGCCGTTTTTGTTGTAGGCGTTTATTGGGCTTTTTTGTGGACGTCTTTGGAGGCAGGCATGGCATCTGAACTTCTGTGTAGGGGTATATATACACACACACATATATGTATATATACACATACACATATATAGGTGTGAAAGTAGCAGAACCCTATGCCTGCGCTAATTAAATTATTTGCAGGCATAGGGCTCCACTCCTATCACACCTATATGTGTGTATGTGTATATATACATATAAGTGTGTGTGTATATATACCCCTATACAGAAGTCCAGATGTTATGCCTGCCTCCAAAGACGCCCAAAAAATGCCCAAAAAAACGCCTGCAACAAAAACGCCTGGGGGTGTTGTTGCAGGCGTTTTTTTGGGCAACAAAAAGGGCCTGGTGTGAAAATAGCGGAGCCCTATGCCTGCTCTACTGCAATTCTAATACAAACTGTCTTTTTTTTTTTTTTTTGGTTCTGGACATGCTACAGAGCTGAAACTTCAGGTACACTTTTTAGACCCCCCAGACACTAAATCTAATTTTTTTTTCAATAATTTTTTCAATTATTGGCTCTCTATCAAAAAATAAAATTTTTAAGAACTTTTTTTGTGTGATTATTAGTCCCTGGGGCATGACCCAGAACCCTAGGCACTTTTAGGGGCATTTATTGGGTTTTAGGGCTTCAAAATTGTGTTTTTTGATTACCGAAGTTTTAAATGATTTCAATGGGGTACTGGAATCCAGACCCGAACTTTCGGGAAGTTTGGGTGTTCTGGTCGAACCGAACTTTTCAAAAGTTCGATCATCCCTACTCCTCACCTGGTTGCCGCCACACACGCTTTACACCATCTGAACCAAAAAAGTTTATCTTGGTCTCATCAGACCACAGGACATGGTTCCAGTAATCCATGTCCTTAGTCTGCTTGTCTTCAGCAAACTGTTTGCTGGCTTTCTTGTGCGTCATCTTTAGAAGAGGCTTCCTTCTGGGACAACAGCCATGCAGACCAATTTGATGCAGTGTGCGGCCTATTGTCTAAGCACTGACAGGCTGACACCCCCACCCCTTCAACCACTGCAACATTACTGGCAGCACTCATACGTCTATTTCCCAAAGACAATCTCTGGATATGACGCTGAGCACGTGCACTCAACTTCTTTGGTCGACCATGGTGAGGCCTGTTCTGAGTGGAACCTGTCCTGTTAAACCACTGTATGGTCTTGGTCACTGTGCTGCATCTCAGTTTCAGGGTCTTGGCAATATTTTCATAGCCTAGGCCATCTTTACGTAGAGCAACAATTCTTTTTCCAGATACTCAGAGTTGTTTGCCATGAGGTGCCATGTTGAACTTCCAGTGTCCAGTATGAGAGTATGACCTTGTAACACTAACGAGTCACATGACCCCGGGAGCGAAAATGGCTAATTGAGCCCAATTTGGACATTTGCCCTTAGTGGTCTACTCACTTTTGTTGCCAGAGGTTTAGCAATTAAGTGTGTTGAGTTATTTTGAGGGGACAGAAAATGTACACTGTTATACAAGCTGTACACTCACTACTTTACATTGTAGCAAAGTGTCATTTCTTCAGTGTTGTCCCATGAAAAGATATATTAAAATATTTACAAAAATGTGAGGGGTGTACTCACTTTTGTGAAATACAGTATATCCCATTATTTTTTAAATGCTTGGATAGAGTAGGGAAGGGTTATAACTCCTGTCAAGTTCTCATTGGAAAGGTTCTAGGTTTCCCAGTAGCCATTGTCAGGAAGACAGTAAATGATGGGAAATTCAAGATTGTACAGTTGTCACAATGTAGCACTTACTGAAGGAGATGCTTGATTTGTATTGGTTCCCTTCTGCCCTGACCCACTCTTACCTGGACCTGAGAACACCAACACACCTTGAAGGTTTAAATGGGCTTTTTTTTAAGGCAAAGCACTGGAAAGGAATAGGTAAATAAACAACAGTCTACAATACAGATATGTAGGCACCTTGTTAAGCAACACACTTCACAGGATGTCACTGTTCTTTCACCATGTCTGCCTGATAAGCAACAGATGCAAAAACATGCAGTTGGCAGGTGCTAAAGAGTGATACCATTTTTTTATGCATATTAACAACAATCCATCACAGTACTGCAATATCAATGGCAATTGTAATTTCAATACCTACTACTAATGCCCTGCATAACCACTGGCCAGTGGGGCTATGTAAAGAGTCTGCTGGGATTGGGGCCCTTAACCCCCCTAGCGGTATTCCCGAGTGTGGCTCGGGGTTAACTTTCATTACCAAAAGCGGTAACCCTGAGCCACACTCGGGATTACCCCGCAATGTTACTCACCTTCCCTGCGCTCCCCCACCGTCCTCCCTGCCTTCCTGACAGTCTCTCCCCGCTCTGTGCATGGCCGATTTCCGGCACTTGCCTTCCGGTCCTCTCCTGCGAGCGTTGCGACGCAGAGGGGAGGAACCGGCGGCAAATTCAAAAGTGTAAAAACACAAATGACATGATACAAAGCTGTGATCCTAACAGATCACACTATATCATGCCATTTCAGCGCAGGATTGCACCTGGTGACTTTTCCAGTGCCCTGCCTGTGCTTTGTGCCTGGAAAATTTTAAACGAACAAGGCGTCCAAAAAGCGTTCTTTTTGCGCAAAAGCGCTTTAGGGTGAACTGGAAAACAGCGACAGTGAAACGGAGTAACTTGAAGAACTGAGCGATATCGATTTGTGGGAAAATTTGTCATCAGGTACGGAAAATGACAATAGCAACCATTCTGATGTCTCTTTCTGGCACATAGCTTGTGGAATTTGGGAAGTATATCAAATGATTCTTCAGAATTTCCAATGGAGCTATGTGCCAGAAAGAGACATCAGAATCGTTGCTGTCGTCACTTTCCGTACCTGATGACTAATTTTCCCAAGAATCGCTATCGCTCAGTTCTTCAAGTAACTCAGTTTCGCTGTCGCTGTTTTCCAGTTCGTCTAAAAGCGCTTTTGCGCAAAAAGAACGCTTTTTGGACACCGTGATCGTTCTCAATTTTCCAGGCACAAAGCACTGAAAAAGCACAGGCAAGGCACTGGAAAAGTCACCAGGTGCAATCCTGTGGTGAAATGGCATGATACAGTGTAATCCATTAGGATCACAACTTTGTATCATGTCATTTAGTGTACTTACATTTTTTAAATTGCCACCAGTTCCACCCCCCTGCGTCACATCACTCACAGGGAAGGGAAGCAGAAGTCAGGTGTTGGCATCGGCCGAGCTCACAGCGGGAGGACGGCGGGGGATTGCAGGTTAAGGTGAGTTTTAAAATTTAAGACAACAGATTTCTATGCAAAAGAATGTACTACTTTTAGCACAGAAATCTGTACATAATCAGACCACCAGGGAGGTTAAGTTGGAGTGCTTAATTAAGTAAACAAGATGGTGACCAAAGGCCTCTCACCACTGATGACTCTGTATCTGGTCTTGTGCAATTCCTCAGTGGCCAGCAAAAGGGTCCTCCCTCTTGATCCAGCTGTCTGCAGCATTAGCAGGTAGTGGCAGCAGGAACACAAGGTCACTGAGTAACGGGAACATACTGGAACAGAACCACTCCTCCCGCATTGCAGACAGTACTACTCAGCACAGCAGAAGCCCACAACCTAGTCCCTGCACACAGCTCACCATGTGATTCAGGTGTAGCATACCTCTCTTTGCAGAACAGATCCTCTGGCAGCAGTATGTGGACAGCAGCTCACAACAACAGTCATGTGGCTTCTTGCAGCCTTGAGCCCTGTAAAATAGGCTTCCAGGCTAATACTTTTTGGGCACACACAGCACAGTTCAGCTCCTAGGCTCAGTAATAGTCTGTAACAGTCTCAATAATATTTCTCCAATCACAGGACATTTCCTAGGCATACACTCTACTGATCAGGCATTCTTGTCCTCTAAGTGGTTCCCGGGCTCTGTAATCAGGTTCCAGTGCTCTCTAATCTGATCCCACATGGATCTCTGCCCTTCTATCTATCATGGGAGCCTATAGTGGCTAACCTGGCCAGCAACCAATCAAGAGCCATCCTGAAACTCCCTGAGGAAGTCACGTGATCTCGTGACGCAACGCGTAGGAGGGTCCCGGAACCGGAAGTCACGTGTCGGACGGGACAGAGTCCCCATAGCGTTTTGCACACTATTTAGATGCTGGAAACAAGAATCGTAATTGTAAGTTTGCTACTTTATTTGCATTAATAAAAGTTTATAATACTGCACCATGATGGTCCTATCTGTTTAATGAGCCCCTGAGGAGGAGATATAGATTAAGGAGATTGTACCCTAAGGAAACCATTAAAAGGAGTCCCAAGTGATTATAATAGACCAAGAATACACATAGGACCCCCTGGGAAGAACCCCTTGTTAACAAGATACTATGTTGGAGTAAAGGAACCATCACCCTTCCTGATACTTAGTACAGGCGTATTATCCTCATAATTGAGGTGAGAATTTAGCACACCTAGAAGTGGCACAAGGTGGAGGAAAAGAAGTCACATCACCTATTCACTGTTATTCACAATATAATCGTTTCACAATATAATCGTTATATATTGGATTGAAGATTGATCATATGCACTTTTTGGACTGGACATCCTGTGATATGTGGATTTGCGTATTTGCACATATTTGATATATCGTTTATGAATTGTCTAGTCACATATTTATATATTTATAGGAGGATCTTCACTACAAGCACTGAGCACTTTAAATAGCACCTAGAAGCAATATGTTTTTATATGATATAATCATCTAGATCTAGGATACGGTCATTTATTCATCTAGATACAGTTTGATACATGATCTATGATTCATCGAGTAGAATTTATATTTATTAATTTATTGTGATAAAGCACCTTTTAAAAAAAAAAAAAAACAGCACTGGATGATATAAAATGGGCATATAGCACATATCCACAACAATATTTAATTTCAATCAATAAGTTTAAATAAGTTTTATTTTATTTTATTTCACCTTTGAAGCGCACCACCACCGCCATTCAATTATCATTTAAACTGTTTTATAGTATCAGTATTTGTGGTGCAGCATTAAGGGAATAAGCAGAATCCAAGATAGCGCAGGAACCACATTACTTATATACATCCTGAAACAGGCAGCCAATCTGAAGTTCTCCTGCTTCAGCTTTAGCAACTGCTAATGAGACCCGTGGAGCGGCTGCTCTCATGCACATCACTGGATTGAGGTGGCACTTAGGTAAATATTAGGGGAGCTGGCGCTGGTGCACACAGAAGGTTTTTTTACGCTCTTGCATAGAATGCATTAAGGTAAAAACCTGGAGCTTTTACAAACACTTTAATTGTCATAAATGATAGTCTCACAGACACATATAAACCTCAGGTCAATCAAAAAAATGTTTTAACTCTTTCTGTTCATATGCTTGTTTGCATGCAGAATACAGAATGGAAATGACTCTCTGAGCCTTCATCAATGAAGAACTTCTTTAAACTAGCAGAGGTCAACATAGCAACCAGGAACTTTTACAGTTGTAAGATAGTCAATACTTTGATTAGGCGCATGTAAATATAATATAACAAAGTGTAGTAGTCAGGAATAAGTAATGTACAACAGTGTATAGGGACCAGGAGCATATAAAATACAGCCAAGAGTGCATTGGTCAGGAGTATTTACAGTATTACCCATTATACAGACTGCAGCGATCAGGAGTATTAATAGAAACATCCAGTATACAGAGAGCATCACTCAGGAGTATGTATTATACAGTCTACTGTCAACAGTGCAGGGGCCATGTGTAAAATACAACAATAAGGGTTGTGTACAATACAACACAGCATACAGACTCTTGACCTTATAATTCTGTATGCTATGCTGAGCATTGCACTCCTGATTAGTGTACTCCCACCATACAGTGTATATAAAGAAGGGGTACTTAACCACTTCCCAACTTACGTACAAGATGTATGTTTGTCAGGAAGTGGTGATATCAAGATCATGGCTGCTGCTGCAATTTTGCACAAGCCCTCCAATCAAAGACCCACTGCCTTTCACCTTTATTGGGTTCTCCTGTCCCACCAGGGAGCCCAGTACTGATGTGAGCTGTCACATCGGATACACTAGAATGAGTGAGAGGAACTTTAATTGTTCCTTCCCCTCTGTGATGTCAGAAACCATAAGCAACAAGGATCTTGTCACATCCGGTTTGGGTTTGTTTGCAAGCGAATGTGCACGTAGGTCCAGCACGCATATGTAAACGCCAATCGCACAACACATGTGAGGTATCACTGCAAACATCAGAGAGAGAGACCAATAATTCTAGCAAGAGATCCCCTGTGTAACTCCAGACTGGTATCCTGTAAAGGTTTTTAAAGCATTGCCTGTGGATAATTAATGTGGCTGTTGGACACCATTCTGCAGGCAAACTAATTTTAAATGTGACATGTTAGGTATCCATTTACTCAAATGTAATATCATCTTTTATATTTTATCAAAAATTGTGTATTATATTTTATTGTTGTGCACTAAAATTAATTTAAGTGTATTTTCCCAGAAAATTTGCATTTAAAAAACTGTTGCACAAATATTGCGCAACAAAAAAAATTTCAACGACCACCATATTTTTCTCCAGGGCCCTTGCTTTCAGAAAATATATGTTTGGGGGTTCTAAGTATTTTTCTAGATTTGTAGATTTCTACTAGAGGTGAAAAAACACAGTGCAGTGCTAAATTAAAATAAAATAAAATGATATAAAATGACATTCCCTAAAAACAATTATAAAATTATTTCAAAGAGATGTATAACATCAAATAGAGACCCAAAGAGGTGAGGGGTGTTCATGCAGACATCAAAACATTCAAGATGTGGATATTATAGGGAAGGCTTAACACCGCTGTACCATTTGTTTTGCTGTCTGTGCCCCTGTTCAAAAGATTTCACCTCACTTTCTGTCCCTATTTCAACTGGATTTTGATAATTTTGGGTTGTTGTGGAGGATTGGTGATAAAGCTTCAGTGGAGACACCTTTTTCCCATGATAACTCTTACAGGAGTGAATTTCCCTTCCTAGGGGTAGATTTCTCCTCACTTCCTGTTGTCTTCCTTCCTTTGCAAGTAGGAGTCATTTGTAAGTCGGATGTTTGTAACCCGGCCTGTAGATGTTTTCTAGAGTTTGGGAATGTATGCTATATACCAAAGTGGATACAAGTGAAGTAGATTTGTGCTTTTTTAAAATTCACTTTGCTGTCTAAATTGGTAATCAATGAGACAAGAAAACAGATCCACACTTGATTCAATAAATACAGTATCTCACAAAAGTGAGTACACCGATCACATTTTTGTAAATATTTTATTATATCTTTTCATGTGACAACACTGAAAAAATGACACTGTAGGGAGTGTACAGCTTGTATACCAGTGTAAATTTGCTGTCCCCTCAAAATAACTCAACACACAGCCATTAATTTTAAAAGGGACTGCGAGCAATCTATGGTGGTGTAAATTTTAGGATGCCGCCAGCACTGATCACTCCCTTGTTGTGTGTGTTGTGAATGAAATAATATAAATATGTGCTAAACAAACTTGTGTAGCTTAGATTAATAATAAATTAATTTAAACAAATGATGAATTTTTGGTGAAAAATTTGTATCACTGTGTAGAAAATATATATATATATATATATATATATATATATATATATATATATATATATATATATATATATATATATATATATATATATATATATATATATATATATATATCAACAGTTATACACTGTTTAAATCCAAATAAAATGCAATTAATAATTCTCTATATGCAATATAGCTATACAATGAATATTCAAAAACATATAAATCATGCAAAGTGACGTAGTGAATTAGTGTCCAATTCCTTATGCTTGGTATCCAAATTATAAGTGTCCAAACAAAGTATGCTCCTCTGTATGGAGATTAAATCCCAATCACCAGTGCTCAAATATGGTATTGAGCAAACTTGATTTCACCTCCAATCTCTATGCTCCCCCCTCCTTCAGGTGGGTGCCTCGCCTTTATGCCTGTGACCTCGCACTTAAGCTTGGTCAGTAATGGCCTTGTGCTCAAACCAATAGATATGGATGCGGGGTTGCTTTTTCTTAAATGCTGTCAGGGTGCTCCTATCCCTCATGGATGGTTCACATGGATCGGAAGAAAGATATACATGGTGCAAGTAATGTCTTGTAAACAGACTTTATTAAAAATAAACGTATTGCACTTACATTTAATTGGTGCTTGCAGCGCACCACACTATAATGGCTATTTTGCAAATAGTGGCCCAGAAGCTCTCCAACTGTTCTGGTTTATTCGCTCAGTGAGCTGTGAAAGTGCTCTAAGCCATACTCGCACTCCGACCTATGGCCCCTCCCCCACACGTATCGACACAGGACTCTTGCGTGTCCTCATCAGGGGTAAAAAAAAACACGCAAGAGGACACGCAAGAGCCCTGTGTCGATACGCGTGGGGGAGGGACCATACGTCGGAGTGTGAGTACGGCTGAGAGCATTTTCACAGCTCACTGAGCGGATAAACCAGAACAGTTGGAAACCCCCGCCTGAGCTTCTGGGCCACTATTTGCAAAATAGCAATGGGAGTGTCATTATCTGGCAGCGCTTAAAAGTAATGGTGGCCACACATTTGGGACTTTTGATACTTTGGGCCCAATTTGAACATTTTCACTTAGGGGTGTACTCACTTTTGTTGCCAGCGGTTTAGACAATAATGGCTGTGTGTTGAGTTATTTTAAAGGGACAGCAAATATACATGCTGTACACTCACCACTTTACAACATAGCAAAGTGTAATTTCTTCAGTGTTCTCACCTGAAAAGATATAATAAAATATTTACAAAAATGTGAGGTGTGTACTCAGTTTGGTGAGATACTGTGTGTCCATCATCTTAATCCCCCTCCCCACTCCCTAGTTTGACTAATGCTCTGTACAAACACTTCTTAGAAAAATCTCATTGCTCTTGACACTCTTTGTGAAATTACTGTTTTTATTGATTTTTTTTGTGTAATTTTGCAAGCCATTTGAAGTTAACAGGATCCTACTCAGAGGGCCAAAAATGAACTATTTTTCAATCTGCAAGCCATATGGTAATTATGTTGCTACACAGGGGATCAAATATACTTTTCTGATTGTAAGCCATGAGACTATCACTTTCCCATGTAGGGGGTCTTTTAAAAATTGAAATTTATATTAGAAAATGAAATATAAAAAATAAGAAATAGGATAAAGCAACAATGTTCCACCAGGGTTAATTTTACAGAATTTATAGTATTGCCTGGTACATACTAGATGTGATAGTAGTATATAACATTAAAATATTTAATTTGATTATTAATTTAGCCAGTCTATACTATTTAATACAAATGAATCGCATAATTTGGATTACTACTGTATATGTTGTATTCTTTAATTATTCATAATGTTTATTTTTTATTCTTTTTTCAGCTTGCATCTAACAGCATCATTTTTTTATGCAAGCAAACTGTAAAAACAGATTATATGTAACCCCTATCTTCATGTCACTGAAATGAAAAGATATACAGAGACTGAAGAAAATACAGCTTATCTTAATATTTTACTTATTAGTTTCCTTATTTCACATGGGAGACACATCACCTTTGAATGGAATGTTTCTTTTCATCTAAATTAAAGTCAATGTATTTCATGCGCTAGGTACTGAGGGGATTATTTATAAAAAAAAAATTGCTTTGCAAATGTTTCAATATTCACATATAAGTCATTAATAATACCCGTAATGTTGGCAAAATGTGTGAAGTAAATGAAAGAATAAATGTGCCCCTCTTAACTCAAAGTAAGCAATATGTGTAAACGTAATGCCCTTCTATGGGCCTAACTAATTGGAACTGCTGCTATCACTTATAGAATGTACTCACACACTACCACACTAAAGTATGAAAGTGGTGCGCTGCTCCTTTAGCCACTTAAGCCCCGGAAGATTTTACCCCCTTCCTGACCAGGGCCTATTTTGTGATTCAGCACTGAGTGACTTTAACGGACAATTGCGTGGTCGTGCTATGCTGTATCTAAACGAATTTGACGTCCTTTTTTTCCCCACAAACAGAGCTTTCTTTTGGTGGTATTTGATCACCTTTGCGATTTTTTGATCATGCGCTATAAACAAAAAAAGAGCGTTAATTTTGCAAAAATAACAATATTTTTCAAATTTTTTTTATATGAAATTCCCCCCCAAAAAAATTTAAAAATCAAAATTTTTTAACATTTTAGGCCAATTTGTACATATGTTTGGTAAAAAAAAAAAAAAAAAAAAATCGCAAAAAGCGTATTTTGATTGGTTTGCGCAAAAGTTATTGCGTTTACTAACTAAGGGAAAGATTTTTGTCATTTTTGTTGTTTTTTTTTTTTTAACGAGTAATGGCGGCGATCTGCGATTTTTTTTGCGGGACTGCGACATTGCGGCGGACATACCGGATCCTTGACTGACATTTTTGACACTTTTGGGGTTACCAGTGACATTACTATAGTAATCAGTGCTATACATATGCACTGTTACTGTAAAAATTACACTGCCAGTGAAGGGGTTAACTTTTTTTGAGAGGGAGGGGTTAAGTGTGTCCCTAGGGGCGTGATTCTAACTGTGATTGGATGTGGCTTGAGATGTAAGAACAGATATCAGCGGTCCTACATAGCAGAACCGTTTGATCTCCATTCTTACACAGGGAAGAATGACAGGCGGCTTTGTTTACATTAGTTGCCTGCCTTTCTCCCAGGGGAACAGATGATCGCGAGTGCCCGGCGGACATCGGGTCCACCGGGCACACGCGGAGGGGGGGGTCCATGAGGGGGGGTCCAGCGGCGCGCGCTCGCTCCCTAGAGCCTCACAGGCTAGCGATGTAGCCCTACGTCGCTTTGCCTGTGAGGGGCTGACCGCCGCAGTAAATAGTCGTGCGGCGGTCGGCAAGTGGTTAGGAATAACATAAAATAATATGCGTTATTTAAACTTAAACCTCCAAATCAGACTGGAGTGTTATTCAGATTTCAATACCAAATTGAAATTTAGAGATTGTATTTAACCGGAGAAAATTATCCAACAGGAACTCATAAAAAAAGATTATACACAACAACATCACATTCCACATAGACAGACAGATCAGGCAAAATGTTTACCATTTGTAATACCACAGCTATAGTGAAGACATTTTCAGGTTTATGAAAAAACATTGGTCTCTGCTACAAAGATCATGTCCAGAAAAATATTTTTTTCTTCAGGTCCCCATGAAAGCTTTCCATAAAAATAAAATACGAAGACTTCCGGTTCTGGCGCCATATGTGAGGGAGCAGGAAGCGGCGGCTCCGTTTTCATCTCACTACAAGATCGGCAATAAAACCCTCAGTGGCGAGTCCTCACCCCCTCGCCGCCCTCCGGTATAGTGGCTGACACCCGATGGACAAGTTCCTGCTACACGGACCGGCCAGTGCTCCCTCTGTCCCGCGCTATCCTCACACCGAGTCTGACTCCCTCACAGCCAAGATGGCGGACGGCGCGAGCCTGCAGCAAGGCCCGCAGCCTCTCTCACAGCCCCAGCCCCAGCCACTGGTGCAGTTCCTGCTGATACACTCCTGGCCCCGTCAAGCGAGCAATACACGGCGATGGCACAGGCTGTAGCTGCTCTGTTGTCACCCACCATTACAGCAGCAGTGGATAGAGCCATGGCAGCTGGTATCGCTCAGATCAGGAAGGATTTGGGCGAGCATGCCATGCGTTTAACAGAATTGGAAAGCAGAGTGGCGGAAATTGAAGAAGAAAGCCAGGCCTCTTTCCACACGGATAAGCAGTTTAGACAGACACAGCAATACCTGCTAGAGAAGGTGGACGACATTGAAAACAGATCCAGGAGAAATAATTTGCGGATAATAGGCCTCCCTGAGTCCTTTGGAGCAGATTCTCTCCTCGATATCTGTATCACTCGCATACCCCAGGCCCTGGGTATTGCAACTCCCTGTGTGGAGGAGCGTGCCCATCGTATGGGGCAACCATCTAATGAACGTCGGACCCCCTGCCCAGTTATTGTGAGGTATCTAAACTACACGGACAGGGTAAATTTACTCAAGTCTTATCGCAATTCTAAGTCCCTCCAACTCGATGGGCACAAAATCCTCATGTTTGCCGACTACGCGCAAGAGGTCTCCAGGAGGCGCAAGGCGCTTCAACCTGTATGTAATGCATTGTACCAACAGGGTATCAAATTCACTTTGGCTTACCCTGCCACGTTACGCTTCACGGATCACACAGGGGTACACAAAGCATTTACACATCCAGAGGAAGCCATGCAATACGTTCAATCAGCTATGCGTATTCCTATGGACACTTCTGCCCCTCCCTTGTCAGCCTCACACTGCATGCAAGTACCTAGGGATCAAAGGAGTCCCCAACAGGATCCAGCTAAAAAACTTCGCCTCACGGATCTCTCGGGACAGTACAGACCAACATGAGCTTTTCACCCCACCATCTCTGAGGTCGTATCTCTCTATCCACATTGTTTGGCTCTCCTGAGTCTTGTACGCCTTTTGTTTTTTTTCCCTATTTCTGATGGCCTACATTCACTATTAGTTTCTGTTTACCCCGTTCGCTCATCGATTATCTTTTGATGTTGGTTTTTATATGCCATTATGTTATCACTGTTTCTTTTTAATCTAGTTTTTGGATTGGGCCAGGTAGACGGCCGCTGCCACCCACTATTACGGCGCTGCTGCAAGTTACCTGATATATCGCCACCAGGGGTGATACAGATTCCTCTGTCCCATCCAGATGGTGTAGACGACTTCCCCTGTGGGAGGCGGAGATTCGTGAGTGGGGGCGGCCTCGCCGCGAGGGTTGTATCCTCTCCATCTTTCGGTAGCGCCGTACTAGGAGGTCACACATATGGAAAAAAGTGAAGCAAGGGCTTCCTTGGGTATGCTATTACCAAGTTTATGTTTGATTGCTTTTGTTCTGGTCTATTGTTTTGGTTTTGCCACCCCATTCGTCTCCCCCTTGCCTTTACCCCCCATAATCTACCTCCACCAACATCTATTTTGGCGCTCACGTACTGTTAGATATACCATCTTAGATTCCACTGTACGCTCTCTGCTCACTGATGCCATGTCCCTCACAACCCCCCGATGCTCAAGGTAATATCATGGAAAGTGAAGGGGCTACGTTCCCCGAATAAGCGAATGGCAATCCTACGTCACCTGAAGAGGCTTCAGGTAAACATAGCCCTGCTCCAAGAAACACATCTCTCGGATCAGGATTTCAGCAAAATGCGTAAGTTGTGGGTGGGTCAGGTATTGGGCTCCCCTGCTGTGCATGGTAAGGCTGGCGTGCTCATACTATTGCACAAAAATCTGGCGTGCTCGGTCGCCTCCACTTATATAGACGAGGCAGGCAGATTCATTGCCGTAAAGTTGATCATGGGTGATAGGGAATGGGTGGTTTCAACGACATATGCCCCAAACTCTCCCACTAAGAGATTCTTTCAATCACTGGCAGCCCACCTTGCCCCACACCTACATCTCCCCTTGCTATTGGCAGGGGATTTTAATACAGTCATGGATCCGGGGGAAGACCGATCACGCACTCACCCAAGCCCTCCCTCTTATCCTTCCAACACCCCATCTTTGCTGTCCCAATTCGCAGACCATTTACTCTTAACGGACGCCTGGCGTCTACAACACCCAGAGGGTAGGGAGTTCACATTCTTCTCAAACCCGCACGACTCTCTTTCCCAAATTGACTTCTTTTCTTAATGTTTCTCTAATGCCATTCCTTCTAGACACTGACATTCAAAATCTAGCCATATGGGACCATTTGCCCATTTCACTAACACTGTCGAGTTTCTCACCTAAACCCCCGCCGAGTGGCTGGAGGTTCCCGGCCTTTCTGGCTCACGACGACAAAGTGGCCTCCATTATTCATGACACCTGGCAGGAATACTCTGACACCAATGCGGAACATGCTTCTGACCCAACCCTCTTCTGGGAGACCGGAAAGGCGGTACTCCGTGGTCGGATTCTGTCCTACGCCGCTGGCCGCAAAAAGGCCATCCGCAAATCTTATGCGGAAGCTAGTACTAGACTACGAGCCGCTCAACTAGCTCTCTCTCAATCCAACAACCAAGCCAACAGACAACGATGGCATGAAGCCAAGTCTGCCTTTGACTCTTGGGCGGCGGCGCAGGAGAGACTCCATTCTTCACTCCAGGACCTGAAGTACCATAAATATGGAAACAAGCTAAGCTAAGCTCTGCAGGCGACCCTACACCCCTACACACATTTCAACCCTTAAGGACCACAATGGCTTAAAGTCATCCTCACCCACAGATATTGCAACAATCCTGGCTAAATTCTACCAGGATCTCTATAGTGCAGAACCAACGGACGTCACAGTCGCCACCTCCTGGCTGGATCAGGTTTCCCTACCCACTATTGAGGAATCCCTACTCCTGTCCCTCAATGCACCCATTGAATTAGATGAAATCACCCGCACCATTTCACAATTACCTCCAGGGAAAGCCCCCGGCCCTGATGGCTATACCTCTGATTTCTACAAACTTTCTGCCACCACCATTGCTCCCTCCCTTCAGAAGCTATACCAACACATACTCTCTGGCCACCCGTACTTCCCTACCGGACTCCAGGCTCATATCAAATTGATACCGAAGAAGGGTAAAGATCCCACTGACCCCGGGTCATATCACCCCATTTCATTGTTAAATATCGACGGAAAGATTCTTTCAAAAATAATTGAAAATCGCCTAGCCCCCATCATGCCTACTCTTATCGACCCAGCGCAGGCGGGCTTCACGTCCGGTAGGTCAGCTACGGCTAATATTAGAAAAGTACTTGCGGCTCCCAACGCAGCTCACTCCGACTCGCACTCTGACATGGCCATACTATCCCTGGACGCTGAAAAGGCCTTTGATAGGGTGGACATAGGTTGGTTGCATATGGTCCTTGCTCGCTTTGGCTTTTCCGGCCCCTTTGTTCACCTTATCAAGGCCATGTATTCAAATCCGTCTGCACATGTAGTGGCCAATGGCCAGGTCTCACCTACCATTTTGCTTGGTAGGGGTACCAGACAGGGGTGCCCTCTGTCCCCCCTTCTTTTCAACTTGGCCTTAGAGCCACTGGCCAGGTTGATACTTGCGCACCCTCACATCCATGGCATACCGATAGGCACACAAGACCTACGCTGCTCCGGCCCAAAATAAAATTTTTCTAAAAGTGAACTTCTACCGCTGCGTTATTCACCCCCCGATTCCTGGCCGGTTACCCCTCTCTTCCCCATCGCCAAAGACTTTATCACTTACTTAGGTATTAAAATTGGCCGCTCCCCATCATCTATTTACCAGCTCAATTTTCCTCCGGTCATTTCTAAAATTGTAGCGGAATTAGACACTTGGAAACATTTCCCCCTCTCCCTCTTCGGTAGGTGTCACCTCTACAAGATGGTTAGCTTCCCCAAACTCCTTTACCCTCTACAAACTATCCCGCTCCTCCTCAAGCTTAAGGATGTCCAAAGACTACATAAAGCAGTCACCTTCTTTATATGGAACGGTAGGAAGCCACGTATTGCTCTTCACAAATTGTTCCTGCCTAGGAGGGAGGGAGGAGTGTCACTCCCTCACACTAGACTATACAATCTTGCCTGTCTCCTTAGAGTGGGGCTTGACTGGGTTGGCAAAACCTCTAGATATTGCAATTTACTACTTGAATCGCAAATAGCTGCTCCCTATACCTTACCCGCTCTTCTGTACTGTGGACACAGAGATCTTCCCAATCACCTCAAAAACGACATTCTCATTAGAGATACGATAATCGCTTGGAGAGAAGTGTTGAAACCAAGCTCCAAGCTTCTAATCTCGTCTCAGCTCATTTACCTATTGAGGGTCACCCTCTGTTTCTACAGGCGCAGTACCACCTTCCTTTTCAGCTATGGCCTGCCAAAGGTATCACCCATTTTGCACACCTCTTTGATACGGACTCAGGTAAACCACTGGGAGCTCACACCGTCGCATCACGCTTCAACCTGCCCTCAAGCCACACAATTCTACAGGCTTCGAGCTTCATAGCCAAACTTTGCCCCTCAAGGATGCACCGGTTCAAAAGAACTTTGGTAGATCAGCTCCTGGATCTTGATCTACACAAGATTTCAGACATCTACCAGCGCCTTCTTTTCCACCCCTTGATATCAAAACCACTGCCCTGTTCTTCCTCATGGGACAAAGCCTTCCCTGACATGGACGCACGCCACCGTGCCCTTTCCGGATATCTTACCACCTGCAAGTACAACACCAATGAATTTTGGAGGGAACAACAGTTCAAAATCCTCCACTGCAGTTATGCCCCATACCCACACTCTAGCTCTGCGGGAGTTTCTACATGCTGCCCTAAATGTGACACGCCCAAACCTTCTCTCAAACACAGATTTTGGAGCTGCCCTGCGATACGGACCTTCTGGGCCAAGGGGGAACTTTATGTGGCCTCAACCACAGGGCTCGTTCCCTGCAACGATCCCTTCCTTTTGATCCTTGGCCATTTCGACGAAACGACCCACAAGATCTCTCAACTTCAAGCACGCACTCTTCTAAAACATAAAAGCTGGTTGTCCTCTTGCTACATGGTTGCTAGGAGAGCTATCCTGGCCAAATGGATAACGAACTCCCTTCCCACACTAAGAGATGTCAAGCTCGGACTCCAATCGCTGTTCGACAAGGAAGCTTTAGATATTAGGCTCTCTAACACATCTGACACTACCAAGTTTGATAGCAGATGTCCACTCAACTGCAGTCAGCCGATCGCGGCTGATCCTTTCTGTTGGTCTGCTACTCCTACCGGCTCGCCACTGATCAAATTTGCCTCTGTGCTGACCTGCTGCTCTATTTAGTATAATTTCTTTCAAAAGGACCTATTTGCAATTCTGCCTTCTTATCACTTGTACAGTACTGTTGTCTGCTCCGACTTCCATGTCACAGCTAAAGAAACTCTTGAGGCCAAGATTTTCACTTCACCTTCCCTCCCTTCCCCCTCTCTCCCCTTTTACTCCCCCCCTACCCCCCCCCCCCCGTTCGACATCCTCTTATGTGAGGATCTGTTGTTCTTTTTGCATATGTTCCCTTGACATAGTTTTGTCTTCAGTCAACAATGGATCCCAAGGGCTGATTCCTTCAATTGTCAAGATCGAATGTGTTCTAGTTACTTATTCATATTGTTGGATTCATTTGTCTGTATCTTTTGAAAAATTAATACAATTTATTTAAAAAAAATAAATAAATAAAATACTACGTGACATGTTGGTACATTCTGATTTGAGGTTTAAAAAAATAGGAAACTAAAATTACTTTTCTGGGAAGTAAAAGAAATGGTTGTTTTCCATGTTTAAACTGTATCCAATGTAATCTACTAAGTAAGGGTGAGTTTTTTATTCACCCAGAAAACAGTCTGAAATATAACATTAGAGGATTTTACACATGTCAGTCTTCATATGTGGTATACATATTGACATGCCCTTGTAATTTAATCTATGTAGGTGAAACCACACAAAAAAATCAAAGATCGAATTTCTTAACATCGCAGTTCAATCCGTGCAAAACAACCAGGTCTTCCAGTACCCAAACACTTGATGGAGTGTGGACATAGGGATTCAGAACTAAAATTAATGGTTTTGGAAGAAATACCAAAAGACAGAAGAGGGGGTGATAGAATACTGAGACTGAAACAGAGGGAGGTATGGTGGATTCACCAGTTAAATTCTTTACATCTTCAAGGCTTCAACAGGGATTTTATTTCATATTTGTTTTTGTGAATTATTCGTTGTAGTCTGGCATACCTCATGTGTTCTTTTTTTAGGAAATTAGTTTTTGCAACAGGACTGTGGCATTGAAACCTGAAAATATATGATCATACTTTAAATCATGGGAAGGGACTTGTATATTTGGTCTTGAAATGTGTAAAATTTTATGGCTATGTATTTAGGTTATATCTTCACTCCTCTGGTAGCAGTAATATGTTCACCAGTTGTACACCAGTTGGGTTCAAATAATGATTATTTAGCTAATTAGGTTGCATGTGTGTGGATCACTCCCTGTGTGGGTATTTAAAATGCATTTGTGCGGATACAATGCATGTAATTAAATTAAATTTGATTCGGAAGTAAAAGAAGTTGCATCTGGAGTTTGTATCCTTTATTTATATATATACAGTGCCTTGCGAAAGTATTCGGCCCCCTTGAACTTTGCGACCTTTTGCCACATTTCAGGCTTCAAACATAAAGATATAAAACTGTAATTTCTTGTGAAGAATCAACAACAAGTGGGACACAACCATGAAGTGGAACAAAATTTATTTGATATTTCAAACTTTGTTAACAAATAAAAACTGAAAAATTGGGTGTGCAAAATTATTCAGCCCCTTTACTTTGAGTGCAGCAAACTCTCTCCAGAAGTTCAGTGAGGATCTCTGAATGATCCAATGTTGACCTAAATGACTGATGATAAATAGAATCCCCCTGTGTGTAATCAAGTCTCCATATAAATGCATCTGCACTGTGATAGTCTCAGAGGTCCGTTTAAAGCGCAGAGAGCATCGTGAAGAACAAGGAACACACCAGGCAGGTCCAAGATACTGTTGTGGAGAAGTTTGAAAGCCGGATTTGGATAGAAAAAGATTTCCCAAGTTTTAAACATCCCAAGGAGCACTGTGCAAGCGATAATATTGAAATGGAACGAGTATCAGACCATTGCAAATCTACGAAGACCTGACCGTCCCTCTAAACTTTCAGCTCATACAATGAGAAGACTGATCAGAGATGCAGCCAAGAGGCCCATGATCACTCTGGATGAACTGCAGAGATCTACAGCTGAGGTGGGAGACTCTGTCCATAGCACAACAATCAGTCGTATACTGCACAAATCTGGCCTTTATGGAAGAGTGGCAAGAAGAAAGACATTTCTTAAAGATATCCATAAAAAGTGTTGTTTATCGTTTGCCACAAGCCACCTGGGAGACACACCAAACATGTGGAAGAAGGTGCTCTGGTCAGATGAAACCAAAATCTAACTTTTTGGCAACAATGCAAAACTTTAGCAGGGACAGGGAAGATGGTTAAAATTGATGGGAAGATGGATGGAGCCAAATACAGGACCATTCTGGAAGAAAACCTGATGGAGTCTGCAAAAGACCTGAGACTGGGACGGAGATTTGTCTTCCAACAAGACAATGATCCAAAACATAAAGCAAAATCTACAATGGAATGGTTCACAAATAAACATATCCAGGTGTTAGAATGGCCAAGTCAAAGTCCAGACCTGAATCCAATCGAGAATCTGTGGAAAGAACTGAAAACTGCTGTTCACAAACGCTCTCCATCCAACCTCACTGATCTCGAGCTGTTTTGCAAGGAGGAATGGACAAAAATTTCAGTCTCTCAAAGTGCAAAACTGATAGAGACATACCCCAAACGACTTACAGCAAAAGGTGGCGCTACAAAGTATTAACTTAAGGGGGCTGAATAATTTTGCATGCCCAATTTTTCAGTTTTTTTATTTGTTAAAAAAGTTTGAAATAGCCAATAAATTTCGTTCCACTTCATGATTGTGTCCCACTTGTTGTTGATTCTCCACAAAAAATTACAGTTTTATATCTTTATGTTTGAAGCCTGAAATGTGGCAAAAGGTCACAAAGTTCAAGGGGGGGCGAACACTTTCGCAAGGCACTGTATATATAATTTTATCATATCTTTTCATGTCACAACACTGAATAAATGACACTTTGCTACAATGTAAAATAGTAAGAGTGCACAGCTTGTATAACAGTGTAAGTTTGCTGTCTCCTTAAAATAACTCAACACACAGCCATTAATGTCTAAATCACTCACAACAAAAGTGAGTACACCCCTAAATCAAAATGTGCAAATTGGGCCCAAAGTGTCAATATTTTGTGTGGCCCCCGTTATTTTCCAGTACTGTCTTAACCCTCTTGGGCATGGAGTTCACCAGAGCTTTACAGGTTGCTGCTGGAGTCCTTTTCCACTCCTCCATGACGACATCACGGAGCCTGTGGATGTTAGAGACCTTACGCTCCTTCACCTTCCATTTGAGAATGCCCCACAGATTATCAATAGGGTTTAGGTCTGGAGACATGCCTGGCCAGTCCATCACCTTTACCCTCAGCTTCTTTAGCAAGGCAGTGGTGGTCTTGGAGGTGTGTTTTGGGGTCATTATCATGTTGGAATTTCGCCCTGTTGCCCAGTCTCTGATTGGAGGGGATCATGCTCTGCTTCAGTATGTCACAGTACATGTTGGCATTCATGGTTTCCTCAATGAAGGTACATATACACAACGTTCAACCTGCGCCAGTGGAAGAGTCAAGTACATTCGATCTTATGAAAAAAGTTTCAACTGTGGCTGTAGGTAGTCTTTTTAGGAGGTATGCAGGATAGTTAAATCCCTGGGGTTAGTGGAGATGGATGGTTAAGGTGGCTGCAGGCTTCATACAGAGCTAGAGAGACTCTGCAACAGACAAAAAGGGATAGGAGAAGAAAAGCAGCGCCATCTCAGTGTAGATTAAAAGGTTATTTATTACATAAAAACAATGTAGTAACTCACACAGAGGAAATAGTTGATCAGCAAATGGTGATGGTTCATCTGCAACACTGTAGGGATGTTAGGGAGGTATACTGTGGCGGCAGTGGTCCTGGCTGTGCCGGCGAAGTCCTGTGTTTCTGGTAGCGTTTAGTATCCAGGCTTACATCCAATAGTGGCAGGGTGCTCACGTTCGGAGCATGCGTGCTCCTTCCTCAGGCATCTTTGGCGATCTTCTGGTTTCCTCAATGAACTGTATATCCCCAGTGTCGGCAGCACTCATGCAGCCCCAGACCATGACACTCCCACCACCATGATTGACTGTAGGCAAGACACATTTGTCTTTGTACTCCTCGCCTGGTTGCCGCCACACACGCTTGACACCATCTGAACCAAAAAAGTTTATCTTGGTCTCATCAGACCTGAGGACATGGTTCCAGTAATCCATGTCCTTAATCTGCTTGTCTTCAGCAAACTGTTTGCAGGCTTTGTGCATCATCTTTAGAAGATGCTTCCTTCTGGAACCACAGCCATGCAGACCATGTTGATGCAGTGTGCAGCATATGGTCTGAGCACTAACAGGCTGAACCCCAACCCCTTCAACCTCTGTTGCCTCAGCAGCTAAAGGAGGTAGCAGTTGAGAAGTGGCAAAATAGTGGCTCAACTTCAAGGTTTAACTGCCCTCAAACCTCATGTGTGAATGAACTCCAATAGTGCAGTCAGTCACAGTTCTCCGATCAGCATCATACCAGCCACAATGTTGCCAGACCAGTGTAGCTGGAAGCAGTGTCCCTGATTTGTCTGCTTATTGATTATGTCTCTGTCTGCGCCTAAACCAACCCATCTGCACTGACAATGTTATTGCAAGATACCAGTCCCAGAAATACCCTGTGGAACCACAAACTTTTCTTCTTCCTTTCTTTAGCCTCCTGTACTTCCTGGGCAGTGAACATGGCATTCCTGGGGGAAGCCACGTACCAGAAGGCTAGGCTTCCCTGGATTGCCCATGCTGTATGGAAGAAATATCTTATTAAATTGACAACTTTGTAAATGATTTACTTATAAAACTGATAACTCTATGCAAAAGAATACATTTTTATTTTCATTCCTCATTTTCCAAAAATGTGTGTAAAAAATTATTAGACTCACCACAAATGTGATACATAGTCAGGAAATTAGATGAATAAATTATGACTCATTAAGTCTGAAGGTGCTTCTTGGATTTTGGGCCACTCTGTGTAGCTAGGCTGTAAAAAAAAAGTCTTACACAAGTGGAATTCCTATACTCTTATACCTATGCCCACGGTGTGTGTTAGCAATATCTTATTATTTGACAACTTTGTAAATAAAAATACATTTTTATTTTAATTTTTGCATTCTCTAAAAATGTATGTAAAAAAAAAAAGGACATTTTCAAAAGACTTATTGGGATTGATTTACTAAAAGGGGAGTGTGAAAAATTTGGTGCAGCTGTGCATAGCAGCCAACTAGCTTCTAACTTTAGCTTGTTTATTTAACCTTTGACAAAAAAATACTTAAAACTTATTGGTTTCTATGCAGATCTGCACCACATTTTTCACTTTCCAGGTATGGTAAATGAGCCCCACTATGTATCTTAGAAAATACCTTGAAGCATTTGCTTTCCAAAATGTGGCCATTTTGTGGGAGTTTCCACTGTCCTGGTGCTCCATGGCCTCCCTAAAATGTGATAGGTAGTCAGGAAATTAGATGAGAAATTTACATGTAATTTATGCTCCTTAAAAGCCCAATGGTGCTCCTTGAATTTTGAGTTCCGCTATGCATCTATGCTGTGAAAAAGTCGTACTCATGTGGTATCCTCATACTCGGGTAGCTTAGCAGAATGTGTTCTGGGTATGCTGCGTGTGGGACATAACTTATTAAAATTATAATTTTTTGAAAATAATGTATTTCATTTCTTCAATTTCTAAAAGATTGTGAGGAAGATTACAACTTCAAAAAACTCATTAGTAAATACTTTGGACTGTCTACTTTTCAAAAAGGGGTCTTTTGGGGGGGGATTTGTACTGTGCTGGCATTTTAGGGCCTCAAAAATTGAGATATGCAGTCAGTACAACAGGATTGAACTATTTTCATATATATATATGTATACATATATATATATATATATATATATATATATATATATATATATATATATATATATATATATACATATATATACACACACACACACACACACACACCATAGTTTGTAGATTCTGTAACTTTCACACAGACTAAATAATATACACTGATACAGGGTTTTTTTTACCAAAAAAATGTAGCAGAATACATTTTGGCCTAAATCTATGAAAAAAGATGACCTATTTGCAAAACTGTATAAAAAAAAAAACCTAAAAAAAAATGTGTTTTTTTCAAAGTTTTTGGGAATTTTTGTTTATAAAAAAAAAAAAAGAGTAGTGATTGAATACCATCAAATTAAAGCTCTATCTTTCTCAAAAAAATGCTAAAAATGCATTTGGGTAGTGTCTTTTAAAGCATGACAGTGCTTAAAAATTAATTGCTTGGGTAGGAAGGGGGTAAAAGTGTCCGGTATTGAAGTGGTTAAACAGTTAAATTAAAAAAAAAAAAAAACCTGACCATTGTAAGAACACCCGTAAGTGTTAAAGAGGTTGTAAACCCCAAATTTATTTATTTATTTTTTTCAACCTGCAAGATTAACACATAATTAGCTAGTGTGCATCACATACCGTTTAGGAGATATTTACCTTACATGCAGCCAGTGACGTCACTGGCGCATGTGCTCTGAAGGAACGGCCGCTGGTGCCGTTCCTTCAGAGCCCCGTGCCGTGACCGTCGGCTAAATACTTACCTTAGAACGAGCCCCCGCCATGCCGCCCGCTTAGCTGTATGACGGGCGACATGTTCAGTCGCCCATCTTCCGGGATCACGGCATCAGGCCATCTGATTGGCCAGAGCCGCGGTGACGTCACTCCCGCGCACCTCGCGCAGGAGCCGACGGTCACGGCACAGGGCTCTGAAGGAACGGCACCAGCGGCCGTTCCTTCAGAGCGCATGCGCCAGTGACATCACTGGCTGCATGTAAGGTAAATATCTCCTAAACGGTGCAAGTTTAGGAGATATTTACAGTACCTATAGGTAAGCCTTATCATAGGCTTACCTATAGGTACAACTTGCAGAGGAGGGTTTACTTCCTCTTTAAATGGTTTGCCTCAACCCTCTAACTAATAAAAAGTTACAAGGGGTATTTAGAAAAAGATAAATACCACTTTGTTAATGCTGTCTCTTTAATGCTTAATGACAGACTGCATCATATATGTCAGTTTTGCTTTTGCCTTTAATAACGCAATAATGTTAGTGAACATGACACTTTAAAAGGGTGTGTGGCTTGGATGTTGTTCTATATATAAAACACTATGTATTTATTTTAACCTCAGCCCATGATATTAAAATGCAAGCAGCAAATTAAAGCCCATTGAACTACATTTCCACTCTGTTTAGACACAGTTCTGCAAATACAGGATACAGCCATGATTGCCAGTTTCTCTTACCTTAAAGGATAAGTTCATCTTTGTAAAAAAAAAAAAAAAAAAAAATGCACATGTTTTTGCAAGTAAAAAAATGTGCATTGTTATTTTTTATTTTTATTTTACTAGGAGCCTGCAAAGCATTGCACACTCTGCAATCTCAGGCTCTCCCAAACTGTCAGTGTAGCAATGACAGGAAGCATCAATGAACTACCCAGAGCACTCAACAGCACCCTGGTAGTACATTGAGAACTACAAGATGTCAGCCGCAAAGGCTGTTGGTATTTGTAGTTCTCCTATTCACAGAACTCTGTGAATTTATTAAAAAAATAATTCCAACCTTTCAAGTTTCATCAACACACCTTTCAATCTTCTAAAAAGAACTGGATAAGAATAAACACGAATACACAGCTATGTAGCGCTTATTGGCAAAATGTCTATTTGAAATATGTAATCCAATCAAAACTAAAAATTAGAACCTGCAATGCATACAAAGAAAACAGCTCACCTACCCTGACTTCCCTCTTTTTCATTAAAGCATAACTGCTGTATACCAGATATCCTCACTTCACAAAATCCCTTTGTTGAAAATATCTTGTGCTCTTGGAAAATCAATTGCTCATATGTGAATTTGTAATATGAAAGGTACTGTAACAGGATTGTACTGGAGACTGCTTGCAACAAATGAAGGTTGACAGAGAAAGATTGTATGTTTTAAACAGGTATACATTTTGGATAAAATTATCTGATTATAATATTCATTCAATAGTGTTGGGTGAACTGTCCGGGCCAAGCAAAAGTTCAGCCATTGGAATTTCCTGTGCATTTGGCAGGATGTTCGCTCCCTGAGCACACAGTCAATATGTTGTTAAGAAGCGGGGCCAGGAAGCCTTCCGCTGGATCCTTAACAATGAATGAGTCATCAGCGGGCTTCCCTGCTGACAGCTGAAAGAAAAAGAAATGATTGCCGCCAATACAAAAAAAAAGAAAAAAAAAAAACAAAAACGGCCCAGGCCAAATTATTTTTTAAAAATGGCGTGGGGTCTCCCCCAAAATCCATACCAGACCATTATCCGAGCATGCACCCTGGCAGACCAGGAAAGGCAGGGGGCGAGCGTTTGCACATGTGTAATATGTATGACTCCACATGTGCATAAACTATATTCTTATAGTGTGCCCACATCAAAATAAAGTATCAGTATGTCACCATATTCTACACATGTGCTCTTAAATATACACCTTTACCCTCAAAGTTTCCAAAATTAGCCTACCATGTCTCTGAATTCTTTATTTTGATTGATGTGTGTTTATATCCTCCCTGGAAAGGTTTTCCTCACTGTAAAAACCTTAAAAAAAAAAAAACTATAATTTGTACTACTCATAAAATTAGATTATAAACATGTATGTCCCCTTATGCCCAGTCACAATTCCACCATGTGTATTGTGATCCACCACCCACTCCATGCACCTTACCAAATTTCAAAATTCTCATGCGTAATCAACCAATCCTCTGGTGAAAATTCCTCCCCCTTGACTCCAGAGATATGTATGAAAAAGCCTCCGGAAACAAAAATAAAATATATAGTGTGATACCTCTTTAAGACTATAAAATGTGCAATAGTACCATATCCACTTACATTAGCATGGTGATTAGTGGGCTTGGAAACACATTTCACTTCTAGAAGGAATGCAGTTTTTGGACCTTATGTGTGCCTTGTTTTTGTTGAGAGTTTTCCACAATGTATATTAAAATAGGTACCCAACAGGTAGATGTAAAAACACAAATGAATAGTTCATGTTGAATCAATTACTCTCTCTGATCCATTCTAAGAAAATCATATAGGAGGAGAGTGTAATGAAACCTTTGCAGAAGCAACACTAGATAAGCAAGGACTAAAGAAATTCTTGCTGTTATGTGCACATAAGAAAACATGTGCCTAGGGTCATAGGTTAACAGAAAATCCCCTCCAGCAATCTTTTGTAACACATATCCAACTTCCCATATGATATTAATGATATTACTCTACATTGCATTACAGGGAAACTGTAAACATTTTCCTTTACCCTGATTTCATAGAAAATACAATATAAATACTTTAACAAATCTATTTTTAAAAGTACACAGTCAGTCATTTGTATTTTCAGATATTTAAAGGCAACAGTCAAATTAAAGTAAAAAATACATTTTAGATACTGTATAATATGTAAGGATAAGATGGCTTTATTTAATGTCACTAAGCCATTGTTTTTAACATCCTCCCAATATTTACTGTAGTATAGTTTTACTTTTCTGCTTGTCATTATGCCAACTTGGCACTTGATTCTTGACACTTCATTGTTTTAGTGTTACAGTTCCTCCAGGATCTGTATCTGTATGGCCAAAGGCATGTCCCATCCGGTCAGTCTGCAGCATGTCACATACATGTGCAGATTTACTGTCTTTTGGTTATGCCTGGTTGCACGCTTAAGCTTGAGTGTGCATGCATTGCCATTAGCCATGCATTGTCACATTTAAGTGTGGGGGCTCATTAGCGTGGCTTTTAAAGTGTGCATGCTCACAGGCACTGGAGGATATTTAAACATATTTTCCTATGGCTGCCTGTGCTGTGTCTTCTCTCAGCCATCACAAGCAGATTACAGGAACACTATAGCAAAAAAAAAAAAAAAAAAAAAAAGCCTTTTTGCTTCACTCAGCACCATGTGTACCAGTTATTTATTATTGTCAAAATGTTCACAATTATTTAGAAAAACCTTTGGGGTCATCCCATTAATTTTGCATCCCCTAACTTTCCAGGCTAAGAGAGTATATAGATCTTTTTTTCTGCACTTTTTAATAGCTGAACTATCATGGGGTGTCAGTGGTTTACCCTTTCGGGCTCTTCCAGTGTATACGAGTTTCATCATGGGGACATACATAGTAGGGGCACATATAGACTGCAACCTTGCTCAGATTCTGCCAATCCTTCCCTGCCACCCCAGCTGTAGCCTTCAGCAGGCAAGTGCCTCTGTCTTAGAAACTAGAATGCAAGAAAAAATATACTCTTAGCCAACCCAATGCCCAGAGCCTCAATCTTAGTCTGGGAAATTGATGGTTTTACTGCTTAGGTACACAGGGCCTAATTTACTAAGAAGGAGGAGAATAAATGGTTGCTCTACATTTAATTACTCCCATTTAGATTAATTGAGACCTCAACTAGGCGAACATGCGAACAGAGAAAGCGTGTAGAAGTACGCACATATGCAATAGTGATTTCCGAATCGGCATAGTCGCAGTCGCTGTTCCATAACTGGAAATTCCCATTCAGCTATGAATATTTGTGTATATGTATGCCAATAAATCATTGTTATATGGGATGTGTTCTATCTTGTATACAGCTATTAGTTTTGATTAAAATTATTGAGTATAGTTTGTTTTCTTCTTTTGATAATGAATGCTTTTCTAAATGATTATTACAGTGCAATGTCTGCTATTCCGTAAGGTTACATGTATTTAGTTATGTATCTGTTATGCGTTTTTAACTTTTAGATTTCCTATTAGGAGATTATATAGAGTTCTCTAATTATCTATGCTCATTCTTTAATCATACTAAACTTTTATGCATGTCTAATTGTACTCAGCACATTGTCGTTTTTGCTCTGCGCTCATGGACAAAAACTACTTAGGTCATGAGTTCTAGTTCCAACCATGCTAACACCCTGCGTGTTCGCTGGTGTGTGAATAATTTATTTCCACATAATACTTTTGCTAAATCAAATACAATAGCACATGAGCATGCAAATTAGGGAAACAACCATGCACATGTGGCAGTGGCAATTAGGCGTTTGCCTAGCTGCAGCATTCACAGCTGGCTAAAGCAAAGAATGTGATAATATGCCTGGGATTTGAACCCATGGTTTTGAGTGTTAATTGATAGGAGTGCTAGCCACTAAATCATTGAGCTGAGCACAATTAAAGTTAGAATATTAAGTAGTACAACGCTTGATTAATCAATTAACATAAATCTAGAAAATATATAGTGTGCTCAAATCAGAGGCGGCTCTAGGCTTTGTCAGGCCTTAGGCAGAATTTAGACACGAGGCCCCACTCACCCCCTTTGCAGAGGTTAAGGAAGAACCCCGAGGCCGAGCATCTAATTACTGCTGCGGCTTGTGTGGGTGGGATGTGTACTGTGGAAATCACATGGGATGAATAGGAGAGGGATGGGGATGGGAACCATGGGATAGGGGAGGAGGGGGTAAAAAGGGGGATGGGTAGATGATGAGGGATGGGTAGAGGAATAAAAAAAGAAGGATTTGTGCATGCATGAGGGAAAGAAGGGGGGAGCAAGGAAGAAAGAAAAGGAATGGAGAGAGAAAGAAAGAGAGAAAGAGGGGAGGGAGGGAGGGAGGGAGAGAGAAAGAAAGAAAGGAATGGAGAGAGAAAGAAAGAAAGAAAGAAAGAAAGAAAGAAAGAAAGAAAGAAAGAAAGAAGAAAGAAAAGAAAGGAAAGAATCGATAGAAAGAAATAGAATCGAAAACCGGA